>NC_138878.1:26763088-28164088 GCF_965194805.1 Balaenoptera borealis | reverse complement strand
AAGCCAGCGCCCAGCAACGTCAGTGATGTGAGCAAAGTCCTCAGGATCAAAGTGGAGGCAAAGCCCTGACAGAGCAGCTCCCGCTCGGGATAGGGAAGCTCTGGGCTGCTTCGACAGGAAGGGGCTGCCCCAGGTCCGAGAAACCACACACGGTCACTAGTTCATGTCCCTAAAGTGCTTCAGTCCCTGAGAGGATTCAGAAGCGTGACTCAAGAGGCAGGAGGACTAGTTCTACTGACAGGTCTGAGGTTGTTTGTCAATGACCCGTCTGGGCCTCAGTCTCCCTGTTCTCTAGTGCGCGCCTGGGTCTCGGTCATCTGGAAGGTGATTCCAGCTCTGATTGTGAATCCCTTCCTGGTGAGGGGGGTGGGTGGGTGGTGGGGGTTACCGGGAAGTTTGGTCACTGTCCTGCTCCTGCCTGCTGAGCTCTGGGCTCCCTGCTCGCACTCAGCCCAGACCCCGCATTCCCAGAGAAGGCCCCGCACACTCACTCTTCTTGCAGGAGGTGCATCTGCAGGCTTTGCAGGTGCAGGAGCCAGCGCAGCTGCAGGAGCCGCCTGCCAG
This sequence comes from Balaenoptera borealis, assembly GCF_965194805.1. Taxonomy (NCBI): domain Eukaryota; kingdom Metazoa; phylum Chordata; class Mammalia; order Artiodactyla; family Balaenopteridae; genus Balaenoptera; species Balaenoptera borealis. The sequence continues at coordinate 28,163,524 of NC_138878.1, read as the reverse complement.
GAAGGGAAAGGCCCGCGGTGAGCAGGGAGAGGGATGCAGGAGCTAGAGCAGACGGTCAGCAATGCCTCCCTGAGCCCTCCTCCTCTGTCAGGACCCAGCCCTGGGAGCTCGTGTCCACTCAGGCGGATAGAGAAGCCCCAGCTCCTCTCTTCTGGTCCAAGGAGAGTAGGTCCCCTCCTGATGGACTCCACAGGGAAGGTCCCAGGCTCCAGACCCAGCCCAGGCTGACTGGGGCTGGGGGCCAGGGCCCATGGCCTGAACCCGAAAGAGGCAATGTCCCCTCCTCCCATCAAGTCCTGGCAGCTCCGAGGCCTCCTCCAAACACTGGGTCCCGGTCTAGCAGTCCCCTGACCAGCTGGGTGACCTCAAGAAGGACAGCCTGGAGCCTCCGTGCCCTCAGTGTTAACGGAGAGGCAAAGGGAGACTGACGTGCTCTCAGGAGCCTGGCAGGCAAGAAAGCCCTGGACCCGTGACAGGAGTCCTCCTGAGCTCCAACTCAAAACCCTCCCTTCTCGTCCTGTGCCTGCGAAGGGGGGCATCCTAAGGCTCAAAGCCAGGGTTCCCTTACCAGTGGGGCAGGAGCACTTGGGGTCCATCTGGAGGAGGAGTGAGGCCCGAGGTCCAAAGCAAGGGGCGAAGCGGCTTCACTGGTCCGGTCGGGGGCGTGTGGGAGCCAGGAGCCCGCGGGCTCAGTTATAGGCCGAGGAGGCGGCCCGGGCGCAGAGGCCCCGCCCCCGCCTTGCACCCGCCCCGCGGATCCGCGCCCGCGCCCGCGCCCGCGCTGCCCGCGGCGCCCTGGGCCGGGCTGTGAGCAACACGCGGGGCCGAGCGCGCGATTCCACTTCGGTGCCGGCTGGAGCGGAGGAAGCGGGTGCCGTGCGGTAAGCGGTGTCCCAGCCCCCTGGCCGCCCCTTCGCGATGTGGCCGACGGGAGCAGCCCCCCTGTTGCCGGGTTGTGCAGGAATCCAGCTCCCGCGTCCTCCGGTCTTCCCCGCCCCAGGCCGCGCGCCGCCGGCCTCCGGGTTGCCGTTTCCTGCAGCCTGAGAACAGCCCCCGCCTCCCGCTCGTGTCCCTGGCTTGGCCGGAGCCGGGGAGCGGTGTCAGAGACCGCAGGCGCATGTGACCCTCACCGCCGTTTCGCCCACCCCGTGTGTCCCCAGGCGTTGGCAGCCCCGGTCCCCACCACGGTCCTTTGGAAGCACTTTTCCGGTACCGTCTCCTGTAACCGCCCCGCGATGAACATTGCCTTCGGCCGCTAGTCGTCACTTGTGTTTTCCTTTCCTGGAGGGATCATGGCGCATTTCTCCGGGGGCTCCTTTGCCTAAACTTTGCCGGGGCGCTCCTCACCGTGGCCGGTCCACCCCACGCCAGGGTGGAGGTTCCCTGATCATGGGATGCTCCCCAGGGAAGGCATCACTGTAGGCGATAGGCAGACCTGGCATGAAATAACAAAGCGACACAAGTGGAGAGTTCCCTTTGGGTAGTCCTGACGATTACACACCATGGAGTCCATGCCAAGCCTTGTTAATCACTTTTGCTCTTTGAATTGTCACACCAACCCGGAAGGGAGCTAGTAGTCAGCAGCCCGTTTCCCAAAGGCCAAACTACCTACAGTACGAGGAGGCTACAGTAAAGGCAGGCACACGGTGCTGGGGAGTGGTGCCCTGCTTCTGTGGTCTTGTGGCTTCGCAGCTGAAAGAGAGAGTCAGTGAGAAAGCTCCCCTTTGGCCCAGAGCTGTGTCTTCAGCCCGTCTCTACCGTGTCCAGCTGAATCCTGGGGGGGGACCGAAGTGACAGAATAGGAATGTATTTATGCTTTTGTGGCTTCCTTCTGACTCTCTCCTTCAGCAGTGTTCAAGAGGCTTCTTTTGGTACAACGTATTTCAGAAAATCCCTGAAAAGAAAATGGTAAGGAAATCCTGGTGCAGGTGACAGCAGAGATGGCAGGATCCTTCTGCATCTGTTAGGAGGACACCGACTGTCTTGCTCACGGCTTTCTATCTGTAGTGTCAATGGCTCCTTGCGTGAAGGGAGGATAACCCCCTCCGGGGAAGTGGTCCCATGCTCACAGGGTTGATGAGGACGACCCAGAACACAGAGCTAAACACACCATCCTTGCTTGCGTGTCTGGAAGGAGAACAATGTCTCCTAGGCTAATGATAACAAATAAATAAATAAATAGGTGATATGATCGATTACTCCCTGAGTGCCCAGTATATTCTGACATTCTTTGCACGGATTCAGTTCTTTCATCCCGAGAGCCAGACACTATTTTTTTGCCCTTTAGAGCAGCGGAGACTGAGCCACAGCGAGGTTATGTCCCATGGCTATCTGTGGCACAGATGGGACTGGCCCTCCTGCAGGCTGACTGCAGCCCCCCGCCCAACCGGACAGCATGTCATGCCATGAAAGGTGAGGACACTGAACACCTGGCCCAGAGGCAGCAGTGGGAAAGCACTGAGCAGCTGGCAGTCAGAACCCTCTGCACAGCTCTGTGACCTCTCTGGGCTTCAGCCTCCCACCTCTGCAGCCAGGAGCACAGCTGGACTGTCTCCGAAGACCCTTGTGGCCCTGAAAAAGGAGAGGCCGGATTCAGCCTCCAGTGATGTCATAACCGGCACCATGTGGCCGGGAGGTGAGACAGCTGTAGTGTAGGTTTGGTCCTTTGAGTCTAGGCTGTGTGCCCTTGGGTAAGTTGCTTAACCTCTCTGGAATTGGCACCGTCGCTCCAGACCATGCAGGTTCACTGAGTGTGTCCAAATGCTGTGGCGGTGACTCGTTCCATGGGGCTTGTTGGAGGAGATCCCCACGCCCTCTGGCACTGGATAAGCAAGGTTCCTATCCATCTCTGCCCTCACCATGGGCTTGCTTGCAAAGCAGGGCGCCTTTCTCCAGGAGCTTGTTGGGAGCTAAAGGATTCTCCGTGCACAGATGTCAGTGTGGAGATAGCGATCAGAAAGGACACCGTGTGGGAAGCCCGAGCTAGGAGCCAGGCCACTGTCTCGCTTATTCCCCCTCTTGGAAATTAATCTTTTCTATAGAAAGGAGGAAATGACATCTCAGAGAGTATCAGTGACTTGCCAGGTCAGGAAGTGGCACGGTGGCTGTGAACCCGGGTGCCTGACACCAGCACCCACGCACGCAGCACGGGCCGGCTCCCGAAATGCCCTCTTCACACAGGGCACCTGTGGCCGATCTTGGTCCTGACTTCTGAGCCTCTTGTCTCCTCTTTCTCTTGGAGTGCCCATGAAATAGGAATTCCCTCCCCAGACCGCCAGGGGGCCCAGCACCTGAACTATATCACCTGTCCCCTCAGCACACACGTCTTGCTGATAAACACCACCAGGCCCTCCGCACTGCAGCACCACCATCACTCTGCAGCGGAACACGTGAAGTCCTCCTTCTGAAACCAAGTCTCCGGGAAACGGCTGGGAAATGCCCACCAAACCAATCCAAATCACTTTCGGGGTGTCAGGTAGCCACGGGCTGGATTTTGAGGGAAGGGAAGATGTCAGGCTGATCTAGGGAGGCACTGGCGAAGATTCAGGGCCAAGCCCCTGCAGGGAGCCGTCAGGGGTGGCGAGTGTCCTGTCCGTAGCCCTGGGCGAGCCAAGACTGATGTTGCGTGTGGGGAGGCAGGGGGCAGAGCTGCTCCAGGCGTGTGTGGTCCACACAGTGGGGCATGTGTGAAGTGTTCCCGGGACTCAGGCACACACTTCAATGTATGTGCAGCCTATGAGAGCCTCTAATTTTCAGAATTGCTCCTCCACGTGTTAAGGTGATTTTACGTGTTGAAGGGAAAAATGGGTTTCCCATATCGTGTCCTTTTACATTTTTTCTTAGCGATTCCTTTTACTGACCAGGGTGAAAACTGTGGCAGAAAATACAAATAGGTCTTTCCAGGGTGTGTTAGACGCAAGCCCCGTGTAGAAGTCAAACAAGAGGGGTGTGTGGGATTCCATCCCCTCTGGGTGCTTTTCCAGGCTCTCATCACCGAGGACTGAGTTTGGCAGGGGTCCCCAGAGAAGGAAAATGAGAAACGGACCACTTGCTCTGCAATCCATACTCCTAAGGGGAGTAGAGGGAGTGCGTCCTCTGTGTGTCCGATGCCCTGTGTCTTCTGGGCGAGGCTTTCCTTTGGAGCTGAGAAACTGAAGCTCACATTAACCTAAGCGGCTAAGACGCTCCGTGTGTGTGTGTGTGTTTTGGGGGGTGGGGGAGGGTCCTCTTTGGTCCAGAGCCGAGGTCTCTGCACTTCCAGCCCAGTTCCCCACGCCAGCCCTGATGGGCACGGAGTCTCTTTGTCCAAGACAGACAAAGGAAGACAGAGCCAGAATGAAGTCAACAACTTTTATTACAGCTCACATATTTCATAGAAAAAGGAATGTAGCGTCAGGTCCGGTTGTATGAAAAACGGTAAAATGCAGGTTCGTCCTGGTTGCTCTGTTGACACCCGGGGCAGGCTCTCCGCGACATCAGGCACAGCAGCTGCACTTGTCCGAGGCCCCTTTGCAGACGCAGCCCTGGGCACACTTGGCGCAGCCCACGGGGCAGCAGGAGCAGCAGCCTGGGGAAGCGAGGGCAGCGTGCGGTCGGACCACGCGTTGTCCGGAGCCACCCTTCCCAGCAGCAGGCCTGGCCCCAGCTGCCCTCAGGCCCAGACCCTGAGTTTAGGATGGTGTCCTCTGTCCTGAGATCATTGCTCTCAGACACTAGGTTCAGGTTGCCTGCCCCATCTGTGCCCAGGACAGGGCACAGAGCCTTGGAGAGACAGTGAGCAGGGCCTCTGGGGACGAGAGAAAGCCAGCGCCCAGCACCGTCAGTGATGTGAGCAAAGTCCTCAGGATCAAAGTGGAGGCAAAGCCCTGACAGAGCAGCTCCCGCTCGGGATAGGGAAGCTCTGGGCTGCTTCGACAGGAAGGGGCTGCCCCAGGTCCGAGAAACCACACACGGTCACTAGTTCATGTCCCTAAAGTGCTTCAGTCCCTGAGAGGATTCAGAAGCGTGACTCAGGAGGCAGGAGGACTAGTTCTACTGACAGGTCTGAGGTTGTTTGTTAATGACCCGTCTGGGCCTCAGTCTCCCTGTTCTCTAGTGCGCGCCTGGGTCTCGGTCATCTGGAAGGGGATTCCAGCTCTGATTGTGAATCCCTTCCTGGTGAGGTGGGGTGGTGGTGGTGGGGGTTACCGGGAAGTTTGGTCACTGTCCTGCTCCTGCCTGCTGAGCTCTGGGCTCCCTGCTCGCACTCAGCCCAGACCCCGCATTCCCAGAGAAGGCCCCGCACACTCACTCTTCTTGCAGGAGGTGCATCTGCAGGCTTTGCAGGTGCAGGAGCCAGCGCAGCTGCAGGAGCCGCCTGCCAGGAAGGGAAAGGCCCGCGGTGAGCAGGGAGAGGGATGCAGGAGCTAGAGCAGACGGTCAGCAATGCCTCCCTGAGCCCTCCTCCTCTGTCAGGACCCAGCCCTGGGAGCTCGTGTCCACTCAGGCGGATAGAGAAGCCCCAGCTCCTCTCTTCTGGTCCAAGGAGAGTAGGTCCCCTCCTGATGGACTCCACAGGGAAGGTCCCAGGCTCCAGACCCAGCCCAGGCTGACTGGGGCTGGGGGCCAGGGCCCATGGCCTGAACCCGAAAGAGGCAATGTCCCCTCCTCCCATCAAGTCCTGGCAGCTCCGAGCCCTCCTTCAAGCACTGGGTCTAGCAATCCCCTGACCTGCTCGGTGACCTTAACAAAGACAGTCTTGAGCCTCTGTAGTCTCCATTCATAAATAGAGGCTAGAAATCTCTGGCTGTCTAGTGGTTAGGGGTCTGCGCTCTCACTTCCTAGTGTCTGGGTTCAGTCCCTGGTCAGGGAACTAAGCTCCCACAAGCCGAGTGGTTCGGCAAAAAAAAAAAAAAAAAATTGATTTAAAAATTGCTGTCGCTACCCTGGCTAGGAAGAAAGCACTGGGTGAACCGCGGGCGTCCACTTGTGCTCAAATTCTTCCTCACCTAACCCCAGGGACTCTGTCCTGTGCCTGAGAAGCGGGCATCCAAGCCCCAGAGCCAGGGGTTCCTTACCAGTGGAGCAGGAGCAGTTGGGGTCCATTTGTAGCTAAGGTGAGGCCGGAGGTCGAAAGCAAGCGGCCAAGAGGCACCTGAGCTGGTGGGAGGCGTGTCGAGCCTAGGAGCCTGCTTGCAGTGTTTGTACCCAGAGGAGGCGGCCCGGGCGCAGAGGTCCCACCCCCTCCTTGCACCCGCCCCGCGGATCTCCGCCTGCCCCGCCCGCAGCGCCCAGGGCCGGGCTGTGAGCAACGCCCGGGGCCGAGCGCACGATTCTCCCAGTGCACATGGGTCCGCTCTGCGCACAGAGAGCCGTGTTTGGTGCCTGCTCGCGGGGAGGGACTGTTTGCCAGGAGGTACGCGGTGTCCTAGCCTCCCTGTCCGCCCCTCCCGATTTTCCCGAGGGCGGCAGTCACCTTGTTCCCGGATTTTCCAGCAACCCAGCCTCTGTGTCCTCGCCGTCTTCCCCACCCCCGCCCCCCGCGCTGTTGTCTTCACGTTCACCCTTTCCGGAGCCCGTGTGCAACCCTAGTGTCACGCTCACGTCCCAGGCATGGCTGGATCCTGGGAGTTGTGTGCAGAGACCGGTGGTGGATGTGAGCTTCACCACCAATCCTCCGACTCCCTCTTCCCCCACCATTTCCTGTCCTGGTCCCCACGATGGTCCTTAGGCAGCGTTTCTCTAACGTTTCTCCGTAAGAGCACCGCGACCAACTCAGGCCTCTGCCTCCCATCCTTCCTTCTGTTCTCCACTACTGAATGGATGGATGGGCACATTTGTCCCGGTGCTCCTGGCCTAAACTTGCCAGGGGTTTTCCTGATCCTAGCCAGTCCACCCTGCTCCAGGATGGAGGTTCCCAAAGCATGAGATCCCACCCCATGGAAGGGATCATTATAAGTGATGGGCAGACCTGGCATTAAATAACAAAGCATGAAAAGTGGTTATTTCCCTTTCAGTATTCAGCAGTGGGAAGAGCACTGAGCTGGCAGTCAGATCCCTCTGCATGGCTCTGTGACCTCTCTGGGCTTCAGTCTCCCATCTCTCCAGCCAGAAGTACAACTAGACTGTCTCAAAGGAGGCTTCCAGCTCTGAATAATGATAGGCAGGACTCAGCATTCAGTGACCTCATAATCAGCGACCTTTGGCAAGGAGGTGAGACAGCCTTGCTATAGGTTCAGACCTCTGAATATGATCTGTGTGCCCTTAGGCAGGTTGCTTAAACTCTGGGTAGCTGGCACAATCATTCCAGCCCCTGCAATTTCACTCTGTTACTGGTTCAGTGTAGATCAAGTGATATGAAGGGTGGGCATTGATTTTGCGTTTCTCCAAATGGTGTGGCAGCATCTTATCCTAGGGGGGCTATTGCAGGGCATACACACTTCCCCTACCAATGGATCAGTAAATTTGCAATCAAACTTTAACCTCCAGCCTGGAGGTTAAAGCTTGCAAAACCATGAGCCTTTCCCCAAGAGCTTGTTGGAATTCAACAAGATTCTGTCCCAGTAAAGTCACTGTGAACAGAAGCATCATAATAGACACTGTTTATTAAGCCCTAGTGAGGAGCTAGGCCACTCTCAATACCACATAGGGATATAATCTCCTTTTTATAGGAAATGGAGACTTAGAGAGGTTGAGCGACTCATTTAGGATACGCGGCTGGTAAGTGCCACTGTGGTCTGTGAACCAAGACTGCCTGACACCAGCACCCATGCACCCAGCACAGGCTGGCTCCTGAAATCCCCTCTTCACACAGGACACCTGAGGGTAAGTGTGGTTCTGACACTTGGGCCACGTGACTCGTCTTTCTCTTTGACTTTACATCAAATAGCAAATCCCTCCAAAAGTTGTCAGGAGGACTAGCTATTGCCATTATTTACAAGTCACTCAGCGCCTCACTCCTTCCTAATAAATACCACAACTTTGTAAATGCAGAATCTGACGCTACCCTGCACAGGCAGACATGAAGTCCTTCATCTGGAACCAATTTCCAGGTACTCTCCCTCTTGTTGGGAAATGTCTGGGCATTACCTGCAAATTCCTAGTCACTTTGCTGGTTTCAAGTAGCCAAGGGCTGGATTTTGAAGGCAGAGTTCAGCCTGACCTAAAGGAACTTCCAAAGATTCAGAGCCAACTCACCGCAGGGAGCTCTCAGGGGTAGCAGGTGTCCTGTCACTGGCACTGGGCCAGCCAAGACCGATGTTCCCTGTGGGGATGGAGGGAAGAGCTACTCCAGGTGGGGGTGGTCCACACAGTGGGGCATTTGAAAGTGTTTTCAGTGTTCAACATACTCCTTTGATGAACACGTGGTTTTTTTTAATAATTGAAGTATAGTTGATTTACAATATTGTGTTAGTTTCAAGTGAACAAACATGTTTTTACTTTTTAAATTTTTCCTGTATTACTCTGTTCTTCATATATTTATTCAAATTTATTGAATCAAAAATTGGGTTTTGTATTTTGTGTCCTTTTAAATTTTTCTTAGTAATTCACTTAATTTTATTTTACCAAAGTTTAGGTTTGTGAAGTTAGAAAATAAAAACCACAGCTAGAAAATTCACACGTCTTTCAGTGCAGGGAGTTTGAGACTTCCAGGTAGGGATTCAGGTAACTGGAGGTGTGATTCCAACTTCTTTAGAGTCTATCAAGCCTAAAATCTATGAGGAAGTGAAGTTAGCCAGGGAAATCAGAGGATGAAAAATGAGGCATTGAGAAGTCACCAACCCTTGCCATGCCACCAACCCTTGACATGAGAATGGAGGGGACCTTGTATCTGCTCAACACCCTTAGAGCATCTGGTCTAATGCTCTTCCATTTTACGGAAGATGAACCCAGTGAGGGAGTGTGTCTTGTCTTAGGCACTCAGTTTGTTAGGGACTCACATTTTGTTCCAGTAGCCAAGTCTCTGCACTTCTCATCCAGTCTCCTACACCAGCCCTGGATGGCACAAAAGCCCTTATTCCCAATGCACAGAAAAGAAAGCCGAGTCAGAATAGTGTCAACAACTTTTATTACCACTTACATATTTCAGAGGAAAGGGAATGTAGCAATCAAGTCAGAGTTGTATAAAAACGCAGGTCGGCCCTTGTTCCTCCATTGACACCGGGGCAGGCTCTCTGCGACATCAGGCACAGCAGCTGCACTTGTCCGAGGCCCCTTTGCAGACGCAGCCCTGGGCACACTTGGCGCAGCCCACGGGGCAGCAGGAGCAGCAGCCTGGGGAGAGATGGGGGAAAGCAGATGTCAGCGATGACTTTCCCAGGCTCCTCCTTGCCCAACAGCAGCCCTGCCACAAGCCCTCAGATCCAAAGGACCCTGAGTACAGAAAAACATGCTCTGTTCCAAGACAGTTGGGAGGACCTTGGGGTTTGGCTTCCACTAGGAAATGGCTGCCCTGCCCCATCTAAGCCCAGGACAGGGCAGAAAGTCAGAAGCAGCAGTGACAGGTGCCGAAGGGCAAAGGAAGACCAGCCCCCGCCCCAGAGCCATACACTCAGAGCCCGCTCTGGGTTCCCTCCCTCACCCTAGCTGCAGCCCCCAGTTTCCCAGAGAAAGCCCCACACTCACTCTTCTTGCAGGAGGTGCATCTGCAGGCTTTGCAGGTGCAGGAGCCAGCGCAGCTGCAGGAGCCGCCTGCCAGGAAGGGAAAGGCCCGCGGTGAGCAGGGAGGGGGATGCAGGAGGTACAGCAGATGGTCAGCAATCCCTCCCTGCAACCTCTTCCTGGGTGCAGGGCCCAGTGCTAGGAACTCCCGTCCAGCATAGAACAGACAGAAGTCTCACCCCTCCTTCTCTGCCCTTCTATGCAAAGGGCTGTGTACTGCCTTGTATTTACCCCACAGGTATGGTCCCAGGCTCCAGAGCCCATTCAGGATGCCTGGGTCTGGTGGCCAGGACCTTCTGTCTGAGCCCAGAAGAGGCAATGTCCCCTCGCACCCAGCACAGGGAATGCAGAGGCCTGGACAGAGCACTGCGGCCGACCCAGAAGTCCCCTGACACCTGGATGGTGTGGTGCAGAACAGCCTTGAGCCTCAGGCCTCTCACCTCTGAAATGGAAGCCCCAGTTGGATGGAAACGCTCTAATGGGGCATGAAGGCGCTTGACCAGGGAGAAAGCACGTGCCGGGTTAACTACAGAAGCCCACTTCAGCTCAAGCTCAAAATATTCCTCCTCCTCCAAACCCAGGGATGCTTCTTGGTATTGGGGAAGGGGCATCCAATGTTCCAGAGCCAGAAGTCCCTTACCAGTGGAGCAGGAGCAGTTGGGGTCCATTTGGAGGCGAGGTGAGGCGGGAGGTCCAAAGCAAGTGGCGAAAAACAGGGTCTTGGGCCGGTTGGGGGCGTGTTGGAACCTAGGAGCCGGCGGGTTCAGTTTATACCCAGAGGAAGCGGCCCGGGCGCAGAGGCCCCGCCCCCGCCTTGCACGCGGCGCGCGGATCTGCGCCTGTTCAGCCGGCGGCGCCCGTTCCGGCTGTGCGCAGCTGGCCGGGCCGAGCGCAGCGTTCCGTGAGCAAGGATTGGGTCGGTGTGCAGCGCTGCGGCCGCCCCTTTGGCGCTAGAACTCGCGGAGGGACGGTGTGCTGGGCGGCTCTCGGCGTCCCAGCTTCCCTGCCTTCCCCTTCCCAATTTTCCCAAGGTAGGCAGTCACCTTTGTTCCGGGATCTTCCAGGAACCCAGTTCCCCCTCTCTTTGCCACCCCAGGCCCCATTGCCTTTGGACTCAAGTTCGTCCTTTCCGGAGCCCGTGTGCCCCCCCCCCCCGGCCTCCTCCCCCACCCCCCCGGCCTGTGCTCACGTCCCTGGCTTGAAGGGGGCGGTGGAAAAAGCCGAGGGAGTTGTGTGCAGCGTCCCAGCGGCGGATGTGACGTTTGCCTCCCAGTACTTTTCCTTTCCCTGTGCCCAGAGGGACTTAGGCCCTATTTTTCTGTCTCAGTTTCAAGGCGGACGCTGGCCTCTGTCTGCTCCATCCTTCCTCCACTCTCTAAAAGTTTGAAGGGATGTATGGGCACATTTGTCTGGATCCTTTGCACAAAACTCTCCAGAGACTCTCCACAGCCTAGCCAGCCCACCTCACTCCAGGAAAGTTGTTCAGAAAGTGGGATGCCTCCAGGGGAGGGATCATTTTAGGTGACAGGCAGATCTAGCATCTGCATATCAAGAAAAATAATTGTTTCCCTTTCAATATTACTGACCATTAGACAGCATTGTGTGTGTGTCCCACCTGGTTAATCATTTTTTGATCTTTCAACCCTCACAATGACTCAAAAAGAGGAATACTGTTATTTATGAGCCCATTTGGCTGGTGGGAAAGGTAAGTCACAAGGATGTTAAATAACTTGCCCAGGGTCACAGAGCTGGGAAGTAGTGCCACTGGATCTGAATCCAGTCAGCTTCCCAAGGGAAGAAGTTCAAAGATAAAGTTTTCCTTTGGCCCAGAGTTTTCCTTTGATGTATCTTCAACATCAGTATACTGCTTGAAATCTTTTAAACAGAGATAAGCCTCAAGCTTATCAACTCTTCAGGCCCATGTCATGATTTTGTTTTCAAGGACCTAGATTGCCTTTTCCTTCTGCAAGACATCATACTGGTCCAGTACACTGATGATATTATGCTGCTCGGAGCTAGTTGCAAGAAGTAGCAACTACTCTAGGCTTATTGGTTGAGACTCTGCAATGGCTGTAAAAAAGCCTGTGGAATAGAGGAGATCCCTTAGGGCATCTCTTAGTACTACCCTGCCCTGTGATTAAAGTCAGTGAAAAACTACTATAACAAGCCAATCAAGGCAGGACTGATAAAGGCTCAGACCCTTCAAAAATGAAGGTTTGGGTCACCCCAGCATCCTAAGGAACCATGACCAACTGAGGTGCATGCAGGGAGCAAAGGGAATACAGAATAGGTAGTATACGAAGATGTTTATAAATGTCAGCTGTGACCACATGACCAGTTCCAGAAACAGAAATGACAACTGTAAGTGTTAGGAGTACTTCTTCATTATTTTGTTATAAATATGTTTTTATATATACGGCAAATATCTTTGTTTTCTTCCCTCTTTTATCCCCTTCTCATATAACATAGAATGTATTGACTTTACATTGTAGTATTTACGTATTGTTAACGTCACACTATTTGTTACGTGATATCAAGTACAAAAGTGACCATCACCCAAGGAGTTTGCGTCCTCCTTTGGGGACAGTGTTATACGTTTTCAGTTGTAGGTAGGATAGTTGTGTCATGTTAGGCAGAAGTATGACCTTGTTATTGTCTTTGTTGGGAGATTAAGTACGGTTTATGAAGTTGTGTGGGTGCTAGTTTGATAAGTGGTGGTCTATAACGGTTAGTTTTATGTACCAACGTGTTTTAGGCTGTCATGCCCAATCCTTGGTCACACACTAGCCTGATGTTGCTGTGAAGGTATTTTTCAGATGTGATTAACATTTAAATCAGTAGACTGAGAAAAGCAGATTACCCTTCATAATGTGGAAGGCTTCATCCAGTCAGTGAAGGCCTTAGAGAAAAACTGAGGTCTCTTGAAGAGGAGGGAATTGGGCCTCCAGACGGCCTTTAGACTCAAGATTGCAACCAACATCAACTCCTACTGGAATTTCCAGGCTGCTGGCTAGCCCTATAAATTTCAGTCGTGCCAGCTTCCACAGTTGCATGAGCCAATTTCTTAAAATAAATCTCTCTCTCCCTCTCTCTTTATCTATCTCTCTATCTACGTACCTACCTACACCCTGCTGGTTCTGTTTCTCTGGAGAATGCTAATACAAATATATTTTAAAACATATAAATCATTAAAGGAAAAATGTTAAGTAAAATACTGGTGCAAGTGGTAGCAAAGGGCACAGACTGTTGTGCTCAGGGTTATAAATCCCCAGTGCTGATCAGTTGAGGACAACACAGGACACACAGCTAGGCACACCACCACTGCTTCTGTGTCTAGAGATACATAAATACCCCCTATGTTTAATAATAATAATAATAAATGGCTAACGTTATAGACCACTCACCACGTGCCAAGCACCATACTAAGTTCTTTACATGTACTAGTTCTTTAATCTTCTGAATCATATGCTTTTATTTTGCCCCTTTAAAAGTGGAGGAGACTGAGCCACAGAGAGATTATATCCTGTGACTATAAGTGACGCAGGTGAGATAGGCACTCATGCAGGCTGACTGCAGCATCATGCCCTCACCCACGATCTTACACCAGGACTTCATATGACAGGTGAGGATGTTGAAAGCTGACACAAAGGCAGCAATGGGAAGAGCACTGAGCAGGCAGTCTGTATAGTTCTGTGACCTCTCTGGAATTCAGTTTCCCATGTGTCAAGCCAGGAGCACAATCTGTCCATTTCGAAAGGTCCTTCTAACTCTGAATAGTGAGAGGCAGGATTTAGCATTCAGTGACATCATTATCTGCCAGCTGTGGCCAGGGGGTGAGGTCAGCTGTAGTGTAGGTTCAGACCGCTGAGCTGTGTGACCTTGGGCAGGTTGCTTAACCTCTCTGGAATCAGCACAATCACTCCAACCCCTGCACATTCACTCTCTCACTGGTTCCTGTGCAGATCAAACGACATGAAGCATGGGAATGGCTTCTGAGTCTGTCCAAATGCTGTGGCAGCATCTTGTCCTGGGGGTCTCTTTGGAGGTCATCCATACTCCCTTTGGCACCGGATCAGCAAATTTCCAATCCCATCCTTAACCTCCAACCCAGAATAATGCTTCTACACCAATGAGCTTTTCCCCAAGAGCTTGTTGGGAGCTAAAAGGATTCTCTCTCCACGAATGTCAGTGTGGACATAATGATCATAATGGCCACTGTTTATTAAGCCAGGACACTATCATTTAATCCCCACATAGAGATATAATCTCTTTTTCACAAATGGGAAAATAGACTCAGATGTTGAGTAACATGCCCAGGCCATACCACCTGTGGCGAAACAGGCTGTGAACTGAGACGCCCACGCACTCAGCACAGGCTGGTTTCTGAAATCCCCTCTTCACACAGGGCACCTGTGGGCAAGCATGGTCTTGACTCTTGGGCCACGTGACTTGTCTTTCTTTTATTTTACATCAAATAGCCATTCCCTCCACAAATAGCCAGGGGGACTAACTGTTGGCATTAATTACAAGTCACAGGGCGCCTCACTCCTGCCTAAAAAACACCACCACACCCTCCAAACTGCAGAATCTGCCATCACCCAGCACGGGCAGACATGAAATAGTCCATCTGGAACCAATTCTCAGGCACACACCCTCTTCATGGGAAATGACTGTGTAATTCCCTCCACATCCCTAGTTATTTTGCTGCTTTCAAGTAGCCAAGGGCTGGATTTTGGAAGGACAGATTGCAACGGTGCTCAATGGACACCTTTGATGAACATGTGTGCGACGTTTTTAAATCTCTGATTTTGTTTGTTTTTCATATATTGATTGAAATTACGTGTGTGGAATCTAAAAATTGGGCTTTGTATTGTTCTATGGCATTTTTATAATGAAATGTTCCTTCACAGGGATTTTTTAGAAGCCCCATTTAGATTCAAGCAGGTGAGGGAGTTTTCCACCCCTTTAGTCACTTTCAAGACTAAAATCCAGCGAGGAACCGAAGCTGAACAGGGAAACCATGGAGAATGAGAATTCTGGAATGAGAAGTTTCTGTGCCACCAACCCTTGACTTGAAAACAGAGGGGACCCTGTATGTGCCCAGTGTCCTTATAGCATCTGGCCTAAGGCTCTTCCATTTTACAGAAGATGAAGCCCAGTGGGGTAATGTGGCTTGAACAAGGCACTGGGTTTGTTAAGGGCTAACATTTTGGTCCAGAAACCAAGTCTCTGTACTTCTAGCCCAGTCCCTCACCCCAGCCCTGGTCAAGTCAAGGAAAACAGCCAGAATAAAGCCAACCACTTTTATTATCATTCTTGTATTTTATAGGACAAAAAAAAAAGAGGAATGTAGGTTTGTACACATTGCTCTATTTACACCCGGGGCAGGCTCTCCGCGACATCAGGCACAGCAGCTGCACTTGTCCGAGGCCCCTTTGCAGACGCAGCCCTGGGCACACTTGGCGCAGCCCACGGGGCAGCAGGAGCAGCAGCCTGGGCAAGGGAAGGAGGCGGCAGAAATGAGCGCTTGGAACAAAGGATTAATAAGGCTTCCCGTCCTCTCCAGTGGAGGCGCCACCGTCCCTAGGGATGGGGCACCTACTGCCCTATTTAAATTCCCTTCCGTGGTGTAGAGGGCTGGGGGCGTGGCGGGGGGGTGGGCGCGTTAGGGGTAGATGTAGAGAAAATTCCACTTACTCTTCTTGCAGGAGGTGCATTTGCACTCTTTGCATTTGCAGGAGCCGGCACACGTGCAGGATCCACCTGCAAAGAGAACGGCCGATATAAAAACGGTTCCCGGAGACTCGAACGCGGGCATGGGTGCTAGGAGCCCGAGTTTGAGTCCCAGTTCCACAACCAACTCGTGGGAACCTGGGCAAGCCACGAACTCTGATCTCCTTATCGGTCAAACGGGATCTCCTAGTTTAACTTAGAATAGAGGCGGGTACACCAAAACGCTTTCGAAAGGGGCAATTTGTTCCCGGAAAGTGAGTGATGAGTCAGAAATTGCTTCTCTAGTTCTACAATCGACACCCAACCCCGAACCAGATCTCCTTACCCGCGACGCAGGAGCAGTTGGGATCCATGGCGAGAGGAAGCAGAGGTTGGGGTCCGGAGACGGCGGCACGAAGGATGGCAAGGACGTCGAGGGGATGTGCTGGAGCGGAGGGCGCCGTGGGCTGCCTTTATAGCGGGAAGGAGCCGGGCGAGTGCAAAAGCCCTCCGGGGCGGGCGCAGCCTGCACACGCCCCGCGCTGAGTCACTGGCGGCCCGCGCGGCGTCCAGAGCTGTGCACACGGGCCACCCGGCACCAGTTCTCAGTAGCCGCCCTACGTGCGCCTCGGCGAGGGAGGGCCGGGTGCAGAGCGCGGACCCCGCGTGCAGGGCTGCCCCGGGCTGTGCGCGGAGCACCCTGACCCCTGCCCTTCGCTGTGTGCGCAGTTCCCGCCACCGCCTTCCCCTCCCCCAGCACGCCCCACCCCCACCCTCCCCACCGCATCCGGTGCCCTGTGCTTGAACCTGAGTAGTTAAGAGAGTGGGTCTTGCGGATTCTGCTCCGGCGGAAAACCGGTGGGAAGTCAGGACAGATTTTAAAAAAAACTCTTTGCACCCGTCAAGGCTTAAAAATTGTGTAGCATCATATTAAACCCGTGGGATGGTTATTGATGACATACTGTATATCGAGTGCTTTAGCATGTGATAGGGAAGGTGTAAGCGTGTTATGTGCGAGCTCTCATTTAATCCTCTAACAACCCTGTGAGGTAAGGACTAGTCATCATTCCCATTTTAGAGTATGGAGGCCCAGAGAAGTTAAGTAACTTGCCCAAGGTCACAGAGCTAGTGAGTGGCAGAGCCTGGTTCAAATCAGTGGGCCCAGCAGATGCTGAAGTCCCTCTAAGGGTAGACATCACCAACAGGGGAGAATAAGGATCAAGAAGCCACAAGCCTTGTACTCAGGAAACTCATAGTCATGGGGGCAGCCTCATGGGTGTGTGGGGAAAAGTAATACCAGGGTCATGGCTAGGATACAGGCAGGGGGAACAGAGGGGAGACCCAGTCCAGCCTGGGAGGAGGTGGGCCAGTCAGGTGGGCCATTGCCTTGGGTCTGAGGGTGAGAAAGTCTTCACCAGGCAGGGGAAGAGGAAGGAGTTGTATTCCAGCCAGTGGAAGAAGCAGCCGGATGGAAAGTTGGCATTCCCATGGAACATTTGGAGGGGAAAACCTCACAAGAACTTTCTTCCCCAGTGGATGCAGAGGGGAAGAGTGGAAGTGCGGTCCAAATTCCCTTCTGGGGAGGTACATCTTGCTTCCCTGCTGGTACATGTCTGACTGCTGTGAAATTGATCTTAGATCATTATCCTGGGATTGCCCAGAGTGTGTCATCAGATGAGCAGGTTACCGGAAGGTTCGTGGCAGGTTTAGGGAATGCTGGTTGCTGCAGTGGGGAGTTTAGTGAGGAGGTGGGCAGAGGACAGGCCGTCCTCGCAGCATTTACTGTAAAGTCCTGTGGAAGTGTCTTCACAGCTCGGCTCAGACGTCACTTTCTCCTGGGAGCCCGTCCTGACCCCTGTGCTAGGTCAGGATGCCTGTGGAATGTGCTGGTAAACAGCTTGTCCTTTTCCTTCCTGGCACTTCCCATGTCTGTAATACACAGGAAAGTGTGTGATTCTGGGATCTTTGTCCCTCCACACCAACCTGCCACTGAAAACACCAAGAGCACTCACTGCCCCTGAAATGTGCTTCCAGCCCTCAGTCCAGGGCCAAGTTTACAGTCGGCGCTTAATAAATATTTGTCAAATCAATTAATAGGGGTAAATCCCCTGATGTGTCCTCCCTTCCCAGCCCTGCCCCCCGGCATTAGGGCCGATTACAAAATGAAAGTAAAAAACTTGTTTTTCACCACTCTGGGACCTGTGTGGTCACTCAGAAACTCCAAGCAGGGCAGGAGAGTTGAACTGTCAGAAGGACTAAATTCTGATGGTCACTCTGCCACCCACTTGCTGAGTGACCTTGGGGCTGTTATGGGCCAGGGCTCCCCTGAGCATCAGTTTACTCATTTCTCAAATGATCAGATTGTACTAGAATTTGCGGGTCACATGCAAACATGCTCTGATTTTAGAGCCAAAGTCTCAGAAATCTCGCTGTGTCTGGCAGCCCCGTGGACCGAGAGCATGGAAGGGCTGCTCTTTGGATGGTGGGCAGATTTTGCTGCTGTTGTTGTTACATACGCACTCACGTTATATGCAAAATTCCTGGTTTCTTATAAATCAGATGGTCACTTGTCCACTCAGGGGAAACAATCCAACTCAATGAGGAGACAATAATGCTTGTTTTTGCCCTGTAAAGTATTGAATCAAGCCCTGGGTTTGGGCCATCTGTGTTGGCAGTAAAATTTGTTTTCAGGTCTAAGCTGTCTCCCTTAAGTCATTTTGACTCTGAGAGGAGAGGGATGACCAATCGGCAAAGGGGAAGGGCGGCCCAGGCCCAGTTTTGCTCATCTCTGTACCCCGGTAAGCCTTGTGGGACAGAGGTGGAGAGGGAGGACTTTCTAATGCCTGCAGTCCTCATGTGGTAGGAAGTGAGGAAAATGAAGCCAAGCAGCATGAGATGAGGAAAAACACCCCTCTGCAAATTTGGTGTGAGTTATCAGTATGAGGCAATGATGTGGCCCTAGTCTGCATTAATAGAAGTATGCCATCCAGAACGAGGGAGGTGATTTTTCATCTCTTTTTAACTGCGAATGTGGATATTTTTAGTTCTGCTGCTGAGTCATCCATTCATCCTTACCCTGTGACGGTACCCTTAGGTTTCCTTTGTAGAATCACTCTTCCCTACTCCTAGTCCACGTGGGCTAAGATGGATGGATGGAGTTGGCCCCATTCGTGGGCTCCCAGGAAATTCCATCTTCCTGTACATAGTGATTGGCTCTGATTGGGTCACCTAGCCATGAACCAGAGAGAATCAATGGAACGCCTCCTGGAAATGCTAGGAGAATGACAGATACTCTTTCCATCTAGGCTTCAACCTGAAAGGGTGTGAAGCTGAGTTTCTAGAGCCTTTGTCTCCATGAGAAAGAGCCTGAGAATAAATTTATTGTAAAGGAAATGGAGCCTGACAATATCATTGGAGCACCTGGATCCAGCCAAGCCTGAAGCCACTGTGAGTCCAAAATTTCCTTTTTTGTTTAAATCGTTCTGGATAGATTCTTAACTGGCACAGTTGGGCAGACCACCCTGAGGGCTGTGTTCATTATTGGGCTTCAACAGTCCAGAAGACAGTTGATCACAATAGTCCTAAGACTCAAAACCCCATCATGTGAGCAACAACTGAGAGGGGTGGGCAGGTTCAATCTGCAAGAAAACAGTTACCTTCGGATATGTGGACAGTGGTTGCTCCTATGGCCGTGCAAAAAATCACCCAAAAATGCAGTTTAGACAACAACCAGTTTATTGTCGCTCCTGGTTTTGTGGGTCAGGAATTTGAGAAGCGCTCATTTGGGTGATTCTTTTGTTTCATGTATCACTGTCTGAGGTCACTTGGTGGTATTCAGTTGGAGGATGGGCTGGTCTGGAGGATCTAAGACAGCTTCACTCACGTGTCTGGCACCCTAGCAGGCGTGGCTGGAGGGCTGAGCTCAGCTGGAACTAAAGACCAGAGCTCCCTCCTGTGGCCTCTTCAGCATGGTGGCCTCAGGGCAATTAGATTCCTTACATTTGGCTCAGGGCGCCAAGGGTGAGTCCCAAGAGACAGGAGTGGTAGCTGTGAGTCTCTTAAGCCCTGGGCCCTGAAACTAGCACAGGTCACTTTCACCACTTTTGATTGGTCAAGAAGCCACAGAGCCTGCCCAGATTTGAGGGGAAAGGATGAAGACCCCAGGTCTTGATGGAAGGAGTCAACATGTTTGCAATTATCTCTCATCTGCCATAGTAGTCATGGGGCATAATATTGAGCACGTACCATGCATCAGGACATTCTGAGTTTATTTCACTTAGACCTCGGCACAGTCCTACAAGGCAGATGCTGTTAGTATCTCCATTTTACAGATGAGGCACTGAAGAGTTACATGGCCTGTTCAGGGTCACACAGCTGTAAGTGGCAGTGTGGGGATTTGAAGCCAGGACTTTCTGATGCCACACCTACATGTTTATGGCATGCTGAAAAGAAGAGAATAGACTTGTGCTCTGTGGTCCCAAGGGCAGTACCAGGAATAAAGATTCTGCTCTGGGTGGGAAAGGCCTTTCTTGCAATTAGAGCTGGTGACGATTGGAAGGGACCGCCTTGGGAGATAGTTTCCTGTCACC
The DNA here is from genome assembly GCF_965194805.1 of Balaenoptera borealis. Lineage (NCBI taxonomy): Eukaryota > Metazoa > Chordata > Mammalia > Artiodactyla > Balaenopteridae > Balaenoptera > Balaenoptera borealis. Next base: position 28,143,584 of record NC_138878.1, on the reverse strand, counting down.
ATGTCAATAGGAACAGAGGCTGGTGGATTCTGGCATTAGATGGTGGGATAGAAAGAATAGATATATTTATTGTGAGAAGATCATCAACATCGTGGAGGTGATGAACTAGCCTACCTCTGCAAGATCTCCTTCCAAATCACCGACGCCCTGAGCACCTCTGTCACCACCATCATGCACACACTCATGAAAGACACCCTTGCCCATATATACACACACATATATACATATATAGTTTAAATTTCCCTTTTAATGTGATTAGCATTATACTATACATATACCTTGGTTTTTTTTCCCCACTGAATGGTAAGATGTGGTGGTCTTTCCATTGCAGATGCGTTTTTATCAGATGTTCATTATGACCATTTTTATACTTCACTCCTGAAGGATATTTAGCTTGTTTTGAGGCTTCTGTTGATACCAACGATGGGACAGTGAACTTCCTGGGTTGAAGGTATGTGCGTTTTAAATTTGAGTAACTACTGTTAAAATACCCTCCAAATTTCTCTTCAAGACCCTGCTTTCACTTCTTTTGGGTATATACCCAGAAGTGGAATTGCTGGATCGTAAGGTAATTCTATTTTTAATTTTTGGAGGAACCACCATTTTACATTTCCTCCAATAGTGCACAAAGATTCCAATTTCTCCACAACCTTGCCAACACTTATTTTCTGTTTTTTTGTTATTTTTGTCTTCCTGATACTGGTCATCTGCTACGGTCTGAATATTTGTGTCCTTTGGGGTCATGAGGGTAGAGCTCTCATGAATGGGATTAGTGTTTTTATAAAAGAAACCCCACAGAGCCCTTAGTCCTTTCCACCATGTGAGGATGCAATGAGAAGTCTTTGACCCAGAAAAGGGGCTTCACCCAACCATGCTGGCACCCTAAACTCAGGCTTCTAGTCTCTCAAACTGTGAGAAATAAATTTCTGTTGTCTGTAAGCCGCCCAATCTGTGGTATTTTGTTACAGCAGCCCAAAGGAACAGACACTATCCTAATGGGTGTGAGGTAATTTAGCTTTGTTTTGATGCTTTTTGTAACACAAGGCAAGCCAGAAACAAACAGAGAAGACAAGCATGGTTAGGTTTAGGAGCCTAGACTTTAGTCAGACAGCCTGGGTTCATATCCTGGCTCTACCACATTCTAGCTTTGTCGCCTGTTAAGCACAAGACAGCAGGCTCAAAATGGAGTTGCTTATGCTAAGCCCCATGTCACCAGGGACTTCGGCTCTCCCTGAAATCTTTAACCAATCAGGAATCACCTGATCAGCACTATTTAGGTAAGCTGCCTGAGAGGCCCCTGCCATCCCCTGAAGGAAAGTAACTGCAATAACCAACCTGCTTTTTTGCCTGCTATGACTTCCTTGTTCCCTTCTAGCTATAAAAGTCTTTCGTTTTGTGCAGCTCCTCTGAGCTCCTTTCTATCTGCTACATTGCATGCTGCACGATTTGAATAGATATTTGCTCAAATCAACTCTTAAAAATTTTAATATGCCTCAGTTTATCTCTCAGTAGACTGCATGCAGATTACCCTAAGCCCTATTGCCCCATCTGTAAAATGGGTTTAATAATCATACCATTCTTCTAGAGTTGTAAGGATCAAGTAAGATAATGTACTTAAGAGAACTTTGTACAAGATAATCTCACATTTATCAATCTTTTTGGTGTCTTAGTTAAAAGAGGTACCTCCACCCCAAAGTAATAAGCATTCTCCTATTTTCCTCTTCCAAATTCTTTTACAGATTTGATTTCGCTCCTGGGTGTTTAAGTCAATTGAAAATTATTTTTTAACTGATATGCAAAGAGGTAGCCCATTGTTTCAGCACTTTTCACTAACTAGTGTATCCTTTCACTGCTGATTTCATGTCTCTTACTTGCAGCTGCACTGGGGTCTATTTTTGAACTATCCTCTCTGTCCAACTGATCTATTCTGAGCCAACACCACTTCCTAGAGCTTTAGAACAAGTACTGGTATGCAGTTAGAACAAGCCTTTTTTGTTGTTCCTTTCCAAAACTGGCTTGGCTTTTCTGGCACTCTGTTTTTTGAAACTCAGCCTGTTAGGTTAAAAAACAAAATCCTGGTGGGCTTTTGAATGGACTGTCCTGATAAAGTAACTTGGAGGAAAACTGACATGTTTGCAGCACTGTGTTGTCTTAACTGGGAAACTTCTCTGCCAGAATCCTATTTTTCTTTTCCAGTCAACCCAGGTAGATCTGCGTGTTCCCTTTTATCAAGGACTGCACCACAACTACCGTGGATTAAAGCACTCATTACCCTACTTCCCCTTGAAGAAGGAAGGAGCTGGACACAAACTGCCAAATGAGAAGGTTTGAAAAGGAGCTGAACAATCTGTTTCGGGGAGACAGGCTGCTCAGGGCGGTGACCTTGGAAACGCAGCTGATGGTTTGCCAAGGCAGGGCCCAGGCCTCCTGGCCTCTCCTCTAATGACCCTGAAAACAGGCAGCTTTGCAGGAGCAGCTAGAAAATTCCAGAAACCGCGGGCCTTTGGGGCTGGGGGCTGTTTTTAACTTCCCCCTACCCCATTGTACAGATGCAGAGAGTGAGGCTGAGAGGCAGGAGAAAGAGACAGACCCATATGGGTCTGGTCTCCCCTCTTTCCCCAGAGTTAAGCTTGACTTGGCAAGAGGGTCAAGTGCCATATGAAGGTGCGGGAGGATGTCCTCAGCCCCCCGAAGTTCCATCCGAGTCCCAGAAAGACCAGTGGCCAATCTCAGGATTTTATCTTCCAACTGAGCCGTCCCCTCAGATGAGGCTCCTTCTACCCTCCATGTCCTTCCCCTTTAAGAAGAGACCAGTCCTTGGTTTATGCCATTCATAGGATTTATTGTCACTTGCCAGTGGCTAGCAGGGGAAGGGGACACACTGCCGAGCCTCACCACGGGGACAGGTGGCGCTGGGCCACCCAGCACTATTTACACACGTTTCGCACGGGGCACGTCCTCACTGGCAGCAGCTGCACTTCTCCTCAGCTTCGGTGCCCTCTCCGCCTTTACACACACAATCCTTGGCGCATTTCTCACACTCTGCGGGGCAGCAGGAGCAGCAGCCTGCAGATAAAATAGGGGCACCCAGTCTGATGGCCTCTCCTCCCCATCTGTCCCCATCAAGAGGGAGGGGGAAAAGGAGGGGTGCCAGAGGTCACTGCCCCCTTCCTGGTCTCACACTTGGGTTGACTCAGCATCTCTGTTGTGTCAGCTACGCTCTGGGCTACCCTGGGAGAGGGGTACCTAGTAACTAGCCCACAGCCCCTTCTGTGAGCACAGGACCCGGGGGGGGGGGGATTAGGCCCACGCTGGGGAGGTGTAGGTCTGGAGGAGAAAACATCCAGGGTAAATGGCCTTGAAGGATAAACCTGCAGGAGCAGAGATGGTACAGGTGTAGGGGATCCAGGAGATTCATGGCTGGGGGGTGGGGTGGGGTGCTCCACGCCTAGTCTAACACGCAAAGAAGAAGGGCGCCTTCCCCCCACCTCCTTCTCCCCCTGCGTGTTCAACTGCTTTGGGGAGATTCAGGGGAGGTAAAATCGAGGGGATCCACAAAGGCCCGAGATGGCCCAAGGGACCCCAACTCCAGAGCTAACCCCCAGCCTCACTAATGGCTCCCCAGGCACTGGAGGTTTTGAGGGGAGGAATTGGACCAGGATAGCAGTTCTCAATCCCAACTGCCCATTAGAATCTTCCGGGAATTTACAAAACATCTTGCCACGGGCGGGCCTAAGGTAACAATCACTGAGGGAGGGGCCCCTGCAACTGAGTCTTAAGGCCTCCCGGGTGGTTCTGTTACAGTAAGAGTCAAAGCAATGTAACCGGGGGCCTAGGGGTCGCTCTGTATTACGTGGACAGGCCTTGTGCTCCGGGGAGCACGGCGGGGAGGGGAAGGGCAGAGGGGTCCCCACACTCACTCTTCTTGCAGGAGGTGCATTTGCATCCCTCACACTTGCAGGAGTCAGCGCAGGTGCAGGAGCCGCCTAGAGAGGGAGGTGCCACAGGAAGGGTTAAAGTGATAAAACTCGGGGTGGGGCCAGGCCCCTTGGGGGAAATAAGGCTCCCTTTCCCCAAATGTCCTTGAGCAAAAGCGTAGGGCACGGGGTTCTTTGCAAGTAAAGGGGCGCGCTGTGCCGCAGGATGGGGGCGGGGGCTCACCAGTAGGGCAGGGGCAGGTCTCAGGATCCATGTCGAGAGGAGCTGCCGCCGGAGGAGGTGAGTTGGTTTCTCGGGCAATTGAACGCACTAGTGGCAGCAGGTGGCGAGGCTTTTATAGCCCCAGGCGGGGGCGCGTAGGCACAGCGCTCCAGGCGCGCGCGCCTCCTCTCTCCGTCTGGGAGCACCAGCCGGGGCGGAAGCGCGCACTGCGGCAGCGGTTCCCCCTTCCCCCGCCGTGTGCACGGCCGGGCGCTGCCCCCACCCCGCCGCTGCCTCGCGCACAGCCGGGTGCGCGCAGCCACCCACTTCCCACCGTGTGCAGGGGGCACTGCCCCGCCCGCCTGCCCGCCCGTGTGTATCGCCGCAGCTGCCTACCCGCAGACAGTGCGCACTTCCCGCCTCTGAAAGCGGAGGGAGGGAAAAAGGCTTTGTTATTCCCCAGCCCTTCCCTGCCTCTTACCCCTTCCACCCCCCTTATCCCTTATTCTAGGATTCCTCATCCAAGTGGGCTGCTGAGCCACCGTGCTGCTTTAGGACTCCGTTCCCTGTGTGTCTCATGGGGAGACAACACCACCGGAAGGGCCCTCGCAAACTGGCTTCGGGAGAGACCTGCTCTGGGAGGCCTAGAGGGCAGGTCTGGGGTGACTAGTGGGAGTTTTGGAACGGAGGAAGGGTAGCGGTGCTAGGTGGCCGCATCTCAGCTTCAGAGGGAAGCGGATCTCCTTTTATTTGTTCCTTGTGCTGGGTTTCTGAGTCCCTTGTACTTGTGGTAGGCTGAAAAATGGCCCCTCAAGAGCTATCCATGTCAAATCCTGGAATCTGTGACTATTACCTTATTTGGAAAAGGGGACTTGGCAGATGTAATTAAATTAAGGATTTTTTTTTTTTTTAAAGAGATTGGAGTTTATTTATTTATTTATTTATGTTTGGCTGTGTTGGGTCTTAGTTTCTGTGCGAGGGCTTCTTCTAGTTTCGGCAGGCGGGGACCACTCTTCATCGCGGTGCACGGGCCTCTCACTATTGCGGCCTCTCTTGTTGCGGAGCACAAGCTCCAGACGCGCAGGCTCAGTAGTTGTGGCTCACGGGTCTAGTTGCTCCGCGGCATGTGGGATCTTCCCAGACCAGGCCTCGAACCCGTGTCCCCTGCATTGGCAGGCAGATTCTCAACCACTGCGCCACCAAGGAAGCCCAAAATTAAGGATCTGAAGGTGAGATCATCCTGGATTATCCAGATAGGCCCTAAATCCAGTGATGAGCATCCTTAGAAGATGCACAGAGAATAGAAGAGGAGGAGGCGACGTGACCACAGAGGCAGAGATTGAAGTGATGTGGCCAGCAGCCACAGAAGCTGGACACAGAGCAGTTCATGTCCTTTGCTAATAAGTCTGTGTCCTCACTCAGCAAATCAAGACACTTAGTCCCTAGGAAACAGAGGAACAAAGGACAGCATTAGACAACTGGTCAAGGGTTAAGGAAGCAGGAGAAAGGATTGCTAATGGCATTTCAGACAGGGCAGTCACATGGCGACCCCCATGGGGAAGCCTCACTTTTCCTGCTTGTAGTGCAAGCACCTTTCACATGGTTGTATTGGGCTTCACAGGGGCAAGGCTCATCTAGAGACAGTGAAAAAAAACAATTATCCCAGGACTCCTGCAATAAAATATTTGAAAGGTGAAGGTGGGAGAGGTTAGCATCTGGCATTTGGTTGGAACACCTATTGCCTTCCCAAGAATGGAAGTTCCTCCACAAGCCCTCCCAAAGGGATCTTATCACCTCTCACACCCAATTTCCACTTTTTTTTTTTAATATAAATTTATTTATTATTTATTTTTGTCTGAGTTGGGTCTTCGTTGCGCACAGGCTTTCTCTAGTTGCAGAGAGCGGGGTTTATTCTTCGTTGTGGTGCGTGGGCTTCTCATTGCAGTGGCTTCTCTTGTTGCGGAGCACAGGCTCTAGGCGTGCGGGCTTCAGTAGTTGTGGCGTGTGTGCTTCAGTAGTCGTGGCTTGCGGGCTCTAGAGCGCAGGCTCAGTAGTGGTGCACGGGCTTAGTTGCTCCGTGGCATGTGGGATCTTCCCGGACCAGGGCTCGAACCCGTGTCCCCAGCATTGGCAGGCGGATTCTTAACCACTGCACCACCAGGGAAGTCCCAATTTCCACTTTTTTAAAAGAGATACTGAGATAGGCTGGGACCTGGGACTCTCTACCAGAGTGCTTGCGCTTGAACCTGGACAAACGTCTCTTCATTTACAAAGAAACTATAAGAGGGACTTCCCTGGCTGTCCAGTGATTAAGACTCTGCGCTTCCAGTGCAGGAGGCACAGGATGGATCCCTGGTCGGGGAACTAAGATCCTACATGCCGCACAGCGTGGCCAAAAAATTTAAAAAAGAAAAGAAACCGTGAGACGAAAAATAACCACGCATGCGCAGTCGGGGCAATTGGGAACAGCAGGATACTTTAAAAGGGCCACAAACCAACTGCCATTTCTTAAGTGCCGAGAGTAAAATCAGGGTACTGCGCATGATCTCTGCACACAGCACCACCGTGGGAGTGGGCAGACCACCTAAGCCACCCCTCCGGCCCAACCCACCAAACGGCCCCTACCCTCACCCCATTTAAGGAACGAGCCCACCCTCCTTGGAGAGCGAGCAAGGGCACCTGTTTCTCGTTTTCACTCCCTTGTGCTGCAGCACCAGCCCCAGTAAAAGCTTGCCTGAATTTCTCATCTGGCCTCTTATCAATTTCTCTTGATTAAAGAGTCAATGCCTGTGTAGGATTTGCAGCCCTCCCTCTTTGGAGGTGGTCCCAAGGCTGCTTCCCAAGGAAGGCGGGTCTGGTGAGTCCCCAGGCTTTGGTTATGCTGAGTGGGGGAGACTGAGACTCACTAGGAGAGAGTGGACCTTTCTCCGAATCTCCCCCATGCAAAGCTGAGCCTCTTCTAAATCTGAGCTGGACAAAGCAGTTTAAAATTTTGGTTGGAAACTCCCCACCCCGAAAATATTACCTTCCAAGTGGCCTCCAATAAGGGGTTGAGCTAGCTTTCTCCAGGCTTTTGCAAGTTTGCTATGTGTTGCCCCACAAGTTTTAAGTTTCAGTAAAGTTGAAGGAAGGGAAAAAGGGAAGAAAGAAGAGTCCAAAGAGGAGACGATATAATCTTATATCCCAAGGTATTTAACGTGAAGCCCGGGTTGGTTCTCAACAGTGGCTTCATGCAATTTCAGATCGCAGAGCTCACCATCTCTAGCACTGCTGTTTATTTCTTGCTTGTTTGTTTTTGTTTTGCCTGAGGACACTCCAGCCTCAGACTTGTCTGGCCTAGGCTCTAGCCTTGACCCCACTCAAGGCCTCACTATCGTGCACTTTCAGTGCCAGGTGAGATGTGTATCCCAACACACTCGGCCAAAGCTGCCTCCGCGCCATTTCCCCTCGGACCGCTCAGATTTCCTCGGGATTGAGGCTTGAGCTGGGAGAACAATCTCCTCCCCCCACCCACCGTGATGGGTAATTTTATGTGTCAACCTGACCAGGCTCAGGGATGCCCAGATAGCTGATTAAACATTACTTCTGAGCACGTCTGTGAGGATATTTCCAAAAGAGATTAGCACTTGAATCAGAAGACTGAGTAAAGAAGATCACCCTTACCATTGTGCGTGGACATCATCCAATCTGCTGAGGGTCCAAGTAGAACAAAAAGGCAGAGGAAGGGTGAATTCGCTCTCTGCCTGAGCTGAGACATCCATCTTCTCCTGCCCTCGGACTCCTGGCTTTCCGGCCTTTGGACTTGGACTGTGATTTACACCATTGGCTCTTCCGTTCCCAGGCTTCCAGACTCGGATTCAATTACACCACCAGCTTTCCTGGGTCTCCAGCTTGCAGGCGACAGATTGTGGGACTTCGCAGCCTCCATAATGATGTAAGTCAATTCCTAACATCTCTCTTTCTCTGTGTATATGTATATCTCCCACTGTTCTGTTTCTGTATATCACCCCACACCCAAGGGTGGCCAGGGTATTGAGAGATCTGAAAACCACAACATCCTTCGGAAACACCCTCCCCCCAATTCTTCACATGGCCAGGCCCCTCATCCTTCAGTTCTCAGCTTCTGTGACCTCGGAAGAGCATTTCATGTAGATGTGTCACTCCAGAGGGCTCCCCATCACCCCCACCCTTATTTCCCTCTGACCCCTTGTTAATTCTCACAATGTAGACTTATTCTATGCTCCCTCTGCCAGTGATGAGCTCCTTCCCCAGATATCCACATGGCTCATTCCCTTCTTTCTTTATTCTAAACTGTTGCTCAAATCTTGCTGTCTCCATGAAGCCCACCGTGATCACCCCGTTTAAAATTGCAACACATACCTCAAACCCACAGGACTCCTGATCCCCCATACTTTGCTCTATCTTTTCTTTTTTCATAGCATTTAACACCTTCTAATGAAGTAAATTACTTATTTGTAAAGCTTATGTGCTGTCTCCCTCTGCTAGAATTTAAGCACCGTGATCCGATAAGGAATCATTTCTTTTGTTCACTGACATATGAAGTGCCTGGAACAGTGTCCTGTACAAGGGAGACATTCAGGAGATATTTATTGAATGAATGAATGAATGAATGGCTCTGAAGTCAAGTTGTTGCCTTTTTAAAATTTATTTTATTTTATTTATTTTATTTTTGGCTGCGTTGGGTCTTTGTTGCTATGCACGGGCTTTTCTCTGGTTGTGGCAAGCGGGGGCTACTCTTCGTTGAGGTGTGCGGGCTTCTCTTGTTGTGGAGCACGGGCTCTTGGCGTGTGGGCTTCAGTAGTTGTGGCATGCGGGCTCAGTAGTTGTGGCGCATGGGCTTAGTTGCTCCGCGGCATGTGGGATCTTCCCGGGCCAGGGATCAAACCTGTGTCCCCTGCATTGGCAGGAGGATTCTTAACCACTGCGCCACCAGGGAAGCCCCAAGTTGTTGCCTTTGTTACCGACCAGGATTATTGGCCTCCTTAATCAATAGAAATTGGTAAGAGGCCAGACAAGAAATTCAGGCAAGGCTTTTATTTTTATATTTATTTTTTAATATTTGTTTATTTGGTTGCACTGGGTCTTAGTTGCGGCTCGGGGGCTCCTTAGTTGTGGCATGAGAACTCATAGTTGCGGCATACATGTGGGATCTAGTTCCTTGATGTGGGATCTAGTTCCCTGACCAGGGATCGAACCTCTGCCCCCTGCATTGGGAGCACGGAGTCTTATCCACTGCGCCACCAGGGAAGTCCCCAGGCAAGGCTTTATTGGGGCTCCTGCTGCAGCAGGAGGGGGGTTCCCTTGCTCGCTCCCTGAAGGGGGGTGAGCTGGTTCCTTATATGGGGTGAGGGTAGGGGTGGGTCCGGGGGTCGGCCCAAGGGGTGGCTTAGGTGGTCTGCCCACCCCTTTGCTGGTGCTGTGTGGGTTTTTGGTCTTTTTGTATCTTGTTAATAATTTGCCCCAACTGTGCATGCATGCAGTTATTTTTAGTCCCCTACAGTTTCTTTGTATTTTGTTGCTCAAGGAGAGGTTTGTTCAGGTGCAAGCACTGCAGCAAAAGATCCCAGGTCCCAGCCTGTCTCACGTTCACAGTCTGACTTTGCCACTTACTAGTAATGTGACAAGTACTAGCAAGTTGCTAACATTTCTGTGTCTTGGAGTGCTCGAGGGTAAAATGGGAACAGGTTTGTCAGGGGCTTAAATCGGATGACACTTGCAAAGCTCTCAGAGCACGGCCCTAACCATGTTGGCTCTTACCAACCATGCAAATAAGTCTGAGACTCAGGAGGTCAGGGGAGGACTCTGCAGGAGCCTGGGATCCCTACAGCTCCTACCTGACACCCAGCTTCAGTGTTGGCCTCAGTTCTGTGCTTCTTGAATTGCAACCGCCTCTGATTAACATGGGTTCCAGGTGTCGGCTTGGACCAGCTGGGTCACAAACATCAATCCTCACCCTGGGCCCTGCACCCAATCCCAGTGCTTCCTGGGAGAAGGGAGCTCATGGAGATGCTTATCTTTTTAATTAAATTGGGGCCAGGAGGCAGGATCAGGTAGGTTGAGGGGTGGAGATCATTCAGGGTCACACCAACTAATGGATGGAAAATCCTCAGGTGATCTCAGAAAAAAGCAAGGAGTCCAGCAAGTCCCACCCCTGGCTGAAACTGGTTCAGTGCAGGATTAAGACTGTTGGCATTGTTCTTAAAAAGACTTTCCCAATTTATTATCCTGGGACTGAAAATTGGGCAGTAGTTTAGAAGCCTGGGTAAACAGTAGTGTACCAAAAGAGTTTGCAAACTTGCTTATCTGCAAATAAAGTCATTTCTTGGAGAGATCTGGAGACTTATTAGTAGAATGATTGTTGAATGAGCAATGTTATTCACAGGAGCAGCTGAAGCAGGGGAAGAGGCACTGGTTTAAGAGCCCCATGGTTCCTAGTTCCAGCTCTTCCAATAACTAGCTTTCTGAACTCACGGAAGTGTCTCTTCAGTTTTCACATAGGTTGACCAGATGACTGCTAGTGGCTAATATGGATAACGTCCACCACTTGCTGGGTGCTTACTATGCATATTGAGGCACCATATTGAGCACCATGTGGAGCTAAACACTCCACATATTATATCACTGACTCTTTCCAATAACCCTATGGTAGGCATTGTTAACCCATTTTGTAGATGAGGAAACTGAGGCTGGGGAGAGTAAGTGATTTGCCCTGGAGGCAGAGCCAGGACTTGAATCTAAGCACAATGCTATTCAGCCTGCCCTGATATCTTTAATTCAATTTGCCATGAGTTCCAGTTTTTAAGCGCCTATTATGTGCCAGACTTCTGAATAGCCAACTACATTTTTTTTTTTTTTTGCCAACTATGTTTTGATATCCCAAGCAAACTTTGTGGAATTGCAGAATCTTCAGGTCTGCAACAAAGAAAGTCATCCTGCCTCTTTACCCACAAGGCAGGTCTGAGGCCCCTGAAAATGCCCCATATAGGCCCTCCATGATGTGCAGTGCCCTGAGTCAACCCAGCCTGGCCAACGATACAAGTGGTTTTCCACACCTGAGAGCGGCAGGAGGCCATCAAAGCCCTGACTTAGACCTCCCAGTGGAGATGGACTCTCCACTCTAAGCCAACCCTAGCCTGGACCAGGTCCCACCCCTACAATGTCAGGGGCTCAGTTCTCATCTGCAGGGGACCACATCTCTGAGCCTGGGGCAGTCGTGAGCTGCAGTAACTAGGTTCTGGGGACCCAATTCTAGCCTTTTGTGACATTAGCTTCCCAATTGCCACCAGATTATTGATGCACCTGGGGTCTTACCTTTGATTTGGCAAAGTGCCCTTCCCCTCCCTGTCTTATCCTTGCCCCACTCACCTCAGGGTTTGAGCAGTGGTTGAGACTCCTCCCAATAACCCATGCCATGGGTACCATCTGCCTTATTTTAACAGATGAGGAGACCCAGTGACAGCAAGGGTCTTTTCCAAAGTCACACAGCAAGGATGTAGTGAAGCCAGAACTTGAACCCCATTTCTTGACTCCAAGTCTAATTCCAGTGGTCCAGCTTCCCAAAGTGAGATGAATTTATAAAACAACCTGGACACATATAAACACAAGGTTATTCCCCTTTCAGTTCTCCATCAGTCTTCCTAATTACCTCAAGGAGACGCAATATAGTGCTAGGATGTCTTCAGTGCTTGTCCCACACTTGCCCTGTTCCTCTTTTTAACAGAGAGAGAGGTTAAGGAGTCAGGGAAGGGATGCGGAGGGAGCCTCAGCCTGCTACAGAACCTGGCTAGAAATGGCGTAACTTTGCTTCATTTCTTCTCTGTCTCCATGGTTGCCCCCTGTTTATGGCACACGATGCAATTTCTCCTCTACAATAGCGATACAAGATTTCCTTTTCAGATAAATTTAAGTATAATAATAGACCAGGTGATATGTGATGCCTAAAATAGTGCAGGTGGTTCTCAAAGGACTGCAGTTGGGGAAATACTGCCCTACACCAGGCTGACCCCCTGAGTGCTCAAAGCCAGCCCGGCTGCTGGTTCTGTCTCTTCTCCCCTCCTGCGTCCTCCCTAGCTGAGCGTCGGCACCTTTGTGTGGGGTCTAAACGCCACAAGGAAAGTCTGCGCTTCTCTTTGGTTGTTGATGGGATGGGGGTGTTGGAGGAAGGAGGTGAGGAAGGTCTGTCTCCACGCTTTCAGGTTTCGTAAGGTGGCCAGGATGACCCCAGCATATGTGCCAGTATCTTGGTGCTCAGTGTGTACGCCTGGCTCTACGGATTGTAACTCGGAGTGTTCCCTAGAGGCTGAACCTCCTCAGTAGAGTAGGGACAGAGGGGGCCTGCCATCCCCTCTCAGTGGGGGGCCTGGGGGAGTAGTTATTAAACCCTGAGAGAGTGAGAGGCTCAGGCTGAGCTGATTTTGAGGCTTGGTGGGTTGGGATTCAAGGGCCACCCTGTCGCAGAAGTTCTTGTTCGGGGCTGGGGCTGCTCCTCTGTGGCGCAGAGGGAGGGCGCTATGATGGGGGAAGGGTCCTCTTTAGCCGGGGCTCCTGAACTGCAGGGGCCGCTCTTGGGTGTCTGCTGGGCTCCCGCAGCAGAAGCACAAGGGGGTTTCTGCACTGCCCACATAACCCAGACCACCCTGACACCACTTCCCGAATCTTCGTCCTGCCGTGAGTGAAGACTGCAGTTCTTAAGAGCGACTGGCTTTGGTGTCAGACAGACCTGAGTTTGAATCTCCCTAGTTCCCCTCAGCTATTCAATGGGGATAATTAATACTCCTTACCTCTTGGGTTATGGTGAGCATTAAATGAGATTTTTAAAAACTTTTTATTAAAGTATAGTTGATTTGCAATGTTGTTTTAATTTCTGCTGTACAGCAAAGTGACTCAGTTATATATATTCTTTTTCATATTCTTTTCCATTATGGTTTATCACAGGATACTGAATATTGTTCCCTGTGCTATACAGTAAGACCTTGTGGTTTGTCTATCCTGTATGTAATAGTTTGCCTCTGCTAATCTCAAACTCCCAATCCTTCTCTCCCTTACCCTCCTCCCCCTTGGCAACCACAAGTCTGTTCTCTATATTTGTGAGTGTGTCTTTGTTTTGTAGATATGTTCATTTGTGTTGTATTTTAGATTCCACATATAAGTGATATGGTATTTGTATTTCTCTTTCTGACTTTGCTTAGTATGATAATCTCTAGGTCCATACATGTTGCTGCAAATGGCATTATTTCATTCTTTTTAATGGCTGAGTAATATCCCATTGTATGTATGTATGTGTATATATATATATATATATACCACATCTGTTTTATCCATTTATCTGTTGATGGACATTTAGGATGTTTCCATGTCTTGGCTACTGTAAATAGTGCTGCTATGAACATAGGTGTGCAAGTATCTTTTTGAATTATGGTTTTGACTGGGTATATGCCCAGGAGTGGGGTGGCTGGATCATATGGCAACTCTGTTTCTAGTTTTTTGAGGAACCTCCATACTGTTTTCCATAGTGGCTGCACCAATTTACATTTCCACCAACGGTGTAAGAGGGTTTCCCATTCTCCACACCCTCTCCAGCACATTAAGTGAGGTTCTTCAAGCTGATTGCCTAACACGTAATATGTGCTCAATAAACAGTGCTCAGTGAACACTTCCCTGTTCAGAAAGCTTCTAGGATCTGGAACTTGCAAATGATGGATGCCGGTTCCCCTTGGCCTACTTTTCCAATCTCTTCATTGTCTGGCCCCCACCTCCCCTGGCAACCAAATGTAATCCATGCTAACCCAGAAATATGCCCCAAGCTCTCCTGCCTCCATGCTTCTGCTTATGCTGTTGCCTCTTTTTGGAATTTCCTGCCCACAATTTCTACCTGTTTAAAATCCTTCGAGGCCACCTCCTTCAGGAAGTCTTCAGTCTTGCCTACAGCCAGATGTAATTGCCCTCTTTGGAACTTCTATGGGGGTTTGTCTAGATACTTTCCACCCTGTAGGAGAGGGACAGGTTAGTCTGACAGTCTCCCTAGCCGACTCTGAGGTCCCAGAAGGCCGAGGCTGAAAGAGGCGATTCCTTCCTCTCTTCTTGATTCTGTGCTTAGCAAAGCTCCCTGCACACCTGAAATGTCCTTTGATTGTTTTTTTTTTTAATTTATTTTATTTATTTATTTTTGGCTGCTTTGGGTCTTCATTGCTGCACGCAGGCTTTCTCTAGTTGCGGCGAGCGGGGACTCCTCTTTGTTGCGGTGTGCAGGCTTCTCATTGCGTTGGATTCTCTTGTTGTGGAGCAGGGGCTGTAGGCCCGTGGGCTTCAGTAGTTGTGGCACGTGGGCTCTAGAGCTCTGGCTCAGTTGTGGCGCACGGGCTTAGTTGCTCCACAGCATGTGGGATCTTCCCAGACGAGGGCTCGAACCCGTGTCCCCTGCATTGGCAGGCCGATTCTTAACCACTGTGCCACCAGGGAAGCCCTGTCCTTTGATTGTTGAGTGAATGAATCAATGTGAGAACCAAGAGAGCCCGACTTTGGGCTCAGTTTTTGTGGGACATTGTTGAAGACTGGGTCAGGGAAAGACTCAGGTGGAATTAAATATGTATTAATGAAGTTATCCTATGGTCCCCAGCATCCTGCTTTGCCTAGTGAGTCATGTGGTGGTGAATTCTTTCATTTCATACCACAAATATTTATTGAGCCCTGTCTTAATGCAGACATTGTGCTAGGAACAGCAGACACAAAGGTGAGTAGGACAGTGTCCGTCTTCTCCGAGAACCCACTGTGTGGGTAAGGAGCCGTTTAATAAAAAGTCAACACACAGTTAGATGAGCACTGTGTAGAGTAGTAGCGCCTATGCCTTTTTACATAAACCAATCTCCCCCTCTTCCTTCCTTATTGGACCCCCTCCCCCTCCCGCCCTAGTTTGGGGACAAGTGGCATCGCCTAATCCAAGGAACGACCCCGGGGACATTCTATTTCACATCTCATCTTACTTCAGTGTTTCTCAGCTGTGGACGATTTTGCCTCCCAGGGGACATTTGGCAATGTCCAGAAACATTTTTGGTGGTCACAACCTATTGGGTGGGGAGAGGCAGCTATTCCACCGGCATCTAATGGGTAGAGGCCAGGGATGCTGCTAAAGATCCTACAATGCATAGGATAACCTCCCAAAACAAAGGATTGCCTGGCTCCAAATGTCAGTAGTGCTGAGGTTGAGAAACCCTGCTTTACGTTGTTTACCCTATAAAACTGTGAGATGAGTTTTAGCAGCTCAAACATGTAGGGAAGGGAGCCAGGGGAATCAGAAAGCCTGCTTTCCAACCCCTGCCTTATCACAAACTTGCATTGGACCTCTGGTTCATCCTCCATCAAATGCGGATAGTCAGGGCTAGCCCTGCCTCCCTGATGAAGATATTTGGGGGCTGAAACATGCGAAAGCAATTGAGAGCACCTGCCAGGGAAGGTGGAGGATGAGGCTGGGCTTGGAGGGGGTGGGAGGCCTCCATCTAGCTAATGTCTATTGCAGTCACTTGGCCCAAATTTTCTAAGACAGTTTCAATTTCAAATACACTGCCCTTCCCCTGTCTTCAAAAATAAATTGTACAAATCAGGCCATCTGTGCCTCAGATTAAAAGACACCTGGATCTAGCTCCCCTTCCCTTCTTTTCCCTTTTTTGTTTATTGTAGAAATTTTTCAAAAATTAAAAAAATACATATGTAATCCTTTCAAATATAAAAATAGAAGCCTAATAAACACTGCTTTATAAATGACTTTTCCCTTGCTTATCTGTAGATTATGAACATCTGTCCATGAAAGTAGTTTGACTTCTACAATTTTATTTTAGTAGATTCATTCCACAATCTATTTAACCAATCCCCAACTTTGAAACATTTTTGTTGTTTCCAAATCTTCACTATTATACTCCCTGCTGTGATAAACATGTTGGTATCTTTTGTGTGTGTCCATCCATAATTTTTTCATTAGGACACAACATGCCTTGAAGTAGAATTTCTGGCTCAAAGTACACATATTTTTTTCTTTTTCAAACAGTATTTATTTATTTTTAAAAATGCTACTTCAGTAAATTTTGGAGAATTTAGAAAAATAGAAGGAAAAGTAAAGAATTATCTTTATCTACCATCTGAACACAACCACTGTTGACATTTTAGTATATTTCATTTCCATATTTTGTATGGCTTCTTTTTTCAAAAAAAATTCCTGCGTAATGAATTTGTAGCCTAATATTTATTTAAGATTGTTACCATAATCATTTCCTGTGTTTTTGCATTTTTTCATGGTTGTATCATATCCTGTTGTGTGCACAGACCATGGCTTACTTGAGCAGCTTTGTGGACTTAAAGTTATTTCCAGTTGTTCACAATTGTAAATAGTGAAAATGAACCTTTTTGTGAGTGAGTGAGGCTTTTTTTTTTTTTTCCCTGACTTTGTGGTGAACTCCTTAGAATAGATTTCCAGAAGTGAAACTACTGGGACAAATGGGAACGATTTTAGTCTTTGACGTACATTGCCAAATTATTTTAAAAGCCTTATGCCCTGTGAATCTGGGTGGTTTGCACCTTGTTAAGGCCTTTTCCACCTAAGGCCTAATCCGCCCTTGGAGAACTTGTCCCGATTTATCCTCCGGCGGCGGTGTCTGAGAGTTCTAGTACCTTTCTGGGATCTTTTGGGCTCCAAACCCAGCCAGACTGAGGTGGGAACAGATCCTCAAACACGCCTCCCCGCTCCCACCCCCAGCTACAATTCCCTGGGACTCAGGGATTACCCAGGCTGCACTTGCCCCTGGGTCTGGAGCGCCCCCTGTAGTCCACGTGAGGAACTTCCCTCCCCGCCCTGGGAACTGGGCTCCATTCCTTTCCCACCAAACCCTCTTCTGGTCTCCATCCAAGTTGGAGTGTGGCCTGAGCAGGTGCAGCATCTGTCACAGCCTCTCTGAGGTCTCCATTGTCCCTTAGGCAACACAGGAGCCCAATCCATGATGTGTCAGCCTGCTGACACAGTGCTTTCCTCCTCCACGTGGCTCTGCCATGAGAAAGCTCTTCTTTTTCTTGACCTAAAATCGCTTTCCTTGGTGGGTTCCTTGCACTGCTCAAGTGTTACCCATTCAGGCCCACGTGTAACCAGTCTGCTCCCTTTTCACTTCGGCCTTTTCCCCAGCTCATTTTCCCTTATGGTCTTCAAGCTTCCCTCTCAGCTGGTCCTGCCTGAGTGAGGGAAAATGTCCTTAACTTCTCTGAGTCTAGCTTCTTCACCTGTAGAATGAAGATAATAATCCCTATCCTGCAGGGTTGTTGCAGACATTCAAATAATACCAATAAAAAGCCGAGCCCAGAAGTTTGGCTCAAGATAGAAGGCTGAGCATGTGCGTTTACCTCTCCTTCCTCCTGAAAATCCATGGAAAGAAACTAAAGAAAGACAGATAGAGAGAAAAACTCAGAACAGCAGAGAATTGGTGTGGGGGAGGATGACTTGGATCAATGAATCAGAGTTTAACATTTTTCTGGAATACCGGCAGGGGTCGAATCACATTTATGGGTAAATGGGAGCAGAGGAAGCCACAGCTCAGATCAAGAAGTAGAGAAGTCTACGGGGTAGGGGTGGGTATTTTGTTCTGTTTTAGCTGGGGAGTCAAACTGGGAGAGAAGAAGAGGAAGGAGGTGCAGAAACCAGGGTGGTGACTGATGGGAGAAGAGGCTGTAGTACTGCCACATGGCTTCCTTCACTTCTACTTGTTTGGGTCCACCATTTTCCCCCAGGCTGAGACTGTGAGATATTCTCCAAAGAAATGAAGTAACCAGTCTAACAGGGGCCAAGCTCCCAGGTGAGGGACAGAAGAGGGCCCTTCTTGTTTTGACACTGAGGCACAGGCCAGAACTTCCTGCCAGCTGCCTACCTGGGCATGCTAGAACCAAGTCTGCCAGCCAACAAGTCTCATGCGCACCCACAGAGCCTGCTTTCAGCTCAAAGAAGCAGAAATAGCTCAAGAAACTATCAGAAAACTTAATAATAAAAGTAAAAAGCCTTTAACTCATCAGGGAGATTCAGGAAATGACTCCATTCAGGAAAAGTAAAACCTGGGTATTATGATAAACATTCAGAGAAGGAGTTCTTATATATTAAAAATATGATTGACAACATTTTTTTTTTTTTTTTTTAGCTGTGTTGGGTCTTCGTTTCTGTGCGAGGGCTTTCTCTAGTTGCGGCGAGCGGGGGCCACTCTTCATCGTGGTGCGCGGGCCTCTCACTGTCGTGGCCTCTCTTGTTGCGGAGCACAAGCTCCAGACACACAGGCTCAGTAGTTGTGGCTCACGGGCCTAGTTGCTCCGTGGCATGTGGGATCTTCCCAGACCAGGGCTCGAACCCGTGTCCCCTGCATTGGCAGGCAGATTCTCAACCACTGCGCCACCAGGGAAGCCCGATTGACAACATATTTAAAGATCAATAAAAGTATTGCAAAAAGGCTGAGAAATATCTCAAAAACAGACTTACAGTGAGAAATAAAGGTCATGTTAGTGTTCATAGTGGCAACACTGAATGTTGGAAAACAATGGAGCAATACCTTCAAAAGGGCTAAGAGAAAATGATATTGAACTTAAAATGTGACATCCAGCCAAATTATCAATCAGGCATGAGAGAAAAATTAAGGTGTTTTCCAACATTTAGGGATTCTGAAAGTTTCCCCTAATTCATCCTTTTGGTAAAAGATTGCTTGAGGATGTACTCCAGCAAATAAAAGTCCAAGATAGAGGATGACAGGGTATCCAAGAAGCAGTGAATCCAACCCAGGAGAGCAATGTAAAGGGAACCCAGAATGACAGTCAGACAGACAATCAGGAAAGAAGGTAATGGATATTAGATCATTTAACAAATAGCAGGAGAGAAAATTCCTGGCAATTAGAAATGCCAGGAATAACAAAAGCCCTGTAAGAAAATGGTAGTCCAAATATGAAGCAAACTAAAAAGTATCCTGTATCCTGATTCTGAGCATGTCTCAGAAGAGAGTATCCTTCTTATCTCCTTTCTCCTTCAAGTAGCTCAATTTCAGTGACATTGTGTTACATATACTTCTCTGTGGATCCATTCACCCTTAGTTCTCCAGTAAAGAGTATTTATTTATTCATAATATCATAAGAACTGTTTATTTCAAGTGTCATAATCAATCTACAAACAGAGCATGGAGGACTTAATCATACTTACACCGTGTATCAAATTGCTTTCAGCTGCACAGTGGCTTAGGCAAATGAGGTTATTTTCCCCTTGTTCCAAGAGGACCAGAAATGGTCGAACTTGCTGAAGGAGGCGACCAAGGACATCTAGTTTTTTCCATCTAGCTTCACTGTCCTATATTATTTAATTTTATAAAGAGTTAATGAAATTTTAATAAGAATTTTTATAAAAATAAAATTGTTCATAGTTCTAGAGTTCAATGTGTATCTAACTGACAATTTATAAATAGGTGTAGATATATAAATTTAAGAGTAATATGAAATGTTTAATATTACAAAATATTCCTCAGTTGTCTTGTGAAACTTCTACAAATAGCATAAACTCATGAATGTTCTGGAAACACAAGTTAGAACACAAGGAAAACTAAGAGAAATTCATGTGTCACACTAATGGGAAATGATACTTTATGACATGAGAATCTATTGCATTCATGCCTTTTGAGGAGAAAGATTTATGAGTTAATTTGTCCTTTCCGTCATTTCTTCCACTCAGACCCACCCTGCACTTCTTTTTTTTTTTTTTTTAATTTATTTATTTTTTGGCTGCGTTGGGTCCTTGTTGCTGCGCGCAGGCTTCTCCAGTTACGGTGAACGAGGGCTACTCTTTGTCGAGGTGCGCGGGCCTCTCATTGCGGAGGCTTCTCTTTGTTTCAGAGCACAGGCTCTAGGCACGCAGGCTTCAGGTGTTGTGGCATGCGGGCTCAGTAGTTGTGGCTCGCGGGCTCTAGAGCACAGGCTCAGTAGTCGTGGCGCACGAGCGTAGTTGCTCCGCGGCATGGAGGATCTTCCTGGACCAGGGCTCGAACCCGTGTCCTCTGCATTGGCAGGCGGATTCCTAACCACTGCGCCACCAGGGAAGTCCCCATCCTGCACTTTGAAAGCAGTTTCCATCTCTGACATTGGCATTGGGACCATCCATAAACTCTCTTGGCATACAGATACTTTTTTAAAGTAGGCTTTATTTTTTAGAGCAATTTTAGGTTCAGAGCAAAACTGAAAGAAAAGTATAGAGATTTGCCATGTGCTCTCTGCCCCCACACATGCATAGTCTCCCCCATTATCAACATCCCTCACCAGAGTGTGCATTTGCTACAACTGGTGAATTTGCATCAACACATCATAATCACCTGAAGGCCATAGTTTACATTAGGGTTCACTCTTGGTGTTGTACATTCTGTGGGTTTGGATAAGTGTTTAGTGACATACAGTCACCATCAGAGTATCATACAGAGTAGTTTCACTGCCTTAAAAATCCTCTGTGCTCTGCCTATTCATTCCTCCCTCCACCAACCCCTGGCAACCAGTGATCTTTTTAATGTCTCCATAGTTTTGCCTTTTCCAGAATGTCATCTAGTTGGAATTATACAGTATGTAGCCTTTTCGTATTGGCTTCTTTCACTTAGTGATATGCATTTATCTCCTCCATATCTTTTCATGGCTTGATCGCTCATTTCTTTTTAGTGTTGAATAATATTCCATTCACACTGTGGGTGTCCCACAGTTTATCCATTCATCTACTGGAGGACATCTTGGTTACTTTTAGATTTTGGCAATTATGAATAAAGCGGCTATAAAACATTCATGCACTGGCTTTTGCGTGGACATAAGTTTTCAACTCTTTTGGGTAAATACAAAGGAGCACGATTGCTGGATTATATAAGAGTATGTTTAGTTTTGTGAAAACTGCCAAACTGTCTTCCAGAGTGGCTGTACCATTTTGCATCCCACCAGCAACAAATGAGAGTTCCTGTTGCTCCACGTCCTCGCCAGCATTTGGTGTTGTCAGTCTTCTGGATTTTGGCCATTCTAATGGGTGTGTAGTGGTATCTCCTTGTTGTTTTAATTTGCATTTCCCTGAAGACATATGATGTGGAGCATCTTTTCATATGCTTCTTTGGCGTCTGTATATCTTCTTTAGTGAGACATCTGTTAAGGTCTTTGACTCACTTTTTGTTGATTTGAGGACATAGGACAAGAGCTGGAGGAGTATTTTCTTAGGGAACAGTGTTAGACACAAGAGCAGACCAGGGTTTAGGGTTAATTGATCACACTGCACCAAACAAGTACTAGCTCGTGAGCGACAGAGGCCCCCATGTATTCTTTAATAAATTTGTGTTTTGAGTGTTTGGATACGTAGGCTCTCTAAAGCACAAGGCCCAGGACAGGGACCTCTTATGCCTGGGTGTGGGGCAGGATTACCTGCAGCCTTCTGTCGGCCCCATCCATCTAGCATAGGCATGAGCACGGCCTCTAAGTCATGCAGCCCTAAATTCAGGTCCCAGGTCTGCCCCTTACTAGCCTCATAACTCTGAGCAAACCATTGAATCTCTTGAGCCTCGGCTTCGTCATCTGTAAAGTGGGGTCATAACAGGATTCTTCTCCAGGGTTGTTAGCGGAGGCCTCCCCCCGAACACTTGCTGGGCTTGGGGCAAAAGCAAAGGTGGAGGATTAGCCTGTAGTTCATCCCTTCTCTTCCCACCCCTGCCTCCGTTCCACACTGTAAACATCAAAGTGCAAGTGCTCAGTCCCTATCCACACATCTCCCATCCTTGAATACAGCTGCCCCTTGGCCATCCCTCAGGCCTAGGAGTACACAGACTGATGGCATGGTCTACCCTCAGGCAGGACCAACCTGGGGAGGAGGCCCACACAGACTCTGGAATTGGTCCCAGGTACCCAAAGCCTTGTCTAGTTGGTGGGATGGGGACAGTGGGAGAGGGACAGGTATGAGAGTTCCAGGTGGATGTGTCTCCTTGGACCCTCAGACTCCTCACCTGTGGGGAGGGGGGCCAGAGTCAGACCCTCTAAGGCAGGGGGTCCATAGCAGGGCCCTGATTGTCCAGCTCTAAAGTGGTCCTGATGGTGCAGGGTCCATGAGATGATGTTTATAAACTGCTTAGCCCAGTGCTTGGCACTTGTTAAGTGTTCAGCACTCAGTGCTCAATAAATATTAGTTGTTGGTATTATTATTATTATTATTATTAAAGTGAGACTCTGAGGGCTGATTCTCCCCTCAAGATGTGGTAGAAATAAAAGAGATTATTCAGGTGAAGCATTTGGGTGAGATGAGATGGCAGCCCTGTGCGCACCGGGGCTGAGGTTGCACAGAGAGTGGCCAGCCTGCTTGTTGGAGACACAGGGGACCTCTCTGCCCCCTGGAAGGTGTCATTACCAGCATCGTGTCCTTCCCAAGGGCCCCAGAGCTCTGCAGTCACAGAGAAGGACTTGGCAGGGGCCTTCTCAGAGATTCATAAACAGAAGCCTAAGAAAGGCTGTAGCCCTATGAATCCCTGTTTACGGAGCACCTACTATGTGCATAGACCCTATGCTATGGTTTTTCCCTATGAGGGAGGGACACTTTGCAGATGTGGAAACTGAGCCTCAAGAGGTAAGTGACTTGGTCAAAGTCGTGCAGCCAGGGAGGGTAGAGCATCTGACTCCCCAGGCTGAGCCCTTTCCATTGCACTGTGATGCTGCATCTAAAGCACAGCTCATGGACGGAGGGGGAGACCTTCCCAGGGAGGCCGCAAATGATTTCCCAACAGAGAGGATGACAGTGTGGATTATGGAAGTGCCCAGTGCCAGGAAGCGCACAGTCAGTCCTGCTCCTTGTTTGGCCCACTGAGCCCAGCCCCACGGGGCACCCTTGGAGAAGGCTCCATTCTCACCCGCTCCTGCTTCTGGGTCACCTTGACATAGGCCGGTGGTGGAGAAGGCTGCTCCTGGCCTCTTCTGGGTCCTGGTGTCAGGCCCTTGGCAGCATGAATGAACAACCTCCCAGAGCTTGAGTTTACCTTCTGCTCTGTTGAGGGTGGTGGTGTGGGTGAGTGTGGACTGCATCTCCGCCTCCTCACCAGGGCCAGCCTCAGGGACTTCAGCCTTGACCGCCTTCCATCCTGGAAGTTGTTTCTGCACTCTCAGGGCATGGCTTTGGAGTCTGTCGGACCTGGGTTCAGATCTCAGTTCTACAAAACTAGATGGGTGGCCTTGGGCAAGTCATTGAACCTCTGTGTGCCTTTGTTTCCTCATCTGTAAAATGGGGTTGATAACAGTACTGACCTTGTGGGGTCGTGTTGTGACAGTCAAATGAAGTAATGCGTAGGCAGTGCTGGACCCAGTGCCTGGCAGGTCTTAAGTGCTCAGTATTTTAATCTATTATTAGGCTACTTTATTCTTTTAAGTAACAGATCACATGGACCTTAGATTCTTAATCAGGGTCTTCTGGGGGTTCCAGAGATGCCTTTGGGACGGCCTGTGAATCCCCTAAGATCATATGTAAGATTGACTGAGGTTGTTCATATGGGTATTTCCAGGGAGAGGAAGGTTTATTGCTGTCGGTGAATTTTTATGGGTGTTTATGACCCCTGCTCTGAGGGGTACCAGGCACGATGCTAGGCTTGGCGGGTCGGAAAAAGACCAAAGGACGTAGTCACAGCCTCAGCTGCCTTGGGCAGCGCCACCATGGCAGAGATGTGTGTGGAGTTTTCTCTTTGTCTCCCATATTTTCTTTAACCCTTTTGTTTCATCTATTTTTTCTTTTGTCACCTTATTTTTTGGTTGGTTAAGCTCTTAATTTTTTCCATCGACCTATTCTTTTCTCTTAAATGGAAAAATGGACCTGGCAGAGAGTTTACTATGTGAGAGAAAACACTTGCCAAGTTTCCAAGGTACATAGTGTGTGTTTCGGGGAGGGGGGGATGCTGTGTATCATTGGTGCTTGTGCAGCCACAGAATATCCCTGGGACGTCACACCAGTAAGTGGTGACAGTTGTCTTGGGGAGGGGGAGACTGGGGCGCAAAGGTGGGAAGGAGTCTTACACCCTTTGTATCTTTTGTGTTTTGTACATTGTGTATGGAGACCTATTTAAAAATAGGTTTGGTTTTTTTGGGGGGGCTTCCCTGATGGCACAGTGGTTAAGAATCTGCTTGTCAATGCAGGGGAAATGAGTTCGAGCCCTGGTCTGGGAAAATCCCACATGCCGCGGAGCAACTAAGTCCGTGTGCCACAACTACTGAGCCTGCGCTCTAGAGCCCGCAAGCCACAACTACTGAGCCCTTGTGCCACAACTACTGAAGCCCGCGCGCCTAGAGCCCGTGCTCCGCAACAAGAGAAGCCACTGCAATGAGAAGCCCACACACCGCAACGAAGAGTAGCCCCCGGTCGCCACTAGAGAAAAGCCCGTGCGCAGCAACGAAGACCCAATGCAGCCAAAAATAAATAAATACATAAATTTTAAAAATAAATAAAAATAGTTCTTTGTTAAAAATCAAGGATTCCTCCACACCTCCCATTCTTTGTGGGGCTATTGTAGGGATTAAGTGAGGAGCATGTGTGTGCAGCCCTCAGCACGGGGACTGGTGCATTTAAGTGTTGCAAAATGGCAGCACTAATTACCGTCAAACTTAATTGGAATCGTGCTGGTGGAATGAAAGCGCTGATACGTATGTCAGCA
Organism: Balaenoptera borealis; assembly: GCF_965194805.1. Classification (NCBI taxonomy): domain Eukaryota; kingdom Metazoa; phylum Chordata; class Mammalia; order Artiodactyla; family Balaenopteridae; genus Balaenoptera; species Balaenoptera borealis. The sequence continues at coordinate 28,118,739 of NC_138878.1, read as the reverse complement.
ATCTGGGAGGATGGGGGAGATATAATAAAGACCTCCGTTTCTCTTTACATTGACTTCTCTGAGATGCTAGAATGTCAGTGTCCATGTCTGCCCAGTCACCCTGTGCCAAAGGTGAACCCAGATAACTGAGCCAGCTAATACCCTCACTGTCTTGGCGATGGGGATTTTCTTTAGATCTGCCCAGACCTCTTACCGGTTCTTGGCGGGTTCAGTGCTGAAGTCCCTTAAACAGTACCACTAGCACAAGGCATTCAGGGCCAACACTCTTCCAGGCAAAGCTGGCTAAGACTGGGTTACCCCTGGACTTCCCTGGTGGTGCAGTGGTTAAGAATCTGCCAGCCGATGTAGGGAACACAGGTTCAAGCCCTGGTCTGGGAAGATACCACGTGCCGCAAAGCAACTAAGCTCGTGTGCCACAACTACTGAGCCTGCCCTGTAGACTGAAGCCCGTGTGCCTAGAGCCCGTGCTGAGAAGCCACCGCAATGAGAAGGCTGTGCACCACAACGAAGAGTAGCCCCCGCTCGCCGCAACTAGAGAAATACCGCGCGCAGCAACGAAGACCCAATGCAGCCAAAAAATAAATTAAAAATAAATAAATAAATTAAACCTTACTTAAAAAAAAAAAACAAAACATTAGGTTACCCCGAAAGTGGACCCTGTACAAGTAGTTTCTTTGCGTGGGGATCCCAGGAAGCCCTGGAAAGAGGATGGAGAAGTGAGGCAGAGAAAGTAGGAAGCCAATAAGGAGTATGTTAATGAGCAGGTTACCTCCGTGGGCTGTCGGAGTTCATTGCTGCTGAGGACTTCTGGAGGACCGTGTAGAACATGACTCAGATTTGTCCCCTTGTAAGGGTAAAGATGCTGATGTTATGAATTCACTAACTCCTGTTTGTCATCCGTTTAGGGCTGTTCCCAGGGGTGGCCTGCCCGCCCTGTGCATGCGTCAGGCAAGCTCGTGCTGCACGAGAAAACCCTCAGGCAGAGCGGTAGGATCTCGGGGTTAGCAGCCATCTGCAGAATGGGTACAGGCTGGTGCCTACTGTATCTTCATGGGACCAGCCCTTCTTGGTCCTGCTGGGCTAGGGTAAAACATTGCTCTGAGCCACCAGACAACCACGAGTGAAAAACTTTATTGCTCCAAGCACTTTATATGAATGTCACCACCACCTGACTTGGGCAAATATATAAAAAGCACAACCTATTGTACAGTCATTCCAACTCTTCGACTAATGCACTGTACAGATGCTTCCCAGGCCTTGTCCCCAGCACGGTGGATGCATTTCAGGGGCAGCAGCTGCACTTGTCCGAGGCCCCTTTGCAGATGCAGCCCTGGGCACACTTGGTGCAGCCCGGTGGGCAGCAAGGACAGCAGCCTGGAAGGGGCAGGAGATGGACAGATCAGCTTTGGGTCAACACTCTTATCTGACCACTTCCCCCTTCACCACTTAGAAGGAAGTAGAAAAATAAAAGCATGCTACACACAGGTTCCGATCCACATGAGCAAAAAACCTGGGACAGGAAGTGGTGGGATGTTAGAGCTGGAAGGGACCTCAGGGGTCACCCAGAGTCCATCAGAGGCCAGGGAGGGGAAGGGGTTGGCGCACCGCCATTGGACAGTGGCAGATCCAAGGGCTCATGACGCCAGGCCATTCCCATCACTACTGGGCAGGCTGGAACCTCCCCTCAGCCCTCTTCTTATCCAAACCCCTGAAACACTGAGGATGTCCTCACCCCCAGGTCAGCTGCAGCCCGGGGGACTCAGCTTTCATTTCAGATCCCTCCCAAATGGGTAAAGGCATCCAGGACACCCTCAATCCCACCGTGGCTGGAGGGTTGAGGGTGGCAGAAACGGACTCCCAGCTCCCCGCCAGCAGTGCATGGCCCCGGTCACCAGACTCACTTTTTTGACATGTTTTACAGCTGCAGGTTGTGCATTTGCAGTTGTCTCCGCAGATGCAGATTCCTCCTAGGAGAAAGGACAGAGCCACAAACATGAGCATCGAGGTGGAGCGGGCACACAGGCGTGCTGCAGGCCGTCTTGGTGGCCGGGGGTCTGGGCTGCCCTTGGTCAGTGGATGGACAAGAGGTTGAAGACGCTGCTGAGAATCACCCCAGTGGTGAAGACCGTCCAGTGGTTCCCAGTCACAATCCCTGGGCAGAAACTGGGGGGGCCACATCAGAGTCCCTGGGGGTGCTTATTAAAATGCAGATTCCTAGGGCCAGCCTTTGAGATATTATTATTTTTTTATTAATTAATTATTTATTTATTTTTGGCTGTGTTGGGTCTTCGTTTCTGTGCGAGGGCTTTCTCTGGTTGCGGCAAGCGGGGGCCACTCTTCATCGCGGTGCGCGGGCCTCTCACTGTCGTGGCCTCTCTTGTTGCGGAGCACAGGCTCCAGACATGCAGGCTCAGTAGTTGTGGCTCACGGGCCCAGTTGCTCCGTGGCATGTGGGATCTTCCTGGACCAGGGCTCGAACCCGTGTCCCCTGCATTGGCAGGCAGATTCTCAACCACTGCGGCACCAGGGAAGCCCGAATCAGTATTTCTTAAAAAGCAACCCAGGGACTTCCCTGGCGGTCCAGTGGTTAAGACTCCTCGCTTCCACTGCAGGGGACATGGATTTGATCCCTGGTCAAGGAACTAAGATCCTATGTGCTGCGCAGTGTGGACAAAAAATAGAAAAAAAAAAAAAAAAAAGCAACCCAGATGATTCTGATGTACAATCAGGTTTGAGAACCACTAAGTTAGGCCAAGCCCAAGGTCCCCTGGGGACTGTCAAAAACTTTAAGGTATCAGGCAGGATGGAAATCCTCACCTCCTCACCTTTTCAAGGTATCAGGCAAGATGGAAATCCTGAACGTGTAGGAGGAAGGTCAAAGGATATAAACAAGCCCAAAGTGAGAGTCACAGCTACCACTTGTTTCCATATCATAAAACCATCTATATTAAAAAAAAAAAATCATCCCGCTTCTTGTTTTGAGTTTCAAGATGTTGGAATCTTCTGTCTTTTTGGCAAATTTTGGGGACAGACATGTCCTGTTAGGAACCAGGGAGGCTTGTGAGACTTCTTGATGCCATTTCCAAAGGTCATAAAACCCAAGATGGCTCTGAACCCTGACCTCACTTCTCCTGGCCAACATGCTTCCATGGAATTAAGCAGTTTCAGACTTGGAGGTCCGCATATGCTTCTAATAACTCCCCTGACATCTGCAAATGCTTTATGATTTTAACCCTTTCACAGCAACCCTAGGAGATGGGCAGCTGGGGATAAGTAACCCTATTTTTCAGATGAAGAAACTGAGGCTTGGAAATAATAAGTGTCAGGAGTGGATGGGAGCAATGGACCAGAAGCAGGTTGGTCTGGGCCAGAGCTCTTCCCCCGCCCCAGAGGCTGCTCCCAGAGGCTCGCCGCTAGGTCCCACCACAGTCATTCCTAAGTCAGGTTATTAATTCTAGCAAATCAATCTGGTATCCAACAGAGAGCAGGAGCTGCCGCAGAGGTGGCCAGTCTGACACAAACCCCATTGGTGCTTCTAATTGGAAGAAGAGAAGCATTAATCACAGTCCTGCAGGCTCCCTGTGGGAAGCTGGCGAGAGGTCGCAGAATCCCAGGATGGGCATCCTTACTCACCAGACATGCAGGTGCATTCCCCAGGGTCCATGGTCCAGGTGTCTGAGAGGCTCCGGCGCTGTCACAGCTGGGGAAATGAGGCTGAGTGAGCAGTCGCCAGAGGCTTCTTATTTATGGCTGTGTGGGTGTAGACTTGGGCTCACCCCACCTCTCCCTGGGGCCAGACGCCCTGCACACAGCCCAGTCATGGGCTGGGTGTCGGCAGAGGAGGGCAGAGGAGAGGGCGAGCAGTACAGTCATTTAGGTGGCTTTTCACAAAGGGTGCAGGTGGCTGTACCCGCCACCTGCTGAGGTGTCAGGGAGCCAGGCTCAGGCTCAAATTGCAGTCACGTCGTGCAGATTGGGAGCTACCTGTGTCCCCTCTCCAAGTCCTACACATACTATTATCTGCCATTTCTGTTCCCTCCTTCACAGGGGCTGCTCCTGTCCTGGCCCAGGGTCTCATCTGTCTCCCCTGGTTGACTATAAAAGCCCTTACCATGGGCAGGCGGGGGCCCCTATTCTGGGCTCTGGCTTTAGAAGGCCCCGCTGAGGCCCCCTTCTGGCCATGCCCCCAAAAGTCAGGGGCAGGTGCCCACTCAGAGCCTGTAACCTCTCTTTCTAGACCACATGTGGAGCGCCCTGGATGCCGGAATCTTCTGTCTTCCCAAGCCTGCTTGTTTCTAAGGATTTGCTCAGTCCTCTTCCCCAGGCTCCCAAGGACAGATGTGCAGCCAGTGTGTGTCCCTCTAGGCCTGAGGGGTGGCTGCGGGTGGCTGTTTGCTGGGGGTACAGACAGAGTTTGGATGTGTGGGCTGGTGCCCACAGGGGTGTGTGAAGGAAGGAGCTAGGAGTGGGGAGAGAAGGGAGGGGGGCCACAGATTTGGGGTTGGGGCCATGGGGTAGATCTCCAGGCAGCTCTGCATTCTAGGTTGCAGTGTTAAGGTAGGAGGATAGAAAGTATTTTATTTGTTTATCTGATTTATAACTTTAAAATATTTTAGCCAGGTAGTATGTGGACCTCCCACTTGTATTCTTGCTCTGCCCCCCTAAACATTAGAAGGGGCCTGGAACCAGCCTCTTGTGTTCTCGCCCCCTCCTCCTCACTCTGAAAGGCCAAAAAGTGGTCCTGGCCACCACCAGTGGAGATAGTTCCTCCCGTGTGTAGGTTAGTGGGTTCTCCTTTACTCATCCGCAAGGACCACCAGGGCGTCAGCCTGACCCATGGAGCCATGGGTTTGATCTGAGAACTTCTAGTGAGGAGAAAGGGATTCAGCCCCATGGTCATCAGGGCACTGGGGAAGGGTAGGGAGGGGCAACATTGTAGTGGTCCCCAAATGGTCCCTGCCCCAAAGGAGTTCACAGCATAGTCGGGGATCCAGGCCCATTCATTCACTCAGCACCTTCTAAGGGCCAGCACTGTGCTGGGCACTGGGGAGCCAGGGGTGAGTAAAAACAGAGCTAATCAGCCAAAAACAAATAAATAAAATAAATTTATTTAAAAAAAAGGGCTTCTCTGTTGGCGCAGTGGTTGAGACTCCGCCTGCCAATGCAGGGGACACGGGTTCGAGCCCTGGTCCGGGAAGATCCCACACGCCGCAGAGCAACGAAGCCCGTGCGCCCCAACTACTGAGCCTGCGCTCTAGAGCCTGTGCACCACAACTACTGAGCCCTCATGCCACAGCTACTGAAGCCCTTGCGTCTAGGGCCCATGCTCCCCAACAAGAGAAGCCACCTCAATGAGAAGCCTGCGCACCACAACAAAGAGTAGCCCCCGCTCACCACAACTAGAGAACGCCTGCGTGCAGCAACGAAGACCCAACGCAGCCAAAAATAAATAAATAAAATAAATTTATTTAAAAAACAAAAAAAAAAACAAAAAACAGCAAATGGTGCAGAAGGGCTGGAGGATATCTCAGCCCAGGAAACCCACGACCCTGCAGGGCTGCTCTCAGAGCCCAGAGGCTGGATCTGCCTTCCCGCGCTTGCATTTCCAGCCCAGTCCCAGCCCATCTCTTGGAAGGTCCAGCTTCTTCCCCCTTGCCCCCCACTCTTGAGTGTGCCCTGTAGCAGATATGAATGCCTTGGAAGGTCTGGCCCAACTAAGTGAGCCCAGAGAAAGGAAAGGATTTCCCTTCCCCCTTATCTAAGCCGTCTCTCCTCCCTGCTCACTCTGTGAGCCAGGAGTTGCTTCTTCCTTGGATGACTGACACTGCAGTGTTGCTTAAGGCCTCAACTGAATGATAGTATCAAAATCCAATCCCCAAGCATGAAGCTATTTCCCAGTTTCTGGGCTGTCTGGATTGAAACAACCATGTGTAGTATCAGGTGGTAGAGTCCGTGTTGACTGCACCCGGGCTGTCCAGTTCCTGTTACATGGTGTCCCCTAGGGCCTGGGGAAGCGCATCCACAGACCCCGTCTGCCCTTTTGGCCATCTTCTGGGTCTCAGCTCCTGATCTCTGCATGGCAGCAGGAAAACAAGAACACACACGCCACCCCAGGAACATGGAATGGCTGGGGGACACAGCTTAAATCCGCACTTAGAAAATAAATATCAGTGCAACTGGCCCTCCATTCCCACGGCGGTGAACCCTGCAGCTGCAGGGGGTGGACTGAACTCACCATCTTCTGTTCGAGACTTCACTGTTCGTGGATTTTGGTATCCGCTGGGGTCCTGGAACCCATACCCTGTGGCTACTGAGTTATGACTGTATTTCTTCAGAGGCGTGATCCTTAGCCTTCTCAGTGGATTCAAGGGGCCCTTGAAAATCTGATGAAAGCTCTACCTAGGGAAAAAAAAAGCAAATACATGACATTTTCCCCCCGCAAGTTCAAGGGACTTTTGGATCTCTGAAATCCCATTGCTGGGCCTCCTCCCGCTCCCCCAGGGGCCCTGAGGTAAGAGCTCCTCTGCAAAGAAGCAGTCCTGCTTGGGCAGCTTTTCTGTGGCCACACAGCACTTGTAGCTCCTTTGATCCACTGAGCCCTAAATATCTCCTTCTCCACTTACGGCCTCTCCATACGAAAAGTCAAGTGGTTTTTCTCAGAACGATGAAATGGGTTGTTCCAGAGGAGCAGCTAACCCTCCACCTTTTAACCTAAATGACTGCGTTGTCATCTTCTCCCCCTCCCACAAAGGTCAAAGCTAGACACCCGCTGTTCCTGCGTCCAGCAGTTTCTGCCAGAAGTTCTAGGACTCGTGGCCTGGGAATGGAGGTTCAGCCACGATGACGGCAGAGAAAGGTCCTGTGCCGTCACTCCACACCCTGGTCCACATTTTGCACTTGGGTCACCACCCTTTCCCGTACAGGGCCCCTCTGGACATAGGTGTCTCCCCAGGAGCAGCCTGGAGCCATTGGTTTTTATAACGCTGGTTTATAAGTTGGCCTCTCTCTAGACCACAGTCTTCTCACAAACAGAAGCTGTGCTTATTCATCTCAGCAGCTGTGTGGCCAGGCACACTGAGTGCTGCCACACAGTGGGTGCTCAATAAATATTGAGCTGAGCATGAATAAATGACTCAGTAGAGTTACATGTAGGCTGTCTTCTCCAGCTCTTGTTGAAGAGATGTAGAGGGTCTTGTCGCTCACCAGGAGCAGTCAAGAGCCTGAGATCTGGAGTCATGCTGCCGGGGTCCTGATCCCGGTTCTGCTGCCTGACTGGGGGCAAGTTGCTTAACCCTTCTGAGCCCCGGTTTCCTCATCTGCAAAGTGTGGCTCATGAAAATGATAACCCCATGGCACTGTCATTGTGAGGGGTAAATGAGAGAATGCATATTCAGCACTTAGTTCAGAATCTGACACAAATATTATCATTATTTCGCTATTAATATTATTATTATCTGTGCCTAATACAGCTGACAGATTGGTTCAGCCACTCACCCATTTGTATGTTTCAGGCTCATAGACTATTCTACAACTGGTCCCAGGGTCCTGAGTGGGATGCATTCATCAGCAGTAAATGTTGTGAAGAGTTTTAGTCTCTGGGTTCCCAGCTTTTAAGCTCAGCCTAGTTCCTTTTGGGTCCCAGGGCCTGGGGACCATGGGGCACTGCCCTTCCTTTCTGACTTCCCTTGCTGCAGTTTGCATCTGTTTGGAGTCAGAGTTGACCTTCCACCTACAAGGCCCTCTTATAGGGTATTTTTGGCTTCCTCTGTAGGACTAGGCATAAGATATGGGTGGACAAAATCAAAGCAGGCAGGGGCCCCAAGGAACACCAGCTTGAATCAAGATGGTCAGTGCTGGAAGAACCCTGAGAAGTCATGGGCCAGCTTCTTGTCCAAATGGGGAAACAGAGGCCCAGAGAGACAGGGTCAAGCCCTGGTCACCCAGCTTAGGTTCGTGGTGGGGCGATTTGAACCTGGCTCCTTGACTCATTGCCAGCACCCACTCTTGAGTTCTAAGGCAGGACTGTTCAGCCGTTTGGAACCTTGTGGCTTTCTCTACTGTTTGTTAATTAATTTTATTACAAAAGTTCAAACATACTAAAAAGTACAAAGAACAGTATTACAAACACCACTGTATCTACCACCTGGAATTAACAGATGTCAACATGGTCATGTTTGCTTCAACTCTTTTATTTATGACATAAAAAATTGTCAGGATCATGGCTTTAAACACCACCTATGTGCTGGAGACTCCCCATTTACACCCCCAACCTGGGCCTCTCTTTTGAACTCCAGGCTCATATTTCTTTTTTCTTTTTTCTTTTTTTTTTTTAATAATTTTATTTTATTTATTTATTTTTCACTGTGTTGGGTCTTTGTTGATGCGCTCAGGCTCTCTCTAGTTGCGGTGAACAAGGGCTACTCTTTGTTGCGGTGCGTGGGTTTCTCATTGCGGTGGCTTCTCTTGTTGTGGAGCACAGGCTCTAGGCTCGCGGGCTTCAGTAGTTGTGCCTCACGAGCTCAGTAGTTGTGGCTCGCGGGCTCTAGAGCCCAGGTTCAGTACTTGTGACTCACAGGCTTAGCTGCTCCGCAGCATGTGGGATCTTCCCGGACCAGGAATTGAACCCGTGTCCCCTGCATTAGCAGGTGGATTCTTAACCACTGCACCACCAGGGAAGTCCCAGGCTCATATTTCTGACTGCTACTTAACATCTCCGCGTAGATGTCAGACAGCATCTCAGACTCCCCAGATGAGCTCCTGCTCCGGGTATCACCTCCAAGCACACCAGCGTCTTGTCTGCCTCCATCTCTGCCACCTGGTTTGAGCCACCGTCACCTCCCGTGAAGATTCAGGACTCATTTCCTAACTGGCTTTCTTGCATCTGCCCTTGCCCTGGGCCCTTTATACCACATTTTCTTTATCATAAAAATGCTGCTGGGGAATACCCTGGTGGTCCAGTGGTTAGGACTCTGCGCTTTTACCGCTGAGGGCCTGGGGTTCGATCCCGGGTCGGGGAACTGAGATCCCACAAGCTGCGTGGTGCGGCCAAAATAAATAAATACATGAATTAAATAAAATAAAAATAAAATCTTTCTAAAAAAATGCTGCAAGGAACATGTCCATTCATGTCATGTACATGAGTGTACAAGACTCACTCATTCCCAGAAGGAGGATGGCTAGGTTATAAGGGGCAATTGCTCTCCAAAGAGCTTAATTTACACTCCCTCTAGCAATTTCTGAGACTCACCATTTCCCTACCTTTTCCTTCAGTACTTACTATATTCAGACTTTGAAATGTTTGCCCATCTGTTAAGTGTGAACAAGTGTAATGGTACCTCCCTGAGGTATAATTTGCATGTCCCTGCCTCCCAGCTTCACTGTCCATTAACATCCAGAAAGCGAACCCTGGTCTAGTTGTCCTCACGCTGACTGCACGTCTCATCAGTCTTTCACACTCTAGCAAGAGAGAGCATAGTGAAGATCGGGGGCTGCTGTCCTTCACACATGGTTCCCACTCTGGCTCCTCCGTCTGATTTCTGTACAACCTCAGACAAGCTCCTTTGCTCGGTGCCCAACCACCTGCGTCCTGGGCAAGCGTCACAGAGTCTCCAGGGCTGGCGGCTGCTGGTTAATTACATAGGACTCCAGCTCCACAGCTGTAATTCAGTACCCACTGGGCAAGTGAAACCCTCTGCTTTGCACACGGCCCCAAGGAAGGATGAGTAAAGCCACAGTCAACAATTACTCACACTCATTGCCCCTAGCAGCAAAGTGGCTGGTCCAGGTTGGCCGGCAGCCAAGATGAGGGCTCTGGAGAGGGGGCAGGAGGCTCGGGTCCGTCCATCCTTCCTTATTTCATCCTCTCCTTCCTTCCTCCTTCCCTCCCTCTTTTCCTCCCTTCCCCCCACCCTTTCTTCTTTCCTTCCTCCCTCCGTCCCTCCTTCCATCGCTCCCTCCCTCCCTCCCTTCCTTAATCAGTTACTCAGCAAACATATTTGGGGCCTACTATGTGCCTAGCTTTGGGTTAGCCCTCCGGATGGAGTAAGAGAGCCAGACACAGGGCCTGGTGCTCACAAGCGTGCTTTCCAGGAGGGGTGGTGAGCACATCCATAGCTATCGGAAAAGGAGAAAGCAAGCAGGGTTTCTGTGAGGACGCATAAATGCAGGGTGGCCTTTGAACGGCCCTGAGAGTGAGTATCTCCCTAAACGTTGCCCCCGAGGTGCCTCCCTTGCCTCACCCTAGTCTCAGCCCTTCATTTCTCCCCGTCTAGGTAACCTCTGGGTTCCTCATGGAATATCGGGGCTGGACTGGAGGTTTTCGCGCTGTGCAGGCTCAGAGCCCCAGGGCTTCGCAGGGGTGTGTTGCCGGGGCTCCTGTGGATGGGATGCTAGGTCCCATCCCTCTGCCCTCCCCCTATTTAAACAGGGCAGCTCCTTTCTCTAAAATCTGTTTTGTCTTATGCAACCCACCCCCTCAATCCCTCTTATAATGATTTTATCTGGGGGCTTGGGGGAGCGTGGTTTGCTGCTGCTAGGACCAGTTGGAAAACCACTGAACACAAGCCCTGCCTTCCAGGTTAGGGGCCTTGCCCAGGGGAACAGTGGGAACTTCCAGATCTGCCCCTGGAATCCCAATTGGAACTCAGGCCCAGTGTGCTTTCTTTTTTTTTTTTCCTCAAAACATTTATTTATTAATTCTTTAAAATAACAATAATAAACCTATTACATGTGAATCTAAATAACATTAAAAAATTTTTATATTATAGTTGATTTACAGTGTTGTGTTAGTTGCAGGTGTACAGTAAAGTGATTCAGTTATATATATATGTCCATTCTTTTTCAGATTCTTTTCCCATATAGGTTATTACAGAATATTGAGTAGAGTTCCCTGTGCTATACAGTAGGTCCTTATTGATTATCTATTTTATAAATAGTAGTGTGTATATGTTAATCCCAAACTCCTAATTTATCCCTCCCCACCAACGTTTCCCCTTTGGTAACTATAAGTTTGTTTTCAAAGTCTGTGAGTCTGTTTCTGTTTTGTAAATAAGTTCATTAGTATCATCATTTTTTTAAGATTCCACATATAAGTGATACCGTATGATATTTGTTTTTCTCTGTCTGACTTACTTCACTTAGTATGATAATCTCTAGGCCCATCTATGTAGCTGCAAATGGCATTATTTCTTTTTTATGGCTGAGTAATATTCCATTATATATGTATACTTCATCTTCTTTATTCGTCTGCTGATGGACATTTAGGTTGCTTCCATGTGTTGGCTATTGTAAATAGTGCTGCAGTGAACATAGGGGTGCATATATCCTTTTGGACCATGTTTTTCTCTGGGTATATGCCCAGGAGTGGGATTGCTGGATCATATAGTAGTTCTATTTTTAGTTTTTTAAGGAACCTCCATACTGTTCTCATAGTGGTGTTTTCTCTTTTTAAAATTATTTTTTAAACTCGGGATGATTTCAAAAACAGATCAGAATAGAAAATTAAATACAGAACCTTCCAATGTTATTAGATATTAACATTGTCCTGTTCATTTCAATTGTTAAAGGAACAAAATAATCAGAGTGGAAACCCCCTGTGTAAACTTTCCAAATCTCATTCTTACTCCATCACCAAACCCGGGAACAAATTTCATGAAGCGTTTATCATGCCCATGCATGTTCTTCTAGTTTTACTGCATATGTATCTATAAAACTTACACACCCTTGTTTTACAGGTTTGTAAACCTTTTATAAAATGGCATCATTCTCTTTGTAGCCTCTTACAATTTTTTATTTTATTTTTTGGCTCTGCGTTTTGAGATTTATGATTTTAACTGCTTTATATTATTCTATTATATGACTACTTCACAATTTATCCAGTTGATGGACATTTAGGTGTTTCTTTCCACTTTTTCATTGTTATAAACACTGCTGCAGTGAATATCCACGTATAGTGTTTCTGTATGTGACATGTGCCAGAGTTTCTGTAGGGGGTATACCTAGGAGTGGACTTGCTGGATTGAAGGGGACATGCTTGTTCTGCTTTACTAGGTCTTTCCAAATTGCTCACCACAGGGGTTTACACTCCCATGACCAATGTACTCAAGTGCCCAATTCTCCATGGCCTTGTTAATACTTGGTACCGCCAGCCTTCATTTTTGCCAGTGTGACAGATGTGAAATGGCATATCCTTGGCTGCTGATTTGCATTTCCCTAATTACTACCAAGGTTGAGCATACTATCATAAGACTTTTGGTCCCTCACGTCTTCTCTACGTGGTCCGCTCGTCTTCCTAAAATGCTGCATTCCTCCATCGTTCGGTAGGACGTAGCGCTAAGCAATCCCACTTTGGCATCAGTCTATATATTATTTTCTCAGACATGTGGCAAGTCTCTGTCTTCCCACATTGCTGGTTTTTAATAATTCCCCTGTTGGAGGCTCAAAGTGACCTTGGTTGATAAAGATGAACATCTGGTGTAAACTCAGGAAAACCACTCAAGGTGTCGGGGGGCAGGGGGTGAGAGTAGAGGGGGCTGCATCTTCAGCCTTAAGTCCTCCGCAAGCCCACTGGGGCCCAGTCGGCAAAGCTCATTTCAGGCTTCTGCACTTTATCCCCTTTGTGTAGGAACCCTTCCTTCGGGTTGAAGTTGATTCCTAGCAAGGCTTTCTGGATTTGCTCTGTAATGCTTCTGGAGAATTCTTGAAAAAGAAGGAGGGAAACAGAAGAATTCCTGGAATTAACATAATTCTAGAGTGCCAGAGCTGTAAGGGCAATAATGTGGTGCAGACCTTGTCTCAATCCCAACCCCATTTACAGATTGGGAGCCTGAGGCCCCAGAGGGGAAGTGTCCCGGCCACCAGTCCATCCACAGTGCGAATCAGCTGGGCCACGTGATGAATTGAGGAAGAAAACTTCCCAAGGCCTTCGAAACCTCTTAGGTGACTGTGGAGTGAGGCCATTCGCAGAAACACCTGCTCGGGTTAAGCATCCGCCGAGGGCCTCACACGGTGCCACCTGCCTTACCCGAGGGTACAAAGAAGAATTGTGTAACTGGGGAGCTGAGACACCAGAGAAGAAACCATTGGTGAGCATCACAGACGTGTGTGCTCAGATGGTGAAATAAATGCGGCTGCCTCTGTGCCCATCTCTCCCTCTGCCTCTTCTCCTGCTTGCCTTTCTTCTTCCACTTCCTCTTTCCTCCTTCACTTCCTCTTTCCTCCTTCTTTTCTCTCATTCCCCCTTTACCTTTGCACATCTCACTTTTTCTCTTGTTTCTTCTTTTCTCTCTCCTGGGGCAAGAAGCCCAGCCGGGGAGTCAGGGCAACTGAGTCCTCTAAACTCACTCACTGGGATTGCTCACTCACAAGTTCACTTCCCTGCCCTGGGACACAGTTTCCCCGAAACAGCGACGAGGTGCCATAGCTGGTGGTCTGTTCCGGGTGCAGGTAAAGAGACAGCTGTTTAGAAGATGCCTGTCTCTAAGATTTCTAAAGGAGTAACCCCTCAGCCAGCACCAAAGCAGTCTGTAAATGTCTACAGCATTGGGATCAAAGCCACATTTAGGAGAAACTTCCCTAATTGTGAATTGTCTGCAGGCACTTTTAGCTGTGCTTTTCCTCCAAAGATGTGGGAGCCAGTTCAGCAGCCCAGGCCCTGCAGCCCCTGCAGTGTGTTCTGGGCTCGCCAGATCAATGTTTTCTCCGGTTCCAAATCCTTGGGGTCTGGGGATTTCTGTTTGAACAGGCCCCTTAGATAGAGGAACCAAGGCTCAACCCACAGAGCCCCCCCACACCTGGCAGGGATTTCACTAACAACTCAGAACCGTAGTGCCCTAGTTATTGAATTTGTTGGTTTCTCCAGTATAAATACATAGTTCTCTGAAAATAATCGGCTCATCCCCAACTAACGTTAGGGAGAAAAAACAAAGACAACAGTCTGAGGGTTGTATAGAGGAGAATAATTATCCACTGCAGTCATTTCCTGCATTGTCAGGGGTTGATGACAGAGCATGTCACCTCCCCTCAGCACCTGTGGGGTTACTGATGTCTTTGTGAAGTTTGGGTCCGGGAAACCCAGCGTGAGAACCAGGAGGGGCGGCCATGACAACCCAGCTGGGCAGGAGCGCCTCGGTGCGCCTGAATTCCTGGGCCAGAGACAGGTCTGAGTGAGCCTTAGATGGACATAGACTTACGCTGCCACTGCTTTGATTCCGTCTCCTTCTTTCTCTGTATGGCCTTGGACAAGCCATCTGACCTCAGTTTCCCTGCTAATAAAATGGGGATAATAACACACTTTTCTAAGGGTGCCTCTTAAGAATAATTGGCCAGTTTTTGCAAGGCACTTTGAAGAAAATTGCTGTGAAGATGTTCTGCTGGCCCTGGAATTTTCCTTGGTGCAAATATCAAACAGACGAGGATGACCAATGTTCTGATTCTGGCACTCCCAGCGGAACCATTTTCCCCGGTTCAGTTGGAAGAGAGCAAGAGGGGGAGGGGCTGGGATCACAGCCTGGGCCTGCCTGGAATATTAAAGGCACAACCCTGCCTTTGATGCCTGCCTGCAACGCTTGTTAATTTTAATAGGAAGCCAGCAGAGGCAGGAAGGTTCTGCCTGGCAGAAGAAAAGAGGTCGGGACTGAAGAGGATTAGTGCCAATTCAATTTGGATCTTGTTTGGCTTTGAAGTCCTTGGCTCCAGTGCTGGAGTGACAGGACAACTCCTAGATGTCAGCAGGGTGGAAGGCAGGGGGCTGGGGAAAGTGTGGACCTGAGGCCCCTCAAGCCCCAGCTCAGCCAGGAGCAGACGGCCCCTGTCTCAACTGGGGAATCACCGTAGGATCTCCCAAGCTGGTGATTTTCTGGGGAAACCTCAAATAGGGGTCTCAAACTGAAGTGACTTTGGGAGCTAGGTAGTTAATGCATGAGAGCAAAGTCAACTGATTATAGTCATAGACAGTGCTGGGGACTGTGGCTAATTGTCTAAGCTCCAGTTGAATATTGGGATTTGGGAATGAGGGTCAAATTTTTCCATCTGTTCTAATTTTTTAGGAGAAATGGAAAACTGGATTTTGTGTACATGTGTGAAATATTGCAATTTTTAAACAGTAATCAAAGTTGTTTGTTTATTGTTTTAAAATACTCTCCTCATGTACAAACACATCCATAGGCCAGAGCAGCCCATAGGCCTATTTTGTGACCTCTGTCTCAGAGTTCTAAAGCTTCAGGAGTGCAGAGTCCCTTAAAATTCACTAAGACTTTTGGTTACTATTTTCTAGAGACTTCAGACCAGTCCCTGGTTGAGGGTATCAGAATTATCCAGGAAAAACTTTTTTAGAAAAACGAATATTTAGGGATTCTGATTCAGTGGGCTTGGAGTGGGATCTGGGGAGGGTCTCCTATTTTTTTTTTAACTCCTCAGATGTTCTGGTGTGCAGCCAGGTTTGGGAAATGGTGACCTCATCAGTTCTTCTTAGTGTTTTTAAATGTTTTTAAACACTTTTTTTTTTTTTTTTTTAATTATTTATTTATTTATTTATTTTAGTTGTGTTGGGTCTTCGTTTCTGTGCAAGGGCTTTCTCTAGTTGTGGCAAGCGGGGGCCACTCTTCATCGCGATGCGCGGGTCTCTCACCATCGCGGCCTCTCTTGTTGCGGAGCACAGGCTCCAGACGCGCAGGCTCAGCAGTTGTGGCTCACGGGCCCACTTGCTCCGTGTCATGTGGGATCTTCCCAGACCAGGGCTCGAGCCCGCGTCCCCTGCATTGGCAGGCAGACTCTCAACCACTGCGCCACCAGGGAAGCCCTTAAACACTTTTGAGAAGCTGAAGAAAGTTATCAACACTTTCCCTAGGGAAAAAAATTTTGCATACAATGTCAGGGATTCTGAATACCCTCCCTCTGAAGGCCATCCAAGACCACCCATTAAGAACCTTGTCAGTACTTGATGCTGGAATCCCATCTACAAGTGCCATGAAAATAGCCTCTGGGGTCTCACTTGTACTCCTCCAGTGACAGGGAGCTCATTACCTTTGGAGAAGGTCTATCCACTTTTGGGGAGCATTAGTCTTCAGTAAAGTCCTTTTTGTGGTGAGCAGAAACTGGCTGTCTCTTCTCACAAGCAGCCTTCTCCAGCGCCCCTAGCTTTCACCTGCAAGTCCCACATTCGTCCTCTGGCTCATCTTTCTGGTTTTACTGGGGTTTAGAGGGGAGAGCTGCCGTAGGAGGCCAGGAGAAGCTGAGGGGTGGCCAAGGATGAGGAGCTCTTCCTCTTGGGATTTGAGACTTCAGGAGCAGATCATTGACCAGATCCTGGTGATTCCTGTTCCTGACACTTCATCCCTTTGTCCTCTTTAGAGACCCCTCTCCGTGAATCCAGCACGAAATGTCAAACCTACTTCATCGTCACAATCCTCTCCCTGAACCTTTCCCTGTGACTGTCTTTCTTGGAGTGGCTGACCCGCAAGCTTGGGAGATGAACTTTTCCAACATGAGTCAGGTACAGCTTGGAGATACCAGAAGCATCAAATATGCGATCACTTGAATGCCTTTAGCTCAGTACTCTTGCTTTGATCAGGGTCTAGTGGGCACTTGCAGGAGAGGAATGCTGCTGTGACATTCATGCCATCCCATTCATTCAACATTGGCCAAACATTGACCACACGGTTGTAAAAGGGCCTCCAACCTAGCCTCAGATCTGTCACCTACTGACAGATTTGAAGCAATTTGAAGCCTTCTTAAACCTGTTTTTATTGTTGGCCCATCCCACCTCTGCCTTGGGGTAGGAAACATCATAAGGTCCTTCTGAGCAAAATAGGTTGGGGTGTGTGTGTGGCTTTTATTTGCCTTAAACTCTTTTAAACTTCAAGGTGGAACCTCTCTTTCTAACCATTGAGGTTGGGTGTCCATCATCCCTCCCTCTGCAACCAGTTGGGATTTTATAGATTTAATTCAAGTCTCCTTTTCTCGATCTGGAAGAAGCCTCGTTTTGAAGCTCTGTCATCTCATCATGCCTTTGATCACTTTAGTCCTCTGTACTTGCCTGACAAATGTACCTGGGTTTGAATGCAAATGCCCCTAAGTGCTTTCACTCACCTTTCATCCCAGAGCTTCTGGAAAAAGAGAACACATAGGCCTGCCCAACATGGGCTTGAGTGAATCCCACAGGGAGGCTGGAAAAATGCTGTCCTCTTACTAACCCTGCCGGAAGACAGGGAGGATTGGCCCCTTGTCATTGAATGGATGCTCATGGAGCTGGCAGAGTCCCACTCATGCATTCCAGCATTCATTCATGCATTCATACCACAAATGTTTACCAAGTTCATAAGATGGGCCAGGTTCTGGGCTGCATGCTGCAAATGCAGCAATCAATAACACCAAGCAATCCTTGCCCTCCTTGGGTTTCTATTTTAGTAGGGGAGACAGAGACAAATAAATAAGCACACACATGAATAATTATAAGTTGGGATATGTGATATGAGAGATAATCACAAATCCATTAAGGGGAACCCAATTCAGACAGAGGAGGTAACCTTCAGCTGACACTGGTGGAGGGAAGTGTGTTCCAGGCAGAGAGAACAGATTATGCAAAGGCCCTGTGACTGAAAAGAGCTTGACTTTTTTGAGAAACCCAGAGAAAGCCAGTGTAGCTAGCAGGTAGTGACTAAAGCGGAGGAGATACTTCAAGAACTGTGATTCGAATACCTACAGAGTTCAGCAGGTTTCATGAATGAGAGAAGTGAGCCAGATGGGAGACAAGAGGGAGCAGTGGGGACTGTGGCAAATTGGTGAACACACCCCCTGTGTAAAGGAGGCAGTCACTGCTCAGCTCTAGCCAGCCTTGCACATGTGAAAATGGAATCCTGGCCAGTATTGCAAGACCTTTTGATTTTTCAAGAGAACTCTCAAATCTAGATTTTTATTAAAAAATCTTTTATCTTTAAAAATCATTGAGGGGACTTCCCTGGTGGTCCAGTGGTTAAGACTCTGCGCTCCCAATGCAGGGGGCCTGGGTTTGATCCCTGGTCAGGGAATTAGATCCTGTATGCATGCTGCAAGGAAGAGCCTGCATGCTGCAACTAAAGATCCCGCACGGGGGACTTCCCTGGTGGTCCAAGAATCCTCCTTGCAATGCAGGGGACGCGGGTTCGATTCCTGGTCAGGGAACTAAGAGCCCACATGCCGCGGGACAACTAAGCCCGTGCGCCACAACTACTGAGCTCACACGCCTCAACTAGAGCCTGTGTGCTGCAAAACATAGAGCCCACGCACCCTGGAGCCTGCGCGCCACAACTAGAGAAGAGAAAACCCACACGCCACAACTAGAGAGAAGCCCGCGCGCCACAACGAAAGATCCCACATGCCTCAATGAAGATCCCGCATGCCGCAACTAAGACCCAACACAGCCAAAAATAAATAAAATAAATAAATCTTTAAAAAATAAATAAATAAAGATCCCACACATGGCAATGAAGATCCCGTGTGCCGCAAAGACCCAACGCAGCCAAAAAAAAAAATAAATAAATATGTTTTTAAAAATAAAAAATAAAAATAAAAAACACTGAGATCTTCACAACACATGTTTGAGGGCTGGATGTGACCCGCCTGGGTGCTGCCTCTCGGCGGCCCCTGAGCTAAGTAAATCCACAGTAGCGAATTAAGGAATTATAGAGTGCGGGGTGTCTCCTCACCCAGGGAAGTAAACTGAGGCCCCTAGTACTCTCTGCTTCCAGTTCTTGCTCCGCCAGGTGGTTTCCTGAGGAATGAGCCGCCTTTTAGGCTGATTTCCTTTTTGGCTCCAGGCAAGCTTTTAACTGTGAGGCTCAGTTTTTCTAATTTGCAAATGGGAAGATTGAGGCCAAGTTTGGTGACTCCCTGGGGCTCTAATGTGTGGGGTAATTAGGGTTTGAAAATGACTTTGAAGCTTCCAAGAGTGAAATACCCACCAAAGTTCAGAATGGGACTGTTCCTTCAAGTGCCACCAAGTTGTATATCCACCCCCCCCATCTCCAGGGGACCTTCCCCAGATAGCAGTGCTGTGGGATTCCAGGGAAGCAAGGAAAACGGAGAGTCAGAAATGACATATGCAGTGCACATACAAGACGGAAATTGCAGGGGGTCTAAGGAGCCAATAATCCACTCTGGGTTTCAGGAACCCCACCCCTGATCCCAAGTAAGTGATGCTTCAGTTGAAAGCTGAATGTTGAGCAAGGGTTAGCCAGAGTGGAGACAAGAGTGGGGCAATATTCCAGGTCGAGGGAGCTTCCAGGATCAGAGGCTGGAGGAGGGGTGAGGGCGCTCTAAATTTTCCTAGACCTGAATTGAGGCCCACGCTTCTGGCACCTCAAAGCCCAAGGCCAAGTGGTGGATTGCTGGTTAGGAGGGTACAGGGTCCAGCTTACATGGGTCTTAGGAGCCAGGGCAAGGATTTTTTTTTTTTTTTTTTTACCTTGAGAATAATAGGGTTATAAGAAGTTGATGAGTTTCACCCCCCCAAAAATAGGATTTGATTGTATCATTCCAGAACTCAGTGGTTACTCCCTTGGTCTCATCTCCTTCGAGGAAAGCCTGGCCAATGAATACCTCTTCTGTGATCTCCAAACACCCTTTCTGCATCTTTTCTTCATCCCAAGACACCAGCATCTCACCTGCAAAGTAGGTACTATATTGTAGATCCATATTGGGATGAAAACACACTGGCTCAGAGAGGTCATCCGCCAAGGTCATCCAGCCGGGAAGGGGCAGAGCAAGGATTTGGACCCTGGTCTATCTGTCCCGAACCCCGGGCTTTGTCCACCATGTGTGCATGGTCAAGATAATGACTGACACCTGGAAATACCATCCTCAGCCACGTCCCCAGGTAGAAAAAGCCCTGGTCTGTGGAACTCTCCTTGCAAATGCTGGAGGGAAAAAAATCCCCCTCTAAAATCAACATCTACGCAGAGCTGGGTTGAGTGGGAGCTTGAGGAGCAGAAGCTCTGTTTGCATATTAAGGAGGCAAAGATGCCAGTGGCTAATTAATGAGGACCTGGCCTCCAGGGTTCTTAGGATGCCAGCTTTTGTCCAAGTCTTTTCTCTTTCAGAGAATACTGAGCTGGTTCCTGGAATTGATGCAGCACAAAGGGGCAATTCAGGGCCTCCTTTGAATGAAGTGTTCTGTTCCCACCACAGCGTTTTAAAGACGTGGGGAGAAAATAGAAACCCAGAAGGACTAAGAAGTTCTGTTTCTTGGGGTGAGCCAGCAGGAGTGCTGCAAAGTCTGAGGACAGGCCTGCCAGTGGGACAGGCACCTGCAGCCTGCTGGTTGGAGAGCTGGGGGCTGCCCTGGGCCTGGGCTGAGTCACCTTCCTGGTACCTGTGGTAAATTATCACCCTTGGTTTACAGCTAGAAAACCCAAAAGGAGACTTGAGTCACTGAGCATGATTGTGATCTGGACGTACCAGAAGATATGGATCCTCTTCTTTTCAGTCCTCTGAGGGGTCCAAAGAGGGCTCAGCCTGAGATCGATGCCATGGGTTTCCCTGTGGGAGGGCTGGATCTGTGTGAGAAAACTTAGACCATTCGTATAAGTGCAGGCAGAGATGATAGAAAAAATAATACAAATGGCTCTTAGAGCAAATGATAAGATACTCATCTACACTTATACTAATAGAAATGCAAATTCAAACTACAACCAGATAACATTAAAAAAAAAAAAATCTATCTGATTGGCAGGGATCCCAAAATGTGAAGTATGTTGTGTGGGAGGACGGTGAGGAAACAGGTGTGCTCTGTCATGGATGGTGACATGCAAACTGCAATAGCTCCCCAAATTTAAAAAGCACATGTGTATCTAGGTGCTTGGGATACATCAGTGAACAAAACTGATGAATATTCCAGCTCTCAGGGAATTTACATTCTCAGGGAAAAGCAGGAGGAAGATAAGAATAAACATGGGACTTCCCTGGCAGTCCAGTGGTTAAGACTCTGCCCTTCCACTGCAGGGGGCATGGGTTCGATTCCCGGTCGGGGAACTAAGATCCCACATGCTGTGTGGTGTGGCCAAAAAAAATAAAAAAGAATAAACATAATCAATCAATCGATCCTACAGTTTGTTAGGAGGTAATAACTGCTATGGAGAAAAGGACAAGTAGAGAAGTATAAGAGGGATCAGAATTTGCTGGGGGCAGGGGACACGTGGCATGTACAATAAGGTGGTCAGAGTAGGGTCCTTAGAGAAGGTCCCTCAACAGCCCTGTGCAGTAGTCCCCGTTTCACAGATGGTGCAACTGAGCCAGAGGTGAGTTTAGTGACTTGCTCACACTGCCAAGAAAGGGAAGGCAGGAATTCTAACCCAGGCTGAATGGCTTGAATCTGTGCATTTCACCACCTCATTATGTAAGAGCTATAAGGAACCTGGAGATGGGGAAACTGAGGCCCAGAGAAATCAAAGGGACTTGCTCAAGGTCATGGAGCAAGAGGAGGAGTGGGGTTAGTGAATCCTCTGCTCACCAGGGAGAGAGGTGCTCTAGCCTGGGGTTCCCAAAAGGGAGAGGCTTTAAGATGGTGTGCTGAAAAACATTGTTGTTTTAGTAGTTTTAATTGACATTAATGCGTATTAGAAAGAAATGCAACTAACCCATGGAATTTGTAATTGCACAAGGTTTGTGCTTAGGATGAATAATTAATTAATTAATTAATTAGGTTGCTCCAGGTCTTTCTTTTTCAAGATTAAATCAAAGCCTTTATTAAACATCTCTCCTTCAAACCACCTGCATTTAAACCTATACCCCTCTCCTGACTTGCAGACTGCTAGGGCTATGTGTGTGTCATTGTCACCTGGAGGGTCAGATCCAGTTGGGCTGCACAATGCTGAAAAGCCACACCAAGACACACCACACTGGGCAGACCGCCACGGTTCTGTGCCCCTCAGGATCTAGGCAAAGGTTGGCAGCACTGGCCCTGGAACCAGAGCTCAAGCACAGGAGACCAGGAAGCTGAAGTCTGAGCCTCCTTGTTCCAGACCTAGCCATGCAGAGCGGACAAGCAGCTCTTGGCTACCGCTGTGCACCGGGTCTTAGTTGTGGCAGGTGGGCTCCTTAGTTTCGGTTCACCAGCTCCTTAGTCGCGGCACGCAGGCTCCTTAGCTGTGACCTGTGAACTCTCAGTTGCAGCATGCATGTGGGATCTAGTACCCTGACCAGGGATCGAACCTGGGCCCCCGGCACTGGGGGCGCGGAGTCTGGATAAGACTTCCTGCGCCACCAAGGAAGTCCCAGGATGAATAATTTTTAACTGAATCAATGTAATGGAAAGACTAAGTAAATTATAGCACAGGCAGAATGCAGTTATGGCAAAATTTGGGGGGAGTATGCATGGAAGACTGAAGTTTGGGCAACTCTGCCCTAGATTGTAGCTACCTCTGGGGCCAGAGTAGAAAATTTTTGGAACAGCCTGGAAGCTGAGCCTCCTGGCTCAAGGCTGCTCTGCCTAGGAAACCCTACCCTGTTCCTGCATTGTCCTCACCGCAGCCAAACCGTCTCTGCACTGTGGGAACCAGCCCTTTTTATGGGCAATGTCATCTTCAAAGTGCTTTTGGCTTGTTAGTCGGCTGTGATTCACACCAAGCTGACTTAAGAGCCCACATAGCCCTACAGAGGAGGGCTGATGTCAGTGGCATCGGGAACACCCTGCCAGGCTGGTGGCCAGACCCCACCCTAGAGACCAGCCTGGGAGAGTATCCTGGCTTCACCCCCACTGTTTTAAAAATAATATTTATCACCTTGGAAGAAAATCCCCAAACAGTCAACTCCTCTAAGAATTTATTTATTTATTTATTTATTTATTTATTTATTTATTTATTTAAAGTTTTTGGCCGTGCTGCACAGCATGTGGGATGTTAGTTCCCCGACCAGGGATCGAACCTGTGCCCCCTGCATTGGAATCGCGGAGTCTTAACCACTGGACAGCCAGGGAAGTCCCTTCACCCCTTTAAAGCATCTCTGGGTGCCTCAGTTTTTTTCACCTATGAAATGCGGGTGATAGTAAGGTTGTTGGGAGCACTCAGCATATCAAGCGTCTGGTGTGGGACAGCTGCTCCATAAACATTGCCTCCTTTCATAGCCAGACGCCACTTCCTCCATGGGGCATTTCGGGGTTCCTCATCATCCCCCCTCTAACTTCCAGAACATTCCATATGTTCTTCTCTTTTAACACCGATCAGTTCTCTGTTTTGTTTTAATTGCATCCGTTCTCTGTTGCAATTAACTCCCTGAGCTTGGGGCTTTTGTCAAAGGTATCATTATATCTCTCTGGGGAGGAAGCCCAGGGCCTGGCGAGAAGTTCCATAAATGTTTGTGTGCCTGAGAGGCAGCAGGGCGGCGGGCGTAGTGAAAAAGAACAAGAGCCCTAGAGCCCGCTCTGTGGGTGCAGTCCCAGTTCTGTCATTCATTAGCTATGTGATCTTAGGCAAGTCACTTACCTCTTCATGCCTGGGAGTACTGACCTGTTAGATGGAAATCATTGATAATAGCACCTACATCATAAGGTTGAGGATTAGATAAGTTAATGTGCGTAGGACAGAAGCTGCCACATGTTAGGAGTTTTATGGCTGTTGGCTATTATTATACCAGCATCTCACAAAGGACGTTTTTCCTGGTGTGGCCTCCACAAATATTTGTGGGGTTTTTTGTTTGTTTTTTGCGGGGGGAAGGTTTTTTGGCTGCGCTGTATGGCATGCAGGACCTTAGTTCCCTGATCAGGGTTTGAACCCAGGCCCTTGGCGGTGAAAGCGTGGAGTCCTAACCACTGGACCATCAGGGAATTCCCCATAAATATTTGTTAAGCTGAACTGAAAAGACTGTATCCTCACCTCTCATTATATACTCGGCAGGTTTCTGAAATTCTCTCATTCCTAATTCATTCTCTGGAGTGAAGACATTGTGCCTTATTAAAATGCAAATGTTGTCCTCTTCAAATGTTATGTGAACACTTTCTGTGTAAAAGGCTTTGCGCAGGAATACCCTCTGTGGTCTTATAAGGAAAATGAGGATGCTCTCCAAAGCATATTGTTAAGTGCAAAAAGCAAAATATAAAACCCTGAGTCTAGTATGCTACCATTTATGGAGAAAACAAAAGCTAGGGAGAGGGGTATACGTAGGAAGAGACGACTTACCTATGCAGTCACAGACCATCTTCAGGAGACCCAGGAAATTGGTCTCAGGGAGGTCTCCAGGGAGGGGATTTTGGTGGCGAGGATGGGGGTGGGAGGGGGACTTCCTTTTTATTGTATGACACTTTTTCAAAATATATATATTTTTTATTATGGTAAAATATACATAACATAAATGTTATCATTTTTAGCATACAATTCAGTAGCATTAAGTACATTCATGGTGCTATGTAATTCTCACCACTATTTAAGAGCTTTTTCATCATTCCAAAGAGAAACTATACTCATTAAACTCTTAACTCCCTGGGACTTCCCTGGTGGTCCAGCAGTTAAGACTCCGCGCTCCCAATGCAGGGGGCCTGAGTTCGATCCCTGGTTGGGGAACTAGATCACACATGTATGCTGCAACTAAGAGTACGCATGTAGCAACTAAGAAGCCCACATGCTGCAACTAAAGATCCCACATGCCACAACTAAGACCTGGCGCAGCCAAAATAAATTAATAAATAAATATAAAAAAAAATAAAGAGCAAAAGTGTTAATTTAAAAAATAAATAAATAAACACAAACTCCTCATTCTTTCCTCCCCTCCAGCCCCTGGTAACCTTTATTCTATTATACTTTCTCTCTTTATGAATCTGTCTATTCTAGTACCTTATGTAAGTGGAATCATATAATATTTGTCTTTTTGGGTCTGGTTTATTTCACTTAGCATAATGTCTTCAAGATTCCTCCATGTTGTAGCATGTTTTGGTACTTCATTCTTTTTTACGGCTGAATAATGTTCAGTCATATATTATCACATATAGCCATATTTATCACATCTTAGTTATGCATTCATCTATTGGTAGACACTTGGGTTGTTGCCACTTTTGGCTATTGTGAATAATGCTGCTATGAACATTCATGTATAAGTATCTGTTTAAGTACCTGTTTTCAAACCTTTTGGATATATACCTAGGGGAGGAATTGCTGGATCATATGGTAATTCTATGATTAATTTTTTGAGGAATCATTATACTGTTTTCCATAGTGGCTACATCACTTTACATTTCCATCAGCAGTGCACAAGGATTCCAATTTGTCCACATCTTTCTGCATATGCTTTGATAGATTTTAATTTGTTATGATATCAAAGTATTACCTATTCAAATCAGAAATAAACATTTTAAAAAAGACATTGTGCTTTTTTAAAAAGACAAAGGACAAGACAACAACAATAAAACCAAAAGCAGCCCTGATATTCAGAAGGACTGCATGACTCAGAATCCAGAGGGTTGAATTTTAGTCTCTGCATTTAATCGGCAGCATTGCTACACCCCTCTTTGGGACTTGGTTTCCTTGGGGGTCAAATAAAAGCGTTGGATTAGGTACCCCTGAGTTCCTTTCCTGCTCTATGAGCTGAGGATCCCACATAAATAGGTCCCAAGAGAAGTGTGGACAACGCCGCCCTGTAGGTAGATTCTCCATGTGTATCTCCCACCGCCCTTGCCCGATGGCTTCCACTGGCTTAGGCGCTGCAGGAGACTTGGTGGATGGGGTGAGAGCAGTGGGGGTCTTTATTGCTTGGCTCCCTCCTTGCATTGCCATCTCTGTGAATACAGCTCCTGCCAGGCGCACCCTCACTGGGCTCCTGAGACATAGTTTCCTTCCCTTGTGTCTTTAGGCCTAGAGGTGGTGTATTCATTTTCCAGGGCTGCCATAACAAAGTACCACAAACTGGGGGGCTTAAACAACTGAAACATATTGTCTCATAGCTCTGGAGGCTAGAAGTCTGGGATTGAGGTATTGGCAGGGTTGGTTCCTTCTGAGGTCTGAGAGTGGCATCTGTTCCATGCTTCTCTCCTAGTTTCTGGTGGTTTGCTGGCCATTTTTGGTGTCTCTTGGTTTGTAGAAGCATCACCCTGATCTCTGCCTTCATCTTCACATGGCGTTCTCTCTGGATGTGTCTGTATCCAAATTTCCCCCTCTTTTAAGGACAATAGTCATATTGGATTATGATGTCCTAATGACCTCTTTTAATTTGATTATCTATGCAAAGACCCCAACTCCAAATAAGGTCACATTCTGAGGCACTGGGGGTTAGAAATCCAACATACCTTTTTTTGGTGGGAGGGGGAGGATACAATTCAGCCCATAATAGGTGCCGCCTTTTCCCGTGTTGGTTTCCCAAGTCCTGTCCACACCGTCATTCAGTTTCTCGCCATTCCATTTGAGCATGTCTTCTGTGTCTTGCAGGGACCCATCAAGCCTTAGCGCTCTGGTCATTTGCTTTTGTCTATTTTTCAAAAAAATAGCCCTGATCTTTGTTTCCTGGTGTCGCTGTTGGAGAATTTCGCGGCTGCCTGACACCCCTGTTCTCTGTGTGGTACACCCCTGTTCTCTGTGTGGTACACCTTGGCCTTGTCCCTGGGAGCTTGAGGCAGGTGGAGGGAAAGGACGTCTGTGTGTGTAGGAGGAGAGGGTTCACAATATGTCACATCTGCTTTAAAGTTCCTCTCAAAGCAGGCTCCTTAAGAAAGAAGTAATGGTTAAGTGTGTCCAGGTAGGTAAAGGAACTAGGAATTTCATCCCCCCAAACTCCCAAACCCTTGAAGGATCCACCTGGGGGTGTTCAGCATAAAGAAGCCATGGAGGGAAGATGATAAATCTTCAAACACCTGAGGAGCCCACATGGGGATAGTGATGAAGTCAATCTGTCTATTTCTATAGAGAGACGGATACATGACCCAATATAAGTAAGAGATTTCTGAGAAACATGTTCAAATGTAATGGCTTCCATGTGAGTCATAAGCCCTTCAATCACGGGAAGTATTCAAATAGGGGCTGGATGGTGATTCTTGCCTTGGTTAGAAGCCCGGGCTGGCAATCTCTCTGGCCTCTTCCTACTGGGAAATGCCGTGATTGTAGAAATGGAACTTGGAGTTCCCTTCAGCTTGCTCTGCTCCCTGAAGATAGAATGCTCAGATATGGGGTCTTCCCTGGTGGTCCAGTGGTTAAGAATCCACCTGCCAACGCAGGGGACGCGGGTTTGATCCCTGGTTGGGGAACTAGGATCCCACATGCCACGGGGCAACTACCCGCGCGCACTCTGGAGCCCACGTGCGCCACAACTAGAGAGAAGGCTGCGCGCCACAACGAAAGATCCCACCTGCCGCAGCTAAGACCTGATGCAGCTAAATAAATAAATAAATATGAAAAAAAGAATGCTCAGATCTGCAAAGCTGCACACTGCTTTCAGCTACAGGAGCTCCTAAGAAGGTAGAAAAACTCAAACTTTCCAGAGCAGGTGCCCCAGAGGTTGTCTTACTGCCCAAATAGGTGGTTACGAAAGCTGAGACAAGCCTTAGCCAGCGTCCAGTGCCCACACCCGCGTATGGCTCCAGGAAGCTATAAAAACCACACTCCTTGGAAACTGGGACAGACTCCAGCCATCAGCTTTGATCTGAACCCTGGGGGTGGCTGGGCCAGGAACCGGTTCCTCTGCTCCTTGGATGCTGGGCTTCCTGCATCCTGTGTGGCCTCCTCTAATTTCAAAGTAACTTGAAGACTCTTGGGTCTTCGTTGCTCTGGCAGAGCTGACTTGTCATTGTCAGCTCACCTCTGGTCACGCCTCCCCATCAATCAATACCATTTGCCACCGTGGGCTTGGCAGGTGGAGATGAAAGTGGGAGTAGTTTTTCATCAATTACAACAACAAAAAGATTAAGGAGAGTAGATTTGCAGATTAAAAACAGAAATCACAACTCATATAAGTTACATAAAGATTTCAAAATCAGAAGCTTATGCTTAAAGCCAGAGAGTATTGGAAAGAACATCAACAAAATTAATCAAAATCTGTTTCTTTGAGCGAATTGTTTGGCAAGGCTGTTATAATATTTGAATCCTGCTAGACAAAAATCTTTACTTTCTTAAAGGGTCTTTAAATGTAACTTACTAAGTCTTTGAATAACTGAGAATGTGATGCATTAAAGCATTGCTTTATTGTTGTTTCTATAAAAAAATAATAACTCTGGTCCTCATATGTGTGCAAATGATAATCATTCCCTCATGGCTTCCCTTCTTCGCTTCAGGAGACTCTAGCTCACCCAGAATCATGAATCGTGCTCAGATCACGCCCAGAATGTCAAGCATGGTCTTGTGGGTGTCATGGTACAAAATAAGAAAAAGGAAGAGGCGTCACTTCTCAATGCCCAGTAATACAAAACCATACAATCTGTTTTGAATTTTTCAGTGGGGAGAAGCTATGTAGGCCGTCCTACAGAGTGGACAGGGTCATGAGAGAGAGAGATGTGGGCTCCGGGCCGGCCTCTGTGAGGAGGGAAGCGTTGAGCTGAGATCTGATTGACACATGGGAGTCAGGCTTGAAATGCTCTGGGGGCTGAGCATTCCGGGTGGAAGGAACTGTAAGGCGGTTTAGTAAGTCCTGCCAAGTGAGTTATTTAAGACGTGAATGTTGACATACTTGAATAGACATCATTCATTCACCAAATATTTAGTATTATCCATTATGTACCAGGAACTGTTGAAGACACTTGGACGACGTTAGGCTGGAGCATCCTTTGCGGAGGCAGCAAGAACATTGCACAGCAGTCCTGGTGTCCTTTGCTCCTGCTGCTCTGCCCTGTCTCCTGGGGTGTACAGCTCGGCCGCCTCCCGAGAGCTGGCCTGCTCCGCCCTGTCTCCTGGGGTGTACAGCTCGGCCGCCTCCCGAGAGCTGGCCTGCTCCGCCCTGTCTCCTGGGGTGTACAGCTCGGCCGCCTCCCGAGAGCTGGCCTGCTCCGCCCTGTCTCCTGGGGTGTACAGCTCGGCCGCCTCCCGAGAGCTGGCCTGCTCCGCCCTGTCTCCTGGCGTGTACAGCTCGGCCGCCTCCCGAGAGCTGGCCTGCTCTGCCCTGTCTCCTGGGGTGTACAGCTCGGCCGCCTCCCGAGAGCTGGCCTGCCTACTCCCCCAAGGGTGGTGAAAGAGGCTTGCCCCAGGACTTGGCCTGTAGTTTTCCAGTGATGAACAAATCTCCTGATTCTGGCGTTCAGGATTAGGAAGCCCATTTTCTGGCAAATAGAAGTCACCTTCTCCATTATCATTTCTTTTTTTTTCTTAATAAATGTATTTATTTATTTTTGGCTGCGTTGGGTCTTCGTTGCTGTGCGTGGGCTTTCTCTAATTGAGGCGAGCGGGGGCTACTCTTTGTTGTGGAGCACGGGCTCTAGGCGCGCGGGCTTCAGTAGTTGTAGCACGTGGGCTCAGTAGTTGTGGCTCATGGGCTCTAGAGCGCAGACTCAGTAGTTGTGGCACTTGGGCTTAGTTGCTCCGCGGCCTGTGGGATCCTCCCGGACCAGGGATCAAACCTGTGTCCCCCGCATTGGCAGGCAGATTCTTAACCACTGTGCCACCAGGGAAGTCCCTCCATTATCACTTCTTACAAAGGAAAAAGTAATATACTGACCTCCATCTGCCTGATTTCTCTTTCTTTCTCTTAAGGTGGGGGTAGGGAGGTACTGGGCTCCCCTACCAAAAGTGGGCAAGACACTTGAATTCTAGTGTGGAGAGACAAAAAAAACAAGTAAAAAACAAGTAAAGAAATAAATAAAGAAGATCATCTCAGAAAGAGAGAAACACTATGAAGAAAATAAAGCAGAATGATGTGAGAGTGAGAGAGATGGAGCAAGCGAGGGCTGGGGCACTGGGCAGGTCTCTCTGAAGAGGGGAGCTTTGAGCTGAGATCTGATTGACACATAGGAGCCAGGCTTGACAAGATCTGGGGGCTGAGCATTCCAGGCAGAGGGAACTGTAAGTGCAAAAGCCCTGAGGTGAGACCATGAGGTGTGTTGGGATGATTCACAGACACCAGAGTTCTGTAGGCCAAGTTAAAAGTTTGGATTTTGTTCAACTTGTAATGGGAAGCCATTGGAGGATTTTATGTAAGGGAGTGACATGAGCTTATATTTTGATTTCAAAATGTAAAAAAAAAAAAACTACTTCCTAGAGGCATAATTTACGTACCATAAAATTACTTAAGTGCACAGTGGATGAATTTTGATGAAAAAGTTCCATTTCAATATAAGTGTTTCTCACTTAGTCTGACTTTCAGCATCTCTTCCTGAGGTTATTCACAGACTTAAGCTACAAGCATCTGAGCACCATTGTGGACCCCAGCCTCACCTGGGAATGTGGCAAGAGCCCCAAGAAGAAGGCAATGATGCTTCGAGGGATATGGGACCCTGGGCGCTGGGATTTTTCGCCTCTCCAGGGCGTTTCAAGTCCTATGGAAGTATCAGAGAACCCCCCATAACAAGAAACCACTGAGACCTTGGACAAGGATATTGGCAGCAACCACAGGAGACTGGGGGTCAGAGACCCCTTCCCCCATTTTATGGCATCAGTAGGCCTCCCTGGTTCTGATGGGTCTCTCTGAGGTTGGGGTGTGGTAAAGTGGGTGATGGGGGGTACCTAACACTGATGGATGGCATTTCCTACCAGTTCAGTGAAATGTGCAGGTTGGGGTGGAATAAGGTGGGGAGTAGAGGAAAACTGGAGTTGAAATTAGTTTCTGCAAACTGTGAAATGGGGATAATAATATTACCTCTCTCATAGAGTTATTATGAGGATTAAGTGAGATAAAAATACAAGTAAATATTTTAGAGTCTGGCACATAGTAAGTGTTCAACAGATGTTAGCTCCTATTATTATTATTATTTAGCTTTTCCCTGTCTGCTGACCAAAGGTTAGCTGTTTCTGTTCTGTGTAAGTGACATGCTGTGAAGTGGCTTTGCACGTGAGTCTTCTACTCCTCATTTCACATGTGTGAAATGGGCTGACAGAAGAGACCCACATGAAGGGCCTCACCTTCACGGCCCCCAGCAGACGCATCCCAGAGTTACCAGGGAGTCATGTGATGAAAGACTGAAGGACGGAGCATCCGGGAGGGCTGCTTGTGAACCGTTCTCACAGAGCCAGGCTCTGTGCCGTCTGCTCTGCCCCAGTGGTCCCCGGCCCCTGCCCCTCCACGGCCTAATGGTCACTCCCTTTAAGTTTGGGGAAACTTAAAGCTGGGGTCCTTTATCGGCAGGTTCTGGGGCAATGGGCGGGGGAGAGGCTGTGGATCTCTTAAGTTCACAGACAGTCCCCACCCTCACACTCCTTTATTTTCAAGTTGTGCATATGTGTTAATTACAAAAGTAAAGCAAACTCACTATGAAAACAGCCAACACTACAGTGCGTAAAGATGAAGGCAAATATCCTTCTCCAGCTGCTCCCCTGCCCCACTCCACTTCCCAGACGTCAATCCTGTGACTAGACTAGTGGAGGCCACAGGTCCTGGGGGCCCTCTCACCCCGCCTCTGTCTAGGCCTTTAATCCTGAGTCCTAATGTGTGAGAGCCTCCATTCTTTACACCTGCACACCCTCTAGTGTGGGTGCTTTGCATAGGCGAGGTGAGGACACAGAGGTAGAGGCAGGTGGCAGGCATGGCCCCTGTGAGTCAGGATCTAAATTCTTGGTCTCTCACCTAGCTCCACCAGACCTTGACTAGTGAGGTTGGTTTTTCTAACCCCAGTGCTGAGAGGATATTTGGAACAAAGCTACCTGCTAAAAAAAGAAAAAAGACACCAACTTTATTACAATAGCAACCCTAACAAGTCAAAAGCAGCCTTTTCAGCTATAGGTAATAATAATAACCTTATGATAACAATGATATTAACCATTAATGGGATCCCTTATTAAGTGCCAGGCATTGCTTCAAGTCCTTTATTTATATTCGTTGGTCTAATTCTCACAACAACATTCCCCAGAAGTAGTACTATTAATCTTAATAGTTAGTAGTACTATTAATCTTTTCGAACCTGTGTCCCCTGCATTGGCAGGCAGATTCTTAACCACTGTGCCACCAGGGAAGCCCAAATTTAGTCTTTTGACATTATCTCCAGAAGAGATTACAACTAGTCACAGACCCCCACCCCCCCAGTACGCTTGAAAAAAGATGCTCATTTGTACGGCTGTAATTACAAAATGCAAATATCAAGAATATTCTAGAACCCATCTTTCAAGACCCACCTACAGCATCTGACACGGTTATTTTTCTACTCCTGGCAACACTCTCTTCACTTGGCTTCCTTCTCAGTCTCGTCTGTTGCTTCCCATTCATCTTGTCCCTCAGCCCTAAACGTTTATTTCCAGAAGGCAGCCAGAGCGATTCCTCAGTGCCTTTGCACCTGAATTTCCTCTGCTGGAACACTCTTCCTCAAAACTGACTCCCTTACTTCTTTCAAGTTCTTGCCTGGACGTGACTTTCTCAGTGAGGTCTCTTCCCTACAACCTTATTTAAAACTGCACTCCCTCCAAACTTCTATCCCTCTTCCCTCCTTACCACTTACTACCAAAAGACCTCCCACATGTATTTCTCAGTTAGTGTTTGTCTCCCCCAAAATGGAGGTCAGCTCCAGGAGGGCAGAGGTTTGTCTCATGTTAACTACCATACCTCTGTTGTCTAGAACAGTGCCTGACACATAGTAAACCCTCAAAAATTATCTGAATGAATGTCAAGAAGTTTAATGACTTTTCAATTTTTCGTGTTCGCATTTAAAATTTATAGAGCATCTTACAAAGGGCCATGGACCATTTAAAGGTGAGAATTTAAAACATTTTTTTTAAGGAGTCGATACATTTAGTAACTACTGCGGGCATCAACATAACAGCTAAAGGAGAAGAGCAGACATTCAAGGCATATTTCTTGAATTAATGACCCTTTGGAGTGTAGTTGACGTGCGCGTAGTCTCCAACGGTGCAGCAGCTTGGTTTAGTGCTAGAAGAAGCCCCAGGGGTGCGCTGGCTCAGACACCGCCACTGTAGACCTGTTAGTTGAGTCGAATCCAACGCGGGTTAAGTTACAGCTGCAAGAGACACGACTCCACCACTGAGACCCAGCTTCAGCCTCAGCCGAGCCTGAGGCCCGACCGCGCAGCCGCAGAACTATGTGGGCGGGCCTGCGCAGCCGCAGAAAAAGGCTGTGGCCTGGGGTCCAGCTCAGTTCCGCTCAGTTTCCCGGCCGGCCCGGTCCTCTCATTCTTCACCGCCGTGAGTGAGGCCGGCTTCGCTGCACCGGTATCGGACCACTAGCCCTCTTCTCCTGAGCTGTCGCCATCATGCTGCTGCCTGTGTTCACCCTGAAACTGCGCCACAAAATCATCCCCCGCATGGTGGCTGTCGGGCGCTACGACGGGACTCACCCGTGCCTGGCGGCCGCTACCCAAGCAGGCAAGGTAACCGCTCCCACACGTTCCCACCCGCACGGGGCCCGGGCCCCTGGAGTCCCCACGACCTCCGCCCGCTAGGTTCCTGCAGTCCAGCTCCTCATTCTCAGGCTCCGCCCCCAGCCAAGGTTGCCCGGCAACGGGTTAGTAGCCTCCGTAGCTCTCCGTCCTGCTGCACAAACCATGAATAATCACGCAGAACGGCTTTTCTGAGCTAAGCTCAGAAAAAGCTAACGGCTTTTCTGACAAGTTAACTTGTCTTCAGGCACTTAGACTCGGACAATGTTGGTGTCTCTCTACAGACAGGGAGCTTACGGAAGAGAAGACCCCAGAGCGGGAATGGCTTGGTCAGGGTTAGCAATAATGGCAGACCCCAGATTAGAGCCCAGGGCCTCTGCCCTTCGCTCTGGAACTCCTACTATCTCAGACTGCCTCTCAGAGCCAAACAACTTTACGGGGGAAAAAAAAATCACAAAGACCCTTAACTTAAGTGATTCAAATTGCACTTTCGATCTTTATCCATGTACAGTCGCGTGTCTTCCTATAATTTATTTACTAAGTACCTTTTAGGGGCTTACTGTGTGCCAGGTGCTGGGCAAGGTGTGAGAATCACAGAGACGAAAAAGATATGGTCATTCAGCATTCACCAGACTTACTGGACACCTCCTTCGTGCTAGATCTTGGGGGTTCAGAGATAAAGTTGGAGTCCTGACTTTCAGAAAGCTTATAGTCCAGAAGGACAGCAGACAAGGCAAATCAAGATACTGTGTGTTGATGGAGGCATGCCCCAAAAACATGGAATACTATGACGCCAAGTGTAATAACTTCTAACAGGTACAAAGCCTTATTACGTTAATCATCTCAGCATCCTTGCTAAATTGCCAACCGCTGCCATATAGCACAGGTGTCACAGATTGTGGCTCCGGTACCTACTAAGTTCATGGCCTTGGGCAAGGTACTTAGTATCTACCACATAGGGTTGCTAAGAGGATTAAGTTACTACTGATACATGTCATGCGCTTGGCATATAGGCAGTGGTCACTAACTGTTAGCTGTTATTTTCTTCTTATTACTCCCACTTTACTGATTAGAAATAATGGTTCAGAGAGGTTCAAAGCAATGTTTGAGGCTGTTCAACTGGAAAGCGGTAGAAATGAGATTAGAGTGCATGTTCTCTGACCCAGTGTGGATTTAATAAGCTAACATTTATATAATGACTTATAGTTTTCGAGACACTGCCACCTATGTTGTATGTTTTCTCATATGCCATGCCTTGGGATACATAAGTAAAAAGTAATGATTCATTTTCATTAAGTTGTATAATGGAGGAACGCATTTAGCACAGAGCCTCGTACATAATAATGTTAGTAGGCACTGACAAATACCAAAAATTCATATTGGTTCTGCTGTAGGTGCATAGCAGCTACATAAGTGGGCTGAAAAGATCCCATTGATATTAGCTCAGCCCCTGATTTATTGAGGGCTTGCTATGTGCTGGGCACTGTTCTTAGCTCTGCAGTTACAACGGTGAAGGTGACAGACAAGTCTCATCCCCTTGGAGGTTACTTTGAGAGGGGGAGCCAGATAGTTAACAGAAACACACACACTGTCTCCATGGGGGAAAAACAGAGTAAGGGGTTGGGGGTGATGGGAGATTGCTATTTTAGACAGGGTGATCAGATAGACCTCTGATAACTGTGGGTCAGAGGTTTGAAGCAAATGAGGAAACAAGCCCTGCAGACAGGTGGAGTAAGTGTATCAGCAAGTACAAAGGCTCTGAGGTAGAGATATACTTGGTGTGTTCCGGAAACACAAGAAAGTTGCTGGGGCTGGAATGGATTGAGGGAAGCAGTGGGGTAGCCAGCGGCTGGATCATATAGGGCCTTGTAGGCCACGGTAAAGACCTTGGTTTTAATAAAGTGCATGATGGGATTTGGTTTATGTTTTAGATAAAGGATTACTGGCTGGTGCTGCAACAGAGATGCAGGGAGGGGAGTGTAGGAGTGGAAGCGGGAAGGTCAGGCAGAGGTTTCTATGGAACCACTTTCATTAGAATGTGACCTAGAGTGGGAGGCAGGGGCACTTGATTCTAAGGCTCTTTCTGGAGATGGGGGGGGAAAAAGGGAGAGAGAGAGAAGTTCCTATGTCCTGTGTAATTGGACACTTTATATTCAGAACTTCAAAACAAATCTGAAAAGTTCTGACCTGATCTTTTATCTTTAGACTTAAAGAAAAAATTGGTACTATTTTATGATCCAAATAATACACAAATATATTTTCCTTTAAAAACAGACATTGCAGGTAAGGCTAAAGCCCTCCTTGACTGTCAGGGCCCATGTCTCTAGAAACAGGATTTTGTCATTTTCAGTGGGACTCTGTTGTGAATGGGGGGCTGACTTATTGGGATCTGGTCTCTGAACCTGAGCAAGGATGGTTTAAAAAGGGGTTTCTTGCAGGATGAACATTAGTTCATCGGGGGGCATGTTTCCTCTCACCATGGAGTTGGAGGGCCTAGTTGGAATTTATACTGTCAGCAACACCCCCTCAGCCAGAACAGGTCTGTGAACTTCAGCCAGTCCTTTGGCTGAAGGCACTGGGAGTGGTCTATTTGTTGTGTGGCTGAGCCTGAGGGACAGGTGAGTCTCCAGAGCACTGATTGCTGTATGCAGAGAACAGCAGGAGGGGAACTAGGGAGAAACCAGACTCCTGGGGCTCTTGCTCTTGACAGCAACCTCCAAACTCTTTTCATCCCAATAACAGTTAACGTGAAGTCCATAGGTTATTTTGCCTCCTGTTCTTTCTCAGCCTAATTACTAGAAGACTCTGTAAGAATTCTTTTGTTCAGAACTGTTATAAAAGGAAGTAAGATGTGGCTGGAGATTACTGGAGCCAGACCCCAGGCTTGCATCTTAGCCCTGTCACTTATCAGTGGTGAGACCTTGGCAAAGGGCCTTAACCCCTCTGACCTCCTCTGTATATCAGGAGGACCAAATGTTGTGAGGACCAAATGCAGTAATGTTTATAAAAGCATGTTATAAAGTATTACACAAATGAGAACGTGAACACAATATTCAGTAGCTAAACACATTATCTCTATGTTTCTAACCAATCTTTTAAAAATTATTTTTTGTCGAATAGGTTACCTTGTTTAGATAATAATTTAAAACTAATCCTGCTTGGATTTAAAACCGAGTCCCCTAAAACTGAGTTCCTCTGCTGAGTTTATGATTAACTTCTCTATCCCAGACTTTCCTTTCTTGTTCCACACCTGTTCCTCCTCAGGATTGAGGATTATCAAAGAAAAGCAGGCATTGTAACCAAGCAGGACGCTATGGGGCCTTCCTGGGACAGACCCCTCCCCTTCATGTCCTCTACCTGCCTCTTGTTTGTAGAAAAGCTTTAGTCTCCCAGGCCTCCCCTGAGTCTCAGAAGGCTGGCTCAAGAGTTAATGGTTAGGAATGTGAAGATGGAGAAGCAAGCTGTTGAGCTGGGAAACTGGCAACAATTTAGACTCTAAACCAGCCATAAAGAGTCACCGGAATTCCCAACTCCCAGTTCCCTGAAAGCTATAAAAGTCTGACACACAATCCTAAGCTGTTTTTACAGGGAGCAGACTCCTACCAGATGAAAACTGCTGATCACAAGCATGTAGACCCCAGACCAGTTGAAGCCAGAAGATAGGTGATGCTTGAAACTTCAGCTTGATGCCAACCAATCCAGGAATTGTGCACGAGCTGCTCATGCACCCTGCGGACCCCTCCCTCACACTGCCTGTAAAACCTTTGTCTCCTAACTGGCAACTTGGAGATGGTCTTAGGACATTAGTGCACCATCTTCCCAGGTTGCTGGCCTCTTGAGTAAAGCAAAGTTTCCTTTTCCACCAAAACTTGCCTCTCGAGTATTGGCCTTTTGAGTGGTGAGCAGCCAAACTGGCCTCGCCTGGTTACAGATTTATACCAAGGGGTGAAATGCTCATTTAAAATTAGCAAATTTTAGAACTGGAAGGGGCTTAAGGCATCTCTAGTGCAGTTTCTCATCCTTTTCTTTTTTTCCATATTGCCTCCCATGGAGCTTTTTTCAGAAAATGAAAGTTTCCCTAATGAAATTTTCATACCACAGATGTACAGTATATCTGTTTTTATAAAGACCCTTTGGAGGCCAGAAGCCATTCTAATGTCTAAGATCCCCCCCAACCCCAAACCCAGCTACCTGTCCTGAGAGCAGTATCACCCCTCTTGAGAATGCATGTTTTAGTCTAAACCTCCTTTTACAAAAGCCCAAGGAAATTTAAAGATTTGTAGGGATACTCAGATGATTATATTTATGATAGTTGAAACTGCTAAATTAATTAACTTTGAGCTAATTATTTAATTCTGTCTTACTAGTGTAGACTATGAAAGCCTTCAAGAAGCTTGCTTTGTGTGATGCAGTTTAGGTTTTTAAGACAAATTTATTACCTACCAGACCTTAAAACTACCAGTTTTAAGGGTTAGGAAGTGAATTAGTTAGGTGCTTGGATGGAAGATACTAAAGGAAGTGTTTATTATTCTGTTTTCTCTGATCTTCGTGTGTAGCAATCACATTGTAGCTGGTAGCAGCTTCCTATAGGTTGACCAGGAAAATGATGGTTTGTAAGAGTGCTTTAACACTCTACTGGTGGGTAGTATATAAGCTGCCCTGGGAAGCAACAACTAGATCTTGGCTATTACCTTGTTCTTTATAAGGCTAAGAACCACTGGGTTTCCACAGTTTGCCGTGATTGAAGGCCAGCCATGCACAGAACTGTGTATGGGTGTTTTAAGTTTTGTAGATGATTAAAGTCACTTCTTGTGAATGTTGATATCTGTTAACAGCCTGAGTCTTTTTTAAAAAGATGTATGTTAATTTTACATTTTTGGTATTTTAAGGAGATGTAATTAACTGTTTTTCTTTTAGGTTTTTATTCACAACCCTCATGCCCGGAGCCAGCATTTCAGTGCCTCCAGGGTCCTCCAGAGCCCCCTGGAGTCTGATGTTTCGCTTCTCAACATTAACCAGGCGGTCAGCTGCCTGGCTGCAGGAGTACTGAACCCTGAACTCAGCTATGATGCTCTTTTAGTGGGGACACAGACTAATCTTCTGGCTTATGATGTCTACAATAATTCAGATTTGTTCTACAGAGAGGCAAGTATACCCCTTTATAACCATAAAACTTCCATTACCTATTAGTGTCCACTTTTTCTTTTTTATGATTAAAAGAGATCAGACATTTATTTTGGTTTTTTATGTGGTTGTTGTAGTGTAGTTAAAAAACATGCGGATTTTGCCATTTACATCTCCTTTGTGTACTTGACACTTATTTATTTGGTCATGGTTGGTAACCACTTTTTGACACTCCAGCTTATCTCTCAGGAGGTATATCTGTGCTACTACCATCTGTCAAGATTTGCCATTAAGAGTTCTGCCAACAGCCAGGGAGCCAGCAAACAGGTCTCCTGGTGGCTTTGCATTAAAGTTTAGTATAGTAGTTTCTAGGAGAAGCACTTACTGTAGCCTGCCATCTACAGGCAACTTTAATACTCAGATAATCCAAATTTATTATAGAAAAGATATAGAAGCAAAATAAAATAATTATGCATGGTTTCTTCATTTGGAAATAGCATTTAACTCTTGAATTGATTTATCCCGACTTTTTACTAAGTATTTGTGAGTGAATTTTTTTTTTTTTTTACAAAATGGGATCATACTATATACATGTAGCCTTTTACTTTTTTCTATAATAGCTTTATTAAGATATAATTCATATACCATACAATTCACCTATTTAAAGTATACAATTCAGTGGTTTATTCAGAGAGTTGTGTAACTACACCACAATCAATTATAGAACATTTTCATTATTCCAGAAAGAAACCCATACCCATTAGTAGTCACTCCCCATTTTCCCCCAACCTCTCATCCTTAAGCAACCACCAGTCTACTTTCTATCTCCATAGATTTGCCTATTCTGGACATTTTCTTTTATAAATTTATTTATTTTATTTATTTATTTTTGGCTGTGTTGGGTCTTTGTTGTTGCGCGCAGGCTTTTCTCTAGTTGTGGGGAAGGGGGGATACTCTTCGTTGTGGTGCGTGGGCTTCTCATTGCAGTGGCTTCTCTTGTTGCGGAGCACGGGCTCTAGGCGCACGGGCTTCAGTAGTTGTGGTGCGCAGGCTCAGTAATTGTGACGCACGGGTTTAGTTGCTCCGCGGCATGTGGGATCTTCCCGGACCAGGGCTCAAACCCGTGTCCCCTGCATTGACAGGCGGATTCTTAACCACTGCGCCACCAGGGAAGCCCTATTCTGGACATTTTGTTACATGTATCATACTTCATTCTTTTTATGGCTGAGTAATTTTCCATTGTATGTATAAACAACATTTTATTTATCCATTCATCAGTTAATAGACATTTGGGTTGTTTCTACTCCCTGGATATTACATGTGGCCTTTTTATTCAGAAATATATGTATTGTATTGAACTTTATCTTGAAGTTTATATTGTGTTCAGCTTTATATTGAAGTTACTATATATCTATGCTTTATTCTTATTGGCTCTATAGTATTTCATTGTGTTAAAATATATCATAATTTGTTTAACCCTTTCCATATTGTTTCATATTTATGTTATTTCCATAGTTTCTCTATTACAATTGATAATTTCATAAGCATATATCTTTGCCAACTTCTCTGATTATTTCCTAAGGGTAAGTTCTTAGAAATGCAGTTTTTTTCCTTTGGTATTTTTTTATTGAGGTAAAATGTACATACAGTGAGATACACAAACCTTAAGTGTGCAGTTCAATGCGTTTTGATCCCTGTAATCAACACCCCCCAATAAAAATATATTGGGGGTGTTATGGAAGCATCTTATGGAAAAACCGGAACAAACAACTTTTTGGCCAACCCAGTAGAACATTTTCATCACTTCAGAAAATTTTGTTGTGCCCCATTCCAGTCAATTCCTATTCCCTATAGATATTCACTGTTTTGATTTCTGTCACCTTAGGTTAGTTTTCCCTGTTCTTGAACTTCATACAAATGGAATCATACAGAATGTACTCTTTGGTGTCTGGCTTCTTTCACTTAACATCTGTGAGAGTCATACTTGTTGCATTTAGCCGTAGTTCTTTTTTTTTTTAATATTTATTTATTGTGGCTGCGCTGGGTCTTAGTTGTAGCACGTGGGCTCTTAGTTGCAGCATGTGGGCTCTTAGTTGCAGCATGCTGACTCTTAGTTGCTACATGCGTGTGTGCTATAGTTCCCCAAGCAGGGATCGAACCCGGGCCTCCTGCATTGGGAGCATGGCGTCTTACCCACTCGACAACCAGGGAAGTCC
Organism: Balaenoptera borealis; assembly: GCF_965194805.1. Classification (NCBI taxonomy): domain Eukaryota; kingdom Metazoa; phylum Chordata; class Mammalia; order Artiodactyla; family Balaenopteridae; genus Balaenoptera; species Balaenoptera borealis. The sequence goes on along the minus strand of NC_138878.1, from coordinate 28,077,993 downwards.
CTAGCAGTAGTTCTTTTTTGTTGCCGAATAGTAATTCCATTGTGTGAATATGCCACAATTTATTTATTCTTCTGATGATGGACATGTGGGATGGACATTCGGGTTGTTTCCAGTTTGGGGCAATTATGGATAAAATTTCTGTAAACATTTTTGTCCTAGTCTTTTTGTGGACATATGTTTTAGTTCATCTTGGGTAAATACCTAGGAGTAGTTGTACCGTTTTACACTTCCATCAGCAATGTGTGAGAGTTGCAGTTGCTCCACATTTCTTGTCAGCATTTGGTGTTGCCAGTCTTTGTAATTTGAGTCATTTTAGTAGGTGTGAAGTGGTATCTTACTGTGGTTTCATTTTGCATTTTCCTTGTGACCAGTGATGTAGAACACTTTTTCTTGTGCTTATTTTTTATTTGTATGTCTTCTTTTGTGAATCATCTAAGTCTTTTGCCTATTTTTTATTGGTAGTTTGGGTGTATTATTGATTCGTAGATGGTCTTTGGATATACTGGGTACAAGTTCTCTGTTAGATTCATGTAAAATAAATATTTTCTCTCAATACATGGCTTATTCCAATAGGTAGGTATCTTTTGATGAGCAAAAGTTTTCAATTTTGATGAAGTCTAGCTGATCTATTTTTTCTTTAATGGTTAGTGCTCTTTCTGTCCTAAGAAATCTTTGCCTATTTCAATGTGACAAAGATACTGTTGCATTTTTGTATAAGACTGAAATTGAGTTTAGGACTGTATTAGAATTCTCCAGAGAAACAGAACCAATAGGATGTGTATATATATAAGAGAGGGAGTGGAGATGGATTTATTTTAAGGAATTGGCTCATGCAGTTGTGGAGGCTGGCAAGTCCAAAATTTGCAGGGTATGCCAGCAGGCTAGAGACAGAGGAAAGAACTGATGTTGAAGCTCAAGTCCAAAGGCAGTCTGGTGGCAGAATCCTTCCTTCCTCAAGGGAGGTCAGTCTTTTTTCTATTTAAGCCTTCAACTGATTGGATGAGGCCCACCCACATTCTACAGGGTAATGTGCTTTACTCAGAGTCTACTGATTTAAATGTTAATCTCATCTAAAAAATACTTTCACAGAAACGTCTAGAATAATGTTTGACCAAATATCTGGGTACCATGGCCTTGCCAAGTTGACACATAAAATTAATGATCACAAGAATTCAGCTTTACAATTGCTGAGTTAAAAACCTTTTTTAAGTGAAATTTTTGTTAGATATTGCTAAACTGCTCTCTAGAAAGACTACTGTTTTCCCACCTCCCCCTCAGAATATGAGAGTGCTTGTTTTATCACACCCTAACGAACAATAGGTTTCATCTTTGCTAATCTGAAAAGTGAAAAATGATGTATTGTAGAATAAACTTTTTTTCATACTTGTTGGCTATTTGTATTTCTTCTCTTGTGAATTTCCTGTTTATTTTATTTATTTATTTTTGCTTGGGGTGTGTTTACCCATTTCTTATTTATTTACTTTGTATTAACTCTCTTATTAATGAGAAATATTAACTCTTTGTCCTACATATTGCAGTTATTTTTCCCAGTTTATTTTTTTTACCTTTTAACTTGATTGATTGATTGACCAGTTAGTAGTTTTGGCTTCTTATGAATTCTTTTCTCTCTTTTATAGCCAATCTATTTTTTATAGTTTTCCTACTTAAAGATTATGTAAGTAAGGACTATTTTCCTATACAATAAACAGTGTTTACAAAGATGTCCTCAAATCTTCCAAAAATAAATTAAATTGTGCTTATGTACTTTATTCAGGAAGTCAAGACATTTATTAGTTCTGGATGGTGGGTCTATAGGTGTTTGTAGTTTTTAGTACTTTACAATTTACGATTAAAAAGAGCAGTAGTAAGAGAACTGAGTAATAAGTATTAAAAAGATTTCCATCTAAAACAGTTAAAATAGGTTACAAAAGTTTGGGTGTTTAAAGGCATGTCTTGATTCTCTGGGGAATTTGGCCTTTAGAACCTGGTGTTCCAAGAGAGCCTGGGATTTTGTAGCAGGTTATCGTAGCAGGTTAGTGTGAGAGACCAAGGGCCTGAGTGTATCCTGGGTCTGTGCTCATCCTTGCATGAGCACGTATAAGCCACAGACACGGTCCTCAGTGGACAGCCCTGGCCTGCCTTTCAGGAGACCATGTGGCTTCTCAGAAATGATGACAGACGACTTTGAGTATCTAAATAAAAAGAGAGATATATGTTACCTCCAGTGTGCCCGTGCAGCATTGTTTGAGAGTTTCTGTCTTTTTTCCCTTCTTAGGTAGCAGATGGGGCCAATGCAATTGTGCTGGGGACATTGGGAGACATTTCCTCTCCTCTTGCAATTATTGGTGGAAATTGTGCTCTGCAGGGTTTCGATCATGAAGGAAATGATCTCTTTTGGACGGTATGAAGAACGAAATACTCTCTTTAGTACTCTTAAACGTTTTTACTTTTAATGTTCTTTAGGTCTTGTTTGTTTGTTTTTTACCACTAACTGTAATGAATAACAGAAACAAAATAGAACAATGTTTATAATTCTGTACATTAGAAAAAGGATATGAGTAATTGGAGTTTTAAGTTAGTGGTTTGTATCATCCTCTCTTTCATGTAGCTCCTGTGTTTGGATTAAGTGAAAAAAGATGGCATAGTAATGATTTTGGTTTTATTTTCAGGTTACTGGAGATAATGTTCATTCCTTGGCCTTGTGTGACTTTGATGGTGATGGGAAGAAAGAGGTATGTGCGGGAGGAGATACTTCACTTGTGTATACTTCTCAGCTGAGTACATACATTTTCCCATGACGGTGACATTAGTGTTGAGAGAGCTGTTAGCTTCTTACAGTTGATTTTGGTGCTCTGTTGCCTAAATGATGAGCTAACTGGCCTCATTTGTCTTTCTCCTCTCTTTTCAACAATAATTTACTTGTGTTTGTCTAGTACAGAGATCAAGACCATGATGTTTCAAAGACACCTGACAGGGCGAGAAGGCAGAATATTTGATGGGATCGCAGTCACATTCACAGTCTTATAACTTGATTCCAATGCTTTTAAATCGTACCTAGTTCTCAGTTTTGGCCAACTTTTTCAGGAATCTGAAAGTTTTAGAGATTGGCTCTTAGCCTTTTTAAACTATTCTAATGGTTTCTCTAGAAATTAACTTCTTGAGCAGCCAGTGAAGTACTGTGTTGGGCATTGACTTACCCTCCACTTGTCCACGGATACTGGGCTCCGGCTTTTGAAACAGGGCTTCCACCTGCAGGCAGACAGACACCAAACCAAGAACATTTTCAGGTGCCTGGTGAAAGAACTTGTTCTGGGTAGGAGGTGCAGCCCACATGGCAGGATGTATAGTAACCACTTTTTCTTCACTGACTGAATCTTGACCTTCTCAGTGGAAGGAACCTTTCTGAGCATCACATTACTGGGAAGTTGGAACTCCTGGGTGGCTGTAGCAACATACGAAGTATCGTGCGATTTTTTGGTTTTATTTTTGGAAATTTTGCTGTGTTCACTCGCTGAACTAAATATGTATGATTTTTTTCCTTTCAGCTTCTTGTTGGATCTGAGGATTTTGATATCCGAGTTTTTAAAGAAGATGAGATTGTGGCAGAAATGACAGAAACAGAGGTAAGAAGTGTAAGAAGGTATCAGAATTATGATAACCTTGACAGATTAGCATAGTCAAGTGTAACATTAAAGGAGAGTGCTGGGACATCTTCTCACAACCCAGACAGTTTTAGGGTAAAAACTGTGGGGATTAAACAGAGCTGTGCATTACAGGGAAAGAAGCATTTAAATATCCTTTATCAAGATATATCTTGAAGGGCTTCCCTGGTGGCGCAGCGGTTGAGAATCTGCCTGCCAATGCAGGGGACACGGGTTCGAGCCCTGGTCTGGGAAGATCCCACATGCCGCGGAGCAACTAGGCCTGTGAGCCACAATTACTGAGCCTGTGCGTCTGGAGCTTGTGCTCCGCAACAAGAGAGGCCGCGATAGTGAGAGGCCCACGCACCGCGATGAAGAGTGGCCCCCGCTTGCTGCAACTAGAGAAAGCCCTCGCACAGAAACGAAGACCCAACTCAGCCAAAAATAAAAAAATATAAATAAATAAATAAATAAAATTAAAAAAAAAAAAAAAAAAGAAAGCTTTAGGGTAGAGTTTTAAATTAAAAAAAATATATATCTTGAAAAGACTGATTAAATAGAGAAAAATTATTGAGCACATAAAGGTATTTCTTTTAATGAGCTAATACATACTACTGATAATAATAGCAACCATTTATTGTGCACCTAAAATATGCACCTGAAATATGCACCTGAAATATGCACCTGAATATGCACCTGAATATGCACCTGAAATATGCCAGGCACTGAACTTACTCATCCTACAACAACCCTGTTATGAAGGTATTATTAGTTCTTATTTTACAGATGAGGGAACATGTTAAGTTTCTCTGTTAAGTTACTCTCACAAGCTCATGGCTAGTAGGTGGCATGGTCAGGATTTGAAGCTTTGTGCCTTCTCCTCCTCCTCCTCATCATCATGTGTATTAAATGGGGTTGAATATTGAATAAAGTGTGTAAATGAGATTTTTATACTTTTTCTCTTAATTCAAATTAAGTACTTCTTAGGCACATTTCTATAGGTAAACTTAAAAATCAGATGTTAGAGAACTTGACTAGTTTCTTTGTGATTAGAATTACTCATGTAATTGAACCTGAGATGTTTCTTAAAGAGTTTTTTTTTTTTAAACAGTGAAGATGGGACTTCCCTGGTTACGCAGTGGTTAAGAATCTGCCTGCCAATGCAGGGGACACAGGTTCGAGCCCTGATCCGGGAAGATCCCACATGCCACGGAGCAACTAAGCCCGTGTGCTGTAACTACTGAGCCTGCGCTCTAGAGCCCGTGAGCCACAACTACTGAAGCCCGCGTGCCTAGAGCCCGTGCTCTGCAACAAGAGAAGCACTGCAATGAGAGGCCCGTGCACCGCAATGAAGAGTAGCCCTCGCTCCCCACAGGTAGAGAAAGACCATGCACAGCAATGAAGACCCAACGCAGCCAGAAATAAATAAATAAGTAAAAGTAACAATTTAAAAAACCCCATCTTTAAAAAAAAAAATCAAAAAAAAAAAACAGTGAAGATTACTCTTATCCTTTGTAGTTTTGGTATTCTTAGGATATTTATTTGCTGCTGGTTTTCCAGGATTGGGCAAGATGGAAACAGAAAAAAGAATTAGGATATTCTGAATTAAGGAAGGAGAAAGGGATAAAGGAGCAATGGCTTGTAACCATTTTAAATGGACAGAAAAAAAAAAAAAAACAACAGAAGGAAGTCTTGGAGATCAAAATGATGGGATTGTGCAAAATTGAATCACGTGGTGTTCGGGAGTCTGTATCAGAAAAGCTTGAGGGCACCAGCCTCAGAACTCACCTTGGCCACTCATCCTCGCTTCTCGCCACTTACAAAACTGTCTAGGGACGTCAGGCTTCTATTTCCCTGACTACAAAAGGGAGACCGCAAAGCAAAACGTGCATATTGATATATAAAAGTGTTATCAATGATTTTAACTGGTTTACCTTTATTATAGATTTTTACTTCGACTTACTATACTTTTTATGCAGTTATAGTTATTATGGTTGTAAACTAATAGCTGTGGATGGAGGAAAATGAAGGGGAGAAATGAGTGCCAAAGCAACAGTCTGAAGATGTGTGTCCATATGGGGGTGGTTTTGTTTATGTGTATGTGTTTAATGTGTGCTTTTCTAGAGAGAAGATCCTTAGCTTTCATTAGATTCTTGAAGGGGGTTGCCACCACCCTGTTAAAAAAACAACTTGAGAATCACTGGCCTGTAGGTGCTGTGTCCTGCATTACCATTTCCCTTTCATTCAAATTTGTAGTAAATCGGGACTTCCCTGGTGGCACAGTGGATAAGAATCCGCCTGCCAGTGCAGGGGACATGGGTTCGAGCCCTGGTCCGGGAAGATCCCACATGCCGCGGAGCAACTAAGCCCGTGAGCCACAACTACTGAGCCTGTGCTCTAGAGCCCGTGAGCCACAACTACTGAGCCCACGTGCCAAAACTACTGAAGCCCGCGTGCCTAGAGCCCGTGCTCCGCAACAAGAGAAGCCACCGCAACGAGAAGCCTGTGCACCACAACAAAGAGTAGCCCCCGCTCGCCGCAACTAGAGAAAGCCTGCGCGCAGCAACGAGTACCCAACGCAGACAAAAATAAATGAATAAATTTAAAAAAATTTTTTTGTTTAAAAAAGAAATTTGTAGTAAATCTTTTCTCTTTTAGGGAATCATTGAGGTGTTGTTGAATTTCTGTTTATTGTCAATACTAGATGTGAGGGGAGTGCATTCTTTGAAACACCTCTTTCCTAAATCCTGGAAAAGGACAGAAGAACATGAAATAGAGCAAGGGATTTGAGGTGCCTCTTGATCCTCTAGTCCGCAAAAGAAGAAACTAGTGAGCTAATGAAGGACTAAGGGACCGAGGGAAACTGGGGCTAAATTTACGAAAATGTGGACTTCATAAGATTGTTCATTTCAGGGCTGTTTTCCTGTCCTTTTGGTTTGATTTTGCTCCTAGTTCAAATGTCTTTTCACACATCAGCAAAATTATAATTTATTTGGCAGTTGAACGGCACTGCCAAAAGAATGCCTTGAGCTAAATAATTCTGGAGTCCTACCCAGCACTTTGTATTCAGAGTTAAGTGAAGTGGGTGGTTTTATAGAAAAGCTGTAGGTGTAGAAGAAATTACATAACTATTCTCTGCTTTATACAATTTATTTCTTTATATCTCTTGTATTAGTGTCAGAATTAGAAAGTAGATCTGCAGGATCATAGATATCATTAAACTTTGGTTTTAACTTTTAAGGATAATTTTTTTCAGTATCTAAAATTTTATCCTCTTAAGTATGTTAAATCCTCTAATAATTCTGTAAATATTTCAGTATGATATATACATTATATATATTGTTAGATACATACAGAAATCCATGTGCTGGGTTTTGCTTTTCAAATGATTATGTTTTCTTCTAAAAAACGTCTTTCATCTCTAGCAAACAATAAATTATGTCATAGAAAAGTATACACTTAAAAGATGTTTAATTGTGGATTTTACAAGGCCTTTTAAAATTTAGACTGTAGGATAGCATAAGTTAAGGAAACTGGAATAATCATTAAAACATTTTGAGTTAGTGTGTGTAACATCTATTGTACATATTCCAGATCTTGTGTACGCAGCTTATTCCCTCCTTAATTCCTTAATTTTATTATTTAAAAAATACTAATTTGTTGAAACTTGCTACATATGCTCAATCTAAAACAGTAAATTTTGTGAGTTTATTTAATTCTGATTATCCAACTCTGAAATAGATGACACGGATCATAGAGAAGGGGAATGCATTCCCCTCTAATGGATTGGAAGTGCACTTAAATCTAATTTTAACATACTTATAGCAAGGCATGCAGTTTTATAAAGCCACACTTTGCCCTAAATTGAGCCTTAATGAACTGTGTGTTTAATCATTATTTTTTGCAGATAATCACCTCTCTTTGTCCCATGTACGGCAGTCGATTTGGTTATGCCCTTTCCAATGGCACAGTTGGAGTTTATGACAAAACAGCCCGATACTGGAGAATTAAAGTTAGTATAATTAAGCCTCTGAGATTCAGGGATTTTATACTTATTGAGAGACTTATGTACTAATTGTTGAAATTCCTTTTCAGTCCAAAAATCATGCCATGAGCATTCATGCTTTTGACCTTAATTCTGATGGAGTGTGTGAACTGATAACCGGTTGGTCCAATGGGAAGGTAAGTTTAAACAGTAGAGTTCAAGTATGATTTAAAGTAATAATTGTCTGAGATACTTTGGCTGTATGACTCAGAGCAGTAACACGAGAATATAAACTTGAGTTCCTTGGCTGTGCTTTCAAATGTAACTTCATAATCTTCCCATGTTTTTTTATTCTTGCTCTAGTTATCAACACTGCAGAGTGAGTGAGTGTCCTTTCCGTCTCATAAGTGCTATTTGGGGGAAAATCTCTAGGAAGCTTCTTTCTAAAAAAAAGAAAATCTCTAGGAAGGTTCTTTCTCTTCTTTGAAGGAATGAGAATCAATTTAATCAGGTTGATCCTAGGCATAAGCACGTTAAAAAAAGGATTTTTAATAAGCTAATAGTGAACTGTGTGTATAGCTCTTTTCTAGTAAGTCTTCAAGTCTGACTAAAAACAGAATTAATGGGAAGAATTATGTTAGCATATTGTTTTCTGAGCTAGAACTTCAAAATAGAATTTTTTTGCTTCTTTCCTTTTTTAACTTCAAATCAGAATTTTCTACAGTCTTTTGGCAAGTCAGAATTATCTTGTTAGCAACTGCTTCAGTAGCTGTCGGATCTCCATGGATACCATTTGCCCTAGCTCTTTCATCTGTCAGTGCCAATTGCCTGGAGGAGATCAGCTAATTGTATCTTTTCTTCTTTGATTTTTCTTTACTTTTGGCCAGTGCCTTGTAACCTTCCTTTGGTGTTGTGTGAAAAACAGATTCTAAAAAACTGTTATGTTGGTTGCTGCTTCTCCACTTGGTTTTGTCTTTGGTAATGGGTGTTAAAAATGATAGAGAAAGACCATGTAGTTGCTTATTAAGAAACTTGAAAATCCATAAAGGGGACCCTGTTCTGGAGGAATATAAATTATTATGGTTGATTCGAGAATTAGAAACTACTTGACTTGAGAAGTTATCAAAAGTAACCTTCAGATCTGACTCTGGACCTAGATGTTTTTCTCGTTAAATGCTTTCAAAATTTTAAGAAATTTCTATTATATAATCTGTTGTAGGGCATAAAAAAGATAAGAAAACTATACAGTTCATTATATAAGTAGAAAAATTGATACCTGCACTTAACAGAAATAGCATTAAAAGGAAAATATACAGATCCAACAGGTGAATATAGGTACAAAATTACTAAATTAAATGCGACTAGCCAACTGACTTTTTCTTTAGTAGGTCATTTGTTGAGTTGGAGGCTCATCTTCTCTTCCAAGGCAAAACCGTCATGTTGGATAAAGCAAAAGAATAGAAAATCCACAGAAATATAAGTTCGTAGTCCTGTTTCTTAGTTAGCAAATGAACCCTCTTGTTTGCTAAATATTGTGGAAATGCAATGCTGAAGGCCATGGAGTAGTTAGAAAGAAGCAAGTTCAGTTCAATCTGAGTTCGAGGGTTCTGTTAATGTGTGAAGACCTTTGGTTAATACGGGCCATTCATTACTTCACAGGCTTTAGCATCCATAATTTTCAGGCTTAACTGATGTTATTAAGAGCGTGGTATTCTTCAGACAAAGGGTAGGAGCTAGTAGTAAGCTGTGACCTAACTTAGTGTAGTTTTTCATTGCAAAGTTTTGCCCAGAAGGATGTTTATGAAAAGACAGAAATAGTGGTCACTGAGATGCTTGCTCTATTAGATTTTCTGTAGCTAGCCTTTTATTAATATAATGCATATGTTCTTGCTTAGAACAAAGTCACCATTTTAAGTGGTTATCCTTCATTGTCGTTTTGAGATGCTTTTGTTTCTGATGGATTGGTTAGTTATTTGCCTCCCTTGGGAAGCGGAGACTCAGAGGATAGTAGGGCTCTCTGAGGTGTCTCAGTAGTGTACGTGGAAGAGGGACTCTTTTTTTTAAAAAAAATATTTATTTATTTATTTGGCTGCACCAGGTCTTAGTTGCAGCATGCGGGCTCTTAATTGTGGCATGTGGGATCTTAGTTCCCTGACCAGGGATCGAACCCGGGCCCCCTGCATTGAGACCACCAGACCACCAGAGAAGTCCCAGAAGAGGGACTCTTAAACAAGGCTATTACAAAAGGTTATATGGTGGAAGATTGGGCTAGGTTGGCATTTTTCAAACTTTAGCTATAACTATATTGTATACATTTATATATAGTAAAGATAAAATTTGTATATAGAGCTAACATGTCTTGTATGCCTCTATGTGCCAGGCCCTGTTCTGAGTGCTTACCACGTGTTAATTCCTTTAGGCCTCATTACAACTCTGAGGTGTGGGTACAGTTATTTTCTTCATATTCTTATTATTGATCTCCAGATCAATCAATTATTGATCTCCAGATGAGGAGGCCAAGCACAGAATGGTTAAGAGACTGGTCCAAGATCCCACAGGCAAAAAAAGATCCCAGTGGTGAAGCTGGAATTCAAACCCAGGCAGTTTGGACTTTTGCACTGTTCTGTATATTCTAAATGTACTGCCTCTCAGGCACCCCACTTCTTCAAAGGAAATACTATGTGCAGGCCAGTATGTAAAACAGCGTTTACTTAATAAGGAAAAGAAAACAGAGCTGATTGCGGCCCCTTGGCCCTGATGGTTGTAGGTACGTCCTGAGAAGCCACAGGGTCCCATGGAATACTCTTGAAAACTTCTAGACCATAGCTGATTTTAAAGCTGATTCAACTTTAAAATTTTGTGTTATTTTTAAAAAACTGTAGCATAAGCTATTTTTCAAGTTCTTGTTTTATTTTTAGGTCGATGCTCGAAGTGACCGAACTGGGGAGGTCATCTTTAAGGACAACTTTTCTTCTGCAGTTGCTGGTGTGGTGGAGGGAGATTACCGGATGGATGGCCACATACAGTTAATCTGCTGCTCGGTGGATGGGGAAAGTAAATCGGGATAGGAAAAATCCTTGAAAAGTCAGATTTTGATTTGGGTCCGAATACCAGGAAATTCCACTATAAAGTGTTTGTGTTGATATCTTTTCATCCTAATAAATTCACCTAAGTTAGGGAAATGAAAACTTAGGTTTTAAGAACAGGTAATTGATGACTTAAAAGTAGACCTGGCTGTACCTGGGCTTATCCCTCAGTCTGGTGAGTGTTTTTTCCTCTTGTCAGTCCGGGGCTACCTGCCAGGCACGGCTGAGATGAGAGGGAACCTCATGGACACCAGCGTAGAGCAGGACCTGATCCGAGAGCTGAGTCAGAAAAAGCAGAACCTGTTGCTGGAGCTCCGTAACTATGAGGACAATGCCAAGGTAGGACCTAATGTGGAGGGCCCATGGGAGTCTGAGAAGTTGAGGATGACCAGGAGGATTGGCAGCTGTGAAAGAAGAGTTTCAGCATCTGCCACGGTGTGGGCTGCCCCTCCCCGCTGGTGGAAGCACAGATGGTTTGCCTTTTCGCTAGTGTCAGAATGAAGAGGGTGTGTATCCTTTAACCTAGAAATTCCACTGCTGGGCAGCTAAACTATGGAAATATGTGCATGAGTGTTCAGAGACATTTACTGCAGCACTATTTGTAGCAGGGAACAGTTGGAAGCAACTTAACTTTTGATCAGTAGTAGGGACTGTGGGCTGGGGAATATTAAGCAGCTCAAAAGAATGAAGTATATATTTGGGGACTGATACGGAAGGGTATCTGTGGTGTTACTGAATGAAAGGAAGCGAGAACAGTATGTACAGAGTAATTTTTATCTTTTTCAACAACAAATAACATAAAAATTGACAACTGCAGAAGCTCTTTGTGTGTGTGTGTGTGTGTGTGTGTGTGTGTGTGCGCACGCGCATGTGTGTATATGTACATGTATGTACCAAATTGGCTGGAGGATGAGCTGGGGAGTAGGATTTTAATTTGTCCCATTATGCATAACTGTATTTGAATTTGCTATACTAAGTGAATTTCTTTAGTTACTAAAAAAAATGCAGAAAAATGTAAAAGACATGCTGGGGGACAGCGGACCCTAACCACAGGAAGGGATGAGAATATTTTCCTTCGGGAAAAAGCCAGGTTAGAGCGAGAGCACTAATGAGGTGAGTCCTTTGAAGTCTAAAGAATCAGGTGAATAAGATGATGGGGGATCTGTCTTCTGAAGCTAAATAGCCATGTTATTTAAAATTAACATTAGTTCACTGTTCCGGTGACTGAGTTGGAAGTGGGTGGGGTGTTTCGCAGGCCGAACTGAGCAGTCCACTGAATGAGGCTGATGGGCATCGCGGCGTCATCCCGGCCAACACCAAGCTCCACACTGCCCTCTCCGTCAACCCGGGGAGCGAGGCGCAGGCTGCACATGCAGAGTTGTGCATTTCCACTTCTAATGGTAAGTCGTTACTTAGAGCTGGTGTGTTGGCACCTGTGCCATCTTGGACTGCTTCTTGGACTGCTGTCTTCTCTCTTCCCTGCAGACACCATCATCCGAGCAGTATTGATTTTTGCAGAGGGAATTTTTCTAGGTGAAAGCCACGTGGTGCATCCCAGCATTCACAACCTTTCCAGCTCCATCCGCATCCCAATTACACCTCCCAAAGATGTCCCTGTGGATCTGCACTTGAAAACCTTCGTGGGTTACAGGAGCAGGTGACCCTTTGCAAGCCACAGTTCATTTCCAGAGAGCAGTTAGAGAGCAAAATGTGTAGATTTCCCATTATGTCATGGATTCTCTGGGGCCGGAGAAGCCGTTTAAGGGTTCTTCCCACCCAGGCAAGGTTTCCTATGACCTCTTATTTCTCTAATTTGAAATTTTTCAAAAAAAAATAACGAGTATATAAGTTTAAGATGGTTATTTCTGGTTTTAGTCAGATGATCTCATATTCACAAAAGTTCCAAAAATACATTTAAAGGATAGTTTATTAGTTTTGGCCACTAAGACTACAAGGTTAGGTTGCACCTTTACATATGAGAGTCATATGTAACCTCAGCTAGTGAAAGGAAACCACTAGATTTTTGGAAGATAAAAACCTTTTCACATTCCTTTTAGAGTGTTTTAAACCCTTGGTGCAGGCACGTATTGGGTTGGCCAAAAAGTTCGTTCGGGGTTTTCCGTAACAGCTTATGGAATGAACTTTTTGGCCAACCCAATATGTACACAGACTCATGATGTCACTAAATCCCAAACACCATTACATATGGGACTTTAACCCTCAAGTCTTTTTTGGGCAGGGGGAGTTTCTTTATTGACACCCTTAAATGGCAGCTTGATGACCTGGTAGTGACGTTACATTTATTTTCTGGGCCTTGCCCTTTGAAATAAATTCTACACAGACAGTTCTCTTGTGTTCCGTTGGTTGGCCACAGCACCCAGTTTCACGTGTTTGAGTTGACAAGACAACTCCCCCGTTTCTCCATGTATGCGCTGACCAGCCCGGACTCTGCCAGTGAGCCGCTCAGTTACGTCAACTTTATCATCGCAGAACGGGCACAGAGGGTGAGTATCTGGCTTATCTCTTTCAACACTTTTGCACTTTAGAATCCTTTGGATGTTTTTCTGTAGAAAGGGGGAAATTACATGAATGTGTTATTTGGTAGCAGTAAATATGACATGAAAGAGTTATGTAGCTTGGAGTTGGATTGTTTATAACCTGTACCAAAAATGTTGCTAAAATATCTTCTCCCATTTTGAAAAATTATTCGAAAATATTTATTTTGGATAATCAATTCAGAAATATTTATTTTGAATAATTTATTCAAAGTTACTTACCTAAGCAATCCTTAGTCACAGGTGACTTCTTCCCAGTTTTCAATTCCTCTCTTTCTTATAGTCTTAGTGTGGTTGGATCTAGTGTTCCAAGAGGAGCGTGCATCAGAATGGAAAGAGAGTGGGGACTTGGAAATGGGAACATTTTTGGGGTTCAAGTGCTACCTTAACTAGTAAATTCTTAGTGATCTTACGGAATTCCCCTCACCAGTCTGAGCCCCAGTTTTCTTATCTGTAGGTGAGGATAGTCTTACCTCACAAGGGGGCCCCTGAGGATTACATAATTGGTATAATAGCATTTTGTAAAGTTTAAAGGACTAATACCTGTGGATTTTAACCTTGGCTGGACTTCGGAATTCTCAGTGAGGCTTTTAGTCATGTAGATTCTCAGGCCCCTTCCTGGCCTGTGAAACATGAAACTCTACAGGTGGCCCCTTCCAAAAGGCCTCACAGGTGGATCTTATGTGGAACCTGTGTTGCAAACCACTGTAAAGTATTACTATTTATATTAAAATTAATTATTTACTTATAGTGTGGATGTATCTCTGTGTTTGTGCTGTATGTGTGCAAACTTCATTTAAATTTTTTAAAGAGTGGAATGGAATGATTTTAAGCAGGATATAGCCACAGAAGAGCTATCATGTAAACAGAATTAGCCTCATACCTGAATCATTTCCATGTTGCATGTAAGATTATGTCTCAGTAGAAAATGCCATAAAATTACACATGCTGTGGGACCGGACATAATTATGAATGTTACTTAAGAACATGCATGGGGTGGGAAAAAGGAGTGTGAATAGTGTTTTCTTGGTGGGGGTGAAGTATAATTCTTTGGTTTTTTTTTGTTTGTTTGTTTTGTTTTGTTTTTCCAAGTAGTAAAACTAGAAAGCAGGATAACTCTTAATAATGACTGTACTTTAAAAATGGAAATTCATTTCATTCTGTTCATCTTTAAGGTTGTTATGTGGCTCAACCAGAACTTTCTGTTACCAGAGGACACTAACATTCAGAATGTTCCATTTCAAGTGTGTTTCACATCCTTACGGAATGGTGGCCAGCTGTGTATAAAAATAAAACTTAGTGGAGAGGTAATTTTTACTGTCACGGGCACAGATTTCTCACGTAACATTTAACGTTCAGTGTAAAGTGAGGCAGGTGAAACCAATGTCAAGGTCGTAAAACCACGTGTTTCAGGCTAGTCTGTTAGTGTTATCATCTCTGACATGGGCGTATAATCTGGAACAGCGGTTTTCTGCCTCTCTCCCCCCCTTCCCTTCACCCATTCCTCGCCTAATTTGGGACGGTTTAGGAATACAGAGGAGGACAAAACACTTTCACTGTCTGAATGACCTTGCTGTTCAGTTTATAAGGCAAGAGGATTGATTTTTTTTTTTTTTTTTTTTTTTTGTCTGCTGCTAGAAGTAATTTGGTTTGTAATTTCCTTGAGGGCTAGACCTTATCTTTATCACCACATATACATTTATGTTCAATTAATGTGTTGAATATGGGAAATTTCAGGTAGTTTCAGCCAACTTTGTCTTTAATGTCCAAGGATGCTAACTTGTCTTTTTTTCTCTGGATAGATCACTATAAATACTGATGATATTGATTTGGCTGGTGATATCATCCAGTCGATGGCATCATTTTTTGCTATTGAGGACCTTCAGGTAGAAGCCGATTTCCCTGTCTATTTCGAGGAATTACGAAAGGTGCTAGTTAAGGTGAGGGCACCTGGTGGATGCATTTGAGAGAACGTTGTGGTCTAATAATGTTTGAAATGTTTCTCTTAAGTTAGTGGTACTACAAATGTACGTATGTTACGTGATAGTCATGTTTTAAAGAACTTTTGAAAATTCTTAAAATAAAATTGAGCTAGTATTGGAGAGTTCATGAATTAAAAGGATATCTTTTATAAAAGTGAGTGGTTAGCTCTTGACCACCCTGCTTTCTGTGTTTGGTTTGGAGGGACACTTTAAAAACAATAAATGAACATTTTCCTTTGCTAGCCTTTCATCTTATCTGTTGTATCTACTTTGCTTTTTGGTTTAGTGCTTTCCAAGAACCCAAAATCAAAAAAGAAAAGGATTGTGATTCGTCCCCACTTATAACAACATCCCCACCCCAGATCTCTAAAATGTTAATATTTGTGTTGCTTGGGCTCACGCTGCTAAGACATGGGAAAGATTCACATCGAATGTCATTTTGAGTGTTGGAGGCAGCACAGGAGGAGATGAAACCCAGGAGATAGTTAAGATGGGGCAAGTGAACGGCAGAAAGAAAAGGGCGGGGCTCCCCTCGTGGCGCAGTGGTTAAGAATCCGCCTGCCAATGCAGGGAACACGGGTTTGAGCCCTGGTCCGGGAAGATCCCACATGCCGCGGAGCAACTAAGCCCATGTGCCACAACTGCTGAGCCTGCGCTCTAGAGCCGCGAGCCACAACTACTGAGCTTACATGCCACAACTACTGAAGCCTGCCCGCCTAGAGCCCGTGCTCCACAGCAAGAGAAGCCACCACAATGAGAAGCCCACGCACTGCAGCGAGGAGTGGCCTCTGCTCACTGCAACTAGAGAAAGCCTGCATGCAGCAACGAAGACCCAACACAGCCAAAAATAAATAAATAAAAATAAATAAATAAATAAATTTTAAAAAAAAAGAAAGAAAAGGGCCTCGGTATATAATACATAGCGTCTTTTCAATTTATCTAGTTTTCAAGACGTTTGTGAGGCTTTTTTTTTTTTGGCCACCATGCGGCATGCGGGATCTTAGTTCCCCGGTCAGGGCTCAAACCCGTGCCCCCTTCAGTGGAAGCGCAGAGTCTTAGCCACTGGACTGCCAGGGAAGTCCCTGTGAGGTCTTT
This sequence comes from Balaenoptera borealis, assembly GCF_965194805.1. Classification (NCBI taxonomy): domain Eukaryota; kingdom Metazoa; phylum Chordata; class Mammalia; order Artiodactyla; family Balaenopteridae; genus Balaenoptera; species Balaenoptera borealis. The sequence goes on along the minus strand of NC_138878.1, from coordinate 28,061,649 downwards.
TTAATTCCTGGGTGTTCATGGTCTCCAGGTGGATGAATATCACTCAGTGCATCAGAAGCTCAGTGCTGACATGGCCGATAATTCTAATCTGATCCGAAGTTTGCTGGTTCGAGCTGAGGATGCTCGTCTGATGCGGGACATGTGAGTATCTACCACGGCCGGGACAGGTACGTGGTGGAAAGCGTCAGCGATGTGGAGTAGCATCTCTCAGATGCTACTAGTAGGAGTGTAAATAGGTACAGAGACTTTGGAAAATAACTTGGCATCATCAGTAAAGTTGAAAATGTGCATACCCTATGACCCAGCAATTCTCCTGGTTTATAACCTCGAGAAATTTGTGCATATAAACCAGGATATTAGTTCAAGAACGTTCATAAAGGCATCGTTCATATGAACCCCAAAGTGGAAACAATCCATACTCATATAACTGATAAATTATGATGTATCTGTACAATGGAATACTACATGCAATGAGAATGCATGTATCTGGATGACATGTGAAAACATGGACAAATCTTACAAACATAATGGAGATTGAAACAAGTAAGACTCAAAAGAATATGTACAAAATGCTTCCATTTATATAGTTTGGAAACAGACAAAACTAAGCTATATCATTTGGGAAGCATACATAGATGATACAAATATAAAGAAATACAGGGAAGAGATTATTATTTTAGATAGTATTTTCTCCTAGGGGAGGAGGGGACTCTGTTCAGAGAGAACACATTGGGAAGCTTCTGGAATGCTGGCAATGTCCTATTTCTTGACCTAGTTAACAAGCATTTGTTTTGTGAGTTTTTCTGAATACGTATTATATTTTAGTATTTATATTTTTAAAAATTTTTAAACTTTTGGCTGCATCAGGTCTTAGTTGCGGCACGCGGGATCTTCATTGACGCATGCGGGATCTTTCGTTGTGGCGATCTTTCACGGGCTCCAGAGCACGTGGGCTCTGTAGTTTGCAGCATGCGGGCTCTCTAGTTGAGGCGCGCGTGCTCAGTAGTTGTGGTGTGTGGGCTTAGTTGCCCCGCGGCATGTGGCATCTTAGTTCCCCGACCAGGGATCGAACCCATGTCTCCTACATTGGAAGGCAGATTCTTTACCACCTGACCACTGGGGAAGTCCCTGAATATGTATTATATTTTAGAATAAAAAGTTAAAAACAAATTTGTGCACATCTAGCTTCTTGCTAAGATGCAAAATTTATCTTAGCAATAAAATGTACTGAGGTGGATTCAGTAAAATAGTTCACCAATGATAGGTGAAGTTTATGTGTGCATTTTAGAGGCAAGAGTTCGCCTAAGGTGCTGCTTGTTTTCCTGAAAGGCCTGAATCATTAGCAGATAGTTAAAATGGTCTTGCTCAGAAGTAAGTGATTTCTGAAAGTTATATTGTTGAAGATTTCAAACACAAAAGTAGATTGAATTATATGATTTCCTCTATAGCAGCTACTTAGCTTCAGTAGTCATCAACTAAGGGCTCATCTTGTTTCATCTCCACATTCACCTTCTTCCTCTTCTAGGTACTGTATTATTTTAAAGCAAATTCCAGACATCATATAATTTTAGCCACAAATATTTCAGACAATGAACCTTTAAAAAACAATAACCACAATACCATTATCACACTTAGAAAAATGTAAAATAATTTTTTAAAAAATTAATTAATTTATTTATTTTTGGCTGCGTTGGGTCTTCCTTGCTGCACGCAAGCTTTCTCTAGTTGCGGCGAGCAGGGGCTACTCTTCGTTGCGGTGCGTGGGTTTCTCATTGCGGTGGCTTCTCTTGTTGCGGAGCACCGGCTCTAGGCACGCGGGCTTTAGTAGTTGTGGCTCGCGGGCTCTAGAGTGCAGGCGCGGTAGTTGTGGCACACGGGCTTCGTTGCTCCGCAGCATGTGGGATCTTCCCGGACCAGGGCGTGAACCGGTGTCCCCTGCACTGGCAGGCGGATTCATAACCACTGAGCCACCAGGGAAGCCCTAAAATAATTTCTTAATATCACAAAATATCTAGTCGGTGTTTGAAATTTCCCCAGTTGTCTCAAATGTATGTGTGTGTGTTTGTGTGTTTTAAGTTGTTTTGTTGAAATCAAGATTCAAAGACCAAAGACCATGCATTGAATTTGGTTGATAAATCTCTTTTAATCCATATATTTGCTTGCTCACTTTTTCTCCTAACTCTCTCCTTCTTTAGTTTCCCACTTTGGATTTTGTTGATTGTATCCTGTGGTAATGTTTAGTAGTATTCTTCTGTCCCCTGTATTTCTGTGAAAATGGTAGTTAGATATAGAGGATTGATCAGATTCAGGTTCAATTTTTTAGCAAGAATGCTTCGTAAGTGGTGCTATGTACTTCTGTGAGGATGCATGTAACGTCTGGTTGTCTCTTTTTATTATGTTATCAGCTGTTGATCACTGCTGAAATCAATTATTTCTTTTCGGGTTTGCAAAATAGTGATATTTTAATTGTTATTTTTTCTTTGTAAATTGGCTGAAGTACTTCTATAAAGAGTAACATTCCTTCATGAATTAATGAATTATTTGGTTCCCTGAGGTACAGTTTGTACTGGAATGACACACTATTTATCAGCTTTAAAATAATGAGCTGGTTCCCTAGCATCTCCAAGTTGACCAATGAGATTTTTAAAATCCTATTAACATTTTTAATGTGCTTCAGCCCATTTCAGTTATTCTTTATGATGGCTCAGTTGTCCTGTCTTTGGCCAGTAGAAGCCTTTTCAGGTTGGCTGCAGTTATCAATACCTTTGGACAGACCTATTAGTTTCATTAGTTTGTTTTCTTGTACAAGATGTTTTAGGCTTATCTGGTATATATCCTGTTCTGAATCTGGAATCAGCTATTTCTTCAGTCCTGGTCCTTTATAGTGGGAAATGGAGATCATAGTCTGAGCATTAGAGATGCTCATTGCTACTGGGTTGGATATTGATTTGAGACCTTTTCAATAGATAAAGCTAGGAAATGTATATATTTTTTTCAATGAGCAAATATATCATGAATTCATACTATTTCCACTTCAAATTTACGAATACAGGCTCTTACTTAATTTTGATGTTAACGGTATATCTCTTCTCTCTCACATTAGAAATCATGTCTCTAACCACTGTCAGCATAACTATTGGCTTTATCTTATGGTACACACACAGCCTTTAAGGATAATACCAATATTACTGTCAACAATATGATTGCCGAAAATGGAGTAAGACTTTTTTTCTAGTTCTTTGTGTCTTTAGAGTGTGTTCTAGTAGGGAGTTTTAGTCAAATTACTATATTTTAAAGTCATTTGAAATAACTCCTCTTTTTTTGATCATGCTACAAGTGTGAATATACAGTTAGGTTCATTTGGTTCATTTTGCTGTCAATCTTAGGGGATTGACATTTTTTCCTTTTTGGTTTGATTTTATTACATATTTATTAAAACCTTATATGGGTCCAAAGTCGGTCCTATAAAACGTGCAGAAAAGTCTAACTTCTCTTTCCTGTCACCTCCATCCTGTTTCCTCCCTTTCACTATAAATAACCAATCAAAAATTTAAATATACACACACACATCTCCTCACATGGTAAGTAAATCATAGCAAGTTACTCTTCTCCACCTTGCTTTTTACACTTAAAAATATAGCTTGGAGTTCATTCCACAGTAGTACACAGAGATACTTCTCATTTGTTTTTACAGCTACACAGTACTCTATTCTCTGGATGTTTATTCAGCTAGTTCTCCACATTTGGGTTGCTCTTCTGCTATTATATTGCAGTGAATAATTTTGTTACATAAATCTTTTCATATTTTTACTCAGTTATCTTTGGGGAAAAGTTCTAAAATGGGATTGCTGGGGAAAATGATAAATGTGTATACAGTTTTGCAAGATTTTGCCAAATTCCCCTCCATAGCCGTCATACCATTTTGCATTCTCCTCTGAGAGTGCCTGTTTCCCTTAGTCTTGTCAATGGAGTATGTTGGCAAACTCTTGGATACTTACCAATTCAGTGGGTGAGAAATGGTCTCATTGTTGTTTTAATTTTCATTTATTTTATTATGAGCAGTATTGAGCATCTTTTCATTATTTTAAGGGCTTATTTGTGTTTCTTTTTGTGTGTAAATTGTTTCTTTCTTTCTTTTTTTTTTTTGGCCACGCCAGGCAGCATGAGGGATCTTAGTTCCCCAACCAGGGATTGAACCTGTGCCCCCTGCAGTGGAAGCTTGGAGTCCTAACCACTGGACTGCCAGGGAATTCCCTGTAAATTGTTTATTTCTTTTGCCTATTTAGATTTTTGGTTTTGAGTATAAAAGCTTTTAAAATTTTTTATGTAGTCAAATTGATCTGTCTTTTCCTTGGTACTTCTACATTTTGAGTTCTAGTTACAAAAGTTCCCTTACTTCCCATTTGTAGAGAAATTCACCTATACTTTCTTTTAGTATTTTGTATATTTACATTTAAGTCTGTTACAGTTGGAGTTTATCCTGGTGTTCAGTGTAAGTTATAAATTCAGTTTTATCTTTTTCTATGTGACTGTCACATTGTTTCAGTAATACTACGTTAAAAGCCTGTTTTCCCACTGATTTGAGATGCTGCCTTTATAATAATATAATGTATTTCCATATGCAATGGGTCTATTTCTGGATTTTCTATATTGCTCTATCCATCCGTCTTGTCTCTTCATTTGACAGTACGATTCTTTTCTTAAAAATGCTTTGTATGTTTTAATGTCTGGTATGGCTAGGTGCTCCTCCCCCAACCCTTTTGCTCTTCTTTTTCATGGTTTTCTGGGCTCCTCATGCTTGTTTGTTCTGTGAACTTTATCAGTTATTTTAGCTCCAGAAAAAAGTAGGCAGTTTTACTGGGATCACGTTAAATTTATTAACTTAGGAAGAATTGACATTGTTACAGTGATGTTCAGTCTTACCAAGAATGCGGTATGTCTTTATATTTTGTTCAAGGCATGTTTATGTGTTTCAGGAGTTGTATGGTTTTGTTCACGTAGGTATCAGACATTGCTTGTCAAGTTTAGATGTAGGTATTTTCTTTTTGCAATTGTAAATAGGCTCTTTCTTCCACATTATATCTTCTGTTTTTTTGTTTGTCTATATGAACACTATTGATTTTTCTGTGTTGATTTTATAGTCTACTACTTTACTGAATTATCTTATAGTTTAGTTTTTCCAGAGGTACACTGTATTATTTGTAAATTGAGATAGTTTTACCTCTTTCCAGTTCATTTTCTTCCAGTTGTTTTCTCTGAGGTATATAAGAATTTTGCTTTTTTTGGCCAACTTTATCTATAGGGCTCCTCCTTTTTTTCTCTCTCTGGCTTTTTTTTTTTTTTTTTTTAAGTGAAAGGGATGTTGCTGGCTTTAGGTATTTGACTGTGCTAAACTGGAGAGAAGTGACCAGCAACCTCTAAATTCCTTTTTTCTTGATTTATTTATATTTCATTTAGAGACTATCAGGTATACATTGTTTGTATTTTTTAAAGCCAGGTTAGTTGATATATAATGTATAATATACATGTAGATAATTCACCCTTTTTAGGTTTACAGTTCAATAAATTTGGGGAAATTTATACTACTACCAGAATCAAGTACCTCTCCTAACCTCCAGGCCCTGGCAGCCACTGATCTAATTTCTCTTCCTATAGTTTTACCTTTTCCTAAATGTCAAATAAATGGAATCATACAAATATATAGCCTTTGGGTCTGGCTTCTTTCACTTACCATAATGCCTTTGAGATTCATCCATATCGTTGCAAGTTATCAATAGTTCATTCCTTATTATTGTTGAATAGTATTCTATTGTATGGATATGCATACTTTGTGTATCCATTCACCAATTAATTGACATTTGGGTTGTTTCCAGACTTTGGTGATTGAGAATAAAGCTGCTATAAACATTTGCATACAGGTTTTTTGCAGACATATTTTCATTTCTTTTGGGTGAAATGTGGCATAATGTGATTGCTGTGTTGTATAGTAAGTGTATGTTTAACTTTATAAGAAACTGTCAGTATTAATCTGAAGCTTGGAAGGTAGTCTATCACCTTACTTTTCCCCACCCCTCATATCATGGGCATGATAATTCTTGGTTCCTAATTTCAAACAAACCATGGATCAATAACCAAGGAAGGCCACTTGTCTTCCATTTATTTGGAAGAAACAGAATATTTCATAGAAAATTCTCAATGTTTTCAAAGCAGACTTTAGCAGTTACCCTGTTTTAATGACAATACAGCTAAAAATCTGGTTTGTTCCTTTTTTTAATGTCTAAGAAGTTTGCAAGTCTTTTCATTTAAGCCTGCCATATTGAGGTACAGTGGTGCTAAATTTCTCTTGATGTACACAGGAAAACAATGAAGAATCGCTACATGGAACTATATGACCTTAATAAAGATTTGCTCAATGGATATAAAATTCGCTGTAACAATCACACAGAGCTGTTGGGAAGCCTCAAAGCAGTAAATCAAGCGATTCAAAGAGCAGGTCGTCTACGTGGTAAGTCTCTTTTTGTAGCACTGTATTTCGTCTGTAATTTTGGGGTGAGAACCACTGAAGATGGTGGTAGCTTCAAGAATTCATATCAGGACTTGTATCTATAAAGATGCCTTTCATACTGAAGTTAGCACCGTTCACTTGAGTTTCAGTCAACCTATTGTTTGCCTTTAGTCTGCAGACTTCAGAGGGAAAGAACACTTTCAGCTCCTTTTCTTAGATCTTGCTACATCCTCTAAAGAAAAACCTAGTGACAAATACTCAAGAGGAAAGCCTTAAATACTCCTATTAGAAAAAAATAAAAAAGACTGAAAATTAATGAGTTAAGTTTCCAACTTAAAATTTACAAAAAGAACAACAGAATAAACCAAAGGAAGCAGAAATATCAGCCAGAGATTTATACCTGGAATCCGCTGTTTTGGGTCAGTGCTTTGACCTCCTTTTATAGAAAAGGATCAAAGCTCATATCCACTTAGCAAAGATTATTTCTAAAACTGACTCTTGGTGTCTAGGTGTGAGATAATTTCTAAGCTTGGTTTGTGATAAAGTCCCTTACAAGGGTATGTATCTTTTTTAGGGAATGGTAAGATAAATTGGTTGAATTTGTAGTTACCTATGACTCTTTTCTACCCTAGTTTTATGTTGTTTTTATAGATAGCCTCTGATTCATAATTTCACTTTTAATAATCTTTTGGCTCATATGGATTTGATGTTTCTTCTCTTACAGTTGGAAAACCAAAGAACCAGGTGATTACTGCTTGTCGGGATGCGATTCGAAGCAACAACATCAACACGCTGTTCCGAATCATGCGGGTGGGGACAGCTTCTTCATAGGAGAGGAAAGAATAGGTAACTAGGTTGCTAGAAGGGGTTTTTCCTTAAACTTCTAGGCTGGTTTGCTTTGGATCACGTCCTGGTGAACCCAAGGTGCTGAGAGCGAAAACCACCTTGGTGAGTTGTACAAATGAAAGACAAAGCATTGCATCTGAAAAGTGTATTCACTTTCTTTTTTTAAAATCAGTAGTACCGTTGCAGAATACACTAGGTTTGTATGGAGGGAAATGAATACTTTTGAAACATTAGGGCTTCAAAGTCCAGTTTTACTGTACGTATGTAAAGTCAGTATGTAGATGCATCTTTTTTCTTGAAATTGTAATTAGATTATCTACTTTTTCATTAAAATTTAAAGGTGTTGCACTATGTGTTGACTGATTGTGAAATCACCACCATATCAGAATTGCATAAAACCATTTGTATTATGTGGAGAAGAACAAAAATATGGATATTCAATTTGTGTGCCTTTTTTTTAAACCTCACTTCATTTTATTGAATATATACTTATTAAGAACTTATTTACAGTAGGAATGTTCTAGACTTTGGTCCGAAGATGGGCCATATGTATAATTCTCTGTATAACAAAAAACCATTTGGAATTTTTAGAGCTGAATGTGGAGAAGTGAGAGTGAAGTCTAATGCAATTATGGTGGTTTGGCTCAGGATATCTATTCCAGTTTTCTTCTAGTGTGACTTCCCTTTCCTGTGAAGAGCAGGAAGCTAAAACAGAAGTTTCTCCAATTCGTTTCCAGCTGGTGATCCAGGTTTGATTCAGCTTGCATTTCAGATGCAATCGCATGAGACTTGAAATTTGAACTGAGATAAATGGGATATCGGGCATGTATTTGATCAGTGTGGATTATAGCAAATGTGGCGTGGTTCTGGAGCCAAACTCTGTCTCTGAGGCTTGCCGACGTAGCAGAAATAGATTCTGGGTAGTGGAAAAGCTGGCATGACTGGGGGACCTTGAAGCTAGAGTGGCAGCTTCCTGGTTTTGCACATGCGGTTTCCTGAATGGAGCACTGTGGTGATGTCTGGAACCAGTAAATGGTAGCTCATTCAGTGGCTCAGCCTGAGGCAGTCCTGTGTTTATATATGCAGTAAAGGGTGCCTCCCGGTTTCACAAGCAGCTTCCTGATCTGGCAGGAGCAGCTACTTTGGCAGCCTGGTTCTGCAGTACGGACTTGAGAATAGATTCTGGAATTGTATCCTACAGGTTTTTATTCGACAGCCTTAATAATTCTGTAAGCCGTCTGGCAGGCTGTAATCCTTTTATTCAGATTGTCTGGTGGAGAGTCTGCTCTCTGCCTCAGAATACTGACCTGCATGAAACCCCAGAGACAACACAGAACACAGGCTTTTCCTGTGTGGTCCATTAATCTCACAGTTTCCCCCGTTTGGCCATTTAGGATTACCTCTTCTATTTCTGAAATGTGAGCTTTAGGGAGCCCTAATTTTTATGAGACTGTTATGCCCCTCTAATACCTTTGTTTTGTATTTTCAACCCGTAAGCTCAAAAGACATCCACATATATTATCTTCAGTAATCTCCAAATTAGTAATCTTTTATACCCGCTTCAAAGATGAGGAAACTGAAGCGCAGGGATTAATTACTTGCCAGAGCCACAGAGCTACTGGCAAGACGCAAGTCCCACCGTGGGGTCTTTTTCTGTTTTAGCCATAGTCTAACTTATACCTTTTGAGATTAAAATCTCTAGTTGGTGCTGGTTTTAAATTGTATGGCATTATTCATTTTTAGGGACCCTTAAAGAATCATCTCATTAAAGGTCATTCTGTTGTTCTTCGGCCCCAAAACGTCCTTCTTACACCTAAAAGTATTCATGGACAAGGCTTGAAGGGGTCGACCTGCAGCAAGATTATTTTTTATAGACCTGACTTATAGATTACAAACAGGTTATTTTCACATTAATTTGATCCTCTTGGTATTAGTATCTCTGAGCTCAGACAGGCAGAATGTTTTCTACAGGGTCCAACAGCTTGGTTGAAGTTGGAAACCAAGTAGTCATGGCCTTTTCTGCTATTTCAGACTGCTCCCAAGTGAGTGAAGACTAGATGAGATGAAAATGTTCATAGTATTCACCCTTTTTATCCTCTTAGAAGTCATGTTCAGCTTAGGGAAGAGAAAAACTGTTTGGTTATCAGCTACTTCTCTATTTTGTTGCCATATTTTTCTATCCTGATAGAATCTGAGTGCCTTCTACAAGCTACAGCTTAAGCTCTATTTTGTTGCTGAATTTTGTTGAAGCTTTAAGTGAACACTCTGCCTTCATTTAAAAGCTGATCTTGAGGATTCTGGTATCTGGGAGAAAGCTTTTTAGTCATTTTTAAAGCATCCCTTTTAAAGTCACCCCCCTTATCCCTAGATTCAGGTATTCAATATTTTAGAGAGGGTATGGTCTTTATTCTTTCCCACCATGTCTGCCTGTTCAACTACTACATCAAGGCTCAGTTCAAATGCTCTCTCAGGAGACCTTTCCTCTCCCATGTGTATTCTTTAACCCTTATTACATTCTGTGTTTATATAAATCTTAATCCCCGATTAAGTGAGAGCAGGGGCTGCATCTTCATCAGCTTTGTCCTCCGCATGGTGCTGAGCCAGTGCCTTGAGCACAGAAAAGCACCTGCTGCTCCCCATGGAAGTGTCTGTCCTCAGTAAGCCCGTCCATGGCTTCAGAAATCAAAGAACTAGGAACGTTACAACTATTATGCAACCCTAGAAGTACTTTACAAGAATGATTTTCAACATTATTAATATTTCAAATTTTATAATTAGCAGTTACAAATCTGCCAGTGCAGAGTCCTGTGATCACAAAACTAAATTATCTCGTTTCACTTTGACACTAAAGTACAGTAAGACACCCATTGCAGCCTGGTGTTTTGCATTTTTGCCTCTTCCCCATCTGGCCCCTGCCCACACTATATGCTCTAGCTCATGAGTCATCTTTTTATTTGTGTGGTACAGAAATGTGCTATTCCTGACATGAAGCCACATGGGCAATTTCCAAGTAGTTTTCAAAATTGTCTATGTGGACTGATTTTTTGTCAGTCAGAGAAGGAATTATCTGTTTTTGTAGGAATGTCCAGTTCACGCAGGCTGGAGGGCCTGCCGCTGATATCATTCTATCAGGGACTCTTTTAACAGGGTTTGATTTTCTCATTCAGTTGTAGTAGTGGCCAGTATGTAATGGTACTGAAGAGGTACCGCAGCCGAAACTTACTTGCTGAGGAAATGCTGGTCTGGGAGAGGCAGCCCAAGCATTGATTTTTTTTCAGTATTTTCTATGGGAAAGAAACACCACATTCAGAGGAGTCTGAGGCAGTCAATGAGCTGTAGAAAAGCCAGGTTCAAAACGTAACAGCCTCTTTCTCTCCTAGGTTTCATTTTTCTACATCTTTAAGTGAGGGACTGAAATTAGATTTATAGGGTTCTTCCTTAAATATTTTATTTTTCCTTCGCATAACAGAAATACTAATATGCTTTCAAAGTAACTTTCTGAAAATGTTCTTACTTACATAATGGTTAACATGATAAGGGGAATGTGTCATGGGGACTTGACCTTACACAATTGTAGGAAGTGGCAAAGTGTAGTCTGTCAGTTTTCTAGTCTGATGCTGGAACTTGAAGCCCACAGGACAGGCAGTCAGAAAGGATGTAGAGTTGGGAAGAACAGGAACAAGCTGGAGCCCACGAGGACACATTAAAATCTCAGTTCTTGCCTCTGACCTTGATGGTGTGGGGAGACCCTTCATCAGAGAAGCTGAAGGAAGAGCCGGGGACGGTGGAGCAGTTGCAGGCGCAGACGTGGAATCACACTGAGAAGGTGAGTCAGCAGGTAAGCTACAGTGTGTGTGAGCTACAAAATGGCTACTGCTTCTTTCTGGCCCTCCATGTCTTGCACAAGAATGTGTGGCTCATCCTAACTGGAAACAGAGGGAAGGGAGTCCTGGGAAATGTAGTTCAGTCTACCCAAGTTGATATATCACATAGCACACAGTGGCTATCACAGTATGGTGGGATTCCAGGTGACCTTTACTTCATATTTTTACATGTTGTGTTCTTCACAACGAACATGTATTATATAGATAATCTAAAAATATATATATAAAGCTATTCTCTTTGGGAAAAAAAATCTTCCTTTATTACAAGGAATTACAAGAATTAAGAGATGACATATTTTACAGGTGAATATCATAGCTTTTCTCTGCAAGAAGTATAAAAGAGATGCCCATGTTTTAATTCCTCTGTTGCTACTTAACAGTTGTCAATATCGGCTCTAGGCCCTAAAAGTCAAGATGAAGAATGAAATGCTGAGGAAAAGCAACTTCTTCATCACTGGGTACCTTCAGTGGAGAAAACTGACCTGTGAGTTACACCATCCTTCACAGTCTAAGAGGTACCACTGTAAATGATGTAACTGACAGCAACATCACAGTCTGGCTCTCAGGGATTCTTTCCCCTTGGACACCAGAATCCTTTTTTGTAGTGTGTAGACGATTCTGCTGTGTTGACAGACCATAAACACACTGAGATTAAGGAGAATGTAATAAACACATTTTAATGCTTGTGTAGGATGCTACAACTTAGACTCCGTGCTCCAGAACTCTTAGATGTTACCTACAACCATGAGTCTCAAACTGTTTTCTAAGCTTGGCACACATGGTGGTTTCACCTGCTCAGCCCTATTCCCTGGGGCTTCCTGGGGTTATGCCACTAAGAAGGTGTTAACTAGAACTTCACCCCTCTTGCTGGCACTTACAAAAACACATCAGAAAGCAAGTGAGTGCAAGTAATATTATAGGGATGACTTTCAGTCTGCAGGAACTTAAAAGAAAAGGCAAGCTTTGAAATTTAAACCATTAGTAACAGAGTAGTACTTGTAATCCCACTTGAGTGTCACTACACTATGGTTAAAAAATTGTGCTCCCCAAAACAGTATGCATGTAAATGGTCCCCCCCATGTTGGTGGGGAAAGACAATATGAGAACTAGTGCTAGGTATTTCTTTTTAGCTCAATTTTTAAAAATTAGTGTTGTTTTATAACAACTAATACTGAATATTAGTACATGTGTAGAATTTATAGATAAATATCCATATAATGAGCATACATGCTAAAACTTTTTTTTACTGATCGGGGTACAAGATCAAAATTTTGAAACCATCAACCTAAAAGAAAGTGCAACTCATTTTCTTCATTTAAATTCAAATTTTAGTACTCAAAGTTTTAGGAGATAAAAAAAGATAAAGCCAAATGCTTTTCCTATTAATGAGTAAAATCCAAAATAAAAGCTACTGCAATAGCTAGTAATACACGTAAAAAAAGAGGAAGTTAACAGGGAGACAGCACTGGAATGGAATGAGAATAGCATCTTTCAACTAAAGATGCAGTGACACCTTACACCTATCCATGCACGCCCATGCACATGGGTAGCAGTTATTATATAATCCCCTTGAACACTTCAGGGGAAAAAGAATGTAACAAAATGGACAGCTTCTTGGCATTCTGCCATGGTCTTTAGTATTTGGTCTCTTCAAGAAAGGCAACTAGTTTGATAGTTGACCCTACACTATTTAGGAAATGAAAGCCATATGTGAGATTAGAAAATCATTTAGTTATAGTGGAGGCACAACTCCAGGATGGAAGAGCAGTGGGCACCTGAAAACTACTGCACATCTTCTTTACCGACCAGAAGTTTCTTGTGGCCACGTGGTTTCAGGCCAGGCTTTTTCCAAGGGAACAGACTACACATCGCCTAGTCTATACAGTCCACAGAGAGTCACAGTGGAACAAAGCCATAGGCAGTGGGAGGAAGTGCAATGGGCCCAGAATGAACAGGGTGTAAGGTTCTGTAATCTTCTAAACCAGTGAAATTAGGAAGGACAGAATCTGCAGTCATAAATTTATGAGTCTATATTTAAAAAAAAAAAGTCAATCAATCACTGGAAACATGGATGAACCTTGAAGATTTTTATGCGGAGTGAAATAAGCCAGTCACAAAAGGACAGACATTCTATTATTTGTCTTATGAGGAATATGAGTTGTCAGATTCATAGAGACAGAAAGTAGAATGGTGGTTGCCAGAGGCTGTGGGGAGGGGAAAGTACAGAGTTACTATTTAATGGGGACAGAGGTACAGTTGGGAAAGATGGAAGAGTTCTGGAGATGGACGGTGGTGAAGGCTGCACAACAATGTGAATGTACTTAATGCCACTGAACTGTACGCTTGAAAAAGATACATTTTATGTCACGTATATTTTACCACATATTGTTTTTTAATCACTAAGAAGCCAATATGGAAAATGAACTGAATGTTAAAGAAAAAGACAAAACCCCTTTTTATTTTACATGAAGAGATAAGTACCTATCTCCAAGCTCAAGGTCTAGATTGAGGATAATCATTATGAGCCCTACTAAAGGACAACCACACACAGTTTTAAGAACGCTGTCACACAGGTCACCTTGTAGCTTTCCTTCACTCGATGCCTAACTCTTCCAGACGTCCCAGTACTGAGGAAGGGTCTCCTCTTTCCAGCTTTGCCCAACCTTATTTATTCATAATAGACAAATGAAAAGTCCCAGAAACCTGTTCTGTTTGGGAAAGTTTTCTTTTGTTCTAGGCTTCGGTGGTTAATATGCTTGACGAATTTCAGAGTCTCTCTATCTCTGTAGACCAATGCCAAAGAATTGTTTTCTGGATTCACTGTTAGCAGCTGAAATAGGCAAACACAGTGATACATCAGAACACAGAGATTCTTCTCACCGCTTTTCTCAAACAGATGGTTCCATATCAAATACTCAGGCTCTGGCGATAGAGGATCCTTTAAAGTATCCTTTACTAGGAGGAGCTACTGATCTTGCTGTCCAGACATTTTCCAATAGGCCCCATTCCAGTACATACCCAGAAAAGTTTTACCTAATGCATTGATTTCTTACTACATTGAAAGATTCATGGGAATGCACCATCTGACTCTTAATTTATTTGGAATTTCTTTTACCTGGGTAGAATGCTTAGTGATTATCCTTTAGCCTCTTTATTCCATGCTGAGTACTTTCTACTAGAAATCAGAACCACTGCCAGACAGACCAATGTGGATTTATCAGCTAAAGACACTGGCAGAAGGTCATAAAAGTTGGGTCTCTGAAGAATGAAAGCATCTTTAAGAACTAAAGAAGGATGGTTTGCTGTCAGAAGCAACTTACCTCTTCATCTTCTCCTTTGGCAATGTAGGAGGTGAAGCCACCATACTCTGGCTCCCAGCCTTATGAAGGGAAAACAAAGAGCATTCAGCAAACTCTAACTGCAAGACTTACATCATCTGTTCGAATAACTGATCCCATGCTGCTTAAAACGGGGATCTGGGAGTTCAGTAGAACCAACTCTGACTTATAAGCCTGAATTTATCATTCAACCAACACTGAATAAGAACTGAAAACTAAGAACTAAATATAAAATACACCTAGAAGGACAATTACATAAAAGCTCTGGGGGGTTCCTTAGATGGAAATTATGATTTATTTCATCTCCTCTACCTTGGTCACAGATACAAATAGTACTCTGAGTTGGGAGATGACTGAAATTCATGACCCCTAAGATCCCTTCCAACATAGAGCTCCTGTGATCTGAGATCCTGGCCAAGGCAAATTACTTGTGAACTGGTTGAGTTAGAGAGGGTCACTCAGGAGAGACTGTCCCTCTTACCTTCACAGCCACAGTAGAGAAGTAAGTCCAGGGCAAATTCAGTCTTGCTGTTGTCATGGATTAAAGTGTAGTGACCAGTCTTCCAATGCCTCAGTTCCCCCTGGCATGTGGGAACACTTGATTCTAAGAAAAAAACAGAAGGCCAGAAAAAAATAACCTTGATACCACTGTAGATTGCAAAAGAATGATAATTAGGAATAGTTATAGCACTAAAGAGAAACCATTTCCATAAACCTTCAGCTGACCTATTGCTCCATTATATTATTAAATATATAAGCCTTATAGGGGCTTCCCTGGTGGTGCAGTGGTTGAGAATCTGCCTGCCAATGCAGGGGACACGGGTTCGAGCCCCGGTCTGGGAAGATCCCACATGCCGCAGAGCAACTAGGCCTGTGAGCCACAATTACTGAGCCTGCGCATCTGGAGCCTGTGCTCTGCAACAAGAGAGGCCGCGATAGTGAGAGGCCCGCGCACCGCGATGAAGAGTGGCCCCCACTTGCCGCAACTAGAGAAAGCCCTCGCACAGAAACGAAGACCCAACACAGCCAAACATAAATAAATAAATAAAAATTAAAAAAAAAAAAGTTAACTGGAAAACACCTAAGTCATCCATAGCTTGCTATATCATATTCAGTTTAAAAAATATATATATAGGGCTTCCCTGGTGGCGCAGTGGTTGAGAGTCTGCCTGCCAATGCAGGGGACGCGGGTTCGAGCCCTGGTCTGGGAAGATCCCACATGCCGTGGAGCAACTCGGCCCGTGAGCCACAATTACTGAGCCTGCGCGTCTGGAGCCTGTGCTCGGCAACGAGAGGCCACGATGGTGGGAGGCCCGCGCACCGCGATGAAGAGTGGCCCCCGCTTGCCACAACTAGAGAAAGCCCTCGCACAGAAACGAAGACCCAACACAGCCATACATACATACATAAATAAAAAGAATGTAAGCAGACAAGAATAGCATTTAAAAAAAAAAAAAATATATATATATATATAAGCCTTATAATGAAAAAAAGTTGACTTTCTATTTCTCTTTACCATGATTTTCAGATGGAGTATATATTTAGCTGCCAGAAATTTTTTTTAAAGTAACATGATTATTGTTAAACTTTATTTTTTAGAGCAGTTTACAGAAAAATTAAATTTCCCAGAAAGTACAGTTCCTCTACTCCTGCCACACACAACCCCTGCCCCTCCCCATCAGTTTCCTCTATTATTAACATCTTGCCTTAGTGTGATTTATTTTTTACAACTGACCAATATTGATGCATTATTAACTGAAGTCCACAGTTTACATTAGGGTTCGCTCTTGGTGTTGTACATTCTACTAGTTTAAGGTCATGTGTCCATTCCATCTTGTTTGTAAACGATTAAACGTCCTCTGCTTTTAATAATTTCCTTCTACCTATTTGTCCAAATTCAAGCAAGTTTTTCTTAGGCTGATATTGGTTCTTAGCAGAAAGAAGCCACTCACCTTCCTCTTCTTTATGTTCTTGTGTTTTAGAGTAGGTTTAGGTAAAGCCAGTCATATTTCTCTCCACCATTTGTACTACTGTTAGCCTAATAAAATGTACTAGCTGTTCTTCCTACCTGGAATGCTGTTCTAGCAGGTCCTTCTCGTCATTCAGATCTGAGCTTGGATGACAGCTCCTCAGACAGGCTGGTCCAGATTGCCCGTTCACCTAAGAGGCCACCCAGTCGTTCCTCAGCATGGAACCCTATTCAGATTTCCTGCAGCGCACCTATCCTTATTTGATGTTTTCTTGTTGTTCGTGTATCATTTCATCTCTGTCCTCTCCTACTATCAATAGACTATAAGCCAGGGAGAGCAGAGACCTTGTCTGTCTTCTTCTCCAGCTCCAGAAATAGGGCCTAGCATATAGCAGGTGCTTAAGAAATGTTTGTTGAGTGAATAAATGACTGAATCGTGAATACCTAACAGTAAAAGAAGGACAGAACGTAACAGCAGCTTACCTTTCTTTGCATCGTTTTCCTCTGGCTCTGGGTCCATCTGTTCGTTGCTCTGCTGACTGCTGCTGCTGATGGCTGCCCGCCTGCTCTCTGGCTCAGAACTGCGGCTAGGCCCTTCTTCAGTGTCATCAGCAGCAGAGGCTGCTTCTCCCTCTTTTTTGTCCTCAAGCTCACCTTCTGAAGGGGCCAAGAAGTGAAGTTTCAGGCCTGTGAAGTTGGAGAGCAGCAAGAACATTGCCTCGGAGCGAAATAATGCCATGCAGTCCTTCAAGATGTCGGGAAGTTTGCTCTCCTCAGCCTTCTCGTAAAACCTGGAAAGCAGCGATGCCAAGGTGTTCATCAAAGCCACAGATGTAGTATTACTCATGGGATGAAAGCTGATCATTAGCTTTGTATCTCTCTCCCTAAACCTTGCATAGCTTACTAATGTCCAAGTTGTTACAATAATGAGGTTTTGTTAGGGCCTGCTACTGGATGTCCCCGGGAACAAAACATCATCAGGGCAAATGTCCTATTATTGGAGGTGAGCCTTGCAGACAAACAGGCAGGTGTTGAATGCAGAAGCAAATGTCTTGGATGATGGGTTCTACCTTTTGTTAGGGGGACCTCTGCTGCTCCATTCCACATCTCCTTTCTCCAAAGCCTCACACACCTCTGCAAATTTCTCAGGCTGGAAAAGGAGCAAATGAAGCAGCAGTTAGCAGATCTCCCTATGATCCCACACTGGTCTTGCAGGTACAGCAGCTCTGCGGAATCATGCTGGCTGATTCCTAAAAGGGCCAGGTGACTCTCACCCCTTTCACACAACCTCCCCCAGTCCTGATACGCTGAAGCCAGAGCAAAGACTGGATAAATCATCAGCATGCTTTAGCCAAGTCACCTGAGTGTCAATTTGGGCCATTTCCTTAAGTAGTTGTATGTCTTATGTCTAATTGCTAAACCTCTCAAATTCCTGCATTTATTATAATGAAAATGTCTATATAATAATACAGATTCATTAGGCCTCAGCTCATTCCCTTGATTTAATCAGCATTCTAAACTTAAAAAGTCCAGTGTAGTACAAGAAGCTGATTAATCTATTAAAATACTCTCCATAAGAGCCTTTATAAGTACTTGTTTAATGCAGTTTCCCAAGGAGTATTCTACAAACAGTTATCCTATTAGTTGTAAAACAGGAAAGAGGATCCCAAAGGATGGTTTAGGTGAGCTGAGTTAAATAGGGTTAAACGAGTTTATTTACTAGTAATACTTCTCGAATTCCTTAATATGCTATTGTCAGCTATATAATTCAGAGAGAGAGGCAGTATGTAGTGTCTCTCAACCTTTTTTTCAAGGAGGCACCAACTCTTGGGACTGTGATTCCATGGGACCCAGGGTCAATTGGGGAAAACCACACTCGCATACGTGATCTCATTTGGCCCTCACAACAACTCTTCAAGACGGGCAGGGCAAGTATTATCCCAGTTTAACTGACGATGAAATAAAAGTGAGACCTTAGTAATTTGCTCAGGTCAGTAAAACCATGGAGCCAAGACGTGAATATAAAGTCTTCTAGGGCTTCCCTGGTGGCGCAGTGGTTGGGAATCTGCCTGCCAATGCAGGGGACACGGGTTCGATCCCTGGTCTGGGAAGATCCCACATGCTGCAGAGCAACTGAGCCCGTGCACCACAGCTACTGAGCCCGTGCACCACAGCTACTGAGCCTGCACTCTAGAGCCCACAAGCCACAACTACTGAGCCCACGAGCCACAGCTACTGAGCCCGTGCGCCTAGAGCCCATGCTCTGCAACAAGAGAGGCCACCGCGGTGAGAGGCCCGCGCACCGCAGGGAAGAGTGGCCCTCGCTCTCTGCAACTAGAGAAAAGCCCATGCACAGCAACGAAGACCCAACACAGCCAAAAATAAAATAAATTTATTAAAAAAATAAAAATAAAAATAAAGTCTTCTAACTTCTAACCTAGTTCTCTCTCCACTATAATGTGCTACCTCATCATTCTCAAACATTTGCTACTAATTTGTTAATCAGTAATCTTTCTATTATTTAAAAGTAATTGGTAAGTACCATAGTCATCAAATGACTAGGATGGGAACTACACACCACTCATCCCCAATATAGAAGTGTGTGTGGGGGGCTTCCCTGGTGGTGCAGTGGTTAAGAATCCGCCTGCCAATGCAGGGGACACAGGTTCAAGCCCTGGTCCGGGAAGATCCCACATGCTGCAGAGCAACTAAGCCCGTGCACCACAACTACTGAAGCCTGCGTGCCCCAACTACTGAGCCTGCGCTCTAGAGCCCGTGCTCCGCAACAAGAGAAGCCACTGCAATGAGAAGCCCGCGCACCGCAACGAAGAGTAGCCCCCGCTCACCGCAACTAGAGAAAGCCCGCATGCAGCAGTGAAGACCCAGTGCAGCCAAAAATAAATAAAATAAATTAAAAAAAAAACGTGTGTGATTAAGATTCTAGAAAACTGGGGAATACCCAAGGGACTCAACCCACTAACATACGACTGATACCAGTGTTAGCTATTATCATCATTTCTATACTTTATTTGAAGAGGATGACGTAAACATGCTAACCAGGAACAAAACAAAAAGCAACAAAAACTCTTAGTGATGCCTCTTCACCCACCCAGGAAGCAAGGCTGCATGCCAAATGTGCTATATTGGACAGGATTTGCTGGCCTACCTTAAGGAACTCTTTTAGGAGAATTTCAGAGCTTTCTTCAAATTCTTCCTGAATTTGAACTTGGTACTCCATGTCGAGATAAGTAGGGTTGATCCAGTCATACAAAATTTCATGCTACAAAGAAGCAGCAGATGCAAAGGGTGGGTTAATAATTCCTACTGCTTTTGTTCTGACATCATTTTACACTAGTAAAATGTATGCAAATCTTCATTTTATAATTTTTTCCTTGTTAAATAAAGTTCTGGAAAGCTCTGCCTTAGAAAGACACTATCAAAAGTGTATCTAAGAAGGGTGGAAAGGCAAGCTCAAAGCCTAGTTATCAGGATGAGCCACTTTTAAAACCAGAAAAGCAAATGATATGCCACAGCTTTTCTAAGACAAGAATCCCAGCAACAGGAATTTATCCTTACATCTTGTGGGATGTGAGGGCTCCGAGGTATGAGAGGTTCAAAGTAGGTGGGAGGCCTGGTCAGTGAAGGACCATGAAACCAGCCGCTGATGGACAAACGCGACTTTTCTTCAGACAGGACTTCGGAAACCTGAAAGGACAAGACCAGCAGCACATCAATGCAAAGACCAGAGGGGAAGATTACCAGCCAAGGCTCACTAATTTCAGGACCCTTCACACTAGGTGTGAAAACAACCTGGCCGGACTGTCCAACCGGAGGCCGTCACATTCAGAAAACGGGCGACTGAAAAGCATGCTCTTTGGCCCTCTACGCATTTGTGGCTCACAGTCTTTACCTGGTGAAAGGATACTGGAGACACTTCGAAGAAAACCAGTGTGTTCCATGAAGGGATAAGAGACTTGACAATCTGCTTCGGCTGAAAGTGTTCTGCATGGGGAGAGAACACATCCGTAAATGTGCTTCATCATCGTTAACCACTTCCAGGCCGCCTCGTTTCACCTTGACAATTTGCCAATTTCTAAGGGTAGCTAAATGTCCCCTCCAGATCCCCATATGCCACCCCCTTCCATCTGTTCCTCTTATATAGTTCTGCTAGGTGATATCTGTTCTTACTCCACCATCCTCTATTACTGATGAAGGCTGGAAAAGGTTCTGAACGTTTTCTGGAGTCGAGCTCTGGTGTCAGTCATTAAAAAATAAAAAAGACCCTGACCTCCCATCAGAGGCACTGGTCCTGGCAGATTCATAGCCACGGGTGGCTGCACATGTTCTCTACCCTCCCACGGCCAGCATTCAGAAGGTCTGACTAGTCCTCATCTTAACTCGGCTCTAACTTATCTCTGGAGTAATGATAATTTCAGGCACAACTCAGGAGAGGTGGCTGTCGGGGCTGGCAATTATCCCCCTGCGGTCGCCACTGTAATGAAGAGCTTCCATCTCCCGAGGAGCACAGACAGAGCACGTAAGGACCCAGAAAGGGCTGCTGGTGTGGAAGAGCATGCCTTTGTCTTACCGTCAACGTTGTACAGGTCCAGGGTGCCCCCCAGGCTCCTGTCCCAGGGAGGAACCAGGTAAAGAATGAAGGCAATCCGGCGTCCTTCCAGCTCGTCGTCATGGCAGAGCAGGGCATCTGCAATAGTTCAGCGCACACCGTAATGTCCCTGTGCGGCAATGAGCAGCGGACATCTGACTCTGCGCTCACTATCAGTCCACCTGCTATTCCTCCGTAACGTCAGCTCCTCCAGCTTTAAAATGACACTTATTTCTCCTCTTTTATAATTACAGAAATAAAACTGTCAATATAGAAAACTCTAAAAACACTGAAGAACACATATATAGACTCAGAGACAATCACTACTAATATTTTTACATATATTCTTCCAGTATTTTTCAACATACATGTATTTGCTTTTTAAAAAATAGCATCCTACAGTGGTTGTTTTGTGACCTTTGTTTTTTCTTTTATTACATGGCAAATGTCTTTTCTGTCATCTCTTTTAATGGCTGCATAGTTATTCCAGGACTGAGCAAGAGAGGCATCCGGGCAAGGTGGGAGAGGGGAGGGGATGCTATGGGTGAAGTGAGATCATTCCACACGGAGGGATTATTTTAATAAATAAACATATTGAAAATAACGGAAGGCAGATTTCTCAAGGTTGAAGAATGGAATTGCAAATATGGAAAAGGAGAAATCTAGAATGAACCCTATGGTGTGGAAATGAAACCAGAGGAATCAATGTGACTTGTCTAGAGCACAGGAAATATAAGATAACCCTGGAAAATCTTGTTTTGCTAGGAAGTAAGATATAATAAGAAGGATGAGTGAAAGTGAGTGAAACCCACGTAGGGGCCTTCTCGGCGAAAGACCTCTTGCTGTCCCCTGCTTATTGCTGATTGGAAAAAGAGGCTATGGAAATAAGCTGTGACCTCCTAGGCCCTCCATGTGAAGCAAAGAGCAGACCCCAGCAGCTAATGACTGAGGAATAAAGAATGCAGGAACAAAGATAGGGCAGGCAGACGAGAGTAGCCATAACTTAATAGGTCAGTCACAAGGACTCCCAGTTCTGCTTCAATGGTAAAGGTAAGTCTGACACACATTCCTAAGCTGTTTTATAGAAACCAGACCCCCCGCACCAGATGAGAAAAGCTGACCACGAGCATGTAGCCCCCAGACCGGCTGGAACCTGAAGATTGAGGATGCTGACCCCTGTGACCTCACCTTGTTACCTCACCATGCACCAATCAGAGAACTGTGCACGAGCTGATCACGCACCCTGTGACCCTCTCCCTCACCTTGCCTTTAAAAACCCTTCCCTAAAACCCATCGGGGAGCTTGGGTCTTTTGGGCACGAGCGGCCCGTTCTCCTTGTCTGGTGCCCTGGAATAAACTGTACTTTCCCTCACCATGACCTGGTTTCAGGAGATTGGCTTTGCCTTGCATTGTGAGCAACCTGAGTTTGTTTCAGTAACATGAGGACATACTAAAAGGACACAGAAGTCAGCTTAAAGGGGCTCCTCTTGATCAAATCAGGGACAATATGAGCATCAACATAATGACAGTAACCATTACATAAATAGTAACCCTTAAATTCACACTGACATAAATAAACAAATGAGTAACTGGGGAGAGGGAAAGGTTTTCTTTACAGTAGAATGACAACTAATAAAGAAATGATTTTATTAGGAAAGAAATCACCATTTGACAACCTGCATAGTAATAACTGTAGTAAGAAATATCAGTGGATGCTAATACAAGTGAATCAAAGTTTGATGAGAAATAGAATATTTACATAATCTTAAAGTGTCTCCCCACAAAATACTTATTAACTTAAAGAGAGGAAAAGAACAAGTTTACAGTGGAAAAAACTTGATGTCAGCCACCAGCTTAATTAAGTGATCAAAGTTAATATCACTGGTAATATGACACACCATCTACCTCTTGATAAGATGCAGTAAAAAGAACACATATCTAATCATGAGAAAGCAGCAGACAAACCCAAACTGAGGGAAGTTCTACAAAATAACTCATCTGTAAATCTTCAGAAGCATCAAGATCATGAAGGTCAAAGAAAGACTGAGGAACTGTTCTAGACTGAAGACACATGACAACTAAATGCTATGCACAACCCTGGACCAGATCCCTTTGCTATAAAGGACCAAATCATAGAACCTGAATGGAGCCTGCAGATTAGATGGGAATAATGTATCAATCGTAGTTCCTGATTCTGATGGCTTCCTACTGTCACATAGCAGAAGTGTCCTTGTTGTAGGAGTGACTGAAGTACTCAGGGGTCACGGAGCATCCTAAGGGCAACCTACTCTCAGGTAAAATGGAAAAAACTTATTTGTACTATGCTTGCCACTTGTCTGTCAGTTTGAAATTACTTCAAATTAAAAAAAAAGTTAAAAAAAGGGCATATGACTCTTCATGTGTCTAAGTTATCCTCAAAATGCTGTTACCAATTTGTACTTCCCTAGGACAACGTGGGAGAGTAAACCCAAAGCAGAATTTTATTTAGTAAAACAAAACAACACAAAACACTTTTCCTTCCAGATGAAAACCAAACATGTTATCAAAAGGACATTTATATGCTCAGAAAGGTAACAAGAAGGAGGCACCCCGAACTGGTGACAGTGGACACATCTGAAGAGGAAGAGGGACAAGGAGAAGATGAAGGGGACTGTTGTGGATTACACTGTATGCTATATTGTTTGACATTTTTTCCTTAAGAATATATTCACTCATTACCTTCAAAAGAAAAAAAAGACACTGAGGGAGTTATGTGTTTCCTGGGAAGTTTAAGAGTAACTTACACCATCATCTCTGAATTTCCTGATACTGTATGCAAAGTTGGTGTGTATGTGCATTATTGGCCTTTTTCTGAAAATACTGAAACCAAGCAGGACCCTGCAAAGCCTTCCTGGGCACAAAAGCCCCTCTGTGTCCCTTGTTTCTTGTTTATAGAAAAAAAGGCTTCAGTCTCCTAGGCCTCCCCCAGGTTACAAAGAGCAGGCTCAAGCAGTTAATGATTAGGAGACGAGAGTCACAGGACTCCTAGTTCCTCCTGAAGGGATAGAGATAAGAATCTGATGCATATTTTTGAGTTGTTCTGCAGAAACTAAGAAACCCCCTCACCACCCAGGTGGAGGATGGCGATTATATGCTGACCACAAGCACACAGACCCCAGACTTCTGGTTGGAACCAGAAGGTCAGTGATTGAGATTCCTGAAACATCATTCTGTTCCCTCACCACCAACCAATCAGAAGAAAGTCCATGAGCTGATCACGCATCCAATAACCCTCTCCCCTGTCTTTAAAAACCCTTCCCTGAAAGCCACTGGGGAGTTCACATTTTTTTAGCGTGAGCTGCCCATTCTCCTTGCTTGGCGTCCTTATTTTGCTACAAACACCGCTGTCAAGAGTTTGGCTTTGTGTGCCTCGGGCACACAAGCCCTTGCTTGGTTACAATATGTTCATAGCTTTCATCATACTCCCAAAGAGAACCACTGCCTTATACCTTCCAATAAGATGGGCATTTCTATACATGAGCTGGGTCAGACTGTACTCATTAAGAAGATCCTCATGCTATGCAGGGACACGAAGTCTAGGATTTTGGAACACTGACAACTGTCTTCCCATGATCATTTAGTTAAAGCCTTTAAATCTTAGCGACAGCAAGGTTTTAATCTTTCTTACCTGAGAATTCATATTTAGCACAGGACACATCAATGGTTGATTCCAGGTCAATCTTCGAAATGTCTGAAAGCCAAGCCCGGAAATGTTCAAACAGAATTTTCCTAGAAATGTAAACAAAAGATAACTTGTTACACCATAATGTGGGCTCCATTTGGATCTATGCCACAACTATTTTTTCCTGGAGGTTTTGGTTTATTTAAGATCCAATCTTGAGAATGTTCCTCACTTTAAACTTGCAAAGTTTAGGAGTAACAGTCCCAGAGAAATAAATGTAAATCTCTCTATTGCAATATATTTTTGCTCTACTGTTTTCTTTTCTTTTCTTTTTTTGGCTATGCCATGTGGCATGCGGGATCTTGGTTCCCCAACCAGGGATTGAACCAGTGCCCCCTGCAGCGGAAGCGCAGAGTCCTAACCGCTGGACTGCTAGGGAAGTCCCTCATCTTATTTTTCTTACTCTTAAATTTATAGTATTGCCCTATCACGACAGTGGTCTGGCCTTTGTCATAGGAACACCAATGTTCCAGTTGGAAGTCACTGATTTTTAGAGCTGTTTTTCAGCACTGTTGTTTAATGAACACTTGGGTGGGTGACACTGTTGTAGGTTAAAATAATGGTGACTATTATGCTAATTGCGTAATAATAAACTCTTTCACAGAAGTTCTGATATTAACAGGATACCAAAAAAACAAAGATGGTTGAACATTTCCATTTACCAGCTAAAGTGGCTCTGTATAGAACTCTAACACAAATTAAAACTTACTCAGTTGGCAGTCAACTTTGAAATTATGTTAACTTTGATGAATTAACATTTTTTATGTCAATTATATCTCAATAAAACTGGAAAAACATTTTAAAAAACATTTTTAAAGGGTTTATGTTAGTTCAAATTTTGCACATGAAGAGACAGTATTTTTTGGATCATTCTAGTCCAAATGTACATCACTGAAATCCCCATAAAATGCAATTGTGCTGTTAATAACTAGATACCAAATCTCCAGGTTGATGCCCTGAAATTTTATTACCAAATATCTTTTTACACTGTATGCTACCCAATCCAAAAAACTCCATAAAATATTGTGCTTGGTTAGTCCAAACAAAAGTGCCATGTAACTTTTATAGGCAGAGTTGCACATTAGACATAATAGGTCAGCATAGCAAACTGCTAAACCAGGCTTCAGGTAATGTAGGTGGTCAACATTTTTGCAAAATCTTGAATCTTGATGCTTTACGTAACTAGTATTATCAAAGCCTTCATTCCCTCTGTTACTGGTAACATCAGCTTCCACAAATTTATTCCATAGAAAGCTCTTTCTCTAGTTACCCTATGAAAGTGTCACGACAGGGTTATTTTCTCCCGTCATTCTCATTTGTTAATTGTATTCATGAGAGAAATCACAGAACCCAACTGGGAAATAAAAAGATCACCTTTCGGTAAAGACCAAGGAATTCCATCTCTCCTACCATCTGGCTGTTACGCGTTGGATACAGAATGTAACCCAGTCCCATAGGAAAGAAATGCTTACCAGAGGTGTGGTATGAACTAATGAGATAGTGCTTTAAAGCATCATGGTCTTGGGGGAAAAAAGGTCTAAAATAAATATGAAATATTATGAGTTACAGTTAACACGTGAGCAATACTTCAGGATTTAGAAGAAATAAACTGCAGACTGCTACCATTTATGGAAATATTGCAGAGAAAAAAAGAATGAGAAAATATAACTTGTATAGATGAAAAACAGACAGCTATTACAAAGTAACATGGGCTTACTGTAGCAAAACTAGGAAAAAACCCTATTATAAGTAAAAAGAAACTTTAAAAAACCTGTAGTCCTACTAGCCAGATTTAAACATTCCATCCTTCCAAGTCTTTTCCTTTGTACACACGTAGGTATCCAAATATACATCTCTTTTTTCATATGGGATCCACCATGTATGCTATTTTAACTTCTTTTCTCTTGATAAGTTTATTTCATCTAGCCTAATATGCCTTTGCCTGCAAGAAGTATCATCATTTTATACATCACTTCAAAAAATAGGATACAACAATAATTGTGTGAGACACTGAGTCTCAGAGAGGTTAAAATACACACACACAAAAAGTATCTTAGGACGATGAAATAACTTTACCATACTCATGTGTTAAAAGTCACACACATTGGGACTTCCCTGGTGGCACAGTGGTTAAGAATCCACCTGCCAACGCAGGAGACACAGGTTCGATCCCTGGTCCGGGAAAATCCCACATGCCGCTGAGCAACAAAGCCTGTGCGCCACAACTACTGAGCCTGCGCTCTAGAGCCTGCAAGCCACAACTACTGAAGCCTGTGTGCCTAGAGCCCGTGCTCCGCAACTAGAGAAGCCACCGCAATGAGAAGCCTGCGCACTGCAACAAAGACCCAACGCAGCCAAAAAAATAAATAAATAAAGTCACATCATATTCAACGATTGTATAGTTTTTCACTTTGTTTTGTACCATTAGCTATATAAATCTTGATGGGTGGGCATTTGTGATTTTTCACTGTTAGAAACACCATCACAATAAACAATCTTGTATAGAATTTTTGAGCACACCCTTAATTATTTCCTCAGGATAAATTCTTATAAGTGGAATTATACTACAAAAAGACAAGCATCATTTTAAGGGTTTTGATACACCTTTCAAAACCATCTTCAAGATAGCGGCACTGTATAAAGGTATCTACCCCTCTGTCAACACTGGAGTTTTTGTTTTAAATACTTGCAAACTAACATGTGAAAGATGGTATCTCCAGCATTGTTTCCTTGATTACTAACAGTTGAACACTTTATCATTGAGAACTTGGGCCCTGGAATCAGACAGACTTAGGTTTATATCTTAGTTCCCTCAATTTTTACCTAGTTAACTTTGAAGAAGTTACTTAATTTCTCAGAGTCTGTTTCCTCCTCTACAAAAGGGGACAATAACACCAACAAAGGTTGTATGACCTAACATTTAAAGCACTTACTCCTCTGTCTGGCACGTATTATGCACCCAACAAATATGAGCGCTTGTTTACCTTAAAGCACAGATGTGAGGCTCTCTTCTCTTCTTCAGATCATCAGACTTGATCATGAAAAAAAGAAAAAAAAGGATTTCCTTCATAAATCAGACACACAGAGGAGACTAGTTTAGGGAACACTCTGGCAGTAGAGCACTGTCATTAAGAGCCTGGACTCTGAAGCCAAACTGCCTGGGTTTGAGGTATGGCCCCTCCATTTGGCAGCTCTATGACTCGGGCAAGTTACCTAGCCTCTCTGTGCCTTATTCATTCAACAAGTACTTACATAGTTATTACAGTGGAGCTTATATTCTTGACGGAGAGGGACAACAAACATAAAAAGTCGATTATCAGTATAAAAAAAGGTGACAAGTGTCGAGGGAAAATAAAGCAGCGTACGAGGGACCAGAAGTGCTGAGAGTGGGGAAGGGTTTGCAATTATAAATTTGGTGGCCAGGTTAGACTTCACTGAGGTGAAGCAAAGGCTTGAAGGAGGTTGGGAGGTGTACCAAGGGAATATCTCAGCAAAGCAGATTCAAGGTCCTGAGTGTGAAGAATGCCTGGCCTGTTCAAGAAACTGCAGGAGACTGTGCAGCTGCAACAGCAATTTGGGGGAGAGCAGCAGGAGAAGGGGCCAAAGATGCAATGGGAGCCTTAGAACCACTTTGGCTTTTACTCAGAGAAATGAGAACCTTTGGAGATTTTGGGCAAAGGAATAATATGATCCCATTTAATTTTTAAAAACTGAAGATAAAATTCACATAAAATTTACCATTTTAACCACCTGAAAGTGTGTATTCAGTGGATTTTTAGCATATTCACCTGGTGTGCAACTATCACCACTAATTCCAGAATATTTTCATCACACTAAAAAGAAACCCTGTACCTATCAGGCAGTCACTCCCCATCCCCCCTCTCCCCAGCTCCTGGCAACCACTAATCTACTCTCTGTCTCTACATATGTTTTGCTGGTCATTACATACAAATGGAATCACACTATATGTGGCCTTCTGTGTCTAGCTTCTTTCACTGAGTATGTTTTCAAGGTTCATCCATGTTGCAGCAGTACTTAGTACTTCATTCCTTTTTCTGGCTGAATAATATTCCATTGTATAGACACACCACATTTGGTCTATCCATTCATTAGCTGACAGACGTTGGGTGTTTCTACTTTTTGGCTATTATAGATAATGCTGCTACAAACATCTACGTACAAGCTTTTATGTGAACAAATATTTTCAATTCTCTTGGGTCCATTAACTTTTTTTTTTTTACTTTATTAATTTTTATTTTTGGCTGCATTGGGTCTTCATTGCTGCGCACGGGCTTTCTCTAGCTGTGGCGAGTGGGGGCTACTCTTCATTGTGGTGCGTGGGCTTCTCATTGCGGTGGCTTCTCTTGTTGCGGAGCACGGGCTCTAGGAGCATGGGCTTCAGTCGCGGCATGCTGCTCAGCAGTTGTGGCTTGTGGGCTCTAGAGCTCAGGCTCAGTATTCGTGGTGCATGGGCTTAGTTGCTCCACAGCATGTGAGATCTTCCTGGACCAGGGATTGAACCCGTGTCCTCTGCATTGACAGGTGGATTCTTAACCACTGTGCCTCCAGGGAAGTCCCTCCATTAACATTTTAAAAGAACACAATGGCTGTAGGTGGGCAAGGGTGGAAGCAAGGAGACTGGTTAATACGCTAAGAGAAAAATCCTGGTGAGAGAAAAAGATGGCTTGGATCAGGTGTTGGCAATGGAAGTGGAAACAAGTGGGCTTTTCTGAATATATTCTGAAGGTAGAGCCCACAGAATTTCCCAATGGACTGGAGATGAGGTGTGAGAGAGGAATCAAGGATAACCTCAAGGTTTTTGGCCTCAGCCGCTGGAAAGATTGTTGTGAACTGAGATGGGGAAAATCGCAGGTGGAGCAGATTTAGGGGGAGAAGATCAGTTTAGTTTTGGAAAGTATGAGACACTTCATAGGTATCCTAGAGTAGAGGCAAAGCCATGAGACTCTCTGCAATCTGTCTGGAAGTGATCCAAAGGCTAAGCTCTAGAGTACTCTGTCATTAAGAAGCCAGGTACAAAAGGAAGACCTACTGAAGGGAACTAAGAAGGACTCACCGGTGAGGTAGAAGGAAAATGAAGAGAGGATGGTTTCCTGAAAGTAAGGGGGGGTCGGGGGAGAGTCTACAGGAAGGAGGAGTAACAAAGTAGGTCAAATGTTGCCGAGAGTCAAGTAAAACCAGGCCTGAAGACTGATGACTGGATTTACTAATGTGCAAGGTGTGAGTGACCTTGACAAGTAGTTTCAGTGGTGTGTAACAGGTGAAAGCCTAATAAAGTGGGCTTAACAGAGAACAGAACAGGAATTTGAGACACTACAGATGACTCAGAAGGAATGCTACTGTCAAGGGGAGCAGAGGAATGGGGTGATAGCTGAAGGGGAAAGTTAGGTCAACAGCGTTTTTTTCCTTAAGAGAAGAACTAACAGCTTTCTTTCTTTCTTTTTTTTTTGGTATGTTGAAAGGAATGATCCAGAAGAGAAGGAAAACCTGATGTAGTTTCTTTATCTGTGAAACAGGAACAGTAATGTACCATTATAAGGATTTAATGAATTAATAAATACAAAGCACTTAGCATGGCATAAAGCATGCACTCAGTAATGCTTGCTTTAAAATACAGAGTATCAGGCTACTCCTAATGACAAACTTGGTTAGGAGGACTAGAAGTTGTTATAGACCCAATTATCAAGTCAATTCACAGCACAAGCAAAGAAAAAGGGATATAAGTGAAGTTTTATGGGACAGGAGACTGAAAGCAGGTTTTATATTTACTGTCTTAGGATGAAGAAGTTCAGTCCCAAAGTGAGCATAGTAAAAATTATTCACAGCAGAGTTTCATCAAGCACCCATGGGGATCTAAAGTAATGGCTGCTTCTTTTTCCTCTCATTACCCAGGGCCCTTTCTATTATTTTACCTCTCACTGACTTCACAATTAGAAGTATTTTCATCTACCAAATTGCATTAAGTAAAAACCACTTTCTCGGGCTTCCCTGGTGGCGCAGCGGTTGAGAGTTTGCCTGCCAATGCGGGGGACGCAGGTTCGAGCCCTGGTCTGGGAAGATCGCACGTGCCGCGGAGCAACTCGGCCCGTGAGCCACAATTACTGAGCCTGCGCGTCTGGAGCCTGGGCCCCGCAACAAGAGAGGCCGCGATAGTGAGAGGCCTGCGCACCGCGATGAAGAGTGGCCCCCGCTTGCCACAACTAGAGAAGGCCCTCGCACAGAAACGAAGACCCAACACAGCCATACATACATACATACATACATACATAAATATAAAGAATGTAAGCAGACAAGAATAGCATTAAAAAAAAATTTAAAAAAAATAAATAAATAAATAAAATAAAAAAATAAAAAAAAACCACTTTCTCAATTTCAGTAATCAGAGATGCATATAGCCCCAAATCAACCAAAGAGGCCTAGGGTTATCAAAGCTGATATAATTACAAAGGCAGACAACTATGGTTTTTAATTAACCTATACAACTTTACTATGGTTAAAAGTTATTTTTCATTAGATTTTTTGAATTATTAAGAGTAACATCATTTGTGTATTTAACCTAACTTGGTTAATTCAATCATATGTGTAAGGCCCAAAGATAGACAGACTGGGGGACACAACCAGCTCTAGTGTAAAAGAATAAATGCAAGACAGAAAAATTTGTTACTCTTTTATCCCTGATAAAAAGAAATCAGCGGGAAATGGAAAGAAAACAAAATAGTTCTTAATCTTCACTTTTATTTTTTGTGATTTTAAAGGCTGATGTCCTTGAGGTTCTATAACGATTTCTAAGAGTGATGTATGCCATGTACTAAAAGATATCCCCCCAAACTGGGGAAACCAATGACCTATATGTTTTTATACCTAGACTGGGCCTGTCTTCTAAGAGTAGGAAAACCAGCCTTGATTTTGAAACAGTCTTTTCTGCCAAATTCAACTGTCCACCGATTTAAAAAGAACAGATCTAACTCTCTGCAGGACATACTGCAATACAGCAAGCCACCTAAAACAAAGACATGACCTCAAAAATTTAAATGGTTATTACGTTCCAATGTACTACTCTCTTCATTATACCACTCCCCAAAATGTACTTATCCTTTTTGTTTATAATGTATTTACTTACCGGCTTACTGTATTTTCTGACTATCTTTCACCATCACTATCACCTCTATTATTTTAGATTTTAAAGGCTTTCAGGGCAGGAACTGGCAAAGACTTCCATATAATAATTAAAGCACCAAACACACAGTTAACACTCAGCTTATGTTAAATAAATTAATGCTTTTAACAACGTCAAGGCAAGGACCCTCAATGGCAAACCCAAACTAAAACCTCAAGTCTAAAGGTATTCAATGATTTTATAGAAAATGAATTTCTGAAGTGGAAAAGCTAATGTGAAAGGGCCATAAATACCTGCTGGAACTTATATAAGTCATTATACTTTTCATGGAAGTCCAAGTTCAAAAGTTCCTTCTGAAGTCCTTCCAAGAAGTTTTCGCTTTCGATGAAGTTTGGGATCACACAGTGAAGAAAGGGGTCCATGTCCATGACAATGGCTTCTGTGGGGAGGAAAGCATTATCTATCACTTTTCCCTTTTGTATTTTTGACCTGTGAGCAGCACAGTAGAGAGAATACAAAAGGGATGGTCGTGAATTTTCAGAAATCTAGTACCTAAAATTTAAGATTTGGGGGAAGAATTATAAGCTCTTCCTTTTTTTTTTTCCCCCACTTACTACTACTTTTTAAAGGTACTGTGCTTAAAAATATTAGTCCTTAAGATGAGTATAAACGATGTCACTAAATTAAGATTTCTGCTCTTTTGGGGGTTTTTTAGTTCAACAATTACTTATTCAGCTGAATGTATTTTAGAGTCTTAATTCATTTCCTCCAAAACTTCAAATGAGAGTAGCAAATTAAAAACGAGAATAACAATACTGGCAGCCAATTTTTCTTCAACCCTTTTTCTTTGCCTAAGTTACTGCTAGAGGAAGTTATAAAATACATACTTCTTAAAAAAAAAAAAATCAGGTCAGGCATAACCTCCTCTAACTCTTTGAGTTTTACCTCAACGTTTTACCCACTGCCTCTGGTGGGACAGATTATGTACCCCTCTAATACAAACCACCACCACCTCCCACCAGCTGCCAGGCACAGTGGTGCTTTAACATGCATTATCTCATTTAATCCTCTCAACAGTTCTAAGGTAGACGTCATCACTATCTCCATCCCACACATAAGGAAACTGAAAAGTCCCTGAGTGTCCAGAGCTTACACTCCAAACACGAAGCTACCACTTTCTATGTGCATCCGGGACACCAAGGACTCATCTCTTAAAGCACTCAACCACTGAAACAAAAATAATGGCAAACTTTAGAAGGGAAAGCATGATGCATTAAGCAGAGTTCTTATCCTATAAGGTGATATCTGAAGCTGAGGCTGGAATCATTTGATGAAGGTTCCTTCCTTTGGTCAAAACCATGTTTACCTTCATGGGTCACGTTGTTGAACTACAGGCCGGCAAAACTGAGTAAGCTCAGGTGCCTGCTATCTGGCAGCTCCCAGCAAATGCTCTGGCTACGCTATTATGGGACAAACGAGCGTCACCTTCGGAGGAAAACCGCAAAAGCTACTCGACTATGTGTCCAAATGTTTACTGGTCCTTACTCAGAAAAATATGTATTGATGCATACATACATTAGATTATTAATCACAGTCAACATCTTTCCGAGGGAAATACTATTAGTTATCCTACTTTATATAGTAAGGAGCTGAACCCATTGCCCAACGACGCACAATCAGTTAAGAAGATTCTACCTCACCTCTAATTCCAGAATTTCCATGAACTTGCATGCCCTTTACTTCCCGAAACTCCCTGGCCTTCATTTCTTCCTCTTCTAGGTTTCTAAATCCAAACTGAACTTGGAAAAGGGACAGCAGGCCAGGCAGGAGAGTCGGAGGTGGCAAAGTCACGCTCTCTCCAAGAGCCTCTTCCCCTGTGGCCTCGCTGCTCAGGAATCGGCTAGAGTGCCAGGACTTTTTCAGAGGCCCCCGACCCGGCGCTGCGCCTCCCCCTTCACAGCACCAGCTTACCGTGGCGGAACGGCGTCCTGCGACTCCAGGGCTCAGCCACCTGCTTTTTCAAGGTTTCCTCCGTGACAGCATCCGAAAACTTCGCCATCACCTCCTTCTTTCCCTTTTTCCCAGCCCGGCCCGGGACGGGCTCAGCAGGCCGCTTACCACTCATCTCCTCGCAAGCTGCAAGACCCACGTCACACTAATCTAGCGGCTCTTTTCCTACAGAGACTGCAATTCCCAGAATGCCTCATTTCCCGTGTTTCTCCACCGCTATCTAATAGGAAGTACCAAAGTAAAGGGAGGCGGAACCCATACCCGACTTACCAATGGGAGCTCCAGATATTGTGGCCATCCCAGCAGCGATTGGATCAATGTTGCTCGGTCGGGTAGGCCACCGCCTCTCTACTTCCTGCCGCCAGAGACTCCTGCTGCACTTCCGGCGTGCGTACGCCTCCTCAGGCGCTTTCTTGTTAATGGCGGGCGGCGGCTGCTGAGTGGGACGCAGATAACGGCTGCCCGCACAGGGAACGTCTCCCTGCCTCCTTTTCCGCTCGCCGCTAGTGCCCGAGCTCGCCAGCATGTCCGTGGTGCCGCCCAATCGCTCGCAGACCGGCTGGCCCCGCGGGGTCAACCAGTTCGGCAACAAGTACATCCAGCAGACCAAGCCCCTCACCCTGGAGCGCACTATCAACCTGTAAGTGCGGCCTGGCCCTCGCGCGCTGTCCTGTCGGCATCCCCTTCGTCGTGAGCGCCCCTAAAGACTCCAGTCCTCTCCTTCTGGCGCGCCCTCGGGGGACTCCGCTTCTTCTACCTCCAGCACCACGGGGCTAGAGTCCTAGTTGAGAGGGTTTTCCCTTTTCTGGAAAGATGGCTTGTTCCCATGCCCCTACATTCAGTCATTGTAGGAAAACCCCATTTGCTGTGAACTCATTCTTTCCTCACCTCTCCGGAGATAAGCGGCCGCAAACCGTGGTGTTTATCCTTCAACATTGCGTGTATGGCATCGTTTTGTGTGTTTTTATTTGGCATAAGTGGTATAACGTAGCATCGCTTTTGCAGTTTTTGCTTTGCTCTAATAGTAAGCTTTCTAGATCTAGCTATAACGCGCAGGTTTCGTTTTTTTCCTCTGTTGCTTTATTGCGTTTCAGCTCCTGAATACACATTTTATTCGTCTGCTCAGGGCTATCTGGCTTCCCCCTATGCATTCACGTGTCTTCCCTGCCGCAGCGACAGCATCCAAGCGCCCAGGAGGGCCCAGCTTGGGAGGGGGCTGGGGCTTTCATTGTGGTTGGGCTTTCAGACCGTGGCGAGGACCAAAATATAGCTCCAGAGATCCCATTGCGGGCTGCGTTTATTTTCAGCATCATTCTGTTTAAGCTCTTCAAGCCATTGCATTTCGAAGCCACTCTCAAAAGTAACCTCGCTGTGACAGGGAATTGACATTCGGGCTGTGTCTTGCTCAAGAAATTATGTGTGCTTTTTTTTCTTTTTTTTTTTTTTTAATCAATCACTTATGAAAGTTTGTGAGGCACTGTGGTGCTGACCCTAATGGAAGAAAACGGCCAGTTTATGCTGGTCAGTATTTAAAGGGTGCAAGGATTTACTGATATTGGTGTTTGGGTAGGACACTTCAGGTGTTTCTCTATTTTATATTCAAATAAATGAACTTTCTTTCCTCAAAAGTGATTTGAAATTGAAAAGATGGTTATTGTTGTTTTATTTGACAAAACAGGTACTGGAAATTTAGGTAATAAAAATGTTGGGTTTATGAAATCTGGAACTAGTAGATAGTATACAAGTTAATATCTTTAACTATTATACTAACATAATAGCATTTTAATTTCCTATGATGTCTTTAGAAAAATCCTCATAATATTCCCATGAAATGGGAAAGGCTAAATGTTCTTTTAAAAAATGTGAAAGCACAGCTTCTGGATTACTTTCACTGGTAATTAGAACTAGGACTCACAGTTTTCCGTTGATTTACCTTGATTATTGGATCAATTTGCATCAAGCCATTATATGGAACTAACGGTGAAAATGTTTTAATTTTTGCTCCATTAAAGTTATGGGTTAATGGATTTGCAGTACTTTTCCTCTCCTATATAAGCACAGTATTCAGAAATGATTGTGTTGTGAACTCAGTTCACGTGGGTGAGTTATGGTCTGAATTGAAAACAAGTTCTCTCTCCTCCAATATATTTTATTAAGGAGTATTGTATGAGATATTGCATGAATGCTTACTTTGTAGCCGGCACCGGGAATAATGCTGGGTATACAGTGGTGAGGAAGTAAGGTGTAGTCCCTGCTTTACAAAGCTCACGGTATGATGGGAATACTACAGATGTGTCTGGGCTGGCACTCTCATTTCACAGCTGAAAATTCTTACATTTCATCTTGATGGCATCTCTTGATGGGAGAGCTGGCTTTTACAGTAGAGATGTGTTATAGCTGTCTTTAATTCTTTCTAACTCAGGTTGTGAGAACTAAATGTTAATACATATAAAGCATTTTCTTTTTAATTGCAGGGCACACAGTGCTGTGTGGGATTGCTGCTGCTAGTGATGAATATGTTAGATTTAGCATTGAGTCTACTGGGGAAATTCTTAAAATCTTTAAAGCATCTTGGAAATAGTTCATTTTAGTTATTTTAGAGCTGCTTCACTTATGCCTAGAATTTGGCCTCTGGGATTAATTAAAGTAATTTTTTAAGTTTTGGCAACCTTGATTTGTTTCCCTTTCAAGAATAACTAAGTGGATTAGTTATG
Source organism: Balaenoptera borealis (assembly GCF_965194805.1). Classification (NCBI taxonomy): domain Eukaryota; kingdom Metazoa; phylum Chordata; class Mammalia; order Artiodactyla; family Balaenopteridae; genus Balaenoptera; species Balaenoptera borealis. Next base: position 28,024,921 of record NC_138878.1, on the reverse strand, counting down.
TGGTTGTTGATTTCTAATGCAAGGTGTTTTGGTAGACTAAATGCATTGGGGACAGACAGGTGTGGCCAAAGCATTCTCACTCAAAGGCTTATAACCAAAGGCTTCTTATTTTAAGTCTTATGATCGAGGGGTTACAAGGTAGTACCTGTGATGAAATATAAATATGAGTTTTTAAACTATCTTTAAGGAAAAAATCTTACTAGGTAAGAAGAAAACTGTCTTCAATATAAGTCGTATTTTGAATTCTTGATAAAGGAGGAGAGAATATTCAGATTACATCTAGTGGGCGAAAGATTCAAATGAGGGGAAAGGAAGAATAAGGATACTGAATAGAATAAATGCAGAAGGCTAAAAGACTTAGAAGGGGAAGAAAAGTTCATCTGAAGAAGAAAGGTACAAGAAAAGTCTGAAGATAGTTGACTGGGAGAAATAGAAAATAACTGGGGAGATGATGGAAAGTGGTGGCTCAGCTTGTAGAAGAAAGAGAGATTAGCCATTAGCACCCATAATTAATAGAATTTATGATTAGATTAGTAGAGGAACCCAAGGGCGCATTAGCCAGGTTGGCAGTGTTAGTGTAGCATCCATGATCTAAAACCAGAGGATTACCAGTTACTCAGATAGCCACTCCTCTAAGCATTTAAGGGCTTTAAGGATACTGTCATCTGTGCTTGAAAGTTCAAGTATGAAGTAGCAGCTTGACCTAATGAAAACTCTGGCCTTAGAGTCCAAAGAGCTATATTCTAGTCTCCGCTGTCTTATTAACTAGTTGTTTAACTTTGGACATATCCTATTGTCTCTGAGTGTAATATATAAACTTTTTACCATGGTTTCCTTATATGTGATTGGTATCTGTCCTGGTAAATTATGTTCTACAGTTCTCTGATGTTTGTCTTTGGATCACAGGTACCCTCTTACCAATTACACTTTTGGTACAAAAGAGCCCCTCTATGAGAAGGACAGCTCCGTTGCAGCCAGATTTCAGCGGATGAGGGAGGAATTTGATAAAATTGGCATGAGGAGGACTGTAGAAGGGGTTTTGATTGTCCATGAGCACCGGCTACCCCATGTGTTACTGCTACAGCTGGGAACAACTTTCTTTAAACTGTAAGTGTCATTGGAAATTAACAACTTTTAATAGGATTGCTGTTCTCTGCAGCTTTGGAATACAGTTTTAGCTTTTAGTCATTTATCTCAACAAACACTGCTGTTAACGGAGTCTTTAGAAAGAGAAACTCAAAAGCATTTTTTTCTCCAGTGCAGTGCTCATTTATTGCCTAAGTACAAATCTGCATGTTTCTGTGTATTGTTGATGTTAATGACTGAGCTTGATAGGAGCCCCATGAAACAAATGAGTCTAAGTTCAATTTCTAGGTGTCTTTGTAGCATTACTAAGAACAATTGATATTATTTCCTGCTTAGGATGAATAGTGTTTCCTATTCTTAAAACGGGTTACATTTTTATAGATAATTGTTTAGTTTTCTCATTTAAGCTCATAAATCTCTCAATACGTGTTCAGTCCACAACTATTTGACCAGATTGTACCAAAAAGAGAGTTCTCAAATACTTAGTTTGGAAATCTTGAAAAATACCCCATTCTTCAAATCTAGAGAATGTGGGTCCATTGCTCTCTGGGCGTTTCTCGACTCCATTATCACCAGATAACTTCCAGAGAGTAAAGATTGGGATGGACTGGTTTCCAGCAATTATGTGATGTTTATGTTGTGGTACCTATTTTGTTTATTTGAAACTAGGGTTTGTGTACTGTTAGTCTGGCAACTTAACATTATGAATTCAGTTTTCTAGCACATTCTCCCCCTCCATTTGACATTTGTTTGCTTTGATTGCCTTATCATGTGATACTGAAATGTGTTATGCAGTTACTTGATAGAAATAATTATTATTGTGTTCTTCCTGTTGTCCCAAAATTGTATTAAGTTGAAAGCTGAAATTCTTAACCTTTATACAGACCTGGTGGTGAGCTTAACCCAGGAGAAGATGAAGTTGAAGGACTAAAACGCTTAATGACAGAGGTATTTTTCTATTTAACCACTTTAACGGTTTCATTAATGCTCATTTAAATATCGTTAACTTAATGCATAATCAGGTTTTTTTATGTCTTGAAAAGGATGAATTTATTTTAACTATTTAGTTTCAATAAATAAAACTTAAACCTGAGAGTGTTAGTACAATGTTTATTTTCTGCAAGTTGAATTTATACTTACTTTATCTTAACATTATTTTACATTGATATTGTAGATACAGCAATAATGGTTAATAAAACAACATTTACTGAGTACTGACTGCTAAGCACTTTAAGTGCTTTACATGCGATAATTCCTTTACTCATCATAACAGCACTAGGAAGTGGGTACTATTATTAATCCTGTTTTACTGATAAGGAAATTAGAGCACAGAGAGTTCAAGTAACTTGCTTGATGTTATACAACTAGTGTGTCGTGAAGCTGGAGATTTGAATGCAGGTAGTTTTATTCCAGAGTAGGTGTCAATAGAATTTTGACAAGGGAATGATTCCTGTTACATACCTGTTTTCATTTTTGCCCATATCTTTTAGGCTTTGCCCAAGTTGTGCTACTTCTTAGAAGTTGTTCTAATGTCTGCCTCTAAAGACTTGGGGCCAAATGCGTATAGATGCTGGAGGTTTTTGAGATTGTAAGCTGTTTTCATTATTAAATATTTTTCTTTTTTAGCATGCAATCCCCCCACCCCCTTAGTTACAAAACTAATACATATTCTGTACAACAGCCTTGGCAAATACAGAAAGTAGGAGAGACAAAACTAAAATCACCTGTAATTCTACCACTTTGACCTATTGGTTTGTCTTTTTCGTATTTTTTAAATGCATTACAACTCTTAAATATTGTGCTGCGTTTGGACTTTCATTTACATATGGTAGATTGAACCTACCTGCTTACCTCAGTTTTTTCTCAGAACTCTACCGACAAGTAGTAAAGGGGTTTTAGAAAGATAAAAATCCAGTAGGATTGAGGGAGTGCAAAATGAGATAGCAGCAAGAAAAAACTGTTAGAAGCTAGAAAGCAGATGAGGAAATCATAACTGACTTAGCCAAAACCTCAGCCCAGCAGAAGGGCAAGCCCAGGACCCAGCACTGTAGAACACCAGAAAGGCCAAGGAATTGGGGGTGCCTAGTGCCAGTGAAAGGGGGGGGCATGCATGGACTGAAAACTGAATTGACTGGCAGTCTGTATAGGATTATTTATATACCTAGATCATCTTCCCCACTCTGTACATTTAGGCAAAGACTGGCTGCTGATTAATTCTCTGTAGAGATTGAATCAGAAAACACTAAACAATGAAAAAGTTGAGGAGGTAGGGAGAATACATGAAAGTTTACATCCTGAATAGTGAGACTTATAGACTTCTACCAGTTTAATGGAGGGACATTCTACAAAATACCTAACTAGTACTCCTCACAACTGTCAAGGTTATAAAAAATGAGGAAAGTTTGAGAAACTGTCACAGTGTAGAGGAGCCTGAGGAGAAATGCAAATATAATGTGATATCCTAGATGGGATTCTGGAACTGAGAAAAGGACATTAGGTAAAAACTAAGGTCATCTGATTAAAATACAGACTTCAGTTAATAAGGAGGTATCAGTATTGGTTCATCAGTTGTGGCAAATGTGCTATCCTCATGTAAGATGTTAAAAGTAGGGAAAACTGGGTATGGGATATATGGGAAGTCTCTGTACCATCTTTTCAACTTTTCTGTAAATGTAAAACTGAGATAAACTGTATATTTAAAAACAAGAAGAATGCTTTTAAAAATAGAGGCAAATATTGGGGGAAAACAGCTAAGAGTTGAAAGTTATAGCCAGTGGGAATGGTGAAGTGGGACAGGGAACTGTTCTTTCTCATTACGAATTTTTGACCAATTAAAATATATAGAATATAGCTTTGATTAAAATAACCTTAATCTTATGTTATACATATTTATAGAAATGAAAATTGTGAATTTTGCACACTTATTTCTATAGATTGGTTAGATGGGTGATTTACAAAAGCTACAGTTGATTCTAGAAAAAATTATTGTATGCCATTGGCTGGTGTAGGTAATTGATCACCTTTGGTTTTCCATGCATAGCAAGGGCATAGAACAGATGTGTTGGTCCTCCATGGTTATGTTGATGCTAGATTGCTAATTTTGAACAAATAGTGTGTCTTGGGCAGAGTGACACAGATAATAAATAATAAATTATAGAAAGGAAATCCATGTGGGAGGCATATTAGCCATTAGTCTCCATTAGGAGTGCTGCCAAAGATATTTTCTTCACTGAAGAAGGATATTCATGGCTATGTATATTTAGTTGTTTACTGGCTCTATCATTTCTTTTTGACAGATATTGGGTCGTCAAGATGGAGTCCTGCAAGACTGGGTTATTGATGACTGCATTGGTAACTGGTGGAGACCAAATTTTGAACCTCCTCAGGTTAGTGTTCAGTTACATTTGCTGGGCATTTGGGGAAGTAGGAAGCTGATTTAATTCCAGCCATTTAAAAAGATCATAGTAGAATTTGACTTGAAATTTCCTTTCTTCCCTCCTTAATTTAAATTTAAAAAGCCAAGCATTTTTTCTTTTAAAGGAAAATTTCAAATATATACAAAAGTAGAATAGTGAAAGTAAACAAACCTCATTACCTATCATCCACCCCAGCAGTTAGCAACTCATGGTCAAACTTCACCAACCCTGTCCCTCCCCTGACTGCTCCATTCCTGCTGCCCTCATCTTGGGTTATTTTGAAGCAAATCCTAGATATAATTTCAGTTGTAAATATTTTAATGTGCATCTCTAAAAAGTAAGGATCTTTTTAAAAACATAACCACAGTACTACCATTACCATACTAAAAATAAATAATTTCATAATATCATTAAATGTGTAGTCACTGTTCACATATCCCTGATAGTTTCAAATTTTATTTGTATAATTTGTTTGAATTAAGATAGTCTCTTTTTTTTTTAATTTTATTTTTTATTTATTTATTTTTGGCTGCGTTGGGTCTTCATTGTGGTGCGTGGGCTTCTCATTGCGGTGGCTTCTCTTGTTGCGGAGCATGGGCTCTAGGCGCGTGGGCTTCAGTAGTTGCAGCACACGGTAGTTGTGGCTCACGGGCTCTAGGGTGCACCTGCTTCAGTAGTTGTGGCACACAGGCTTAGTTGCTCTGCAGCATGTGGAATCTTCCTGGACCAGGGTTCGAACCCGTGTTCCCTGCATTGTCAGGTGGATTGTTAACCGCTGCACCACCAGGGAAGTCCCTAGGATAGTCTCTTAAGTCTCTTTTTCTTCTGTAGGTTGGCTCCCTGTCTTTCTTTTTTTCCTTGTAATTTATTTGTTAATGGAGACAGGCCATTTAAAGTCCTTAGTGTTTCCATTGCTGATTGCATTCCCCTGTTATTATTGAACACATAGCTTTCTCCTCCATGTCCTATATAAATTGGTTAGTTAGATCACGAGACTGGATTTGGGTTCAGTTTTTTTGCGAAGGGGGTACAAGGCTTGTCATAGGTGGTATATTATTTATCTATTGCTGTATACGTATTTTCCCAAAACTTAGCAGCCTAAAACAACAGACGTTTATTATCTTAGTTTCTCAGGGTAAGGCATCTGGGAGCTGCTTAGCTGGGTGGTTCTGTCACTCAGCTAGGTTATGGTCACGTTCTTGGCCGGGATTGCATTATCTCAAGGCTGGACTGAGGCTGAATTATCTGATCCCAAGCTCACACATGTATTTGTCAGCATACCTCTCAGTTCCTCCTGGGCTGTTGGACTGAAGGCTTCAGTTCCTTGTTGGCTGCTGACCGAAGGCCTCCCTCAGTTGTTGTGAGAGCATCTCCATAGGGCAACTCCTAGTAAGACAGCTGGCGTCTCAGTCTGTTATAACCTAATCTTCGCAGTGACGTATCATCACTTCTGCTGTATGCTATGGGTCACACAGACCAACATAGTACATTGTGGGAGGAGATACCATGAGACAGGGATCATTGAGGGTGATCTTGGAGCCTGGCTACCACGGGTGGTATTGTTTACTTCCATCAGGAATTTTCTAATGTCTGGTTGTCTCTTCATAATGTTAGTAGCTCATGGGTAATAGTTTCCTAGATCTATTAATTCATCAGGATTGTGTTCCTTATGTAAAAAAAAACTTACCAATTATTTGTTACCCTGAGGTATAGTTTGTGTAGGAAAAAATAGATGCTTCTTTTCCTCTACTTACCGGTGTTCAGAAGAATGAGTTAATTTCTTAGCATCCTCCAAAGTCATGACTTTATTCAAAAAAGAGAGTAAGACAAAGACTTGGGTGCAGGTAATTTGTTTGGGATGTGATCCCAGGAAGCAGCAGAGTGCAGGGAAAGGGAGACCAGAAGCAGCAGCAGTTTTTTTTTTTTTTTTTTTTTTTTAAAGGGTACATAATTGATCTTATTACAGCTATGGGGAACTGGATTGATCCTGCTAAGGACTATGGGGAACCACGTGGGATGCACCTCAGAATTGTCTGTTGGAAGGATGGAAGGCCAGGGACTTCCATCCCCCATTGGATGAGGGTTGTAATAACTCCCTTGCACTTTCATGTTGAGACCTATCACTCGTTGAGAGAATTTCCAGGGCTTTGGAAATGCTTTGAGGCTGAAAAGCAAGAGTGGGATGTTGGAGGCAAGCAAGGGAGCTTTTTGACACTTTAAAGCACAGCCTCCCTGAAATTTGAGGTGGGATGAGAAACTGGTGAGAAGCACAAAAAGCATCTCTTTCGGTGACCTTTTAAAGTGTCGTTTGACCTAACGGGTTTCAATATATTTGATGTGTTTTAATCCATTGTAATGATTGATAATGTTACTAATGCTCAAATTTTCCTATCTTTGACTAATGGGAGCCTTTGTAAGTTGGATCCTGAATTCTTCTGACAAGGCTCTATGCCTTTGGTAACTTCTTTGCATGATAAGATGTTCCAGGTCAAGAATTACACAAAATATTAGCCAAGCAGAAGACTGTTCTGTTTGTCGTCTTCTGACTCTGGTGTAGCTGCAGGAGAGGAAGAGAAGGTGCTGTGGAAGCTGGTGCTCACGCTCACTACCCGAGAATTGTCTTGGCGTTAGGAAAGTATAATTTCATCTGGAAATAGTGAAGTTCCTGGTCTAAAGATAAATAGAACAATTATTATAAACCTTTTTTGGTTTCTTGAACATTCCTTGATCTAACTGGAAAATGCTCAGTAATAATACCAACATTTTCCAGGCTACTTTTCTGAATACCCTTATTCACCTCCCCTACCACGGTTTTAGGACAATTCTCTTAATTCACTGAACCCTAAGCTTGACTCTGTTAGTATAAGATATGACATAAGGATTGTGTGTTTATTTAGTAAATTTAGGGTATTGGTTAGGTGGGAAGAGAGCATCACACCATGTCCCTGGTCTTTTTGTATAAAGTGCAGTTGGCTTAAACACCAAGATGAGGAATGGAAAAGAAAGGCTTAAAGGAAAAGGAACTTATAGCCTCGAGTAGAAGAAAATTGGGGTAATGCTGGTCACTGGTTTGGCCATGGTTTGGGAACTTTTGTTGTATGTGAACCACAGGTCTCACTGAGCTGTTCAGGCTCTTCTCACTTCTTTGTCTCTCTGTTGCTGCCAATGTGCCTGGTTTTCATGATAGTGTAGGGTACCTCCAAAGTCTAGGATAACTGTCTTGCTTCATTATACCCTAGGGATAGCTCTGGTACATAATTATTCTAGCCAGAGTACTGGTTGGGTGCCATTGGGACAGCATAGTGGGAAATAACATAGGCTTTTGTAGTTAGATGAGAGTTGGATAGATTCAGTTGAATCCTGGCATCACTGCTTAGCTGTATCATCGTGGGAAAGATACTTAGCCTCTCTGCACAAGTTTCTTACATAAAATGGGGGTGATAATACCTCCTTTTGGCAGCCACTGTTTTTATCCTCCTTTCCCATTATGCCTATTTTCAGCACTTTTTAATTCCCCTGTCCTCAAATACTCCAAAAGAAAAGTAGATTTTTCTGAATGTATTATGGGGAGATGTAGGAGAGGTTTTCATTATATGCACACAGTAGAACAAAAAGAAGTCTCTATCTTAGACTTTTAAAATTCTGTGTTAAAATTCTTCTTTCTCAGGTAGCAGCCTTCTCTCTCTGATTCTTTTCATCCCTTTAAATTCTTCAAAATATTTTCTCATTTTTCACAAGCAATTTGACTTTGTCCGGCTGACAAAGACGGCTCATCTGGTGTTCCTGCAGCATGTGTCCCATGTGCGTGTGTGGTTGTGGGGAGGAATGTCCTGTTAAATACCTCATGGGCTGTATTTAAACTTTTAATATAGTAAACATGTCCACATCAGGATTCTAGAAAATTTAACTTAGTAATGATATATTTTTAAAAGACAACTTTTATTAAAAACATCAATATCAGACTTCATTGTGTTTAAACTTCTCAAGCAATAAATCCTATGTGTACACATTTAATTGTCTTGAACAGTTGAATGGTTTACTACTTGATATTTTATATTTATTAAAGCATTTATTTATTAGTACATCTGTTAGGTACCAGATCCTGGTAAAGGGAAGACTAGAAAGGATTCTTCTTCTCCAAGCAGTTTACAGTGTATTGGGGAGTAAACATGTAAGAAATAAATGAAGCCATGGTATACATGTTAATATTGTGTTGGGGTTATGAGAACTTGGTCTCAGAGGGCTAATATTTGAGCTTAATGTCTGAAACGGGAGAAGTTGGTCAGTGGAGGCATGGGAGGTATCGGGGATGTCTTGGCAACTACAAATTATTTTCTTGTTATTTTAGTATCCATATATTCCTGCACATATTACAAAACCTAAGGAACATAAGAAGTTGTTTTTGGTTCAGCTTCAAGAGAAGGGTAAGTTATTTTGTTTTTGAAGGCAGCCATCTAAAAACTTCTGCAGTGTAATTTCAAGGATACTTCCATTTGTGTTTTTCCCAAGTTCCTTGAATTTGGGGATTTATTGTTAAACTAAAAGCACATACCATTTTTATACAGAATTACCTAGTTTTTCTTGGATCTACCAGTCATGTTACAGGGAAAAGTAAGTAACTAGAGTCTATAATACCAGATTATAGTATTTTTAATAACTGTTTAGCTGCTTGTATTGATTTTCACATTGTGATAAACTGAAAATTTTAGGAGACAGTTGAATTGATTTTTTTAATATAGTCTTTAGCTCTGTTGTGCATATTAGCAAATAATTACTCCATTTTTTGATACTTTTAAAATGGAATTCAAAATAAATTAGAAGCTGAGGGGTCTTCTCCCCCTTCTCCCAGGGCCAGCACTCATAAAGTGCTCTTGGTTGTTAACAGCATAGATCTCTTTAGAGAGTCAGTTTCAAAGCTGTGACTATGAACTTTGCTTAAAAGTCACAACCAAAGTGTGTTAATGAGAGTTATCTTTTTCCTCAAAAGTTTCTCAAATGTAAAATTGGTTATTACTTTACTAGTGAAGTAGAAGCAGTGATTATACAAGAAAATATAGAAAATGAATACTGTTTTATCTTATTTTAGCCTTGTTTGCAGTCCCTAAAAATTACAAGCTGGTAGCTGCACCACTGTTTGAACTGTATGACAATGCACCTGGATATGGACCCATCATTTCTAGTCTCCCCCAGCTTTTGAGCAGGTATGGAAAGTTGGATGTTTTGTGGTTGATTAGTCTAAACTGCCAGATTTAAAATAATCCAAGCCACTTGAGGAGGGACAGTTCATAAATTTTGGTCTTCAAGGAAACTAAGACAGTAGATGGATCCTTAGGTCTTGTGCAGATTAAGCCAAAGATTAAATATGACTGTGTCCTCAGACCCGAAGTTGCAGCATGACATTCTGGTATTTGTGCATCTATTCTTCCCCAAATCTGATATTCTCTACAGTTAAGTTTGAAGTCTTCATTCAAAGAAGAGATGGTAAAATAGTAGTCAGCAATGTATAATAAATATGAGGATAATAAATATGATGGGAGTTACATATATAAAAATGTGGAGAATTGAATCTCTAGGTGTAATACATATTCTCTTTCCATTTGGAAATCTATTCAGGCCCAAGTTGGGGCATGTGGGATTAAGTCCTGAATTTTTACATGGAATTTGATTTTTTTTTTTTTTTTTTTTTAAGGCAGATGGAGTGATGAGAAGTGTGTGTTGTTTTGTTTTTTAAATTGACTTGTACTGGTTGAGGTCCTTGAGTCAATCAGAATAACATAGTGGTTAATAATATGGATTCTACAGTCAGGGTTTGGATTTGAATTCCATCTTCATTGCCTCCTGGCAATGTGACCTTTGACAAATTATTATACCTGTTTCTTTATCTGTAAATGGGGATGGTAGTCCCAGCTTCACAGAATTGTGAGGACTAATGAAATAACAAATATAAAGTGCTTAGAATAATGCCAGGCACCTGGTAAGTGCTTAAAAAATGTTAGTTTAAAAACAATTTCAATAGTGATTTTGGCCTTCTATGAAAGCTTGTTTAGTATGAAATTGGTCTTTCTATCTTGGCACAGAAATCAGACTTCATCTTTTGCTCCTCTGCTTTGGTCTGCTGATGGGTTACACGTTGAAGTATGGGATATGAAAAAAGAGTCATATTATTCATTTATTTAAACACTACCTATCAGGTAACAGGAATTGTGCTGAGTGGTCAGAATACAATGAGGTATAAAAACTTTTCCTTCCCTCAGGGAAAGTGGATAATTAATCAAATTTACACTCTTAAAAGTTTTTTAAATTGTAAGTATTCAGCGATATTGTTATTTAATGTGTAAGATGTGACAGGTGGAAGAAAAGGGTGTCTCTCTGTAGAAAATGCCCAAAATGTCAAGGGAGGGTTGAAATGTCCAAATAAATTTCTTTATCAACTAAGGTAGAAACTATGTTAATAATACTGTTTTTAATAAAGATATTGTTCTTTTTGAAATTCAGGTTCAATTTTATATACAACTGAATTCCTGCGCAGCAGAGAAGTAAGGGAAGCCGTCTCTGTGAGCACAGCTATACACAGTGTAGAATAAACATGCTAGAAAAGTTTTTTTGGTTTTATCTCTTCCCCAGTCCCTAAATTACCACCTACTTTCTGTTGTTTGAATAGTAAAGTTAATATGAAAAACTCGATTGTGGTGTAAACAAATGTGATAATGTTTAATTTACTTTTGGTTCTACTCATACTTTTTTTGTACAACATTAAAGAAAGTGGACTTCTTTCTATTTGTTTTTTGTTGTTGTTTTGTTTTTTAATTTCACATTAAACTTGTAAAATTCTTACAGGCAAGGACTGCTTTTCCCCCACTAAGCAGGTGAATGTTAAGAGACAATGGCAGGTTTAGGTCAATAAAGTTTGTGGGACCCTTGCTCCGATACCATTCTTGGGGGTATACTCCAAGACTGTGTTATAGATCTTTGTGATGAGGATCTTCTGTTACTTTTGGGAGCTAGATTTGTTCGAGTGAGTCCAAGGTGCAACTCCTGTACCAGTTTTACACTCTTAATGAGTTGTATTACAGCAGAACTCCCAGTGTATTACTGACTAGTACATTTTATACCGGTATCACCAGATCTTACTTCACAAATAACAGATCCTAATTAAACAGACGGGAAACTATGAAAATTGACTAGGCTGGGGAAAGTTTTGGGCATTGGTATAAAAAGAGAGAGATCCAGCGCTCATTAGAGCCCTCCCCCATAATGCACAAATTCCAACATTTGTGCTGTTGGAATTTATGTATCTTAGTTATTCTTACAACCGTGGTAAAATGGTGATCTGTGAACGTGAAAGAAGTTTTAAAAGTGGGTCTGTTACGTTTTGAACTCTTGGATTGTAAAGTTAGTTATTTCAGTTGACGTGACGTTACAGTGAAAGAGATGAAAATTTGGTTTTAACAAGTGACACAAAGCCTTTTCAAAAATATTTTGGAATGATCTGAATCAGAATTAGATTTTGTCAGCATAAGAGAAAAATACCAAATTTAAAAATCTTTTAAAAACACTGCTAAATTAGGATCAAATTTGAGGGAATTAAAAAATAAATCTTAAGGCAAAAGAGTTTGCTGGTCGTGTTATTGCTTAATGGTATATTGTGTATGCCTTATTACAAATGATTGACTGTAGGTTTAATGTAGAGGAAATCTTATAAGATGCCCCTACTTAAAGAAAAGAGATTGACACAGTTAATGTTTTTAATAGATAGAAATGACCTTTTGGTTAGTTGTACGTCTTTATGGTACTGACCACAGGGCTGTTCTGAATATTGGGTGATGTTAAAGATACATCATACATTCTTCCCTATTTAGACTTGAGAAAATCAGACCAAGAGCAGTTGAGCAATTATATTTATAAACATTCAAGTTTATTTAGTTGAGGTCCTGTCAAATCTTCACACAATTACGTATCTAATAGTGACTATAGCTGTGCCCATGCTTAGTAGTAGGTGAGCACCGGTCTCCAGACCAAAAATGACCAGGGATCTCCTTTGAAAAAGCCCCTAGTTTTGTGGATAGTCCTCCTCCTTCAAGTGTAACAGTCCTGCCCTTCTGGTTTACATTCAGTTGTTTCTAACTTAACTGTAATTTTACTGGTGAGCTCACTGATGAATCCTACAAGATTGGGGAAGGCAGAGGTGGAGCTGGCTCGATCTAGCCCACCTTCCATGATTGTTGCTGGAATCCAAGTGAAAAGCTGCAGTGATGACTTGCAGGTGTGTTAGCTCCTGCCATTTGGGGAGAGTGAGGAGAGGCAGACTTTTTCTTGGTGTGATTTATAAAGTGCTGTCAGTAAGGAGTGTTTGAGTTGAAGAGTCATCTGATTCGAGGCCACTCGTGTCCTTTTGTAACTTAAGCTTTGACCTAGAAATTCTTTCTTGAGCATTACTTCCCAGTTGTATAAGTGCTTGAGTCAGTCATCCATACCCTGGGACTTAAGTGAGAAAAACAGTAAGTTGGCTGAGTTAGTAACTTTGGAATATAATAGATCTGGTTTTGAGTGTAAAATTCATAACACAAACACAAATTTTTAAAACTTGTATTTGAACTGGTTAGTTATAGTTGTATCCCAATGCTCTCTTGTTAAGTTTCCTGATGAAAATAGTAGAACTAGGGAAGTTCAGATTTGATGTATTCCATTAGAAAGAGGGTACAAGGGTACTGTTTAACACTTTCGTTAGGTAAGTTCTTATCACACTTCTTCAAGAACCAACAGTCTTAAAATGTGCATTCCAATTCTCTACATAATAAATACTGACTAGTTTTTAAATGAACTCTTGATTAACTTATATTTTTGAATGCCTTCTATGTTCCAGGTTTGTTTGTAAATGAGAGCCCACTTTTGCATTGTATAATTACAATATATGCCGTGTTCTTTTCCCTGAGTAATCTAAGTAGTGAATATTCTATATAAGACTACTGAATGGCATTGTAAAATATTCAGTAGGTTGAGGGAAAAACTAAAAGTTTTACGCAAGTGTTTTAAATCATATTTAGGATTGACATCCCTTTGAAGAAAAGTGAAATCTATTTTTTTCTATGTGATGAAGACTTGTGATTTTTTAAAAGTAGATAATACTTAAAATAGCATTATGATAATTCTGTGTATGAATTTGTACTTTTAACAGTAGTTAAGACTTTTTACTTTTTATCATTGTCTTCCTTTGTAATTAGCATTGTATGGTTCAGTTATTTTTTATATTTAAGGGTTCTGTTAAGTTAGCATTTTATTTGGATAAAACATACCCAAACTAGCCAGTCTGTTTTCTTACATGGTTAATTAGAAGTGAGAGGTAGAGGTCCTCCAAATTCAGCAGGCCAGCAGGCAATCAGTTTAAAATTCCCTTTCTTAAATGGTGCAACTCCTACACTCTCAGGTTCTTAATGACTTCATTTTTTGAGATGAAATTCTTGGAGTACCTTTTCCATGTTGGAGTTCCTCGAACTTGATGTTTTCACTAGTTCATAGTGTTTGGAACAGTATGTGCCCATCACTAAGACTGCTTCAGAGAGTGCAAAATTTTGTACGTCCCATTGTCATAGAAGGCTTAGTGGGTTTTGCTGTAATACAAATCAGCTTATATAAGCATGAGGTTTGATTTCCTATAATTATTCCACATGTTTTACATTACTCATTATTTGGGTTAAACTGGACTCATTTGAAGCAGTTTGCCTTTGCTAAATATGTAATGAGAAGCATAATACTGTAATTTGACTTGAGCCATAAAACACATTTTAATATTAGCTTATATTTATCTAGCTTGTTTTTGTGAAAAAACTGACTAAAACCTAAGTAAATCTAGATTAAGCCAGTTTAGATGTAATTTGTATTTTAGTGATGGATTGTATTGTAAGACTAGAGCTAAATTGAGAAAATGTATTATGTTCTGTTAAGGGAAAGAGCGGCGCATTTAAAAACTTAAACTTTGGTTGCTGTGTTCACATCATAATGTACAAGCATCATTTATAGTTTGGCTTTGAGAATTTCTCTGGCATTAAGTTTATAGAAAAATGTATAAAAGAAACTGAAGTTTTGGTTATATTTTTATATTTGTAAAGTAAAAGTTTGATTAAAATGGTCACTGTTCTTTTTTTATTTTATTGTCATTTCAATAAAAAAAATTAGAATGACTCTGTGATTTTGTGTGTGGCTACTAATCTTAGCGTGCCATTAGAAATCCTGCACGGTTCTTTTTCAGTGTCACTGGCCAGAGGCCATTACATTAGGTAAGAGACAACTTGCATAACAGCAAGGGCTTGAAGACCTGTGGCATCCATGTTGCCCTCCCCTTGCATTCCTCCATTGTGTGTTGGCAGTTGTCTTAGGCAGATTCAGTTTCCTGCAATGTGAAAGGGTCATTGGATTTGGAACCTGAAGACTGGCATTTAGAAGTTGCCATGCAATTTTGTTAACTGTGTTATATCATTGGGGACTCAGTTTCCAAAGAGAGTATTGACTTTAGTTTTTTTTTTTTTTAATCAAACTTGCTTGGAGGTCATGATGTGCTTTGACACCATGCTTGCTACTTTTGTAATATTGGGTTGGCCAAAAAGTTCACTTGGTTTTAAGTAAAAATAAAAAACATTTTTCATTTTCACCAAGAACTTTATTGAACGATGTATTCGTTAACCGAATGAACTTTTTGGCCAACCCAATATTTTGCAATTTAATTTCATTATTGTAATAGAAATGGTTTGTGAGAATATATGTGTAATAAAACCATAGCCTTGAGACTTTATATCTGAACAAAAGTTGAACAAAACTTGATACAGTTATTGCAGAGTTTTTCTGAAAATTTTACTACTTGTTTATAGCAGGCACCAAAGAGCTATGAAAAATTGTGAAAGAAACGCTAAAAACTGAAATGTTCCCATTAACTTACTTTTTTCCCTATGAACTTGAGTTTATTATTTTTTCCCCTCTGCTAGATTTAATAATGGAACATATTGGTCCAGCTAATGAAAACACAAGCAGAATTCCATGGGAGCACAATGAAGGCTACTGGATTAGATGATGAAGTTCAGTTCCTAGGCTGCTGAGAACCTTAAACAACACCCAGACTACTCAGCGTTTCTCACGGGATGGTGAAAATCAAATGAGGTCATGAATATAGAAGGCTTTTGGATATTTTTAAAAATGAAAAGAGCAATAATGTATCTAGATATGAATCTTCACAACTCTGGTTTGTCTGAAATGTTATATTTATTTCCTTTAAATCAAACCAAATCAGAGCCCCCATCTCACAAAATGGCAGGGAATTCAGTCTCAGTCATTATTGGGAATAGGGGACCTACCCAAAGTCATATGAATCCAGAAAGCATAAATGGTACTCTGAAATGAAGGTGGGGGTGGGGAGACCTCTAGCTTCCATCATGGACTCCATGGATATTTGTCCAAGCTGAATTAGCTTCTTAAGTCTGGTTCCATTGCCTCCCTGCCACACTTGGGCCTTAGGATGCAAATGATGCAGGTGGCCCCTATGCCTATGGTCCAGCCTTCCTGGCCACACTAGTATTCATCCCCCTGAGTCCGGTCACCTTTCCCACTCCTATCACGATGTAGGATGCAGTACAAAGAACCAGGAGCATTGGTTGACTTTAGAAGGTGGGTTCTGTCCTTGAAAAAAAAAAATCCTTGAGGGAAGGATGTGCAAAAGCCTGGCTACCTTCTTGGAATGGGTGAGGACAAAATGTTGGCAGAACAAATACTAATTATCCCAGTAAGATGTCCAGATGCAAACCTTTAAGATCTTTTAAAATGCAAATAAAAAATAACCTTACATAGTTAGGTTAATGTCACCTATTCTCATATTGAATCTTCAGAAATTACAAGCTTCTAAAAGTATAATATTTAGACTGTAGTTTTTATGTAGTCAGAATCAAATGTTAAAAGTTGCTATTAAACACAAAGTCATTCCAGGAAACAGGCTGCCTAAAGTTTTAACACTTAGAAACTAGTGGTTCTCTCAAAATATAACTCAGAGTATAACACTTTGAATTCAAGATGGTGGAATATTGTACCTTAATAAGGACAGATTTATTAACAGTAGCCCCTTTCTTACGGTGACAGGACAAGTTTGGTATATGATATTTTATAACTATTGTGGCTTGGATTGAATTTGGATAGTTGGATAGTGTGGTTTAAAATTTATGGGGGGGCTTCCCTGGTGGCACAGTGGTTGAGAATCTGCCTGCCAATGCAGGGGACACGGGTTCGAGCCCTGGTCTGGGAAGATCCCACATGCCACGGAGCAGCTAGGCCCGTGAGCCACAATTACTGAGCCTGCGCGTCTGGAGCCTGTGTTCCGCAACAAGAGAGGCCGCGATAATGAGGGGCCCGCGCACTGCGATGAAGAGCGGCCCCCACTTGCCGCAACTGGAAAGAGCCCTCGCACAGAAACGAAGACCCAACACAGCCATAAATAAATAAATAAAAGAAAAGAAAAGAAAAGAATTTACCAAGTTTAAATTAAAAAAAAAATTTATGGGGGCTCAGATAAAGTAGAACAGTTACTTCTGTGGAAAATCACTGTCCTTTTTTCCATATAAAACTTTAGTTATCAATAAAGTTGAAAGTTTAGCATTTTAATCAAATGGCTGCAGGTAGAGAACCAAAGGGAACTGAAAGTTTAATCATATAGATCTCATAAAAAAGCGTGTGTGTGTGTGCACACTCGTCCTCCCCAGTAAAAGCCAAACTGTTGTGTTCATCACAGGCCCTTTAATAGGATGTTTCTAAAAATTACAAATTGGATAGTAATAACGTTGAGCTGAGCGATCTTTCGTTTTCTAACTAATAAACTTTTAGAATTAGAATATTAGGTATGAAAGAGACCTTGAATATATTTTAGTCCTTTTCTTTTGAAAGTTTGTAAGATTCAACAAATATTTGCTGAATACCTACTCTGCATCAGGCACTAGTACAGGCCCTTGGGGATACAATGAGGAATAAGACCCCCAAGGTAGCACTTTTCTTTGGTAGTGCTTTTCTTTCTTTTTTTTTTAACAGCCTTATTGAGCTATACTTTACATATTTCACCATATAAATATACAATTAATTAAAGATTTTTAGTATATTCAGAGTTGTGCCACAGTCACCACAATTTTAGAACACTTTCGTCACCTCAAAAGGAAATCCATGTTTAGCTTTTATTATACTTCAGTTCCCTCATCTCCCTAAGGAACCATTAATCTACTTTCTCTGTCTACCTATGTTTTTGCTTGTGCTGGACATTTCGAATAAATGGAATCACACTATGCGGCCATTTGTGTGGCTGCTGTCACTTAGCATGTTGTCAAGGTTTGTCCATGTTGCAGCATGTATCAGTACTTAATTCATTTTCATGGCTGAATACTATTCCATTGTAGGGGTTATCACTTAGGTATCCATTCATCACTTGAGGGACATTAGGGTTGTTTCTACCTTTGGCTATTAAGCATAACGTTGCTATTGACATTTCTGTGCACATTTTGTGCGGTGGTGTGTTTTCATTTCTCTTGGTTATTTACCTAGGAGTGGAATTGCAAGGTCAAATGGTCACTCTTAGGTTTAAACTTTTTGAGGAGCTGACAGACCACTTTCCAAAATAGTTGCACCATTTTACATTCCTACCTGGTGTATGAGGGAACACATTTTTATTTCCTGCTAAATCAGATTCGTTTTAGACTCTGCTGGAGGTTACGAGTAAACAGCAGAAACTTTATTTGCGAGGAATTTAAGACCGTTGGTTAATTTTCCTTCTATGGGGTCAGGGCCTCTATTATTCCCTAAGCACCATCTCCTCTTTCAGCCACCTAGGAAGCTCCTAGGCCCGCAGGGGGTGCTCCGGGGTAACCTGCTTAAGGGGTAGTTCAAGGAAACAAGGGAAGGGACAAGTGGCCGGACGCCCGGTGGTGGGGGTACCCACGTCCCGCGGATCGGCCACGCGGCCAGGGCTCGACCGCTCGTCAGCGCCGTCGGGCCTGAGTGACGCTTGGGCTCGGCCCCGGTCGGGTGCCCTGTGCGTCCGCGGGCCAGGCCGAGCTGGGGTGTCGGCGGAGGATAATGCTGGGTTCTGGGCCCCAGGGCCTGCGGCCTGGGCCTTCGCCAGCCAGGCGGCGGCGCGACCGATAGGGGCGGGGGACGGAGGCCGCGCCCCCGCGCCCGTCCCGCCCGCACCCTGCTGGGGGCGGCGGCCCGCCCCTAACCAGCCGAGGCTCTTCCGCGCCGGCAGGGGCAGCAGCGGGAGCGGCGCGGGGCGGAGCGGCGCGAGCGGCCAGGAGCGGCCCGGCCCGGCCCGGCCCGGCGAGGCGGCGGCGGCAGCGGCGACGGCGGCAGCAGCGACGGCAACGGCGACGCCAGAGCCCGTGGGCGCCGTTCGCGAGGCCGCCGCGGCCCGGCCGCAGCGCGGGGAGGCCTGGGGGCTGGAAGCCGCCGCTGCCGCCATGCCGCTGCTCTTCCTCGAGCGCTTCCCCTGGCCCAGCCTCCGCACCTACACGGGCCTCAGCGGCCTGGCCCTGCTCGGCACCATCGTCAGCGCCTACCGCGCTCTCAGCCAGCCCGAGGCCAGGCCCGGGCCTGGGCCCGCCGAGGCGGAGCCGGTAACGGCCCCGGTGCAGCCAGACCCGGCCGCGCTTGTCCGGCCGAGCACCGGAGGACCCCGGGCCCGCGACGTGGCCCAGTACCTGCTCTCGGACAGCCTATTCGTATGGGTGAGCGAGGCTGCCGGGCCCGCCGAGGAGGAGCGGAGAGGAGCCGGGCGGGGGATTGTGGGGACCGCCATGTCATCCATTATCTGTGGGGGGCGTGGCTGGGGCCGGGGTCCCCTCCCCCCGGGACCCCCGAGAGCGAGGCCCGGGGGGCGGGGCCCCGCCCGCGTGCGCGCCACCGAAAGACCCGGTGAGGGGTTGGGGGGGTGGCTTTGGGGTCGTGAGGAGGGGCGGGTCCCGAGGGCAGGGTCGCCTTTGAGGGCCTGAGGAAGGGACTCTGGGACGCGGTTGGGGAGGCGCAGGGGGCGGGGCGCAAGGGGACGCGGCCGGCCGGGGAGGGTCAGGGCTGGGGGGGGGAGGGGGGAGGTGCTGGGGTGGGTTGTGGGGAGAAGTAAACGATGGCGGAGCAGAGTTGGGGTTCTCAGGGACCACCGGGAAGGAAACAAGGAGCCCTCAAAGAGCGGGTTGACCTGGGAGGCTGGGACCGGCCAGTCAGTTACCCCGGCTATTTTATTAAACTGTGGAGGGAAGTTGGAAGGCTTTTCGGACTCTGTCAGATCCGGAAATGTTAACAGGTTTCCCATGAAGAGAGGGAAGAGACAATTCGGATGTTGAGCATAGGAGAGTTTTAGGCATCTGGGTGTGTTCGGACATTCCTGTTTGGAGAGAGGCCTTTTTTTTTTTTTTTTTCTGTTTATTATGTGATTGTCCTCTTTGGGTAGAACAAACACACAAACTGTGCTTCCTTTCCTGCTGCTTTTACCTGGTGATTCATGAAAGTTTCCTTTGATGTCTGAAGGCAGCCAAAACATTCGGAGTCAAGAGGTGTCTCTCCATTTGAACTCAGGATTTCTCCTTTTAGTGATCCATTTTAAAACACGGTTTCCAGTTTGTCTGCCAGTGTAAGATAAGCAGCATTTACAAGGCATAAATGCTGGTTTCACTTACTAGAACAGATAATTTCAGGCGGGTAGATCAACAGTATCTTGGCTTAAGAGCTTGGCTTCTACCTTGGCCTTTGAATGCCTCACGGAAACCCCACGACGATCAGAAAAGTTGTTCCAGGACTGAAGTCTGTCCCTTGGATTTGCTGTTGTGTCTTGGGTCCAGAGTCTTGTCTCCTCCTGTAAATTCCCGTTTCGGGGTGAGAGCCGGCTGTAAGTGACTGGGATTAATATTCCAAGTATACAGAATGATACACAACTCATTTGCTATAATTAACCCCGCTGTGCTTCATCAGGAAGCAGTGGGATTTATGAACTCTCTGGGTGTGGATCAAGTCTCTTGGTCCTTCTGATGAAGAGATGAGTAGAAGGCAGTGAAGTGTGAAGTTCCATTCCTCCACTGCTGTGTAAAGCTGAACCTTACAGTACAGAAGAAGGGAGAAGAGAAAGAATTCAGCCGCACGTCTCTTGTTTAATTTCTATTAAACATAGATTTAAAAAATCTATTTTTGCATTTCAGTTGGCAGGTAAACTGTGATGTGAAGAGTGATTTTGCCAGATGTTGAGATTATAATGTAGTCTTTTATGTATATATATATATATATATTTAAGTATAAGGTACAAATAAGCCTTTGAAATGGAACTGCTATAGTATTTAACAACTACTAGTATTGTTTAATGATCTCCCTGCCCCCTCCCCAGAGTTTCTTTTTACAAAACTCATGTTCAAATTCCAAGGTTAACACCTCTTCATAAAACATTACATAAAGCCTGTTGATTTTCTGTGAAAATTATTACTTTTAAGAAAATTTCCTTTTCTTCCCAGCTTTTTCAACAGAGGTCTTGCCTCATGCGAATTTGTAATTTCTTCCTATCTGCTGATGATTTTTTTCCTTTCTCAGTTGATCTTGCTGTTTTTCTTCCATCTTTCCTCTGTGGTTTTCACACTTATCTTGGTCTTCCTTGGTTCCTCAGACCCTCCACGTATGCATTGTCAGTTTTCCTCATCACTCATTACTTAAGTTTCTGCTTTAGTAGACGAGTGGGAGTCAAAATCTCAAATGCCTTCCTCCGAGGCCTGACAGATCGCATTATTAGGTGAATATATGGCGGGGCCTTTGTCAGAATGGATCCTTTCTTGCCCTGCCCAAGGACACTCAGATTCAATTTTTTAAAAACCAAGCAAGGGACTTCCCTAGTGGCGCAGTGGATAAGACTCCACGCTCCCAGTGCAGGGGGTTTGATCCCTGGTCGGGGAACTAGATCCCACATGTGTGCCGCAACTAAGAGTTCACCTGCCACAACTAAGGAGCCCAACTAAGGAGCCCGCCTGCTGCAGCTAGGACCCGGTGCAACCAAATAAATAAATAAATATTAAAAAAAAAAAGGCAAGACAAAACAATCAATTGATCTTTCTGCCAATTTGCAAATCCTGCTAGATATTATTTTGCATATTGGAATCTCTAAAACTTATCTTTGTAGGGCACAGTTTAGATGAATATAGATACTCATATAATGTCTTCGTTTTGATTAATGTCCTAGGTGATTTTAGGCGTGTTAAATGGTTGAGAAACTGATGAGGGAGAGGATAGGGTATGGGGTGAAGGTCAGATGATGTAAACCTTGCATGCTCTGTTAAGGAGTGTGAACATTATTTCATGGGCCAGAGGGTTTAAGTGGAAGAGGAGGGGAGGAGGGGCTGTCATGATGAGATGATCTTTTCAGGGGCGGACCTATAGCCACAGTGGGGAAGATGGATTTATGTAGACTGGGAAGAGGCCAGATGTAGTGACCTAGGACTCCAGTCCCCAAGGAAAGTTCTCCAGGTGGCCCTCTGGCACTGACATTGAGAATAGGTGTGAGGGGAGGTTCCCAGGGTTGTTGCACTAACAAATACCCAGGTTTGACATGATTATTTGTTTCTTCATGTCTTTCTAGAACTTTCATTCCAGATTAGGTTTTATTTTGTTACTCATTTCTAGGGTAATTTTACGTTGTTCAGATGTCACTTCCATTAAAGTACCTCCTGATCAGTTTCCATCGTTTTGAATTGTTCAGGTGTTTTTGGCTTTTCAACTTCATTAATCTTACTCATTAGTTTCATTACTTTCTCCTGGTTTTTTTTCAGTTCTGTTCTGGTTTTTTCTTTTTCTTTTTTATGTATTTGCTTTTAAAACTGTAAGAGGTGGACATGGTAAAATGGAGAAATAGACATGTGAAACAAGTTTTGAGGTTCTGATGACTTAATTATATGCAAATGAAGTAGTTTAAATAGAAGTGTCAAGGGAAAAAGTCACCAAAAGCGAAAATGGATAAAAGTGAACTGACCATTGAGAGCAGGGTTTGGCAAACCGTGTTGGCCTGTTTGGCCTATTAGCTAATAATGTTTTTTTACATTTTTAAAGTTTTTCTTTTTTTTCCGAAAGGAAGACTATGTGATTGAGAGCATGTGGCCTACAGAGTCTAAAAATATTTACTGTCTGATAGCCCATTAGAGAAAAAGTTTCTGACTACTGCTTCAAAGAGCCCATCTTCACATAATTATACAACTTGAGAGCTGAAAGTAATTTACTGGGTTTGAGTCTTTATGAGATGAATATTCCAAAGAAGATTAGAGAAAAATGTTAGCTCCAGAAATGTTGGGGCAGCTGAAGAAAAAGACTAAACTTGTAAATAATAGGATATAAACCTAGATAAACAACTTAAAAATATAGGAAAAATCTTTATAGTTGGGGGGAAGGAGATTGCTATTTGATTGCTTGCTAGATGTATGCTGCATGCTTTGTATAGGTAGTCTCATTATTTCCCTAATGTTGTGCAAAGAGGAACACGAGCATCAGTATAATAAGGGGGAGTTTGCATTACTGGCATTTTATACTTGTCACTGGGCGCCTACAGAAAAGTAACATTCCAGTTGTCCTTAAAGGAGGAGACTGATAAAAGGTGTGTTTTTGTGGGGGGAGGAGGTAGTTAGTGCTGGTGTTAAGTAGAAGACTAAGAAATACCCAGATTGATCACGTCGACGCAGTTCACATCTACATATTATACAAATATATATGGTATGTATACATATTCTTTCTTTTTCATACACAGAAGGTAGCATAGTAATCACATTTCTACACTTTGCTTTTTTTTCAGTGAGCAAGTTATCTTGAAGGTTCTGTATAATGCTAGTAAATGCAGAACTGCTGACTTAGTTTTCCTGGCTTCATTGTATTCTGTTGAATGGCTGTTTTACGGTTTATTGAACTAACCTCCCTGATGGACATTTAATTGGTTTTCATTTTTCTGCTATTATAAACAGTGCTCCAGTGAACCCATTGTACTTAGATTTACTTACATTTAAGTTTGGATTCTGCCCACAAAGAAAGATTAGTTAGCTGTGTATAGCAGAATGAGGTTAGTACTTTTACTGTGGTCTGCAAGGATAAAGTGAGGTGAGAAAGTTTGTCCCAATTCCGTTGGTTTAAATATGAGCTGAAGTGTTGTTTCTGTAAGGATATCACTGGTGACCTAGTGGGATCTGATTTGGAATTTTATTTTATTTTAATTTTTATTTTATAATGGAGTATAATTGATTTACAGTGTTGTGTTTAGTTTCACGTGTACGGCTAAGTGATTCAGTTATACAAATACATATAGCCATTCTTTTTCAGATTCTTTTCCCATATAGGTTATTACAGAATATTGAGTAGAGTTCCCTGTGTTATACAATAGGTCCTTGTTGATTATCTATTTTATATGTAGTAACATGTATATGGTAATCCTGGGATTTGCTTTTAAATGAGGAATGGTACAATTATGTTTCTGTATCTGCAATTTTTCAAGCCTTTGTCAATTTTAAAATTGAGAATTTATTATATCTTTATTGGAATGATGATATTTGTGAAATTAAGACATTTTTCTGTAAGTAGAATAGAATAAATAGTTAATAATTATTGAGGTGTTTTTAAAAACACTTCATTCATGATCTTAAAATAACTTAGTTGCTTCCAATCCTGTATAGCTTTCACTTTCATAAAGTTCACAAAAGATTATCTCTTTCCTTTTACATAAAATCCCTTTCTCATATCAGTTTACTTTGTCAAGCCCTTTTTCCCTTCTTAGCTGTGCTAATTTTTAAATCTTCCATTTATATTACAATAAGAAATGTTTATCTACTGGTGATGGAATTATGAGGGAATTCCACTTTTTTTTTTTTGGTAAATCAAAGATACAAAATTTTTATACCTCATTTTTGAACTTAGAAAAACTTAAGAAAAGTTTTACCTGAGAAGTAATACTTTATTTCTTACTTTGTAACCCAAGGTGTATGAGAATGATGTTTAGGGTAGAGAAATGATTAAGCGACCCTAAATTTGATTTCTCCTCTGTTCTCACAGCAGCTGGCTTGGTCTGTTAGATGCTTACCAAGTTCTGTGTCTTGTAGATCCTAAAAGCTCTTTGAGCGCAGGGTTCAGATCACCCTCATTTCTCTTAATGTCCCACATGCCTTGAGCAAGTAGGTGCTAAATGTGTTGAATTTATTTCTTTACTTTGTAAGCCTACCTGCAAAAACAGGAAGAATTTTTAAAAATTGTTTTGTAATTAGGCTGGGGATGTTTGGCTGATTTTAAAAATCCTCTTCAGCTGGAGGATATGGCATGAGGAATTGGGGTTGTAGTTTTGTCTTATGACATTTTTTCTTAATTAACATGATTGGGGTTCCCATTAACTGGTTTAGAGCACAATGAAGATGAGCCTTTTAAACCTCTATTTCATCTCCTTAAAATTTAGTATTCTACACTATTTGTTGGAATGTTTTGAATAGGGCTGCTCCACAGGGAGTCATGTTAGGGAGGTGGGATGTTTTGGATAACTAATTTGGGTTTTTTCCTGGCTATTTGAAGGATTTAATTACCAGCAGAGTTTCATTTTTCAGCACTATTTTTGTTTCAGTTCTTTGAAAGTACATCACATACTTCCTTGCCCCATTAGACAGGCAGAATGTAACTAAACATAATTTAATCTCTTGTGATGAATCAGGGCTACCATTCATTGTATGTAATGCGTCAGGGCTACCAAAGGGCTGGATGGTGTGAAGCACTAAGGGGAACCTGAAGAGATCTTAGGGAGTTTGCTTTCTTATCTTACTCTCTTCCGTCACCTTCCTTTTATTTACTTATTCTTAAAATATCATTTGCTTCTTTTAAAAGTAGAGGGAAGAATGACCTGGAAAGAGGAATATGGCCACCTTCCTGTAAACTTAGTGAATCAGTGATTGAAGCAGCCTTTACGTTGTTGGTGTTTGTTTTCATTTGCTCTTAATAAAAGTCCTCTTTACCATCTTCATCAAGGTCCTTTTGGCTTTTTCAGGTTCTGTGGTTTTAGAAATCATTTGAGCATCAGTAATGTGATGTGTCACACTAGCCTCTGTGTCAGGGGCAGCCCACGTTTTCATTTTGTAAGCATTACATTTGTTGTTTAGGTGTAAGGAGATCCCTCTCTTAATTACTAAGAAAGTTTTCCACTTGCTGGTGAAGAAGGCTTTGGATTGTTATTGGTGTCTCATGGTTGCCTTTCGGTTCTCAGCTCTTCCTGCTTTCTTGATTCCACTCCCCTCGAATGCCCCAGAACCTTTACTTTAAGGCCAACACCAACCACAGATATCTTTTGTCCCATTGCAATACATTTGAAAATGTGTATGTTTTTGATTCTCAGTTCTTCATGATCTTGTGACTTTTTTGTGACCATCCACACTCTTCTCCACATGTCCTGTTTTTCTGACAGGGCAGGGCAGGGTGTTTGGGTGCTGGACTTCACTGTTCATGATAACTGCATTTTCTGGAAAAGTTTTCTTCTAGGCTGTCAAAATCTTAATGTAGGAAGTGATGTACCTAGGAGATACTTACGGTTTTTTAAGGTGCATCCAGTACAAAGTTTACACAAAATTCAGTTAAGACTGAAGGGGAAGGTGGCCTTCTGGAGGGTACATGTCGGGACAGGGCTCTGAATTAACTGCTGAGCTGGTGCCTCTCCTCCCCACTCCTCATCTGTACCCTGCCACCCATAAAAATGTGCCCCTTCAAATATTACTTATCTTGTACTGGTAGAAAACTGGAAAGGCTCAGTCATTAGAAATGTTGGCTGAATTCCTAATATAAAATTTTTAGAGCTGCTTTTATTTTTCAACAGAAGGAAATAAACTTCCTTTCTTTGGTTTGTGTACAGGTTCTAGTAAATACTGCTTGCTGTGTTTTGATGTTGGTGGCTAAGCTAATCCAGTGTATCGTGTTTGGCCCTCTTCGAGTGAGCGAAAGACAGGTAAGTCCAGATAGCAAGGATGCATTCTTGTGACCAGATTAAAGAAAAAATTTTTTGGTATAATTTCAAACTTACAGAAAAGTTGTACAAATAATATGAAGAACTGCTATATAGACTTCATCCAGATTCAGAGTTATTAACATTTTTCCCCATTTGCTCTAACAGTTGCCTTTTATTTATATAAACATATTTTTTGTGATCCTTTTGAGAGTAAACTGGGGACATCATACCCCTTTAACCTCAAGTACTTTAGTCTGTTTCCTAAGAGCAAGGACATTTTCTTATGTAACCATAGCACAGTGATCAAAATCAGGGAATTCAGCATTGATGAAATACTTCATGTAATCCACAATCCGTATTTAATGTATCCAAGTTGTCTCAATATTGTTCTTTGTAGCTATTTCCCCATGACTTTTATGAGGTAATTTTAAAAGAAGCTCAGACTTGTTTTAGTTTGAGTAATCATATATATCATTCTTTAGAATATGGGTTCTTTTCCAAAGGAATTTACTGAGAGATTTTTGTTTTTCCCTTTGGAAAAGTGTATTAAGATTCATCATTCTACAAGCAGCGTTCAAGTGAGATAGTCTGACATTTGAACATTACTCTCAGAATGCATGTATGAGCAGGAGGTGCTTTCATTAAAGAATTAGTGCCACAAGCATACTGTACAGATTGGCAGTTCCCCAAGGATTTTAGTGGATGGAGTGTAGAATAGTGTGTTTTAAAGTAAGAATTTAGAACTGGCCTTTAAAACAATAACATACAAACAGAACTATATTGTACTTTATCTTCTCCCAGTGGTACAACACAGGAACCTACTACATTAAAGGTACAACAGTGGCCTCACCCCTTACGTGTCCTTTTCAACCCAAATCTCTTGTTATTAAATCAGCTGAGGTCCTAGTTTAGAGTTGAAATGCATTTACTGTGTGATTGAGCCCTTGGATGCTGTTAAGAGCAGGACTGTTTGTTTTCCCAGAAATTTTTCATTAGTGAGTATTCAGTACTTTCTCCAAAATTATCGACTCCAGAGGTCTCCCAGATGGGATCAGTAGAACATAGAGGGTTTTTTGGTAGGATACAGAAGTTTTTCTTTGATGCTTCTTTTGTTTTCAAGAAAAACTTTTGACTTGTGGGCCAGAAATTGGTCAGGCCAGGAAAGCAACCTAATTGCTGGTGGATTGATCTGGCACCAGTGGGCCTTACATACTGCTTTCTTTTCCCTAAAATGTTAAATATCAGTTCAAAATTTACAGAAAACATAACCTTGGAGTATTACAGAGATTTTTCAAATACCTGGAGGTAATCATAATGGACACATTTGTCACTCAACTCTACTTTCAGTTTTTTCAGTATAGATCACGTCTTTCATGTTGTTCAGTGATGACAGTTTTTGACCAGTGTCATCCAGTAGCATTTATTAAGCGCCGTTTTGAGTTAGAATGCTACAGAATTGACATGGGATTACTCTTTGGGTGCTTAAACTTCAAGAAATAGAGTAATGCTAGAGGCAAAGACATTGACTACCTAAAATTGGACAAATATTCAACCGTTAAGTGGCAGTGTAGAACAAGGAATTTTTTAAGTGCACTTAATGCCTACTATGGCACTTGTCTAAGCACCGTACATATATTAACTTACTGAGTTACCCCAACGATTTTATGAGATATATGCTGTTGTTATAAGACCCGTCTTATAGATGGGGAAACCAAAGCCTGGGGATTGTAAGTAACTTGCTCAAAGCCACACAGCAAATAGATGGTGGAGTGAAGGTTCAGAACCAGGACACAAAATGTTCTAGGTTCACTTCATGCTTTCCTGCCCCAGATCTGGAAACAGACATTCACCAAGGATTCCTAGTTCGTTTTATTCTATGAACAAAGGGTGTACAGTCAGAGTACAGTGTTTTAAAATTCTCAAAATAACTCTTATCTTTAAATAGTCACATTATCAATTTGTTCCACACATAGGTTCAATTATTTCTGTTTTTATTCAGTTTTGCTTTTCTTTCTAAGTTTTTGAATTTGTGAAACATTTACATGGTTCAAAACTATACATAAAAGTATACTTAGGAGCCATATTTTCATCCTTATCCTCTGCACTCAGTTGCCACCACTCCCACAGGTGGCTTGAGGTATCTTTTAATATCTGTTGGCTAGACGCCCCTCATTGCCCTTTTTTTCAGGATAGTAAAGATTTTTAAAACTGGACATCCTCAGTGTAAGAAAGAGTACAGTGAAGCAGGTATACTTCTGTGGGACTGTACATTTATATAACTTCTTTGGAAATCAGATGGATGTTACTTATTAGAAACCATAACAATATCCGTAAGCTTTGATTCTATAATGCTGAAAAATAGAAACTTGTACAAAGGTATTCATTGCAACATTTTCTGAATGGTGAAAAAAACGTTTCGGTGTCCATGTGTAACCACTAAAGTGGTCTATTCAGACAGTATTCATTGGCATTGGTAAGGTTCTCACAATATAAGTGAAATAAAAGTATACAAAAATCAATGTTTTACATTTAGGAAGAAAAATGCATAAAAATGTTAAGGCATCATTTTTGTTTTACTTTTCTTTGTACTTTTTCATACATTATTGATTATGGCTGACAAATGAGCATATGTTATTTTTGAATCTGAAGAATGTTTAAAAAAAAAAGGAAGAAGAATGTCCAGTCTTTTTCTTTTGTTTGTTTTAAAAATCTAGAGAGTAGAAGTATTAAAAATGATACTTGTAGCTCTCACCATTCTTTTTGATTTTGTGTTAGAAGTATATGTATTATTAATACATAAGGTACTAAACTAATATCACTCCCCTTTTAATGGCTAAAATTTCATAACTAAGGAATTCAATCCAAAATCTACAGATTACTTTCTAGGTGTCTTCCCTTTATTCTTCAGAGGGCTCTTTTTTTCTTTGCCTTCTATTGATATTTTCTTGTGGACAAGTGTTAGAAAGCTGAGAATAGACTATTTTCTCCTTAGAAGCCAACTTTTGTTATGTTACCTTCTCCTTGAATGGGTTAGGTATAATGGTAATCACCTTTATAAATATTTTTCTTTTTAGCACCTCAAAGACAAGTTTTGGAATTTCATTTTCTACAAGTTCATTTTCATTTTCGGTGTGCTGAATGTCCAGACAGTGGAAGAAGTGGTCATGTGGTGCCTCTGGTTTGCTGGACTGGTATTTCTGCATCTGATGGTTCAGCTCTGCAAGGACCGGTTTGAATATGTGAGTTTTTAGCCAAGCTCTTTTCCTGCTTAGGCACACATTTGCCAGGTCTGAATTGTGTAACATGAATGAGCCATGACACGCATGTGCAGGATAGCTCTCCCAGGGAAGGCTCCTGGATCAGGTACCTTCTACCTGTTTCTTGAGGAACTTTCTGCAGCAGCCAAGGAATGCAGGAGCAGTGTCCCCTAGGGAGGTTTCCTTCCCCTCCCCAGTAATGTTGCATTACAGCCCACGTGAGGTCAAATCACCTACACAAACTGTTTTTGATCACAGCGCAAGGAAACCTTAATATATAAACTGAAAAAAAGCTGGTCTCTTCCAGATGTTTTCTGTTCTAATCTACTTCCATTTTCCCCCTTCTTACTCTGGTTCTTGGAGCCCTTCTTTCTGACTAGCTTACGTTGTTTCCACCCTGGGCCAGGACTGAATTAGCTCTCTTGGCTTCCCTGGTCCCTGGAGAAGTGAACCTTTTCTGTCTGGGTACAAGATCTGCCTCTTGGCTTCAGAGTTGTGTGGGTGAATCTTCATTTGTTAGTAGTCCCGAACTAATCTCGTGGATCCCCAGTAAATGGACGCCTACAATCCTGCCCCTCCGTTAAACCCACTCCACAGCCCTGCTTGCCCCTTTCTTTACCCAGTCCTCATGGACCATGGTGGTCCTTGCATGTCTGTGTGAGTTAATCTCAGTTCCAAAGCCTTTAGCTGTTTCATAATTCAACCCCCATCCCAGGACATGGACAGGTGCTTCTAACCTCCCCGACTGGTTTGGTATCTACACCTTCCTGCTCAGGAGTCACAGCTCCAGGCCTTCCTTTCCAAGCTGTATACTGTTACCATAGCATTATGATAGTAGTCAGTCTGCACCTGGATTACACTTCAGTTGTCTTAGCCGTGAACAGGCTAGGAATGTCCTCTCAAGTGAATTTGAGGGATTAGGGCTAGAACAAGATTGTGAAAGAACACAACAGAATGTGGTGCTGCCCTATTGAAGTTGAGTCCTGTTGAAGCTAGAAGAGAGAATTACATTCCTTTGGCAGATTGTTTCTAGAGGCTTATAATCCCACTGGTAGGAGGATCCTTGAGAATTTGAGATGCAAATATAATGTATATTGTTATATTCCGTAAATTAAATGATAAAGATCTCAAAATATCAGCTCATACTCATATTTAGGTTGGTTGGAGAATTTTGACCATCTGGTAATGGGATACTTTTCTGTGCTTCCATTTGGCCATGCGGCTACGCACAGACCTCCAAGCAAAGACACCAAGGTTAATCTTGAGTTTAATTAACACTGCCATGCTTAGTCAGGTTTAATTAACACTGCCATGCTGAAGAATGAGCGTCCTTCTCCTGTTTTGCATTTTTAGCTTTCCTTTTCTCCCACCACACCGATGAGTAGTCATGGTCGAGTTTTGTCTCTACTGATTGCTATGCTGCTTTCCTGCTGTGGATTAGCAGTTGTCTGTTGTGTCACAGGCTACACCCATGGGATGCACACATTGGCTTTCATGGCTGCAGAGGTAAGATGCAGAGACGGGGTTTTGCTCTGATTATGTTCCTGTGTATTTTCAAGGAAGCTAGATGATTATTGACAGATTATTTTCACCCATGATGGATATCTGGTCTTCATTTTAACAAGCATTTTTTGAGTTCCTTTGTTTGAGGTTGGGTATTGGTACTGATTGCTTTTACATATGTTATTTCACGTAATCCTTGCTACAACATAATAAAAAGTACAGTTGACCCTTGAACAACGTGAGTTTGAACTGTGTGGGTCCACTTATACATGGATATTTTTCAGTAGTAAATTCTACAGTACTACATGGTCCCTGGTTGGTTGAATCCACAGATGCGAAGGAACTGGATACGGAGGCCCGACTATAAATTATATGGGGATGAACTCCCATATTGCCCAAGGGTCAACTGTAATTATTTTTGCCGACATTTATATAGTGCTTACTATATGCTGGGGATTGTTCTAAATTCCTTACATATATTGACTCATTTTATTACTCCTGTATATTAATGGGGAAATGGGCATGGAGGGTGAAGTGAATTGCTTAAAGTTCCAAAGTGGCAAAAGTAGCACAATCCAAGTTCTGTGACTTCCAAGTGGGAAGAGTTTTCTCCTTAAGATATTGTAAACAATGATTGGTAACAATTAGTAGGGAAATATCCTATAATTGGTTATTTTAGATAGGCCATAAATTAAGATTTTATAGAATAATACAATATATATGCAAACAATTCATTGTTTTGAAAGAATAATCTGAGATATTCATGTATATTTTAAAATTTACTTTTAAACCCTTTCTGAAAATACTAATTTCTGTTCAATAGAAATCAAATTTTTTGTATGTTCTTTATATTCAGTGGCTATATTTGCTTTTTTCCTCAGGCCAAAGGCAAAATACTTTTATCTTGTCCATAATTGCTATTATTAATGGAAAAAATGAAATAATAGATATCTAATATCAATATCAGTAGATAGCTAATATCAAAACACTAAGTTTGAACTACTAATTGGGAATTGTTAGAATAGGGTTAAAATTTATTTTGCTTAATAGCATTCATTTCAGAGTATAATATAGTAGTGTAACAAAAATAAGGAAAGAACATTTAAGTACTTAATAAAAACATTTGCAATCCTAGTTGAATACTTTCTGTATGTGAAAGGTATACAAATGTAAAAAAAATGTTTAAAATTTTATTTTACTCTGACATTAATTAGTTTGCTTTAGATATATTTTACTGTAAATCACCATTTGAATGATACTGGGTTTTCCTTTTTTGTTTCTCTAACTTTTAATTAGTATTAGGCCAAAGTTTGAAAAAAGGTATACCTAAAATTAAAGACATTTAAAATAGGTCTGTTGGGTCATAGGGCATATTTTTATTTTAGCTCATTAATTTTTTTAAGATAATTTATGTTACAGATTTGATATTTTTAACTAAATCATATTTTTATGTTTATAGTGTTTCTCTTCTATGTAAAATATTTTCCATTTGTAAACGGGAGTTTCCTGATCTGAAACGTAAAGAATGTTAACAGTTTTATTCTGCTAGATTAAGAAGAAATTTTTCTTAGTATCAGTTTCTTTAATACAGAATACTATGAGGGTCTTATTTTGTTATTGATTTCCTTCATCTGTTTTCTTCTGTGTGGGTGAAGGGGGAGCAGAAAGCATTATATAGAGAGCAGGGATTCATATCTAGGATAGTAGTACCTAAGCTGTACCTTGGGTATAGGGTCACCAAGTATTCAGACACCCTCTTAGGATAATCAATTATGGTGACCTAATGCAGTATAAAATATAAGTGATTGTCAAACTCAATGACCTCAAGATTGTAGAAGGCATGCCCAGGAGATGGACAGGTGTAATTGGTTGCCACCTATTAACAGGAAAAGGCTCAATAAAAGTTGTTTCTAGGTCGTGAAAATATTCCATGGAAATTTGAAGCACATGAAATAAAATGGTTGGTAACTTGCTTTTTTTTTCTTTCAGTTTTAATGAGATATAATTGACATACAGCACTGTATAAATTTAAGGTGTACAGCATAATGACTTGACTTACATTTGTTGTGAAATGATTACCACAAGTATCATCTCATATTCATACCCCCAAAAATGTTTTTTACCCTGTGATGGAAACTCTTAGGATTTACTCTCTTCACATTTGGAATATACCATACAGCACGGTTAACTCTAGTCATCATGTTGTACATTACATCCCCAGGACTTATTTATCTTATAACTGGTACGTTGTGACTACCCTCCTCCAAGTCCCCCACCTCCAACCTGATTTTTAATTGAACTGAGAACTTCTATCACTTTGTAAAAGTAAGTTTGGTCTGAGCAATCCTAAATTTTACTAAAAAGAAAAAAACTCTCTTTTTTTAAATAGTCTCTTCTTGTGACAGTGAGGACTGCTCATGTGATTTTACGGTGAGTAGAAATTTGGGAGGGTGGTGATGCAGGTCTACTCATACAGTTGATTTTAAGATACAACATGTAAAAAATTTATAAAAACGTGACTGAAGTATATCATGTTTAAAACAAATTCAGTTGTAACAGTAAATCATTAACATGATTCTTCTCTATTCACTGCAGATATGTAATTCACCTCTGGGACCTCAACCACGAAGGAACGTGGGAAGGAAAGGGAACGTATGTCTATTACACAGATTTTGTCATGGAGCTCACTCTGTTGTCCCTGGACCTCATGCATCACATTCACATGTTGGTAAGTTTCCCAGAAGG
This sequence comes from Balaenoptera borealis, assembly GCF_965194805.1. Classification (NCBI taxonomy): domain Eukaryota; kingdom Metazoa; phylum Chordata; class Mammalia; order Artiodactyla; family Balaenopteridae; genus Balaenoptera; species Balaenoptera borealis. The sequence goes on along the minus strand of NC_138878.1, from coordinate 27,990,932 downwards.
AGCTCTAACAGACAGCTAAGTTTTTTAGAATCAGGAACCCTGTTTAGTACAGGGTTTAACAGGTGAGACATTTGTGGCTGACCCACTTAAAGACTGTAAAAACGATGCAGCTGTTCCCCTCCCTTTTTTTTTTTTTTTTTTTTTTTTTTTGGCCAACGGGTATAAAGCAGTGTGGAATGAGTTTGGTGCCCAGCTCAGGAGGTGTTTGCTGTCTAGGAGACGTAGGTGACTCTGCTGACCAAGTCAGTAGATAATTGTTTTAGCATGAAATTAAGGGAATTCCTCTCCTCATAGTTTCTGTGGCTTCTAATATTTAACAGTTACTTTGTAGGTGGTAAAGGGAATTCCCACAGTGTTAGCTACTTCATGGATTCATAAATTTTCTATCTTTATAATTAAAAACAAAGTCTTTATTCTTAATTCCTCCTACTTCATTGTTTACATTTTACTTTGGTGTGCAAGAAATCACCATGCTGAAAACCTGCTTCATTGGTTTAGCACTTCAGTGATCTGTGAATGCCGAGAATCAACATATTTGGTGGGCAATTTATTTAAATTGTAAGTCTATCAGAGTAGCATTTAAAAATTTTTGGGTTAAACACAGCGCATTTCTGTAAGTCTACTTTTTAAAAGTAACTTTCAAAACATACTTTAAAAAAAAAACGCTCCCCCAAACAAATATCCAGAGATAACTATTGACATTTTGTTGTGTTTACTGCTTGTTTATATATTCAGATCCATACATTCATCAATGGAGATTGTGTATTGGGCATATAGTTTAGGCTTTATGTAGCTAGTATATTATGTACATCTTCCTATGCTAGCAACAATTCTTCTAAATCATTTTAATACCTTTAAGATAAAACTTCCACGACATAGAGGTACGATGATTTAATTGAAATATACCATACAGCACTGTTAAAACTATAGTCATCATGTTGTACGTTCTGTCCCCACTACGTATTTATCTTATAACTGGAAGTTTGTACCTTTTAACCACCTTCCTCCTATTCCCCTACCCCCAGCCATTGAACAACCTGCTCCCATAATAGAATATTTAGATTGTATTCAGTTGTTTGCTACTTCACATCTTTGCGTACCTTTTTTTGGTCACATATTAGTTTTTTTAAAGTACTTTTATCCTTTTTTCACTTAAATATTATTTTCCCATGTAATTAATCTTCAAAATGTTATATATAAAATATAATAATAGGATGTAATTATATTTTATAATAAATATAATGAGTATATAATGTTACATTATATGAATTTACAGTATAATTATTCCCCTACTGGGCATTGTGTCCATTTCCTGATTTTCTGTTTTATAATTGCATAGAGGGGCATCATTTTGCATAAAGCTTTAAAATTTCTGATTAGTTCCTCAGGAAAGATTGCTGGTGATGGAATGACTAGGCCAAAGAGCATGTACATTGTTCAGGGTAGTGAGAGAGATATGTGCATTTGCTTTCTGAATGACTGCTCCAATTCACCTTCGCCCACAATTCAGACCTGTTGCATACCTCACTCTCAGCAGTAGCAAGTTCACATTCACTTTTATTGTATATTTTATTCTCTTTCCCTCTTGTTAAGTTATTTGGCAACATCTGGTTATCCATGGCCAGCTTGGTCATCTTTATGCAGCTGCGTTACCTGTTTCATGAGGTACAACGTCGAATCCGCCGGCACAAGAACTATTTGCGAGTGGTTGGAAACATGGAAGCCAGGTAAGTAAGCACAAGTTGACGTTGCTCATGTTGACTCATTTGAGATCTTTAATAATAACAGATCCCAGATTATACGAGAACCTGCTTTTGTAAACTGTTAGCGGAATGGTGAAGAGTATATAGTCTCTGGAGTCAGACTGCCTGGGTTTGAATCCCCACTTAGTTGCCGTGTGATTTTGGGCAATTTACTTACCTCTCTGTGCCTCAGTTGCTTAAGTCTAGGGATGATAGCAGAACCTTCTTCCTGGAACTGTTGGGAGGATTCAATGGGATAATGAATGTAATATTACTTAGAACAGTACTGGGTACATAGTATGTGCTCAGTAAAGATTAGGTTCTTTTATTAGGTCATTATTTTTATCATCATTATTATTAAATGGATGTTTCCTTGGACTTCTGCCCTTTTTCTTCCTTACGCATGCATGCTCACACACACATACTCTCTCTCATACTCTTAACCTCAGTGGAGGAGGTACTCACTTGCCATCCTGAGGCTAAACCAAGCCTGAAAGTGTGAGATCAATGGGTATCCTTTTTGTGTCCAAGGGAACAGTTTGGCTCTCTGAGGGGTCTTAACTCCTCTGATTTACCCAGAAATGTTCGCTTAAGTCATCACTAACAGGAGCCATTGTTAAGACAGAGTCAGTTTCTGTGTATAGATTTCTTGCTCTTTGGTGGGCTATGAAGAGAATGCAGGTGTAATGTTTCTCGTGGGTGGAGATTTTTTACTGAACACGATTCCTCTGTAACTGTGCTGTTAAAGGTGAAGTCTCTGAAGTAAGCGGTGCTCAGTATTTGTGTGTGGAATTGACGGAGATACCTGCCAGGTGCACTTTGTTTTTTACAGGTTTGCGGTTGCAACCCCAGAGGAGCTGGCTGTCAACAACGATGACTGTGCCATCTGCTGGGACTCCATGCAGGCTGCGAGGAAACTGCCCTGTGGACATCTTTTCCACAAGTAGGAGCTTTGCAAAGGGCCGCATGGGACTGGTGTTCTGTCCAGGGGCATGTGGGTGCTTTTTGTGCCGGGGCTTAAGACCAGCCTTAGCCAAGGAGTGGGGACGTTCCCTCAGACTGGCTGTGGTGCTGGTACTGAGTGGGATGGGGAGCCTGGGTGTGTCTTCCTTAGTCCTCAGCCTCTTCCCTACACGGCAGGACTGTTCCCCACTCACAGGTTGCCATCTTAGTTTCTGGGTGTGTTAGCTCTCTTCATATTCCTTGTCCATTTAAGTTCTGAGATATAGCAGATACGCCTGTAAGACTTAAAGGGGTGGGGGGATCCTTGCTTTCTAACAGCTTATTCCCTATTCTTACCCTGGGGAGAATATATATCTTGGCATTTTGCACATGCCCTAAGGCAACATAAAAAAACACACCAGGGAAGTGTGCTGAGATGGGGATCAGACGAGAAGCACTAAGCAGTCCAGAACTGTGGCTGTGTTATCAGGAATTAGAAGATGGGATCTTCTGCAAACCTTCACGACTGGACTAGATCTGTGTGTGGTGCAGGCTGTTCCGTTCCCAGGGAGTCCTGTTGTCTCTGTGTTGCAGTCCTCACTGCCTTACATTATTCATTTTTAGAGATCTCACAGGAACTGTGTCTGTTTAACCTAAATCATTCTGTTTATAGATCGGATGTTTTTGGTGTTGATGGACCTTGAGGTATCTTTTGGCCTTTTGTATCTGTGGTCAATTTTGCATATTGAGAAAGTTATAATCTTTACATCTTTAATCTTCCTTTCCTTATTTTATATTCCCAAATAGTTTTTCTTCTCCTTTTTAATATTACAAGGGCTTTGGAGCTGGAGTGTCAGTAACTCAACACATTTATTGATTTTTTTTTTTTTTTTTTTTTTTAAATGTGCTGGGTGCTGTGTTGGGTTCTGGGGAATAAAATTAAAATGACAGATGTGGTCTTTGCTCTCACGAAGCTTTCAGCCTAATGGAGGAGACCGACATGAATTAACCACGCGCGTTTATGAGCATGTAATGATGAATTGAGATAAGTGCTCTAAAGAAAAGGAACGCGGTCCTTGAGAGCTTGTAACAAAGGAACCTGACTCCCACCTGGAGAAAGTGACTCTTGTTGATGAGTAGGAGTTAAGTCAGCAGAAGATGGGATCAGGTGGAAGAGCATTTGAGACAGAGGGAACATTTCTGTAGCAGGAGGGAGTGTGGCGTATCCAAGGAATTAAAGAGAACCCCTGTGGCTGGAGCTCAGGATGTCAGAGGAGGAGTGGTGTTTGCTGAGGCAGGAGAAGCAGGCATGAGTGGCCCTGCAGGGGCTTGAGGGCCACTGACGGGGTTAAAGTGGGGGCTCGGGGTCAGGGATGCAGTTGGAAAAGATCGGGACTAGTTAGTAAGGGCTGCAGTGGTTCGGCTGTGTGCCGAGAGGAGTGTGGATTGGTGTGGTGGAAGTGGAGCTGGAGGAGGGTGGACAGACGTGAGAAGGGTGAGGAAGCACGTGGTGCTAGATTGGCTGTGGGAAAACGAGGAATATGAGGCGTTGGGGATTCTCCTAGTTTTGCAGCTGTGCTACTGGATCGATAGTGGTGCTGATTGATGAGGTTGGAAGACCAGAGAATTCACACACATTTCTGAAAAAACTTTCAGGTAGTTCCTAAGGAGCTTGGAGACAGTTTGGAAGACTAACTCAAAAGAGAGTGTATTTCACCCCAGAAGAAATGGTTTCAATCACATGATTAGATTAATTTTAGGATTTAATGTTTTTGGTTGAGGCAAAATTCACATGACATACAATTAACCATCTTAAAGTATACAATTCAGTGGCATTTAGTGCAGTCACAGTGTGGTGCAGGCCACTGCTCTTCTCTAGTTTTGAAACTTTTTCATCACTCCAGAGTAGTGCCTCATACTCATTAAAATAAATCACTACCCATTCCTCCCTCCGCATGTTACCTGGCAGTCACTAATCTGCTTTCTGTCTCTATGGATTTGCCTGTTCTGGACAGTTCATGTGAAGGAAACCATATAATATGTGACTTTTTTGTGACTGGCTTCTTTTACTGAGCATAAAGTTTTCAAAGTCATCCAAGTTGTAGCATGTATCAGTACGTCATTTCTTTTTATGGCTGAATTTAAATTTTTTTAAATAATAAACAATTTGTTTATCCATTCTTCCATTGATGGACATTTGGGTTATTTCCACTTTTTAGCTATTGCAAATAATGCTGCTATAAACATTTGTGAACGGGTATCCATTTGAGTACCTGATTTTCTTTTAGGTATATACTTAGGAGTGGAATTGCTGAGTCACAGGGTAATTCTATGTTTAACTTCTTGAAGAACCACCAGACTTAGCCACAGCAGCTGCACCATTTTATATCCCATCAACAACGTACGAGGGTTCCAATTTCTTCACATCCTCACCAATACTTATTACTTTCTGTTTTTCTTATTATAGCCATCCTAGTTGGTGGGAAGTGGTGTTTCATTATGGTGGGTTTTTTACTTTTATTTTTTAAAAATTATTTATTTTTGGCTGCGTTGGGTCTTTGTTGCTGCGCATGGGCTTTCTCTAGTTGCGGCGAGTGGGGGCTTCTCTTCATTGTGGTGCGTGGGCTTCTCATTGCGGTGGCTTCTCTTGTTGTGGAGCACGGGCTCTAGACGCGCAGGCTTCAGTAGTTGTGGCGCACGGGCTTTGTTGCTCCGCGGCATGTGGGATCTTCCCGGACCAGGGCTCGAACCCGTGTCCCTTGCATTGGCAGGTGGATTCTTAACCACTGTGCCACCAGGGAAGCCCTATGGTGGGTTTTTTAAAATGATAATTCTCAAATGTTATGCTTTTATTGTAGTAAAAAAATACATACATAACATAAAATTTAGCTTTTAACCATTTTTAAGTGTGCAGTTCAGTGGCATTAAGTACATTCACATTGTTGTGCAACCTTCACCACCATCCATTTCCAGAACTTTTTCATCTTCTGAAACTGAAACTCTGTACCCATATAACACTAACTCCTCAATCTCCCCTTTTCCCCAGCCCTTGGCAGCTACATTCTATTTTCTGACTCTATGAATTTGACTGCTCTCACACAGTAGCACATCATACAATATTTGTCCTTTTATGTCTGGCTATTTCACTTAGTATAATGTCTTCAAGGTCCAGCCATGTTGTAGCATGTGTCAGAATTTCATTCCTTTCTAAAGCTGAAAAATATTCCATTGTGTGTATATATCACGTTTTGTTTATCCATTCCTCTGTTGATGGACACTTGGGTGGTTTCTACCTTATGGCTATCGTGAATAATACTGCTGCGAACGTGGGTGTACAAATTTCTTTTCAAGACCCTGCTTTCAATTCTTTTGGGTATATACCCAGAGGTGGAATTGCTGGATCATATGGTAATTCTATGTTTAATTTTTTGAGGAACCATCATATGGTTTTCCATAGCGAGTACACCATTTTACATTTTACACTAGATAATAGCCATCCTGAGGTGTAAAATGGTTTCTCATTGTGGTTTTGATTTGCATTTCTTTAATGACCAGTAATGCTGATCATTTTTTCACATGCTTGTTGGCCATTTGTGTATCATCTTTGGAGAATATCTGTTCAAGCCAAATTATCCTATTTTAATTGGGTTGTTTTTCTGTTGATGAGTTGTAAGAGTTCTTTATGTATTCTGGATACTAAACCCTTATCAGATGTATGATTTGCAAATATTTTCTCCCATTCTGTAATGTCCTTTCACTTTTTTCTTGGTAATGTCTTCTGATGCACAAATGTTTTAAATTTTTAATGAAATCCAGTTTACCGATTCTTTCTTTGGTAGCTCATACTTTCAGTGTCAAATCTAAATCCATTGCCAAATCTGGGGTCATGATAGTTTTTTTCTAATAGGTTTATGGTGTTAGCTCTTACATTTAGGTCATTGATCCATTTTGAGTTAAATTTTGTACATGAAGTGAGGGTAAGGGTCCAACTTCATTATTTTGCTTGTGGCTGTCCAGTTGTCCCAGCACCATCTGTTGAAGAATCTATTTTTTTTCCCCATTGAATGGTCTTGGCATCCTTGGCAAAATCATTTGGCCATAGACGTTTGAGTTTATTTCTGGACTCTCAGTTCTGTTCCATTGGTCTATATGTCTATCTTTATTCCAGTACTATGCTGTTTTGATTACTGTAGCTTCGTAGTAAGTTGAAATTGGGAAATGGTGCATCTTCCAACTTTTTCTTTTTTTATATTGTTTTGGTTATTTGGGGCTCTTTGCAATTCTATATGAATTTGAGGAGCCGCTTTTCCATTTCTGCAAAAAAGGCCATTGAAATTGAATAGGGATCACATTGAATCTGTAGATTACTTTGGGGGAAGATTGCTATCTTAACAATATTGTTTTCCAGTTCATGAACATGGGATTCCTTTCCTTTTATGCAGGTCTTCTTTAATTTCTTTCAGCAATCTTTTATAGTTTTTAGTGTCAAGTCTTTTGTCTCCTTGGTTACATTTATTCCTAGGCATTTTATTCTTTTGGATACTATTGTACATGGAATTGTTTTCTTAATTTCTATTTTGGATTGTTCATTGCTGGTGTATAGAAACATAACTGATTTTTCATGTTGCTCTTTTACTGTGCTGCTTTACTGAATTTGTTTATTAGTTTTATGGTAGTTTTTTTTGTGTGTGTGTATTGTTTAGGGTTTGTGTTGCTTAGGAATTTGTCCATTTTATCTGTATTATCTAATTTGTTGGAGTACAGTTATTTCTAGTATTCTGTTATAATCCTTTAAATTTCTGTAAGGTTGGTAGTATTAGTCACACTTTCATTTCTGATTTTAGTTATTTATATCTTCTCTCTTTTCTTAGTCTAGCTAAAATTTGTCAGTTTAGCTTTGATGTTTTCAAAGAACCAACTTTTGGTTTCATTGATTTGCTCTATTGTTTTTCTATTCTCTATTTCATTTATTGCTGCTTGAATCTTTATTATTTGCTTCCTCTTGCTGGCTTTGGGTTTCATTTGCTCTTTTTCTAGTTCCATAAGTTATAAAGTTAGGTTGTCGTTTTGAAATCTTTTTTCTTTTTAGGCGTTTTTGGCTATAAATTTGCCTCTGAGCATTGCTTTTGCTGTATCTCATTAAGTTTTGGTATGTTGTGCTTTTGCTTCTGTTTTCTTTTGTCTCAAAATATTTTCTAACTGCCCAAGTGATTTTCTCTTGACCTAGTGGTTGTTTAAGAGTTAGGATTTAATTTTTAAAACACCTGTCTGCCTGGGGTTGAGTGAGCAAACAGTTGTTAGGATCTCTTCTTGGTTTGCTTTACTTTATAGCTTTGGTTAATAGATTGGGGCAGGAGTGTATGATGATAATCTATGACAGATTCATTTGCCATAAAGCTAAATGTCTAGATTTCAACAGATTATAGCTAGATAATTTGTTGCTGTAGAAGATGTCTTTGCAAGATTTCAGAGTCCAGTAAATATTTACTTACATTGAAGTGTCATACTTAGACGGAGAAGAAAGAATCCTTCAATAGAACATTATTATAGTTATATAGAAATACAGCTGTTTTCTCTGAAGTTTGGTTTCTTTAGCTGTGGAAGTTTGACTTTTTTTTTTTTTTTTCTTTCAAGGAAGGCAACTATATCTGACCAGTTGTACTCACTTGGAGTTTTTAGGCTATTGTACATAATGTGGGAAGTTTTTGCAGAATATGAAGTAAAATTAGATTTGCTTATGAAAAGTGTGTCACAGGTAGCATTATTGGAAGGCAAGGATTTTACACATTTTGGTAGTCTCCCACAAGGCTGATTTTACTAGAGGTGTGATTTAAGGGTGTTCATTAAGGGGAAATGAACTTTAAAAAATATAATCATTTATTTGGCTAATAGTTACATGATCACAAACAGGAATTATAGGTACTTTATTGTTTCAAAATGTGATAGAGTTGAATGTACACATTCATTATTTTGGAACATTACTGTCATACATTCTTCCAGCAGAGAGATAGTAAGAAGTAGCTTCATCTTGGCCTCTGGGAAAGTTTTGGTACTTAAGTACCATTTGGTTGCTAGAGACTCTGAGGATCATCACAGTTTGGTGAGGTTCTCCTGTGTAACCTTATATGTGCACATGCTCCCAGATATTAAAAAAGAAAAGACACAGAGGAAGTGAGCATTTTTATTCAGTGCCTCGTTGAACTCTTAGAAAAAAGCTAATATATTATTATGGAACGGAAGGCCTCTTGAAATCTTAGGAGAAAGATAAGTACTATTATAAATTGGGAAGGTACCTTGGAGATCACTTCATCCAACCTTCTCATTTTTTTTTTTTTTTAGTATACTTCCTTTAATGGGCAGCACAAGTATTTATTGAGAGACTACCTTAAATAGGGCATTATCATCACCTGAAAAAGGGCACAAGAAGCTTTTCAGCCTGGTTGGGAAAGCAGAATACAAATATAAGAGGGTTGAAGAAGTTGGGATTATGGATGTAAGGTTGTAGGTACTCTGGGTGAAGACAGAAGTAAGGCTCTGGGGGGATGTGATGCTTGATGAAAAAGTGGATGGGAGGTCTTAGCAAATAAGAGGCGAGCTGGAAGGAGAGGAGCTTTAGTTGGAGAGTGAGATCTTTGAAGTCGTGATTTGGAAGAGAAGGCCAAGGTTAGTGGAGGCTAAAGTAGAGTGAGAGAACAGATCATTGGAATAGAGGATTCAAAGACATGAGAGGCAAGGGTGTTGGATGGTTCAGCCACATGGATTTGAAGTTAATCAAGTAGAGCTGGAGAGGAGGATGGTGAGCCAGGTGATGAAGTCTTGCTGAAGGGTCATGCCCAGGAGCTTGGTGGATGACCACGTATGTTAACAAATTAACGTTCAGAGCAGGATACACCAGAAGTACATTAGAGTGAAGCAGAGCAAAGGGGTAATGTCAGCAAGTGTTTCTCAACGTTTAAATCTTGCTAATGGTAAATAGAAAGTAAAATTGCAAGTCACTGATACATTCAGAGTACTTCTGGTGAATTCTCACAAAATATGCTAAGGATATCTTATTTTGGACTTTTTGGTAGCTCCTGTCTTCGTTCCTGGCTAGAACAAGACACCTCCTGCCCAACATGCAGAATGTCTCTTAATATTGCCGACAATAATCGTGTCAGGGAAGAGCATCAAGGAGAGAACTTGGATGAGAATTTGGTTCCTGTAGCAGCAGCTGAAGGCAGACCTCGCTTAAACCAACACAATCACTTCTTCCACTTCGATGGTTAGTTGGTTTCAACCTCTAAAACCATCTGCCAGGGGTTTTCTCCCCTTAGGGGATGATGTTTTAATTATAACTTGCCCTGTATGGGCGAGTTTAATGTTATATTTCAGTTTTAATTGAAAATGTTCGGTAAGTATAGACAGCACCGAGGGGTTATTCTGTGCCAGGCATTTTGCTAGATTCTGTGTGAATTGGGGGGACGGGGGGTGCGAGGAGGTGAAAGTAGTTACAGTTGAATCAACCGTGACTGCAAGGAGCATGCTGAATCAGCTTCATAGTTAACCACTGCTAATAATTTATTGCATCGGTGTAATACTTAAGCATATAATGAACGGTCATTGAGTAGCCTTTCCAGTGGGTACCAGAAGGAGAATCAGAACTAGAACCCTGTTTCTTTGCCCATAAAATATGAATATTCCATCTTCCAGAATATTGAAAGGGGTTGTAATAAAACCACACTTAAAATTCTAAGGTCATGGGCACCATGTCAGGGACTGGTTGATCATCCTTTAATTCACATTACATCAGGCTGTTGTTGATTTTCATCAATTCCAATACCATTAAATTCTGTGGGTTCATATTTCCTACTCTAAAGTAGGTATCCCTGGCTTATTTGTTTAGGAGGAGTGCTCTTCAGGTCTCTGATTTGAGTTTCTAAGGGTAGAGCACGGTGGGAGTGGCAACACATTGAAATCCCTGATAGGAAGGACCGAAGGAGTAGAGTGGAGTCTCTGAGAGGAGGGGATGAGGGCTGCTTGGCTGGCTGGGCAGGGATGCTGGGCAGGTGTAGAGGGGCTGCTTTGTGGCTGCTAATTACGGCCTCTACCACGTAAGACTTCTGAAATAGACTAGCAGATCTTGGACATGGGTCCTGGCTATGTAAGCTATTATTTTATGAATTATTACTGAAAACTTAGGCAAAATAGATAAAGGTAACTTTATTTCTCCCTAGTAAGTACATGAAATAAGTATCCAGCTTTTTATTGGGTACCATCTGTACAGGCAAGATCTTTGAGATGGCCATTGAACTTGTTTTACATTCCAGGCCTCAGTGCTTCTATGTGAAGGAAAGGGAAATCCTCCTTAAATGTGTGGCTTGATAATGGAGTTGTTTTACTGCTGACACCTGGTGGTGGTATATCTTAGGATTCCCTTTCCTTAGTGAAATGGCAGAAGCAACAGACTTCTTGGTACCATTAGTCCGCAAACCTGTGTTATAGAGCTCTTCGAAAAGAATTTCGAATCAGAAAACTAAAGTCTTTAAACCAGATTATTAAGTAAAAAATACTTCCTGAAAATGATGTCTCCAAACGAGTAGTATTTGTGTGTAGCGTGAAAGAGAGGGGCAAATTCTCATCTACTGTAGCAGCTTTAGAGCCCTGAAAACCTTCCTTATAGTGTAGCCTGAGAGAGGGATTGAGTTTGTGTGGATCCAGGGCCACTGGAAAGCAGGGAAGCCCAGTGGTGAAGTGTTCTGGAACCTGACTGTCTGGCTTCAAGTCCTGGCCACCATAATTAAATGCTGTGGTCTTGGGCAAGTTACCTCAGTTCCGAGTGCCTTGGGGAACCAACAAGAGCACTAGAGTCAAATCTCTGAGAAGAGTAAAATGGGAATAATAATAATAATAAACCCATGTAGGGTTTTAGTGGGGATTGAATGAGCTAATCCACATGGGACACTTGGTCAAAGGGCTGGAGTAAAGTAAGCCCTCAGTGAGTACCAGCTGGTACCACAGAGCGGCCGACCGCAGAGTAACTGACAGGGGAAAGAGGTCTCTAAGACTTGTGCTGGCTTCTTGTTTGTTTTAGGGTCCCGGATTGCGAGTTGGCTGCCAAGTTTTTCAGTCGAAGTGATGCACACCACCAATATTCTAGGCATTACACAGGCAAGCAACTCCCAGCTTAATGCAATGGTAAGGACCGCTCACTGCTTTTGAAAGGTGATTAATAATCGGGAGGGAAGGAAAAGCTGGAGAACAGTTGCAGTGTGCATGACTCAGTTGGTCTCACTCTGCTCTGGCAGAATGGCGGGATTAAAAAAAAGAACAGCAGGATTTTCAGGAGCATCTTATTCACTGGGATAACTTCAATTCCTGTGCTTTAAAATTTGAAACTGATTTGGAAACCAGCTTTCATTATACTTGTGTGGCAGATAATCTAACCTTTTCTGAGCACTACTAAGTTCACTCTCATGATCTAGGCTAGTGTTGGGACACCTCTTGATTTTCACCAAAAATATTTGGGGAGTTATTGGCTGGAGTGAATGATGTGACTTTTATTAAAAATTGTCGTAGGCCTACTGAATGTGTTATTTTAACCCCCTCTTCTCCCTTCCCAAAGTAAATAAATGAGTATACCTTCACATACACACTTATACATACATACATGCCTGTGGATATACATATATAAATATAAATATATACACACACACACCTTGAGATATTCAGGCATGCTGTTGGTTCAAGGATATTGTCCACATACTTCAAGATTCTTTGTATTTTTCTTAAAGCTTTGTCATATGGGGTATATTTTTATTCTGCAGTGTTGGAGAAACATGGTTCACCGTTTGTGAAATGTAGTGTTCATTGTGAGGATAAATGCAGGAGTCTTAAAAATGCAACCTGTGTTAGTCCAACAAACGTGTACTGAAAGCCTGTTCCCAAGACGGGCACTGTGCAGTGTCAACAAATTGCGTAGCACCTGTAGTGTCAACAAGGGGGACAGGAGCCCTACTCTCAAGAAGTGTGAGTTCTGCGTGGGGTGGGGGGAGGAGACTGATCATAAACACCAGCAGATAAGATCGTTGCCGACGGGGACGCGGACTCTGCAGGCAGCAGGGCAGGTGATGTGGTGGAGCAGTGGGTAAAGGCTGTTCTAGAGGAGACATTCAGGGAAGTCTCAAGAGGTGATATTTAAGCTGAGACATGAAGGCTGAGAAGAGAAGGAGGCAGATCGGGGGAAAGAGGCAGTGGAAACAGTAGGTACAGAGGCCATGAGGTGAGAATGTTCAGAAAACAGAGAGGTGATTGTGGTTGGAGCCTGCGAGTCGGAACCAAGATTGTGACATAAATTGAGGTTGCAGAGCCCGGTCAAGCAGGGATTTGTAGGCTACAATCCAGTTTAGATACTATAATGAAAGTATGAGAAGGCCATTCAGGGCTTTTTTTCCTCCCCCAGGGGACTGACAGGACAGTTAACAGAGAATAATTTACTTCTGAGAGAATGAATTTTAGAGGGGCAAAAATGGGACCAGTGAGACCAGTTAGGAGACTGTTGCAGTAGTTCAGGCAAAAAAAGATGGTGGCTTGGACCAGGGCATTGGAAATAAAGATGAAAAGAAGTGGCGGATTTCAGATGCTTTTCGAAGATGAACTGATGGACTTGACAGTGCTTTGATTTGGATGTGGGGTAGTGGGGTGAGGGGAGTGCTGGTTTTCGGTCAAGCAGCTGAGCAGTGGTGTCATGTGTGAGATGGGCAGGACGGGAGGAGGAACAGATGGAGGACAGGGACTCGGCCTTCTGTTTGGCTGGGAAGTTGGGGTGTCTGTGAGACATCCAAGTAGAGATGTCATGTAGACAGTTCTGGACCTCAGGAAGGAGATCCAGCTGGAGACAGACATTTGGGAGCTTTAGTCTGTAGGGGACTGGATCTCTTCGAGGGAAAGAAGGTAGCTCAGAAGGAGAAGAGGGCTCAGGACTGAGGTCTGGCTGAATGGGAGGAGCCATGGCAGCGACTGAGAAGGAAGGAAACCAGGAGAAGCGTCAAGTCAACCATGTGGGAATTCTTAGAAGATGAGGTCAGAGAAGTGCATGTTGGGTTTGGCAGAGTGGAGGTGGTTAATCAGCTGGAGAGGAGCAAGCAGCTTCCATGGCTCGAGGGCCTGAGTACTAGGTTGTTGGATTGGAAAATGAGTGGGAGCTGAAGACACCCAGTAGCTGGCAGTGTGTTATAAGAGGGAGTGGAGAAGTAATGTGGTGGCTTGATAGGGGTGTGCCGTCAGAGGAGTTTTTGTTAATATATTTTTTTTAAGATTTTGGAGCAGGCCATTTATCCACAAATTTCAAAACCTATAGAGAGTATCCAGTGAAGTCTTTTCCTCCATCCGCCCAGACACCCTCCTCTCTTGCAATAACAACTTCAATTAGTTTCTTCTGTGTTGTGTTTTTCCAGAATGTTTACATACACATATAAGCAAATAAGTATGTATTCTTTTTCTTTTCCCCACGGGTCTTCTTTTTTTCTATTTTTTAAATTGTGGTAAAATACACGTACCACAAAATTTATGATCTTAACCGTTTTTAAGTGTTGTACGGTTCAGTGGTATTAATAAGTATATTCATATTCTTGTGCAACTATCAGCCACAATCCATCTCCAGAACTCTTTTCATCTTGCAAAACTGAAGCTGTATACCCAGTAAACAATAACTCCCCATTCCCTCCTCCCTAGCCCCTGGCAGCCACCATTCTCCTTTCTTTCTCTGTGGATTTGACTACTTTAGGTACCTCATATAAGCAGAATCATACGGTATTTATCTTTTTGTGACAGACTTATTTTACTGAGCTTAATGTCCTCAGGGTTCAACTATGTTGTAGCATGTGTCAGAATTTCCTTCCTTCTTTAGGCTGGATAATATCCCATTGTATGAATAAACCACATTTTGCTTATCCGTTTATCTGTCGGTGGACACTTGGGTTGCTTCCATGTTTTAGCTATCGTGAGTAATGGGACTATGAACATGGGTGTACAAATATCTCTTGGAGACCCTGCTTTCAGTTCTTTTGAGTACCCAAGAGTCTTCTTAAAAAGATTCTAAAACATGCTTGGTGTACGAATAGGAATGATCACTGGAGGGGGAGAGATTGATGGTACAGAACAAACAGAAAAGTTAACTGAAGGCAAAGACCTGAGGTGGAGGGTGGGTTTGGGAGCCGGAGCCAGGAGAGGGGCATTCTCACCTTTGTTGGGAGGCGGGATGGACGTAGCTACAGGCGTGTCATTTTGAGATACGGTTTAAAAAGAAGGCATGGCTCATAATAACCATTTAGGTAGAAGCAGCCTAAGTGTCCATCAGAGATGAATAGATTATGAAAATGCTCTGTCCACACAGTGGAATATTATTCAGCCTGAAAAAGAAGAACTTTGAGGATACTATGCTAAGTGAAATAAGGTAGTCACAAAAAGACAAATACTGCGTGATTCCACTTACATGAGCCATCTAAATTACTCAGACTCTTAGAAAGTAGAATGGTGGTCGCCAGGGGGAGGGGGAGTGGGGGTCGCTGTTCAGTGGGTGTAGAGTTTCGGTTTTGCAAGATGAAAGCGTTCTGGAGACCTGTTGCACAGCAGTGTGTGTATAGTTAACATTGCTGTATACTTAAAAATGGTTAAGATGGGCAATTTTATGGTATATGATTTTGACCATTAAAAAAAAAAAAAAAAAAGAGTTGGCTTCCCGCGGTCTTCTGCTTTCTCAGTGAAGCGCCCAGCCAGGTCATCAGCAGAGAGTGAGAGCGGTGTCGCGAGGGCAGATGGACCGGGAGTGCGCAGCCCTGCGTGGCCGATGACTGGCTCGGGCCAGGCTCTGTGTGGGCACCTCAGGGTCGGGCAGCTGTTGAAGCTCTTCAGGTGGGTCACCTCACCTGCCCCCTTAAAAAAATCTGAATTCACGGACATGTAACCCTCCCAGGAATGAGAATTACCTTCTTGGAGTTGGTGTGTTTAGAATGCTCAGGCAGGCCCTGGTGTTCTTCCTCCTGTTGCATGGTGGATTGGAATAGCCTATTTTTAGCACAACTAATTTACTGTCACAGTACATTTTTTATAAAAGTCTAATATATAACTTGCTGGATTTTCTGGAAGAGAAGCTTTGGCCAAGTGAACTGAATCTTGGACTTATTTTATTTGGGAAATGAGAGGGGGCCTTTTTAAGAATAGAGGAGAATGTTATCTGATTATTGAGGTTGTTTTGGACTCTTGCCCAGTTAGCTTTGACTTGACCTGGGTTGTGAAAAATGATCAACTACATTCATAGAAACAATGAGGGGATCCCAGGCCCGTGGAGCTCCGGGTCCTTTTGTCCTACACACTTGTCTTGCCCTCCCTGCCCCAACGATGACCCAAAGCAAAGCTTTGCACAGGTTTCACCCCGGTCTTTTCTCTTTAGGCCTGACACTGGGACACGTTCCTCTCTTTCTACATGACAACATGTTTCTTGGGAGCCACTATCCCAACAGTAGAATTTATTGTGCCCCCAAAGCAATTATATATTTCCTTGTCGTTTTTTCTTTTGGTCATTGGGACTTCTCCACAAATAAAACCTTGAACGTAAGCATTCGTAAAATAAATACACACGTATGAGCAAAAAGTCTGGAGCTGCTTGGATGAAAGTACCGGTGGTGGTGCGCCGAGATCTCTGCCTGCTCCCCTCTGTATGTGTGCCCACCCTAGAGCCCTCATGGCCTCCGAGACGTTTCTAGAGTACAGTTTGAAAACTGCAGCTCCAGAGCAACATTAGCAATTACATTTATTTTTTTATTTTTTACTTTTATTTATTTGTTTTATTTATTTGGCTGCGTTGGGTCTTAGTTGCAGCATGCAAGATCTTCGCTGTGGCGCGTGGCCTTCTCTAGTTGTGGCGTGTGGGCTGCAGAGCGCACCGGCTCAGTAGCTGCAGCGCGCAGGCTCTCTGGTTGTGGCACGTGGGCACAGAGGTTGTGCGGTGTGCGGGCTTAGTTACCCTGCGGCATTTGGGATCTTAGTTCCCGGACTAGGGATCGAACCTGCGTCCCCTGGATTGGAAGGCGGATTCTTAACCACTGGATCACCAGGGAAGTCCCAGCAATTACATTTTTTTATAGTCTTTTTTTTTTTTTTTTAAGTTGAAGTAAAATTTATTTACAATAAATTCACCTTTTTTAGTATCCATCTCTGAGTTTTGTCAAACTCAGTCATGTGACCACCACAATAATCAACATATAGAACAGTTCCTTTCCGCCTCCCCCCAGATTCCATTGTGCCCCTTTGTAATCACTTCCTCTCCCACCCCCAGCCTGTAGCAACCACTTATCAGTTTTCTGTCTCTGTAATTCTGCTTATTCTAGAATGTCATATAAATGGAATCATAGGGTACATAGCCTTTTGAGTTGAGCTTCTTTCACTTAATGCATTTTAATTTCACCCATGTAGTGTGTATCAGAAGTTTGTTCCTTTTAGGAATTAAATCTTTAAGCAGAACATGTTTATATACCTGAATTTTAGTGAGCTTTACAATGAATGCTTTTTAAAACTAGAATATTCTAGTTCAGCCTGTCTCGGGCTCCAGTTGGATTTCTGGGCTTTTTAATTTAAAGTTGATGTTGTCCCCAAGTTTTCTGTTTGGCATTCTGGAAAAATACTAAGAAATACTGCAGTTTGATGGTGATTTGTGGCATAGAGGTGGCCCCTTACTTGTGTTTTCAAGGCAGGTCACCAAGTTCAGTGCCCAGAGGCTGCCTTACCCATGACCTCAGTGAGCAACTGTTGAGAGTGAACATTTCATGGCTTCTTTGTTTGTATTCCTATAGGCTCATCAGATTCAAGAGATGTTTCCCCAGGTTCCATACCACCTAGTACTGCAGGACCTCCAGCTGACACGCTCAGTCGAAATAACAACAGACAACATTTTAGAAGGACGGATTCAAGTACCTTTTCCCACACAGGTAAACTGAGGTTTCAGACATGACAAATGAATTCTTTCCTCGCAAAGGTTTAATCTTCTAGATTAACTTTCTAGTTACTTAACAGCTGAATATCATTTATGATTTGATGAAGGGTTTCTGTGAATTCCCTAACTTCCCAGATTATGACTGAGAACAGACCCATCCAAGAGGCTTGGATTAAGACAAGGACAAAACTATCTGGCTAATTTTTTGTGCAGATGTACACCCCAAACCAGCCTGCCCTTGCCAGTCCAGGAGGTCCTAGCATCGGTTCCTTTTGGACAAGGATTGGCAGTCTTTCCCTATAAAGGACAGATAGAAATATTTCAGGCCTTGCAAGCCATGCATTATCTGTTGTAACTTCTCAATTCCTGCTGTAGCACTGAAGGAGCCATGGACAATATGTAAATGAATGTGCATGACTGTGTTCCAGTAAAACTTTGTTTACAAAAACTGTTGGAGTGCTTGGCCCACAGGCTATAGTTTGCTAACCCCAGCTATAGGAGGTATCGCCCTCTGTCCCTGGCTTTGCACATTGGTATGGCTTTCCACTGGGTATAATTCCTATCTGTGTGTGAGGCTTATATTTTTGACTTTTTTTTTCTTTTTTTAAAGATCCTATTTCCTGGCCCATCATGTAACCTCTTTGATGGGTACAAAAGTATTGACATTTTAAAGAAAGCTTTCTGGCAGGACCGAAGAATATATGTGATTAGGGAATCATATACCAAGAAATTACTCAACTTAAGTATGCAGAAACATGGAAATCTGTTAGTAAAATCTTCAAGCGTGAGAATCTTGGAAGAGGGAATGAGCCTCAACTTGGGAGTCAAAGGGGCTGAGGTATCAGAGGTGGCTCAATGGTCCTTACCTGTTTGACCTGGCTCTGACTTTGGGTTTCCCCAGGAACAGACCCTGAGACAGGGATTCAGTTGCCAGTAGTTAATTTGGGAGGTGTTCCAGGAAACATGGGAAGTATTCCAGGAAACACAGGCAGCAGGTGGGGCTGTGAAGTGGATAAAGGGTTTGTTATCCAGCAGTTACCATCGTGGGCAGCTAGAGCTTGAGCCCACTGGAGGCCTCTGGGGTCCAGTGTAGGATGCATTGTTCCTCCTGAGGGGGGAGGAGCCGGGGTGCTTATACACCAGTTTCCATCAGTTGTTGGTTGAGGGCTGCCTCCAGCGGGGGCCAGGTTCCTTCACACAGCCAGAGTGTGTCCTCGGGCGATGAAATACAGAAACTGGGCAGCCGGCACGCAGCGGGCAGACCTTCAGGGACATGCGCAGGGCCCCGAGGTGTCTGCAGCGTGGGCTGGGATCTCGGCCTGGATGAAAGTGAGAACAGCAGTACCTAGTTCACAGGATGTTAAGGAGATGAATGCGATGATGGTGTCAGTGCTTTTCCAAAGTGTCCTGTCGGGGTTAACTGCTGTTGTCGTTTTGTTATTGTTGTGCAGTTACTGTTACTGAAAGGGAAATTAAACGTGGGCCCACTGATGACTCTCAGATTTAGGCCTCAGGCTCCTTTGCTGTGTCTTGAAGCTCAGTAGCGCTCTCATGTCTTCGATGCCGTGGGATTTGCTAAACTCAGACTGTTGGGGTTGTAGCTCCCCCATGCTCCAGGTCCCCCCGTACCCGCCCGCCGAGCTCAGAACGGCTCTGCACTGTCGGTGCTGCTTTCTCTCTTTCAGCGGTCAGAGAGCATTAGGCCTGCATTGAACGGTCCTGCGGAGAGGCCAAACGGCGAGCAGGAGGACGGAGAAGCTTCCGCTCAGGTAAGGCCTGCGTACTAGAGAGAGCGCGTATGGGATGGGGAGCAGCGGGGGACCTGGCGGTGGTCTGCACCCCGCCTCTGACGTTTGTACGGCTGAGGGCGAGAGTAGGGAGGAGGCCGTATGCCAGCGTCGTCTCAGTGTCCAAGGGTAACAGACCTTGCTGTGCCTGGCATGGCCTGCAGCCCCCTCCCTGGGGACTGGCCTCAGGACCGGAGGAGAAGAGTCATGCTCTGCCGGGCCGGCCCTGCCGCTGTGAACTTGAGTGGCGGCACTAGGCAGGGCGGCGTGAGGCTGAGCCCAGGACCCTGGGTGACTGAGCCGGGCTCCGCTCTCTAGGGCCGAAATCCTCAGCTAATTCTCCCCCCACACCTCGCTTGTCCAGCTCAGCATTTGCAGAGACTTCATGCATTTCACAAAAACGAGACCCCTGGGGTGGGGGGAAGTGTGGTTCTCCTGGGAACCAGGTTAGCCTAGATAGCCACGCTGGGTGACCCGGAGTAGCTGCGTGCACCCGGGAGGAGCTCCCGGGTCTGGCTTCCAGGGCAGAGGTGCCTCAGCCCCACCCCATGCTCTGCCCCACACAGCCTGGGGTTCCGGTTCGTGTCCCTTTTCTGGAATTCCCATTTGCGTATTCAATTACCGTGCTTTCCAGAAGTTTTCTTAAGAGACTGAAGAAGCCCCAGACAGCCCTATCTTTGTGTTTCCTTGTTGGTGTGATGTGTGGGGCTTCCCACACAGGGGCTGGGGCCTGAGGATGGCGCCGCCTTCTCTGCCAGCGTCGGTCAGGGCTCTGCTGGAAGCAGCTGCTTTCACTGACGAGTGACATGCAGGCTGCTTTCACCTCACGTGCCTTTCCCTGCAAATAGGAAACAGTAAAAACTCCTAAGAATTCTTCAGATCTGTTGCTGAGTTAAAATTTTCATATCCAAATCTGTAATTGGGTCGTGCAGCATTTGTAAAATGGCGTCTGGCTTCTGAAGAAGGGGCTCATTGTGTTTCCAGTTTTCATAGCTGGCTTAGCTCAGATTTGGATACTAGGCTGGCTTGGGGGCCTTGTGGGTACAGCACGTTTGATTTCTGTCTTGATTCCCCATCTCTATTTTTAGAGTGAGCATGAAGGCTTTCTGAATTTTTTTTAACATAGTGGAAGGAAAGCACTTGTTTCACAAAGAAGCTTGCTATATAACACTTTTGGCCATTCTTAGGAAATAAAAAGTTCTTGGGTAACAGTTAATAAACACCTCAGTTTATCCCAGTCGTCAGATCAGATCTGCCCGTTGCTTAAATTGGGGTCTCCCCTCTGCCCAAGCTCAGGCCTACGTGGATCAGGCTTGGAGGCCGGCAGGAACCTGAGGGTGGCCTTCCATTCCCTTCCTTCCACCTCCACCTCCACCTCCACCTCCACTCACCAGCTCTTCTTTCTAACTTCCTCTAGGGTCGGACTCAGGAGGCGAGAGGGTTAAGATGGGCCATGTGACCCCAGTGTGTGTGTGTGTGTGTGTGTGTGTGTGTGTGTGTGTGTACGTACGCATGTGCACATCTGTATATATATGTGTTACAGCTGTTATTGTAGAGATCTCCCTGTCCTGTCTAGCACCAGAAACCTCGACCATACTTAGTTTGAACTTGGGCTGGCTATTTATGACCACCCCTTCCTTCATGGGGCTCCCTTCACCCCTCCCAGTGGTCCTCTTGGGCAAAGTCAGTTTCAACAGCCTCAGGCTGGTTCTCCCGCAGGACCCACGTCCCCTCCCCCAGGACACACACAGCAGTGCCTTACAGTCAGTGGAAGTTGAACTGGCTCCCATCGAAGCGTTTTTAAAATCTGCTACAAGCCAGTTTCTTCCTCTTAGATTTTTCAGGTGTGTGTTAGTCACCACCAGTCTCTGTGTCCCCCAAACTCTAGGGCACATGAGTCAGGCCACATGGTTCTCTTTTTTAAAAATTATTATTATTTTTTTAAATTTTTAAATTTTTTATTTTTTGGCTATTGGGTCTTCATTGCTGAGCGCGGGCTTTCTCTAGTTGCGGCGAGCGGGGGCTACTCTTCATTGCGGTGCGTCGGCTTCTCATTGCAGTGGCTTCTCTTGTTGCGGAGCACGGGCTCTAGGCACGCGGGCTTCAGTAGTTGTGGCGTGTGGGCTTCCGTAGTTGCAGCTCGCGGGCTCTAGAGCGCAGGCTCAGTAGTTGTGGCGCACGGGCTTAGTTGCTCCGCAGCATGTGGGATCTTAGTTCCCAGACCAGGGCTTGAATCCGTGTCCCCTGCATTGGCAGGCGGTTTCTTAACCACTGAGCCCCCAGGGAAGTCCTCACATGGTTCTCTTGAAGTCCCTCACTCGCTTGGCTGAGGGCAAGGAGAGGTGGCAAGGGTGGGTGAGAGAAAAGCGCGCACTCCAGGAACTCTTAAAAATAGCCTCTCAGCCTCTTCCTCCTCAACTCTGCTGTCGCCTGGAGGTGGGTGCTGGGCTGACGCTGGCCAGCCTGGGTCTGGGCCTGAGTCTGGGAGCATGAGTAGTAGATGGCCGGGCAGCTGCCTGAGCCTTTTGGGGCTCCTGGGCATTGTGTTGGCCTTCACAGCTGCAGCCAGAACAGAGAGAGTCCCATTCTTATATCCTGTTACGTGAGGAACCACGTGATATTATATCAGTTTTAACAAGGATACTTAGAATTTACCATTTTTTATCTGCCTTACTGTTCTCAGAGTCAAGTGAGGGTATAAAATTTGTGCAGTATATGTGATAAGACTTTTTTAAATTTTAGAGCAATAAGTAGCATTGAGCAGAAAATTCCCAGAATGCAAATAAGCAGTTAACTTTGTTATCTTCTGAGAGTACAGTTTCGAGGTGCTCCTGTTTTCATACTGGTAATCATTCACTTATTCCATAGCGTTGAACATGCCGTGTGGGTCAGGTCCTGCCCTTCGGGAGCCCATGTCTGCCGTTACACACGTGCCCGCGGTTCCCTGCCGGGCAGCCCGCCTCCTTTTAAGTCCAGAAGAGCGTTATTTGGGGCACCGGTCAGATGGGGAATCTGCCTGGCAGGGCAGCCCGTGCTCACAGTGGCCCCTTGCTTCCTGTGTGTCCAGACCGAGCGGGTGCCGCTGGACCTCAGTCCTCGGCTGGAGGAGGCACTGGACTTCGGTGAGCTGGAAGCGGAGCCCAGTGAAGGGGAGGACTTTGAGGCCCGGGGGAGCCGCTTCTCCAAGTCCGCTGACGAGAGACAGCGCATGCTGGTGCAGCGCAAGGACGACCTCCTGCAGCAGGCACGGAGGTGAGCGGGTTCCGCAGCCCCCGCCGGGCTTGAAGGCCCTTGTCGTGGATGCCAACGCTGAAAACCTATCACCTGTCAGCTAAAACTTCAGGTTTCAAATCTCTGTTGAAAAACCTGATGATCTGGTAATACTGGGCCCAGGTAGTAACCTCCGGCTGGTGCTGCTGGCGTCTCCTTGTGGACGCTCTCTGCCACACTTAAACGGTTAGCACTTCTGTGCCAGTGTGTTCTAGACCCTTTATGTTAATTACTCTAATTCCCTTAACTCTAAGAGGGAGCATGGTAATTATACCCATTAGACAGACTTAAAGCTGAAGACACTGAGGCCTAGAGAGGCTAACACTGGCCTGGTGTCCAGCTCCTGAGTCCTCCGTCTTGGCCACTCTGCGTGCAGCCGACCTCGAAGCGCCGACCCCCACCCCCCAGCCCCAGGCGGGAGCCGCCAGAGCGGGCATGTTCTGTCGCCTCGCAGGCGCTTGTTACTTAAACTCTTGGGGCCGGGGCCGGTGTTCTGTTCCTGTGGGTGGGTTCCGTGCCCAACGCAGGCCTTGTGAGTGGGGACTTCGCGCTGTGCGTGTAAGTGGAGAGGGGGTGGCCGGTGGAGAGAGAGGAGCTGAGCGGCCGCCTGATGCGGAGAACTTCTGCCCCTCTGTTCAGGGACAGGTGTCTTTTTCACGGGGTGGTGCTGAGTGACAGCTTCGTGACGGTGCTGGGCAAGTGGGGGAATTAAAGAAGCACATTGTATGTTTCTGTGTGTGTGCGTGTTCCAGAGCTTCCCTGATCCCTCACTCAAGTCCTTTGTTTTTTGTAGGCGCTTCTTGAACAGAAGTTCTGAAGATGACTCAGCCTCGGACAGCTGCCTCCCCTCGGAAGGCACGACCTCTGACCCCATGACCCTGCGTCGAAGGATGCTGGCTGCTGCCGCGGAGCGGAGACTTCAGAAGCAGCAGAGCTCCTAGCGCCTCCTCCCGAGCTGAAGAGGCCTGTCCCCAGCTCTGCCTGCTGAGTGAAGGAGTGGGCTCAACTGCATTGCGCTGTGTAAAGCACGTGGTCTTAATAGTGTGTGGACAGCTGGCAGATTTAATCCTTTTTTGTAATACTTTCTATGTGACATTTCTCTTCCCTTTAGAAACACTGCACATTTTGACTCTAAGCATGATCTCTTCTGCGTTGACTGGACTTCGTAGGGGTGGGGGAGGATCAAGAGGAAGTGGGCAGCCAGAGACCCTGAAGGGGGCCGCTTCCATGACGGCTTTATGCAGAAGTCATAACAAATGCTGGTGTCTTTAGCTCCAGATGTGGCAGGAAGTGGGCGTGGGGGGGCCGGGGGGGAATCGGGAGGTGCAGGGGGTGGGATCCATAAAAAGCGGTGTGGAGGTGTACAGCCTGAGCCTGACTCCACGCCACTGGGTAATTTATGTTGTCACACTGCTGTTCTTGGTGCGGAGGCGTTCAGAATGTCACAGAGGCCAGACCTACGGGCTCCTGGACCCCTGGGCCGGCAGGGCATCTCGGAAGAACAGTGCTTGGTTTGATACCTGCAGCAGAGGAGAGGAAAGCCCAGGGGCGTAGTGTGAGGAGGTGACCCATCGTGTCCCAGTACATCCGGGACTAGCTTTCTGAGCCCCCTATCCAAAGCTGGCTTTATTTCCGTTAACGCTGGTGCTCCCGCATCTCATGAGGACACGCTGTGTGTCTGTCCTCTCTCTGCATTTCATCGTCCCCCCCACCCCCCTGGACACGGGGAAAGGGTTAAGCGGCAAGCCTTGGTTCATGGTTTTAATTCCTTGTTAAAGTAAATTAGGCAATGCCAAAGGCTGTGGGTTTGGTCCTTGGAGAAAATGTGGGCCTTACAAGATGGGAGAGTAAATTTTGGAGGGCTTTATTGAAGAAATAAAAGACATCTTTTGTATCTTTCTTCCCCGGAGCCCTTCATTTTCATAACTGTGTTCCTGTTGGTTTAATTAAACGTAGAAAGGTAAGATGTTGAGTCCACCTGCCTTGGAGCAGACCCAGGTCTGAACTTTTTCAAATCCTTGACACATTTAACTTGAAGGATTTGAAACACACTATCATAGGTCACCTAGTTCAGTTTTATGTCCTACTGGATTAAGTTTTTAATGTTTGAAAGCATAGTTTTATGGTAGTCCTTCTGGGAAGAATCCAGTATTATCTAAAATTATTGGCAAAGTTAAATGTATTTTACATAACAAAGTTTTTAGAATGTTGAGAAGTAACTGAAAATAGAGTGATGTTTAGGCTGAGATAATTTATTTCAATACATCTTTCAAAAGCCTTATCTTGAAATGCTGTTAGTAAATTTCTGTGATTTTTATTTTTCTTTTTAAATTGGTTTTGCTGAGAGCATAGCTATTTGTTTTTATTGTAAAACAATAATAATGATAATAAAAAGCAAACTCTCCTAGTGTGTTGTGTGTGGCTGGGAGCTAAGGCAGTTTTTTTCAGAGGTGCGGAAATTAGAACGCGTTTTGATTTTGTGTGTTCCGTTTTGGTTGGAGGGTTTTTTCATCCTTGTATATGTGTGCATGTTGTGCACATTTAAAGATGATACCAGTTCCATGTGTTCTTATGTTTCAGATGTGTGAAAAGAGAAAATGTTTTGGAGTCAATTTTAGAGGGTCCTGAGACATTGGAATACAGCAGTATGACAGTGATCAAAGTGGAGCCATGCCTTTAAAATGACCCCAAAAGAGAAGTCCTAAATTCACCCTTAGATTTTACACCTGGATAGTAAAGGGTTCTGGGCACTAATTGTATTGTCTCTTGGCTTTTGTCACTTCTTGAGGGCATCTGGGACAGATGCCAAGGGCAAGGGCAGGAGGCTAGACCAGTGTCCCGTTCCATCAGATGGTCCCCATCCCATGGCCCCTTCACTGTGCTGGCTGTCTCCAGGAAGGGAGCCTGTCCTCGTGCTCCGCCACGTAGCCCAAAGCAGAGGCCAGGCTGCTGGTTCACGTTTGTAAACTGAGTGTTTGGGCGCTCTGTGAATGGTGGTGGAGGTGCCCTTGCCCTCTCTGGGCTCTTTTGGAAGTGCTCTCCCTTACTCCCTCCATTTTCTTTTGGCTCTGCTGACATCTTGGGTTCTCGCTGTTTTGTTTTCTCCCCCTAATTTTGAGGCTTTTATGTACTGTAGAGATCGATGGTCCTTGTGGATGTTTTTCTTGTGTTGATATAAATCCTGGGTGCCCAGGTGGCCACTTGGACCTGGTTTCCCACTTGAGCTGTGCAGACAGTATGCTTTTTTATCTTCAGCCAGCAGACGTGGTCCTCTCTGGGCGTGACTTTCCCCACTACGGGGAGGAAGCGGAGAGCTCTGTGGAGCAGGGCCTCGCATGCAGGAGGAGCCATGGCCCTGCCGCCGAGCTGGTCAGGGAACAACGCCTGCCTGCCCTGAAGGCCCTCCATCATCTGAACGCCTCCATCTCTCGGCGCCCCTGACTGCACCTTAGAGTCGCTTGTGGAGTGTCTGGAGACCATTGATGCGTAGGCTCTGCCCCCACGTGTCTCATCTAATTGAATTGGTCTTTCCCTGCACCCTTTCCCAAGAAAATGCTTCTGGATCCCATTTTAAGGAAGATAAGGCAAAGAAACTTCTGTTGTTTTTATCTACAAAATTCATATGCAAGAACTGTTATCCTATGGCTCATTTTTTTTAGAGAAGTTCAGGTATGCCATATGTAGAAGTCACGGCGTCCTGCAGCCTTTCATCTGCATCCCCCCAGACCAGTGTCCTGAAGTCAAGCTGTGGCCAGGAGCGCAGCCTTCCCATCAACAGAGATGGCTGTGAGCCTCCCTCTGCAGATAAGTTGGGGCGAGGGGAGCTGGTGGGAGCAGCGCTGGGGGAGGGATGGGCCTGGCTGGCTCACCAGCAGGCTTTTCCTGGCTGAGGAGCTCCCGGATCCGTTCTTTGTTAACAGGAGGGGACTAGCCTCTTGTTACGCCATGGTCTCTGCAGCAGTATCAACCCCCACTTTCCATCCTCACTAGATTCAAAAGGCCACTGGAATTGCCAAGGAGAGGCCTTCCTGGGCTGCTGGCGTGCGGAGGATTCCAATTAACTGCCCTTGCCCAGCCCCTGCCATCTCCTAGGTGGAGCACTTGACTGCTTGGCTAGTAAGTGATCCATGGACATGATGCAAGGATTTTGATGAGCTCTGTTACCTCCAGGTCTCAGTCTCAACTGATCTGCAACTAACTGCAGTGGAAACCTGGCAACCCAGTGGAGAGGTAGTGAGACCTGCCACTTGGAGGAACTGAGAACCAGATTCCGTACACCAGGCTGCGCTCAGCTGCTCCGTGTGTGTTTGGCCTGCCGGGGACGTCTGGCATTCAAGTGCAACAGGAGAGGCTTTTAAAGATGTCCAAGTGAGTGCATGTGACCCCTTGGGTACAGAGGGCTGGGGCAATTTGGCCTCATTCTTGGGACCACCCATTCTGCTGCGGTGGAGCGACTGGGTACAGGATCCCGTATTAGCAGGAGATTTGGGATTACCTGCCCTCCCCGCCCCCCTTTCCAACGCTCCATTCCATCCTACCCTCGAAAACCAAACCAGCTGAACATGAGGAGATGCTGGAGCTGGGAGGGAGAGGGCACCTGCAGGCCCGAGTGACCCATTCCTCTGCCGGCCCTGTCCCCAGGTAGCTGCGCTCAGCTGGCTCCCCTTGATGGCGGGGGCGGGGGAGGGGGGGATCCTTATCCAGCACCTACAGCCCTACCCACCAGCCTCCCAGCGTCTGTGGCCCAGTCAAATCCCTCCTTCCCTTTCCTGTCAGAATGAAGCCCGAGGGTGAGACTCAGGAATACAGACAAACATTCTCTTTATTGAGCTACACATGAATTTTCCATTAGTCAGAGAAGTAGACTGGCAGTGTGTAAGATATCACAGAAACCTCACCGATTGGGAATAGAAAGGCTTAGAAAGACCCGTGGGCTTTTTTTTTCCAAGTTTTTTTTTTTTCTGCATTTTAAATTTTTTGTGTTTTGTCTTTTTGCCTCTATCTGAAATGGCTGTGACTGGTCTTCAGCAAATATTAAGTCTTAAAAGTGAAACCGTGAAGGAGTTTGGATACTAGTCAAAGTAGAAATGACATTGGACTGATCATGAGAACTGTGGCTTTCTTGTAAACATTGCATTCCATCTTTTTTTTAAAATTTTTTTTGTTTTTTTTCCATCTTGTGGTATTTAAAAATTTTTGTTTTTATCTGCAGCACAAACATCCCCACATGAGAAAGAGTGAACACAGGTCACTGAAACAAAGGAAAAGGTGGAGGGGCGCACACACACAAAGGGAGCATCCATCTGAGAGACGGAGAAGCAAAATGTCAGCGGGAAAAACCACAACCCGGTTCCCAAAGACTATGAAAGCTGATCTGGTATGTAATACATAGTGCTCATCAGGACAAAAATAAAAACAAAATCTAAAACTAAAAAAAAAATGATAAAGGTACTCTGTAGAAAGGGAGCTGGGGGGAAATTGTTTCCTATAGGGCTCTATTTATATATATATGTTCCGTATTCTTCTGGGGCAGCTACTGGCCGGTGAGAGCTGTGCTTTTTCTATGCAAACCTGGAGTGAGCGTGTGGGTGGAGTGGCTCGGGCCTGGGCGGGGGGTGGGGAGAGGGCTGTGGACGGTGAGGCCACGTCTGGAAAGCGTGGCCTGAGCACACTCCCGGGAACCAGCGCCCCGGGTGCGGACAGGCGGCACCTCTGCAGGTGGGATGGGGTGGGCACGGGTGCAGCTGTGGATGTTCATTTCAAAAAGAAAAAAAGATGGATGAGATGCTGAGTTTTCCTTTATCCTTTTTTTTTTCTTTTTCTTTTTTTTTTTAAGCTACAAAGCACATGGGAAATGTTCTTTTCCTTTCAAATTCTAGATGTAAAGACTCAACTAAAACCGGATTCTACAGCATTCTACAGAAATACACAGCCGTCAGTCACTCTGGGTTGTAGGTTAGACAGGGGCTTGATACAGAAAGGCTGTGTGTCTTACAAAGGCCAAAAGGTCATGCTACCAGGAGATCAACGTCAACAGCAAAGAGTCCGTGAAGCAGTCTGTAGAGAGAGAGATAAGGGGTCCAGTCTGACCATTTTCCTTGATTTAAAACACCAACCAACCAACCAACCAACAATCCCTCCAACATGTTTAATAATGTTGAGGTGGGGCAAGATGGGGCAGCATCGCAGGGGGATCAGCAATCCAGGGGAAGCCTAGCCCAGGCCTCCTGGGAGGCCTCACCCCTCGGGACCCTGACCCAACCAGGTCTGCAGATCTGCCCTCCCCTCCGCCACTCCCGCCCCTTCTCCACATCACTCCCCTTCTTTTTCCCGCCCTCTTGGAGGGGGAGCCCTTCTGGAGGGGAGGAGCAGCTTCAGCTCTGCACTGTGACCTTGTGCTTTGCCCGGCCCCTCCCCTCAGCTGCTTGCAGAAAGCAGCCGGAGTCTCCCTTTTCTCTGACTCTTGCCTTGTTAACATGAATAAAGAAAACTCAGGAGACAGACAGTGGATTGGTCGGAGCAATGATTCTTCTAAATTCTTGAAATTAACCACCTCTACCACCCAAAAGAGAAGCATCCTTAATTTTTCTGTTGGGAGTATAGGGCAGGGAGACATTTGGGGTGTTGGCCATTTTTTAAAGGGTTTTGGAATTTGCACAAGAGCAGGACAGAACTGACAGCACACAGCCTCAGCGGGTGGAAGCAGAGGAAAAGGCTGGACTAAGGCTAGGCCTTTCCTTGCCCTCTCCCTGCTCACAGAAATGGGTCTCAGCGAGTGTAAAATCACGTGGCTGTTCTTAAAAGGATGGACTCCCAAATCAGGACTGCCACCGTGACGTGTGTGTGTGTGTGTGTGTGTGTGTGTGTGTGTGTGTGTGTGTGCGCGCGCGTGCGTGCATGCACATAAGTGCATGCTCAGGTGCTGTCCCAGGAAAACCTTGATGATCAATGGAATGTCGGTCTGTTCTGTCTCAAGCTCCTTCTAGTACAAACTAAAAAAACCTTTATATTTGTCTGTCTATATATAAGGTTTGTTATGCCTTTTTAAAGTTTATTTACCAACTTGCATTTGTTTGTTTGTTTGTTAGTGAGGTGTGTGTGTGTATGTGTGCAAGCTTTTCTGTGAATGCTGGAATCAATCATTACCAAATAGGTTGCTATACAGGACAAGAGGTCAGTACAAGCCGCAGCCCCGGAGGTTGTTGGCAATGATGATGTCAGTGACGGCGTCGAATACCACCTGGATATTATTCGTGTCTGTGGCACAAGTCATGTGACAATAAATTTCTTTGTTGGGTGAGCGGTTTTTGCTTTCAAATTGTGCTTGGATGTAGGCGGCGGCATCTTCATAGGTGTTGGGGCCTGTAACGAAACAGAGCAGAACGGGGGTGGGGTGGGGTGGGGTGGGGAGGAGGCCCTGGTGAGAGGGGGGTGAGTGGGCTGAAGATGTGGGCCGTGACCTTCTCCAGGAGGCTGCCTGGGGCCCTTCTCCAAGGTGGAGTCGCATCTTACACTGAAAACCACATGCGGCTGAGCACTGGCCTGGCTTCTGACTTTCCCAGGTCTTTCCTTCTGTGTTCACACAGGGTCCCCCCGGGAGCCCTGGGTGGACAGCGGCCACAGGCTGTCCCTTTTGCTTTCTAGATGAGCACAGTGACTGAGGCTGGCCAGTCCGCCATTCACAACACTCACCCCTGGTCTAAACCGGTCCTACTGCTTCTGATGCACGAGTTCCCGGTGGGGTGGTGGCCCTGGGCGTGCAGGGGGCGCCGTGCCTACACTCCTACCTGGATGCTTCCTCTTAATGAGAAGGGCTGGGGCTGTCTCTAAGCCGTCCCCGTTCTTGGGTGAGTGGCCAGGACAGGGGGCACTGGGAACCCCCAGGTGGGCTGTTTAAGGGGCTGGCAGTGTTGTAATGCCAACTGAAGCCCCGCTGCCCACCACAATTCCTTGAGTGTTCCCTCGATCCTGGCCGGGGTCTGGTGGGGGTATCTGTGCATGATGTAAGGACAGTTTGCCCACCAGCTGCAACCCAAACCCTGTGGCTCTATCCTGTAGTTTTCAATTATCATAAAACGTGGACCAACACAGAATTGCCTTAAAGCCCATCCAAGTTAGGCGCCCCATTTCCTGCAGTGCCCCTGGGATCTGGCCGGCATGGAAATGACACGGTCTTATGCTGAGGGTGTGGGCCATGCTCCCTCCCCCCCCCACCCCCCTGCCTGCGCCATCCTCCAGCGGCTGGGTGTGAGCCACAGGGGGGCTGGGGCTTGGGTGCTGGAAGGCGTCTGCAGCCAGATAAGCAAGTGTGAGGGGTCAGGGCTACGGGGTGGGTGGGGACAGGGCAGAGAGCAGCTGTGACAGCCCACGGGGCAGAGCCTCCTCCACGCCACCGTTGGCTGGCCACCAACACAGTGAAGCCATCAAGTTAGTGGCAGCTCGCAGACTAGATACAACCCCACAGTGGACTCCATCAAGGAGCTTCTTGCCCAGAGGATGCCACGACGGCACCCACGGAGGTGAAAAGTGCCCAGGAGTAACTCTGGGGACGTCCAGTTCCCGCCTTCTCAGTGTCTGCTCAGTCAGCGCCCTTACACAGCCTGGCGGTCCCGCAGAGCTCCCCGTGGACGTCCAGACAGCCACCTGCACGCCCCAGCCCCTCCAGCCTGTTTTGTCCCCACAGGCCTAGGTACCCCCAGGGGCCACCTCACTGGTGACCATTTGTCATCCATCATGTTCTCTGAACTCAAACTGGATCCCTCTGGAGGCCCTGAAGAACTCAAATGTTTCCCAAATTCAGACCGACTTTCCCTGGGTGCATCCAGCGCGCCATACAACACGACAGTGAGACTGACCGCTCCTTGGGCCACGTCCCAAATCAGGCTCCAGTGGGGCCAGGTCCCTGGGGACAAGGAAGAGCCCTAGGCTCAGGCCGGCCCCCTGAGGTGGCACTGGCCTGAGAGGGCCTGCTGGAGCTTGCAGACTTCGCGCCCCATCCGGTCACCGCAACTTTATCTAAAGGCCCGAATTCGTCCTGAAGGGCCTCTGCTGAGGCTGGGAGGGGTGGCTGCCAAGAGGGGCTACAGCCCGGCTCCACCCACAGGCAGGGCCCTCCCCGGCCTGTCCCGTGCCCACCTGGACTTGCTCCGCCCCACCCTGCAGAGGGCGCCTCCTCCACGGCCAATCCCCCTTGCTTGGTTTCCATCCTCTGGATGGTACTAGGGCAGTGATGGCAGCTATGGTGCAGACCTGGCACCAGGCACAGTTCTCTCCGTTCATTCCCCCACCCCCAGCCCCGCAAGCGGTGGGCATCATTATCTGCTGCGGTGCCCGGATGACAAACAAGGCACAGGCGATTAACTTGTCCAAAGTTGCAGAGTCTGGGTGCAGAAGCTGCTTTAGCCTGCCTGCCTGCACCATGCTCCTGACGCCTGTCCGCCCCGAGAGCCTGCCCTGTCTCCCTCTCTGCACCCTGGGGAGGGCAGGAAGCTGGCAGATTCACACAGTGGAGACAGGCCGCGCTCAGAACAAGCCAATGCGCCCTCCACACCCAAGTGTGAGGGCAGACTCCCCCCCCCCCCACCCAGGAGTGGAGGAGGGCGGAGGGGCCAGCATCCATCTCTTCTGGAATCTGGCTGGGTTTGGGGACCCATGTCGCCCTGGGAGCTAAGCCTAAGCCCTGATCTTTCGCTGGGGCTGTCAGGGAGTGGGTTCCTGACTGAGCCCACCTGTGATACATTCTCTACTGCCATGCCCCAGGGGCCTCTAGAAGCTTCCCAGTCCCCAGAGCGACAAAGGCTGGGCTCCGGCCGCCCGTCAGCGCTGCCCTAGCCTTCAGCAGCAGCCCAGAGCCGGGCCACCCTACACAGCCAGCCTCTGTCAGCTGCCAGAGACAGCTTCCTCTGGGGGGGTGGGACACACTCCCCTGGAGCCAGAAGGAGAGGAAAAGCCCCGGAGAAGGCGGAAGAGAGGCAAGTGGAGATGGAGAAGGCCTGCAGGAAGTAGGGGTGGTTTGACTGGGGGAAAAGCGCAGGGGCAGAGAAGAGCGGGAAAGAGCAGGCGGGATGGGGGTGGAGGTGGGGAGAGCAGGCCCAACGGCGTGGGGCAGGGGAACTGCTCTGCTGGCAGGGGCAGGGCTACCGAAGCAGGAGCACGGAAAGCAGGCGGGGCTGAGGCGGCCCGGGCAGGGGTTGAAGGGGGAGAGACCGGGGAGGCAGGGGACCAGGACGGAAGGAGAGGGGGAAGCTGTGGGCCTGTCCTGCCTTCTGATCCTGCCACGTCTCTCCGGAGTCGCCTGCTCACAACACACATGCGTCACGAGGGTCCATTTCCCACCACGCCCAGGGCAGCGCCCCGGGAGGGGCCAGACCTGGTCACCCCTCGCCTCTTCCTCTGCCCTCTGCCAGATGCCCGCAGGGGAGACACAGGTCCCTGGCAGGTCCGCGCGACACCTACCTGTGTACTCAGGAAAGCAGATGGTCAGAGGTGACTTCTTGATCTTCTCACCAAAGAGATCTTTCTTGTTGAGGAAGAGAATGATGGAGGTATCGATGAAGAACTTGTTGTTACAGATGGAGTCGAAGAGCATGAGAGACTCGTGCATGCGGTTCTGCAGCCCCAGGCGGGGAGGGAGAGAGCCAGACAGACAGCGAGAGGGACAGACACGGAGACAGGGAAAGAGAAGACGGAAGTTAGGCTTGAGAGGGAAGAACTGGGCTACTCGGCAGCTCAGGCAGGGCTCCTGGGCCCCCACGGCTCCTCAGCTCCTCGGAAGGCTGACAGAACGTTCTCGCACAGCATGGAGCTTCGCATTTCCAGTGTTCAGAACAACCTACACCCCTGTCTCAGGGCCGGTAGCAGAGACTGGACTGGGAACCAACCCGTGCTCCCTGGGTGAGGCTGAGGACGGGGTGACTGAGCTCTCCCGTCTGCAGTCTCCAGCCACGGGAAGGTCTCCGTGTGCGTGCGTGTGCGTGCGTGCGTGCGCGTGCGTTGGCGGGGGTGGGGGTTGCTGGACGGGAGCCTGAGAGCCGGGCTTTGGCCCTTCCTGTCCAGACCTGTCCTGTTGGGCCTAACCTGTGGGTCGGGGTGTCCTCTGGGAGTGGTGAGGGCCTGTAGGCCCTTCCTGAGGGGAAGTCACGCCAGGCTCCTGCAGGCATCCTCAGGGGCTGCCACCTGCGGAGACGCTCCTGCCCAGGCTGCCTGCAGGAGTGCCTGGGGCTCTGGCCGTACCCCCTCGGGCTGGGTCAAACTCAACCACGTCTGGTCACGCGAGGAGCTTTAAGCACCGCAGACGTGGAGAACTGCTTTGCGCACAGGAGTTCATTTAGCAAATGAGTGAACACAATGGGCACTCCAAATCAAGCAGGATCCCAGGGGACAGCCCTCTGTCCGGGGCAAGGACAGACTTATCCTACTGTGGGATGCCAGGCACATGAACTTGGGCAGTCTGTTTCTTGGCAGTTTGTTCTCTGTGTACAAACCCATTTCTGCACAGGAAGGTGGCTCCCTCGTGATATAGCTCTCTGGGGGAAGGGAGAGCCGTTCATTTCCCCCAAGAACCCCGTCCTGGCCCTGGAAACTTGTCTGCCCCAAACCTATCTCCATGGGTCTGCAGCCCAAGTTCAGGAGTAATTCCAGGCTACACCCTCCCTCTGAAGTAAGAAGACTGAAGCAAATCATAGGAGAGAGCAGAGCACTGGTGTGGGCATCACTGGGCGTTAATCACTGAGACGGACGAGCAAGCAGTGGCGCAGAGTAAACTGGTTTCCGACATCTCCCTCCAGCTGAGTGGGAGCGGGAAGAAGATGAAGTGACCATCACCCATCACCAAGCCCCACTCTGCCAGCTCTTCCCCTGCCTTGTCATTTAACCTCATCGATCCTTAGGGGACAGTGAGAGGTGACATGGCTGGGATGGGGAAGAGCAGAGACCTGCGCCCGGCTCTGGGCCAGACCAGAGCTTCTGCAATGCAATTGGTCTCTCCAGCCAGAGTGAGGAGCCTGTGGGCTTTAGAATAAATGATCAGAGAGTCATGGCCAGCTCCGCGCGCCTTCTGTCATCTCTTCCATGACTGTGTAGTCATACTGGTGACCTGGAAAGGGTATTGGTGCCAAACCCTTGTCCTTATGGTCAAGGCCAGTTGGTGGAGGGGGCAGTCTAGGTTCTCGGCTGCCCCTCAGGAGCCCCTAGACAACCGCACGGATTTACGACACCCTCTGGGACCTGTAGTAAATGGCATCGTCCTCTCACTCTGCCGCACATGTTCAGCAAACTCCTATGATCTTATTACCCTCCTAGCCTCAACCAGTCAATTTCATTCTCAGTCCCCGCAATTTCTGCCGGTCAGTCACTGCATAGTCACACTCAGGGAGGCATGAGACACTTCTGCCCGGTGCCGTCTCAATGGAGGCTGTTCAGAAAAGGGCAGGCGGAGGTTTCCTGGGAGGCCAGGTGGATCCACACGCAGGGGGGTGGGGGCTGGGAACGCCCAGGGTCCCCGAGCCACCAGGGAGCAGAGGAGAGCCAAGGATTCAATAGGAAAAGCCCCACCACCACACGACACCACCTCGTCCTATCGCTGCTCAACCAACAGCTGGAAGGCCTCAGCCAGAGGCAAGATCCCAACTCACTGCCCAACTATCTCGACTTGATCTAGACGTTGGGGGACACGGTGGGGACATATGCCCAGGGCACTCCCAGGACCAGAAGGGGCCACCAGGGAGATCCGAGCTTAGAGTGCGGACTGTGCCCATTTGGCATGTTCGCTGAGCTGAAGGTCTGGAGGCCGCCAAGCTTAGGTCCGAAGGAAAAATCCAGGCCAGCTGCCTGGGCTCCAGAGTTCCACTCGGCTAAGGCTCGGCCCCTCCACGCCCCAGGGCTGCAGAGCGGGCACTCTTCCCACCAATACCAGCTGGATCTGTGTGCAAGGCCCTCCGTGGGGCAGCTACGGGGCTGTAGGAACGACCGGCACAGTCTCCTGCTCTCCGAGAGCTCACAGTCTAGTTGGGGAGAGAAAATGCACACACGTGAAAAAGTCCCGGTTCCGAGCAAGCGAGCGAGCGGCACAGAGCAGGGGAGGGGCCGGGGAGGCAGCGACGCTCCCCAGTCAGACCTGGTCCCGTGGGGAGGGCATCGGAGTGAGCCTGGAAGGAGGGGCCGAGCCTGGAGATGCAGGGAGGGCAGTGGGGAGGGGAGCCACTGCAGGGAGGGGAGGCGCCGGCACCGAGAACCCCTCCACACCCCACAGGCCTCACTGCCATCCCTGCAAACACACTGGAACCCATCACCAAGGAGCCAAGAGCCCAGCGTGTCCTTCCAAGCTTCCCCGGAGAACACGGATGCGAGAACACATTCACAAGAGGAGATGTCAGCATGTGAGAAAAGAGAAGGGAGCCAGGGAACACAGCCAGGCGACAGCACCCACCCCTGGGGTTGTCACCTCCCTGTCTCTCCCAGTCTCCAGTAGAGCGTGGCCAGTGGCCTCGCTGCCGCCACCGGAGCAGGGGCATGGCCGGCACCAAGCACGTGGGACGGGACAGACCAACCTCTGCCCTCACGACAATCCCGGTCACCTGGAATCCTGCCCCAGCACGCTGTGCCCCTCTGCCAGGCCCCTCTGCCAGGCGGCCCGCGGTCCGGCCCCAGGACACGTCGTGCAGGGGGCGCCGGTGGAAGCAACTTGGGCACTGACGCAACACACCACACTCATGCTAGAAAAAGCTGGCACTTTTTATTAACGGTGGGTGACTAATAAATACATTACGGCAGCCAATAAATTACAATGACTAGAGATTTATTAAACCAACGAGTCACTCTTCTTACAAAATTACAGTTAATATGGGGTGGGTGGTGCTGGGGTTGGGAAATGGGACCACGGCACCTAAGAGGGGTTTGCTAAGGAAGGAGAGGGGCGCCCAAGCCCACCTCTGCCGGGGACGGGGAGGGGAGGAGGCATGGGCACAGAGGACGCAGGGACTAAGACAGAGAGGACCAGGAGGTGAAGGGCCCGGCTGCTCAGGGAGGCCGCAGGGACGGGGCCGGGGCCGGGGGGCGGGGGAGGAAAGGATGGGCCACAGGAGGGGTGGTGCCTCCGAGCGGCTGGCTCTGCCGGGGACGGGCTGTGGGTTCACGCTGGTGCTCTGGGCGCCCTGGGCCTGGATGGGCCTTCTTTCTGTTTCTGCCCTGAGCAGGCCCTCCCTTGATGGGGGCCTTCATCTGGTTGGGGGTGCAGCCTGTCTGGAGCCCGCAAAGGAAGGCCCCACTTGGCTCCTGGGAAAGAGGGCTGAGGACTCACCTCGCTGGGGGCGGGCGGTGGCGGGCAGCAGCTCACACCCGGGCCCTGATCCTGGTCTGGATGCTGTGTCCTGT
This sequence comes from Balaenoptera borealis, assembly GCF_965194805.1. Classification (NCBI taxonomy): domain Eukaryota; kingdom Metazoa; phylum Chordata; class Mammalia; order Artiodactyla; family Balaenopteridae; genus Balaenoptera; species Balaenoptera borealis. Next base: position 27,953,856 of record NC_138878.1, on the reverse strand, counting down.
CTCACTGCTCTGGGCCGCTGGACCCTCCGCTCTGTAGGCTTGTGGGTTGACAAGGGGGCGCTGTCTGGAGGGTGCTGGCTTTTGGCACCCAAGACTGAATCTCTGATGGCCACAGAGCTGGAGCCTCAAGCCTCAGTTCCTGAAAACTGCCAGGTTGTGCCCAAAGGCTTCCGGAAGGCTCAGGGAAGGACAGAGGCTGCCCGAAGAGGCCTTGTGCACCAGACTTCTCAAAAAGGGGGCTGGGCAGGACACTACCTGGTCTGGAGGGAAGAGGCTGAGGCCTGGACTGTGGTGGATTTACTCACCAAGAGGGCTGAAGAGTGTACTAGGTCAAGCCAAGGGAAGAGGGGAAGGAGCCAGGAATGATGCAGGCCAGAGAGGAGAACCTGCAGAGTCAACCAGGGGGCAGAGACTGTCACAGGGTTAGGTGGAAGCAGTGGGATATTCTCTCCCCTTGCAGGACTCACCCTGGCAGAGGTAAGCTAGGTGAGCCGACTCCTGCGTGTTCTGTGTTGGGGGTTTAAGGACCCTGGTCATGGGGGCTCTGGGTAGGGAGGGCAGGGGTGCCTCCAGCTCCCATCAGTGGGGCGGAGCTGGACTTGGGGGAGAGACTGGGAGGAGAGCTGCCTCCTGACACCAGATCGGGTGCTGGCCTTCTGCCTGGGCTGCGCCCACCGCCCCATGGTAGGAGCATGTGGCCATGGGTCCTCAGGTTCTGCTGGGACCAGAGAGGAGAGAAAGGGCCAGGGCACCAGGCATCTAGGGCTCCATGCAAGGGGGCCACAGAACCAGAATGTCAGAACTGTTGGTGCGCTGTCTGCTCAGGGCTGGAGCAGACCCTGCACCCTCCTCAGGCCAGAGTCCACAGGCTCCACAGAGCCCTTCCTTGGGCCTCGGGCACTGCCCCCTCCAGGCAGGCCGGAGAGCCTTGGGGGCCTCTCTCAGTTCTTGGTGGGAAGGCCAAAACCTGGCTCTTGTGAGGGCAACTGGTGCAGGGCACAGAACCTGCCCACAGGAATCTAGATGGCAGGCATAAGTTTCACGGGTCTGGTAAAGGCGCCCCTCCTAGAGATCAGTTTCCCTTTGCCCTGATAAACTAGAGGCATGCAGAGTTGAAGCATGGCCTCTTTGGGGCACACATGGGGCCACTGTGGATAAGAGAATCACCCACTTCCGGTCACTCATAACATCTCCCCCACACCCACACCCACACCCACGACGGAGCCAAAACTCATCTGTCCCCTCAGTCATTCCTCCCCATGGTGGAGCCACCTGTGACGAAGTGGATGGGAGACGCAGGGGACAGGGAAGGAATTTCACCCTGGATACCTGCTCCTTGGAGGCTTCGACTAGACAGCCAAGGACCCCCTGGGCAGGCCGGGGTCAGAGGGCAAGAGTAGCATAAGCAGCTGAGCAGGGCAGAGCATCTGAGAGAGAAAAGGCAGCCCGGGGCACGGAGGGGCAGGAAGGCCCCAAGCACCCCGCTCCCCAGCCTCCTAACACGGCAGACAGGATGGGCTACGGCCCGGGGCCCTCAGCCTGGCTGCTGCCCTGGGCCCGGAGAGCAGGTGACCCCCACCTCCAGGACAATGGCCTTAGAGGTGGGGCTTGGCCAGTATACCCTTCTGAGCAGCTGCTTTTGGGTCTGGGGTCACAGGGCAGAGTTAGGGGCACAGCTGCCCACACCCAGGGTGGTGCTGCCAGGAAGTAACTGCTACGCCTTCAGTGTCGGGCAACATGGCCTGACTGGCCCTGGCTGCCCGTGCAGGACACTGAGGCTGTCGGCTCCAGGGGCCTGTCCTCTGCCACGACCCAGCACCCGGTACGAGGCGCAGCACACAACGAGGCAAGCAAAACCGAAATGGAGCTGGGCTGCCGGGGTGGCTCCTACAGCCTGGCTGCCCGGTGATTTCCCATGAGGCCAGCGGCACCAGCAAGCCAGCCAGGCGGGGACGGGGCTCACCCCAGCGGCACCCACCCCTGCAGGCATTTGGCACTAGGGAAGGTGCCCTGGGTCTCCCGTGCACTACCCAGAGCTCTGGGTCTGTTGGAAACAAGAAGCCCAGAGCTCCAGGCTGCGGGGCAGTCAGGGGCTGCGCTCGGAGGGCAGGGGTCCTGCCTGGCCCGGGACTGAGCAGAGCCCAGCGCGGGTGCTGGAGGAGCAGAGGGCTTGAGGAGGGAGCCAGAGGCCCCTGAGGGGCGGCCCCTCTCCTCCTGTGGGCACATCTGGCTCCCCAGGCAAAGCTGCCATCCAAGCACACAGGGTCTGCCTGGGGTGTTGGCTGGTGGCATCCGCCAACGGGAGGCGCCCAGGAGAGAAAGAGGTGTGTTCGTTGTCCAAGGTCAGCCAGGGCCTGGGTCACCAGGAGGAGTCACCCCACCCTTTTCTCCTCAGGGATCTCTACAGCAAAGCCCCTCCAAGGGGTCTCGGGACTCTCTGTCCGGGGAGGGGGCTGGGGGTGTGTGTGTGTGTGAGCCAGGCTGCGCCCCTCACAGCACACACAGTATGATGGGCACGTCCGTCTGCCCTCCTCTGCCCCTGGGGGCTGGCGGGACCCCAAGGGCTGTGGACAAACTCTCCGATTTCTTCACCAAGACAGAAGGAAGCTGGGACACTGGCTACAGGGGCCGTGCCCACACCTCCCCTGGGTCTCCTCAACTACAGAACCTCCAGTCCCCTGGCCCCCTGCTGCCCCAGCTGGTTTGCGTTGGATTCGCCATGAATTTGGGAAGAAAAAGCATGTCTGCTCACACTCCAGAGCGGCCGCCCAAGCCCCGGGTGATGGGAGAAGTAGATAAGCCACCCTGGGGCCTGCAAAGACCGGGTGGGAGGCTCCCATCCCAGTCAACGCAAGAGTCACTTCCCCTGGCCTCCCCTCCCCCACCGCCTCTTCCCCACCTCCGTCCAGGCACCACGGGACTCAACCCCGCCGACCATCTACCACGTGCCTTTGCAAGAAGTCGGTCTCAGAAGCATTTCCAGACCTGTGAGGAGTTGGGGTGGGGGTTCCCAGGAGGGCACTGGGGAGCCCCAGAGGTGTGAAGGGAGGGAGGCCCAGAGAAGGAAGGACTGGCGTCCAGGGCTGAGGTCCAGGGGGAGGAGGAGGGAGACACCTGCCGAGGCCTGAGCCCCCGGACCCACATGTGGTTGGTGGCCTGGTCCCACCCTGGCCTTTGGTGACGGAGCTGCCCTCGACCAGAGAGACCCCAAGAAAAGCTGAGCAGCGGCTCCCACTGCCCCCGCTCCGGCCAGCACGCTGCCCCACCACCTGCACAACTTCAGAAGACAGGAGGGGACCCTGGGACCTCAAGCGTGAACCACCGCGTGCAGAGCGTGCCCATTCTGGCCCGGACGGCGGCTTGGCCCCCGTACGCCTCTCCCCCGGGGAGACACCCAGCGATGGTGCGGAGGCCAGCGAGCCGTCTGTCTCGGCAGGTGTGGGCACTCGGCACCCCCGCCAGCCCCGTTACCACGTGTTCTGGTGTCTGGGGTCGGGGAGGCCGTGGAGGGCGCCTCCTCTTCCCCGCTCAGTGCCAGCCGCTGGTGCTCCCTTGTCCAGGGCAGGGAGTGGTCCGGGAGGTGGCGGAGCTCTGGTTCCAGGGCAGGGGTGGGGTGGCAGGCTGGGCAGGGTGGTGGGCAGCTGGGTGGCAAGGCCAGGGCTCAGTAGAGGCCACAGCCCCGAAGGTTTTTGGCGATGATGACGTCCGTCACGGCGTCAAAGACAAACTGGATGTTGTTGGTGTCAGTGGCACAGGTGATGTGGGTGTAGATCTCCTTGTGGGCCGACTTGTTCTTGCTCTCATACTGCGCCTGGATATGAGCCACGGCTTCCGTGAAGGTGTTGGGGCCTACGGGAGAGACCAGGTCAGGAGCTGGTGAGGCGAGGCCCCCACCTGGGTGCCGGTCAGGCCACGGGCTGGGGAGCGGACACCGAGGGCCTCTCAGTGACAACCCTGCAGGAGAAAGCTGACGACAGCTCAGCTCGATCAACAGTGGGTCATGAAACCAAGTCCGTGGTCCACATCCAGTTTAAAACCAATGAAGGAAACGAGAGAGCAAACCTCACCGGGCCTCACCTGTGCTAAGGGTGAACACTGTTTCATGGAACTCCTATTTCTTTTTATAGATGCATGTACGGGCTCCTGATGCAAACATTCTCTCTTCCTGTGGGTCCTGCCCAAAGAAATCTGAACCAGCCCTCACACAGGTGCAGAAGTCTGCGCCAGCCCCTGCAGGCTGTCCTCTCCTGGCTGTGACTCCTCGCAGTGGGCAGGGACGCCACCTCCCTTGGCTGTTGCTGGGCAAGGTGGGTGGAAACTGTGCTGCACCTGGGAGCCTCCTAGGCCTCCTTCCTCTCATCGCCCCACCCTCCTTCCTTCCCCCTTCCTCCTTCTCATGTTCACCATCCAGGGATTCAGAACTGTCTGGCTTGCTGCCTTCCTTGCCGCCACATCACTCTGTCCCTGGTGAGCCCAGCGAGAGGCGTTTCCAGGAGAGCAGCTGCTGTTTAGGGAGGAACAGAACAGGACTCCTGGCTTTGCCCTGAAGCCTCCACAGGCTCTAGGAACCCTGGCCCAGGCCCAGGCAGGGCTGTCACAACCCACTGAGGGAGGGAGGGGGGGGGCTGGACTTCAGAGCCACAGTGCCGCACTGGGGTGGCTGCTTTGCAGGCTGGAAGCCCAGGGGTGGCACGCCTGCGGGGGCGGGACGGACCCAGCCCCTCGGCACATGGGCACAGGCCACCAGGCCTGGCCTTGAGGGTCTACCTAAATCTGGGCCGGAGGTGAGGGAGAGGGTCCCTGGGACCTCGTCAGCACCAAACGGCCTTGGTGACTGACTCACCTTGCTTCTTTCTGCTGCACCATGGGCCACAGCCCAGGTCACCTAGGGCGGGATCCACAGACCCCCAATTTAGATACAGCTAAAAGGAGGCTGACTGGCGGGTGTGAGGGGTGCTGAGCCCGGCCCACCTCTGGCTGCCTGCTGCTGGGGCCTGACCCACGGGCTAGGCAGCCTGATCTCGAGGAAGGGGAGAAAGAGTGAGCCGTGCTGCCTGTCTGGCTCCAAGCCATGGCCCCCACGTGCACTCTCGGGGAACTGGGGTTCAGCCCGGAGGCTTACTTAGCAGGCCCACCTTGTTGGGACTCTGTCTACCCTTGTGCTCTCCAGGCTGGGGGGCTGATCAGGCTGGGGATGCCCACTTTTGCTTCCACTCGCCTCTCTGACCAGGCCCTGGCCATCCTGAAGAGCCAGTGAGCCCGTGGGCTATTCCAGGCACCCTGCTGCTCCATGGGGGCTCTGGCCAGGCTGCCCACCCACCCACAGTCAGGTAAACCCACGGAAACATTAACAGAGGTGGCCTCCGTCATCCTCAGCAACCTCCGCAGGGAGGCCCTGGTCTCTCCTGCTCGTGAAGCTCTCTCACGTTCAATAGGCCATTTGAATCATATAACTACCCGTATGGGGGTGCTGTCACGATACTTTTTACAATCACAGTCATAAGAGCAATAGCAAATGTTTAGTGAGCAGTTACTATGCACCACCTGCCATGCTAAGCCCTCCATGCTTCTTAGCTCACTTTGTCCTCTGGCAACTCTGGGAGGGAGGGTGGATAATCACAGTGATTGTTCCCATCTCACAGACATGGAAATGGAGGCTCCGAGAGGTTATGTAACCTGCTGTGAGTGGCAGAGTGGGGGCACGAACCTTGGGCTGTCTGACTCGAAGCCCCGATCTTCAACCCCATCATCATCTTGGTATTGCCATTTTACTGATAAGCTCTATTTACAGATGGCCAAGCTGAGGTCCAGAGGTTGCTGAGATCACACAGCTCGTAAGTGGCAGAGCCGGGATTCCAGCCCTGCTTCCCCTGACCAGGATGCCCCAGCTGGCTGCCCCAGCCCCTCGCAACAGCACCTTGTGGGGAAGGGAGGGGGCCCGCCTTCGGTTTTGTGTTGGATTCTCCAGGGCAGAATCTGGTGTGTCCGCAGAGCATGGTGAAGGGGGACTGAGCTCCCTCAGGAGCTGGTGTGGCCTGAGCGGCTGCGTGGTCCCTGCGGTCCCCGTGGGGAGTGGCAGTCTCTACCTGTGTACTCAGGAAAGCAGATGGTTAGCGGGGACTTCTTGATCTTCTCTTCGAATATGTCCTTCTTGTTAAGAAACAGGATGATGGACGTGTCCGTGAACCACTTGTTGTTGCAGATGCTGTCGAAGAGCTTCAGCGATTCGTGCATGCGGTTCTGCAACAGAGTGGAGAGGCAAGTGAGGGCTGGCGGTGCCCGGGGCCCTGACCCACCGCGGCCAGTGACAAAGCGGGACAAGCGAAGGGAAGGTCCACCAACACGGCTGAAGGCACCATCAGGGACAGAGACAGGAGGATCCACAGGACAAGGACATGGTCCCTGCTGCATTCCACACGCAGGTGGGGGGTGGAGCAGGGCGCAGGCTGGGGAACGCTGCCCGCCCACTGAAGAGGGCTGACCCGGGCTGGGGCAGCGAGGTCACTGGAGGGACTCTAGCCCGTGGAGAGGACATGCACCATGCACGCGGGGGCAGGGGCCGCACCACCATCCACACGTCCACACGGGACCTCGGGCATGCAGATTTCTCTACCGGGGTCTCATTTGGTTTCGCCAGCAGGGGTGGGAGGTTGCACGCATTCAGTTGGGAAACATTAACCGAGGACCAAGAGATCCTCGAATTAATCCAGAGTTGGAAGCAGACACCAGGGGGACAGCGTCGGGGGAGTGATCTTGCTGTGGCCTTGGTGTGGTTGGAGGCTGGGTGGGTTGGCTAGGCCGTGGGGCGGCTCTGGGTGAGCTGCTTATCGAGGCTGGTTTCCCAGCAGAGGGGCCAGAAGAACCCCAAGATGAAAGCCAGCAAAACAGATGAAAACAGAAAGGAAAATAAAAACCCAGCAAAAAACATGAGAGAAAGAAAGAGAAAAAAAAAAAGCAAAAAACAAAATTGGTTCAACCGGTCTCGGGCCAGGAAGTCAAAGTCAGTCCCTCCGGAGGCCCCCGTGCAGGCTCCGGAGGCCACGGCCACCCTGGGGCTGTGGACTGCGTGGCTGGAGATGGAAGGCGAGGGTGGGGAGAACCAGCCTAAGCCGAGTGGCTGGTGAGGAGTGTGGAACGCGGGAGTGGGGGGCAGGCTTCACAGCAAAGTCACCCGGCGGTGCCCTGGGAACCTGCTGCTTTCAACTCTTAGCTGATGGTATCAACTGGAAGGAGGCGCTTCATACCTGCCCGACTTGGAGGGTCTCTCAGAATCTGCTCATGGTTTTGGCCTTGGTTTGGCAAGTTAAGGCCCTGCAGGTGGCGGTGACGGCACTGGCGCTGAGAGGTTGTGGCAGGTGAGGCCCGGGGCCGCTGGGGTCCGGGCCGCAGTGGGCAGGGTGGTCGGCCGGTGGGCGGGCAGCCACTAGCCCCACGGGTCCTGGCTGAGCTCCAGGAGCCTCCAGACACCTTTCTCTCAGGCAGCCCCAATTTTCGCCCCAGGCTTGGGAGGGAGGGGCAGGGCCGACCGGAGAGGAAGGTGGAGGACCAGGGACTGGTCAGCAGGGTGGAGCTCTTGCCTCGCGGGGACAGGGAGTCCTCGTCCCATAGCTTGTCCTTGAGCCGTGTGCCTGGACAGAGCCGTCCCACAGCTGCCGTCTGCTGAGCGGAGAGTCCTGAGGGCAGGCACTCTTGCAGCTCCGAGCCTGCTGGTCCTCACAGCCGCCCAGAGGCTGCTCTGCCCGGGGCTTCATTTTACAGAGGAGCAGGCGGAGCGGCTGCCACGCTCACCGGCGGCAGGGGGCGGGGCTAGACCCCGGGCCACATCCGCCCGGACCCCCAGCTGCCCAACGCTGCCGCCTGGCCCTGGACTCACAGGCGTTTTGCTCAGCTCTACGGCGCTGTTCTTGCTGTCACCGTGGCAATGAGCCGCCTTTGTGGGCTCTTGTTAAGTGGTAAAGCCAACTGCCGTGCCCTGGAGGGGCTGCTGCTCTTTCCTGGGTGGACGGAGCCCCAGGAACAGCCTGCTCCTGGCTGTGGCCCCACGTGCTGTTGCTTCCCCAAGGTCCTCTGCTCCAGCCCTTGTGAAGAAGGGCGGGGAAATGGGGGAGAAGGAGGGAGGTGGGAGAGAGACAGTAAAGGCAGGAAGGCGAGAAGGAAGGTGCCCCAGGACGGGCCCTGCTCTGGAGCGAGGGCTGCCTAGGCAAGCAGACCAGAGAGGCCATCCGAGCGTGAGGCTTGGCACCTGTCCGTGTTTACTGGAGACCCGAGGGCCATGGAGCTTGGGACCCCGTGGCTGCCAGACCCGCCCAGACGTCCCTCTGCTCTGCCTTGTGCTCCAGAGGTGAGTGCGAGCCTCTGCCCAGGGCTGATGGGCCTGGGACTCGGGATTGAGCTGAGCGGGTCCCCGGAGAGAGGCCTGGGGCCCTCGACACCCCAGTGTTTCAGTTTATTTGAAACCCACAGCAGGATCAGCTTTTTGCTCACTGCACCAGCCCTGCTTCCCACTCCCAGGCGCTGCAGGAAGAAAAGATGAGCCACCTGGATCTCAGACCACGTGAGTGGCCAAGTGAACCGTGAACAGTGGGTCCAAAAGGAGAGTCAACAACGGACCAGTGAGAGAAGTGCCGGGGCAGTCCCTGCATGCGGGTGCCTTGTGGGGGCAGCAGGAGCCAACCTTTGGGGCTTTGGGGTGGTCAGTGGGTCCAGGTCTGGTGATCTTAGACGCCACAGCCAGCTGAGGCCACTGAGAATGATTATGGCGTTACCAGAAAGAGCTGCACAGCTGGGGCCCCAGAGACTCGCCCTGGAACAAGGCAGGGCTTGGGGAGCTTTGCTGATGCCTAACTCAGGAGTGTACCTGGGACTGAAGGAGAAAGGGCAAGGGGGACAAGCCAGCACGTGGCGCGAGTCCGGATCACCCACCCGGCCAGCGGCCCTGGCCCCAATCTTCCCACAGCCTCATCGCTGCATAAGTCCCGCAGGACGGCGGCTCCTCCTCCCCACAGCACTGCACCCCAAAGCTCAGCAGATGTTCGCAGCAGTCCCGAGGGACCAGCAGGCAGGACTGACGAGGAGACAGGCCCAGAGAGAAGACAGGCCTTGCTCAAGGCCCACCGTGACGAGCCTAGCCCCAAACCCTCAGTGCCAGGGCTCTGTGCCTGCTTCACACAGCAGGAGCTAATGATCGCCAAAGGTGTGACCCCACAGCCCAGGAGCCCTACCGCGGCAGGTGTTTGTCTCCGGAGAACCCGTGGTGCGCCGGGCCACTGCTCTGAGGCTCTGCAGCAGGCCCACCTCTCCACGGGCAGCTCAGTGGGCCCCCAACTCAGCACAATCCCCAGTGACAATACAACCACCAGCTCGGCGCAGCTGTGCCAGAAACGGTTCCAAGTACTTCTCGCGGATTCTCACTCCATTGCCAAGGCCCCACCAGGCAGGTACTATGGTTACACCCCTTTGACAGCAGACAGTAACCGAGGCAAAGAGGGTGCTGCCTGAATTCAGCAGCAAACCAGGCCCAGGCCCAGTCCAGGCCCAGAGAAAGGCCGCGCCCTCTCCAGGTGAGGGCCCCCCTCTGAAGCCAGCCTGGCAGTTCTCTGAGGCCCCAGACTGAAGACGCATTGACGGGAGGTGGGAACCTGGGCTGGCATCCTCCAGGGGAGGGGCCCGCGCCCTTGCTGTCACTCGCCCACATGCCATGTCCCGTTGCCCTTCCGGCTGCCAGCCCCGTCCACTTCTCAGGGAGGGCTGTGAGGGCTAAGAACCGCTATTTCTGTCTTACGTACATTCTTGCTCGACTGCACCCTGATTTTGTTTAGGATTTGCTTAATTTGGTTCTGGCCTGACGGCCTCTGTGACTCTGTTGAATTTATTAAAGAGGCACGTACTGCCCGAGACCCAGAGTCTGCAGAGATGTTTATCACCAGTCTGCATGCAGCCTCTGAGCAGGGCGGCCTGTGGCTGCCTTTGCTGCATCGGCATCACGAGGCGTCTGCCCGGCAACGAAGTCAGAAGAGAGAGCCCGGGCACGGCCTGGCCGACAACGGAATCCCTGGCCACCGCAGCCAGCCCCACCCGAGAGCTGCCTTGGGCCACTGAGGCCAGGCGGCCCAGGGCCACTCACCGTGGTCTCATCTTCGTGGAGCACCTGGTCATAGCCGCTGAGCGCGACGCAGAAGATGATGGCCGTGACGTCCTCGAAGCAGTGAATCCACTTCTTGCGTTCAGATCGTTGGCCCCCGACGTCGAACAGCCTGCAGGGGAGACAGGGAAGCTGCACGTGGTGGGCGGTGGGGCCCCGGCCGGTGTGTGGACGCTGGTCAAGCAGGCGGCGTGGGGGAGGGGGCTGTACCCGCAACGAGCCTCCCAAGGAGCCTCGCTCCGGGCGCTGAGGCCCGACTGCCGCGTCCCCGGGGCAGGGTGTCTATCACTGCTTCTGCCCCACGACTGGGCTGTGCTCCCACACCGAGACTCGAAGACCTGCCCTTGCATCTCAGGACTTTTACTAACGCCTCTGCGAAGTCCTCCTCTCAGGGTAACACGCACATCCTGTCCCTGGCTTTCTGAGCGTGTCTGTTCACGTCTGTGGGCTGTGAAAACTCCAGAGCAGCCCAGGAGGGAGGGAGGCGGGCAGGGGTCGTCACCTGCTACGTGGAGGGACAGTGAGGCCCCAAGGGGTTAAGTGCCCAGGGTCCTGGCAGGAGTTGGTGTGGTAGAGATGGGGTGGGACCCAGGTCTGTCTGCAGACAAAGCCTCTGCTCTGTGCCTCCCCTCCCTTTCCCTCTCTCAGACACCATCCCCCAGGGGGCAGGAGGGCCGTGGGGGGAGACTGTGGCAGGTGCGGCTTGGTTCCTGGAAGGAAGAGGTCAACCTCACACCTAACGCCCTGAATGAAGGTCCACTGCCTCCTAGGCCCGGGAGGTCTGCTGGCACACAGCTACCGGGGTGGGCTGGGCCCTGACCTCCCGACAGAGGAGAGTAACCGTAGGCAGAGCCCAGAGTGGGCCTGGAACAAGGAAACAGGCCTTGTACTCGTCCCATCACTGCCTCCCTTGGATCCCGCTTCCCCATCTGAAATGCTGGGCATAGGCTGATGGTCTCTGCGGCCCCTCCACAGCACTTATGCTCTGACTCTGCAGGCCGGGCAGCCCCGAGCCCAGCCCCGCACCCTCTGCCCCCGAGGGCTGAGGCGGGAGAGACTGGAGAGAGTAGGGGGCAAGAGGCACCTTGTGGGGCCTCAGTGCCCATCACTACGCTCCCCAGGTTCAGGGGAGGCCTAGAGGCCCGTGTGCCCAGTGAGGCTCGTGCGGCCCTGCGGAGATAGAGACAGAACTTCAGCGCCCTCTGTCTCAGTGGGAGTGGGCAGGGGCTGGGCCGTGGGCTGGCCAGGGGTCCTGGAGTCCAGCCCTCCCAAGGCGGGCAGGGGGCCAAGAAGAGGCCTTACACAGGCCACTCCTCCTGTTCCACCTGACACCTGGAAACCACGCATGGGAGGCAGGTAGGGGCAGGACAGCGGCTCCCAGGCCTCAGTGCATGGAGGCTGCCCCAGGTGGCGCCACAACCCTCCAGCAGGGCCTGTTCTGAGGCGCTCAGACCCCTGGACTTGAGCTGTGTTCTGTGCTTGGGGGACAGCCTTACTCCTCCCAGGCCTCGGTTTCCCCAAGTGTACCCGGAGAGAGTGGGTCAGCTGATCTCCAAACCCTCTCCAGCTCTGAGATGACATGGGTCCTGGGGTTGCACACATGTCGCTTGGGTTCACCCACCTTACTCCCCACCCCTCTCACAAGGTGGCCTCCAAGGGGCCACCTAGGTGATCCCCCCTCCTCCTCCTCAGAAATCACCCAAGGACAGGACTCCCCTCCTTTGTTCGCTTAAATCTTCCCTGTTCCTCAGAGCCCCACTCCAGGACCCCTCTTCCAGGAAGCCTCCCCACTCACCCCAGCCCCCGAACTTGGTGCAAGAGAGGCACACACACAGGCCCCTTCTCGTTTCTAACTGCCTGTCCCAACTTGAACGCTCCCTGAGGCAGGGCGACATCTGGGTGCTCCAGACGAGGGGAGGCCGAGAGGCAGGCTTTGCCCATCTCTTGGCACCCTCGCCAGGGCTCGGGAGCCTCCCTGGGCCTCACCTGAAGTGGAGGTTCTTGAATGTGAAGTGGGTTTCTACGATGCCAGTGGTTTTGACCCTGGTTCGGAGGATGTCCTGCTCGGTGGGCTGGTAGTCGGCAGCCCCGATCCGATCCAGGCTGTCCAGGTAGCTGGGGATGGCAACACACAGGGGACCATAGACCAGGTGCTGGGCACCGCCTTCCCCGAGAGCCAGTCCTGACCTGTGAAATGATGGCACCACCCCGTCCAGGGCCAGGTGTGGGGAAGCAGCTGAGGAAGAGAAGCTCACGTCCCGGCCGCATGCGCTCAGAGCCTCTGGCTCAGACCGAGGGCTACGCGCACGGTTCCAGGCACACTGACAAGGCTGAATCTTTAAATGAGACTAACATGTTTATAATAGTGTTTGTCGTTTCTTCATCTTAAAATAATAATGGGCAACAGTTAGGTTCTAGTCTTTATATGCATCATCATGTTTCATCCTTAATTTCCTGAGTTAAATGCACTATTTCATAGATTAGAAAACTTAGGTTTTCTAATGAAGGTGAGTGCCTCGCCCAGCTGTGAGCCAGGGATTGGGATTCCACCTCTTAACAGTTCCCTATGGGGCTTCCCAGAGGCCCTCGGAACCTCCGCCTGCCTCTTCCATGCTCCTTAGGGTTTATCAAGGGGGCCATCGCATCGCCCCATATGGTGCTCCTGGAAGGGAGGCTCAGAGGTCACACAGCCAGGCAGGGGCGGGGCCTTGCTGGGACCCAGGTCTTTGGCCTCAGAGCCCCTCCCACACCACCACTTGCTCTGTAGACAGACCAGGCCTCTGCACTTCGCCCGCTCAGGCCACGCACTGGGAAGGGCTTTAGGGGTCGGTATGGGTTAGGTTTGAACCCTAAGCCAGCTTGGGATCCAGGAAACCAGGAAGGAGGGAGCTCGCAGGCTGGCAGGAAGATTCAATGACCCACAGAGCCAGCGGGGCTACCCATCCCTGTGCGGGGAGAGCCCCACACACAGCCCACGGGAAGCAGCCCTGAGGGCCTGAGTCATGGCACGACGTGGGGTCTCAGGCTGCGCGTGGAGGGGCTGTGCTTTATTGGCACCTGCCCTGGGACCCGCTGGGGGCTGGGAAGGGTAGATGCCTTCACCGAGGAGGGTGTCCCTTGGTAAACCAATAACCCAGGCTGCCTCAAATCCTTGTGAGAATTCTCCCTAAGGAAATAAAGCCGACGGTGTGTTCCCAGGCTCAGGGAAGGCAAGCTTGGAGCCACACTCTTAGAAAGAGGACACTGCTGGGACTCGAGCCCGGGTCTGCCTGACTCCAAAGCCCGTGCTCTTAAACTGGCCTCCAGGCCTCCTCTCCCCTGTGGAAGGAGAGAGGCTGAGGCAGCAGAGCAGACCTGAAAGCTCTGGCTGCTGCAGTCTCCTCTCCAGGCCCGTGGGCGTCTGGGCAGTCTCTGACTTCAGCCTGGAGGGCCCCTCCCAGCCCTTCCCAATCCTCCCAAACCCTCTGTGCATGCCCCTCCCCACGCTCCCACTGCCTCTGCTTAGAAGCTGTGTTGGTTTCAAATCGAGCCTCCTCCTGTCGTCTCCAGCTGGAGACCAGGGCTGGGAGCCTCTGGTCTTGGCCTCCATCCCAGCTGGGGAACCCTCCTTTAGACAGACAACCTGGCCCTCTGTCCCTCGGTGCTGGCTGAGCCTCACGCAGGGAGGTGGCCACGGGGGGGTAGGGTGAGCACAGTGGACTGTGCACCTGCTGTGTGTCCTGTCTGCCGACTGTCCTGGGTGCTGGGGGGGCATAGGCCCCACCTCCCCGGAGCCTGTGTTCCTCTGTGTGTGTGTGTGTGTGTCTGTGTATGAGGTAAATAACAGATGAGTAAGCTGTACAACATGTCAGGACGTGATAAGTGTCAGGAGGAAAGAATCAGGCTATCAGTAAGTGGGGAGGCTGGCTGGGGGCAGCTATTTGATATCAGGTGGCTGGGGAAGGCTTGTCGAGCAGGATGACATTCGAGTGGAGACTGAGGAGGTGAGGGGATGAGCCTCACGCCCCAGCAGCAGGACCAGGGGGCACAGAGGCCACGCCCTCAGTGGAGGAGGAGCCCAGGCTGCAGGTGCTGGACGGGAGGTGGTGCGGAGGGAGGTGATGGGGAGGCTGAACACGGGGCAGGAGCAGGTAGCAGTGAGACTGGAGGGGGTGATGGAGGTGAGGGGGACACAGCACATAGGCCCCTGAGGTCACTGTAAGGACTTGGAATTTCACTCTGGAAGGCTCTGACCAGAAGAGCGTCGGAATAATGGCTCTGCGGCTTAAGGAGAGCAGATGGGGAAGGGGGGGGGGGGGCAGGGAGACCCGAGAGGAGGGAAGGAGAGGACGCTTTGCCAGCCAGCGCTGACCTTTAGTGGGAACCTCGCTCTGGGAAAAAATAATCCTACCAAACCACAGAACTACCTTTTACAGCCCCTGCTGGGATGTGCTCAGGTTTCTGGGTTTCCAGGACCTGTCTCAGAGCCATCATTCAGAAGGGAAAGGGGAGGGCCAGCCGTGTTCACCCGCCCCCGGCGCATGACACAGAGAGACCTGGGTGCCCTGTCTCCCCGAGAGCCCTGGAGCCTCGCCGGTAACATGAGAGGACGGGCCAGCTTGGGGCTGGAAGGGGACATGTGGTGACTGAGGCTCTGGGCCTTGGAGAGACACTCACACAGTCTAGGATGTGAGTGGTGCCCCCCGGAGCTGTGCCAGGCGACAGCCCTATTAGGCCTCTCCTTTCTGTCACAACAAATCTACGTTGAACTGTTTCACATTTCGGGCCTCAGCTCTTGTCAGAAGACGAGATATAGCAGCTGAAACTACAACAGCAAAGCAACACTGGACCAGAAAGTATTTAAGGTCCTTCTGAACCTGACTGCCTGTGGGTCCCGCCCTTGCCCTCCTCGGAGCCCCGTCCCAGAGATGACAGAGAGAGGAGGGCGGGTCTCCTCAGCTCAGCTGGGGGGCGTTGACAAGTACTGACTCAAGTCGTTCATTTCAAGTTATAAAGGTAACCACCAGAAGAACTAAAAATAATCCTGTAAAACTAGCAAAAAACTGGTGGTGGAAGTGGGGAAGAGCAAAGGAAGGAAGGAAGGTCTGACTCCCTCAGCTTTCACAGCTGGAGGTCGTTAAATACTATTTATAGTTGGAGGGTCAGGTTTTTCTGGACATCACTGGGACAAGTAAATGGAGATAGTTAACAGTGGGAGGGAAACAGGTCTGGGAGGAGGATTCACTATCAATTTTATACCTTTCTGTATTGTTTAAAAATTTTTTTGCCATGGGTTCATATTATAATTAGTTAAGTGGTAACAATTTAAGTGGGGGTCACAATTTGATGCCCTGAGGAGCCCCTGAGGGTGGCGGGGGGATGGGAAGGGCCTGGACTTGGGCCGAGCAGTGGGCAGGGAGGGGGAGAGGAAGGGAGGGACTCTCTCCAGGCCTGAATGGCTGTGTGTTGAGGGGGAGACCTGGGTTGAGGTCTGTGACTTGAGTGTACACAGAGAGGTGTGGACTTGAACCTTTGGGCTCGCACCCCTGGCCCACCAAGGTGTCCTGGGGGCTCATCAGTGGCTGGGGCCTGGGTCGCTACCACCTGGGACTCATGGGACCCAGGCACCTGCCCCGTGGACAATCTAGGTGTGCAGAGATGGGAAGACAAGTCCCTGGTTTGTTAGCTGTCGTCACAGCCAATGGCAATGTCCCAGCATCCATTAGTGAGCGCTGTTTTCTTGGCGTTAGCCTCTGCTACATCAGCACCGTGGAGACCAGCATTTCTTAATCTTGGCGATACTGACATTTTGGGTCAGGTAATTCTTTGCTATGGAGGACTGTACAATGTGTCTGTAGGAAGTCAGCAGCATCCCTGGCCTCTACCCCACTAGACGTCTGTAGCACCACCCTAGTCAGGACCATCGAAAATGCCTCCAAACATTGCCAGTGTCTCCTGGGGGCAAAGTGGCCCCAGATGAGAAGCGCTGGTGAGGAAGCTGAGCAGATCAGTGTCGGAGCACACGCCTCCTAAGATAGTGGGGTTTAAGCCCAGAGGCTCCCACTGAAAACCTGGACACGAGACTGTAAGAGTGGGTGCGTTTCCTGAAAGCTGGAGTGCAATCCCAATGTCTTCAAAACAGAAGGCATGTCCCCGACCACCACAGACCATTCCCAGAGGCCTGGAGCCCCCGATCTAGGGGCCAAGGGCATGTAAACTTCCACAGGCCTGGAGTGACAAGGCTGCAGTGGGCAGTCCTGTGATCCCCTGTCACTCCCTCTGCCTTCCTCTCTCCTACCCCTCCAGCCCTCTCTGGCTTTCAGCTGCTTCACCCCCTCTCCTCGCCTGCCCCACCGGGCCCCTCTCTCTCCCCTGTCCTTTTCTTCCCCTTATTAGTTATAACACAGTATTAAAGTGTATGTTTGATTATTTATTTTACTTAGCTGATGGGTTATATATTCCTTATTTTTAATTTTAAAGATAGAGGAATGGAAAGGGTATTATTTTCTCAAAAAGAAGACAAAAGGGCACCATGTAAGTTATTTTCTGTCTACGTCGCCCTTGATTTGTACTTATGGGGTCAAGGGTTCTCCAGGGGGCACAAACGCTGCTACACTGACAATCTTCCTTCTGGAGGGCCAGGTCCCCTCCAGAGCAAGCAGGCGACGGCCCCCGGGCCTCTGGGAGCCCTGTTGTCGGCTTGTGCCCCCCACCTCCCTGGCCTCCTTCTCATCCCGGGGGCAGGAGGAGAAGCCCCTTCTCCTTCCTTCCTGACACCCGAGGCAGAACACCTCACAGCGGTTCCCACCTCAGCAAGGACGCCTCCTTGCCCCACCGGCCCCAGCCCCTTCCACGCCCGCACTGCTGCCCTGCTCTCGGCCTCCCGCCTGCCTGGGACACTCACTATTTGGCGGAGTCGTTGAGCTGATACTCGCGGGACCTGTTGAAGCACTCCTGGATCCCTGAGTCGCCCCAGAGTCGCATCATGGCGGAGAGCAGCTCTGGAGAGAAGGGCTCCGTGTCTTCCATTCGACTCACCACGTCACACACCATCTTGGCATCGGCCTGTGAGGAGACATGGACGGCGGCTTTGAGGCCTTGGTGGGGACAGAAGCCCCGGCCGGGCACCTGCCAGGGCACCGGGACAAGGGCTCAGCCCTAGGCCTGGTCAGGGAGAGGGGAAGTGACAGAGGGTCCTTTACTCAAGGGCACGGTAATCGTTACTAGACGGTTGCTCCGCTCTCGAGCCCTTTCAACCCTGCCGCCCTCCAAGTGAGCCAGAGACCCAGGCTCCCCAGCCCGTGGCACGCGGCTCAGAGCGGAGGTGCTGGAAATCTGCAGGTGTCCTTCGCGGTGGGAGACACGAAGGAGACAAGGTCAACACCTGGAAGACTTGTGGTCAATGCCTGGAAGACTTGTAGCCAACAAAACATTCTGCACCAAGGTACGTGGGGCCAAAGCCTTCTGTGGAGACTTCCGGGATCAAGCTGTCCAGCTAAGTAGCTACTTATGTCTCAGAGCCTGTCTACTGCAGAAGGTCAATGGGAAAACGCTGGCACTGTGTCCCCTTCTGCCTGCCTGCCCTGGGAAGGAAGCCACAACTGGCCTGGACGCCAGCAGGCCATGCCCATGATGCTGGCCCGGATCTAGCTCCCTAGGGACAGTGTCCCAAAGACCTCAGCCCTTGGATTCCCAAAGTCACCCTCAGCTGACAGGGAGGGCTGCCCACCAGGAGAGCGTGGGTCCCCGTCCAACTAGGAGATGAGTTTCTTCAGCACCGGAGCCTCCCCTGGGGGCAGCCACCTGCAAAGCTGGCCCTGGGACCCAGGCGTTGGGTGCCTTAGGCAGGCGGTGACTCAGGGATGCAGGAGTGGGTGAGCAGGGTTGGTGCCTCCACCTGGGGCTAAAAACAGGCCTGTGAGTCAGGGCCTATGTGCTGACGCTGCTCCTGTGTGCCTGCATGACCTCGGGAAATCTCAGCCTGCTTTCCCACCTGTGGGGTGACTGTGATAAACCTGGCCAGTTTCCCAGACTTCCTCCTTTGGACCCCTCCTTCAAGGTTCCTGCCTGATCTGTGAGAAGGGAGTCGGGACCTGAGGGGTGGGTAGGGCAAGACTTCCTGCTGGGGGAGAGACACCCTCCCACCTAGAGCCACACTATGCCTCAGCCAGGCCACTCAAGGGTGTGGTTTAGAAACCACGGGCCTCCACAAAGCCACTTCATACTCCTCTGTGTGTGGTCTGGAATCTTGGGAATCCCACTCCAGTGGGATGCAGTGCATGGTTTGGGGAAGGCTGGCCTGGCGCTGTCCTCCCAGCTCCATCTCATCACCAAGGTGTGCCGGAGGTGGGGGTGGGGCAAGGTCCTGTGCTGGCGACACCTCTCTGTCTGCCCTTCTGTTTCCCTCCCGTCTTCCCCAGCTCAGTGCACGCCACAACCATCGGCCCAACTGCTCAAAGACTAGGAGTCATCCTTGATTTTACCACCTCCCTCCCAATGTCCACTTCTCCCCATCTCCTCCTGCACAGCCCTGAGTCCGAGCCACCACCGTCTTTCCCTGGCTGCCCCTAGCCCCCTCCCAAGGGTTCCTTGCCTCCCTCTTGCTTCTCTTCAGTCTGTCTGCCACACAACAGCCAGCAGGAGACCACAGAGAAAGAACCCACAATTTTTTAACTGGGCACACTGATATCCGACTTAAAGACTACATTTCCTAATTTTGCTTGTGGCAAAGATGTGACTATGTGACCCGTTCTACCCATGAAGAGGTAAGCCAAAGTGTAGTGAGGTCTTTGGAGAAGTCTTTGTAAAGGGAAGATGCACCCTTTTTCTCTCACTTCCTCCTTCCTGAAGCCTGTGATGGCTGGAACTCTAGCAGCCAACTTGGATCATGAAGACAAGGTCTACACCCTAGGGATAGTGGACGGGTGATCTAAAAACAGTCAGGTGCTTGACGACTTTTTTTTTTTAACATTGAAATTAAACTTCTACCTCATTTAAATCACTATCTTCTAGGTCCCAGATATTCACAGTCAAACCTAATCCTAATGGATACAGTAACTCTCCCTGTTTAAACTCTTTCAATAGTTTCCCATTATCCCTAAGTTCCAAACTCCTTACTTTGGCCTCCAAAGCCCCTGCCTACCTCTCGGTCCTAACCTCCTCCCACCTTTCCCCCTTCCTGGGCCTTTAAGCACACAGCCTTTCCTTCTGTTCCCCAGGTAGCCAGGGTCACCTCACCTCAGGGTGCTCCACCCGTCCAGAGCATCCTTCCCCCGGCTCTTCCCCATCTCAGATGTCACTGCCTCAGGGAAGCCCTCCTCCACGCCCCAGGCAGAGTCTGCCCCACGGTGCACCAACCACTCCACGTCACAGCTGGTGTTGTATGTGGCTGTTCCGCAGGGCAGGGATAATCTCCTGGCTTTTCACGGCACCCCTGTCTCACAACGCTCTGTACATAGTTGTTGGTGCTCAGCAGCATTTGTGAGACAAATGGCATTTTACTGTCAGGCACGGCCTCGATTTCTCACTCCACCCTCTCTGTCTCCCAACTCCTCTCATCTTGTCCATTTCAACAACACTGTGTCTCGTTCAACCATGACAGCAGCTCTGCCCGGTAGCCATCCTATTTAACAGATGGGGAGACTGAGGCTCAGAGGTGAGGTAACTTGCTCAAGGTCACACAGCTAGTAAGTGGGAGAGCCTGGACCCAAGGTTAACCTCTACTGTGCTCCAGCCAACAGCCCTGGACTTGCATCTCAGACAATGGTGTCCAGCCCAGCCCCCTGAGCAAAGGTAGGGGAGATGGGTAAGGAGGAAGGTAGGAAGGGTCAGGTGTGGCGGGAGGGAGGGGCCTTGCCAATGCGCCCTGGAGGACAGTGGCAGCTGTCTGGCTGGGCCAGCCTTGTGGGGGTCAAGCTTAACAAGCAATTAATAGAGCCAGAGGGGGGCCTTGTCCCTTTGTCTTCCTGCCTTTGGGGCCCCGGGGGATGGGGCTCACACTGGGCCTGACCTTCCTGTCCAGGTCCCCTCCTGGGCCAGTGGCGGGGTTGGGGGAGGCATTTTCCAGCACCTTTCCCTCTGCTACAGCCCCCATGGCGCTGCCACCTCTTGCTGGTCAAAGCATGCCCAGCTGTCCCGGCAGCATGAGGTGTGACAAAGCAGACGCTTGTTCGGAGGCAGAGCCACTAGGTCTGACCTGTGCAGTGTTACTCAGTGGAGGATGCTGGGGCAGTGACCAGCTTCAAGGTGGCAGCGAAGGGCCCGTCCCCTCTGATCTGCTCCATCCTTTGCTGCTGGATGGCTGCCCCCTCCACCTACGTGGCTTCCACTCCCTCCTTTTGGGGCACCAGAACCTCTGCTCGCCTGAAGGAAAGCACTCTTTTCCCCGACTCCGTCCCATAGTTCCAGCGTGGACACAGGGTCTGGCCCTGGCCAGTCCATCCCGCTGGCCTTAGTGAACAGTTTGGGGTGGACAAAGAATCCAAATTTGTCAAATGAGACTAACCCTACCAGCTCCAGGACACCTGTATAAACTATTAGGAGAGAGAGACCCTCAAAGGAAGGGCCCACCTGAATGTGCAGCCATCACTAAGGGAAGCAGAGCTGAGAGAGGGAGGCACGCCGGGTCCCCATAACATGTCAAAACACCTGGGTCCAGCTGTGCCTGCGGCCACAAATACCTCTGGCTTTCCAGCTACCTCAATCAATCCTCTGACTTTTTCTTAACCTAGTTAAAGACGTGTTTTTGTTTACTTGGTTTATTTTTGCACGTGCATCCCAAAGAGTCCTGACAATACACTGCCTGGTGTGCGGAGGCCAATACCAGGCTTACCTCCTCCAGGCAGACCCATCCCATTACTGCGGCCCACACAGTTCCTCTGGCATCGGACTCCCCACCCGTCTTCCTGTCATGCCCGGGCACATGTCCATGCCCTGGGCACACGTCCATGCCCATGTGCTGCGCTATGTTTCCTGTGTGGGGGGGGCACTAAGATGCCTTGTGGGCACTGGCCACGTATTGGACACTAGAGGCCATCTGGTGGGCTTCTGGAGACAGTCCTGCAAGGAGCTGAGGGAGGCTGTTCACTGACACCGTGCCTGGCAGGGCCCTGCACAGTCGGGCTGAGTGGGTGCAGGACATTCGTCACTGTGTGCTGCTGTCACACACCAGCGTGCCTGGCCCCCAGCCACTAAGTGCCTGTTGTGCCCCAATTACTGCCACTGCCACAGACACCTCACAAATGTCTAACATGTCCCTGCGGGGCACCGTTTCCACTGAGGGTCAGTTAGGGAGACATCTGCCAGCCCAGGGCTAGGGAAGTGGGCCTCTCTCCCCCGGACTGCCCCCAGTGGCCGAGAGCAAGGGAGGGGCGTTCCCTGCATGTGAGAGAGAACGTGACCGTTGCCCCTCCTCAGATGCACGGGCCTCGGTGGCTTGGGTCTGGCACTTACAAAGTACCCAGTATGCCCACCCCTCCCCGGCCACCATTCTCTACGGGCTGGGGCTGCCCGTGCTGTAACGTACAGTTCCCATGCCAACCCCCCCCAAGACTCACTCCTTTCTGACAGCACCCTTTGGTCACCCCTGCCTTGGGGCTCCAGTCCTGCTCCACGCAGCTTTCTAGGGGCTCAGGCCACAGGCTCAAGGCACCACCCAGAACTGGGCTCCTGGCTTGAGCAGGGCCTTAACGTCTGTGGGCTCAGCATCCTACCCTGAAAAATGGGGTGACAGTATCATCATTCTCTTCACAGAGCTGCCGGGTGAGCAGACAGAGAGCACGAGCACAGGGAGGACCCGAGGGGCGGGCCGTGCTGCCGCCCCACCTCCCCAGCTCCCGGGACCAGAGAGGGATGAGGAGGCCAACCTGCCTGCCCTCTGGACGCCTCGGGGTGGGGGCATGGGAAGGGGTGAGACATTTAAGGACATGCTGGGACCCTGCATTTCTGAATGTGAACCACAGGCAAGATGCCATTCTTTTTTTTTCTTTTTGAGTTTTATTTATTTTTTATACAGCAGGTTCTTATTAGTTATCTATTTTACACATATTAGTGTATACATGTCAATCCCAATCTCCCAGTTCATCCCACCACCACCACGACCCGGCTTTCCCCCCGGGTGTCCATACGTTTGCCTCTATTTCTGTGTCTGTGTCTCTATTTCTGCCTTGCAAACCGGTTCATCTGTACCATTTTTCTAGGTTCCACACATATGCGTTAATATATGATATTTGTTTTTCTCTTTCTGACTTACTTCACTCTGTAAGACGTGGATGGACCTACAGCCTGTCATAAAAGATGCCATTCTTATGGGTTTTGGATCAGGAGGCTCCGGAGAGATTATGACTCTCAGGGACACCTGCAGGATTCTTCTCACCGTATCAATGATTTAAAATCAGCATTAACATTTCTTTTCATCGGAGCCAGTGTAACCTTTCTGGTTAAATGACATCTTAACGGTGACATGTAGATGTCCTGAAGCTGCTCTAGGCAGAGGTGAGATACTTTTGGAAAGCCCCACAACACTAGAGAACCCCACAGAAACCCTAACCATGAGCATCTGGAGAAAGGGGCGGGCAGGGAGAGGAAGCGGCTCATGGAGATGGGGGCATCTCCAGCATTTGGTGGAGTGGGGAGCTCAGCACAGGGTGCCTCCCGGAAGTGGGCTGCCCTGGGCCAACGCTGGGGAGCAGGGTGCCCAGGGTGGTGATGGGGGCAGCTGCCCCTGTGAACTAACAGTACACAGGGGTCCCTCACTGTGACATGCAGCCCAGGGCCCCCTGCCACGGGGACGTGGACTACTGGGGACTGGCCATGAGTGTGCTTGGGAAGCAGCACCCGCGATCCAGGGGCCTGTCAGTGGGGCTGCCTGCTGGTGTCCAGGGGTGAGGGGTTCTATTTCCAGAAAGCTATCTCTAGTCAGCCAGCTGGTCCTGAGAGCTGAAACCCGTACTATGAGGAGGGGTGTGGGCTCCCACGGCCCACAGGACCCTTCCCGCCTGCCCACTCTGGGCCACAGAGAGCGCCCCTGCACCAGCTTCTCTTGCCCAGTGTCTCCTGGTCACCCTTCTCAGAGACGCAGCAGGTGCCTGCCTGTGCTGTGCCACACCAGGGATGATGGTGGGATGAGTGGTGACCCAGGGAAGCTGGCATTGGCCTGGCTGAGCCACTGGCAATGAACACCACACATCTCTGCTCATACGCCAGGCACTGCAGGGCCTTGCAAGCGCCCCGGTGTATTCATTATCTGGAACTGGGACTGCCAAGTGCATGTTAAACACTTGGGTCTGCAAAACTCCTCCCCTCTCTTCTGAGCAAAGGGGCTTGGAACTAAAGTATGAGAGAGAGTCTTTTCCCTCTCAAGAGAGGAAACGCAGAGGATATGGTGGGGAAGCGAATAAGAATTTTCAGTCAGGTGACCCAGGTTCAAATCCTGACTCTGCAGCTTTTTAGCTTTGTGACCTTGGACAGACCACTTAACCTCTCTGAGCCTCTGCTCTCTTATTAGTTCCCACCTCACAGGGTTGTTTGTGCAGATGAAAGAGGCTAAATCGACGTGACACAGCTTTGCAACATAAAGAGCCCCGCAAATGCTAATTATAAGCAAAGGTGAGGTCTCTGAGACACAAATAACAAGCTGACATAAAATAAGCCTGCTTTGTACAAGATTTCTCAGGTAAGCATGATAATCTTGATAACAATAATCATAGTAATTATAATAATAACCTTTTCCGTTTGAAGAGCTGCTTTGGATCTTTCAGAGTTTTCCTCCTTCTCTCATCTTTTAGACCAAGTAAAGTGTGACTGTGTGCGTGTACACACACACACACACACACACCCGGTCCTCTAGCTGCAGGGAAGTCTCCATTCTGCCCAGCCCTGCCCTGTGCACTGCAGTAGCCCCAGCTCCACCAGGGGGCAGGAGTGCACAGGCCAACAGGAGAAGGAGGGCGAGCTGGACAAGCCCAGCCCAACAGACCAGGCAGGGCCAGGCCCAGTGGGCACAGCTGCCTTTCATGGGCTGCTGACTCTGTTTTTCAAGGGAAAGAGACAGAGAGACTCCCAACGCTGGAGGCCCAGCCTGAGTACTGCAAGGTCAGCAGATGGAGAATGGCTGCACGCACATTCTGGGCACTTTGTACATGCTACCCAGGCCCCTGCATCTGAGGAAATGCGGCGGTCACATTCTCTCTTGCACGTGCAGGGGAGTGCCCCTCCCTTCCTGTCTGCCGCTGGGGGCAGCGGGGGAGAGAGGGGTCCCCTCCCTCACCCCTGCTTCCCTGGCCCTGGGCTGGCAGATGCCTTCCTAACTGTGACTCTCAGTGGAAGTGGTGGCCCCCAGGGGTATTTTAAACATCTATGAGGTGTTTTTTGTTAGTGGCAAAACCTGAGGCACTAGAGGCACTTAGCAGTTCAGGGCTGGGCATGCTTGGGGCTCTTTCTTCACTTGGACTTAGGAGTACTTCGCAAGGCCTGTGCCTAGAGCACGCTGTCAGGCACAGGGTCTCTGGGGGGAGCGGGGGCACCTCACAGGCCTACCACTTGCCTTAGCAAAGAGAACCTTCCTGGCTCCCCAGAAAGATCCTACAGCAGAACCAAGGGTTGGGTGCTGTTTCTAATCTTGCCTCCTTTCAGCTGTGCCATCCCTTCTCCAGCCATCCATCCACACGTCCCTCACCCCCTATCTAGGGTACCTACCCATCCAACATCAGGCGTCCACCCAGCCATTACATCATCACCCATCAGCCACCCCTGTTCATCCATCAACCAACTCACTCCCACAACCACCCGCCCATCCCTTCACCTCCCTACTATCCTTCCACAGCGTCTGTCCATCCTTTCATTCTTCATTTGTGCACCCTCTTCATTCCTTTCACTCCTCTTTGATCTATGCAGCCACCCACCCATTCACTCACTTATCCATAATACACCCACTACCGAGTGGGGTCCCCGCCTTAGGAGCTTTCACGTTTGCCAGAAAGAGAAATATTTAGGCATAAGGAAAGACTGTCTGCATCTCCCCAGCCCTGAACACATCACGGGACAACTGCCCCCTTGACGTCCCCTCCCTCTGTCCCATGGTCCCATCTTTGTCAGGAGCCTGGGGTCTTGTAAAAGGAAGACTCTTCCAAGACCTCCAGCTGGGTTCAGAGGATTCCTCAGGGATTTATTTGTCCTAAGCCCTTCTGAAAACCTTCCCTGTTTTGAGCCCAGGCTGCCTCCTGAGGAGGGGGAAAAGACTTGGGTTTTCTAAAGAACCTCATTTTCTGAAGGATCACACACTTTTCCGTCTCAAAACCACTGGATCTTCCAATTGTTTAGAAGCAGCTTTTCCTTCTGGCTTGCTATGTATCTTCAAGAACCAGGGGGTTGTGGGGATGACTTTGGCCCGGGTTCCAGCGCTCACTGGTTCTAGTGCTCGACACCTAAAAGTTTCCACTCAGAAACCATCTGCCAGCCCCTGTAATTGGTGTGGTTTCCCACCCCTGGCCCTGGCCCAAGTTAAGCAGAAGGAGCCAGTGCTAGACCAGTGAATGTTTGCTCACCACAGGCTGGCTGAGCCCAGGGCTGGGTGCCGGGGATACGGCAGCCAGCAGGATCTGGAAACTGCCCACCCAAGCCTGCTGTCCAGTGGGGGCGTCAGACACATCAACCAAGCTGTGGAGTCCGGGAAGGCTCCTCCAAGGAGGCAGCCACTAAGTAAGGGCCACAGCTCAAGGAGAAACTGGTGCAGATGGGGGATGCGAGAGGGGTATGACTGGGAGCAGGCAGTCGTGGGTCAGCTGTGCCCACAAGGCAGGCACAGTCCAGAGACTGGGCTTCCCTCACGAGGGAATTAAAGGGGAAGCCGAGGGCCTTGCCAGGAAGCAGTGGACCCTGGAGGGCATCAGACACCCCTCCAGCCATCAGCAGGGCCTTTGGACAATGGTGGGCTCAGAGGTCCACGCAGCCCATGGACATTAAATGAAGAACAGCACCCAGCCCACACAGATGGTCCAGGAGCTCTCACACAGACAGAGTTCAGTGTGAACTGTGTACCCCCAACCTGGGGGAGAGGGCTGGGGGCAGCCTGGGCCCCACTGTGGGCAGCTCCGGGACGGAGCCTTACCGAGCAGATGCTAATGCTCCCTGAGTGTGGGTCTGGGGACATTCTCAGGCCCCCGGCCCTTCTCAGGAGGCATGGCTTTCGGCCTTCTCCCCAGCTGTGCTGTTCTTAGGTGAAGCCGCTGCGTGTGTCTCCTAAAACCACCCTGGCAGGGGTTTCAGGGCCAGAGGTGGGTAGGGAGACTGGCGGGTATGGGGTGGGAAATGCTGAGGCCAGTGTAGAAGGGGGCGAGCAGGGCCTGCAGAGGAGGCCAGTGCCCCAGCCAGTGATAGCCGGCCAGAGTGCAGAGGGGTGTCCTAGGTGGGTGACTGGCAGAGATGGGGGGTGCAGGACAGCGGCTGTCCTGGGCCCTCTGGGGCAGTGGTCTGTTTATGTCACCATGGCTTCCGATTGCTCCAGATCCCAAGGATGGAGTGGGGAAGCATGCTTGCCTAAAACCCCAATCAGCAACCCCTCTGGAACAGCCTTGGGTGGTGCCACTTTCTCTTGTTGCCCTTCTCCCCTTGGTGGGTCCAGACCTACCAGTCTATACCTCCTGGGAGGCTCTCCTGACGGGGGCGGGGAGGACAGCTGAACCACCAGGCAGGCACTATTCAGTCCAAAATAAACTTTAAGGTGAAAGGGACAGAAATTTCCAAATCCTCATCCTCTGCCTCCTTTCTCCTGAGCTCAATGTCCTGAGATGGGAGAAAAGAACTAAAATTGGATAGGCTAAATTTCTAAGAAACGAACAAGGGCAGAATGAAATTACCCACACAGAGCTCAGTCAAAGGGAAAGAAAAGTGATAATGGACAACCTCCTCTCTTCAGAACACAAAGTGACGATGGTGAATAGTTTAATTGGAGCCGCCTCGGCTGGGAGATATTAGCGACACAATTATGGAAGAGAAAAGATGGAAGCTGAAGCAGCACGTACATGATGGGAGGCCGGCGGGTCCTGGAGACGACAGGTTTAGCTGATGGTGCCTCTCCTTGGGCTTATTCGCTGATACCCCTTCCCTCCTCGTCTCCTCACTGGAGACGTCAGTTCCCGCACCATCCATTAAAGTGATCGGATGATGTTTTTGTTTGAAAAGGAGCGAGTCACTTGTTTCTTGGACCTCAGGGACACAGCCTGGGGCAGTGCACCAGGTGTCCATGTTCTGCCTGACTGACCCTGCGACCCTGGGCAAGTCTCATCTGTTTTCGGAGTCTCTGTCCTCAAAGGCAAAAGGAAGAGGTTGGCTGGATCAGTGATTCTCAAAGGGTGGCCCACACACCCCTGGGGGTCTCTGAGGGGTCCACAAGATCAAAACTGTTTTCCTAACTCTATGACGACGTTATTGGCTTCTCTGCCTGCACTGATGGTACAAAAGCAACGGGAGACAAAACCGCAGCCCCTTCGCAGGAAGCAGTGGCACCGAACTGTACCAGCTGCCATTCTGTTCTTTGCCACCGTGCAGTCACAATAAAACCAATGCCAGTTCTACTTAAGAATGTCCTTGAGGAAGTGGCCAAAATTATGAATTAAAAGAAT
Source organism: Balaenoptera borealis (assembly GCF_965194805.1). Classification (NCBI taxonomy): domain Eukaryota; kingdom Metazoa; phylum Chordata; class Mammalia; order Artiodactyla; family Balaenopteridae; genus Balaenoptera; species Balaenoptera borealis. The sequence goes on along the minus strand of NC_138878.1, from coordinate 27,926,118 downwards.
CTCTAGGGACCTCCCTGGTGGCGCAGTGGTTAAGAATCCGCCTGCCGATGCAGGGGACATGGGTTCAAGCCCTGGTCTGGGAAGATCCCACATGCTGCGGAGCAAGTAAGCCCGTGTGCCACAACTACTGACCTGCGCTCTAGAGCCCACGAGCCACAACTACTGAGCCCTCGTGCCACAACTACTGAAGCCCACGCGCCTACAGCCCGCGCTCCGCAACGAGAAGACCTCACACTGCAACGAAGAGTAGCCCCCGCTCGCTGCAACTAGAGAAAGCCCACGCGCAGCAATGAAGACCCAACGCCAAAAATAAATTAAAAAATAAATTTATAAAAAAAAAAAAAAAAAGAATCTCTACCCTGCACGCACGTCTTTTTCATATTCTGTGTGATAAAACAGGAAGTGTGCTGCAAACTGCAGATGATGGTTGTCTGGAGGGAAGGCACTTGTAAGACTGCCCTGCCAGCCCAAATGGTCCCTTGTTTTCATACGACACCACTTTTACTTGAAAGAATGCCTGACAGACAAACAATGGTAATTCAGACTTGGTCTTTGGAAGACATTTTCTAAAAAACCAAGTGAGCCTATCACTTCAAGGAAAGCAACTAACAAATTTGTTACCAAAATGGAAACATTCCAACTTTCAAGCGAAAAATCAGAATTCTGGAAATTTGTATTTAACATCATAACTTGACAGCTTCCCAATACCTGAAGACTTTTCTGATAAGATAGATGTTGTTGTTAACAAATGAGTTCTTCACATTCTCCACTGAAATACGGCAACATTTGGAAGATGTGCATAACTCTGAGCCAGTATTTTCCAAATGATCAAAATGATGTTAAAAATCATGCACGGTTGACCCATTCAAAGTGCAAAGTAGACCAACGGATTTTTTAAAAAAAGACTTAACTGAGAGGAAGGTACAGGGGTTTCCCATAAAGCCCCTGACCCATGCATGCAGAGCCTCCCCCATTTATTGACATCACTCACCAGAATGGTACACTTTATTTATTTTTTTTAAACCAAAGATGAACCTACATTGACACATTATAATCACCTAAAGTCTGTAGCCAACCTTTGGGTTCACTCTTGGTGTTGTACATTCCATGGGTTTAGACAAATGTATAATGACATGCATCCATAACTGTGGTATCATACAGAGGATTTTCACTGTCCTGAAAAATCCTCTGTGCTCTGCCTATTCATCCCTCCCTCCCCCAGCCCCTGGCAACCACTGATCTTTTCACTGTCTCCATAGCTTTGCCTTTCCCAGAAGGTCATATAGTTGGAATCATACAGTATGTAGCCTTTTAAGATTGGGTTCTTTCACTTAGTAATATGCATTTAAGGTTCCTCCTTGTCTTTTCATGGCTTGATCACTCTTTTTTTTTAAATGCTGAATAATATTTCACTGTCTGGGTGTTGCCCAGTTTACTCATCCATTAGCCTACCGAAGGACCTTTTGGTTGCTTCTAAGTTTAGACAATTATGAATAAAGCCGCTATAAACATCTGTGTGCAGGTTTTTTGTGCATACGTAAGTTTTCACATCTTTCGGGTAAATATGAAGGAGCATGATTGCTGTATTGTATGGTAGGAGTATGTTTAGTTTTGTAAGAAACCACCAAACTCTTCCAAAGTGGCTGGACCATCTGGCACCCCCTCAGCAACGCCTGAGAGCTGCTGTTGCTCCACATCCTCACCAACATCTGGTGTTGTCAGTGTTCCAGGTTTTGGCCATTCTCAAAGGTGTGTAGTGGTGTCTCCTTGTTGTTTTAATTTGCATTTCCCTGATGACTTACGATGCGGAGCATCTTTTTTTTTTATTTTTAATGTATTTATTTAGGGCTGTGTTGGGTCTTCGTTTCTGTGCGAGGGCTTTCTCTAGTTGCGGCAAGCGGGGGCCACCCTTCATCGCGGTACGCGGGCCTCTCACTATCGCGGCCTCTCTTGTTGCAGAGCACAGGCTCCAGATGCGCAGGCTCAGTAATTGTGGCTCACGGGCCCAGTTGCTCCGCAGCATGTGGGATCTTCCCAGACCAGGGCTCGAACCCGTGTCCCCTACATTGGCAGGCAGACTCTCAACCACTGCACCACCAGGGAAGCCCCTGGAGCGTCTTTTAATATGCTTATTGGCTATCCATATATCTTCTTTGATGAGGTGTCTGTTAAGGTTTTCGGCCCATCTTAAAATCAGATTGTTTGCTTTTTTATTGTTGAATTTTAAGTGTTCTTTGTATATTTTGGATAACAGCTCTTTACTGAATATTTCTTTTGCAAATATTGTGTCTGAGTCCAAGGCTGGTCTTCTTATTCTCTTGAGAGTGTCTTTCACATAACAGTTTTTAATTTTTATGAAGCCCAGTTTATCAATTCTTTCTTTCATGGACTGTGCCTTTGGTGTTGTATCTAAAGAGTCATGGTCACAACCAAGGCCATCTAGACTGCCTCCTAAATTATCTTCTAGGAGTTTCATATGTTCACACTTCACATTAGGTCTATGATCCATTTTGAGTTAACTTTTGTGAAAAGTATAAGGTCTGTGTCCAGATTCACGTTTTTGCATGTGGATGTCCAGTTGTTCCCGTACTGTTTGTTGAAGAGACCAATGGATTTTAATGTAACAGAGTAGGAAATGGTCACTGATATAGTTTCAGATTCTACCCTTTAAGAAACTACTGCTTGGAACTTCCCTGGTGGCGAAGTGGTTAAGAATCCACCTGCCAATACAGGGGACATGGGTTTGAGCCCTGGTCCGGGAAGATCCCACATGCCGCAGAGCAACTAAGCCCGTGCGTCACAACTACTGAGCCCATGTACCACAACTACTGAAGCCCTAGAGCCCGTGCTCCACAACAAGAGAAGCCACTGCAATGAGAAGCCTGTGCACCGCAACGAAGAGTAGCCCCCGCTCGCCGCAACTAGAGAAAAGCCCGCGCGCAGCAACGAAGACCTAACGCAGCCAAAACTAAATAAATAAAATAAATAATAATAAAAAAAGAAATTACCGACTGTTCAGTTTTAGTGAATTTCAAAGAAGGACTATTTGAAAAGGCTGGTAAAATACTCCCTTCTTTTCTAACCATGTGTTTGTGTGGGGCCAAATGTGATTCAGATTCTTCGACCGAACGACACATCACAATGAACTAAACACAGACGCACGTATGAGAAACGCAGCTGTCTTCCATTAAGCCCGACATTAAAGAGATGTGTAAAAATGTGAGACAGCGATATTCTGCTTTCTGAAGTATTTTTAGACAATATATTGATAGTAATTTTCATAAAAATGTTATTTGTATTAATATATAATGGGTTTATTATAGTTATTTTTAAATGAATAAATACTAAAAATTTGTCTTTTCATTTTTTTTGTTTGTTTGTTTTTGTTTGTTTTTTTATACTGCAGGTTCTTATTAGTCATCAATTTTACACACATGAGTGTATACATGTCAATCCCAATCGCCCAATTCAGCACACCACCATCCCCACCCCACCGTGGTTTTCCCCCCTTGGTGTCCATACGTTTGTTCTCTACATCTGTGTCTCAACTTCTGCCCTGCAAACCGGCTCATCTGTACCATTTTTCTAGGTTCCACGTACATGCGTTAATATACGATATTTGTTTTTCTCTTTCTGACTTACTTCACTCTGTATGACAGTCTCTAGATCCATCCATGTTGTTTTTAATTTCTAATGCAATAAAGATTGATAGCTACAACCTACATAAACAAAATGTTTACTGGGGTCCTCAATAATTTTTTAAAAATTATAAAGTGTAGTGTAAAGGTGTTCTCAAGCCAAAAAGTTTGAAAACCACTAGACCAGATCATTCTTTCCCAAACATTATCCCTTGATCACCTTCTGACTTCTGCCCAAGTTCTGTTCCACCTGATGCCCATCACTTTTCTCAGACACATCTTTGTACTTACGAACTTCATATCCTTATGGTAAACGGAAACCCTGCATGAAGTGATTTAAATAGAAGACACCCAGCAGAATAACTACAAGGAAAGCCCAACACTAATGTGAAATTCTAGCAGGACCCTGCTCCCTATCTCCCTTTGTTAGCAAGGGGGACCATGCAGACAGAGGCCCCCAGCTGCACACGTTGAGGGCCAGCTGATGAGGTCTCCACCTGCTGAGGTGGAACTGACTCACACCAGACCTTCTCATGGGCTGAGAGGCGGGGCTTTGAGCTACAGACAAGACGTCTCAGGTAGAAAATCAGGAATTATGAGTTTTTGCCAAAGGCTAGTAGTGGTGGAAGACTGCCAGGGTTGGGGTTGAGGAGGGAACTCTAGGGTGAGGGGCCAGGGTAGGCCGAGCCAACCAGCCCAGAGGACCAGCAAGCCTAGGGCTGCAGCCTCCCTGGGGTCTCCTGTGAGCCTAGGAGCTGATGACTTAGTCACAAAGACACAGAGACACACAGACACACCTGCTCAGAACTCTGGTGGTCAAGGAGGAGCCCTAAGAGATAATAGCAGTAGCTTGTATTTAGTGAGAGCTTCCCAAGGGCTTTATTTCATTTAATGTTTACCAGTATTATCGTTTTCCCCCCTTCTATAATTGGAGAAACCACAGCTCAGACGGGTTACGAGACCGGCCCGAGCTCACTCAGCTGGCGGGGGGCAGACTGGGATGTGCGCCCCAGCTGCCTGCCTCCAGGGCACACACTCTGTGAGCACCACGCAGCATGGCTTCCCCTGGTTGCTGGATGACCACCCCCGGGCAGCGCCGGGCCTGGAGCCCTGGTCTTTTGACGTCTCCGTGAGGGTAGGGTCTGGGAGAGCTGGCCTGTGCACACTCTCTTGCTGCCATCGCCTGCTCTGCTTGGTCCCACCGCTAAGGGGCTGGAGCTCCCCAGGGGCCCGCTGGTGCCCATCCTGGGGACCAGTGTCAGCATGTTGATGCTGCAGTATTTACAATGAGGCAGGTGGGATGGCGACAGGTGTAAAAAACAAGAGTGACGAATACGCGGGTTAACCAAAACACAGGTGAGGCAGAGTGGCACCCGCGGCTGTGCACCAGCTGGGCCAGGCAGAGGTCCCAGCGGGCCGCCCTGGCAGGCAGGAGGGGGAAGGCACAGTGGGGCCAGGCTGGCTGCCAGCTCCCTGGACTCCCAGCACCTGGCCACAAGAGGAGCACGGGGCTGGGGGAGGCTTGAGGCTGAGCGAAGCCTCCAGGGGCCTGTCTCTCATGGGATGTTGGCAGGGACGGGGCTGCAGCAGCCTGGGGGCTGCCACCTGAGCAGCTTTCTCTGAGGCCTGGCATCAGGGCGCATGGCCTCCCCCTCCACTTAGCCCCAGCCATTTTCACCTCCCCGACATTGACACTGGGTGATCTTGGGTACCATGGACACGGGGCGGAACAAGTCTGTACAGACCTGGGCGTGGGACGGTGGTCAACTGCCCCACCGGGCAGCGTCCCGGGCCTCAGCTCGGCCCTAGGCTGAGGAAGAGCTGCACAGGGCTCACTGAGCGAGGGGCAGCCCGGGACGCCTCCGCTCAGGGGCTGGCCTCACTCTCTGAAACAGCGGGGCTACAAAGCGGGCCACATGGTGCCACCTGGGCTCAGGTTCCTCTCTCTCTCTCTCCCCTCTCACCCCTTTCCATGCCCTGCTCCCCCAGCCCTGGCCAGGGTAGAGGCCAGTCCACACAGCACCTTCACTGGGGTTAGAAAAAGGGAGTTTTTCCTCGGGCCACATGGCTCGGTGAGGGGAAGGTGGGCTGCATTTCAGCCCTCTCGTGGCCCCTGGGTTCGGGATTCTCCTGCAGGCTACAACCTGCCACGTAACTGAGCTGCAGTCCGTGGAGTGTGAATGTGCAGTGCGCTGCTCTTGGACCAAGGCTCTTCAGGTGTAAGTGTGCTCCCCGCCCCCTGAACGTAGAGGATGACAAAGTCTGTAAGATAGAAGATCCAGTGTCGTGAATCACCATGTGGAGGAGAGCCACCCACCCACCCAGAGCACCTGCCCAGACTATTAGCTGAGCAAGAAATAACCTGTTACATTTGAACCATGAAACCCTTGGGGTATATTTTTTGTAGCAGCTAGTGGTACCCTGATTGATACAACTTTTTAGTGTTCTTCCTCTTCTGGTTTTTGTGCCCTATGTGACATCTGGCCTCTGTTTAGCCCTAGGTTATGGATTATCTGGGACTGTTCCTCTTCTGTTGCTTCAATGAGCAAGACACTGCTCTCTCCAGAAGACTGTAAGCTGGTGAAGTTTTCTGGAGTATCAAAGAATCTGGGTCCCCCCCTCCGCTCCCGTCTACTCTCCTGGAAAGAGGAGAAAGTTGTGCCCTGAAGCAGTGTTTCTCAAGCCTCAGTCACTTACACACCGACCACTGGCATAATTTTTGTTCCAGAGAACAACGCATGGCACATAATCGAAGCTTGATAAATGATGGTAAATCTTTGTTGTGTTTCTATACCATCTACTATAATTTACTTAATATCTTTCTTTAGACTTTTATCCGCTTAAACTTATTTTACAAGAAAGTAAATTTAGTATCACTAACAATAATATCTGCAAAAGGATATTTGATATGCTAGTTTTAATTTTTTTCTAAAATGCATTAAAATGAGTTAGTAGCTACTGAGATAAACATCAACATGTTTGTCCATCATGCTAGCTCAAACCTGCCCACTCCCTCAACTGGGAAGCGCCGTCCCACGGTGAGCAGCGTAAGACAGGTACACGGCTAGTGCGTCCTCGGGACGCGGAACACAAGGAGTACGCCCGGGAGTAGTGAGGCTGGTTCTGGGCCCTGGGCGCAGGGAGGCTGGAAAGAACCTGCTTCACTTACAGTTCTGCATGGCCCTGACCCTCCTCTCACCATCAGGGCCTCTGCTGCAGTTTCTGTGCAGCCTGGAGTACCACCCTGATTTGCCGGGCATGTACACTGCTTGCTGGCGGGCAGCACAGGACAGGGGGCAGGCCATGGGCTCCAGCTTTCACCAGCTGCAGACCTCCTATTTCCTTCTCTGTCCTTGCCTCCCTCCTTGGTTCTCTGGTTTTGGCTTCCAGAGGGAATGAGCTCACTGTCGTGCTCCCAAGGAGCACGTGGCATTCTCATGGGAAAGGAGGGGCATCTGTGCCTTCCGTGCCTTGGGTAGGGGGATGGCAACGGTGAGTCTGCCCAACTCGCCCCATCTCCACACCGTCAACAGCCAACTCGAGGGCTCACCTTTGTTAAGAGACAATTGCCCCAAGTTGCCTGGATGCAGATGCAGGAGATCCAGGGACTCTGGCCCGTTAAGGAGCTTTGTTGTCATGGCGACTTCTGGTCTCCTAGCTGCCAACGACCTCTTGGAAGGGAGCGGGAAGGTAAGTGCCCAACCCCCAGCCCAGCAGGGAGGACAGAAGGAAGGAGGGAGGGACCCTCCCGGGAGGGACCCGGACCCGCCCTGCCCACCTGTCCCCAGCAGCCCTGCAGCTGAGCGGCCACTTGCCCTCCAGTGAGGTGGGCGGTCCTCTCGGCCTGCCTGTGGGGAGGCCAGAACAACCTAGTCCTGGGGGCCACTGAATCCAAACCTAGGACTGCCCCCTCTCAGGCCTCTTGGACCACCCCCCACCCCCAGCCACCAGATGAACTTCAGCCAAACCCTGAAAGGAAAGTCACTGTGCCCTGCATTCCACGTCAGGCTTGACTTGCTGAAAAGGCGGGGATGGAGGTCTGGTCCCACTCCATTTCTGTTGACTCTTCATCCTCGCCCTGCCCGCACCCCCATCCACTCCTTCTCTCCTCACTTTCTCTCTGCACTCATGCTCTAGCCTCCCCAAACTAAGCCCCTCTTCTGTCCCTGTTCCCCCTCAAGCCGCTGTCCTCCTCTTCCTCCTTTCGTCCTGTTACCTCCGTCCCCACTCCTGCCAGGGGTCTCAGTGCCCTCTCCATCTCTGGCCTGTCCTCTGCTCACTTGTCTTCTCTCCGGGCTCTGGGCCCCGCGGATGCTGCTTCCTGGGCAGTGAGCTCCTCTGTCTCCCTTGTGGGCCCCATTCCTCCACCAGACATTTAAGTTCCTCAGTCCTCAAAACCCTTCTTGCTTTCTCAAGCCACCTTCTTGGTGGGTGGGATGTCACCAGACCCTCCTCTGTTCAGGCTCTCTGGGCAGTGACCCCGGGTTCCCTGGCTCTTCCACTCAACTCAGCACGTTCCCGGTCATTCCCACCCTCCCCCCGCCCCTGGTTTCCCATCCCACAGTCTCCGTCACTGCCTTCCTTCCCATCTAAGGCTCATGATTTCTGCCGTACCAGCAAAAACGACTGCTGCTATTTTCTTAATTTTTAAAAATGACATTAAATAAACTCAGTTTAAAAAATCAGCTTATCCAGGACTTCCCTGGTGGTGCAGTGGTTAAGAATCCGCCTGCTAATGCAGGGGGCATGGGTTCGAGCCCTGGTCCAGGTAGATCCCACATGCCGCGGAGCAACTAAGCTCGTGCGCCACAACTACTGAGCCTGTGCTCTAGAGCCCACAAGCCTCAACTGCTGAGCCCGCACGCCCTAGGGCCCGCGCTCCGCAACAAGAGAAGCCACTGCAATGAGAAGCCCGTGCACCGCAATGAAGAGTATCCCCCGTTCACTGCAACTAGAGAAAGGCCGCATGCAGCAACAGAGAGCCAATGCACTCAAAAAAAAAAAAAAATCAGCTTACCCTATAAAAGAGATGTAGTACATATATACAATGGAATATTACTCAGCCACAAAAAAGAACGAAATAATGCCATTTGCAGCAATGGATGGACCTAGAGATTATCATACTAAGTGAAGTAAGTCAGACAGAGAAAAACAAATACCATATGATATCATTTATATGTGGAATCTAAAATATGACACAAATGAACTTACTTATGAAACAGAAACAGACTCACAGACGTAGAAAACAAACTTATGGTTACCAAAGGGGGATGGTGGGGGAGGGAAAAATTAGGAGTTTGGGATGAAAATATCACATTACTATATATAAAATAGATAACCAACAAGGACCTACTGTATAGTACATGGAACTATGCTCAATATCTTGTTAATAACCTATAATGGAAGAGAATGTAAAAAAAGAATATATATATTTATATGTATATATACACATGTATAACTGAGTCACTTTGCTGTACACCTGAAACTAACACAACACTGTAAATCAACTATATGTCAATAAAATTAAAGGGGCTTCCCTGGTGGTGCAGTGGTTGAGAATCTGCCTGCCAATGCAGGGGACACGGGTTCGATCCCTGGTCCGGGAAGATCCCACATGCCGCGGAGCAACTATGCCCGTGTGCCACAACTACTGAGCCTGTGCTCTACAGCCCACGAGCCACAACTACTGAGCCCACGCGCCTAGAGCCCATGCTCCACAACGAGAGAAGCCACCACAATGAGAAGCCTGCGCACTGCAACAAGAGTAACCCCCGCTCGCCACAACTAGAGAAAGCCCGTGCACGGCAACGAAGAGCCAACACAGCCAAAAATAAATTTAAAAAAAAAAAATCATCTTATCCTAAACAATAATATCAGTGAAATCAGAGGTCGGTGTGCTAATTTTTCTAATATACACTAAAATACACAAAACTGCTCAAACAGAAGATACTGGTCCATGTGAACTGCCAGGTCAACTTGTGTGACCCGAGGAGCGCCTGAAACACTCTGGGGACATGCTGCCTTTCCAAAGGCAACTCTGTGTTTCCCATTACACAAACTAGAGACCCCAAGGCCAACTCCATTCTCTTCTTCTGTCCCTGCAGTCAACTGATTCCCAAGAACTGACATTTGCCCCCAGAAAGGTCTGACTCCCCTGCAAGGCCACCCCTGCCTCTCCTGCATGGGTGACAGCAGGGGTCCCGCCAGTCTCCCCGCCTCCAGGCTCTTTCCCTTTAAGTAGGCTACTGCCGAGAGAGCATTTAATCACCCCCGCGAAACCCCACTGCGCTGGAACCAAGGCCTCCTCACCTGCCCGCTACCTACTAGAACTTCTTCCAGGCCCTCGCTAGTCAGCCACCCCGCCATGCAGCCTGCCTCCCTGAGAAGGCCCTGGAGAAAGACTTTCGCTGAGAGAGTGGGATGGAGGCCAGAGGGAGGGAGGGAGACAGAGACCTCGGTGGCTGATCAGGAGCCAGGTGGGTCGGGGAGAGTCCAGTGGAGCAAGAGACAGAGTCCACGTAAGATTTATGGAAAACACAAGGATCTGGCTTCCAAAGATATGGGCATGTCATTTCAGCGGTTTGTGGCTTAGTTTCCTCAGCTCTAAGCGGTGGTGCTCTTCGTGCCATGTTCTCCTCCCAGGGTTTCTGTGAGAACCTGGGGCCTGGGGGAGTTCACAGCTCTCTGAACTGTGAAACGCCTCAATCATGGCGTGCATGCGTGTGCATGAGTGTGCCTGAGCGTGGGTGCATATGTGCAGATCATTGTTAGTAGTCTGAGTTGTCCTAACAATAATAGTAAGTCTGCCTAGCTGAGCCATCCCTGTGAGATAACTTGGGGTGGACAAAAGCAGGGAGGATACGCAGGAGCCCCTGAGGGCAGCTGGCTCTGCACACACCTGAGGCCGCTTCGTCCAGAGAGCCAGAGAGCAGTATCCTGCGCCCTGGGGGGATGGGCCAGTACTCCAACTACCTCCAACTCAGAGACCCGTCCACCCGCCTTCCAAGTTGAAAGGGACTGGGCCTGCCTCTCCCAGGATTCTGGGAGGGAGGCACCAGGCCTTCTCCACCTGGTGGGCCTTAGAGGCTGGCAGGAAGAAGTCCCCTGGAGGGAGTAGCCCCTCCCCAAGAGGGTGCTAGGGCTGTTGCTTGAGAACCAGGCCTGTTTCTATGGCACCAGGGAGAGACCCGGGTAGGGGGGCGGCCTGCAGCCAGCCCAGGCCAGAGCTCTGCCTGGTGAGTGCTCCCACAATGGCCCAGGCTGGACAAAAGCTCACTCTCCAAGGACAAGGCCACTGCCTCAATTAGCTCTCCTCCCAGGAGCGGCTCCACTGATCCCCTAAAAGGCACAGCAGGCTCTCGAGGGCTTCGTGCACCTCCCCGCCGCCCGCCCCCCCCAGGCCTGCCAGCCTTTGCAGAGTCCTGGCCACATTGTGCCCAGAGGCCCCCCGCTGCTCTTTTCACTCTCTTTCCCCAACCGGCGCTGCCTTTGAAGTCAGGTCCTCTGTTCCAATTGCAAACTTTGCTCAGAACCAAAATTAGAGGCTGCACAATCAGCTTGCAATTTAAAATGCCACCCAGGTGTCCCCCTACCCCCCTACCCCCTTTTAAAATGTCATCTTAATTAGACGAAGCCTGGCTTCATGTTTTCTGAAGTTCAAGGTAATTTCTCTAGGACATTTCCCTCCTTTTAGTTATTTTTATCTTTGGCATAAGGGCGGGGGGAGCCACCCAAGGCTAATCTGTGGGTCTGCAGACACCTTGATCCTCCAGCAGCTGGGGGTCGGCTGCCCCCTGGCTCTGGAAGCTGAGAACACACTGACCTGAGGGGTTTGGGGAAGGCAGGTGCTGAGGTCGGACGGGGTTTCTTCCCTCCAGTTAATTCAGCACAAGGCTGTCTGGGCCGCTCTCTTGGGCAAGGGGCTATGCTAGGGGTTGGGAGAAAACATGAAGGAGCCTGGGTGGGCTTGGCCAGCCCCAGCCCCCCTTCCTTACCCAGCTTGTCACCCACTTCCCTGCCTAGACTCTGCCCTACCTGGCAATGTTGAAGGAGGGTGTCCCAAAGTGTAGGCCACTGGGGACCTGCAGTAAAAACCAATGAATCACTCCGGGAGGTTTCCAACTCTCAAGGATTCTGATTAATCGTGAGTAAGAAAGTCTCAGTTTGGTGCCATTAAGTCTTTGACACTCTTAAACATTTGTTAATTAGCTCTTTCAACAAAGAGGGGGCGGGGCTGCTTAGGACTGTCTCCCCTGGCCTCCCAGGGCATTTGAATATGCTGATCCAAAACCACAACCCTGTCCTCTAAGAGGATGCCAGGGAAGACCCTGGTTACAGGCTGCACTGTGTCCCCCTCATATTCATACGCTGAAGTCCTAATCACCCAGTCCCTCAGAACGTGACTATATGTGGAGACAGGTCTTTAAAGAGGTGATTAAGTTAAAATGAGGCCATCAGAGTGGGCCCTAATCCATTATGACTGGTGTCCTTATAAGGAGACTGGGACACACAAACAGAGGGAAGACCATGTGAAGACACAGGGAGAAGACAGACTTCTACAAAGCCGAGGAGAGAGGCCACAGAAGAAACCAACTCTGCTGGTATCTTGATCTCAGACTTCCAGCCTACAGAGCAGTTAAGAAAATTTCCTGTTGCTTAAGCCACCGAGTTTGTGGTACTTTGTTGTGACAGCCCTAGCAAACAAATACAGCCCAAGATGGGGCTCTCCTGGGGCTGGGAGTGGGGGTTCTCCCTCCACCTTCCCAGATTCTACCTACAAGGCCATGCAGGGTCTGGGTCCTGCTTCACCTTGAACTTCATCCTGAGGGCTCCCTTGCCCTCATTTACCTGAATCTGCCGGCCACCCTACCCCCTCTCTAGGCTTGGCAACACACCTGCCAAGCTCATTTCCACCTCAGGGCCTTTGCACGTCTCCTCCTGCTACCTCAAGACTTTGAGAGATTGGCTCTTCTTAGCTTCCAGTCTCAGTTTAAATGTAACACCCCCCTCCCCTCAAAGCTTTCCCTGATGCTCCCCCCCCATCTAAAGCAGGTGCTTCCTGTTGTTCCCGCCAGCATTCTTTTCTTTAACAGAACTTATCACAGTGTGTAATTAGATACATTTGTTTCCTCACTGTTTATCTTCCTAGGGAGACTGTGAGCTCCACACCTGCAGGGCCTGCATCTGCTTTGTTGACTAATTTGTTCACTTATGGAATGAAGGAATGAAGGAATGAATGAATTCTGGGACATAAACTGAGCTGGGTACCAGGTGCCATCTCCTTGTCTTTGGAAGGCCTGGCAGCACCAGGGTGAGCCGAAGACAGGGTCAGGAAGCAGAGAAGGGAGTGCCCAGTCCCAAGGTCTCTCCTCACCTCAACAGGAAATGCAGGAGAGCCAGGTTATGAGGTTATGGGGCAGACTAGTCGTGAGAAGAGCTGAAATGTCACAGGTGTGAACACAAACCCCCCTGTCCTGGATGCCTCCAGAGCAACTGGAGGGGAGTGTGCTGGCTCTGCTCTAGGAGAGGGGGACCGTGTCCCTCCTGGGTGCCCACCTATGCCAGCCGAACACTGACACAACCACACATGTGTGGGACACACATGCAGGGATGGGCCAGCTCACTGACTCTTGGCCAGGCCGAGACAGGTGGTCAGTGGAATTCTGGAACTGAACTGTGCATGGGATAGGGCTGTTTTCAGGGGTGAAGCGATTTGTTTTATTGTCTAAATTTCAAATCCTCTAATATTCCTCACAAGAAGTTGTCTGGTTGGAAGTACGGCAAATGAAAACCGAAGAAAGAACACGAACTGCAGAAAAGTGGAGAATGTTTGCCAACATTTAAAAAAGAGAGAAAAACAAAATGGAACTTGTAAACTGACTTTTGAGCCTGTGTAATTACATCCACATGGGCCCCTTCTCCCCTCAGGCACTGTGAGGAACCAGTGTTCTCTTCTTACAGATGATGGACATGGAAGCCAGCTCCCCAAAGTTAAAACGCGAGGTTATGTTCGGTGTATCTAATATATCTCTGATTTTGAACAATACAGGAAAAATGCCCATTAATAGAAAACCAGGGTTTCCGTGGACCCACTGAATAAATGATAAAAGACACCCCAAAAATACTGGCTTGAAGAGGGACCCGGGATCTGCCTGCCATGGGTCTTAGTCAGCCCTGGAGACAAGACTGGAATTTGGGGCAAGGATCTCAGCAAGGAGTGGCAGAACACAGGCGTCCAGCATGGTGGGCAAAGCCCCTGAGTGGGGCAGAGACAAGGGGCCCACTGAAGCCTGGGGTTGCAGGGTCTTGTTCCCCCGATGAGGGTGGCACCGACTGTGGCTCTCACCATGGTCTAGGGTATGTGTTTCCAGGCCTCCTCCCCTTGGACCCTGAGCTCCTAAGTCAGGCTCCCTCTTGCATTCAGGACCTACCACTGAGGAGGGCACACAGCAGGTGCTCAGTAAACACTGGATGAACAAATGAACTTGCTAGGGAAGGAACCAACGAGAGCTGCACCAGGGGGTTACCCTTCTGGGGGTGCAAGGTGGGTGTTCTCCCATGTGGCTTTCCAGCTCATTCTCCCCTGACGGCCTCTAAAAACAGGGAGCTGAACTGGGCAGACCAGAGGCAGGAAGCTGGCTTCAACTTGAAGGCCAACTCTGACCAACTCAGTGGCTGCCTGGGGCACAGCCACCATGACAGGACTCGGAGGCCAGGTTCAGTGCTGTGACTGATGGGCAGTGACTGCCGGGCATGAGGGCTGGGGGTCAATGGCAGCACATGAGCCGCCTCTGTGCGTCTCCTTGGACGTGATCATCTCTGAGGCGGCCGATACCATCACACTGTGTGACGCTGCACAAGCGTGCGAGTATTTAAGTAGGGGCTCTCCTCCCCTAGAAGGTGAAATCTCTACCCAAGGCCTTGCCACCTAAGATACCCACTCAAGCTTTGCCTCCTGTAGGCTGGTGCCCCCAACCTTTCCCAAGTCAGGGTCCAGCAGAGAATGATGGCATCTGTACAGTACCTTCCGTACACGTAGAAGGGGATCCCTTGGGCACACCTGTAACCCACCCTGTGCTCCAGGACACACTGCAGGAGAGCCTCTGCTCTGGGAAGGCTCTGCACCAGCTCCCATGCCTACCTCTCCTCTGAGTGCCTACACTTGGCTCTGAATCGCACCAGTTACTTGCCAAATGGGCTTCTGTGTGCCGGTCTTGAAAAACAAGACTTTGATCTCTCTGGGGGCAGTTTCAATGTCTGGAAGTGGCAGGATTAGCAGTTGAAGGCTGCTTACAATTCCTGTGCCCCTTCTCCACCAACCCCCCACCTTGCCTGACCCTGGAGGTCCTGTTTCAGGCCAGGGGGAGTTCCAGTGACATCTGGACATTCATGAGCTGAGGCTGGCAGCACGATGGCACTCATCTGGTATGTGCTGGGGGCTTGTCACAGCACTTCATCCTCCCAGAAAAATTTTAGGGGGAATTATTTATAGACAGGAAAAAATGTTCTTCCCATGATTCATTCAATTAACTATAAAGCAACTGTTTTTAATAATTTGGGACATTTAAGAAAAGGAAAATGTCAGGGCAAGCCATAAATATAAAACTGAGGACATGGGCTGGGTGAGAAATCAAGACACACAGTGCTGATACCAGTAATGTGGGTAACGGGGCCTAACAGCAGGCAGGCTGGCGTGCTGGCTGTGCTCGAGGCGCCTTCTGAGCGCAGCCAGTGTGTGAGCCCCCGGCCCCCATCGGGGCACTGCCGACCACGGAAAGGGGTTCGACTTTTATTCCAGGTGTGGTGGGAAACCACTGGAGGGCTTAATGGGGGGCTGAGAAATGCTATTCTGGTTCTGAAAGCTCACTCTGGCTGCTGTGGGCAGCCAGACTGGGTGTGGGAGGGCTGGGATGGTGGCCACAGAGAGAACACCAAGGAGGCCACTGCAGTCAGCAGACGAGGGATGGCGGAGGTTTGCAACGTCGGAGCTGGACGGGCCCTTAGAAATGATGCTGTCTACACTCCCTCATCATACAAGTTGGCAAACTGAGGCACAGAGAGGAGGGATTACAGGGTCCCTGAAGGTTCAGCTGGCGGCTCCCAGCAAGGAGATAGGACTAAGCTCAGGCCGGCTGGGAAGTGGGGCACGTGGGGGGGAAGGGGCGGATGCTGGTGGAAACCCTTTAGGGAGAGGCCACAGTTTGAACTGCCAAGTAGCTGGGGGCCGGGGAACTTCAGTCTGCTTGGGCTGGCACTGGGGTCCCTGAGAATTGAACGTTGCAAGTGGGAAAGAGCTGTCCGTGGGGCCAGAAGGGGCAGATTCTGAGCTGCATGTTGAGAAGACTGCTCACATCAAAGTGAGATGGGACACAGGTGCCACTGTCTGGATAAGGCAGGGGAGGACCCTCGGGTCGGGGCACTCAGGGCCCCAGGCCTTTTGGCTACACCCACGTTTCCAGACAGCAACACGGCGAGAGTAACTGGACCCTGGAACCATGCCTACTTAGCCCGTCTGAGTCTCAGTATCCACCTCTGTAACATGGAGGTGATAACAGCATAGGCTGCTGGGTGCTTTCAATGTTAGCGCAGTCAGGGGCTCAGCGTGACAGAGTAAAAACGTAATGTAACGGCCACTGTGGTCTATGAGTCACATAGGACTGCTGTGACTGAACCCCTCAATCAAGCAGAACAGTGGAGCTGTGTCCCACTTGGAAGAAATGCACAGTAAAATAAGTACAAGTCAGGGGGTTGGTTAAAAATAACTCACCAAAACAAAACAAAAAACCCACAAACAAATATATAAAAAACCCCGATCTCCCTGTGCACATAAGCACACACATAGCAATAACGAACAAAATTAGCTACTTCTGTGATAAGTGCTTAGAGGGTTAAGTGAAGAACAACCCTACCTCCTACAGCCCTGGATAAATGAGAACAAGGCAGAAGAAAATGAAGTCAAGAGGCAAATGAATGATGCAAGGTCCCAGAGCTGGAAGCTAGAGCTGGGGTGTCTCTAGATCTTTCTCACCCCCAAAACCTGTGCTCTTGGCTCTACCACACCCCTTCTGTAAGAGCCTTGATCTTTAAAATCACATCCAAGTCACCCCAAGGTACTTAATGAAGTGTGTTACCCCTTCCATTAATACTCTCAGAGGGGTGACATCAAAAACCCTCCATCAACGGTAAGGGCTAAAGTGGCCCAGGCTCTGTTTTCTAGACCACTGCAGCTATCTGATGCTGTCAGCCTAAGTTTAAGCATCAACCACTGTCAGCATCAGCCAGCCTGTGTTCACACTGGCCACACAGGCTAACGTCGGAGCTCCCAAAGGTCTGAGGAACGAGGCCTGGCACTGGCTGAGAGATGTGAGCCTGTGGCCACTTGGCAACCAGTAGATGGTGAGAACCACCACCTCAGGGACCAGTGGCCGCGAGTATCAGGCTTCTGGAACTAAAGCTGTTGTTCCCTGGAATTCTGACAGGAGAGTGGGAGACAAGGCAAACTCTCTAATTAGTAAAATGAGGTTTAGGTAAAATTCCTCACATTGGTGGTTCCCCTGAAGCTCTGAAGGGGTCTGAGAAAACTCGGGAACCTCCGTGGGACCACAGACACACCATCAGCTCCACCTGGGGCTGCTTCAGGCCTATTTGTATAAAAGTTTATATTTTAAAAACTATTCTCTTTGCTTCTCAGGGATAAGCTGCTGAGTACAGAAGCATCCCATTTTTACAGATGAGAAAAATGAGGTCTGGAGAGGGAAGCGTTTTACCCAGTGAGGCATTTGGACGTGGGCAACCCTAGATTTCGGTCTGGCTCTCTCACTAGCCGTCTGTGCGACCTCGCCAAGCCTTACCACCTGAATCTGTGAAACAGTCCCAACTTCTCAGGGTGTTGGGATGCTTAAAGGAAATAATATAAGCCCTTTAGGACAGAGCCTGGCACATGGTGAGCTGTTAGCAGATGTCAGCTGTGGCTATGTCACACGGTCGGCCACAGCGTGAGCTGCGGCAGGAAGCTGGCTGGTTACCCCCTTGACTTCAAGCAGCCACCCATTCGTGGAATATGCTTATTTAAATCCTCTGCACTGCTTGACCACTATCTGGCTTTTCTTGTTTATCTGTTCTTTCTCACCTCTAAACTCTAAGCTCAGTGAGAATTACTATCCTCAGAGGCCTCAGCTAGCAGCTTATATGCCTAGCACATAGTAGGTCTTTAGTGTAACCTTTTTAGGATTGTAGGAGGCCCCTTTGAGAGCTGACAAAAGCTACAGGCTCTTTCCTTAGAGAAGGCACATGGTCAAACACACACAAACTACACAGCCAAATACACAAGTGTGTACATGCACGCACGCACCAACTGCTTTTTTTTTTTCCAACTGCCTTTTATTTCTGGGGTTGCAGCCCCAGAATCCGTGGTTAGGTATCCGGCCAACTATAAAACACAGGGACCCAAATGGTTTCTAAGCCACAAGATTTGCTCTGATTGTCCGACTGCTGCTCCCCCATGCCTAGGTAAACTGGGCTGATTTCTCCCAGTAGAGTAATAGGCCTGGAAAAGTTGCTTGTTTGACTATTTCTATCCTGCTGAAGATGCTGTTTCCTCACCGTCTATACTGTATGGAAGAGGTTACTCTGTCAGCTCCCCATGCAAATTTAATACTGCTCTGAAATCTTGGCCCCCCATAAATATAAATGTGTTTCCAACTCTGAGGTTTCAGGCCCCAGAAGGAGTCTTTCAGAAATCATTCAGGGAGTTACTTGATATACTGAGTTCACAGCTTATTGGAAAAAGTGATTCAGAGACAAGAAAGAAAGAAGAAAAGGAAGGGCTGGGAGAGGCCAGGGAAGAAAGGAAGGGAGACCAGGAGGGCCCTGGGGGTGGGTGGAGCTGGGCCGGGGCCTCCGCACAGAGAATCCTGGGCATCGCAGCTCTGCCAGGCGCTTTCTGAAAAGGCTTTTATTTGAGGGAATTAGACGCGGCTGATTAGAGAAAGCAAGCCCAGAGCCCCCCTCCCTAGAGTGGGATTCGCCTCCATCAACCCTTCAGTGAGGAGCTGGAAAAGCCTTCTTTCCCCAGCAGACAGCCCCAGGAAGCCTGGCCGGCAGGCCAGCATTGGGCGCTTCACCTGGAGCATGAAGACGAGAATGTTCACCTGGGCTCTGGGCTCTGAGCCTTGCTGGGGCTGCTGATCTGCCTTTGGAGTCAGGCAGGCCTGGGTCTTGGTCCTGGCTCTACCAGCTATCAGCTGTGTGACTGTGGGCAAGTCACTCAACCTTTCTGAGCCTCAGTTTCCTGTCTGTAAAATGAGCATAACCGTATTACTTACCTAGCTCATATGGCTAAGGCAAGCTTTCCCAAACTTCAGTCCTTTCTGTCCTGCTTTCGTAATTTCTGCCCGTTCTGTGTAATACCCCTGGCCTTAAGTGTATAATATGTTTCTTTTACTTGACTCACTTTTTTAAAAAGTTAAGCCCCTACACTGGCTTTACTCTAATATCTGGGCAATCATGAGCTAGATGGGCTACATACTTTTTGGATTCATATTAAAATAAACATGTCACTATTAAAATGAAGAATGACAATGAAGAACATCATAAGCAACAGCGTCTGGCACAGGGCCTGCCTGAGTGTGCTCCTTACACGGGGTAGTTGTTACTGCCCTGTTGTCATCACGGTCACTCAGAAGTACAAGTGGAGTGGGGGTGATTGGGGGGCCTATCCAGGCACCTGTTCAAGAACCCTTCCCCCATCTGGGGTGCCAATCCCTTCCTGTCAAAGCCTAGACCCCAACCTGGGTTCCTCCCTCACCTGCTCCCCCTGCCCTTCCCATACTACCTCACGCCTGCACATATAAAAAAAAATCATGCTACACAAAGATAACTAATTTTTTTGTTGTTGTCTAGTTCCACATAAAGGAGGGAGTCCATCCTCTCTGGCCCAGCCCAGCTGCACAAAATTTTCCCATCTTCACAACTTCCTGAATTTCAAAGGAGGGGAAAGAGTACTCTATCCAGCACTGCCTGGTTATTTGTCAATTCTGCCTAGCTGACTAATCCAGAATTTCCTAATTACAACTCCACCAGGAAGCTGTAACAGTTTCATTAAAAAAAAAAAAAAAAAAAAAGGAAGGACGGAGAGAGAGAAAGGAACCCAAATTCAAGCCTTACAAAAAATTCTCACCTTATAAAAACATACACACAAAACAAGCCAATCGAACAAAGCAGGTGCACTGTGTCCGTGGCCTCAGTGCAGTTGGAAGCTGTGTGTGCAGAGGAAACAGGCTTGGGCTGGACTCAGAAGTCCCAGGGCCAAGTCCAGAATCTGCATTCACCGGCAGTGTGGTGCTGGACCAGGCACTTGACCCCTCTGAGCCCCGGCTGCCTCGTCCGACTGGGAGTAGCGGTAGTTGGCCTGTGAGGCTGCTGTGTGGCCGAGGGTGGGGTGTGAGTGCTTTGTGAGGTGTGGAGCACCACGCAGACGTCAGAGGTGCAAGTATTTTCTAGTCTGAGGGGTCACTTTTGGGTCTAGCCTTGACTGAGCTGAGAGGCAGGTGGAGTTCATCTGACCTTACTCTGGGCACACGGAATCCCACATCTTACTCCCAGAGGGCCATTTTCTCAGTTAGCTGATGGTTAGTCCCCACTGGTAGACGCTTTTCCCTCCAGGGGTATTAGTACTTTACCAGGACTCCTAGAGACTTAAAGGCCTTTAAAATCCAGAAGGCTCCATCTCTAATTGGGGCACTTTAGGCACGGGGGAGATGCTTTTGAGTGGGGCCTCATCCCCACTTTTGGATAATATGCCTCCCATAGGAAGAGTTCTGGGATGGCTACAGCTTCCAAACAACTGGAATCCTCTCATTTTATTCCTAGGGAAGGAACCTGGGCTCTGGAACCAACTCAGACTCTGACCTAGAGCCCCGGTCAGCTCCCGTCACAGGCTTTGTTCAGTTTCCCAGAAGTACCTGAGAAAGCAAGGTGCTCTGGCCAGAGACAAAGGTCTGCTCTCCAATCCCCTCCTGCCCGAGGCCCTGGCTGTCGCGGCCCAGCAGCTTACCATTGCCGGCCAGCGCCGCAGGTTCTGGGGAGAGAGGACCACCTGGGCAGAAGCACCTCAGGGGCTCCAGTCTTTTGACCCCTTGACCCTTGGCCTCGGCATCTGTGTGTTCCCTGGGCTGGAAGCAGTCAGAGCCCAGCCACACTGCTGAAGCTACTCCAAAGTGACCAGTGAGAGAGCCCCTTCTGTGTCCCTGTTCATTCAGGTGACCCTAAACGCAGCCTTGTGGAGGGCCACTATAACCCGACTCTGCATGGGAAACAAATGCTTCAACCTTCAAAGCTGAAGGACGTTGTTTAGTTGAGCTCAATTCCGGAGCCTGTCACCCTGGCAACGGGTCTTTGGGGGGATTTACATCTCATGCATCACAACGGGGGAAAAGCCATTCAGCAAGTTGGAGGGGTGGTAAAAAACCCCACAACACAAAACCAGTGTGCCCCCTCTTCCCAAGAGTGCAGCCACAAAGCAAAACAGAATCAACAAGAAAACTTCCCACAAGCCCATTTGGCCTTGGCTGGCAATCAGCCAAACAGGAATTCAAACTTAATCAAACTTTCATGTCTTCCTTGTAAAGCTCAGGAAATCAGTAACTGGTTTTATAATTGAATTTTCTGATCACGTATCAAAGGAATGGGTCCTGCCAAAGGCCAAGGAATGGCCTGTCTCCAGTAAGGACAGCTAAGATCCTTGATGGAGGCTCTGCACAGTAGGGGGCGAGAACTAACTACCGGTGGCCTAAGAATAGAGCCTGTTATTTATAACCAGAGAAGAAGCTAGTGACAGCTGAGCCCTGCCCTTATGAAGTGGTCTCCGCCAAACATCCACCCCAGGGCTGCAGGGTTCTGATTCAGAAAGGAAGCCTTTGGCAACGCAGGATGGAAGATGGGGGAGGCCGAAGGCAGGCAGACTGTCTCGCTAAGGAGCTTTTCCAAAAGCACTGCAGAGGGAAGGAGGCCTGACCCGGGGCAGAGGCCTGGGCAGAGAGAGGAAGGGGCTGGTGCAAGAGCCATTCTGGAAAAGGAAGTGGGACACAGGAGGGGAGGGAGGAGCCCAAGGTTTTCGGCCTGAGTAACTGGGAGGAGGGTGGAGCTTTCAACATAGAGAAGGAAGGTAGTGTATACATGTCCATGCCACTCTCTCACTTTGTCCCAGCTTACCCTTCCCCCTCCCCGTATCCTCCAGTCCATTCTCTAGTAGGTCTGCGTCTTTATTCCCATCTTGCCCCTAGGTTCTTCATGACCATTTATTTATTTATTTAAGATTCCATATATATGTGTTAGCATACGGTATTTGTTTTTCTCTTTCTGACTTACTTCACTCTGTATGACAGACTCACCAAATGTAAAACCGATAGCTAGTGGGAAGCAGCTGCGTAGCACAGGGAGATCAGCTCGGTGCTTTGTGACCACCTAGAGGGGTGGGATAGGGAGGGTGACGCAAGAGGGAAGAGATATGGGGATATATGTATAGCTGATTCACTTTGTTATAAAGCAGAAACTAACACACCATTGTAAAGCAATTATACTTCAATAAAGATGTTAAAAAAAAAAAAAAAAAAAGAAGGAAGGTAGAAGCATCCGGCTCTGTGCTCTGTGTGGCCTGGTCTGGCCTGGGTTGGGGTGCTGAGGGGCCATGGCAACGGGAGTGCTAACAGGTACAGCTCAGCTTTTCTGGGCCCTCACTGGCTGCTTTACAATCATCCTCTCATTTAATCTTCACGACAGCCCAAGAAGATAATCATTTATTGTCCCCATTTTACAAACCAGGAAAGCAAGGCTCAGAGAGCAGAGGTGAAGATCTGCCTGCTCGTGAGTCCTGGAGCTGGGACTTGGACCCAGGACGGTCTGATCCCAGAGTCCACAGCTCAAGCCCTAATGCCACACCGCCTCTTTACCTGCAGATAAAGGTATCTCACAGCTGAAGAGAAAGAATCAGAAAAGGGTTCCGAACACTCAAAAGAGAGGTATGCTCTAGAGATGGAAGCTTGAGAGTCAACAAAGCAACGTTCATCCATTAATCCACTTAAAAATGTTCATGGTAAAGGCAAGCCACAGACTGGAGAAAATATTCACAACACATATCCAGGAAATATTTTTTAAAAACTCCTACAACTCATTAATAAGAAGAACTTGTATTCAGGACATATTTTAAAAAAACTCTTACAACTCATTAATAAGAAGACTAACAACCCACTAAAAGGGAAGAATAAAAAGGTGTTAACAGATACTTTACAAAAGAAGATACACAAATGACCAAAATGGTGCCAAATATCATTAGTCATCAGGGAAATGCAAATTAAAAAGCACAGTGAAACACTACTACATACGAACTAGAATAGCTAAAATATAAAGGACTGAAAATTCCAAGTGTCGCTGACAGTGCAGGACGACAGGAACTCTTTCATACACTGCTGGTGCAGTTTTAAATAGTACAACCACATTGGAAAGCAGTTTGGAAGTTTCTTATAAAGTTAACATACCCTTACCATATGACCTAGCAGTTCCACTCCTAGGTATATACCCAGAGAAGTAAAATATATGTCTACACAAAAACCTGTACATCAGTGTTCTAGCAGTATTATATATATTAGCCCTAGAAGGGAAACAACTAAAATATCCATCAACAGATAATTAGGCAGACAAATGATGGTCTATACTTGGGTTAAGTTTGAAGTTAAGGTGGTCACAATAAAGCACCCAGGTGTTATGGAGAGAGACGGCAGCAAGAATCCACAGCCAGGCAAGGGGTTGGGGAGGGGCAAAGTTTGTAGGCATCTAGAACACATCCAGTCCAGTTCCGTTTTTATTTTTGTTTTAAGCAAAGGCGTCTGCTGTGGTTGAAGTGAGAATACCAGCCCCTACGCTCTGCAAACCTGGTCCTACACAAACCACTAAGCTGACCCCCTGCGCCATGCATGTAGGAGGCTCGGAGAAGGATGGGGCCTGCCTAACTTGGCCTCCTAAGTTAGTGCCAGAGCCAGGACTGCAACAGGACTCCCCCGGCAGAGCCCAGCCTGGAAGTCAGGCACACCGGGGGCCTGGCCCTGCTACTAGTTGGGCAGGTGATTTAACCTTTCTTTGCTCATCTGTAAAATGGCAGTAATAACACCTACCACAGAATTGCTGGCACAGTTAAATGACAGGATGCCGTGTTTCCTAATAACTAACATGTACCGAGCACATACCATGTGCCAGATACTGCTGTACATCATCTGACACCCTAACCACCCTACGCTCTATCTACATTATGGGAACAGGCTACTGAGGAGGAAAGTCAGTGCAGAGTGGTCACACAGCTGGCAAGCACTGGAACCACGGTTCCTTAAGGCAGTCTAGCATCTGAGCCTTTTCACCCGATGCCATGTTCCCAAGCTCAGTCATTCAGGTGTCACGTTTTCTTCCATATCAACAGAGCCCTGAAATTAGCCTCACCATAAATGGTAATTTAGGTGAAATTATGAGGTTGATGTATTAAGTGGTTTTTTTTCTGATATGCATTACAGTAGACATATAACAAATTTTTTTTTTTTTTTTAAAAAAGGTTTAGGGCTTCCCTGGTGGCACAGTGGTTAAGAATCCACCTGCCAATGGGTCCACGGTTTCCAGCCCTGGTCCAGGAGGATCCCACATGCCGCGGAGCAACTAAGCCCATGCGCCACAACTACTGAGCCTGCGCTCTAGAGCCCGCGAGCCACAACTACTGAAGCCTGCGCACCTAGAGCCTGTGCTCCGCAACAAGAGAAGCCACCGTGATGAGAAGCCCGCGCACTGCAACGAAGAGTAGCACCCGTGAGCAGCAACTAGAGAAAGCCCGTGTGCAACGAAGACCCAATGCAGCCAAAAATAAATACATTAAAAAATAAATAAATAAATAAATTTATAAAACAAAAACTACCAGATGGTTAGTTTGTTTTTTAAAAATAAAGGGTTTACATGTATCTCACATCCACCAAAGTATGTGCACCAGGCTAGAGAAACAATGACATAACACAGAAGCTCCTAGAACACAGCACCTGGAATCAAAGTTCCAGGGCCATCACGCATGTCAGCAACAGATGGCGGTCCACCTTCACAGAGCTGGGACAGAGGAGATGGGGGGCAGAGAGGCTCTGCCACAGCTGCCACCAACAACTGACCTCAGGTTTGCTCCACCATGTCACAGAGCAGCGATGCTCTTTCACTTCTCAGCCCCCACAACTTCGCTGGGTCCCCATGAGGAGCAGGGGACAAACAGGCCCGGAGGAGCCATGAACATCGACCTCTCGCCACGCTCGAGGTGGGGCTTCAAGGAGCAGGAGGCGATTTGGCTAAAATTCCCATCTGTGCCCTGTGCCAGACACTGCCTTCCTGTGATGACAGCATTTTGACTTTTCTTCCTGAGGTCACAGCTAGACATTTTCCAGACCCCCTTGCAGTTGGGTGTGACCAAGTGACCAAGTTCTGGCCAATGGAATGTGGCCTGGCCCTCCCCAAACTTTCCTTACAACCTTCCATGCATTTCCTTTCCCTGTCTGCTGGCCTGATGTCAGGAGTCCAGCAGAAGACCCTAAGGCTGAGGGGCTGGCAAAGCCACAGAGCACAGGGGAGCTGCCTCCTGGCTGCATGGGCCAGAGCACCCCTCACCTTTCACATCAGACTGTGATGTGAACAAGAAACATTCCTTTACTGTGTTGAACCGCTGAGATCTGGGGGTTGTTTGTTACACCAGGTGAAGTCAGGCGTTTTCTGGAATGTCAAGGGAATTCCATTGCTACTATCCTGGAACTTAGTCTTAGGGAGGTACCAATACAGTCTCTAGAATTTTTGAGCAACCCTGGGCTCCTCCCAGAATAGACATTTACCAAATAAGATAGCAGAAGCAAACTTGTTGCCTGTGAGCCATATACATGCTGTGCAACTCCGACACCCCGGACAGCAAATCCTGGCTCCATTTTATACCCAGGAAAGACAAAATACTAGCATCTTTCGAGACTGTTCTGGGAATGTGATGGGAGAGCCTGTGCAGAGCGTCGAGGGCTGAGTGGATGCTCCGCGTACGGTGGTCACCTCTCCACTCTGCCATGCTCGTCCTGTGGGGCTGTGGGCACAGCTCATCACACACACTCAGAGCCCCCAAACCAGGGCAACTGCAGTCTCGGTGCAGTTCAGGCTGCTGGCTGGGCAAGAACCTGCTGGGAACGTGTCCACGAAGCAAGAAAGAGCCAGTTACTGTAGCTCCAGGAGGGTGCAAGTCCCCAAGGGAGAGCTGGTAAGAAAGATGAGGAGGACCAGAAAAGAAGGAGGCCCAAGTAAGGCGGCAGGGGAAGAAGTGGGTGAGACTTCAAGGGACACTATCCAGGAAGGGGAAAGATAACCCACAGAAGGGGAGAAAAATATTTTCAAATCATATGTCTATACAGGACTGGTGTCTAGAATGTATAAAGAACTCTTAAGACTCAACAGTAAGACAAATAACCCAATTAAAAAGTGGGCAAAGGTTCTGAACAGACAATTCTCCAAAGAAGATATACAGATAGTTAATACCATATAAAAAGATGTTCAACATCCTTAGTGATTAGGGAAACACAAATTAAAACCACGCTGAGATACCACTTCACACCCACTAGGACGGCTATAATAAGAAAGCTGGACAATAACAAATGTAGGCGAGAATGTGGAGAAACTGGACGCTCCTGTGCTGCTCATGGTAATGTGAAACGGTACAGCCGCTTTGCAAAACAGGTGGATTCTTCCTCAGAAAGTTGAAACAGACTTAGAATATGACCCACGAGTTCCACTCCTAGGTATACACCCAAGAGAAACAAAAACATGAGTCCACACAAAAACCTATGCATGAACGTTCACGGCAGCATTATTACTAGGGTAGCCAAAAAGTGGGAACAACCCAAATGTCCATCAACTGATGAATGCATGAACAAAGTCTGGTGTTTACAAATTCCAATACAATGGAATACTATTTGGCTACAACCTGGATGAGACTTGCAAACATTATGCCGGATGAAAGAAGCCAGACACAAAAGAGTACATATTGTATGATTTCATTCATATTAAATGCCCAGAACAGGCAAATCCACAAGGACAGAAAGTAGATTGGGATTGCCAGGGGCTGAGGGTGGGGGGGAATGGGGAGTGACTGCTAGTGCGTATGGGGTTTCTTTTTGGGGTGCCTGCCCTCTGTGTCCTGCCTGAAGAGGGGCCGTGTTCCAGGGGAAGATGCACAGAGCCAGCTTCCAGTAGGTATCACCTCTCGCATGTGTGACCCTGCTCCCCTTCCTACACAGTACTAGGGCAAGGGGTGTGGTTTCCATTCAGTAGCTGAGAAAACTCAGGCCTGGGAGATGGCCTATGAACAAGATGGCTCTACAATACAGGATCCAAACTCATTCTGGTTCTCCACAATCTGATTTTTGACTCTGATCTCACAGGGGGTCATACCAGTGGTAGAAAGGGCAATGGGCCAGGTTCTGAGATATCTGGGCCCAAGAACAGCCCTGCCACTGACTAGCTGCTCGACTGTGGGACAGTCATTTGAATTCTCTGAGCCTCAGTTTCCTCATGTGTAGACACCAGTTATGCCTGCCCCACAGGTGGGAGGGCCAGAGCTCAAAAAAAGATGGCAGAAGTAAAAGGGATTTACTTTTGTGCCAAACCCAGGGCTCAGAGCTGGAAAACAAAGGGTGTCTGCCCTCACAGGGGCTCATCACAGAGCTGTATAATTGGTAGAGGCCTCATACATGCCAGGCAAGTTCACTACCAAGGGCCAAATCAGGGTAGTAGATCATAAAGGCTAAATCCTCTCAGTAAGAGTGTTCTAGACGGAACGTAGGTGTCAGCCAAAAATTCGCAGGTTGAAGCCCCAACCCCAGGGTGGCTGCATTTGAAGTAAGGAGGTAATTAAGGTTAAGTGAGATTATACGGGTGGGGCCCTGATCTGACAGCATTAGCATCCTTATTAGAGACCTCACAGGGCTCTCCCTCCCCCTCTCTGCAGGCACGTGCCTAGGGAAGGCCAGGTGGGGACGCAGTAAGAAGGTGGCCATCGGCAAGCCAGGAGGAGAGCTCTCACCAGAAACTATTTGAGCCAGAACCTCGAGAGTGGGCTTCCTGCCTCCAGAACTGTGAGAAAATAAATTTCTGTTGTTTAATCTATCCAGTCTATGTTTAGTTACGGCAGCCTAAGCCGACTAATACAAAGAGCTCACGCATACTCGTGTGTTAGGCACTGTTCAAGCCCTTTACATTGTCCCAAGCATGAGATAAGAACCGTTATTATCCCCATTTTACAGATTAAAAAGAAGAAGCACAGAGCAGATCGGTAACTTCCCCCAGGTCACACCTCTGACAGAAAGCAGCATCGGGCTCAGCTGGGGGCAGGCTGGCTGCAGAGTGTGAGCCTGAGCACCGCTCAGTGAGGGACCGGGAGACAAGTCTGTGAGCTCCTCACGCGCATGGGTTGTGAGGGCTTGTCCGCTGCCAGCCTGGCACTTACCAGGTGCCCCGTAAACGTTGGAGAGAACGTCCAGGCCCAGGACAACGATGGGCACGGAGTCTGAGGGCCACCAGGGCCTTCTGGCTCCCACAGAGGAAGCACAGTCTCCATCCTCTCACCTCATCTTCTGCGGGGTGGGGTGGGTGTTGAAATCCCAACTCAGGGCCTGTGAGTGCTGTAGGGAGTCCAGGTCAGTGGGCTGCGCTTCTCAAAGTTATTCTGGCTGGTTCTTTTGGTGACTCTCTCTGCTACACCCACGGGAAGCCATCTCCCTGCATATCTGAGGATGCTGTGGTCCCCTGGACCTCAGCATCTACACAGTCAGCTGGCCAAGAGATCCAGTACGAGCATGTATTCTGGGGTTTTCAAAGGATCACACAGCTAGCTACAAACAAAGCTGGGCCTGAAACCCAGAATTCATACTGTCACCAGATTGTTCTCAGGCCAAGGCCTGGGGAAAAGGAAAGAGCCTGGCGAGATGTCTGAGCCCCTGTCTCTGCCAGGCCCACAGGCCTCATGGTGCAGAGGCGTCCACAGCGCTGCCGGGCTCCATGGTGGCTGCTTCTCGAGGCTCGAGCACCAGAGAGGTAGCCTGACCTGTGCGCTGAGAGGCTGGGCAGGGCAGAGCCTGCCGGTGGCTGTTTCCTGAACAGCGACAGTAGCAGGAGGGAGCTCTCAGTTTTGGATGGCTGGGCCAGAGATATGTACATTCTGACCCCAGCAGACAACTCGGCACACTGTGGCCATGGAGCAGAGTTTAACTGAGCATCCCCTTCCCTCTGGGTCAGGCGCTGTGCTGGGCGCTCAGCACTGATTCCAGTTGGAGTCAGATAGGCCCTGCCCCTTCCCCTTATGGTCTATCAGGGGTACAGACATTGAGGGAATATTCATACACACATACAGTTACAAACATGACAAGGCCCTGAAGTAAGCTCCCAGGGATCTGAGAGTGTCAGGACAAAAGGCCCGGCCTGGTCTGGGGGGCGGGAGAGGCTTCGCAGAGGAGGTGACAATAGAGCCCAGTTCTGTGGGGGGGAACAGGGGTGGAGAATGCCTCCTGCAGAGGCCGTGGCTCACACAAAAGCCCTGAATCAGAAGCAGATGCTGTGGCAGGAGCAGAGACCTGCGGCGGGCAGGGCTCTACCTGAGGGCCGAGGGTGCTGCTGAGGGCTTCTAAGCAGGGGGTTAGACATGCACTTGTAAGAGCTCACGCGGGTTGCTGTGGGGAGCAGACTATAGGGGGGGCAGGAGAGGCGACCATTGCAACTGCCTGGGGCTTACCCACTCAGGAGCAGCAGTTCCCACTGCTCGGCACTCCAGGTGCCCCGACGCTGCTGTGGGATGCTGGCCCACATGCTCTGGGCTTAGGGCACGGGTCAGTCAATGAAAATGTGTGCACGACGTTTGTGATGATGCCCAAAGGCATCCCTGGCCTCATGCCCCCACCCTGAACCTGCTCCGTCTGCTCTGCCATCTCATTCGCGTCAAGTAAACGGCTCCTGAAATCCACCTTCCCCTGCCCTGCCACCCAGGGAGCCTTCCAGAGTGATCAGAGGGAAGCTGACAGCTTCACATGGCCATTCAGGTTCATCTCCCCCTGCAGCCCTGCGACACGTTTACCCTTGACACAGATGCAGTGACGGTAACACCGGACAGTGTCTCTCTGCCTTTGTGGCTTTATCCCTGTGGCTCGGCGGTCTGCATGTGCCAGTCCACACCGGAGCACCCCCAAGGCTGGGCTGATGCCCCTATCTACAGCCCCAGGCTCCAACCCCAAGCTGCGTACCCTGGGTGCCCATGGGGGGCTGTGTCCCCTGCTGACAACAGTCTGCCGGCCACCTTACACCAACTCCCTCCCTGAGAGAAGTCATCTTTAACTTGCGCTGACTTTGAAACACGGGGGATTCTTTCTCTTTTGGATTCAAGGGAAGACCCTTGTGCTTGGCAATCACCCGAGCTTAGCATTTAAGTTTTGCCAGGAGAATTTATAGAACGTTTTAGAAGTTACAGAACTGAGATAGGGGGTGGGGTGGAGGGGAGATCTAGAGGCCAGCCAGTTCTTCTGTAGGACCCTGTAGGACAAGAGACTTGTCTGAGGTCACAGAGTAAGCTGGGGCAGGGCCTGGAGCCCAGCTTTTCTGTGAAGGATCAGTGTTCTTCTGTGGTGAGCTGAGGCCTGGCACGCCTCCAGTTCAAGATGGACCCTCATCTAACAAAGACCCCAGCCCCTCCCTGCTGAGTTCCTGGGGGCCCCAGGCACACTGGGCTCCCGCCCCTCCAGGTGCCAGAGAGTCACAGTGAGGGAAGACCGGTCCCCACGCTGGCTGTTCTCCCCATCTGGCTGGGTGGCTGGTAAGAGAAGGGCTGGGGGGGCTGCATCTTCCCACCTCCCCAAGTTCTCCCAGGAGGAAACTGCCTCCTCACAGAGGCTAGACCTGACTCTCCTCTCCCTGCCCAGCTTTGAAATGTCTAAGAGTTGGAGCCCAAGGCTGTGCTCGGGGCTTGCTTCCTGGCACGCTCCGTATGGTGACACCTGGAGCAGTCTTTCCACTCCCTCACCCCTGTGGCTGGCAAGGCCCCAGGAGCCGGCCAAGGGGGCAGAATCAGCCTCGCCAGAGCAGACGAGGCCTTTATTGGCCTCATCTGCCAGCAGGCTAGCGATCCTGGCCTGGCCTCAGAGTCGAGGTACCTGGTTTCCTGGTACTCACCTACCCGGCACACAGCTCAGGGCCTGGTCCCAGGCTGTGGCTCCCAGTGATTTTCCAGGCGGGAAAGTCAGGGTGGAGGTCATGGGCCAGCACCCTCATTAGATTGGTTAAAAGTCTGGAGTCAGACTGCCTAGGTTTGCACCCAGTCCCAGTGGTGTGACCTTGGGCTTATTACTTCCTCTCTCTCTCTGAACTTCGGTTTTGTCATCTGTAGTATGAGGGCAATAATGGAGTCTATGTATCAATCATGGTCCTGTCAAGAAACAGGGTGCCCTGAAAGGGACAAGAGAAGAGAGCAAATGAGCTAACGTGTGGACAGCGCTCAGAACAGTGCAGGGCACGGGGTGTGATCCGATCACACGGAAGCACCCAGGGCTGCCCTTGTCTGCACTCCTGGAGGCGTGCAGAGTGCAAGTCAGGGCGAAAGTCTCAGAGGGATAACCCAGAATCCACGCTAACTCATGTGTGGCAAAAAATAAAAAAAGAGGTCACTGACCCAATCTCTGTACTTTACCCTTAGTCCCAAGCTGATGCCCCCACCTGTAAAAGCAAGAGAAGCAGAAGGCAGTGGCCCTGCCTCCCGACTGCTCAGGGAGACCAGATGCTTAGGGGGGGGCATGGGACAGGGACTCTGGAGCAGGGAAGGCACACCTCCAACGGTTACTGGAATGTGGGAGTGTGATTCTTGCCTCCTGCGGGGCCAGGAGAGAGGAAGCCAAGAGGAAAAAGTCCTCCATCTAGAAAACAGGAGACCTGGTTCTTGTGCCAGCTCTGCTGGGCCTGCGGCATGATCTTGTGCAAGCCTCTCCTTGCCCTGTGCCTCAGCATCCACTTCTGTAAAAGGAAGGACCTGGACGAGAGCGGCAGGTCCCAGATAACGGTTATACAACTTAATAGGATTACTCCAAAAAAAAAAAAAAAAAAAAAAGTTTGGAAAACTCTGGATGAGACACACGTCAACAAGCTTCCTTTCTGTAGGGCTCTGAGTGCGTTGGATACGGTAATGCACACTGTGGTTCCCCAAGAGGAGATACAGTCCGTGTGCCCAGACGTACTCAACAAGAAAAAAGGGTGCTACTCCATCCATCGAGGGACTAATGTCTGAGGAATCCCGGCCTAGAAGAGTGTCAACGATTCCTCTGGCACAAAATTGTACGTTCACAGCAAAGTGCTCACTAAGAAAGCTGTGATTAAACTCCAATAGGGCTGCTGCAGACTGCAAGGGATGTGGACG
Source organism: Balaenoptera borealis (assembly GCF_965194805.1). Taxonomy (NCBI): domain Eukaryota; kingdom Metazoa; phylum Chordata; class Mammalia; order Artiodactyla; family Balaenopteridae; genus Balaenoptera; species Balaenoptera borealis. Next base: position 27,893,997 of record NC_138878.1, on the reverse strand, counting down.
CACAAAGAAGGGAAGCATCGTCGGAAGAGGAGGGGGCAGGGCTTGGGCCTCCAGGGACGAGGACAGCACTGGGCAAGGTGGGACTCTCATCCTGCAGGGAGGCTTGCCCCTGAGTGGCTGGTGGGAGGGGGTCTGAGATTCTGATGCCCTGGGCCAGGGGAGACCCACTGGGCCTTGGATAAGAAGTAAATCTGGGGCTTCCCTGGTGGCGCAGTGGTTGAGAATCTGCCTGCTAATGCAGGGGACGCGGGTTCGAGCCCTGGTCTGGGAAGATCCCACATGCCGCGGAGCAACTAGGCCCGTGAGCCACAACTACTGAGCCTGCGCGTCTGGGGCCTGTGCTCCGCAAGAAGTAGAGGCTGCGATAGTGAGAGGCCCGCACACCGCAATGAAGAGTGGCCCCCACTTGCCACAGCTAGAGAAAGCCCTCGCACAGAAACGAAGACCCAACACAGCCATAAATAAATAAAAATAAATAAATTAAAAAAATTTAAAAACGCAGTTCAAGTACTTTCTAAAAAAAAAAAAAAAAAGTAAATCTGAAGCACACTGACATGACGCAACAAGTTCCAGGGAGGGGACCGCGACTCCCCTGCCCACCACGCAGTCTCTGTGGAGCGCTGCTGGTCAGGGGTTCTTCCCCCAACTTAGACATCCCCAGTCCAGGCCATGAGCATCTACACTTGACCTGACACTCAAGGCCTTCTACAAGCCAATCCCCTTCCCTTTCTCCCGTGCTGCTGGCTAGAAGGGGTAGCAAGGGCAGCATCCTGGGCCTGGAACGGAAGCAGAGACCCTGAGTGTGACAGAGCAACAGGACAGAAGGGGCTGACTGGTGTCACATCTGGGTTGCTCAGGCAGGAGAGAAAGGCATATCTATCTTATTTATGCCACTGTTATTTAGGGGGTCTTTGTTACAGCAGGGAAGCCTGCATCCTGACTGATATACACTGGTATTATTTCCATTTTACAGAGGAGGAAACCGAGCTTCAGGGTACTTAAGGAACCTGCCTGAGGTCATAAAGCTAAAAAAGGAGGATCCAGTTTTAACCTTGTGCCTGCCTGACTCCTGAACATGTGCTCTTTGCCCCACCACACACAGAGCTTCACTTCAAGGATGTGCACTGTGGTTCCATATAGGAAGATACAAGAGGCTGAGACCTTATCATCATGCTCCTTGCTGCAGAGGGGAACTCTTGGACGTGATCCCAGAGACGGTGGTATCCTGGAATCAAGGTACTGCACCACTCAGGTGCACAACTGCAGACCCTGAGAACAGCGGTGGAGCCCCCAGCCCAGCCCAGGCCCCCAGCAGGCAACCTGGCCTGCAAAAGCTTGGCCCACAGGGCCGCCCTGGGCCGGGAGAGCTGCCTTCCTCTCCTTGGCCAGTTGTCATCAGGGGAACCAGCTGGTCTTGGCACCAGGCAGGGAAGTGCGGCAGGAAGGAGAAAGGAAGGAAGACAGAGGGCTGGGCAAGAAGGGGGCGGGCGCCCACAGAGCTGGAAAAGCGGGACCTAATTTGGCAGTGAGCTATTTCAGGACTGTGCCCTCGGGACCTCAGACCAGAAATATTGGGGGAGGGGAGTCTGGCTGTGCAAATGCTCCTAATCCACGGCTCCTCGAGGGCAGTCAACTGCTCCTGGGCTCACTTGGGAGAGAGGAAGGAGAGAAGCCGACTGTCAGCACTTGTGCTGGGCGATGCGAGCCTGCTGTCTGAGCCATAAGGGGCTGTCTGTGCACGTCAGAGCTAGTAACATGTTCATGCTGCGTCCGGAGGAGCACGCTGCCTTGCAAGGACTCCCCGTCTGTGGCGTTTGTTGTCATAAGTATAGAATCATCCCTATTTTACAGATGAGGAGACTGAGGCCGGGGTGGGGGTTGAGGGAGAAGAGGTCAGAATATCCAGAAGGGGCTGAGGTCAGGGGCTGGAGGGGAGGTTGAGGAGGCTGGAGGAGGTTCCCGCTGAGGACTCCCAGAGCAGGGAGGCCAGGGCTGCTGTGGTACTGAGGGCCTGGGGTACCCTGTCTGCGTCGGTTGAGTCGGGGGGGGACCTCCGTCGGCCCACCCGCAGAACTCTGCAGGGTTTGGCAGGCCCTGTGCGGGCAGTACACCCAGAGGAGCTCGTGGTCCCGTGGGGGACGTGGCAGCTGCACCGGGTTCCACGTCAGGTGGGCAGTGGGCAGGCCCAGAAAGAGGCCCGCTCCCTCTCGGGGCAGACTACCTCTCCACCCCCGGGGCCTGCAGTAGCCTCTCGGCTCTTCTCTGGCCGCCCATCTATCCATTCACCACACGGCAGCCACAGCAAGCCTCTCAGAGGCCAGCCGAGTCTTGGCCTTGCTTAAAACCTTCGGTGCCTTCCTGCTGAGCCAGGAACAAAGCCAAAATTCCTTCCATGGCCTGGAAGCTCTCCTCACCTGGCTGGCCGCTGCCTCCCTCTTCAGCCTCATCTCTTGCCACTCTCCCCACTTGACCTTTCAGCTCCGGTCACACTGGCCTTCTTTCAGACCCTGATTCCCCACTTCAGAGCCTTTGCACATGCTCTTCCACAGGCTGTTCCACCCACCTTCTCTCCCGCTCCCACCAGCCCCACCATGCCGGCTCCTCCTGCTCTCTGTCAGACACCTTGTCATCAGCATAGCCCAGGCCAGGCCTGCTGCGGGGATGCTCACAGCTCTCTGGAGCTACTGAGGGGTGCCCATCTTCCCCTAGACTGAGCTCTGTGGAGGCGGCACTGCTGCTCGTCTCTGCTCACCCCTGTGCACCCAGTGCCTGGCACACCGCTAGTGCACAGAAGGCCACTACACGTTTCTCAAATGAACGAGTGAGTGAACAAATGAAAGAAAGAGAGATGCTGTAGGTGCCCAGGAGAGGGAAAAGACACTTCCAGCCACAGGGACTCGGGAGGGGTTTATAGCGGGAATGACATTCATGGAGCCAGGGACAGCCTTAACACAAAGGAACAAAGTAGCTGCCTTTTAAGGAACACTTGCTCTGTGCCAGGCACCCCACTGACATTGGGACATATGGTCGCCCTTCCTACTCATGAAGAAACCATCTCAAGTGTTTCCGGGGGACTGTCACCCAGCACTGTCTGCCTTCCTCCTTTTCTCTGGGATCCTGCTTTCGCTCTCCTTAGCTCTACTTCTTTTGGCCTCTGTCTCAGGCCTTGCCAGACCCTGGTTCAGGAGTAGCCTTCCTCAGCTCCACTCCTGCAAAGCCAGGAAGAGGGACAGAGCCCAGGACACACACTCTGCTTCCCAGCCTGGAACCAGAACCGATAGGGGATTTTTGGGAGGGGCTGAGGCCACCTCTTTGACTTGTGGTAGTTCAGAGGCCTTGGCACTAGCGCTTCACCCTGTTTTGAAACAACTGTCACAGCCAGGCTTCTAGTCCTGGCACTCTCTCCACCAGACAGGCAGTGAAGTGTGGGTGAGAGGAAGATGCAAACAAGAGCTGTTTACTGAGCACTTACTAGGTGCCAGGCCCCATGCTTAGCCCTCAACACACATTAATTCTTCAACCATAACAACCCTGTGAGTAGGTCATATTATTATCACCTTCAGTTTTCAGATGAGGAATCTGAGGCTGAGTGAACCAAATGACCACCCTGAAGTCCAGTGCTGGTGACAGGCAGGGTGAGGATTCAAGGTTGTGTCTCTGACGCCAAAGCCTGGCTCTAACCCCTGTTGAGCTGCCTCTCTTGGGCACAGCCCTTTGCAGCTGCACTTGCCCAGCTCTAAAATGAAATCTTGACTGGCACATGGCTAAGGTCCCTGCTGGCTCAGGTAGGCTGGCAAAGACCCAAGTCTTCCCAGGAGACATCCCCAAACATGGGTCCGTATCCCCCGCCTAGCTTCACCTCCAATTCTGCCATCACCCCTGCCAGAGCCCCAGTGGAAAGGCGAGATGGGAAAGGGGAGGGGTGGGCTGGGGGCTGTGTGTCCACGTGCCCTACACCTGGGATCCTGGGGGAGAGGCCACCATGGGAACAGCAGCTCTGGCTCCAGCCAAACTGGGTTATCTCATAATCCTGCTGTGCTAGCTTGAGCCTGGCTGGTCATCTGCTGATACAATATGAATCAGGCACAGTTGGCAGTGCTGAACTCAAGAAGAGATTTAGGATGGCTATGGTGGCCTCCCCAGCATTTGCTTCTTTTGCTTCCATTTCCTTTTTATGAGCTCCTGGTTTTCCTCTGGGGAATTCACTCTGGTCCCAGGAACCCCTCAGGCAATCAGAGTACTGCATCCCCTTGGTCACAGTGACTGTTTCAGGGATGGGCGTGTGATCTAATTGGGGCCAAGGAGAAAGAGGGATTCCCAGGACCTAAGTGGCTTCTCAGGGAAGGGACTGCAGGGGCACATCTTGTGTTCTGTACATCCCGGGATGCTCACAGGTCAGGTGGGGTGGGAGGATGTGGTGACGTAACTGCTGTAGCCATTTTCTTGCAAGGCGAGAAGCGATTTTGTGGAGTGTCAAGGGAAGGCTGCAAGGGGGACAGAGTGGAGAGATGAAGAGGAGCCAGGGCCATCATCAGAGCTGCTGAGTTGAGCCTCACCTGCAGCAGGACCTCTGGATTTTTTTTTTTTTTTTAATTTTGGCCATGCCACGTGGCTTTGTGGGGTTTCAGTTCTCCAACCAGGGATTAAACCCAGGCCACGGCAGTGAGAGCGCAAGATCCTAACCACTAGACCACCAGGGAACTCCCCACTCTGGACTTCTTAATCCCTGAGTCAGGTGATTTTTTTTCTCACAAGCCAGTCTGATTGTATCTCTTATCTTTTGTAACCAAAAGTGTCCTAACATCCAGAGAGGGTCTTCGGCAGTGATGCGAGACCACTGTAGGTTGCAGCAGAGCAAATAAATAAGATGGGGAGAGGGAGCTGAGTAAAGCAGAAGATGGATGTGTGTGGCTATGGGAAGGGCAGATGGGCTCTGGTTTTCCTAGGGAAGCCATCCCCCAACCCACGTGTGTGGTACTATACCCCCCACCCCACAAGCATGCAGAGCAGGGCCTCCGAGCTAGGGAGGGGCCCAGATACCACACCTTGGCCACCATCCCAGCCTGTGACTCACAGTCTCACCCACACAGTGCCACTGCCTTGGCACACCTAACCCCCTTCCCAACCCTGACACCCCTCAATGGGCCAAAGTCCACCTCTTGGCCCCCAAGCTTCTCTGCAGTACACTGGGTCCCCGGGAAAGGATCTGACATTCACAAAGGGCTCAAGTGTGGGGTTCGGACCAAATAAGGTAATAGATACAGTCAGGGAGAGACCTCTGGGGTGAATGGTGACTGTGCTCACCAGAAAGCTTTAATCTGTGTCCCCCTACAGGACTGCACAGCCAACACGTGCTGTGTACTAACATTTTTATAAATCCGGTAACTATGTTCTGGGTAGCACAATTATATTGCATTGCATTCATGGTGGGTCCAAAGTATTAATTTGTTAAGCACACACATTTAAAATATACCACAATTTAGTGACCTTGTTTTAAGAATTCTTCATTTTTCAAATGCCAGGAGCCTCAAAAAATGGGTGTTGGGACTTCCCTGATGGTGCAGTGGTTAAGAATCCACCTGCCAATGCAGGCGACACAGGTTCGAGCCCTGGTCTGGGAAGATCCCCCATGCCACAACTAGAGAAAGCCCACGCGCAGCAACGAAGACCCAACGTAGCAAAAAAAAAAAAAAAAAGAATCTGCCAATGCAGGGGACAGGAGTTTGATCCCTGGTCCAGGAAGATCCCAGATGCGGTGGAGCAACTAAGCCCACGAGCCACAACTACTGAGCCCCCGTGCCACAACTACTGAAGCCCATGTGCATAGAGCCCGTGCTCTGCAACAAGAGAAGCCCACGTACTGCAGTGAACAGTAGCCCCTGTTCGCCACAACTAGAGAAAGCCCGTGCGCAGCAACGAAGACCCAATGCAGCCAAAAATATAAATAAATAAATTAATTTAAAAAACAAATGAGCGTTGGCCAGGCAGGCCTCTCTTAGCTGTTCTCTACATCTTCTAAGGCTGGGAGGTCTCCTTAGCGGCTCGTTTGCCACCTTAAAGAAACCTTTGAGCCCAAAGGATGTACCCACAATGTTCCCTCTCCAAAGGAGGCTGTGGGTTCCCCCTGTGGAGTAGCCATGCAGAGATTCGGGGAGGCGGGGGTGGAGAATGAGGGCTGTAATGTGGGGCCCCCCATATACCCAAGGGAAAGGCAACTAGTGGGCCCCCCCCCTCATCCTGATGCTCGGGAATACTTGCACAGTTGTAACATTTTCTCACCATTAGAGCTGGGCGATGGAGGGTTTACAGGGAGAGACAGAGATGACGGGTGTGTAAGCTACTGTGAAGGGGTAGCGGGGGAGAGAGGGAGAGAGAGCGGGAGGGGACACAAGTGCAAGGCATCATTGCCTGTGGTTTTCATTTACTGTTCGTTGGAGTCTTTAGGTTTCCTTTTCTTTCTTTTTAAATATTCCACACCTCTTTCTACAGGCAGTGAATGTGCAGAGGCTGGCAGAAGCCCAGGCTCGAACACCCACTCCACTAGGCTCTCAGGGGAAGGGCGGGCAGGAGGGGCTAGGCGGAGGCCAGGTGCGGCAGTCACCAATGAACCCAGAGAAGCTGGGGTGCTGGAGCTGCTGCGGGTGCCAGGGCGGGCGGGTGGTGGTCTGCCTGTGCTCTCCTCGGGGAGCCCTGTCCCAGGCTCATCTGCACGGACGTTCTTCCCAGAGACTCTGCCATAGCTTTGTGCTGCCAGGAGACTTACCTGCCACCAACCATTTTCTTGTCTCCGGTGCCCCTCGGGACAACATTCTAGCTTCTGAGCCTATGTGGGTGCTGTAGACTGAACGTCTATGTCCTCTCAAACATCATATATAGAAACCTAATCCCCAACGTCATGATATTAGGATAGGGATTAGGGGATTAGTGCTTTTATAAGAGACTCCAGAGATCAACCCCATTCCTTCCGTCGTGAGAGGACACAGTGAGAAGACGGCTGTCCATGAACTAGGAAGCGGCCCTCACCAGACATCTAATCTGCTGGCACCTTGATCTTGGACTTCCCAGCGTCCAGAACTGTGAGAAATAAGTTTCTGTTGTTTAATCCACTCAGTCTATGGTATTTCTGTTATATTGGCCAGAAAAGACTAAGACAGTGGGAAAACAAAGGCAAAAACCGGAGAAGAAACGAGGACCCATCTCTGCCCCAGCCTGGAGGAGCACCCATCCACCAGAGTACCTCCCCCATTCCTGGCTGCTGGACTGGGCTTCCCATTGACTCAGTACATCTGCTTTCACGTTCTTACTAATTCCCATGACAGTCCACAGGCAGGGTGGCAGGTGGTGACTGGTGCTGTCCCCCAGCCCCTTGTCTCTTGCCTCTGTGTCCTACTAGAGTGGCCAAAACCCCCACATTTTTGCTTTCCTCGGATCTCTTGCTGCTAGGCCGATGTCGGGTAAGAAGTCAGGCTGCCCTGCTTCTTCCTCCTGCCTCTGGAGTCCTTGTGAGAGGGTGTCACCTGCCATCCTGGAGCCATGAGCGCCCAGAGAGCCACCGAGGTGCTGACCCAGGCCCTGATGCTGCACAGCTGCAGAGCAGCCCCCGGGCTGCCGACTCTCAGGAGTCCCTGTCCAGGAAACAAAGGCTATCCCTACTGTCGAGGACACTGTTGGTCGTGTGGTTTTTACGTGCAGCCAAATATATCCTAACTTGCACAGGGAGACTCAGAGGAGCTTTGTGACTTGCCCAAGTGAAAGTGCTTACCATTTAAAGCTAAGGCTGTGACTACCCCAAACCCAACACAGGGAATACCTCCATAATCCTTCCATAACTGTAATGGCAGCCCACACCCTGCTTCTCGAGGAACAAGGCCATGGAGCATGTCCATGCTTGGCCTGGTGCCTGTGGATCAAAGGCCTCAAGGCAGGAAGGAACGTGGGCTTTCTCCTAGGTGAACTGTTTTTCCAACAATTTAGTCCCAAAGGTAACTTCTTCAGAATGTCCTGGGGAAGCATACTAGGCCCAGCCTCCTACTGGAATGTCCTTCATCTTTGGGCCTGGACCACAACCCCTGAAGTCCACGGAGAGGACCTTGAGGCCCCGTGTGACCCTCCATCAACAAGGAAACACCCTCGTGCGTTCTCAACACTTGACTTACTAAGGCAGGGAATGGCTCAGCATTTTATCAAGATTCAGAAAAATGGTTTTCTATTTAGCCCTCAGTAAACTCCAAAACTCAGTGGAGGAGAACGCTCCATCTTCCCCTCATCAGCACCTCTTCATTAAATGCCAATCATGCAAGAAGTCCAAGCCTGCTGCGGCTTTCCGGATTCTCTAGGGTGGGCAGTTGACAGAAGGACGGAACCCAAGCAAAGGCAGGGCTCCTCCTACGAGCGCTCAGACCCCGGCACTCACCTTTACTCAGCTCAGGCTGCCCTCAGCCAGGGGGGCCTGCTTCCCTCCTACCATTGTTCATCTGTAACGCCTAATCAACCTTTGAAAACTAGAGTAGTTGTCACTCTGCTTCAAGGCACATGATGCTAATAACGGCTAAGCTTTCCTGAGTACCTACTATGTGCCGGGCCCTGCTCTAAGAGCTTGTACCTATTAGTCATTTAATCCTCAAGACAACCCAGTGAGGTATGTCATTATCAATGCACTTTCACGAGAATAAAAAACACTGTCTACTGAAGCATCTGCCCTCCTTGCCTGCGCCCTGGGGACAGGAACTGGGTCTTGCCCACCACTGCAGGAACACCAACGTGAACGAATGGACGGGTGAACGCTCAGGTGGGCAAGACCGTCCTGGCCCTCCAGACTCACTGTCTAGCTGCAGAGGGGAGGCATCCTGAGGCAGAGGGCCAGGGAGAGCTGGGGCTGGAGCTCCAAAATGACAAGCGTTCAGAGGAGGGGGCAACCAATTGCAGCTGAGGAAACCCAAGAATACTCTAAGGAGGAGAGGAACTGGAGGGACATCTCAAAAACCTGAAATTTTAATCCCTCCTCTTCCTTTCCCACCTTGAAACCTGCTGTTCCTTTGAGTTGGTTCTTCCTTTTGGAGTAAGGCCAGGAAGAGCCACTTGTGCCGCCAACCTGGGCCAAGGTACTAGCAGCCAGGTCTGGAACGCCTTATGGCAGGGCTTAAAATAAAGATACCTGCCCCAAACCCAGAGCCTGGGGCCCGATCCAGCCTTCGACCACAGGGAGCAAGCCGACCTGGCTGCACTGAGCCCTGTGGAGCTGGGGAGGCCTTGGAAATCAAAGGATGGGATCCCTCATCTTTTCATTTTTGCATGTAAACCCACCTCCCTGTGCACTGTCTGCCAGGGATGTGACTGCTCACGAAGTATCTGCGGGATGAGTGACTAACCAACCAAACGAAAGAAAACGAGGCCCCAAGTTGGCTGAGTGATTTGGGGCAGACTGCTGAGATGGAAAGAGAAGTGAACAGTGATTCAGAAAACCTGAAGTTCTAGTCCTGGGCCTGCCACGTCATCCCTTGAGTAAGTCTCTTTCCTGTTGGGCCCAGGTGGGGTCTATTTTTTGCCACCATCTGCAAAGTGGAGCAGCAGACTTAGATGGCCTTGAATGGAGGAGTTTCAAGCTCTATTAACCTGGGCGGGCAGGGGATCAGAGCCAGGCCAGGCCTGGTCCGATACAGCTGAGGAGTGGCGCGGTACCTAGCGTGCGGCAGTGTACGTGCTGCTGCCCAGAGGAAGCCTCTTCCTGGCCTCAGGTTTGGGCCTTCATCTGTCACCTCCCCAGCCCCCATCAGATCTGACAACCACCACTGAGGACCGCTGCGGTTTCTCCAGACCCCAGGAACTCAGGCAGACACAGAACAGAGAGCATCCTTGCTTTTGTCTGTTTCAGAATTCGTGTAAACCACAGGGTGAATGGCACTGCGCCGTGGAGATGGCACCACCATGTTCCCCTGATTAAAAAGAAGTTAGTGTTCAGCGCTCCGCTGTGTGACTTAAATGTCAAGATTTCTTTTACCAGAGGAGATCCAGTGACATTCTGGAATCTAAGTATGAAATTTGATTCTGCCTCCCCAAATAGTGCCATTATCTCTAAGGAGGGAGTGTTCTAATGACACCTCTTGGTGGAACATTAGAGGCTGGGCAGCAATTCCAGCACCAGCACTGATCTTTAGTCCCGCTTGGGTCACTGACCCCGGGCCGCCCAGTAAGTGCTGTACGTGTCAGGCACTGTCCTAAGCACTTCACATGCATTACCTCATTTAATCTCACAACAGATGAAAGGGGACGGTATTAGAATTATGCCTGTTTTACATACAGGAACACTGAGGGTTAAGGAAGTTAAATAATTTACACAGGGCCATATAGCTGGTGATTGAGCTGGGATTTGAATGCAGTATCCAATACTTCTTGTGTCAGGCATTGTACTAGATGGATAAGATCTATATTCTGTCCTCAGGGAGTTTATAATTTAGTGGGAGAAATAGGTATATGCACAAACGATGAAAAAAACGAAAATGAGAGTATCTTCAACTGAATAAAGCCTCATACAAGTTCAAAGCATTATCTCTTCGCTATTGTCCCATTATAATGTACTTTACATATACAAGTATACATGTATATGCACATAAATTTTATGTATATTTTTATATACACATGGGTGTGATAAAATTTATAACATGGGATTGTTCACAGACTTTCCCCATCTCCCACCGTGGTCCAAGTGAACCTCCTAAGCCTGTAATTGTCCAGTTTCTCCCAGACTTCCTTCCAGTGTCTGAGTTTAGGTCAGTTCTGCCACACAAGTTCCTCTGCTTTTGTGATGCAGATGCAGGCCCTGGGTTGAGGACCGAGGACGCAGGAAGGAGGAGGGGGAGGGACTCCACTCAAAAAGTTAAGAGAATTTACATGATAATGAACTGGGGGTGAGTAGGGAGGGAAGGAAGAGGGAGACGGAGATGGAGAGAGAGACAGGGAGAAGAAAGAGAAACTGACGAACAGTTGGAGAAAGGGAAAGAGGGAGAGGAGGAGAGGGAACCCCTTCTAGGCACAGAGCAGGAGAGGGAGGAAGAAAGCAGGAGGGAAAAGGCGGAATAGCAAGAAGGAGAAAGAGGACAGGAGGGAAAAAGCCTGGCAGGCTGGCGGTAGAGAGGTGGTCTCTGGGGAACTTAGGGAGAAAGCAGCTAAAGAGAGTGGGGTTGGGACAGACAAGAGGAAGACAGAAAATGACTTGTGAGAAAAGCAGTGGGAGTTGCCCTTTGAGTCCCTTTTCATATTTTTGGAAAGACTCAGAAGAAAGAATGGGATTCTGAAGATTTGTTTTGCCTGGTTGTACTGTGCCTATTTAAATGGGACTCTGCTCTGGACCTGAGCCACATGAATTATAGCTTCCTTGGGGTTACAAATCTGTATTATATACGTATATATTTTGTGCTGAATGTCCTTGGGTAAGTCACTTTGCCTCTCTGTGCCTCATTTTTTTTTTTCTTTACTTGTAAAATGGGGATAACAATAGCACCCACTGCACAGGTAGCTGTCAGGATTAAAAATTTTAATTACTATAAATGGTTTAATGCGAGTCCTAGAACATAAAAATTGAAAGCAACTATTATCATCACCTTCAATTCTTGGAGCTGCAGTTCTCTGAGTCCATCTACTTGCGATTCCACCTGGAGCCCATGAGGTTGAGACCATACTTGGCCCAGCCCAGCCTGTCTCCTGACTTTCTGCCAGAGGTGTCACCTTGTTCCCAGTCATCCAGGCCAGTAACACTGGAGTCCCAGTTTCCCGATCCTTACACTTTTGCCCCAGTAGCCAAGTAACTACCAGGTCCCTTTCTTTCATCACCACACATCACTTTGCTGCCCTTCCTTTCCAGCTCCCATTGAGACCCTTACTGTAGCTCCCAACCTGCCTCCCCACCTTCAGTCTCTCCCACCACTAGCCCACCATGCACATGCCATCATGATAATCTCCTAAAACTCGCTTTCATCCCATCCTTCCCCAGCTCAAACTTTATCAATGGCTGCCTACTGCCAACAGGATAAAACCCAAACCCCTTGGCATACTTTCCAAGGCCTATCCAATCTGGACCTAACTGTATCTTCTAACTTTCCCACACCTTCCCATACCCTAATCCTCTGTCCTGGCCACTGGCCTCCTCTGTCAGTCAAATCTCCTCTGGTCACCACCAACCCATGGCCTTTATTCATGCTCTTCTCTGCTTAAAGTCCCTTTCCTCACCTACATCTGTGCCTGTGAAGCCATACCTCTGCTTCAAGGACAGTTCCAGCCTCACTTCCTCTAAGGAGCTTTCCCTGACCACTTCACGGAATGAGCCTATGAGCCCTGTCCTCCCAAGAAGATGACCAGCCCCTTCAAGGCCCCATCCCACATTCCTCTGAATCTTTCTCCAGAGCTTAGCACAAACTAAATATATAGTAGGTACTCAGTCAACATCTGTTCAGTACTGATAACATTACAGGTTCTTTGCCTTTTTTCCCTGAGTACCGAGAAAGTTAGAAATGTCATTCTACTCAAGTGATTTTTTTGGGTGGGCCTACTATGTGCTGAGCACTGTGCTGGTTGTTGGGGTGGGGAGGTGACCCAAGGATGAATGACACAGGCCTCGAGCAGAAAGACCTTAGACATAATGAAGTTCTTATTCCAGGCGCCACTGGTGGGCTTTATGAGTTCCAGAGCCCCCTGAAATCATATGAAAAATTTCCTGGACATTTGAGTGAGTGCATGGTTCTGGAGAGAAGGCTCATGGCTTTCATTAGCTGCTCAAACGGGTTTTGATCACCCTAAAGCACAAGGGTCACTGCTCTAAGGAAAGAGCGACACACTGCACGAGATACATGCTCAACAGAGAAAGCACTGAGCTGAGGTGAGCTGAGCTGTCAGGGGAAGGAGAGGAAGCCTTCATGCAAAGGCGGGAGCTCAGCTGGTCCTTGCTGAGCAGGAAGAGCTCCAGGGGGAAGAGAGGGGAGAAGGCACAAGAGGCAGAGGCTGTGGTCTGAGCCGAGGCCTGGAGGTGTGGGAGTGCGTGTTATCTTTGGGGAGCAATCTGTGGTCTGGGGGGGCTGGGGCATGGGGTGTGTAAGGAGATCCCTGCTGTTTGCCCAACAAAGAGGCTCTTTCAGGCTTGGGCTCATGCACTGTCATATGGCCTCAGGTGAGTCCACACCCCAGAGAGGCTGCAGGAGAAACGAGTCAGTCCTCCCTCCACTGGGGGCCAGGGCAGGGGGCAAGCCAGCTGCCAGGAGAAGTCAAGGACGTTGTTCTAATGAGGTATGGCAAGGAAGCTCCTAGATGCTTCTCTGTATGGAGAGTATAAAGCTGGTTGGCCCAAGCAGGTGCTGGGTGTGGGGCTGTTTTCCTCCAGATACGCCATCATGGGTGGGGGGAGGATGGCGGACGTGTGGAAGCCAAGAGAGAGAAGGAGGTCTTTTCTTTACACACCAAAACACCAATCTGGGTCGGCTCTGCATGGGACGGTTCTCCCAGCATCCAAAGAGCAGATCCCCCAGGTGGGCAGCCCCTGGGAACCCGAGAGAGGAAAGAGTTTGGAGACCCAGCCTTGGGGTCGGGGCATCTGGGCACCAACAACTGGCCAGCTGCAGGCAGACCTGACTAGAGGGCGTCCAACACCCCAGGGCCCACCTCTGCCCCCGGGCGCAGTTCAGGCTGAACAGAGCTTCTCGTTCCCACCTTGCCAGGCTCACTTCTCACTCAGGGCCCTGGCAGTGTCTGCTTAGAGCCTCTGTCCCTCCTCCTCCTCCCATGGCTGGCGCCTTCTTACAGTCGAGTTTCATCACAAATATCCCTTCCAGGTTCAGGGGAACCTTCCCTGGCCACCCAGTCTGAAGTGGCTGCCCCCTTCCACCTCAACCCCCTGACAACTGATACACAGGCAGGCGGGGGATCCTTGCACCCCGCTGCCCAGACAGCAAATCCAGAGCAGCCCACTCCCAGGAAACACCTTCTCCAGCTGCCTGGCTCACTTTAGCCTAAGGTGAAATAACACAGGAGGAGGTGCCCCAGGGCCTGGAGGCCTTTGCCAGCCGGAAGCCTGACAAACCCGTGCTGCCCCGCAGACCGGTCAGGCGTCTGCCATGGTGCCACCTGCCGGAAGAGGACTGGGCTCCAGCTCCTCTCTGTGTCCAGTGGACTCTCCAGGGAGTCCCCACTCTGCTCTTGGTCTCCCTTCCCAGAGGAGCCTTTCCTGACCTCCTACTTGAGGGCTGTCTAGACCAGGAATCCCGCAGAAGAGAAACAGCCACAGAAGCCAAGGGGTCCCACAGTATAGTCCTTAATATATCACCTTCCTAGCAATTCCCAAGCAATCATCTCTCTATTCAGGATAATAAAATGGAAAAAAAAAAATCCCCCCAGGAACAACAAACGTTTTCCAAAACTGAAGAAAAGCATTCTGAAGTCACACTGACCGTCTGGGTTATAATCAGGGCAGGAGGTTTTGGGGAAAGAAGACTGGTTGGGAGGTGGACGTGGCGGTGAACACACATACTCCTGGAAGATCTCGCAGGCTGTGGTTGTGTGTGCCTGCGTGCGTGTGTGTTTGTGTAAGGTGTGTGCTGTGGACACATGAGCTTTTGCACTGGGCCTGTCGTCTGGTTAATTGAGATTCAGGCTCCATGCTCTCTCTTTGGCCAAAAGGCAGACAGAAAGACCAAAGGCCTGTGGCCTGCCCCATGTCTGAAGATCATACCAGGCATTTCCTGCTCTGGGCTTTAATGCCTGAGTTGACTAAAGTGAGTTAGTACTTGTAAGGTGCTTAGCACAGTGCCTGGCAGCTAGTAGGTGTTCAATACAAGAGAGCTATTTGTATAACCACTGTGGCCATTATCATTACAAATGAATGAAGCCCTGTAACTTGTTTGGCTACTAGTAACCTGTCTTGGCTACTTCTGATGATCTGAGTTGCTCTCTGCTCACTGGTTTCTCCAGCTCCACTCCTACTGTGCTCGTTCCTGTATCCCCAGCAAGGCCTGGTATATTGTACTCTCAGTGAATACTTAGTGGAAACAAGACTGAAGAACTCAGTGCCCCTGGTTCTGCAGGCCCTGGCTCTATGACCAAAACCAAAGCTGGTCCCTGGGGAGAAGTACTTCCTCTGCAGAGCCAGCTTCCAGACTCAAGACTCAGCCTTGCAGACGGGCAGCACCCGGCTTCCCCACCCCAGGCTGGTCTTGGACACGCTTTCAGTCACCCAGTTCCCATCTTCCTGGAGGAGGCAATGCCTGAGCTGGGATGACTCTGTTACATGGAATTAGGATTTTGTGCATAAAATATTGAATTTTACATTTAAAGCTATCTGTCACAGATGATTTATCAGACCCAGAGAAGGTGAGGATAGTTTTCCTCTGTGAGGGAGGTGATTTTTTAGCCAAGACAGGATATATATGTGATGTATAACCAAACCACGCAGTAATCGGAGATTAATGCTCTCCGTCCAGAGGCTCCAAGGAGGGGCCCAGGCGCTCGGAGGCCTCCACCTGCTCCCCTCCTCATGCTCCAGGTCACAGGAAGAGGATCGCTGGGTTTCAGGGTCCCACCAGGAGATGAAGAGTCTCTTTTAGATAGACTTATCTGAGGCTGTTTTCCCTCCCTCCCTTCCTCCCTCCTCCCCGCTTTTATTTGGCTTTGCCAGTATAGCTGTGTAAGGTTCAGTCTTACAGTTAACACAAATGTTTGCAAAGAGGCTTTTACAACTTATTCCATTCACCACTTATCAGATGCCTGGAAACTCAACTGAAAAACCGTCCCTGTTCTAGGATGTCGACCTCCTACAGGAAGGAGAGCCTCTTCGGTCCTCAGACTCACCTCGGAGGGGCAGAAAACACAACCCATGGGGCAAAGGAGGGAAGAGAGTGAATTCAAGGGTTGCCCCACCCCCAACAAGGTAAGGAAAGCTCTCCTAAGGAGGGAAGACGGTGGCCAGGTGGGGCTTGTTTTGTCTAAGAAATATTTTTTCTGTTCAAGTTAATTGCCCAAGGGCATGTACTTCGACAATGTTGTGAGAGTCCCAGTTTAGGGCAGTCACCAACCCTTTCTCATCTGCAAAATAAACCCTGGAATTCTGTGGCTGTTGTCTCCTTGGCAATTGTGCTGTGGCGGTCTGCTCGTCACCAGAGCCCCTGTTTGACTGTATTGGCCAGGTCGACTGGTACACTGGCCGGTGACACAGCACGGTCTCGTCGTGCCCCTGCACGGCAGCCTGGCCTTATAAAGAGGACGCAGCGGGTACCGCAGACGGCCCTCTCCTCCCCGTGTGCGTGCGCGCAGCAGCCTACCTTTCTCTCCTTGTCACCGTATTCGATGCCCAAAGTGTCCATGGCCCGGACGATGGCTGCCAGGGACTGGATGGTGTTGCTGTAGACAACGGGCTTGTACTGCTTCACGTCTTCTCCAGAGAAGCCATCTTCGTGGATGATCCTAGAGCAAAACCACACACAGCAAGCCTGATGAGTGCGCTGTCCACACCTGGCACCGAGCGTGCCGGGCATGTGAAGCCCCACCCCAGCCAACCTCCAGGCTTAGCTGGCTGAGGGCTGGGCCCAGCTCGGATGCTGAATTACTGAGCTGCTGTGATAAAACCACAAAATCTGAAGGAAAAATCGACCTAAATTACTGAAAATTAATCTGAAAAACAGAACAGTGGAAAAAAGAAATGCAGTCTTTTTTACATTCCCTATGTACAGTGAAAGAAAGATCCGTCAAGGGGTTGATAATACTTGAAAGCACTTAGAACACACACTAAGCACTCGATAAATGTTCGCCATTAGTATTTTCAAGCAAAGCTCAGGGTTTTAACTTAAATATCCACTTAGGAGTATACTGCTGAAGACCCCTGCGAGAAGCCTGCAAACGAAGAATACATTTTTTCTTTCACAGAAAACTTACACTGCTTTTAATGAAGGTAAGAGCACTCACTTAAAACCTTCCTCTTTGACAAGAGAAAAGCCAACAGAAGGAGTTGCCTATTCCCCATCCTCAGCTGGGACGTGACCGCTGTGTCACCCTTATTCTGATGGCTCTGAACATGCATGACATGGAGGACACGAAGGCGACACTGCAGTTCTCAGAGGCCATGCGACACTCCCTGCCCTCCTGTTCTCAGGTTCCTCTGGGGTCAGGGCTGAGGCTGGACATGCCCTGAGGTCCCTGTTCCCTGCAGATGGCGGCCGCTCAGTGAACGCCCACTGCCGACAAGGGTCTGGGGAGGAGAGAGAACTAGAGAGGGGGGAAAGCCAAGACTTTGCAAGAATCCTCTCATGGTTGAGGTAATTAAGAGAGGACAAATGGGTTTTAAGACTAACATCCAACATTAGTCATCCCCCGTGCAAACTCTCCTGTGGTCATGTTTTTTAGTCCAAGACTGAACACGACCTGTAACACGTACATCCACCTGTATAGTAGCTCAGACCTCCATTTCCACCTCCACAGCCCCTCTCCAGCCCTTCACGTCCTTCAGTACAGGAGAAAACTGCTAACAAGTTTTCTTTCTTTGTATAAACAGTTTTACTGAGATATAGTTCACAGACCATACAATCCACCCATGGAAAGCGTGTGATTCAGTACTTCTTAGTATATTCACAAGGTTGGGCAGTGACCAGCACAGGCTAATTTTAGACCATTTCTGTCCTCTCCAAAAGAAATCCTGTACCCATTAGCAGTCCCTCCCCATCCCCTGCCCCAGCAGTAAGCAACCACTCATCTGATCTGCCTTCTGTTTCTATAAATTTGCCTATTCTGGACATTTCACATAAATGCAGTCACACAAGGTGTCATCTTTTGTGACTAGTTTCTTTCACTTGGCATGTTCATCCATGTTGTAGCATGCATCAGTACTCCCTTTCTTTTTATTGCCAAACTAGATTCCATGTACAGATATACCACGTTTTACTTATCCATTCATCAGTTGATGGACAGTAATGACTCCTGTTATAAAATGTGACTTGGTGCTGGGTTGTGAGTCTTTATCCTGAGTTTCTCTAAGAAGCAGATCAAAATGACCCTATTGCCTTTTCACTGACTTTTATTAGCCTTAAATCCGTTTTTGTACAAGTTTCTTGAGTGTACACCCAGTCTGAGGTATTGGTGCACAACGCCAGGGGGATCTCAAAGGGAATTGTTAGTTTCCACCGTAAACAGCCAGAAAACTGGACAAAATACATTAAACAAGTGGTTTCAGACACTGGAGAACAGGCAGCACAGGACTGTGATCCGGAACAGAAAGGAAGCAAAGCGTGGTGAGTCCTAAGATTGCCTTGGGTTTCTGCCTGGAGGCGTCTACCAGACCTCAGTGCAGGGAGGGAGGACCCAAGCAGAGCACAGGGGTCTACTGAGCTGATGGGATAAAGATAAAAGTTCAGGAAAGCTGTGGGGACTGGGAATTGAGGGGCAGAGTACCAGAGAGAAAAGTGCAGAGAGAGAGCTCCAGATATCTGAACAGGGGTCTCTTTGAGTCTTTGGCTGAATAGACTGAGACTCTACGAGCTCAAGAAACAAGTGTCAGGGAGCTTATAAGGTGAACACCTCCCAGAGCTGGCCCAAGGCTGGGAGATGCTCAAGTTCCGACTAACCAGAGTGGAGAGCTGACACCTAGGGCATTTGGCAGAAACCCCAGAAGGCTCAGGCCATGGTAGTAGGGCTAAACTAGCCCTAGAGTAAAGGCTACATTAGACCTGCCCTGACAAAACTGAAAAATGGACCTCAAAAAGCCAAACTGACCCACAAGTAACTTAACTGCCTGACAAAATAAAATCTAACACTCTTTAAATGAGGACAACAAAATCCAGACACTTAATAATATCCATAATATCCAGCATCCAATAAAAAATTTCTGGATATGCAAAGGAGGAGGAAAGCATGACCCATAACCAGGAGAAAAATCAGTCAACAGAAGCAGACCCAGAAGTGACAGAGATGATGGGATTAACAAATAAGACCTCAAAAACACCTATTTAAAATATTTTCAAGAAATTAAAGGAAAACATGAATATAATGAGTAAAGAAATGGAAGATAAAAAAGAACAAAATGAAGTATCTAGAGAGGAAAATACAATATCCGAGATAAAAATTTCACTGTAGGGGATTAACAGCAGATTTAGACACACAGAAGATTAGTGAACTTGAAGACACAGATATAGAAACCATCCAAACTGAAGCAAAGAGAGCAAAAAGGCTGAAAATTTATTACATAGAAGTAAAATTTATATAATAGCACAAAGGATGGGAGGGGTAAAATGGAAATATACTGTTGAAAAATTCTTGTATTATACATGAAGTAGCATAATATTACTTGAAAGTAAAGCATGATAAGATACATATTGTAAACTCTAGAACCATCACTAAAAAAGTCTCCAAGACCAGACTCCCCTCAGAGGGTGACCTCTGGGTGACCTGAGAGGTGCAGCCTGGATTTACTGGTCCCCATGACACACTCTCCCAAGAAGCCAGTGCAATGAGTTTCTCATGCTTCGCTCTGGACCAGCAGGCCTTGCCACTCTCCCGGGAATACTCTCTAGACCCTCAGCTGCCTACAGGATTTCCTTCCACTAGGGGATGGGACTATCATTTTTCACACCTGTTAGTATTAATTCTTTACACCACCTAACAAGGTAGGGAGGGTAGGATGTTATTATACCCATCTGTAGAAAAGGAGATTGAGTGAGATTGAGTAACTGGCCTAATGGCTGTCAGCAGGCAGTGTGAGAGCCAGATGCAGGAGCAGCACCCGGGTCTCTGAGTACACAGTCCTTTCTGCCACCCCTCAGGCCTCAGACTGGACTAGGCAGAATACTGCCTGGAAGGTCTCACTGGTGCCTGGGGTGGCCCAAGATAGAGAAGCTTCATTTGGGGTTTACAAAAATGATGCAGTTTGGCCAAAAATTGCTCAAATCATGATTATTGGTTGCATAACTTGTTCAAACTGGCTTATATTAGCTTAAAATGGGGCTTCCCGCTTCTGGGTAGAATTTTACATCTTCCCTTCCCTCTGACTACAAAGTAGTAAGTACTCAACCATAGAAAAGTTGCACCATACAGAACACCACCAAAAATAAATAAATATTCATAATTCTACCGTTCAGAGAAAAAGGCTGGATTTTTTTAGTGTAAGCCCTTCCGTATTTCTTTCATGCCCCATTCTTCTCTGCTCCCCACCCCCTCGCCCCAGCACTGATTTCAGTCATATATCCTTAAAAGTATCACTTACGGCCCCTTTATTTTCTATTTCCCATCTCATTCCAGAGAGTGGTCAGAGCTTAGGAGTCAGAAAGACGGGGTCGCCAGCTCCATCACTGGTGAGCTGTGTGTTCCTGGCAAAGGATTTAACCCCTCGGGCCTTGGTTTCCTCAGCCGCAAGGAACTGCTGTGAGGAATAAATGTAAAGTGCCTATTGTATAGTAAGTATATAATATATAGTAGCTGTTAGTGATAATATCTTCATTCTAAAGTCAAAATCCCCAAAAAGAATTTCCTTCACTGGTGGTACAAAAGAAGCAGAATCATAACAGCCGCTAATGTTTGAGGGTTTAGTCTTTGTGTTAAGTGCTTTACATGCACCATCTCGTCTAATCTTCAAAACAAACCTAGGAGATAATTTTATCTTCTCTTGACAGATAGAGGAAACTGAGGCTCAAAGAGGTTAACCCAGTTACCCGAGGTCACGCAGCTGGTAAGTGTGACAGTGGCATTCGAGGCCGTGCTTGTGCCCACCAGGGGGATGCTGACAGGCAGGACTGCTTCTTCTGCTGGGATCCCTATATCTAGGTTCCCAGAGAACCCAGAGATTTCCCACACAAAGTGAGCATCAAAACATCTCCTATAATATCAGCCCAAGGAGTATGGGGCAAGGAAAGGAGGTGTTTGGTTAGGGGTTGGAGAGGCAGCCCAGGGGAGTCTGGTTTCTGGTTTCTTGTGACAGCCCAGGTTTGAGCCTTGGAGGAGGCCAGGCCAGGATTTGGAAAGCAGGAGTGAGGCTGCATGTGGCACCTCTGACATCTCACACTGCAGCAGCCCCAGACAAACCAAGCTTCATCTACATAGCTGAGTGACAGAGTGCAGAATCAAGTCCCAGAGACATCATCTGAGCCACTGGATCCAGCTATTCCTGAAGCTAACCCTATCCCTACACTTCTGAGTGATGTGAGTCAAACAACTCCCTCTTATTTTTGCATAAGCTAATCTGATTTGGCTTTCTGTCACTTACAACCAATACAGTCATGACTAAAACATGTTTCGTACTTTGGGAGACCATTTCCTAGTGCACTTGTTTATTAACTTTCTGTCTTCACCACCAGCCTGTCAGTCCCTGGAGGTCAGGTACCACATCTCATCCATCTCAATTCCTGCTCTCCATAACAAATGGCACAGGGCTAGGCTCTGAACAGTACTCAGGGGAAGTGGGACATAACTACATGAACCAGGATTACACTGATGCACAAGACCCACCCCTCCCCAAGGAGCTCACTAAAGGAGGCAGACGTGTGTGTGTGTGTGTGTGTGTGTGTGTGTGTGTGTGTGTGTGTGTGTGTGTGTGTTGGGGTGGGAACTCACCAGATTTCCTATGTCTTCAGAGCCAGGGTAGCAAAGGAGGGTCAAGCTAGATGCTGTGTTGGTGCCCACCCCAAACTCAGGGACTCTGAGGGGTGTGGGGTTTTCCAAGCTACCAAACCAGAAGAAACCTGGGGAGCAAGCAAGGGCTGATTCTGCAGCCTTGTGTGTTTGATTCTGGACAGGAGCCACCAGCTGGACTCTGGATACCTGGCAACACAATTGAGGGAGAAGATCCCAAGTGGAAATGGGGAGAGAGAGGGAGGGTAGCAGCCAAGCCTGCCGGAGCAGGTCTGAGCTTTCTGGGAAGAGGCAATCAAGGAGGGACCCCACTCCCACCTCCCCCCCACCTCCCCTACCCCAGCTCCTCTCTCTGCTGCCTTAGAGACCCTGCAGGGGGCCTGGGCTGGGGCTCCCTTTGCTCTCTGCTTCCCCCTCTCAGTGCAGGACTGTACTCAGCTGCAGTGAGACTCCCCAGGCACAGTGGCCTTATATGGTCACAGAACCACAGGCTTAGGAGCTGGAAGGGACCCTGGAGGATCATCTGGCCCCACAGCCATTCTCCCTCTCTGAATCACAGATGCTTCTGACACTGTGACAAACGCACCAACACACACACAGTTTTATCCCCCATTTCTGGAGGTTCACAAACGCACAGACTCTAAGCTGCTGGAACACATGATTTTTCACTCCATCTCCACGGTGGATTAAATGCCCCTCCTCTGCTTCCTTTTATCAGCACCCTTTCCCCGGCACCGGGACCATCTCTCCATCCTCCACAATAATCCCTTTAAGAGTTCAGATTAAGGGGGTGCTTTTGGAGCCAGACTTGAGACGTGTGACTGGGCAATTTCCTTAACTGCTTGGTGCTTCAGTTTCCTCAACTTTCCATGGAGATGGGCCTAGTAATTAACAGTGGCTACCCTCACTGGGCCACAGTATGTAAAGAAGAGGGCCTGGCACAGGAAGCACTCAATCAGCTCAGTTGTTATGATGACTGTTATTGATATTATTGCATTTGCTAAGTGGAGCCGGGGGAGAAAGTACAGGGTGCTGGGTGCCCGGTATCTGTCCTCTTGAGGCCAGGAAGTGACCCGGGGCCATGGGGCAACAGGGAGGCCGGACACCATGGGAAGACCCCTTCCCCCACAGGAGGAGGAGAAGCAGGGCTCACAGCCACAGGAAGGAAGATGGGGCAGGGAGAACGGGCACTGGCCAGACTGGAGCAGAGAATCTGCTCATTTATCTAATGAACATCACAGGAGCAGCAGTGGGCCAAAAAGCTAAATTTCCTGATTTGGGGGCCGATTAATGAGGTTATAAAATGTGTTTCTCATCACATGTGGGCTGCCTGGGTTAGGGTCAGTGGTCAGGGCTTCACTCGTGTGACCACTGACAACAGTTTCCAGTCGTCGGGGAGACCGGATCAGCAATGTGGCTCTGGCCCTAGAGCCACAGCCCTCCCCAGCGGGGGAAAAAGACCACCCTGGCTTCAGAGAACACAGTTTTAATCAAACAGGCAACAGTGAGATACCAGTGAGTTAATGAGCCACATACCAGCAATTAGGGGCTCCACAGAACCTACCGGAGCAACGGACCCGGACAGGATTGTAAAATGAAAACACCGGTTAGAGTACAACGTGTGCCCCATGCAGCCATTTGTATAAAACTAGATTTGTGTGTGATGGTGTTGGTAAGAGGTGGGGGTGTGGAGGGAGAAGGCGGGAGAGAGAAAAGATGACGTGGGAGGATGCTTAACAAAATATCATCAAGGTCACTTTTGGATGGTAGCATTCAGTGATATTTTTTTTACTCTCTTCTTATCATGTTTGTTTTGTTTCATTTAAAAAAACGTGCATCTGTTATTTGAAAGGACAACAAATCATGTTCAATGGGAGACAGACACTGGAGTTTATTAACGAGGACCATTTCGGCCGTGAGAGAAGAATCGAGTAACAAGGGGTAAAGTCGTCAATCAATAGGAATTTCCTGACATGTTTCACTTGGGTTCAGCCTGGTCCCTGCCTTCCCAGGGCTCTTGTTCCAGGTGAGAAAGCTAGTGCTGAGAATATGAGTTAACAGTATAAAGTGGCATCTGCCAAGGGCCAACTGAAGGGTATGTGCGTCAGACATGCTGGCTGCCGCCCAACAGCCATTCCCTTCTCACCATGGTGCGTTCCCTTCCCTGTCTCCCTTGCAGCTAAGAGTGACCATGTGATCCAGCTCAAGCGAGTAAGACTGAAGGGGAGTTGGCTAGACATGCCTCTGAGAAAGACTTTCTCTTCTTGTTCCAGTGACAGACCTTTGAGAACAGCTTTCCGGTCCCCTCATTTCTCCACTGCCCCCGTGTCCCTGGCTGTCCCTCCGCCAGCCGTTCCCTGGCTTCTTGCCTTAACATGTGGTTGCATGACGAAGTAAATACTGGAGCCATGGCAGCCATATTGTGACCAAGAGGTTAAAGGCCACCACCCTAAGGACGGCAGGTCAAAAGGGTATAGGGCATTCCTAGTGACACTGTGCAACTGCCAAATCAGCCGTGGTACTATCTGATGACAAAGGTCACGCTCCTACCATGATGCCCCCTGCCTGGGTAGGTAACTGTGACTCAGAGAGGACAGACTTGCCTACAGTCACATGGTTAGCTTGTGGCAGAGCAGGGACAAAATTTCCAGATGCCCTTCCACTGTGTCATAGGCCTCTCATCTACCTTAGTGCACCCCTGAGATGGGGGGGTGATGGGTGATACCAGCTAAGAAAAACATCTAACAATTGCAAAACAGAAAGATTTTTTTCCACTTCTGTCTTAAAAGCTCTAGTTCCCAATAACTTGGGGGCTTCTCTGAGGGTATTCTGTAAGCTTCTTCATTCAGCCCCTAATTCAGCCTTCATATATTTTTCAGGTACCGACCACGTACCAGTTAAGTGCTGGGGATATAAGAGTGAACCGACAGATACGAGCCCTGCCCTCATGGAGCTTGAATATGAAGATAGATATCAAAGAAGTACTTTCACAAATGGTTAAATTATAAGTGGAGTAGGTGCTACCCAAGAAGAAAAACCCAACCAGAAAGAGCTACAAGAGAAGGACCTACAGCAGGGGCGCAGGGTGGGTGCAGGGCCCACCTCTCAGGAAGCAGCATTCCAAGTGGAGTGGGAGCAGGCCAGAGAGACAGGGAGGGAGACGGGACTCCAGACTTGGGAGTGGGGCACAGCACAGGCAGAAGAGGCACTGTGGAGAGCCTGTGTGGTCTCTGCGTGTCTTCCAGAGCCCCCAGCTGGCACACGGGGTGCCGGGAAATGTGTGCTAAATGAACAGAAGGCACTTCATAGGCTGGCAGGTGGCAATGGAAGCCAGAGAGCCCAGTCAGGAAGGCTGCTCTGGATCTGGTGCTGGTGCAGGTCTGATGTTCCCTCCGGAGGGAGGATTCCACTGAGTCTCATGGAGAAGTACAAATAGCGAGTTAATTCAATGGGGGAAGCATCACAAACACCAGCCAGGCTACAGGCGCTGGCAGGAACAGCAGACCAGCTGGAGGCAGGCACAGCAGAGGGGAGGCACCCGAGGATAATGTGTGCGTGGCGGTGGGGACTGGCCCTGCTGAAACCCCCCCTCCTCTCCCTCTTGGAGCCCCGCTGACTCTGTTCTTGTACATATTCTCACTTGATGAAGTTTTGTGCGCAGTGGGGTTTGACCTGCAGGAGAGACCCTGGTCCCTGGTTTGCTGGATGCCACCAAGGGTGAAGACAAAGCAGGGCAGTCAACAGTGGTCCAGAGGGCACTGTGTGGGCAGGGACAGGGGGTTGGTGAGAGGTGGGCATTTCCAGGACCCGCAGCAGCCCAAATCCCCTAGGGGACACTATCCATCCATTTAGTTCATTCTACAAACGGACACTCACTGAGTACCTATTAGGAGCTGGATACACCCTGACTCTCCTACTCACTAAACGTGTGGACCACGGCCAGGTTAACCTTCCTGGGCCCAGGTCTCTCCTCTAGAAAACAGGGATAATGACTGTCCATCACAGGGCTGTCTGCAGTATTAAAGAATGTGTGGGGAGGGCCTGGCACACAGTTGGGCCCAATAACTGCCAGTCCCTAGTATTAAAGTCACAGACTTATCACAGACTAATCAGTGCCAAAGCAGGGCTAGACCACTCGCCTTGTCTCGCAGGCCACGGGTCCCCCGTACACCCAGTGCAGTAGTGCCTTGACCTAAATGAGTGAGAGGCTGGGGGCCAGAGGGTACCTATGTTTTGAATGACTGGCTCAGAGACCACCAGCTGCAGGTGTCTTACTAAGTAATTATGCTGGGCCCTTGTTTCTGATTTCCCAGAGTCCCAAGGGAGCAGAGGGACTGAGACCTGGAGGCCCCTGCTGAGAGCCAGAAGCTTTGCTCTTTTCTAGGCATAAAGGCTGTTTCCCTGACTGGCAGAGCTGGAGCCATCCTCAAGATTACTGCCTCCAATCTCCCACCGATGGCTTCCTCCTCCTCTCACTCACAAAGCTGACCACTACATGCCAGGTGCCATTCATATAGCACCCAGGAGGCAGTGGGGAACAGAACAGACATAGCCCTGATTTCAAGGGATGCACAGTCTAGTAAACAAACAAGCAAATAATCATACAGTGATAAACACAAAAAGGGGGTGTAGAGTTAGGAGCCTGAAAAGGAGGTGACATGTGAAGCTGAGACCTGAACGATGAGATGGAGTGGATCTTGGATATATGTGAGGAAGAGCATTTCAGGCACAAAGAACAGCTCGTGCAAAGGTCCTGGGGCACCTTGTGTGTGAGAAGGATGGTGAGGAGCCAGCTGGGCTGGAATGAAGTAAATAACCAGGAGAGTGGAGGGGATGAGGTCAGAGAGAGCAGTGGGGATTTGATCACACAGGACTAATGGACTACTTATATTTTTTCTTAATACACATTATACAGTCACCTATTAAAATAAAAAAAATGTTCATCTGTGTACCACCCTGAACCATCTTAACTTCCAACAGTTCTGCTCTAAGCATGGATCACTTTAAAATAGCAGCTTTCCCTCCTCTTTCCCTGACTTCTCCAGCCCTGCCTGAAAGGGCTATTCTTGGAACACTCACAGATTCCAACTCACACAGCTAAGGAAAAAAGAAGAAGAAAAAGAGAAGAAAAAAAAAAAATCAGCCATCATCCCGTCACCTGGAGGGAAGCACCATCCTCATGTTAGTGTAAATTTCAGTTCTTTCACCTGGGAGTCCATATTGTTTCCCCAGAGACGGAATCACACCGTGTGGCTCTCTGTGTCACCAGCTGTTTGGGGTCCCATCATCTGAATGGGCCCTGAGTCATGCAGCCAAACCCCTACCAGTGGACGTTCGGGTTGCTTGTGGATGGGAGCTCTTCCCAGCTTCAACTACGAGCCTACTCCTCCCAGTGAAGGCAGAAAGCTACGAAAACTGCACAGAACAAGCCAGAGGCTGTACGACTCCGGCCTCACAGGCTGGGCTAGAGTGAAGCACGTGGGCACAAATGGGATCTTTCGGCTATTTGAAAAGAAGACATGAAAGACTCGATTTGAAACCCAGCTGTTTAATTGTGGGGTGAAGTTGTATGGTATGAGAAAAGTTATTTAAGAAATAAGTAAGATCCCTTAGTGATTCATACTATATTTAGAACCTGATATTCTAATGTAGAATAATATAGAATAGGAGGGTATTTAAAAAGAATAGTGTCAGGCAGACCAATCCCCCAGGGGAATGACTGGTACAAAACAAGGGGTATGTCCTATTGACAGTGACTTGCAGAAATCTGTTATAAAGATGCCATTTTTAATGAGGGGAAACTCAGGCCAGAAGCAGAGATGTCAGCTGCCAATTGTCACCAGATGGAGCCAGGGGCAAGGCCAGGACTTTTTGTGATTCCAGTACACAGCCTCTGCTGCCATTATCTGGAAAACAATGTGGACCTTGACCTTTCTCAAGACTCCCAGTGCTGGGGGGTGGGCGCACGCAGGCTCTCATTCCACGGGGGGCATGATGCTCTGAGCACTGCCTTCTCGGGCTCTGTTCCTTTTTCTCTTCTCAGTAGGGTGGGTAGTCTGATTCCTGGGACCCCAGCCTTGGATTAGAGACATCATGCCTTGGACTTCGAGGCAGAAGACCTAGGTTCTTATGCAGTTTGGCCACTGACAAGCATTGGAACCCCAAGTGAAGTGGGCAGGAAAAGGCCCCCAAGAGCCGGGGCCTCTGGCCAGCCCTTCTCAGGTCAGCAGCACTGGCCTTGGCCTGGGGCTCCACCTTGGGGTTAGAGGAAATCCTTCGAGGCAGCTCTGCCAGCCTCCTGTGAGGATACCCTCGGCCTCCTAATCCACCCTCAGATTTCAGCCACTGGCTCTTCCCACGCTAGTGTTTTGAGAAGAATACTGGCATTTCCTGTGGCAGCTTCTACCCCAGTTTTGTCACTCAGGAGACCTGGGGTCTGGTCTTGTCTCTGCCACCGAGCAGCTGGAGTGAGTCACTGGGACTTTGGATTCATTTCTTGTGTGTTTTGCCCCTGCCTCTCGGACAGGTCAGGTGCCACCTTCGGGCCTGGGTTGTGTCAGCTCCCTGTGGTCACCCTGCTTCACTCAGCTTAACCAAGCTCTGTGGTCATCTTTATGTCTTTTTGGGGTATAACAGATCACAAAACATGGGGGTAAGCAATCAAAGGGGCTCTTGGTGGACAAAGGGTTGAGGAGATCTGAAATAGAGGCCTCTATCCCTCACTGAATTCAAGGTCTGCTCAGATGTCACCTCCTCAGACCACTCTGGCTAAAAGAGGCCCTCCATCATCCCCTGTCCTTATCTTGCCTTACTTTCCTTCAAAACAGTTATCACCGCCTGACATAAATATATGTATTTACTTGTATACTGTTTCTCCTTCAAAACAGTTATCACCACCTGATATAAATATAGATTTACGTGTATCTTATCTGTTTTCCCACATACCAAAGAGCTCCATGAGGGCAGGGACCCTGTCTGTCTCACTGACCACAGCACCGGAAGTCGTGCCGGGCACACAGTGAAGGATCAATAAACGCTGGTTGAACAGCTGAACAAAACAGGTGATCGCTCAGGACCTCATCAGCTCTAAAATGGTGGTTCCACACATGACTCGCTTCTGCAAAGGTAGGAAGCTTTTAAATTGTGAGCCTGGAAACATGGGTCCCTCCCTGGCCCAACACCACCTCATACCCCTGGCTGCTGATCCCATGTCCACCTAGGGCGCTGAACAGCCTTCTCCCTGAAGGCCCAGGATCTGAGGCCTTTTCCTTAGTGGTTTACCAGGATCCCCCCCCACCTTACCAGCGCTGGTCCACCCGCAAACCCCCTCCCCCTTAACCCTAACATCCTGCTTCTCGTAGGTTTTCTAAGAGTGAGGACATGCAGACACCTTACATTGCCCACTCCACATCGCTTCTGGGAAAATCCAAAGCTGTTTTTTGAAATCCAACTGTTAAATTCATTGGTTGTGTTGCAAAGACAGGACAGAGAGCTTTATGGCTCCCGACCCTGTTTTACGATGCCTTATGTAAAGACGTGAGCTTTCGTTAAACACAGTAAAAGCCTGTGAGTGAGGCAAATTGGCTCAATGTCGATTTTCCTGACTGAATCTAAGTAACATTTCTGGTTTCCCATCTGCCTGATTAGGGCAGCTGCTAGATTGCCCTTTCTTCCTCCACTGACATAATGAAATGAAGTATTCTTATTAGTGCATTATGTTTAATATATGGATAATATTATACACCAGGGGGCAGTTTGCACAGCTTTCTGATTATATTTTGTGGAGAAAGCATGAGTGAGCCCGCAGCGCTTTGCTCCTCTTGTTCAATCCTTGGGAAAACAACCCTTCCTGCCTCCAGTATGTTTGTTCATTATTTATGACCCCGTTCATTAGTCCCTGGATGTGTTCTCATGAACCCCAGGAAACAGAGCAAAGACCACTAGAGTCTGCTATTGCTGGCAGACAGCTCACAGAACAGAAAGTCACCAACTTGAGCCACCTAAAACATCTCCCTTTCTGACTCCAGACTGACAAGTTCAAAAGGCTCTGTCACCTAAGCAGACCAGGTGGGACTCTGACAGTCTGTGGGCGGGCTCCTCTCTGGGTTCTTCCTGGCCCCCTCACCACTCGCTGTGGGATGCAGTGGTGACTCACTGCGGAATACGCCTATGAGGGATGATGAGCTTTGTAAACAGCAAATGAGGGCTGGAGTAGTATCTGCTGTTTTTGCTTGCCCAGTTCCTATTCTCCCTTCCTTTGGAGAACCATCCTTCCTCCCACTTTGGGGAATCTCCCTATCCCTAGCCTAAGTTCCAGAGGTGAGCCCCTGATCCACACCTGGCCAGTCAGTGTAGTGCACACCTGGATCCAGCTATGCCTGATGCTAGTATATTCCTAGGCTACTCAGTTACATGAGCCAACGTGTTTCCTTCTGTGCTTCAGTCACTCTGAGGCAGGTTTCTGTTCTCAGCAACCAGGAATTTTGACGACTACAGATACACTGCACAGCCCTTGGGATTTTGTTTGGAAGGATGGCAGCAGGACACTGGACTAGCCACAAAGACTTGCTGATGTGAAAGACGGTGCAGTTACTACACACAACTGGTTACTGCGTAACTCATGAGGGCTCTGAGGGCTACAGTACTTCAGGAAAGCCTCTGCTCCAACCCTACTTCACAGTGGCCAAGTCAAGCTGGAGATCACTTTCTCTTACACGCGTTCCAGGGACCAGCGACTCCCAAAGCACTCTCTGCTGCCCCTCAACGCCCCCCCCGCCCCCAAAATCGGGAACTTCATTCTCCTTGCTTCCCTTCTCAATTACAGATGCGGGCAGCCTGGAAAACACTTATCACAGGCTCTTGGTTTTTCTCTTCCTGTTCTTTTAAAATGAGGACTTGTTTTGCTTTCCCTTCTTACCACTGATTGAGCAGGAAGGACACCAAAACACCACCAACAACCGGCAGAGACAAAGGGGCATGTAAAGAATCCCCTGTTCCCTGGTTTAGGCTGCTGGGCACGCACCCAGGGGGCAGCTTCGGGATTTCCCACAGAGCCTCCCAAGCACTGCCCCAGATGGTGGACCGTTCTAGGTGAACATTTGTTCTCAAACAGAGAGACAACAAAACGCTCTTCTCAGCTTCCTGCCGAGGAGAGTGCAAGGCAAAAGGTACAGGTCACTGAGACAGGGCAGGGTTCCTTGGGGAAATCGCATTTCTCATGCCCTCCAGGGAAATGCTTGTGATGAAGTCTGCCAAAAGCAAGTCTGAATGCACATTCCTCTCCGGAGTAACGCACTTCTCCCCCAAACTTAATGGCAGTGGTCAGTTGCCACGCCAGCTTTGCCAGACAAAGGGGCCACGTCTGCACTCAGGCCCCTGAACCTCTCCGACGGTACCATGTAAGCCGCATTCTTCTGGTTCCCCGTGTCACCCGTTTGTTGAGTGTTTGAACGAAAGTGAGGGAGAATTCCAGGTGAGGGCATGTCTTGCCAGACTGAGAGAAATACAGTCACAGAAACATGCAGCAGAGTCCAGCCCAGCCAGCCTTCCTTCCCCGGCAGTGCATGTGGCCCAGAAAAGATGCCAGTCTCCGTGTGGTGGATTTAAATAGCCCCGCCGTGGCCTCCCGGGTTTCCCATCCCAGACTTTCTCAGGCAGATGCAAGCTCCTCATTCGTAACCACTATAAGTATGATCGCAATCCAAAACAGAGAGTCCACAAAAATCACTTTGCGGGCTTCCACATCCACGCTCCTCTCCAGGGATGTTGGAGTTGGGGCAGCGTGTTCTGCTCTTGAGGCCAAAAGCATCCACTAGGGCTGCAGGTGGTGCGGAGGCCTCTGACAGCCCAGCTGCGGCCTCTCGGCCTGTCTTTGTGGTGGCCGGGGCTGGCAGGTCATGGAATCGGGGCTCAGTTGGTGGTTCTGCTGCTCGTCTGTGAGGCCAGCAGGAGGCTAAGTAGAGTCTGGTCCCTCATCATGAACTCCGAGCCGCTGCTGAGGAGCAGACCTGCTCCTGGTCCAGTGGCTGGCAGCTGAGGGATTTCAAATATGAATCAAGTCTGAAATTGGCTCACATGGAAATCAAGCAGTTCACGGAGGCGCCTCTCCAGCTGCCATCCTGAGAATCTGTCCACTTGGTCAGGCTCTCCTCATTGGGATTTCAGGTAAAGACAAAAGAAAAACACACAATGCCTATCATCCAAGTCTGCTCGAATGCATACCGCTCAGCTACAGGGGGAGCAGGGAGAGCTGGGTCCTAGGGAAGAGTAAGGATGGCCGGCACCTGTTGACCCCACAGTTGCCAGCGCTGTGCCCAGGGCTGGACATTCATGCATTCAATCCTCCCAATGCCCCTGGGACCTCAGCTCCTGGCATCCAGCTCAGCACAGCTATATGAGTGTGAGTGCCAGCTCCATCTTAAAGATGAGGAAACTGGCTCACAAAGAGGTTAATGCACTTTCTCAAGGTCGGGCAGCAAGTAAACATGGGTATTCCCAAGAGCCCAAGCTCCTAACTACTGTACGGACAGCCCGCAGACCACAATTTCCAAGGAATACTGATGATATCAAGCACATTTGGAGGAAGGAGACCAGGCTGGTGAGGGGCAAGACTTCTGACCAACTGGAAAGGAGGGGAAAGGCATTAGGAAGCGGTCCCTACAATCAGGAGGTTGCTATTACCACGCTGGCCCCTTAATCGGTAAGTCTTTAACACCTTTCCAGTGTCACAGCTTAATCCTCATCAAATGAATGCCCTGCTCTGCCCCTTCTGCTGACCCTTCACAGCACTGCCTCTGCTCCACTCACCGCTCTCTACCTGATATTTCTATTCCTTACGATGCGTCTCAGCCCTCTCGCTGGATGGAAAGCCCCTTGAAGGCAGAATCCAGCTCAGATTCCTCCTCCTGCCCCAGAGCCAAACCCATGGTTGCTGAAGGAGTGAACAGTGAATGAATGAATGGGGCCTGTCCTGGAAGACCCCTGACACTGTGTGTCCCCACCAAATTCACTTTTGCTTATTAGCACCCTTGCTAACTGCTGAGACAGCTGTTCTAAGACACTTCCGCATCAAATGCGCTTTAAGCTCCAACATGCAGGATGATCAGCATGGTCTGGGTGCAGGGATGGTTAGAGCCTGGGAAGGATGGTGGGAAGGGGAAGAGAACATACACGGTTTTCCAGCATCGAATGTGGACACAAACAGGGGCTCCCAAGAATGGACTTCAGTTCAATGAACACTTTGCCAACATCTACTCAGTGCAAGGCACAGCCTTTGCCTCTTTGAAGCAGATCACGCCCCGCTACAAGGACGCAGCATTCCCACCATGTGTGAGGCTGACAGCGTACCAGGTCCTATTTTGGTGCGATGGCTGCAGTGCCCGAGGGTGGTGCTGCCCGTGCCCTCGGAAACCAGGCTGCTCCTCTTGCGCCGGCTCCAGCATCCCCAGCTCCAACACAGACTGGCCGGCTCACGCCGATCACAAAACGTCCCTGGGGCTCTTCGGCTGATCATGCAAGAATATGTAAGCAAATATCCTGCTTCCCAGTGTGGGGTCTGTTGTTTCAAGCCCATCACCGTGCTCTGAGGCTCAGATCATGGACCATCTGAAGCCAGGCATGTGTGCCTGGTGGCACTTTCCACAAAGAACAAAGTGCCCTGTGCAGGAGCGGCCTGGACTGCGATGTCCACACCCAAAGGAGAAGCGCCAACAGAGCTGTGGAGGCCGGGGCTGCACAGGGCCCCCCTGTGCAACTTCAGACTAAACCTTCACCACATCCTGCCCCAATCCCTCATTTCTCCCAAAAGAGATGACAGAAATTCTCCCTCTGTCTCCTCAGCTCCCCCTGATCCTATGGCAGGAGGGGCCACTCAGAGGCTACGAGTGTGTCAGGGCCAGAGTGTGGAGGGCAGCGAGCCTCTGATACCAGTTCCAGGGAAGCCGTGGGGACGTGGAGCTGGGCCTTCCTAGACAGCAAGTCTCAGGACTTCAGGAATATTATCATTACCATCATGTCCCTGAGCAAAATAAAGGGGAGAGGGCTGGACGAGGCCGTTCTCAGGCCGGCTCTGCTGCCTCCCTCTGCTGTAGAGACACAGCAAGGGGCTTTCTGAGCCGGCTAGTGTGCCACTACCCAGAGCAGTGACAAGTACCCAACACTCCCTTTTGGGTTTTCTAAGCATTTTCACAGATATTACTTGAACAACAATAACAGTTTCTACTGATTAAACACTAACTTTGTGCTAGGCATCTGTGTATATTATCTCATTTAATCCTCACAACAAGATCTCAGGAATAAGGAACACAGTTATCCCCATTTTACAGATAAGGAAACTGAGGCTTAGGGAGGTTAACACACTGCTTGGCTAAAGTCTCAGAGCCGGTTAGCAGCAGAACTGCAGGTGGAAGCAGGGTCCCCTTCATAACCTCCATCCCAACAGCCCTGGTAGTGGCCCCGTTTCACAGTAATGGGGGAGGTATGAGAATCAAAGCGACTGTCTGGCCCACCGTCCCAGAGCGCAGGCCTCATACTAGCCATCTGCAGCCTGGAGTTGGGCCAGAGAGAGATGTGTTTTGTTTGGCCTGCAGTGGTTTCGTTTTTTGTTTAGTTTAGTTTTTTTCATTGGAGCAAACATTTATAAATTAGGAGAATTCTCACAAAGAGATACTAATTTCTGGCTTCTCCTGAAAATATCGGACATGCTGATCTGCCTTCTCAGGTGGCACCTGAGTTTGGCTGCCTGCTATGGGCAGGCCAGTGCTCTCCAGTGATCCACTGGCCCCACTGATCTGCAGCCCTCAGTCTACTGCCTGCTAGCCCTGTTGGCACTGTGACCCCTTCAAAGAGCCAGTTAGTGGCATCAGCCATGTTCCCGTGAGACTGAATGTTTCCAGCATGTTGGTAGGAAGGAAAAGTGCTAAACTAATGGCAGACTTTTGTTCTTGTTTGTTGTTATCCTAATAAATATGGGTGGGAATAATACTAATAAATATGGCCAGGAATTTGACAGGTCCAATGAAACTAGAGTATTTAGTGGGAACCATGTTCAAACTTGTGAAACAGATCCAGTTTGCTTCCATCTTTTAATGCAGCCTCATTGGAGGATGTGACACACCCCATGGACCTGACAAGAAGCACAGCCAACCAGAAGTCTCTGCACAGCTGGAAGTTTGGCCACAGGCCATGTCTGCACTTAAGTGCTGCTTAGTCAGACACAGGGAACACTAATGACAATCACGTGGCCTCGGCTGCCGAGAAGTGGCCCAGAAGTGATGGGAAGCAAGCCTCTTGAGCTAGCCAATGCAAAGGCACTTAGCCAACCAGCAGGAAAGGTACCTATGCATGGGTTGGCAAGGAGGAAGGAATCCAATCTCTAAACACTGGAGTGCCCCAGGGCTCAGACCTTGGATTGCCTACTCAACATCTCCACTTAGATATGCACTAGGCATTACAGACTAAATGGGTTGGTCACTGAACTACTGATTTTCCCACCAAACCTCCTCCTCTGTCAGCCTTCCTGTCCCGGCTAAAGGCAAATACTGTTGCCTACCAAAGACTCTGAGCATGATACCTGCTCTCTTTTTTGCTAAAAGGGAGATTCCTAAGTGTTAAAGAGGTGTCAAAGACATAGTAACACCAAACGCAAGAGGAACTGAAAGAGAATTGAAAAAAGAACTTTCCCATCATGGGATTCAATGTTATAGAACTCCTGGTCCTTGTTACCATCACAAATCATCTTGGGGGTCATCAGCAGTGCCCAGCCCACACAGCAAGGGACCCTGGAGCACACGATTCTGGAATCCAGTCCAGTGTCTAATCTGATTCAAGCAGATGAAAGAGCGGAGGGGGCTTTAGGGCATGGGGGTATGTTAGGGTCCCGGGTGCCAGTCACGACAATAGCCTGCCCAGAGGAAGGGAAGGGTAGGGGGTTACCCAGTCTCAGCAGATCCACTGGAAACTGAGAGAGGATGACAGGAATTCTGGGAACACAGCAACCTGAAAGAGATTAGCATCTCTAATCCATCTGCCCATCCTGAATCAGAGAGTCGCTGAGGCCTTTGGGTAGACGGGGGTACATATGGGAGATAAAAGTGAAACACTGGTGTGAGGATTTCTCCCTTTTACTTGAAGAGCAGCTTCAGAGAGCTTTGGAGCAAGAATCAAAATCTGCGGATACCCGGAAGAGACTGGCCAAGAGAGACCTGTGGACCCCAGTGTGTGTGTGGGAATCTGGGAGGAGGGATTGAAATTGGCTTTGCCTGGTTGGCCCAGGTCTCCCTAGACCTCAGGAGGCCACGAAGGAGCTGAAGAAGTGGGCTGCATTTCCCCTGCCCCTGGGACTGAAGGAGAAAGGGGAAGCCAGGGAGAAAAAACTCCTCCTAGACATCCCAGGAGCAAACCAGTAGCTCACCTACCTTGACACCACTGGCCCAGAGGGTGAGGGCAGCTCCACTCCACAGTGGAGACCTGCCACTCTGGACTCCACAACCAGAAGCAATGAAAAACTCACAACATGCTTCAAGGTCCCAGCAGAAGAAGATCAGTCAGAATAAACAGTGTACATGTTCCAGGAGACAAATGACAAGTCAAACAGAAAATCACATGTGCCCTAAAGCAAGTCAGGAAAGACATAAAAGACTTCCTGCATATTAAAAAAAAGTCTTCCCAACTATAGTAGGTGAGTCCCTGTTGAAATGTGAATTAGTGGTCTGGAAGACCAAAAGGAAAAATCATCTTCAAGTACAGAGCAAAAGTATAGAGAGATAGAATTCATGAGGGAAAAGACAAAAGACCTGGAGAAAAGACCTAGGGGGATCTAACTTGAGAATATTGGTTGTTCTAGAAGAAGGAAAGGGAACTGATGGAGGAAAGCCAGTAATTAAGTAACAAATATAAGATAATTCCAAGTAGCTAATAGAAGATAATTCCAAAAAAAGACCCAAGTCTGCAGATTGAAAGGGCTCACAAAGTTCCAGGAAGGGTGGCAAGAAGGACATACACACAGGTTATCCTGGTAAAATTCCTCAACTTTGAGGATGAACACAAAACCCTAAAAGCTTCTAAACAGAAAGAACATATTACCTATAAAGAAAAAAAAAAAAAAAAAAAAAAAGACTGACACCGGACTTCTCATCTGAAATACTACAGGCTAAAAGAGAGTAGAATACCATCTACAGACCACTCATAAAAGAGAACCGAAATCCCTCAAATACTGATACTTTGTATTTTGCCCATTTTTTTTTTTTTGCCCTTCAGGGCAAAAGATATTTGCCCATATGCAAGGATCCACAGTTTTACCACCCACACATCCCATCTATGGAAAATACTTAAAGCAACAAATGACAAATGCACCAGAACAGAGACTTCAACATGGGCGGCGGGGGGGAGAGGGGGGTGGGCAGGGCACAGGGAACGAACAGGTCAGGAAAGCATGATAAATATGGATGTCTGCTTGCACACTTGCTCCCTCCCCTTTCTCCTAAATCTAAACAGAGAAAGGTAGACTCTCTGGGAACAGAACTGATAAATAAGGGCTCTGAAAATAGAAGGGACATACTATCAGGGAAATTCCAACCACAGCCCAAAGCTAAAAATATTAAATTATCCTAACAAAATCAAGGAGTTGAAAAGGAAGGGAGTAAAAGTCTTCCAAGGTCTCATCTTAAATAGGGGACAGGGAAATAATTCTAAAGGTCTCATCCCATTGAAGTAAAGAAAAGTAGAGAGGAAACAGAGCAACTTGGAGGGAGAAACAGTTATTTTGTGTTATCTTGCTTTCAAATAATCAGAGAGCAATATGTATTTGATTATGAATTAAGGGGGAAAGAATGTAACCTTTAATAAGACGGAAAAGTAGAGAACTTCCAAATTGACAAGGGAAATGCAAAGCAACTACATCAAACCAGCACAAACAAGAGGAAAGAAAAACATGGAAATAGTGATGGAAGGAAATTAAAAACATACCAAAATATGGAAGGAATAAAGTCAAGTACATCAGTTAATGAAGAAGATGTCAGATTGGGATTAACAATTTGAACAAAAAACAAAACCCATGAACACAATGTTTTTTAGAATCTAACTAAAATAAAGGTATGTAGAAATGTTGAAAATAAATGCATAGACAAATAGATAACAGGCAAATGCAAACAGAAGGAAAGCATGAGTGCCAAAATTAATTAGATAAAGGGGAATTTCAGTTGAAAAATACTGCAGAGGATGAAGATGTTTGTAAAGATAAGAGGAACACTTTATGAAAAAGTTACAACCATCAGAAACTTGCATGCATTAGACACCAGAGAAGCTAAATATACAAAGCAAGTATTAGAAATGGAATAAATAAAATATTGATGTGAAATTTCAAGGATGGTTATTTCAGAAATTGACAAATCTTATAGGCAAGTATTAAGATAACAGAGAAAATGAATAATATAATTTGAATTTCTAGAAATACGCAGGACCTTACATTCCTTGAACACAAAATAAACTATTTTTAGGGACTGGATCATTTACAAAAACTGATTACATGTTGGGTTGCAGAGATAAAACCTTAACAAATTTTACAAAGGAGAGCTTTTATATACCACAATATCTAATCACAATCAATAAAATTAGAAATTAAAAAAAGTGAGAAGAAAAATATTGACTTAGAAATTAAGAAGCCCACTCCTAGATAAATCTAGGATTGAAGAGGAAATCAAAAGGGAAATGACAAACTAGCTAGAAAGCAGTTAAAGAGACTACTTCATACCAATTCCCATGGGGCAGAGCAAAAGTCACGCTCAGAGGAAATTCAAAGGCTCTATGATTAAAGAAGGAATATGAAAAATAAAGAAACTTAGCCCTCTTCTTAAGAGATTACCAAAAGATTACAAAAAGAACAAACCAAAACGAAAGGAACATGACTGTAAATTAATAAAGTTAAAAGCTGGAATTAATAAGATTAAAAAATAGTAGAAAAGTGGAGAGTACAAATAAATACAAAAACTGAAAATAAGTAAAATAAGACTTTAATGAGACTAAGAGGAAAAGAGCAAATTTACAAAGATCAGAAATGAGAAAGAAGACCCAGCCACAGCTGCAGAAGAAAAAAGCAAAATCAAAAGAACACCACATGCAGCCCTATGGCCACAAACCTGAAAACCTGATAATTCCATAGACAAACATAAATTACTAAAATTGATCCAAGAGGTAGAGGAACATTTGAAAAAACAAATTACCATAGAAAAACTGGAAAGATGATCAAAGATCTACTATTGAAAATGGCGCTAGGTGTTTAGTGCCAATAGATTCAATGAATTTTATCCAACCTTTAAATGACAGATAATTCCAACATCATTTCAAGGATTCTAGATCATACTAAAAGATGGAGAGTTCCCCAATTAATGCTATGAAGCCACTATAACTTTAATTATTAAAACATGAAGAAGATAGCACAAGAAAACTATAAGCCATTCTCATTTATTAAAATTGATGCAAAAATCATTTGCATAACTGAATCTAGCTAAAGTATCAAAAGAAAAAAACATGTTACAACTAAACCTGTTCATCCTAGAAATGTGAAGTAGTTCAACATCATTATCCATAACAACTACAAAGATGGGAAAGTCATATGCTCACATTAACAGATGCCGGAAAGGTACCTGGTAAAATTTAGATCATTTCTCATTAAAAACCAGGAATAGAAGCTAATTGCTTACACCAAATAGAAACTATTTACCAAAACTCAATAGCAAATATAATTTTAAACAGGGACATTCTAAAATCATTTTAACTAAAATGTAGAACTAGATAAGGGTGAGCGTAGTAATCACCATTATTATTTATCATGACCTACT
The DNA here is from genome assembly GCF_965194805.1 of Balaenoptera borealis. NCBI lineage: Eukaryota > Metazoa > Chordata > Mammalia > Artiodactyla > Balaenopteridae > Balaenoptera > Balaenoptera borealis. Next base: position 27,854,581 of record NC_138878.1, on the reverse strand, counting down.
ACTACTATCTAATGTAGTAAAGCAAGAAAACGGTATCAATGTTGTAAAATAAGAGCTAAAATAACCTTTTTGATGATATTTGGATATCCAGAAAACCTAAGAGACTACTTTAAAAAAGAAAAAAAAGTCTACTATAATTAATAAGAGAATTGGTAAGGTGGCTGGATCTAAGATAAATATTCAAAAATTAATATTTTTTCTAGTAATAAACACCTAAAAGAGAAAATTAAAAAACAGCCTATCCACAACAAAATTATAAATATCTAGGGATAAATTATATAAGAAACTTACAGAACCAAATGAAGAAAACTATAAAAATCTTACTGCCCACCAGTTCTATTCCTAGGTACATACCCAAGAGAAATGCGTGCATAAGTTCACCAAAAGCTATGAACACAACTGATCCTAGCAGCACTACTGGTGATAGCTCAAAGCCAGAAGTCACCCCCATCACTTTTAGAAGAAATGAATAGAAATGAATAGAACTGAGGTTAGTCACACAATGTAATACTATACGGCAGTGAGAAGAAACAACGACATCTATACCCAACGGTGTGGATAAACCTGAATGTCAGGTAAAAGACAAAAACAAGAGTACATACTAAATGATTCCATTTGTAGAAAATACAAAAATGGGCAAAAATGATCTATGCTGTTGGAAGTCAGAAGAGTAGGGGTGATGACAAAAAGAGATCAGTGCAGGCCATGTTGAGTATCCAGGTGTGTTCATGTGAAAATCCATTGAGCTGTACATTAGGATTTGTGTATTTTTACTAGGTATGTTATACTTCAAAAAAAAAATTTTACTGAAGGATATAAAACCAGATTTGAAGAAAAGATACATGTTCTCGAATAAGAACACAGTATTATTTTTAAAATCTCCCCCTTTGTATAATGGAATTTAATACAAATTTTAGTTAGAATTTCAACAAGGTTGTTTTGTTTTGTGTTTTTAATTGGAAGCTCAATCCCAGGAAGACTTGACATCTCCCTCCCACCCCCAGGCTGGGGAGGAGGTAGAAGCTCAATGCTGGATCCCCCATCACACTCAGCCACGCATGCATGCCTCAGCTCTGCTGCCACAAGAGAATAGAAGCATGTAGCCCACGAAGTCAGAGCCAGGCCTCCGAGACCTTCCATGTCTGTGCAGACCTCCTGCTGGGGGTCGAACCTGAGCGGGACCCAACAATTGTAGTTTCAGCCTTGAAACTAGCAGGGTGGTCCAGTGAGAGTGCCTGCTTTCACTCCAAATAGATGAAAAGAGTGGCCAATATCTGCTCCACTGGGCTGGAAAGAATCTTTTCATTTCTCAAATTCACCTCTGACTGTCTTTAAAATCTTCTCAAACAGCTAAGCATTGCCTTATGGTTAGCTTAGGTGACATTCACGCATCCCCTATTAAGGAGAAAGGAGCTGTTCTCTTCTCCCCCTCTTCTTCCAGGCAACAAAGCAATTTTGGAAAGGAAATGTGACTTGCTCAAGGTTACCAGTGGGCAAGCGGCCAGTGCTGGGGCTCACCTTCGGCCTTCTGCCTCCACTTGCAGGCTTCCTCCCCGCTAATCTCTGTGATAAGACGAGTCACACACTGCTGCGGGTGAGATGGAGGGAGGGTGGGGGTGATGGGTCCTGGCACCAGACCCAGGGTCCTCGAGGGAGTCTTTTCGGGAGAGCGGGCCAAAATCTGGGCCAGGCTAGAGGGGCCCCAAGGGGAGTGACGCTGTTCCCTGCTCCAACACTTGGCTCCAGACCCAGCTGCTGCTGCTACTATCTCGTCGGACACTCAGAGGTCAGGCAAGAGCAACTCCCCCGCTGAACTCCTGGAATGAGGCAAGCGAGGGAAGCAGGTGAGCCCATCACTAGAAGCCCCACTGCAGCCTCAGAACCCGGCTCTGGCACAGCACCTCTTCGGGGGCCACAGGGGCTCCACCCACCAGACGGGCCCTGTGAGCTGCGGGAGGGCAGCTCAGCAGAACCGCGGGGTGGCTCCCCCCTGTGAACACAGGGCCTACCCAGCTGCCCCGGAGAAGGTACAGCACGATGGGGCCAGGAGAAAAGCGGGGAGGGCGTCTGGGAGTCCGCCTGAGTATCCCTGATGAGGGCACGGGCATGAGCTGCTCCCGGTCTGATGGCTCGGTGAGGCCACGGGTCCTCAGAATGGGCTGGTGCCGAGACACACTCCCGAGACCCAGGGCAGGACTCAGACCTCAGACATGGGTTGGAAGAGGTCAACGGCCTCACCACCCGAACACACTGAGGAATTACTCCGCGCCAACATCGTGCTCAGGGGTTTACACATACCATCTCATTTCATCCTCACAACAACTCTCTGAGGAAGGTACTATTATTATCTCCATGTCACAGAGGAGGAAGCAGAGGCTAAGAGGGATGAACTCGCTAGCTCAGGGTTACACAGGTAGTAGGTGGCAGGTGCGGGCTTCTGTTTAACTCCACAGCTTGTGCTCTTAGCAAGGCGCTCCGAGACCCAGCTCACCCTGACTCCCTCCTGGGCTGGCCCTGCTCTCCCTGTGCCTAGCGGCCTGCTGAGGCTGCCAGTACAGCCCAGGACTCACTGCTTCCCCTGAACCTCAATATGAGGGGGTCCTTCCAGCAGCCTGGTGTCTGGGGGCCAACCTGGGGGATGTGGAGTCAGAAGACCTGGGTTCACAGAGGCTGTACCCCACCAGCCCTGCTACTGCTCTGTCATCCAGAGACTAATAACCAATGGGGAGATGGCAGAGTGCCTATAATTACCTTGTACCTTCACTTATGTTCTCAATGAATCATAAACACATTTCTGGCCTGATCAGCTCATTTGAGGTGAGAATTCCCTCTATGCTTCTCAGCGTGGCCCTACTTTGCTGGTGGGAAGACGATTTCTTGCCCTCCCTGTAATTTATCTGCCCACTGCTCCTTCTGTAGGGAACAAGTCTAACTTGTCTGTACAACAGGGCCTCAGAGAATTGGAGACTATAGCTGATGCCTTACGGCCTGAAGCCTTCTGGTTCCATCTAAGACCCCAGAAAAAGTACTTCCAAACACCCCGAAATCTAACAAGATGCTTCAGAATCCACCCTGGAGCCACCTGTTCATCAGAGAAAAAGGCAGCCTGGCTGCCAGACTGGAGTTGGAGTTCAGGGAGAGATGAGGGTGGGCAGATAATCCCACTTGGTACAGAAACGACTCCTGCAGGGGAAAGCTTGGTGTGCCAACCTTGGGGGCAGACCGAATTCTGCCACATGATCTGCAGGACCCTCAGCTGACAACGGTTTGCGTGTTGGTCAGGGGAGGGCGAGGCTGGGGAGGGTGAGGAGACTCATCCACAGCAAGCTCTTCTTTACGAAGGAGGCTGTGAGGAAAATCCTACTGGTACTTGACCACCTAGGGATATTACAATCCTTCTTCCTAGGACCCATCTCAGCAGAAGGGGAAAATATTTGCTATTCTGTAAAAGTAAAAGTTAATTAACTATTATTAAAACATGCCCTGGAACTTAATGACAGTCTTTATCTTTTCATTTACATATCGCAAGCCTTCAACTGATGGTAACTCCTCGAGCTGACTCTTCAACTTGATTTCATTTGTGCAGTTTTAAGATCTTCTTTCATCAAATACGCAGGCAGATTCACAGCGAGTCTTAAATGTAATAGGCAATTTTGCTGGCTGAGTAGGCTAGAACATTGGACTTGGGGTCAGAAGACCTGGTTTCAAAGGCCAGACCTGCTATCTACTACCTGGAGGATCCAGGATAAGTCATTTAATTTCTCTGACTCTCGTCTGTAAAGTGGAATAATCCCCACCCAGCCACCTCTACAGAGTTATTGTGAGGATTTAGTGAGATGTCTGTGATAGCCTGTTGTAGACTGTAAAACACATAAGGGGATGTTGAAACAAAAACAAAATATGTTGGATAGTTCTTGGACTTGGAGTTAGAATCTTGGGTTGGATATCTGTGGCTTGGGACTACCAACTGTTCTTTCACCTCTTTGCCAGCATCAGCAGTTTGGCGTGCCACCTCACCCCGACTCTTGTTCAGTGTCATTAAGGTGGGGTCTGGGCACACTGGACTCCCCAGAGCCACAATGATTGTTTCAGGGATGGGAATGCAAGCCGGTCAGAAGCAATGAGAAGCAGTAAGCCTTCTCCTGGGATATCCAGTAAGGAAACACACTTTCCACGGGGATTCGAAGCTGAGGCATGTATGGCCTGAGGCTGAGGCCACAACTCGTGGGCCTGACAAGCGAGCCCATCTGAGAGCAAAGTTAAGAGAGAGGAAGGCAGAGAAGAGAGACGCAAGTGCTGAGGATATCTTTGGAGCCTCTGGATCCACACTTTTCAGTGCCGGGTACTGCCAAGTTTCTTTTTTATTAAAGCTGATATGGGCAAGATTTCTATCATTTGCAGCTGAAAGGGTCTAATACACAACCTGAATGAAGGTGGGAATGACGAAGAATCAGTATCAGTTTCCGGTTTTGTTTCCCAAGGGAAGACACTGTCCTCTGTGCTCTGCTTTCTACCCAAGAGCCATCAGCTACACCTGGCCTCCGCACAGGGCTTATGCTGAGGGCGGTCCAACTTCTGCACAAGTGCAACTGCTCAGGGGAACATTAGCAGTGGCCTTTCCTATTCTAACTGCCCAGGCCTCTGAGTTCTTCAAGAATTCCTTCCTTGGGATGCCCTTGGATTTAGGTGTGTGAAGCCAGGATGCCTGGAGCTGCGACGGTGAGGAGCCAGCTAAGTGCTGAGGCTGGTGGAATAAAAAGACAGAAAGACCTGGGTCCCTGACAGCTGTACTGGGCAACCTCGGGACTGCTTAATCTCCTTGATATCTTCTTGATACGTGAGCTACTAATTTCCTGTATGGTGTAAGCCATTTTGATTTGGGTTTTCTGGCACCTGCAATCAAGAGCCCCCTAACTGATAGGAAGCTCACTTCAAGCTTCTTTCCTCCTTGCAACTTTCCCAGATCATGCCACCTCCCCAGCACTGCCCTCCCCAGTACACACTCACTGGATTCTCTGTCAACAGCAGGAAAGTGAAAGTTTTCTTCCCAAGTGTGGGTTTCTGAAGCACAGTGTTGAGGAGATATTGAGGCCACACTTGGGTTGAGCAGGGAACACATCGTGGCGGTGTCTGCCACGAACTTAGGAGGAGGCTTATCCAGCTTCATGCGACCAAACAAAACTCCTGATTTTCCTGCCCAAACCTGTTCCTCCTGTGTTCTTCTAGGGCTCAGCAGCATCTCCAACTTATCAGTTACTCAGGCCAAAAACCTGGAATTCACCCTCGACTCCTCTTTCTCTCACACTCACATTCAGTGTGAAAGGAAATGCAAAAAAAGATGTTGTTTCTCCCAAAAAACTCTTTCCTCATTCCCAGACTTCTTTCAAACCTCTGCTTCAGAGTTACCTTGGAGGAGATGTCTCTGACCACCCACCTAGAGTAGCAGCTCCTTCTATCCCTCTTACTCGGCTTTATCTTTCTTCATAGCCCATCTGCCCTGACACATTTTTTAAAAAATCTCTTTAGGTGTCTGCTTTCCCATCCCTGAGAGCTGGGGCTCTGCCTTATTTGCTAATGCACCTCGAGACCCAGAGCAGCTCCAGGCATAGAACAGGCACCTAGTAAACACCTGTTCAGTGGACAAACTCTTTTTTGCATCCTCTACCGCTCTCAGCACAGGATTTTGTACATACTAGGTGCTCACAAAGTTTGTCTATAATATGATCACGTCAGCACTTCAATTTCATTTCTGGCAGAAATGAAAGTTTCCTTGCTACATATGGACAAGGACTGGAAAGTAGCACAGAAAAACAGGTAGCAGTTAAGGGTGGAACTTTTGTATGCTATATTCTCTAACCACTATAATTTCAAAGAATTGTACATGTTCTTCTTAGCAGTGTCGGTTAAAGCAAAGCAGTCTGTGTTTTGTTAAAGGCACTGAAAAGTGAGACATGCAGACAAAATCTCCCTCAGAACCCCTTATCCCCAGAGACATCTACAGAGAGACTTCAAACCTTTATGAACGGGAACCCTCCTACACTGTTGGTGGGAATGTAAGTTGGTGCAGCCACTAAGGAAAACAGTATGGAGGTTCCTCAGAAAACTAAAAATAGAATTACCGTATGATCCAGCAATCCCATTCCTGGGCATATATCCAGACAAAACTATAATTCAAAAATGCACATGCACCCCTGTATTCATAGCAGTGCTATTCACAATAGCCAAGACATGGAAACAACCTAAATGTCCATCGACAGATGAATGGATAAAGAAGATGTGGTATATATATACAATGGAATACTACTCAGCCATAAAAATAGTGAAATAATGCCATATGCAGAAACATGGATGCAACTAGAGATTGTCATACTAAGTGAAGTCAGAAAGAGAAAGACAAATACCATATGATATCACTTATATGTGGAATCTAAAATATGACACAAATGATCCTATCTATGAAACGGAAACATGGACATAGAGAACAGGCTGGTGGTTGCCAAGGGGGAGGGGCTTGGGGGAGGGATGGAGTGGGATGCTGGGGTTAGCAGATGTAAGCTTTTATACATAGACTGGATAAACAACAAGGTTCTACCGTACAGCACAGAGAACTATATTCAATATCTTATGATAAACCATAATGGAAAAGAATATTTTAAAAATGTATATATAACTGAACCACTTTTCTGTACAGCAGTAGTTAACACAACATTGTAAATCAACTATACTTCAATTAAAAAAAGAAAAAGAAAAAAAAAAAACCTTTATGAATGACTTTCTGAGAGTCCCAATCTTCAAATGGTGTTTGTGAAAATGCACAGTCGATATCACAATTGCTTTGTCTTTACATGATATTTAATTTTCAATTTCAAATATCATTTCATGGGGGTTAATTATCAAGAAGCAATACAGGTTAAATAATTTTTGCCTTAGAAAGCATTGAGTCTAATCCTCTATCTTGGGCAGAATGCTTGCAAATATTCATACATCCAGCCAGTATTTTTCAAGAACTAACCACATTCCTGCTCAAGGAGCCCCTATTTCCCTAGGGAGACAAAGGGGTACCTATTTTTATAGGATTTCAGGGAAAAGGATGTGAGTTGGGCTTTGGAGGAGCACTGTTCAAGCCACTATTGTCCAGTTATGCACTGAGTACCTATTATGTGCAAGGTGTTCTACCAGGCCCTGCAAATTCAGACACGGGGCTGTCCACAAGAAGCTTATAATCCACTATGTGAGATAAGATCTGGAAGAAACTAACCTTAATAAAAAGCAGCAAAATGTCAGATGCCTGAAGAGAAAAGAAAAACCACCCATGTTCTAAAGGGGTTCAGAGGAGGAGGAAGCACAGCTGACTGGAGAAATCAGGTGCGGCTTCGGGAAAACCATGACACTCTGTGGCCTAGAAGGAGAGGTGGGTGTGATAGGCAGAGATGTGGGACGTGTGGGTGGGGGTTATTGCAGGTAAGGGAAACCATGCACCCAAGGCAGGGAGGCAGCAGGGTGCAGGGCGCAGGTGGTTCCGATCTGCTCAGGACGGCCAGTCCCAGCCTGTGTGCTCTGGGCAGCGCAGTCAGGGGTAGGTGGGTAGGTAGGTAGGTAGGTAGGTAGGTAGGTGTGTGTGTGTGTGTGTGTGTGTGTGTGTGTGTGTGTGTGTGTGTGTGTGTGTGAGAGAGAGAGAGAGAGAGAGAGAGAGAGAGAGGGAGAGAGAGAGAGAGAGGGAGGGAGGGAGAGAGGGAGGGAGGGAGAGGGAGGGAGAGATGGTGACTGCAGGGAGCTGAGCTGGGCAAAGATTGCTTCAGCAGGCACGTGGACATTGGATTAGACTGGGGAGAAAACAGGAAAAATGGCCAGTTAGAGGCTGTTACTCTAGGGGTGGGGCGCAAGGAGATTTAACTCGGCAAAATGGGCATTTTATTAATACCTCATATTGATGTCATATATTCTTTTTATGGACAGAATATTACATAATAAAAAGGCCTATTTGATTAATTCATTTAGTTAACAAACATAAATTACAGTTTTGCTCTTTAAAAAATCTTTTTGAAGAGGCTGATGTCCAGGGAAGAGAGATGAGAGGGCTGGAACTAGGTGAAAGGGCCGTGGGCCAGGAAAGGAGGGCAAGCAGGGGACAAAGGACAGCCTACTGGCCACAGAAGTACTGTCGTGTGGGGAGGGCACATGAGGGAGAACACGGAAGCACAGAGAACAAGGTCCGTGGCAGGATGCTGGGGGGCTGTGGTGCTGCGAGCTCTTTCCTGAGGACAATCCTGGCAGAGAAAAAGGACCTTTGGTTCATGAACACATCGGCTCCCTGTCCTTCTCGGCCCCCAGCTGGGAAGAGTCCTAAAGCTGCTATTGGCCAGAGACACTGAACTTGAACATCCAGCATCCTCTAGTGCAGGGCCCCAGGACGCCTGCAACAAGATCCTTGCTTCTGTGTACAGGGCTCCAATGTCACGCTGTGACCTCGGCACGTTACCATGAACACAGACACTCTACGGAAGAGGTTTTCTCACTGATGCCCTTTGTGATTGCAGCTGGCAGATTTAAGCAGGGGTTTTCCATAACATGACCTTTGAGGAAAGCTTACCAACTGTTTTAGGAGGACCTGAGACTCGTGAGCCCCGAGAAGGTGGATGGAAAGGAGAGTTTGGGTGTTAGGGCTGACCCTGACCTCCCCTCAAAGAGGGCACTGCAGGAGTCAGCCGTGTTTTCCCATCAGCTGTGCAGACAGGCACATGCCCTGAGGTAGTAACCTGAGTGGAAGGTAGCCTGTGAGGAAAGAAGGCGGACCCAGGGGGTTGGGAGACCTGACTCCTGTCCCTGACTACCCAGGGGCCCTGCAGAGATCTCAGCTGGGAAGAGGCTGGGCAGTCCTTATGGAAGGGGCTCTGAACATGGTACGATCTGGGTTTGAATCCTGCTGCCCCTTACCAGAACATGCCAAATCTAAATTACATACCTCCCATTGGTCTCTCTCCTAAGATGCCTGCATTTTCCGCAGTTTATAATAAGATTCACTACATGTGTGTTTAGTGTCCCTCTCCTCCATAAAACTTTATAAGCCCCACGAGGGCACAGGCTGTGTTTGCACTGCTCATCATTTTATGCCCAGGGCAGTATCTGGCACACAGACGTATCCACTATTTGCTAAGTGAATGGATGAACCTGGTGAGCAAGTGGCTTGACCTCTAAGCCTCACTGGGTGTTTCTGGTGCAAACAAAGCACTCAGCACAGTGCGTGGTCATGCTCAGCACCTAATGGATATAGCTGCACATTAGTACTTCTAAAAAACGACGAGCTTGGACTAGATTTTCAGAAGTCAGAGCAGAAAGCAGCTGATCATCTATCTTACCAACCCCACCATTTCGAGGATGGGAAGCCCAGCACGGAGAGGGGAAGTGATTACCCTGGTGATTTTCAAGGACCCCCCTCCTCCCCGCCACCGCCCAGCTCCAGCCTCCAGACTGGAGGATGTCTGAACTGCTGGGAATGTCTCAACTGCTTTGTTTTTTGTTCCCAGTGGGCCAGGTTTTGACAGAGAAAGTACATCATATCAGTTCCCAAATCTTACTTATTCCTCAGGGGCAGCTAAAATGCTATCTCCTCCAGAAAACCTCCTGTGGGCCTCTACTATTCAAGTGCCCCAGCCCTCCAACTGGTCCAAATATTTTCTGCCCTGATTAGCACACAGATTTATCTTCCTCCGTACACCCGTCAGCTCCTTCTGGGTCAGGAACATATCCGCATCAAATGCTTTCATACTTCCCCAATTCCTGGGGCAATGCCTGCTATGTTCGTGAGTTAACGAATGAGTCAGCGAGCAAGATTTTCTGGCCTCTCTAGGGCAGGCCACCCTTTAACTGGCCAGGGCCATGGACTCTTCTACAAAAGACCTGAGCACTGCCCCAGCCAAGCTGAATCAAGTGGAACACTGAGGCTGTGATCCCAAGGCAAATCCACACAAACTGAATTTAGCATAGAACAGAAGCAGCCGTCACGGACTTCTGCGAATGGATAAACGATCCTGATGATCAGATCAGCAGCCACAGCTGACTGCAGACCACCTCTCTCTGGACCAACAGCGGGAGCCGAGACAGCTCCTTAGACAAACCAACAGGGTTTTCTCACCTATAAAATAAATGTTGTTTGACGGCTTCTTCCCGGCTCAGTTGTCCTAAGACTCTAGCACAGGCTGATCCTAGAGGCACTATTTTGCTCAATGGAAAACATTTTAGTAGAACGTGCTTTGAAAATTAGTGCCAGAGAATACTAGTGCTGGAGTAGACCCGAGGGGCCATTATTCCTAATCTGCCTTATTTTCAGAGCTCTCCAGGCACAACTGAGGACGGTGCTGATGAGCGGGACCCAGGCCTTGCCTTCTGCCTACAGAAAGAGAAAAACTGATGGCTCAGAGCACAGAGGGCCCTACCCTTTTTCCTGACAGTACACAGTGCTTGCCCAGCCTGGCTGTGGTGGCCACCGTCCACCCACTGCCCGCCTGGGCTCCAGCCTTCGACAGGGAACCCCTGGGTAGTAAGAGAAAGCTTCCTTAGCTGGGATCTGATTGACCAGAAAGCCGGGGTTCCAGGGCAGGGTAAGTCCTGTGGGGGTCAAATGACCTCAGAGAATCACAGTCTGACAGAGGGGTGGAAGCCTCCAGACTTGCAGTTGGCCTTCCCTACCCAGTGGCCCAAAAACAGGCTATGAAGGTTTATACTACCACACAGCACTTCTCAAGCAATGAAGGATTCAATTTCTTATTCTTGCTAAGCAGAGTCAGCTACGTAACTGCTAATCAGAGCTTCTCATCAGCCTGAGGTAACCAGGGTTACTGCCCTGGTTGGATGTAATTCCAGCCAAGAACAAAGACGCTCTGCGGTCTCGTTAGCCTGCAAGGCCTGGTAACAGATAGGATCCTGCTAGAATTTTTTCTTTTTAATGCTAAAGGTCATCCACAGACCCACATTACTACCTTCAAGAACCCCAGAATGGGGCCCTCTTGCATCTAGCCTAAGACATGGTTGAAAGCATGAGGGAACAGAGGCCTAATGCTGTCCTTAACTAAAGTCCCAGAGTGAATTAGTGTGGATGGTCATTCAGACAGTGTTTCTGGGACTTCTTTCTCTCTTATGAACACGTGTTCAAGTAGATGGTAACTCCACCGGGACAGGGACCCCTCCTTTACCTCTAGTACAGCGCGGTGAGTGGCTGAGAGCAGGGGTCTGGTACCAGACTGCGATTCTGCCTCCATTGTGTACTCGCTGCATCACTGGAGATGCAGCACTTAAACTCTGTGCCCCGGCTTCCTCATGTGCTAAGGTGAGAAGAGTACCTTGGGCAACTCCGCCTCAGTTTCCTCAGTTGCAAAATGGGGGATAAATACATATAATAGGGCCTACCTCAATGGGTAACTGTGAAAATAAACTGAGTTAATATAGGTAAAAATGCTCAGAACTCTGCTTGGCACTTAGTAAGTACTTAATATTTTTAACAGCTGTATTGAGATGTAATTAACGTACCATACAATTCACCTATTTAAAGTGCAATTCAAGGATTCTTGATACGTTCACAGATATGTGCAACCATCACCACAGTCAATTTTGGAACATTTTTATTACTTCAAAAAGAAACCCTGGGGACTTCCCTGGTGGCACAGTGGTTAAGATTCCGCCTGCCAATGCAGGGGACATGGGTTCGAGCCCTGGTCCGGGCAGATCCCCCATGCCACGGAGCAACTAAGCCCGTGCGCCACAACTACTGAGCCTGCGCTCTAGAGCCCGCGAGCCACAACTACTGAGCCCACGTGCCACCACTACTGAAGCCTGTGCACCTAAAGCCCGTGCTCCGCAACAAGAGAAGCCACCGCAATGAGAAGCCCACGCACCGCAACAGAGTAGCCCCTGCTCTCCGCAACTAGAGAAAGCCCACGCGCAGCAATGAAGACCCAAGCCCCCAAAATAAATAAATAAATAAATAAATAAAGAGAAACCCTGAAGCCTTTAGTTATCATCTCTCTTCCCCTCTCCCCCGCACCTGTTCCCACACCTAAGCAACCAGTAATCTACCTTCTGTCTCTATCAATTTCTCTATTCTGGACTTTCATATGAATGGAATCATACAGTACATGGTCTTTTATGACTGGCTTTTTCACTTAGCATAATGCTTTCAAGGTTCATCCACATCATACCATGTTTAAGTACCTCATTCCTTTTTATAGTCGAATAATAGTCCATTGTATGGATATACCATATTTTGCTTATCCAGTTGTCTATTTGGGTTGTTTTCCAACCATGAAGTCATAAAGTCAGACCACAGAGCCATGAGGTAACTCTATGTTGAATCGTTGCAGGCACTGCCAGATTGTTTTCCAAAGCAGCTGCATCACTTTACATTCCCACCAGTAGTGTAGGAGGGTTCCGATTTCTCCACAACCTTGACTAAAACTAGTTATCTGACTTCTTGATTCTAGCCGTCGTACTGCATGTTAAGGTTTCCATTTCCCTGATGGCTAATGATGTTAAGCATCTTTTCATGTGCTTATTGGCCACTTGTATATCACCTTTGGAGAAGTGTCTATTCAGATCCTTTGCCCATTTTTTAAAATTGGGGTATCTGTCTTTTCATGACTGACTTTTAAGAGTTCTTTATATATTCTGGATACAAATCCCTTATTGGATTCATGAGTTGCAAATATGCCCTCCCACTCTTTGGGTTGTCTTTGCACTTTCTTGTTGATGTCCTTTGAAGCACAAAAGTTTAAAATTTTATGAAGTCCAATCTATTTTTTTCTTTTATTGCTCGTGTTTTGGTGTCATATCTAAGAACCCTTTACCGAACTCATGAAGATTTATCCCTATGTTTTATAGTTTTTGCTTTTGCATTTAGGTCTTTGATTCATTTTGAGAAAATTTTTATATATGGTGTGGGATAAGGGTCCAACTTCATTCTTTTCCTTGTGGCTATCAAGTTGTCCCAACACCATTTGCTGAAAAGACTATTCTTTCCTCATTGAATGGTTTTGGCACCCTTGTAAAAATCAGCTGACCACATATGCATTGTGTTTATTTCTGGACTCTCGATTCTATTCCATTGATCTGTATGTCTGTCCTGTGCCAGTACCATGCTGTCTTGATTACTGTTGCTTTGTAGTAAGTTTTGAAATTGGGAGGTATAGGCCATACTCTATTTTTCTTTTTTCCAGATTGTTCTGGCTATCCTGGGTCCCTTGAAATTCTACATGAATTTTAGAATCGGCTTGTCCATTTCTACAAAGAAGGCATCTGAGATTCTGAAAGGCCTGCACTGAATCTGTTGATCATTTTGGGAAGAGTTCTCAATAAACATTAGCCTTTTTTCCATCTTTTTCTTCCTCCTCCTCTTCTTATTACTACCACTATAACTATTACCTTTTAAGCATTATGAGAAGTAAATAAGATAACCCATGTGAAGTGCCAGCATGTAGTAAGAGTTCAATACACATTTGCTATTAGTGTTTTTGGCTGGGCTCCAGAGGCTGTCCTAGACTGGCAGGAGAGTGGGCTGAGTGACCTTCACAGTACCCCCTAACTCTGGTGGTGACCACACTGGAATGCAGGCTGTTGTCAGGTATGCTACAGGAACTCCCAAGTCAAGGACTTTTCTTTATCCCAAGCATGGTTTCCTACCGAGGGTCAAGGTCAAAGTCTCTGCCAGTGGACAGCACAACCTCTACTCATGTTCAGTCCCACAGGCCTGTAATCAGGAGCTCCCGTGAGTGACATAAACCACACACACTCAAATCAAAACACCTTCTCAGCTGCCTTGGCAAGAAGGGACATTGGATGGCGTGGTAAGGAAAAGAGCAAGTCTGATTTAGCACTTCTCAAACCTTAGTCACTCAAGGACCACCCTCATAATTTTTGGCCATAATACGTACCATGCTTCTTGATTAGTTTAGTAGTTTAATTCCACATGCTAGGAACAAATATATCTTATTATTTAAAAAAGAAATTTTATATTACTGCCTTAAATGAAAAACCCTTATCACATGCTTTAAGTAGGAGATAACTATGAAAGCAAATACAATAGAAACAAAACCATACAGTAAGACCATATAATAAAATGCTCTTTGTTAAAAAAGGAAGATTAGCAAGGCTTAGAGGGATTTAAAGACATCCTAGTGCCCAAGTGAAACTCTCTCCTTGACTTGATCAGAAGGACTGAAAGAGAACAGAAAAGGGACTCACTTCCCTCCACTTAGTGATGGAGAGGTGTGCTACGTATAGTTACCCTTGCACCCCAATGCTGCACACTAGGCTGAGGAAGGGGCTTGAGAAATGATGCTTCAACCCCCAGCTCTACTGCTCAACCACACTGGCATTCTCTGATGGTGGGAATCACATCACAGGCTCTGGGCAACGTCACCCACCCAAAGTGCTTTGAACTCACCATGAAAAATTCCATAGGAGCAGCATCAGAGCACTGTAGGGTCAGAGGAGAGTCCTGCATGGCTCGTCGGGATGTAGCCACGGGACTGCTTGGTGCTCAAGGTCTGCCCCTGCTCCACGCAGCCACCAAGCACACAGAGCACGAAGAGCATGGAACCCTAGAGAGAGCTGGATGATACCAATGCCACCTCCTGGAAGGAGCACTCAGGCCCTGGAGGCACCACGGCCTTGGCTGTCACCTACCTTCTTCCTCTGCACAAGGGTGACCTTCCTGAGCTGAGATGAATCAAACCACAGACCACAGAGAACTTCTCCTATTACAGTTTCCAAATACCTCTCTAACACCTGGGTTGTGAAGGATGACCCCACTTCAGTAGAACACCCTGGCTTGCTTCACAGCTCACAACTGTGTCAACCTTAGCACCTGGCCATGAGTAGCCCTGAGCCTGGAGAGAGAGGAAATCACAATCTAAGACCAACCTATTAAACCAAGATCAAGTCATGGAGCTCCATTTAGGACCCTGCATAGGGATTCCATGGAAGAAATGGGAATTCTACAGAAATGGGAAAAATTAGATTCTGATATGAGATTCTGATAAAAGTTCAGGACAACAGAAAAAATGCCACCAAACTGACATGCTCAAATGTATACACATATGGGACCCACCACCCAATAAATGCATTATACAGAGCCATGATAGATTGATGGGACATTTTAAGGAAGTGGTTGAAAACTGATACCGCCCGGAGAGTGAAGTTAACATGTGTTCACATCTGTAGACACCTGGAGACGAGGCCACAGAGGGGGCTCCCAAAGACGATTTGCTAAACCGAATTTGGATATGGGGGGCAGCACAACGCCTTCCATAACTCGACGGACAAACAGGGTCCAGGGAATGGTGTCCACAAGAGGAAGCGTCTCCAACCTTGCCTCTTGCTACTCTTGAGGCCTGCAGAGACTGAGCTGAAACCAATGAGAGGACACTTCCCCAGGGGCTACTGAGGTGGCTTTCAGATGCACTTGAAGAAGAGTCCCCATCTCTTCCTCAGACATCAGGGGCTGGCCGAGCCCCTGCCCTGAATCCATGCTGTGTTATATGACGCCTCCTGCTCCGCTTTCTAGAACCACCCACCTATTCACCTTCTGCGGTCCCAGGGGACAATGACAAGTTGTTCTTCTGATTTAAAAGCTTGAACTGTGAGCACCTTTGTGGAGACAGGACTCCTTTTTTGAATGGCTCAAGGACAGTTACTGAGACCCCCTCACCCCTCAACGGTATTACCATATCCTCTGCTGAGTCGTCTACCCTAAGATGCTGTATGCTGTTTCTATCCTTCAGTGAATAAATGGCAATCTTTTTTTTAGTCTTTTTTTTTTTTTTTAACTTTGGGTTTATTTATTTATTTATTTATTTATTATTTATTTATTTATGTATTTATTTATGGCTGTATTGGGTCTTCGTTTCTGTGCGAGGGCTTTCTCCAGTTGCAGCGAGCGGGGGCCACTCTTCATCGCGGTGCGCGGGCCTCTCATCGCGGCCTCTCTTGTTGCGGAGCACAGGCTCCAGACGCGCAGGCTCAGTAGTTGTGGCTCACGGGCCTAGTTGCTCCGCGGCATGTGGGATCTTCCCAGACCAGGGCTCGAACCCGTGTCCCCTGCATTAGCAGGCAGATTCTCAACCACTGCGCCACCAGGGAAGCCCATAAATGGCAATCTTATTCATCCACTTTGGGAAAGAGAACCAGAGCTGAAGGCTCCAGTGATAATTAACAATGACATTTACAAGGGTCCCCCACCTGGATTATTTGTAGTTGTTCCCACATTAGCCAATCTGCTCTAAATACAGAAATTCTTAACTTTTTTCCCCCAGAGTAACAAACCCTCAGCAATCATCTGTAGAACTCATCACTGAAACAATTCTTCATTAAAACCTGAAGGATGTGATGCTTCAGCACCTCTGGATTTAGGCTCCAAAAGGAGACAGATATTTTTATCTGGTGGTGCCTTACCAGTCCCTGTGGGCTCAGCAGCTAAGGATGGCCTGTCCAGTATGTCCCTAGGACCCACTCTGTCCATGGAAGGTGTTTTCAGCTGCAGGAAGCCTAGGCTGGGGAGGGGAATGCTGACTTGGCTCCTTTTTATAAGTATCTAATCACCAAAGAGAGTTCTATTAAAATTTAGTCCCAGACTTCCCTGGTGGCGCAGTGATTAAGAATCCGCCTGCCAATGCAGGGGACACGGGTTCGATCCCCGGTCCCAGAAGATCCCACATGCCGCGGAGCAACTAAGTCCGTGCGCCACAACTACTGAGTCTGCCCTCTAGAGCCCGTGAGCCACAACTACTGAGCCTGTGTGCTGCAACTACTGAAGCCCGCGTGCCTAGAGCCCATGCTTTGCAACAAGAGAAGCCACCGCAATGAGAAGCCCACGCACCACCACCAAGAGTAGCCCCTGCTTGCCGCGACTAGAGAAAGCCCGCGCGCAGCAACGAAGACCCAACGTAGCCAAAATAAATAAATAAATAAAATTTAGTCCCTTTTTCTTTGCTAAGAAAACCTACTTAGTGCTTCTAAGTGGTACCCAAGTCAACTTCCCACAGTCTCCATGGTGCCAAAGCTGGTGGTGCATTTTACAGAGCTGGCCTTCACCCTGGCAATGGTGGGCATACTTATAATCACAACTCGGAGTGGGAAGGGTCTTAGGTGGAGTGTTTGTGATGGGCCAGTGCAGAACTTTCAGAGGTGCCCAAGATGTGAGTCTGTGATACAATGGTAAAGTGTATTTTCTATTGTCTCTGTCTCTGATAGCAAGAAGACAGAAACAAAAGGAAAGATCTTCCAAGAGATAAGCAGAGCATACAAACTGACATGCAATCATATTTGGTGATATGGGTAAATGTTCAGAGTGTATATTGAGTGTGAGGAGGGGTAAAAAAATTCAGGTGTTCAGTTTGACACTAATTTTTTTTAAAAATAAATTTATTTACTTATTTATTTTATTTTTGGCTGTGTTGGGTCTTCATTGCTGCGCGTGGGCTTTCTCTAGTTGCAGCGAGTGGGGGCTACTCTTCGTTGCAGTGCACGGGCTTCTCATCGCGGTGGCTTCTCTTGTTGCGGTGCACGGGCTCTAGGAGCGCAGGCTCAGTAGTTGTGGCACATGAGCTTAGTTGCTCCGTGGCATGTGGGATCTTCCCGGACCAGGGCTCGAACCCGTGTCCCCTGCATGGGCAGGCAGATTCTTAACCACTGCGCCACCGGGGAAGCCCTGACACTAATTTTTGTTTAAAAACATGTACCCATACATTGAAAGAAGTCTGGAAATACATACACCAAAATGCCAACTGTGGCTTCCTTGAGTAGTGAGAATACAGGTTATGTTTATTTTCTTCCATTTTAAAGTCTGTATACTTGGGACTTCCCTGGTGGTCCAGTGGTTAAGAATCTGCCTTTCAATGCAGGGGACACGGGTTCGATCCCTGGTTGCGGAACTAAGATCCCACATGACGCGGGGCGACTAAGCCCACGTGCCGCAACTACTGAGCCCATGTGCTCTAGAGCCCGCAAACCACAACTAGAGAGCTTGCGCGCCACAACTAGCTAGAGAACCCCGCGCGCCACAGTGAAAGATCCCACATGCCACAACTAAGACCCGATGCAGCCAAATAAATAAATAAATAGTTAAATATAAATAAAGTCTGTATACTTTATCTATGATAAACAAGTATTAATTGTGTAACAAAAATGTTATTAAGAATAAATGTGTGTGTGTTAGGGCATGCTATGCCAATGGGTCTGAGTCTACTGCTGTCTGTTTTGTACCCTCCAGGGTGGAAACAGACCAGGAGTGGAAGCGGAGTTGGCTTCCCTGAGCGTGTTTTCCAAAAGAAGTACCTTTTCAACAAATTTTTATAGCACGTAACATTACTAACTTAAAAAAGAATGTCAATACAATGGGAAGCAAGATTCAGATACTGTGACACATCATGTTTTTGTCCCCACTCTCCATCTGGTCTCAGCTCTGAGATATTAGAACCCAGCTGTGCCGCTGAATGTATGCATGGGCAAAGGCATCCGGGTGTCTATGGCCAAAATGCATCTTTTTTTTAAGAAAGGATGCACCTTTCTCGATTAAGAGGGAAGAGAAGGAGCTGTCAGCCTGTATCTCAAATACCAGGCCCTGTTGGCACCTCATAGGCTATCACACATTGGGAAAGCCTGACCCTCATAATCCCACCTTTAGAAAACTTCATCTTGTGGCCAGGTATCAGGAGGATCCAACAAGTGTGCTGGAAAAAAGTGGTCCCACCTAAGGGTGTATGTGCATATGGGTATCTGTGATGGGGATCCATGATGGAGATTGTCTGTCACATAAGCCTCAGCCCATGTATCTCCTTTTACCCTCACTTCCTTAGAACGTGGTAAAATGTATGAAATAATGCTTCTGGCTCAAAGCTTTGAGAAAGATGGAGAAAGGAAGTTATGGAGAGCCAGTTACAGATTACACAGATGAGACTGTTCAAAGGGTACCCCAGGTACCTAGACACTAAGCTGGCCTTTTTATCCATTGCCAGCTCACTTTGCAATGTGCAGCTGTTAAATAAACAAACAAAAAAGAATTCACGTTTTAATTAGACGAATTTGTGCCCCATAACTTGTCCATTTTTTTTCTAGAGCCGGAGTGTTTGTTATTTCTTTGCAATTTCAGAAGTTATGAAATGATTCATGGTTTTGTTGGAGCTGAAGTCAACCAATACCATTCATAATTGTGAACAATCTCTGTTATTGTTAGAGGGAAACGCCAAGGCATCTGTGCTTCCCAAAAACACATGGGGGAGAATTCCACTTTGGAAATGGAACGGCTGTGTTTTTCCCCCTAGAGTTAAATTTACACAGATGGATTTCCAGGGAGATCTTGGCATTCTTCTGGTTGGAAGAGTGGGGTGGCCACCAGGATGTATGATTTCTCCTCTCTCCCTCCTCTGTCAGACAGAGGGCATCCATGTTGTAACACTCTGCACACTGGTAAGTAACCGTTAAAGGCCTGTCTCCCCTCCAAGAGGATAGGATTCATGAAAGTAGGACCACATCTGTCTTATTCACCCCAATGCGCAGCTCTATGTCTTGCATACAGTAAGTACTTAATAAATGTCTGTTGAAAGGCTGCACAAATCCCACTAGCTTAACGTCACTACTCTTTAGTTCTTTGATTCTTTATATTTATCTGCACTGGGTGATAACATCTATAGCTATAAGAGAGACCAATCTAAACACAAAAGAGAGAGAAGAATAAAATGATGATGATGATGACAGCAAATATTCTGTGAGTGCTTGTTATGTGCCAGCAATAAGCTAATAAGCACTTTATGTACAGCATGCCACTTAATCCTCACAACAGCTTTATAAATTAGGTCTTATTATTACTCCCATCTTTTAGATGAAGTAACTGAGGCCCAGATAAATTACATAAACTTACCCAAGATCACCCAGCAGTAAGTGGTGGAACTAGACACAGACACCCAAATGCACAAACCCACACACTTCACCAACACTGCCACTGGCTAAAGCACTTCTCACTGCCTTTTCCAGAATGTATTCAGAATCTGAAAATATTTAATGGTGGTAAAACTTGATTCTCTACTGATGATGCTGACTTTGTGAAATAAAAGTCATTCAAAGCCATAAGATGTGTGATGATCACAGAGGATCACTGAGTTTGGGAACAAAGCTGCTGGTGTGACTACAATGCCATGAGACCAGTTTGCTCTGGTGAATCACGGACCAGCTTGGAAAGGTCACTCCAGGAGAAAAGTAGCACACTATAGTGAAACACAGCCCTCGACTGGAAGTTAAGAGGTTTGTTTGCAGTATAACCAAAGACTGGTACTTCATTTCTCTGACCTTGGCCAATTAAAGTGACTGGGCTGGCCTGAACCAATGCAGTTCAGACTTATTTGGAAGTCATCACTGGGAATCTCTAAAGTCCCTAAGAAGGGCACCTCTACTTGCCCTTCCTTTCTTCCAATTTACCTCAGACAGTAAATTCCGAGTGTGTGTGTGTGTGTGGGGGGGGGGGGGACAGAAAAGATACAATTTACCAAAGGCTCCCTTTTCTCCAACATGATCTATTTTGCAAGTCTTACCTAAGGTTAGATTCTTTGAATTAAACTACAGTTTGAGTATTGCCCATACCATTAATTTCTTCTCCTTAAAGTAGATCAATGTTGATTTGCCAGCAAAGGTCAACCAGTTTGGCAGCTTCAGGAAAGATCTAGGAAGCAATGATGGGAGAACACTGTTTTCGCTTTAACTAAGAAGTAGAATCAAGAATCATGCCTGAACTCAAAGGGAGACCTGGGCTGACAAAGTCTTTATCTTAAGGCTGATGCTGGGACTTCCCTGGTGGTGCACTGGTTAAGAATCCGCCTGCCAATGCAGGGGACATGGGTTCGATCCCTGGTCCAGGAAGATCCTACGTGCCGCAGAGCAACTAAGCTCGTGTGCCACTACTACTGAAGCCTGCACACCCTAGAGCCTGCGCACTGCAACTACTGAGCCCGCGTGCTGCAACTACTGGAGCCCGCGCACCTAGAGCCTGTGCTCTGAAACAAGAGAAGCCACTGCAATGAGAAGCCAGCACACCGCAACAAAGAGTAGCCTCCGCTCACTGCAACCAGAGGAAGCCTGCGCGCAGCAACAAAGACCCAGCACAGCCAAAAATAAGTAAAATTTTTTTTAAAAATTAAAAAAAAAACAAAACTGATGCTTAGCTTCCTTGTGTCAAAATGCACTGACTCAAAAGAGTCACCATCTCAGGTAAAAACAGGGCAGTCTTGATCCCCCTTTGTGATGATTTCCAATGACAGAGACTCACCCAAGTCATGTACATAAAGTGCCACTCCATTTCTCCTCCTATTTTACACATGGCCATGAGATCCACACAGGTCAAATGATGAAGGTAAATATCTTACCTCCCGCCAGAATCAATGTACATTCATCTTACTCCAACAGGCAAGTGGCTAGCTACAAGGTGGGGTTACTCTTTCTAAGCCCCAGCAGAGAGCTGGGTGATGCGGGCAGACGGTGAAGGACACAGAGACTGCAGTCTACACAGCAGGACAGTCAGGGAGGCCAGAGGAAGGCTGGGCATACTCCACAAATCCATCAAAATCCCATGGAAAATGGAAGGTTCTCTCTTAGCAAGCATTCCACCATAAGCACCACCTTTGGAAACAAGTTTTAGATTGGTGTGTGCTCTAAAGGAGCCAAGGGGAAACGGTGGACGGGCAGAGGCTGCGAGAGTGGAGGATGCTCACCTGGGCTGCCCTCCAGGTGCGCTAGCACTCTCTACGTCCTTGTGGTCTCTGCAGGCATCAGCTTCCTCATCTGTAAATGCGCCGGGCTGCATGCTCTTCTAAGCTCCCGTCTTCCCTAAGAGCCTAAATCTCTATCAAGTCGCCGGATGATCTGTATGGACTGAGCCTTTTATTAACATCCTAAAGCCCCCTGCAATGAGAGGGAAGTACTGAATTTCTTTGAGGGAGCCAAATGCTAGAAGAAATACTGCACCTCAGTCATCAACCCTCAAGAGAGCATGACTTTAACACCCTTTCCCCCACCTCCAACGGCACCCTGAGAGCTGTAAGCTGTGGCTAAGTATGTCTGCCTGGTCAGAGAACAGGTGTCATTTCTAGAACTCAAGCACTGGAGCTACATTTAAACTCTCTGATGAGTCGGTGGGGAGAGAGACATGGATAACATTTTCCGGGCAAGCAGGTGGCTGAACATTAACTAGCCAGGTGCAGGGCAGCTGCAGATGGCCGTGTGCTCGCCACTCCAAGGCAAACAGGTTTCTGACACAGACGGATGACCATGGGGAGAGAGGCAGACTGGTTTCCTCAATTCCTAGGGCTAGAATGTGCTCTCCTGGAGAATCTTTGAGTTGGAAAGGGCCCCCTGCACACCCACTGTGGTCATTAGACCAGGAGCGTTGCGGGGAGGGTAGAGGGGAGTGCTGGTCCTATTTGGACCTCAAGAACTCCTATCGCCTCACGGAACAACCTCTGGGTATAGCAAACAAGCCCGGGAGTGGGGAAAATGGGAGCTGCAGAACTGAGAAGCTACTTCAGCTTTGAAACAGCTCACAGGCTCATCCAGGCTTTTGCCTTTGGTGAGATCTCCCCAAACTGGCTATCAGAACCCCATGGGAGAGCCTGAGGAACTTCAGGCCTGGCTGAATCACAGTAACCTCTCTTTCCAGCTATACTTCCTGAAAGACAGCATTCAGCTGCAGGCCACCCCCTCCCCAGAGATCTGCACCTCTCCCCGGCCATAAGTATCCCCAGCCTAAGGACATTCTGGGCCAGGGGGCCAAGGTCATGAACCTGGTTGGTCACACAAGTTTTGCTCAGGCCTTTGCTGCTCCCTAGACTGGTTGCTATTGAGTCCTCCAGCCAGAGAGGGTAGGACAGGGGTGTGACCGCTCACCTCCAGCCAGAGACCAGGTGGGCTGGGCCACTCACAGTCCTTAAAAGTCCCTAACTCTAGGTAAACCCGGACTCCTTCAAGAATAAAAACAACGCAGGTGTGGGTGTCTGGAGGGAATGCAGTGGAGTCAACCTCCCAGCTTGGGCGACAGGCAGACCTCAGGTTACTGAAGGCAAAGAGAGGCCAGGGGCAAATCAATATCAGGCTTCCCGGCAGAGCCGGGTTAGCACAGTGTCTGGGCTGCTTATTTTGGTCCAGTGCCTTGGTTTTGTTTTCTCAAGAGAGGGTAAAGTCAACATCAGCAGGCCAAGGGTTCGCATGCCATTTTGTGGTGCCAACTCGCAGAGGAGGGAATGTGGAGCGTTTGCGGGGCAAGGGTGTCAAGGTGGCCAAGGGACTCTCGGTTGCCCTTGGACAGCCGGGGGCACTTCTCCTTCCAAAGCAGCTCCCCAGGCAGCAAATTTCCTGTGGCACTCCCAAGGTAAGCGGTTCTGCTGGCAACTCTCTGGCTGGGACAAACACAGACCTTGCGTAGTAACCAGGAATAGAAATCCACAAGGCTTGGAACCTCAAGGCCCGAAATGTTCAGATGACACTGTCACCTTCCAGGAAATCACCTCACGCTCTACTTCTGAGTTCCACGCCGAGACTTGCATCCTCTCGGGTGCTGGCTCCTCATTCATGTGCAGGGAGGACAAGGCAGAGGAAACAACAGCCTCGCCCTGCGGAAAGCCGCTCACTTTTACCCTGGCACCTACTCTGCTGGAATCTGACTCTCAGAAATGTGCTTTGCTCTCCATACAGGGAAGGCCATCCATTCATTTTCTCAGTCATTCAACCAGTCTTTACTAAGCATCAACTATGCGCCAGCCCCTGTTCTAGACACCGGGGGTACAGGAGCGAACAAAACAAAGTTGCTGCCTACACACAGCTCTCACTGCGGTGATAGTGATATTAATACGTGAGCTCTCAGTAAGCACTGGCTTTGCACCGGACACCATCCTAAATGCTAAACACGGATCTTGTGTAATCCTCAAGACAACCTTAGGCTCACAGGCCCTACTATGAGCACCCCACTTAAGAGGGGAGGAAACAGAAAGACAGAGGAAGTAACGTCTCGTGGTGATGGCAGGATTCAAACCCACTTAAACACTCTGATACTCTGCCTCCCGAGCTATGTGACCATCACTGATGCCATTTCCTGATGGGGAATTCTTTTTGGCCTGTCTTGAAAGCCATTTGTGTAGAGGACGTGTTTTACTCACAAAATGGAAAGTGCCTGTAGGCTTTCTTAGGACAATAAAAACAGAATCACGAGGATATAAAGAAGAGGAGATAATCTTTGTGAAGCTGTCTTTCTTCTGTCCTTCTAGTTAGAAGAAGCTGGTTGGAGGGCACTCCACCCTCACCCCTTTTGTAAAGTCCTTTATGACCTATTTTTTAAAATATATTTTATGATTAAAGTTTAAAAAAACAGGAGTGTATCAAATAAAGAGTAAAAGTTGGGTATTACCTTGTGTGAGTGATCTAGTTGGTCTGTGGCTGGGGGAAGACCAGCTCTGTGAGAGGCCAACAGTTTTTCATGTGTTCTGAGGTCAAACAAGTGTGGGAAACTCTGAGTTATACAAAAAGAACTGCTGGGTTTGTTGTTGTTGTTGTTGTTTTTAACTACAGAACTTCTCAGAGCATTTAATACGCTAAAGACCATTGTGTCTCCCCAAGATGGGGATACAGGAGATAGCATTTTCTTATTTGACCGTACAACTATTTTAGGGGGAGGTGTAGAACAAATATTAAAAGCTCATGAAACCAGAAATCCAAGGAATATGAACCTGGGAAACGCTTGACTCACTGGAACCACTTTCTCTGCCAGAAGCACCGTATTTCTTACTGGGCACATTTTTGAAGATGCGTGAATTTCTCCAGCAACTACCTCAGAGTTATGAGGCTTCAGAGGGTCAATCATGTTAGAGTAGGCATCAGGAGGTCCTTGCGTCAGGGTTTTGGGGATTTTTTTTTTTTTTTTTGTAGGGGAGGCTGTAGGAAGGAGGACCATCAAAAGATACGCAATAGTAAAGTAAGAACTAAAAAAAAAAAAAAAAAAAAAGAAGGTTCTAGACTGGGTTCTGCCACTGTCTTGCCGTGTGCCCTTAGGTAGGTCCTCTACCCTCTCTGGGCATCAGTCCGGTCCACACTCACCCTTCTGCAATAGATGGGAATGGACCAAATGGTCTGGGGGCCCCTCCAGCTCCCACATTGTATTTCTCACTCTGACCTGCCACCTAAATGGGGGAAGTGCTGGTGGGCAGCCCTGGGGACGACACTGTAACTGAGACACACCTATCTCCTGAGACCAGATGCCGCCTTGCCAGGGGCCCTGCCCTGCAGAACGGGAAGGGTATCAAGCCTCAAAGGAGCAGAGGCCCCTGCGGAAATACAGGTTGGGCCACCAAGGAATCAAAAACACTTGACCTCAGATGCCAGTACCTAATATCAAGCCTGGTGACTTTGGAAAGAATCACAGATGAGCCCCTTGAAGCAGCTCTGAGCACAGTCTGTGTTCAGGTTTGTTTAGGCGGTTCAGAGGGTAGGGTGTGTCCACTCTCTTCCCTGATCCAGCCCCAATCCCCACTCCTGTCACTGCCTCTCCTTCCCAGCTCCTCCCCGCTCCCTACCAGCACATAAGCACCTCCAGGTGCTCCACGTCCTGCAAAGCCCCTAGGCCCACACACTTCCTTCTCGGCCATTCCACGTCTTCCCAGTATCCTCACATTGTACCCAGTTCTTCCTATTCCCCATGATCCCCCAGTCCTCCTTTTATTCAGTCAACAAATATTTATTAAGCACACAAAACATGTCAGGTGCTCTTCTATGTTCTGGGGATACGGCAGTGAACAAAACAGACCTGCACTGGGCTCTCAGGGGACGTATATTCTAGAAAAGGAAAACAGAAAATGAACAAAAAAGCACACGAGAGGTGGTCATAAGTGAAGAATTAAAGCAGAGTATGGGAACAGCGAGTGATGAGGAATGCTATTTTAAAAGGCAGGGAATTGTGGAAGGCCTCTTGGAGGAGGTGACACTTGGGCAGAGACCTGAACGAAGGGAGTCCCTTCCCTGGGTAAGAGTGAGTCTGCTCTGAGCCCACCTCCAAATGGCTCTCAAAGCCAGCCACCCTGGGTTTCAGAGTGTCAGGACCTGAACATGGAGCTGGGTCTGAACAGGAACCAGCCAAGCCCTTCACAGAGAGAGTAAGCCAAACTGCCCAGGCCACGGCAGCATCCTCTCTGTGGACCTGAACACCCTCATTCTTCTCACCTCTTGCTGTCTTTGGGACCTGGCTTTGCGATGTATCCGTGGGGTGGAGGTTAACAAGACAAGGAAAGTGAACAAAGCGTCAGCTGTTTCCCTAGAGAGACAGACATCCAGGGACCCAACTCCACAGCCCTGGACTGTGAGGGTGCAGACTGGCAGATTACGGTGGGGCTGGGCCTCCCTTTCTATCTCTGGGCCTCAGTTTCCCATCTGCGAAATGCGAGGGCTGGATGGTCTCTAAGAGCCCTTCCAGTTCTAAACCACTGCATGACTCTGGACTGGCACAAACTGGGTTTCCGGGAAGAGGCAAACAAAGACACAGAGAGTGAAGAAACCTTATGGTTTCTGAGGGAGTGAAGTGGAACACCTTCACTCCCACACTGGAGAGAATAACTGGAAACGCAGTCGCTGAAGCATTAGCCCAAAAAGAGGTCCTTCTGGGAGGCCCTTAGCTCTCTGACATCAAAGTCTTGTGGGCCGAGTCTCAGTGGTCCATTTCACACACCACACTGGACCTCTGGTTTATATAAAACAGACCATAAAGATTATTCCGACAGTTCCAGGGATATTTTATATCCTCCCCGCCCGCTCTCTGACTGGGGATGAAGGGCAGAGCTATAAAATCTGCTTGGGAGGCAACCCCTTATCAGGGGCCGGCAAGGAACTGTTTGCTGAAGGCCCCGTTTGCCCAGGTGCAGCCACCATCCAGGTCTGAAACAACAGATGGCCCGGGCGTGGAAGCGAACATCCCGTTTCCTCTGGACAAGCCATGTTTACACAGGGACAAGCAGCATGAGATCCTGCTGAGGGCCGTGGAAGAGACCAGGCCCCACACCAGGCTCCACTGGGGCCCCTGCACACTGGGCGGAACGACTCCTGGGTGTATAAAACTCATACCAGGAGCATACCACCCACGAGCTAAACGCAGAGCAGCAGTTTTAATTGGAGTGTTTGAAGAAATTATGTAAGTTGCTAAATAATCAAAAGCATCGTTTTTATAGTATAAAGAGGGGTTTGTTTTATAATATAAAGGAAATGCAAAAATTCGCATTAATTTTTAAAATAAAAAGCCAGATATCAAAGGATCTCTGAGCTTGAGGTGGGCTGCTTCAGGTGATGCCCTTTGACCTTCCTGGGCACACACTCACCAGCCTCTTCCACAAGGGCTACTTAGTACAAAAGCTTGAGAAGCTTTAGGGGTATATATACTCGGGCTTTCTTTCATTCCACACACACTCCCTGGGTGTCTGACCTGTGCCAGCCATGGTTTTAGGCACTTTGGAGTTAATGCACTTGAGTTTCTGGGCCTCAAGTTTGTTTTTTGTTTGTTTGTTTTGTTTAAATCTGTAAAATGGAGATAATGAATTTACCTCACTGGGTTATTGTGAAGATTAAATTCCTTCTTTTTATCTACCTACCTACCTAGCTATCATCTCCTAGAACAGCGCCTGGTAGTCAGCAGAGATCCAATTACTTGTAGCTCCTGTCCCCCAACCATGGGTAAAGGCAACAGTGATGTCTTCCAACAAAGCAGACATCCCTTAAAACAATTCCACTTCTACCCTCTAAATCCTCCTTTCAACCACTATAGTCATTTGTCATTTCTCCTCCAACACAAAAGTTCACTGAGCAGCATTACCTTATACAGAGAAGGTTAATTCTAATTCGTTCAACCAATATTTATTGAGTTCCTACTCTGTGCCAGGCATACCACAGAGAACAAGAGAAAACCCCTGCTCCCCTGGAGCATACAGGGGGGAAGATAGACAACAAACAAACAAAAATATATGAACACACCAGGTAGCAGTAAGTACTTTTAGGAAACACAAAGCAGGGCAAGGGAGTGGGCTGGGATGCTAATTTACATAGGGTGGGGTGGTCTGCAAAGACCCAAGAAAGTGACATTTACACAGACCTCAAGGAAGCGAGGCGGTGAGACGAGGAGACAGCGTGCAGCAGATTAATAAGCAGACCTGGGACTCGGCACCCAGGTTTCTGAGCCCCTGGTGCTCTTCCCACTGCACTAGCTCTAGGCCAGCAGAAGGGAGGGAGGACACCGCCGTGACCCATGGGCGCATGGGAGAAAGTGTTATTTCCAGCTATAATTTTTAGTTAACTTTTCTATTTTTCTTTTTCTCTTTATGCATTTTAATATACATAATATAAAAATACATGTACTGGGGATACAGACTTAAACATCTTTTACTAAAGACGCGCAAAGTCCGAAATGCCTGCAAAGCCCTGCTGCTCCCTAGGTGAGTCTCTACCTACCGTACTCCAGCCTGGCAGGGGACCTGACCAAGCCCGGGGGAACTCTCCTCGCCAGTTGCACTTGGAATGCAAGAACCTGCCCAGATGCAGGCAGGCTGGCCTCCCTCCCTGGCTCGGGAAAGTGCCATCAGCTCCAGAGCAGCGCTCAGGGCCGACTGGTCGTGCCAACTCTGGGTGACACCTTCCAGTCAATCCTGCTATGCTGCTTCGGGTAACACAGCCCAGCACGGCCCTCTCGGTCCAGGGGAGCCAGGCAGATGCAGCCACCACAGCGGGCTGTGCACTCCCCTCAGCCTCCCTGACCGCAGATTTCACTCAGCTCCAGCCACGCCTGGCGATGCTGAAGTATACCATTTCATTGATTGTATCACCAGCGAGAAAGGTCAAAAGGATGCTGATGGAGACAAACAATGCCCCCATGTCTCATTTTGTTAGCAAATTAATAGTAATACAGCCAGGGAAAGAGGTGGGATAGGTTCAGTATTTACTGAGTCAGAACAATCACAGTTCTCGCCACTCAAGTACAGGGGTGCCTCCGGTGGATGGTGCTGGTCAGGAAGGGAGCAGCTGAGGGTGCAGATCAAACACTCCTCAAGCCCCAGGCCAGCCTCAGGCCTGGGAGTCGGGACAGGAGCCTCACAGCTCACTCCCTGATGTGCGAGAACCAAGCCAAGAGCTAGCCTGCGGAGGCCACCACAGCTGCGTTCCTCCCGAGCAAGGGGACACCTCAATGCTTCCTGGGTCGAGCAAGTCACACGCGTGTAAAGCAGGAAGGTGGTGAGACAGGAGGGAATGGAGGAACCTGAGGGTGGCAGCCAGAGAACACACTCTCGTCTAAGGCGAGATTAATTACACGTCTGTCTTTCTTCTCCTTCTATTTTTTTTAACACTGTACAGGCCAATAAAACAAAATGATTCCAACAAGAAAAGGTCTCCCTCATCGAAAAAGCCCACCCCATACAACACAGCTGAGGGTGGGTGAGGTCTGTGGGTAACCATACCGTAATCTCTGGTCTGAAGACTGTTCCAAAACTTTCTAAAGACCCACTTTTAACATCCTAAGAAAAGTAGTGTGGCGCTGAGGATGGGGTGGTTTCTGGAGGGCAGTGTGTGCAGTGGTTAGACTCTTGGAGTGACATCAAACCAACTAAGTTCAAACTCAGCTCTGCCATTCACTGGCTGTACAACCTCAGTTCAATTTCTTGGCCCCTTTTATTGTTCTGTAAATGGAGAAACCACCAAACTCACAGATAGGTATCGGAGGGACTAGCATTAAAATGAGGTAAAGCATGCAATTGCCCAGAACTTACAAAACAGGCTGTTTAATACATGCATCTAAAATTTAACATGGCCAGAACAGAACTGTTTTCCCCAGCCCCAGCCTCTTTCTCTCGACCTCTGATCTTTCCCACCTCAGTGGACAGCATCACTACCACCCAGATGCGCAGACCAAAGACCCTGGGATCCCACAGCCGAACCGGGGAGTGCACTGGATCTGGCTCAGTCGCGCTCACAAGAGCTAACTGCATCGTCCACTGTGAGGTTGGTAGCCTGGCATCAGCCATGGTGGGGATATTACACCACAGAAACTGGCACACTACACCCTGGCTAGCTTACCAGCATTCCACTGTCCTAATTACATGTAAGCCCTATTGACTCTACCTCCAAAATAGCCTGATTCCAGTAATTTCTCACAGTCCACTACCAGGTCCCAGTTGCCACTACCTGTCACCCACCTGGAAGACCACGATCGTCTTCTTCCTGTCACCCTGCTTCCTTTCTTGCCCCTCCACTGCCATCCTCCCCAGAGCAGCCAGAGTGAACTCTCCAAGTATAAATCAGAGCATAGCTGTCTTATAATTAACTCCCGCCAACCGCTTCTCACCATGCTCAGAAAAACTTCCTGAGGGCCCTGCCGGCCCCTCCCAGAGCTCCCTTCCCTCTACCTTCTCCCTCACTCGCCTGGCTTCAGCCACCCTGGCAGCCTTCCCGTC
The DNA here is from genome assembly GCF_965194805.1 of Balaenoptera borealis. Classification (NCBI taxonomy): domain Eukaryota; kingdom Metazoa; phylum Chordata; class Mammalia; order Artiodactyla; family Balaenopteridae; genus Balaenoptera; species Balaenoptera borealis. The sequence continues at coordinate 27,824,087 of NC_138878.1, read as the reverse complement.
TCCAGGTCATCACATGCTCACCACTATCCTGTTCCTTCTGTTTGGAAAGTTCTTTCCCCAGGTCTCTGCATGGCTGCCCCTTTCTCACCACTGGAGTCTAAGCTCAGATTTCATTCCTTAAGGAAGACCTCCCCTGACCACCTTAGCTACAGCCGTCCCCCAGCTAGCCTCCATCACACTTCCCTCTTTTACTCTCTGGATGGCCTTCAGTACCTGCAATTTATTATTTGTGTGTTTGTAGGTCTTCCTGAAACTAGAATGGCCGCTCCCTGAGGGCAAGGACTCTGACTCTTCCTTTTACAGCCACATTACCAGGGCTAGAACAGTACACACAGCAGACATGTCATTACTGATAAATGGGGCTATGATTATTAGGCCACTGATTAACCCATTCCCTCTCTGCTAGAGTGGTCTCCATCCTCCCATTAGAAGGCAGGGAAGATGCTCCGGCCCCACCAGAAAGCACATACCTCGGTGCTAACCTGACAACCAAGTAAAGCTCAGATTCAACTAGTTACAGGCCAAATAATTCCTGTTAGTACCCTCCGGGTGACCAGGGAGTCAGCACTTCCAAACCTTCATTTCCTCATCTGTAAAGCTAGCAAAATCATACCTGCCTCAAGGGATTACTGTAAATCAAAGTAAGTGCCGAGCCCAGCCCTGGCATACAGTAGGAACACATTAGTGTCCTTTTCATGGTACCACCCACCATACCTTCCATTCCTCCATGAGTTACCTGGTACCCCTGACATTGTAACACTTGACATTTCTTGCCCAGAAAAGAACAATTCTGACTTTGCTCAACTCTCCTCAAACAACCAGACACAACGACAAAGCCCTCATTCCAAAGAGACAGCATAAATGCCACATTCTGCTCTACAGTGATATAACGCTTTCCCTGTGGCTGCCTCGTGTCAGGGGCAGCCTGGCACAGCTGAGGGCCCAGAGATATGGGGCACCACCCCATCCCGCTTTAGCTGGCTCTCATGAAGAGAGGGGACACTACCAGCTGCCCAGAAAGATCTCATTGGCTGCCAAGCTGCACTCAGCCTAAGCAGAGCCAGAGAGCCCTGGGGATGACAGTGCATCTCTGTCCCGGAGTGTGATGTGAATGTTTTCCAGCCATCTCTCTGAAAGGGTCTTGAAATGCAGGGTTCACTTGGGACCCTGGAGGTGTCCAGATGGGTTAGAGATGGGGCAACCGAGTCCCAAGGAGCCAAATGGTCCCTGGTTCCATCACACTGTAAGTGTAAGTGAGCAGACTACCTCCAGGTCCCCTGACTATGCCATGCAGCTTTATGTCAAAGCAGAGGGGCACTGACGTGGGCAAGAGTGAGTAAGGCATCTGCTTGCTGTCCTACTGGGTCGCTGCCGCCGGAAATCTACAGAAGCCTGAGGAACAAACTACAGAAAGGCCTTGCCAAAGGCCACCTCCAGGAAGAAAGAAAGGGAGCTCTCACTTGTCTGTTAGTTCCTCTCTCCAAGGCTGGGCCAGGGTCAGGTTCAACACCTCTATCCCATGGGACTGGCCTCCAGCTTAGCTGAGACCACAGGGTCTAGAAAGCCTGACAGAAGTGAATACAGCTTGGTGCAGAGGAAGACGTACTAGTCAGGGAGTCACAGGCTACATTTTGGGCTCTACCATTACCTGAGGCATCACCGGAGGCAGCGTCCTTCCCCACTGAGCCTCGGATTCTCAGCTGTGAAACGAGGGGCTCGGACTGGTGACCTCTCAGAGTCCCTCCATCTCTAATGGTGCTCATACAATTCATTCATTCCTTCTGGTCCTCGGTCATTCATCCAACATACATTCCCTGAGCATCTTTTCTGGGCCAGGCACTGTGTTAGGTACTACAGGGGATGAAAGAGATGGATAAAATGCAGTCCTTTCCCTCAAGGAGTTTTGAATCTTATCCCTTGTCAAGTTACTTAACATCTCCAAGTCTCAGTTTCCTCAAAATAAAACAGGTTTGGTAACAATTCCCACAGCTAACACCAAATAAGCATTTACCAATGTGCCAGGACTGATCCTCATAACCCAAAGGCGGGTACCATCATCTTCCTCACTTAACAAAACCAAGAAGTCAAGCACTTTTCCCTAGGTCACTTCGATAAGCAGAATAATGACCTTCCCAAAGATGGCCACACCCTAATCCCTGGAACCTTGCAAAAGGGGCTTTGCAGATGTCATCAAGGTTATGGACACTGAGAAGAGGAGATTATCCTGGATTATCCAGATAGGCCCAATCTAATCACACGAGTCCTTAAAAGCAGAGGACCTCTCCCAATTGGGTCAGAGAGAGATGCAAACCTAGAAGAGGGATCAGAGAGGCGTGACGAAGCAGGACTCACCACTTCTGAAGACGGAGGAAAGGGGCCACAAGCCAAGGAATGTGGCAGCCTCTAGAAGTTGGGGACAGCCCTCGGTTTACAACCAAGAAGAAGAGGGGGACTCCTACAACTGCAAGGAACTGAATTCCACCAACAATCCAAAAGATTAAGAAACAAATTCTCCCTACCGACTCCAGAAAGGAACACAGACTGCCAATACCTTGATTTTAGTCTGATGAGACCTGTACCAGACTTCTGACCTAAAGCACACTAAGAGAATAAATGTGTATTGTTTTAAGCCATGAAACTTGTGGTAATATGGAACAGCAGCAAGAGAAAACTAATATAGTTGCTACACACCCAGAAGGTGTTGGAGCTGGGTGCTGGGGCTCCAGGGCCCGCATTCTACGTAGGACCTTTGTGCATAACATGGACACTCAACCATGCTGTGACGCTCATCTCATGGAGAGTGCCTGAGATAACCCTCACCACGCCTGGTGCACAGCAAGTGCTCCAAATATGGTACTACTATTGTCACCCTCCTCATCAGCTGTTACAACCTAGCAGCAAAGCTATGTTGCACTGTTTCCCCGTGTATCAAATGAAGGGACTGGACTACATGCTCTCTTGCTCTCCCCGGACCTGGCTCTTCTGGGTTTATCCTCCGCTCACTCCATTTCTGCATTTCCACCTAAGATGGAAGCACAGGCTGCCAGGCTCCATGCTGAGCCTCAAGCCTTCAGCGGGGCTGACAGAATTCCCTGCACCTGGTGAGCACACATGAAGGGGATAAGATCTCACAGGGGCAATGGCTTTCATGCTCTTTTGGAGGCCACCAATCCAGGGAATTCCAGGGCTCCAGAGCTTGGCGGGGGGTGGCAGGGGGGTGCATTCTAATCTAGATTGTCACATCACCCTGGCTGTAGAGGGGCAAACCCCAGGCCCAATTAAGGGCTTATTTTATTTTATTATTTTTTAAGGGTTTATTTTAAGGATACCTTTAGACGGGCAGCCTACTACGTCCTGCGCTAACAACCCTAGTGTTCTACAATTTCTAGGGAGCAAGGGGGTCCTCTACCAACCCCATGGTCTGTTGCAGAAATAATGGAAAAGGACTGCAAAGCTTGTTGCAAATAGAAGAGGCTGCCTCACTTGCCCTCCAGAGCTGTGAACACGTTGCTGCTCCCTCCCACTGACATGCTCTGTTCTTAATAAGGCTCCCATAAAGATCTCTCCTTCGAGATAATCATAGACTCTCAGGGGCATGCCACTCTTAGCTGTCAGCATCACTTAGGAAGACCTTATAAAGGCTTTCTAAACCTCCTGTTCATCTCAAAGTTGAGCTCTCTTTAAAAGCCTGTTAAATCCCACTGCAAAACTTCTGTGCTTGACTCCTGGCTTTTTTCCTAAGTTTCTCCCACACCCCACCTGGCCTCCTTCTCCCCACCCCCAGAAGCAGAGGCTTGGGTCCAATGGCTACATTCTCTCTGAGCACCATCGCTGGCTCTGGTGCTGGTCACCGTTCCCTCTGCCTCGGTTTCCTCTCACACCCTGGGTGGGATGAAAAATTAAAGACCACAGGATACTGGCGCATGTACAACTTTGTCAAAATAGTAACGATGACCACAAAGTCACAACCGTGCTTCCATCCTCTGTTCACTGTGACAAGCTGCCTTTGGAGAATTAACAACTGTTCTCAAACAACAAGGCTATAATCTCATTATCAGGTCCGGACCGTCTTAATCTGCCATCAAGGCCAGGTGCGGTGGATGCACAGACTGCCTTTGGGAGACTATTAACCCCCATATACAAATATTGTTTTTACAAATGCAAAAAAATGCAGGAGCATTTTTCTGAGGAGACTCTTCATAGCTTCCATCAGTTTCTCAAAGGAGTCTGTGACCCAAAAGACATTAAGAATGCTGGTTTTAGGAACTAAACTCCTCCAGGAGGCTCTGATGAACACTTACAGGAGAAAGTTCAAGTATCATTCTGTTCTGGTAGCCTGGAACTGTCATGGAACCTGGCCACAGTAGGCTCTTAGTAAATGATTTTTTTTTTAATAAATTTATTTATTTATTTTTGGCTGCGTTGGGTCTTTGTTGCTGCACGCAAGCTTTCTCTAGCTGCGGCGAGCGGGGGCTACTCTTCGTTGCGGTGTGCAGGCTTCTCATTGCGGTGGCTTCTCTTGTTGCGGAGCACGGGCTCTAGGTGCGCAGGCTTCAGCAGCTGTGGCACGAGGGCTCAGTAGTTGTGGCGCACGGGCTTAGTTCCTCCGCGGCATGTGGGATCTTCCCGGACCAGGGACCAAACCTGTGTCCCCTGCATTGGCAGGCAGATTCTTAACCACTGCGCCACCAGGGAAGTCCCAGTAAATGATTTTTAAAAGAATGATTTTGAAAGCACTCTCCGAGGTGATTTCTTCATGGGGGGAGGAAAAGGTGCATGGGGGAGGTGGGGGTGAATTTTTGCAGGCAGGTGGATATGACGGCAGACCCCCAGGCTAGGAGGCCTAGAGTTCTGGTCCCAGGTCTGCCTCCAACTTCAGTTTACCGGCAAAAAGAGGCCAGAGCCATTTGTCCTGCATGGCTGTCCAAGGAGCTATGGGGAGCTTTGTCATCTTCTGCCTTTCCTGTTGTGTTTCTGTGGCTACCATTCCAGTCCTATTGTTTCTCAGCATCAGGATGACATAAACGTTTCCTCCGTTCTATTGGATATTTGGACTGATCAGGGCCTCCTCTAGTTCCAGAAACTCAAATTCTCAGGCCTTGGAGGGCCCAAGGCACCAAGGCCTGCCCTACTGACGGGAGCCATGTGGTAGGTTTTCCTGCTGCTCTGGGGCCTTTAGTACACACCTCCAGATGCTTCTCTCTCAGGGGCTATTTCACAGGTTGGGGGCTTCAGGATTCTTCCGGAGAACAGAGGAAGTCAGAGCCATGACAGAGCCACACAAAAAGCAGAACGTGGCAATGGACAAGGGCCTGCATCAATGGTCAAGAGATGTTGGTTCAAGTCTTAACTTGTGGTATGTTCCTTGACCTAGGAAAAGTTAAGTTTCCTCTGTATTAGTATCTTTATCTGGGGGATGGGGCATAGGGTGGGAGAAGGAAAGATCTCTTATTATCTGACACAAAAGAAAAGTCTTTAAAGACCTCTGGTTTTCTGGAAGGCAACTGCAGTCATGATGCTCTGACCAACTCAAGGGCCCCTCAGGGCGCCTTTTGCTGTGAGAAAGTGGAAACAGGAACAGAGATGCGATGGGGCACCTTAGCTTTCCAAGACTGGCCGGCTTCTGAACCACACGAGAGCCTCCTCCCTAAGGTGGGGTCTTGCCAGAGAGGGCAAGGTTAGGTGAGAACTCACTGCCAGAAGGTCTCTGGAGCTCCAGGAAGGCAGGGGAATAGGAAGGGTAAATCATAGCAGATTTTAACCCAATGTGGTGGTTTCAACTCAAGATCCCGTGGGATGGGAACGCTGTGGTGATCGGGCACCAGTACCCTCCCCGAGTCCACCACATCTCCACCAGCAACTGAGGCCTTGACATTAGGTGGTCATGGCCCACAGTGACCTGAGGGTCGAGTGACTGCTCTCAGGAGTGGGTCAACTCAGAGGTGTGGCTGGGGGTGGAGGCAAGGAATGGCTGCAACTCTGCACATTCCCTCAAAGCGGTGTCTTTCACATTTTAAAAATGGTGTGGGTGCACACCAACCATGGAAAGATAACAGAAGGAGCAGTGGGTCAGTCTGTTCAATGTGCGATGGAAATGCCAGTGGCCTAGGGTTCAGAGAAGGCTTCTGTGAAGTGACATCTCTGCTGAGGCCTGGATGGTGAGTAGGATTTGGGCAGGCAAAGAGTGGGGTAAAAAGGGCTCCAGGAATAGGGCCCAGCATGGACAAAGGCCTGGAGATAAAAGAGAGAGCACACAGAGTCTGTTTCAGAAACTGAAGAAAGATCAGTGTGGTTCAAGCACAGAAGGAGGCAAGGCGACCGGCAAGGGAAGAGGCTGGAGGGGTACGCAGGGGCCAGATCATGCAGAACTTGGAGGCTGTCCTAGGGAATCAGGCCACAGGGAGTCGGCAAGTCGCTGCTGAGCTGTCTTGGGAGCAAAGCAAATGCCCTTCTTAAGCTGGCTCGTGGATCCAGTTATCATGGTGGATAGCATGGCTGGGCCCCTAGTTCACCATCAGGTCTCATCATCTCTCATTTTGTGCAGTTTTTTTTTTTTTTTAAATAAATTTATTTATTTATTTTTGGCTGTGTTGGGTCTTTGTTGCTGCTTGCGGGCTTTCTCTAGTTGCGGTGAGCGGGGGCTACTCTTTGTTGTGGTGTGCGGGCTTCTCATTGCAGCGGCTTCTCTTGTTGCAGAGCACGAGCTCTAGGCTTGTGGGCTTCAGTAGTTGTGGCACACGGGCTCAGTAGTTGTGGCTCACGAGCTAGAGTGCAGGCTCAGTAGTAGGGGCGCACGGGCTTAGTTGCTCCGCGGCATGTGGGATCTTCCCGGACCAGGGCTCAAACCCGTGTCCCCTGCATTGGCAGGCGGATTCTTAACCACTGTGCCACCAGGGAAGCCCCATTTTGTGCAGTTTTATGCTGGGACCTTTCTTGCCAAACTTAACTGCCATAGAACATTAATGCTCTGCTTTTGATTTCTCCACTGACGTTGGTACCTCATTTCCTACCCTTCCCTAACACTCACACCCCTGGAAGAACCCAAAGGGTGGGTGATGGTCCATCCCCACCAACCAGGAAAGACATTTGAGGCCCACATACAAATCACCTCCTTGCTCAAGAAAGTGTGTGCCAGTCGGGCATCCAGTTTCAGGGGAGAGCGGCTCTACTCAGTACAGCGGGGCATCTTCCAACTCCGGCAAAGGGCAGTGAGGAAATGAAGGGGTGGAACATTTGAGAGGACTTCCTAGCCCACCTGGGGCCAGCCACAGCTTGACAATTGTTTTTGGCAATTCCGAAAATATCAGAAATACACACCTGAACAAAATGCAAAGCACAACAGAACTGATTTCAGATTACGAGTTGTTTGGCACCCACCCTGCCTCCACCTCAGTAAGGGCCTCTTCCCTCCACGGAACATACAGAGCTCGTTCTCTGCTCCTTATCGAACTTCATCATGTGTTGTTAACTTCCTTGTATGTTGTATCTCTCCTACTTGATTTTTAAGCTACTCAGGAATAAGATCCCAGGGTGTCATTCATACATAACACAATGGGAATGGCACCCCTAGAACAGTGCAACCAAGGGTCCTAGGAAAGCTCTTGAGATCACCTCCTGGCTACACCCCAAGACAGTGACCCTGGACAGCTGACTTAACCTTGCTTTAGTTGTTTTATCTGTAAAAAGGGAGTCATAATACCTAACTCCCAGTGTAATGTCTGATGACTAAATAATCTTAATGCATATAAAACACCTGGCACTTGGCAGACCTTCAATGAATCGGCCTTCTTACTCCTTCTCTGCATTTTCCTACAGTTTCCAGCCCGGGGCTTTACAAATACTCACTTAAAAACTGGGTGAAGGAAGAGTCAATGCTTGACTCTAACGACAGGGGTCTCTTGCCCCTTAGGCAACACAGAAGCCATTATGTCAGCTGTGTATGAGCTTTTAGAATTCGGGCTCACGACAGAAAGCCACAGAGCCTCAAGCCTGTATAGGCAGCATCCTGAACTGAATATTCATACTACCTTACTGCAAGTGTTTAGCTAAATCTGGTGTCCTGTTAAAAATGACTATGCAGCAATCACCTTGAATTGAACAAGAATATCCAGTCTGTCACTTTTTCGCTGAATCGTAAATCAGAGAGCTCACAATTGATGCTGCAGAAAAACTCCTAAAGGCAAGGACATGTCACAAGGGACCTTTATGTATTAGGTAAACTCGAAAGATTAAAGGTTTCAGGATGGAAAACTTCCCAAATACAGCAAATAATCAATCTCAAGCCCCCAGTCATGGAATATACAGCTAGTTCATGAAGCAGTTATATTCAAATAAGACCTGTTCTGTTTTTGTTTTTTCCGGTTTCTGTCCAATAAAGATGTCCTCTCAAGGTTTAGCAGAGAGCCTTGCCCATGGTAACACAAGCTGCATAACTGAGCCCTGAGCCAAGTGCTTTTACCTGGACTTTCTCATCCAATCCCTAGTTCAAAGCTGTGGGGCAAGTGCTGTCATCATTCCCATTTCGCAACTGAGGAAACTGAGGCACCAGGAGGGTAAACAGCTTGCCAAGGTCATGCAGCTAGTAAGTGGCAGGGCCAGGCAGGCCAGTCTGCCTCTAGCGCCTGCACACTGAACCACTGGGCTTTACTGCCCTCAAAACCCGGGGGAAGAAGCTGGGCTTGGGAGTCCACTTTGTTGATAGTTTACATGAGACTTTCACATCCATGATCTCATCTGCTACTCCTGGCAACCATATGAGACTGATAACACAGGTCTTATCACCATTTTACAGGGGATAACCCGCCATCCCCCGTGAGGCTCAGAGAAGGTTAGGACTTGCCGATTCCTCACCCGGCAAGCAGCAGAGACAGGACTTGAGCGCCTGCACTTCACAATGGCAGGCAGGTTTGTGCAGGAGAGTGGACTGTGGCCATGAACTCACATGCTGGCAGTTCAGGGCATCTAAAGTGGGTGCTGGGGCATCTCCTGCCAGTCCTGTACCCCCAGCTGCAAATGTGGGGGATGAGGGAGGTTCACAGATGGCTGATGCTAGCAGCTGAGTAGGGAAAACTACGCTGTGTGGGGCATGCCTTTCTCTTCTGAGGACTCGAACATCTCCCCACGGAGCACCGCTCCCTGCTCCCCACAGAATCAGACTCTCCTGAGGCTCACAGACTCAGAGGAGCGTTGCTTAATTTTCTGGACCTTCCTTTGCTTAACAAAACACACTATTATTACCTTTTAAGAAACTGAGACATAATTTACATATAGTAAGATATATAAATCTTAGGTGTACAGCTCAATAGATTTTTATAAATGTACAACCTGTGTAACCGCCGCTGCCTAGATCAAGATGTTATTTCTCTCAGATTTTTTGCACCTAGTGTAGGAAGGAGGGGCTTAGCACTGCAGCCCTGCCGCGAACTCCTCTACTGCTTGGACCTGGCCCTAGCACCTGTGGGAAGGAATTGAAAATTCCAAGATCTGTAGGAAAAGGGAGCAGAGGGACAGGCCTAGGCTATGGAGAGAGGAGGTGGGGCAACCAGAGATGGAAGTATCCTGCACAGGAGCACGGGCAGCAAAGCCCTTCCCTCTCAATAGCGCTCAATAAAAAGCTGTGGTTTCATACGCTCAGCCATTCTTAATCCACTGGGGACCCACATACACAAATAATACATATCAAACACGTATAGTGGAGTTTCACATAAGCCCTGCGAAAACTTCTTCCCCACCCAACAGTCAATTTATGAGAAAGCCCATGACAGTGTAAATGGTTTGCTCTACTTATGGTGTAAGTTTGCCCCGATAGCACTGTGCACCATGGACCTATTTGGCTTGTGGGGTAGAACAGAATAGGAATTGGGATTCCCTCCACAGGAGGGTTACAGCCTAGATGAGGAGACAAGTCCTACACATATCAAATGTTTGCCAACTAGTAAAGAATAACAACCATAATTATTATTATGTGCCTAGTGCTGGGCTAACTATTTTCTACTCTGCTTCATACATTCCTCAAACCTACTCGCTGGAAGGTGGCACAGCCAGGATTCCAACCAGGCAGGGCTGACACCAAGGCGGGCATGGCACCCTCCAGCCCAAGCTGCTTCTCTGTGAACAGCCCACGCGCAGCATGCTCTGCTCGGCTCACGGGAGCAGGACTTAGCGCCTTCATGCTTTCTGTTCCCTCTGCCTACAAGACTCTTTCCCCATTGTACACAGCTGGCTCCTTCACCTCCATCAAGTCTTTGCTCCAATTTCATCTTCTTGGTGTGGCCTTCCCTGACCACTCTGAAAAACTGTAGCATCCCCTCCGCATTCTTTAATCCCCCTTTCCTACACGGTAGGACCTCACTAAATACCTGAAGAGTGAAAAAATGAATGAACAATAATGTTGGTGGAAAGCTTTTTAACCAAAGGGTTTCAAACACTTCAGTGCAAAGACTATAAACATCTGAAAATAGCCAAATTCACATTCCCTCTTCCCTGGAAGAATTGCTAGTGCAGGTCTTGACCAAAAAGTAGCAAGTGCATCCAGCCTGGCTTAGCTGAGTGACCTTAAGTTCTCGTGCAGGTGAGCAGACATCCTTGGTGCCCACCATTGGGGAGGGCTCCCCAGGAACCCTCTCATGCAGCCTGACCATGTGTGACACCCATGCCATTTTACAGAAAGGGCCAAGCAGAACACTTTTGCTACAGAGATTCTTCATACCAGCCTCCTTGCTGCTAAAGTCAGGCCAACAACATTTGTAACAAATGACAGTACATCACTCTTATCTGGAAGCCACTTGTCCAGCAATTTCTGTGAATCGAAACCTTGCCAGGAGTCATGAAGGACAACGAAGAACTCTGAGCAGCAGATTGCACAAGAGCAACCTTGTCACCATCACTTACATTTGTAGAGCATTTCACGGTTGCCAATTCGTTTTTACATACTTAATCCCATGTCATACGTAAGCAGAAACGCAGAAAGTCCAGGTACAGGCACCAAAGCACAAACACTCTACTTTACAAGAGTTCCTCAGGTCCTCGCCTGTATCCTATTGATTCTTGCCCTACACACTATTGTGACAAAGCCAGTCATTTCGTTTTCCAGGCCACTGCAGATTCAGAGTAGAAGAAGAGAAGGGGAATAACGTATGAGGTAGGAACACTGAAAGAGCAAGACGTGACAGATGACAGCAAGTGAAGAGACTGGAAAGTTACATAAAGCATATCAAAGCAGAATGAATTGCATTCCAGGACCACTGGGGGGCGGGGGGGGCAGCTAGGGCGGAAAAAAAGTCTGCACATCAATTGCCCTTTGGGGCACTGCTGATTTTTAGCATCAAAGCAATAACAAAAAATGATGACTTGGGGCCACCAGGACAAAGGTTAAATACTGTGTTCAGCACTCAATTACTTTTGGTAACACCATATGACTACTTTCTTTTGTAAACGTCCCTCCTAGTTTCTAAAAGTCTCCTTGAATTGATAAACAGAGTTTGAAAAGAACATTTACATTTTTTAAAAAGTAAAACCCACTTTCACAAGTAGCACTGTGACAGGACTTCCTGGCTTTTCTCAATTGCTAAAGATCTTCCTCCCATCAATCGCCAAGTAGCCTAAGCCCGCACACTCACATTTCAGATCCAGGCTAAAATCCAGCTTGTCCCTTCCTCTTCCCCCCTACTCCTCATTGTTTAGCTCTGGGGTTGCATAATTTACAGTCACCCTGCGAAGGGAAGGGCCGTGTGTTCCAGAGTAGGAAGCTGTCACGCTGACTAGAGCACTGCTGGGCTGCATTCACATACAGAGCGTTGCACAATTCCTCTGCACAGCCAGCAACAGCAAACCTCCTCCTTGAGTGCAGGCAGCTCCTGACAATCAGCGAGATCAGGGGAAAGGGGTGCCGGGAAGGCCTGCAACCATAAATTCGCTTTAATTCACTGTATAACAAAGCAGGGTGGTAAAACCGCAACCATATTTTCAAGTCAGGACTGAAACAAGAGGCCCAGGGCAACACCTAATTTGGTTCCTAGAACCCAACACGTTGTGAACTCATTTTTTCGGTTGAGAGGGAACTATGTAGGGGGGCAGGGGTGGAAACTGATCTTGGGACTTTGGGTGAACGTAACCCAAGAGCTGACAATAAGCAGGCCTTCCTGAGTCCAAAGATGCTAGGACAGCTTTATTAGAGGCAGCCCAGATCTGCAAGGGCTGGGGCCCTGGGGGACAGCATGGTTGGGACAGGAGTTCCCAGAGAGTTCAAAACCTGAGTGCAGAAGGTGTGCTGACTGGTATATGTATGACAGAGCAACAGGACTCCTCCAACTCTGGAATGTCCACTCAGCAATGAACCAAGGTGTGACCCTGAACAAGTCTTTCAGATAACCTGAGTCTCACTTTCTTCATCTCTAAAATGGGGATAACCAGTAACCTGCCACCAGTAAGAGTTAAGCTGATCATGTATATTAAACATCTTAAATAATATGTGTTCAATAAATGTTATTTCCTTCTCCCCAGCTGGCTTCCCCCAGCCCTTCCTGAACAGTCTCCCTTGAGAAGTCAAGGGAGAAAAAGGAGCACATTCATTCTTGCTCTGGTACTAGCTAGCCATGGGAACCTGGACAGTTAACTCCCTTCTCTAGGCCTCACAATCTACAATTAACCATTAGAATTTATATAAAAATTAAATAAGGTTGATGAATACAAAATCAATACACAAAATCAACTGTATTTCTGTATACCAGCAACAGATACAAAATGCAATTCAAATGCTTATACCATCACCTTAGGAAGCCTTTCCAGTCAAAAGACCTGAATTGCTATAGTTGCTGCTAAAAGCATGTCAGTTGAGCTGTATTCCTGTCTGGAGTTGGGTAGAGTAGGGGGAGTTTGGGATTCAGAAAAGGGGAGAGGATAAAGAGAATAGTTCTATGTCAAAGGAAGGGAGGGAGGGAGGAGGCAAACAAGCTAGATATTCTGTACACTGTACAGATTCTGGGTGCTGGCAATATTTAATGAGAACACCCTTCAGAGCGTTCTATGTTTTTAGCACAAGTCAATTTAGATGATAACCCTAAAATTGAGTATCTGTCTAAATTAGAAGAGTAATCTAATGTCAAGACCAAGAAATACCAACAACGTTGGAACAGTTAAATTAGTATCTAAAATGTTGTGACAAATACCATACGACCTCACTTACACATGGACTCTCTAAAAACAAAACCCCAACCTAGCTCACAGACACAGAAAACAGACTGGTGGCCGCCAGGGGCAGGGGGTGTCAGGTGGGCAAAATGGGTGAAGAGGGTCAAAAGGTACAAACTTCCAATCATAAAATAAATAAGTCATGGGGACTTATTTATTTTATAGGGACATATAGTACAGAATGGTGGCTATAGTTAGTAATACTTCATTATTGCATATTTGAAAGTTACTAAGAGTAGATCTTAAAAGATCTCATCACAAGAAAAAAAATTTTTTGCAACTATGTATGGTGACGAATGTTAACTAGACTTATTGTGGTGATCATTTCACAATGTATACAAAGATCAAATTATTATGTTGTACACCTGAAACTAATATAATATTATAAGTCAACTGTCCCACAATTAAAAAAATAAACTATTAGTGTCAACAAAAAATAAAAATGTAAAAAATGCAATTCATAAAAAGAAGCAATTATAAGACCATTGTAAATATCAAGTATCCAGCTATAAATTTAACAAAAAGTATATAAGCCCTCTATGGGAAACATTATAAATATTTTTAGGAGAAATTATGATAACCTAAATAGGTGGTGAGGGCTTCCCTGGTGGCGCAGGGGTTGAGAATCTGCCTGCTAATGCAGGGGACACGGGTTCGAGCCCTGGTCTGGGAAGATCCCACATGCCGCGGAGCAACTAAGCCCGTGAGCCACAACTACTGAGCCTGCACGTCTGGAGCCTGTGCCCCGCAGCAAGAGAGGCCGCGATAGCGAGAGGCCCGCGCACCGCGATGAAGAGTGGCCCCCGCTTGCCACAACTAGAGAAAGCCCTCGCACAGAAAACGAAGACCAAACACAGCCATAAATAAACAAATAAATAAATTAATTAATTAATTAATTAAAAAAAAAAAATAGGTGGTGAAACATAACATGCTCATAGATCAGGAGGACTCAAGATGTAAAGATATCAATTCTACCCAAACAGATTAGAAAGAAAGAAAGAAATACTACTCAAAATCCCAATAGCAGTGGGGTGTGTGTGTGCGTGTGTGTGTGTAAAACATAAACTGATTTTTACATTTACATGCAAACACAAAGGACTGAGAACAGCCAAAACACTCATGAATATGCCCAAGGTGGGGGGGATTTACTAAACCAAATATCCAGACCTGTTATAAAGCTACAATAATCAAGACAGTGTGGCAATGAGCTAGGAGTCAAGAGTCTGATGGAATGGAACACAGAGCCAAAAAACAGATCCCTGTGTATATAAACATTTGATTTATGACAGAGGTGGTTCTACAGAACAGTGACCGAAAAAAAATCTCTTTTTCAACAAGTGGTGCTGGGACAAATGGGTATCCATTTAGGGGAAAAAATGAAACTGGAACCCTATCTTACACCATATACAAGAATCAACTGCAGGTGAATCAAGCACCTAAATATGAAAGGGAAAAGCTTCAAAGCTTTTTGAAGAGGGAAAAAAAGGATAACTTTTGCCATCTCAAAGTAAAACACAGATCTCTTAAACAGGACACAAAAACACTAACCAAGAAGGGGAAGATTGAAAAATCTAACATAAAAATAAGAACTTTTTAAAATCACAGTGTATCATTAATAAAGTGAAAGGACAAAGGGCGGTAATATTTATAATGAATAAAACTGGAAAAGGACTCTTGTCCAGAACATATAAAGAACTGCTACAAATTAATGAGGAAAAAAACCCTAATTTTAAAAAAGTAACAAAAGAACAGGTGCCTCACAGAAAAGGAAATCCAAAATGTCCAATCAATATATGAAAAGCTGTTCAGCCTCATTAGCAGAGCATGTAAAGTAAAACCACAATGAGATACACTATCAATTTGGCAAAAATTTAAAAGTTTCACAACACCAAATATCGGCAAGGATTTAGAACAACCCAGGAATTCTGCTAGTGCAGAGACTGTAATATGGAAAAACCACTGTGGAAAACAATGTGGCATTATCTAATATAATTGAAGATTCCCAGCAATTCTACTCCAAAGAACCATTTACAAACGTATGTGCCTCAGGATATAAATCTACATGGGTACTCATAGCAGCATCCTTCATAATTGCCCCAAACTCAAAATAACCCAAAGGCACATCAACAGTAGAATGGATAAATAAATTGCAGGGTAGTCAGAGCTGGTATATAATGCTGTATAGCTATATAGCAGTGAACTGAATAATGTATGGCAAATTCATGAGCATACACAAATATTTGTGAATGCTCCATAGAAAAACTGTAAATATTCAGAAGAGAATGCTATAAAATACTATATAGCAATAAAAATGAATGAACTACACCTATGTACAACAACTTGAATAAATATTACAAATTCAATGTTGAAGGAAAGATGCAACTTAATACATAACAGTATGATTCCAATTAGGTCAAAACCAGGTAAGAATAAACTGTTCGATAAGAAGATGCATGTATAGGTGACAAACTCTAAAGAAAAGCAAGGAAACACCATGAAAATCAAGGTAGTGGGGAGTGAGGGAGAGAGCTACGATCAAGAAGGGATATTTAGGGACCTTCTTTACATGAGTGCATGCTTTTTAAACACGTGTTAAACATGTAAGATTAATGCACATTTTGCATATGTATTGATCTATGTCACAAAAATACTTTTTTGCTACAAAAAAAAAAATTTCAATGTTACCTCCTCCAGAAGTCTTTCCATACCACAAACCTAGGTAGGTGCTCCCTCGGCATCCTCCACCTCTCAGCTGGCTGTAATGCCTATTAACTTAAGGGCATCTCTGCCCTCAAGGGCAACCATGGAGCCTGTCTTGGCTCACCATTGTATCCTGTGTCTATACAGTGTTGAGCACATGGTGAGTGCTCAACAAATATAAATTAATCGACGACTGCACTGAAAGATCTGAGTTGGTAAAAAAGTAATTAGCTCCAGACCAATCAACTGACAACCAGCAGAACGTACTGAGTGATGTTACGGAAGGAGAGGCCCACCTGGAGTCAGAAAAACTAGGCTCTGGTTCCATCATGTACTGGCCATATCGCCTTAAATACATCACTTTTTTCACTGATAGTAAAAATACTACAAATAGCTACCATTTAGGGAACTTCAACATTATGCTAAGTGCTTTTAGCTGTGTTACCGCATTTAATCCTCACAGTGTATCTGCAATGAGTTTAATTTTTTTTCAATCTCTTTTTAATGATTAGGAAACCGAGGTTCTGAGAGATGAAATGATTTTCCCCAAAGTACACGACAGCCAACAAATGGCAAAGCCAAGATCTCCAAAATTCATGCTTTCCTGATAGTGCTACACTGATTCTCACCTCAGTTTTTCATCTATAAAATGGGGATACAGGAATGTCTGTGTGGCCTGACAAGACTGTTGTAAGTAAAGCTCCAAGGCAATTAACAAATGTAGAAGCAGCCTGTAAACTCTAGAGCGCCATTCAAAGGTAAGGAAAATAATATGTAATAAGCATCTACCATGGGCCCACACAAAACAAGCAGATGGTTTCTACCCACATTGAGCTTTCAAGCCAATTGTAAAGGAAAGCTATGTGAACAGGAAAACTAGGAACACACATCAATAAACTGATTTAAGGAAGCCTTTAGGAAGAGCACCCAATATAGGCTCAACTGTCAGACCAGCAGTGGGTGTACTGCTTGGGCTGTGCAAGGATGGCTCTCTCGTCCACCAGCCACGCAGCAGCACAGCCAGAGGTATTCTGTTAAGGCATACTACAATTTTTTTTTTCTTAATTAAAAAATGTACTTTTTTTTTTTTGGCCGTGCTGCGTGGCATGCAGGATCTTAGTTCCCTGACCACAGATCGAACCCGTGCCTCTTGCAGTGGAAGTGCAGAGTCCTAACCACTTGACAACCAGGGAACTCCTAAAAAATGGACATTTTACAAGTCAGATTTACTGAAGTATAACTTACTTACAGTAAATTCACTCTTTTTGGGTATACAGCTTGATGAGTTTTGATAAACATATACAGTTGTGTAACCACCAATTAAGAGACAGAATATTTTCTGTCACCTCCAAAAGTTCCCTTGTTACCCCCTTGTAGTCAATCTCTCTCTCCTACCATCCCTAGAAACCAGTGATGTGATTTCTGTCCCTATCGTTTTGCTTTTTCCAGAATGCAGAGGAATCTTTTTAATACATAAGTCAGGTCAAGTCGTCCTATGTTTTAAGCCCCCATGGCATTCAGAATGAAACCCAAATGCCTCTCCGTGGGTTGCACGGTGGCTCCTCTCTGCCTCTTTAATCCCATTTCGCATTACTTTTCCTTCCCTGTGGTCCAGCCTCCCTGGCTGCCTTTTTGCTCATTTCTGCCTTAGGGCCTTTGCATCTGCTCTTCCCTCTTCCTCAGCTCTTTCCTGACCAGCTTTCTTTCCCTCATCTCCTCTCACCACTCCCCACTGTTTGAGCCCAATTTCTTCCTTTCGAACAAACACATCACTACATGAAATGACCTTGCTCATTCATTTACTTGTTTACTGTCTATCCCCCTTCTCTAAAGCTGTAAGGTCCTTAAAGGCAGGGAGCTTGTAAGTCTTATTAAGAGCTCCGTTCCTAGAAACTTAGAAAACGCGAACCCATGGTTGGGCTTCCATTGGGATTCACAGAATGAACACACGTGTGCCAAAGAAGTAGGGACTAGTGAGGTCCACGTGGTTGAAACTCTAAGAAGATTCAAAGAAGAAACAGGCCTTATATTGCATGCACATGGGGGGAAAAAAAAAGGTAGGAGGACTGGTCACAACTCCGAACCAGGGTCTCCCTACTGCCATTCTACCATCCCTTCCCCAAAGTCCCCAATGATGGGGCCACAGAGTGCCTGCGACACAGAGCCGGGGCCTCTCCCATCCTGGCCCTCTGGAGCCGTCAGGCTTGTTTCTCTCCTGAGGCCTGGGTCCCTTCAACTCTTCTTTGCCCACCTGGCTGGAGCTCCCACACACAGCCAGCTCAGGCTCACGGGCCTTCTTTCTCCTATCCATGTGAATTCAGAGAGGCAGGGGGAGCCCAGGGGTTATTCTGTCTTGCACTCTTCCCCGGGGAAGAGCCACACAGGACCCTGGTCTTGTAAACCCTGAGAGATTATGAGACAAATTCCTGCCTCGCAGGGCCCCACGTGCTCAGCGAAGGGTACACATGGACACGACATGCACTGGTGTCCACAGTTCCCTGAGCTGATGTCCCAGTTTTCTCTCTCAGTTAGCACTAGAGTTCTGAAAGCTTAATTTTGTTATAATTTATTATCTCAGTTGGGGGTGGCCAAGGGAGAAGGCGGGGAATTCCTTTGCCACGAGAACATCTGTTTTGCTGGATAGCAAAACTTAAATTATGACCTCAAGACTTGAGCAGAAGCTTATAGCTCGTTCGGTCCAGTCTCCTAATTTTATATGTAAAGATACTAAATCCTAGAGAAGTTAAGGAACTTGCCTGGGGCCAACAAGCTAAATAGGGACAGAGCTGGGGTAGAACTCAAATTTCCTTAATCCCAGTTCAGCCTTATCTCCACCTTACAATGTTCTTGAATTTGGCTTTTATCCCTTCCCCTCCACTGAAACTGCTCTTTGAAGGCCACTAATAGCCTCTATCACCAAATGGCCTTTTCTTAGTCCTCATCTAACTGGACAATGCCACGGAACAGAACTGTGCTCACCACACAAAACTTCCTGAAGCACACGTGGCAGGGCCTCCTCTTGTGCCTCTGACCTCCAGCCCCTTTTCCCAGTTGGAGCTACCTCTGGGTCTATCGAAGGCAGGCTCCCCTGCCTCACTCACCTCCACAATGTGGGGGGTGGAATCCTTCCCTGAGACCCCTTCTCCTCTTCATCTGCATTCCCACCCCAGGGGCACTGCATCCACTGACTCTCATGGTCTTACCACACAGGGCAGCCAAGAGTCCCCTACTCTCCTTCCAGCCCCGACTTCTCTTCCCCAAGAAAACCACTGAACATTGCGAACATGGAAGTTATCCTGCAAGGACCGGAAATTCGTGCTTGCGGTCTGACTCGCCATCTTCCCTCTGCTACTTCCCTTCCTGCTCTTATGCTTCCAAACTTGACGGCATAACTAAACTCCAAAACCCAGGTTCAAAACTGGGAGGACTATTCTGATCTACTCCTTTCTCCCCATGTTCAACTAGACACCAGGTCTCACTTATTCTGCCTCCAAAATCTCTCCCCCATCCAATTCCTCATTGCCTTTCATAGCAATCCTCTAGTGCAGACTACAGAAATCTCTCTCTGCTGTTGAGCCTCTTCTCTGGTCTCCCTCTTCAAGCTCTCCTGACTTGGCACTCTACTACCCTACCATGTAGGGAGGAGGTTAGTGCACCCTACCATGTATTCACAGTGTGTACCCCGTAGCGAAATGCTCAGGGAAGCCTACAGTCCAGCTCCACTCTTCCTTTCCACACTTCTCCTCATATTCTCACAAACCCCAACTCTTCAGTTACATAAGACTGTCCACTACCCCATGATGGTGCCCTGCATGTTTGAGTCTTGCTTTTGTGCTTCAGCTCATACTGTTTCATCTTCCTGGAAGGCCTTACCCATTTTTAAGATGATTTTGGTTGTAAAGGAGAGAATTCCAGCTCAAATTAGGTTATGTGAAAGGAGGGATTTATTGGTTCACATAACTATCCAGTGCATAGAGCCAGCTTCAGAGAATACAATAATTATCATCAAAGGTCTTTCTGGCAACCCCTCTCTCTCCTTCTCTCTTTCCCCCATTCCCCCATCCCCCGAAGTCTCTCCCACAATAGGTAAACTTCCTTCCTGCACAGAGTAATGGAGATGTGGAAACATGGCCACAGACAGCTCCGGGCTTTCATCAATCTAACCCAGTGAGGACCTTGCTGGGATCCCAGATGAAGAGCTCCTTTCTCATAGTAACTATAAAATCCCAGAGAAGGACTCTGCTCGACCTGGACTGAGTCACACCACATCCCCTGGAAAGATCACTATGGCCAGGGGAATGGGAATTTGTGAATGGCAAGGCCTGGGTCACATGCCCATTTCTATCTTCAAGCAGCAGGGGTAGTCATGGCAGCCCCACGGGGACAGCCTGGAATGAGGGAATCTGGGCAGAGTAGAACAACCCAGTTCCACTGAACTCTCATTTCTCCACCTACTGCCTCCAGGCTTAATCCTGAGCCCTAGTCCAAATCAAATTCCAGTTTTGCCTCTTCTGTGCACTGACTGTCTCCCCCAACTGATCCAACTCTCTGAGGGCAGGAATTGGATTCCTACGTGATCAGTATAAGGCTTCACGCAAAGGTGTGTCTCCAAAAAAATTTTCACAGTCTGCAATTACTATGTCCAATTATTTCTTTGTGAAGGCATTGCCTGATTCCCCTGGGACTGACTTCCCCACCACCGAATCTCCAAGCACCTAGAACAGTGCCTAACACATAACAGGTGCTAGATGAATATTGAGTAAATGAATAAATGAGTGGTTTGAATAGAATAAAGGTTACCAGCCTTTGGTGTTTGGTAAACGAGCACAGCTGCTTTTTAATTCTTCCCACTTCACAGAGAAAAATAAATGATAAGGCAAGAACTCCAACTTCTTGTCCCCACCATCCCACCCCCAAATTTCTGTACACATACCCCATGCTTATGGCCTTCCTGTCAATCTCAGGGGAGGAGATGCACATTCATGTCCAGATCAAGCTGCCCATCCACACTCTGCACCCCCTCCTCCCTGCCCATCCTCTTGGGGCTCTGCTCTTTCTACCACTTCCTCTTTCCTATACCTTCTACATCTCCCTCGGTCTGGACTCTTCCTTTACAGCTTCTCAGTGGATCCAAGTCCCCCCCATGGGAGCCAAATGAGGTCAAATAAACCCTCCCTGAGCCCTCCCCGCTTCTCCCCCCTTCCTTCTACAGTTCCGGTTTCTTTTCCAGGAGACTCCATTTGTGGCCTCAACCTCCTCAATCCCACATGCTTAACCCCACTGCATTTTGGCTTTTCTCCCGTCACTCTATTGAAACTGCTCTTGCCAAGGTCGCCAACAAGTTTCCAGACCCAATGGTCACCTGCCAGTCTTCATCTTATTTGACTCTTGCAGTATCTGACTCAACTAACTACTTCCTCGCCTTCTTGAAATTCTTTCCTTCCTTGGCTCCCATGATGCTGCTCTGCCTTGGATTTTCTTTGCCGCCTCTTAGCTCACTCCTTCTTGGTTTCCATCACAGGCTCCTCTCCCTAGATGTTTCTCAGCTCCTGGAGCTGTGTGTGGGGGGAGATGCATTCTCTGCCTTCTCTCCCCTTCTAACTTAGCCTGGTGAGATTCCCAACTTTCAAGGCTCTCACTGCCCATGAGCACCACAGAATTCCAAGTTGACCCTTCTCCCCAAGTGCATCCTATCTCCTCATCCACATATCCAACTGCCTGCCAGGGATCTCCACTTGGATGATCCACAAAAATCATGATCAAACATGACCAAAATAAGTCAGCATTCTTTTCCTCAAGCCTGCCCTCTTCCTCCTGCATTTCTCCATCTCAGGGAATGGCACTACCATCCCACCAGTGGCCCAAACCAGGAATCCTGGACTCATTTTTGTCTACATCCTTTAAAATGCAGTTCCTCCTCAATGCCATTCCAGTTGATCATCAAAAAAATTCAATTATTGCACCGTCCAAATAGCTCTTAAATCTATCTCCTTTTCCCACCTCCCACTACCACCACTTTAGTTTCGTTCTTAATCTTTTCCCACCTGGATCACAGAGATAATTTTCCATCTGGTCTCCCAACCTGAGGACCTGCCTCCTTCCAGTCCACGCAGGTGATCTGTCTCACGCACAAAGGGATCCTGCCGACCCATTTCCTTAAAATTCTCTGGTTCTTGAAAGTTCTCATCACAAGGTAAAAAATGTTAACTATGTATGGCGATGGATGCTAACTAGACTTCCTGTGCTGATCATTTTGCAATACATACAAACACCGAATCACCTCACTGCACACCTGAAAGTAATAGAACGTTATGTCAGTTATACTTGAATTTAAAAAAACCGTTTGGCGGCATCTCATTACACACAGAATAAAATCCAAAGTCCTTGGCACAATAACAAGGCCCTTCATGACCGGATCTCTGTCTCATCTTTTATCCTCCATCTCTTGACACTCCTTTTATATATTGTGTTCTAATCAAACCAAATTATTTCACATTCCCAGCACGTTCCATGTGGTGACATATCTCAGTGCCTTCTTACATGTTGGTCCCTCTGCCTGGCATTCCTTTTCTCCACCTGCTAACTACCACTCATTTTTAAGACTCAGCCCACGTGTCATTTCTCTTGGCCAATGTTCCTGCCTAGAGAAGGTGCCCTCTGTTCTCCCACAGCCCCGTGGCACTTCCTGCTCTGAGGTGTAAGTGTCTTTTACACATATCTCCCATTAGGCTGAGTTCTTCAAGAGCAGGGACTAAGACCTTCCTCCCTACTTCCATGGCATCATGTATATGTCTAGCTCACACTAGGTGCTCAGTAAATGCTTATGGGTGAGCAGATGGATTAATGGATGGATGGATGGATGGATGGATGGATGGATGGATGGTTGGCTGGCTGGCTGGCTGAATGGATGGATATCCTACTATCCTGTCTTTCCCAAGTCTTCTCCGACCACTTCCTTCCACCAAAGCCTGAACCTTCAGTGGCAGCTCCTCTCTGTTGCCACCTACTAATGGCCCACACTTCTGAGGCAGGAATGGAAAATGATTCCAGGAGCTGTCCAGATGGTGATTAGGGACCACTCTGGCGTCAGAATCAATGTGATACACGATGGTGACCACCACCTCCACCTCCAGAAGGAACCCGGCCCCAACCAACCACTTGCTATTCTTGGTTGAGAAATCAAGTGAGCAGGGGGACAAATACAAGGCACCGACTACTGGCCTTGCAGGATTTTATTTTACTTTAATTTTTTGGTGCTATGAAAAGCATAATGTTTTTCCTCTTTTCTGTAAAGAAAATTAGAACTAAAGATGGCTCAGCAGATAAAACCTGTGGGCGGTAAATACTCCCACTATTCCCCCCTGCATTTCAGGCTTCTAGGTTTCTCTTTGCATTTACTGAGCTAGAATCCTGAAAGAGGCCTGAGGAATTCTAGCTCATATCCTAAGTAAGAGATGAAAAGACTGAGGCTCAGAGGGGCTAAACAACTTGCCCAAAGTCAAGTTAGAGAAGGAGCCAAAATTAAAACACAGCTCTCCTGATCCTCCCCTTTAACTATTCTGCAAATCTCCCAACTCCCTGGATCTTAGGCACCTGAACCTGGGCAAGTTCCTTCCTGTCTATGCAGCCCTCCCATCCAGGGTGGAAGTCAGGGCTGTCTCCATTTCTAAGCAACCTGGAAGCCACAGACAAACCACTTCTTCCATTAACATGTCACTGGGTCCCTCCTCCCAGAAACATCCTGTTTCTCAATCACAGGATACTTTCAGATCCTCCTCTTTGGTTTGAGAAGCACATCTGCATGAAAAGTTTGGTTAGAGGTGGTTTTCTCTAAATGCCTCTCAGGACTATGACTTTCCTGGCTGAGAAAGCTTTGTGGTTGAGGTTGCTATTCTGCAATTATCTTGGCCTTAAAAGAGCTTTCATGGGTACCCCCTACCCCCTCAGGAGGGAGCCAGAATTGATTCTTCTATGTTTAGAACCTCGCATCAAAGACCTCAAGAATCTGAACATGAAGGTAATTTCCAATTTCATAGCTCACTTAGAACAGGAAAGGAGCTTGGGGGTAGCCCTACTACTCCAGTAGCCAACTACTCCAGGAAACAGAGCCCCCAGAGCGGCAGGGGCAGAGCCACCTATCTTGACTCCTGGTCCAGTGCTCTCTCCCACTCTCTGTAATATCACTCCAGCCTCCTGGGCTGAAGCAGCTGCGCCATCAAAAATGTCACATCACTTATGACAACACAATTAGTTATATAACTGATGCTGCAGAGCAGGCAAGGGGAAGAAGCCCTGAGCGTGAACCACAGCGCCCCGCTTCTGGCTCTCAGGGAAGCTAAGGCCCACATACTTGAGAACTCCATATGGGAAGGGAACACCCACTAATCAATCAAAGGAATCAAAACTGTAGCTGACATATGTAAAATGACTTCTATAAAACTGTTAAAAGGGCATTTCATATATTACATCACTTATTGCTCACAACCCTGTTAGGTATTTTTATTATCAGCCCCATTTTACAGGCAAGGAAACTGGGGCACAAAAAAGTAACTTGTTTAAGGGCACACTTCTAGTTAGTGGTAGAGTCAAGATTTAAAGCCAAGCAGCCTGGTTACAGAGCCCAAGCTGCTAACTGCCTCTCAGTTTTAAAAGCACGCTGAACGGCTTCTCTCAATAGGAATCCACCTATCTCTTTGAACCAGTAACAGGTCACTGCTCCTTTCTCTACTTCCTCCGCTATGCTAATGACTGATTTCTCAGGAGGTTTCTTTCCTAACCAGTAATGTGCATAAATGAGAGACATAGAATAAAATAAGAATGCGATACCGGTTTGAACAAATTCTTAGAATGCAGTTTGAGCACCTTCAAGCTTTTTATGATGATGCAGTCAATAAAGTGAGGTGAAGTGCTCTTCTTACAGCATCTGCTAACCATTTTAAAATCCATGTAGTATGTATGTAAACACACACATACGTGCACATTTTTAAAAATTTTTTCAAAATCAAAAGTTGTTCTTTGCTAGTGTCATATTTTGCGGTAATTCTTTCCAAAATGTTTTATTCAGTTTGAAATCACCTCCTCACCAGCTTGTCTACTATCTTTCAGATCAAAATGTGCTCTTGCGATAATGGTCTGTCTAGTTTTGTAAGAAATGAGAGACTTAGAACACCCCGGGAGAGAGGGAACCAAGTCCCTGCATCCAGATTGACTGAGCACATGTCAGAAAAATATGACCTTATTCTACTCATATTAAATCTCCAGTGTTAACAGTGAGAAGCTGAAAAACATGTGATCCTGTCCTATCTTTAGCAGGTGTGGCTAAGATGCATGATATAATCTGGGGAGTTCCAAGTGCTAAAAAAACAAGACAGTCCTCTGACTCTGGGCACTATAAATCTAATCTAGCCCCACACAGAGACTAGAAATTCTGGATTCCTCTGGAGTCTTGTCAATCCTGAATGAAGCTTCATCCATTTAATCTCATCAGCAACAACCCTTGCAATAAGCACACGGGTTCGATTTCAGAATCCAACAGGTGACTGAGGTTCAAGAATTCCACAGCTGATTCCTGAGGAGATCAGGTGGACTGTTTGCTACTCTTCTGGCAGGAAGGTCTGCTGGTATTTACAGCTCAGTGAACAGTAAGGAGGGAGAGAGCACCATCCATCAGCAAAGGAGAACTCATCTGCTACTTGATCTGACATTCTGTTTGTGCTCACACTGTCTCCAGAGAGCAAGGTGCATCCATTTGAATAAACATGGAGACAGGAGGAAGGGGAGGGGGAGCAAAGCAGTCAAAGAGATGATTGTAGAAACAAGAAGTCCACAGATCGAGGAGCTCTTAGTGGAGCGCTGCCCCAACATGGGACCCTTTGGGGATGTGCAGGAAACGCCCTTTCAGACGACTGTACTTTTACTGAATAATGGCTACAAGTTGCTATTCACCTCCTCTCATGCCTGCCACTTAGCAGGTACCAAACAGCGGTGTGCTAAATGAACACAGGCTTGCCCTGAACCCAAGCCAAAGACTAAACACCCTAATTACAAAGTCAGGGTCAGCTGGTAGGAGGAAACCACCAGCTTTTGGCAATCTTAAGATTGTCTTCCCTGTCTGGTAGGGTCTGTCCTCAGACTCCAATCCTACTGGAAGGGCTGGGATATTTGTATGAGCAATGGTGTCTTCACCAGGCAAATCCTTAAATTTTGTTTTACCGGTGGCACTGAGCAAGCACCTTGGAAAGGAACACACATCCAAAGTGCTCCACTTTACTGTGTTCACTTATATAAAGCCTACCAGCTAGCAACCATGCCTCAATTGCCACCTTCGGACTCTCTAGCTCCCTAAAAATTCACTTAATGCTCCAGAGACAACAGAGAGCCTGAATATGACATCACAGAAAACTCAACATCTCAAATGCGGACAGACTGTGGTGCCCATGGCAACTCCACAGTTCATTCTACATTTTCATCAGGTAGATGGTCCAAGTAGTTGTCACTATTTGCTCAGAATGGGAAGTCACTTAAAGTGATTCTGTTGATTCCATATATAATGCCTTAAGAGATTTCTTTGATAGGGTTTTGGTGATTAAATAAAATTAATACTTGCTGTTAAAATTTTGATTAATTGGAATAAAAGAGTCCCCTGATTGACTGCAAAAATGATGAGGCTGTATCACAGGTGAGGTCAGGACCTCCTAACAAGCAAAATTATTTAAAATGTCACACATAAAAAGTCACTGATTACTCATGGTATGTGTAAAATTATATTTTGCCATCTCAATGATCATTGTTTATTTCTCAGTATGGAAATGTTCTGGATTGTCTGACACAGAGCTCCCAAACACTAGTTCACAATCACATACACAAAGAAAAAAAAACCTAGCAAGCTATTTTCAAATGAAAATTTTAATAAAGTATTAAGAATCAGGCTTTTCAAATGACAGTCTAACATGTGGCCTCTCTTAATGGATGCAAGTTTCCCACTGCAACATGTATCAAGCAAAAGAATGTCAAAGGTCAGTTTCCCTGCAATGTTCCTAGCCTGCTACGGGTGTTAACACTTTGTTCTAAGCAGCATCTGCCAGCCAGGCCTTTGTAATATAATTTCAGTTACTACAGGCATATATGGAAGCCCCATCCGTCTTCTAATCAGCACGCCATAACGTGGATAAGAATGTACACTGAATGGAGTGGCTCTTTGCTCTTCTGGAAATGCTGATTAAAAAGGATCTGGAGATGTCTCAATATCAATATTCTTCCTCTCAATGCAACAGGCTGAGCTATTAAACCCCAGTCCCCATTAGGAAATCATCAAGTTCTCACAGGGCATCACTCACAGAGAACGCTCTAATTTCATCTGCCTGGGTGAAATAAAAGAGCATCCTGATTAACTCATAAGTATGGTCTGATAGGTTGTTAACCAATCGTACTGGCCAGGCATGTCCAAAATTGCGTTCTGTAAATGCCACCTACATTTTCAGGGCCAGCCCCACCCATAGTACAGTTCTCCTGATTCAAGTGACTCTCACCCAAGTGGCAATCTGGAAAATCACCTCTGCAAGGGAAGGCTCAAAAGAATTTGTCACTAGGATACAGTGACACCAATCCCACATTTTGTGGTTAATAAAACAAGTCCTGCATCCAGTTTGGCACAAGGCCCTGATCTGATTTATTTCAAGCCAAGCTGGAGGGCTCACAGGAAAAGCTGCCATTCATGAATGCTTCAGGAGGACAGGACACTAGGGTCCCTGTGGCAAAATTTACATGGGCCAGAAATCTTTCTGACTCACCTTTTGAGCAAACTTAGCTCATTTCCTAAAGAGAACTGGTGTATTTTAAAAAATATACTAACAGTTTTACCAACAAAATCTCAACTTTGCCTGTTATTTTTCTCCAAAAAGGCGTCCTGTCGGGTGATAAAGGGGGGAGTGCAGGGAAAAGAGAGAAAGTGCCAGGACGTCTGATTTAACCATCTGAAATATCTAACGCTTGATTTTTTTTCCCCTCTGTGAAATTTCCTCTGTGTAACCAAATATGAGACGCAGAAGACTTTCCCGGAGAAGTCTAAATACAGCCTTCATTTAAGATTTTCTGCCCCAGTACATAATTAGGAAATTTCATTCTAAAATGACACGCCTATCTCCTTGGAGAGCGTGCCTCTGTTTGAATAAAAAAGGCGAGGTATCCTTCAGGGTACACAGTATATATTTTTAAACTTCTTATTAAATCAACCTAATTTATGGGGCTTGTTCAGGAAAAGCCGGTAAGGAGTTGCTTCGGCAGATGCAAAGTTAATTTCCAGACTCCAGCATACACCCCCGCTTCCATCCCCGCTTCCCTCAACCGAGCGTTTCCGAATGCCTTCGGCCTCCTTCGAAGAGGCTCGGCTCTCTCCGCCGAGGCCCCGGCTCGGCTCCGAACACTGCCGAGTCCCTCCGAGCCTCGCGCCCAGCCTGCGCCGAGCCGAGCCGAGCGCCACCAAGCCTGAGCCTCCTCGACTTCTCCAGCCTCGGCTGGGCGCTGTCCACCACTCGCAGCGCCTGAAACCTCACCCAGCTCCGGTGGCTGGGGCTTCTACTGTGCTGCAAGCCTGCCACTGCAGATTACACAGTTCTGAAGTTTTGAAACGTCCCCTTTAGGGAGAAAGGGGTGGTGCTGCTTGCATTTACCGACCTGCAAGGGCTCCAGGCAGATGCAACATGCACCTTGTTGCAACGAGCAATTCCCCAGGCCCCGCCTTCGCATCCATTTGGGTTGCACAAGCTTCAAAGAAGCCCCAGGCCAAATTACCCGTGGATAATTTGGGTGCGGCAAGCCGAGGGGCCTCTGCACAGAAAGCTCCAGGGAGCTCTCGAACAAAAATAAGAATACGTCAAGCAGACGGGAGAAATTGTCTCCGAGTCGCTACTCCCTACCATCATGGCGCCGCCTAGAACCCGCTTGTCATGCCTGTTACACATGCAAGATT
The DNA here is from genome assembly GCF_965194805.1 of Balaenoptera borealis. Classification (NCBI taxonomy): domain Eukaryota; kingdom Metazoa; phylum Chordata; class Mammalia; order Artiodactyla; family Balaenopteridae; genus Balaenoptera; species Balaenoptera borealis. The sequence continues at coordinate 27,795,232 of NC_138878.1, read as the reverse complement.
TCTTGCATCTTGGTTCTGAAACCGCAAGCATGCTTCGTCTCCCATCCACCTTTCTGCGAAAGGGGTTTTTACTTTCCATTGTTTTCCTATGGGATGCAATTACTTCGGCTATTCTGTCAAGCTGAAAAATAATCATTTTTGTTTACTGCACAGCAACCCCTAATTAGGAGCTGTGTGTGCACGAAGGTGTCACAGCAAAGCGACGTGGAATCCTCGCTAAACGGTCTTAACGAACTCCTCCGTCCCGAACTGACAGGCCAACGGAAGCAGCGGGGCTAGGAGGCCCAAGGGCGCGCACCCCTTTCCTAAGGTCACCCCCTCCCCAAGCAAAGCTGCCTGTGGGCTCACCAGGAACTGCTAACCAGGAGTGGATGGGGCAAGAAGCAAGCCTGGGAGTAGGAAGGAGGGGCAAGGCTCCTTACTGAGAAAGTGTGGAAGGGAAGGAATATCCCATTTTGTTTTAATTTTCAACCATCACTCAAATCCACCCCCAGTTAATTAGGAAGGGAAACTGATATCTAAGGCAGAAGGGGGTGGTGCGGCAAGTGGGGCCTGAAATCCGCATTGTGGGTAGATTACATGGAACACAGCCTATGCAGAGTGTAAATAAATACATTGATAAAGGCCATAGAGTGAACGAAAACTGCCAGTGTCAGGAGAGCAAAGGCTGGGAGGGTGGGGGAGAAAGGCGGGGGAGCAGCAAGGGGCGGGTATTCAGCCTCACAGCCAGCGTCCTCCTTCCACCTCTGCCTTGGATACACCTGTGCCAGCCCCATTCGCTTGGACACCCACCCCCTCCCCTACCACACGCCCCTTCCCCTAACCTCCGTCCTTTGGGGGTGGGGAGGAGGGGCAGAAACCACAGCCTCTAATTCAGCACCAAATCCATGAACAGCAGACACTTGATACTCCACCCCAGCCTAGGGCTGGGTCCCCTCCATGTTTTAGCCAAGTTCAAAAATCACTGCCCCAGGAGAAGAGTAGGGGGAAGTGGGATTATGGATGTGGAGAAGGGGGTGGAGGAAGGAGGAAAGAGAAATAGAGACAGAATGATACAGAGACACAGAGAAATGGAGGCAGCGATACACAGGAAACACCACACAATCAAGAGTAATGATCATAATCATGCCAATAGTGTGATGTTCTGATCAATATGGCGGACACTGTCATTCATACAACTACAGGCGCTCCCCTTCCCTCCACCCCACCCCCGGAGAAAAAAACACCCACCCTGGGAGTTGGGGTGGAAGACCCAGAACCAACGTAGGGCCTGGGGGAGGGGAGTCAAATTCAGGTGTGTGTATGCGTGTGCGTGTGCGTGTGTGCACGAATTAAAAACCGGGCCTGGAGAGCAATGTGAAGTGAGCAAGGTAATAAAAATTATTAAAAAATTATGCTTTATAAAAGTACAAATCCCAATGCCACAGGGACTTACTTCATCTGCTTCACAATGGTGCTTTTTCCAGATTCTCCAGCCCCTGTTGGGACAGACAGGGGGGAAAATTTGGTGAGTGTCAGCTTAGGGGACCGGGGTGGGGGGTGGGGGGTGGGAGGTAAGGCATGCGAGGGAGTGGGCGATCCTGGGCACATGGTGGTGCCAACTCGGGGACCAGGTCTCCCCAGGAGCGAGTTGGGGGGGACTGGGGGGGGGTGCAGAGTGGCCGGGGTCGGGGGATGGGGGTGGCAGTCCCGGTCCTTACCCAGCAGGAGTAATTTCACGTCTTTGGCAGCGCTGATGCCATCCTCTTTGAGGTTTTTCTCAATCGCCTTGCTCCGCTCGAGGGCGGCTCGCTCCTCTGCGCTCAGAGTACATCCCATGGTGGCCCCTTCCCTGCCACAGCCCGCACGACTCGGCTGGCACGGCTCCCCGGCTCGGCGCGCCCCCCACCCCCCCAGAAAGCAGAGCCTGGGCTCAAAGGGGAAAAAATCACGATAGCCTCCCCTTGGCTGAAAACAAAAATGTCGGGAAACCAGAACCCCCCAAAAAGACAGCCTCTAACAAGATTCCAGCCACGGAGACTCGCGGCAGCTGGCGGTGCACTGGGGGTGTCGAGGCGAGGGTGGCCGGGGTCTGGGGTTCCGGAGCCGAGGGAGGAGGCGCCCGCGGTCCGAGGAGGCGCGGGCTGCAGGCACTGAGGCTTGTGCACGACCCAAAATAAATAAAATAATAGTCGAGGCAGGAGTCGCAGCCGGAGCCGGCGGAGGGTGGGGTGGGGGGCAGGGTGGGTCCTTCTGCCGCTGCTGCCGGAGGAGGAGGAGGCGCGGGGTGTGGAGGGAGTGAGTTAGGGGATGCTGCTAGTGTATTTGCATCGCTGTTCCTCAGCCGTCGGTGCGTCCGCGGCGCCTTCGCCGACCCCCGCGCGCTGGGCAGGGCTGGGCAAGGGGCCGGGCCGGGGGGCAGGTCTCTAGCGGGAGACGGCGTCGCTGTTTCCCAGAGCTCGCATCGCTCGGTGGAGCCTACCGAAGAGAAAGGGAGAGCGCGACGGAGCCGCGGGCAGCCGGGAGCTCGAGGGGGAGCGAGAGGAGAGAGGCTGGGAGGGAGGGGAGAAAAAAAATGAAGGGAGAGCGAGCGAGCGAGCGCGCGCGCGCCACAGACCGGGCGGGGGAGGGGGCGAGCGCAGCGCGCGAGTGCGCCAGCTGCTCTGCGCACCCCGCACGGCCAGCCGCCCGCTGACGTAAGCAGGGCCGCGCGCCGGGCCCCCGGGACGGGGAGGGGCGGGGGGCGGGGGGGGCGCGCGCGCCGGGGTCCGCGTAACTAGCGGGGGCGCGCGCGCGGCGCGGCCTCCCCTCCCCCACCCTCTCCCCACTCCCCTCAGGGCCCGCGGCTCCCCGAGGTGGGCTCGTGCGAGGCCTAGCGGGGGCGGGGCCTGGGGCCGGGCTCGAGCCCGGGCGCCCCTCCCCGCCTCCGCCTCCGCCTCCGCCCTCGCCCAGTGCTCTGGCGGCTCGGGCCTGGTCAACGCGAGCTTGGGGCTGGGTCGCCCGCGCCGCCGTCAGGTGGGTCCACTGGGTCGTGGCCGGCGCCGCCTCCCTCGCTCTCCTGCCTCCTCTCCATCTTGGCTCCAGCAGCGCGCCTTCTTGGTTGCTCTCCGGCTGCTGGGGCCGTAGCAGCCGAGGTCAGGTGGCCTCGGTTAACTCGAGGAGACAGCGGTTCTGAGGGAACCTGCGTTCCCAATCATTCGCCCTTGGGGCGTAGGGGCAGATTCGGATTTTTCGCTTCCTGCGTCCCACAGACATTTATTGAGCACCTAGTATGTGAGAGAGGAGGCTGTGAGAAGAGGAACACAGCAGGATGAGACAAAGCCAGGGCCTGTTCTCAAGGAGCCTCTAAGCCTCCCTTTGCCATCGCGGACCCTGCTCCAAGATTGCCGGCCAAAAGGGCAGCGCAGGAGACAGTTCCCACACTGGGCAGCTTTTGGATGGGAGGGACAGGTTTTCATGTGTTACTTCCTCAACACAGAGCTTAAATGCTTTTGCTCATTTTGAAAGGTTTAGTTTGGTTGAGATTTTTGCACTGAGTCCTCTTGTCCTGCCTCTTCCCCAAACACAAATACGTTAAATGAATAGATTTTGAGAGAAGAGAGCTTCTTCCTCTATATCTTTTAAAACACTCCCCCGCCCCATCTCTTTTTAAAGTAAAGACCCAGCAACCTGGGTCAGTTATTCAGCGTACAGCTCATCAAATACTGAGGAAACACATACACTTCTGCCAAAGATCGGGCATGTTCTAGGTGGTCTCTGAGATTTTGAAGAAATTAGTTCTCACTGCACAAAATGGTTTTACAATCAGTTCCATCAGACAGCCTCAGGGGCCCTCCTAGAAAAAGGGGCCAATAGGAAAGATTGCATGGGGATAGGAGAGGCAACCGGCCAGTGGAAAACGTTTTTTCTAATAGTTGAGCATTTTTGTGGCTCTGAAAGCAAACTTGTTTGTTTGTTTCATTTCAACAATAGAAAAAACACCCCTGTTTTTGGAAATGTTACCCAGCATAAAAATACATTTGCAATGGGGCGGGGGGGGGGGGGGAGGCAATTAAGGCCCACAAGGAAGAAAACATTTTTTCCCCCGAATTTTTCAATTTGTTGTTTCCCAGTTTGGGTTTGCCTCATTCCACAAATAGCTGTCTATGTCAAAAGTTGTATGTAATGTAATTTGAATATTTAAACTTAGATCACATTTAAATATTGTAGAAAACTGACAAAGGACTCTTATAAAGAATTGTTTTATAAAGTAAATAACTTCTTCCCTACTTACCCTTACACCCCTACCCAGTCTCCTTTTGTGTGTGTATTGAGGAGAGGAGCTTAGGGGATGAATCTGGTTTGCTTAAAATCTGGCTGTCACTAAAAATCAGCCTCCCAGATCCAAAACAGAGCTTAGGTAACCAATATTCTATAGAATTTGTTATTTCTTTTAAAGGTTGCTAGGATGATTATGCAGATCTCTCAGATATAGGGAAAAAATTCAGCCACCTCACCCAGATTCTGCAATCCCTACGAGGCTGCATCTGAAATACTGAAGAGGTAAGACCATAACCATTTCTTTGTAAATGGTGGGTCATATTTTACATTTTAATGCTCTTTCATATGAAGTAATTTTTAATTGAAGATCTTAGACTCTCGGGGCATTGTGGTTTACATGGTTGAATCAAACTATCTTTGATTTTGGGTATATTTATTCCTTCTTGGTATCATACCTAGTATGGTGGAGGCACAAACCTATGTTTTGTGGTTTTCTTTACTCAGTACTTACTAAGCACCTACCTGCCATGAACAGGGTAATGTTCTAGGCACTATAGGTGTTGTATTTCAGGTTTGTCTACCCTGTTTTCTTTTTCTGGGTCACTTTGCATCTTTATAGCTCGGCTTCATAAAAGACTAATAATAATCCGCTTCACCTGTAGAGTGCTTTACAGCTTACAGAGCACTTTTATGAAAATTATCTCTAGTGATCCACATAAACCTCAGTTAGGGGTTGTGGTGTGGGAAGCATCATGGCTGAGTGAAAAGAGCCTGGGCCCATATCAACCTGGGTACCCATTTTACAGCTGAGAAAACTGAGCCTCTGAGGGGCTGAATAAATTGTTCAAGGTCATGCAGTCATTTAGTACTACTAATCCAGGGCTCCTTTTACAGGTTTGTGGACTATTTGAGAGATAACATGTTATACGTATTTATTATATATTTAAAAATATATATATATTTATGTCTGCATATATATATATATCATACTTCCTAGACTCACAGAAAGCTTACAACTCCAGAAACCAATCATATTCTGGTCCCCACCACCAAAAGAAGTAAGGATGACAACATCTCAGTTCTCTGTGAGTTATTAGTAATTAGATAATACCACAAGTGTTTAATTAGTTAATTAGTGTTTAAATAGTTAATTCCTGTGGGAATGAGGAAATTATAGTCCTAACATCAGGAGTAATCAGGGACAGATTCAATTTGGTTTTATTTTATATGATCCTCAGAATTATATTTCTCTGATTGTTCCTGTTGACCAAAAGAATAATTCTCCTTTACCCCACGTTAGGTCAACTATAGCCCTTACCACACATGGTTCAGCATACTTTTAATTTTAAAAGTAGGTGATCAGAATATTTTATATACTCTCTAAAAGGAACAACAAAAGCCTACAATGAGTTGCTTTTGTACCACATGTGGCTCCTATTCTGGAGGACAGTAATTTACAATATAAGCAAGATCCTCCAGGCCTAACTTACAGAATGTGGGCTCTGATTTGATGAACTGAATTTCCGTATTTGTTCCTTTTTGAGGTTACTTTAATTAAATATGCATGTATTGACCATCTACTGTGTTTAATGTATTGACTTAGACTCAAAGGGAGGTTTAGACATGAGCTTGGCTTCCTGAAATCTTGAAATCCCTGGAATGTTTCAAAACAATTCACATCAGAATCAGCTGGGGTGCTTGTTAAAAATTCAGTTACCCATCTTACTTCTACCAAGTCAGACTATTCTAAAATCTGCATTGGTATCCACTCCCTAGGTGATTTTTCTGTACAAAGTGCTAGGTCTTATAGAGAATCTGTGCCAATTAATTCTACTAGTAGCTTACATTCTTAAAGTGCAAATATCTCTCCTGTTTCTGAATTCAAATTTTCTTTATGTTTAGTAGTTTTTGTATTTCTGTCAAAGGAAAAACTTATGAGAATTACTATTCCTTATGGACATTACTCTCCTCGTGGGAAGAAAATAGGCTAAAATGTGTGGTTCATGAGTTAAATGAAATCAAACTAAATGTCAAATGTATTAGGCATTTTGGGGAGAATGGTAGATCACTAGAGATTTTTAAGTTTCTGCACTAAGGGTTTTTATTATAAAATTGATAGCTTACACTCTAACTTAGTGGTGAATATAATTTAGAAGAATGTCTGGGTAAGGCTAAGAAATGACTTAGAGTTTTCTGATAAATATCTGGCATTAATGAGGGAAGATGCTGATCCAATTTTTTTTATGTCCCTAGAGGGTATTATTATCCTTATCCTATTGTCCTTGTTAGCTGTTATTCAGTGCTTCTCTGACTGGTATTAATATTATTTTGTGCACATCTCTCATACCTACCAGAACAGTGGTTATCAAATGTTATTGTGCATAAGAATTACGTGGGATGCTTTTTAAAATGCAGATTCCTGGGTGAATATCTAGAATTTCTGAATCAGTGAGTCTGAGGTGGAGCCTGATACTGTTCATTTTTACAATCATACGTTCTCCCCCAAGTGATGTGCTCAGGAAACATATCACTGGACTATAAACTCCTTTGAGATGAGGGAGTTACCACTTTGTATATATCCCAAAAGGTCAAGCATGGCCCATTGTCCACAGGTCATCAATTTTAATGCTATTAACCAAATTCACCTGTCTATAGACAAGGGCTAAATCAGATCATATATCAAAGTTCTTTGCAGTTCAGAGACTTTTTGATTTTTCTAATAGAAATTTTGTGACTTGATTCTGGAAAACTTTTTTTTTTTTTAAACATGTTTAAAGATTTATTGATTGATTGATTGATTGCTATGTTGGGTCTTCGTTTCTGTGCTAGGGCTTTCTCTAGTTGCGGCAAGCGGGGGCCACTCTTCATCGCGGTGCGCGTGCCTCTCACTATCGTGGCCCCTCTTGTTGCAGAGCACAGGCTCCAGACGCGCGGGCTCAGTAGTTGTGGCTCACGGGCCTAGTTGCTCTGCGGCAGGTGGGATCTTCCCAGACCAGGGCTCGAACCCATGTCCCCTGTATTAGCAGGCAGATTCTCAACCACTGTGCCACCAGGGAAGCCCTGGAAAACTTTTAAGATTGGGTGAGTTCGAAGAGGTAATGACTTATTTTCAAGTAAGATTCTGAAAAATGAAATGATACTGATTTTAAACAAACAAATGGGAGATTTGTTGGTATTTAGGAACTTGTGAGAATAGCATATGCCAAATGTTTTTGAAGTTTCCGTCAGAATATTCTTTGTTAAATTTCGTCTCTCATTTGTTATTTTGTGGACTTCATGAAAAAAATCAGTTTATCATTGTTAGGAATAAAAGATGACATGGGAAGAAATAAAGGTTTTGTGTACTTTTAAACGAAGGGACTTGCTTGAAGGCTTGTAGATAATTGAGTTGAGCTCTTAGGTTATTGAAGTCCATTATGTGGTCACTGTTGAGAACATTATTTGCTGAGTGTATTTTGATGGTTCAAGAACCCCAAAGAGAGTGCGCTTTGTGATTTTTCTCAATTTAGGATAGCACGAGAATCCCACAGGGATGCATTTGGCTTGAACTGAGTGGAAAGTTGGAGGGGGCTAGGACTGGTGCTTTCACATTGATAAGACTGACCAAGAGCTAAAATTGAAGTTGGAAGCTTGGCTTAAAATGAAAGCATTTCCTAACAGCTGTGATTCCTGTTGGCATTTTCTTGGAAAATCTTTCATCGGAAACCAAGATTCTTATTTGTTATAATAGGAATAATAGGACTTTTAAACCTACCTGGGCTAGAGTTGACAGATGTGATTAGCTGGTACATGTTTGTAAGGTATTATTTAATACTCTTGTCCTCCAGAAGATGAGATTCCCTGACACAAAGATTTCTTGCATTATTTATCATATTCTCTATCTCCATAGAGCCTTTCACACATGCAGCTCAAACACATTTAGACATTATCTCATTAGTCTTCTGTAAGCTTCAAGGTCCAAAGTCTTATTACAGCATTGCTCCTTAAAGATAGAAATGTTGTTGTTTGTTCCTGTCAGTTGTATTTGTGAAGGCAAAAAGTCGGTGAATTTATCTGAATTCAGTTAAAACCAGTTTGGATTGTCTGTAACAAGTGTGACTGGGGAAGGGGGAGGCTATCAATTAATTCAAACTTATTAGAAGTAGGTTGGGGGTGTTTGGCCAGACTAGAATGATTTAATTTTGTGACCTGTCTGCATCCTCTAAAGTACATGTGGTTTGGGGTGTTCCCAAAGTCTGCCAAGTACCAAGAGCATAGTGTTCCAGTGGGGAAACATGGTTCTTCACTTGAGCTAACATTTGGGTGTATTATCTGTTCCCCAAAGGCCTGTAAAACCCTGACCTCTGTGGCAGAAAAAAAAACATTTTTATAAAATTCCTGTGTGTGTGTGATGGAGCACATCTATAAAATTGAAGAAGGGTAATTCAGAGAGAGATGTATTTTCAACCAGACACCTATCCCATAGGACTTTAACTAGGATCATTCAGAGCTTGAAGTAGAAAGAAAAGAACTGAACTGATTTTCCTCTCAAGGAACACCTGCAGTTGGCTGTCTTTCCCCTTGGCCACTGTAACCTTTGGAGAGGGCTAAGAGAAGAGGAAAGAAAAAGGAGGAGGAAGGACTCTGAATTAGTTACATCCAATATAAATTTAAAACAGCACTGTTCCTAATGACCAAAGAGAGGACATATACAGATTTCAATAAAAACATTGAATGTAATGGCTTAAAATGACCAAAATTAAAGAGGTGGATGCCCAAAGGCAATCTTAAAAAAATTAATATTGGGATTAATTTTCATGGATTGAGAGGTAGGATGAATGGGGCAGGGAAAGAAAAAGGGTAAATTTTGGGATTGTTCAATTTGATCATCCTTTCTTTGATGCTACCACCTCTGCTTCTGTTTTAGGAAAGATGTGACACCAATCCTTCTTTCCTTCTTTTTTGCTTCTCCCACCTCTGTTCTACTCCGATACTTGGCTTTATCCTACCATAAACATCTCTTCAGGAAGAAAATAGTGATAAGAATGAAATTTTTCCTATCATTGCCTTCATTTATTTAATACATACTTATTGTGTTTACTGTGTTTACTATGTCAGACTCTGTTCTAGGAACACACTGGGAATACACTGTTGAATACAACACACTAGGTCCCCTGCCATCATGATGCATATAGTCTCTGATCTTTGAATTATAGCGCTCTCTCATACATTATTTAATTTGATCCTTTTAAGAACCCTTTGAAATAGCCCAGATTTCTATTTACATTTTATGCATAATAAAATTAAGCTTAGGGAAGTTCAACTGATTTACCTAAGATCATGCAGCTGGTAAATTGTGTAATCAGATGGTCACCCAAATTTTCTGAATTCCAGGACAGTGTTCTTTCTGCCACATTATGCCACTTTGCTAAGATCCAAGGTTCAAAGATTATATCTAAGTTGCTGTTTTTTTAAATTGAAGTATAGTTGATATACAGTGTTGTGTTAGGTTCTGGTGTACAGCAAAGTGTTTCAATTATACATATGTGGGTATGTATATATATATATATGCACATATATATGCATATATACACATATATATATTCTTTTTCAGATTCTTTTTAAGTTTCTCTTTTAAACAGTACCTAGACCAATTATATTATTTATATTTTAGCGAGTTATTACTTTACTCAATACTCCTTCCCCCCTTTGTCAGATATTATTGATCATCATAAATGAACTTTATCTAAACAATTCATGATCCCATGATATTTATTCCAATAAATTATTCCTAGTTCTTAGTACAAAATATATTATCTTTGTAGTGCATAATTATCAGAATATTCTGCATGTTTTGCAGCACCCTTTCCCTCATAAAGGTAACAACCAGAAATGGGGAGTAGATGATATACAACTATTAAAGGAAAATATTGAAAAGCTTTAGTCCCAGTAGGTTGGGAAAGTAATTTTCAAAACTAAAAAAAAAGTAACATCAAGAAGGGCAACAGAGTGAAAAGAGCACTGGACTAGGAATCAAGAGACAAAACTTTTAGTCTTGGTTTGGGAAATTCTGTTCTCTTTCCAGACCTCAATTTCCTCAATTAAGGAATGGAATTTTAGGCATCTTCTGTATTCTACATCCATAATTCTAAATCTGAGTTAAGTGAACAGAGACCTTGGAGAGTGACATTTAGGAAACTATTGAAGGCAAAGCAATAGACCTCTCCACAGGGCAAAGCAAGAAAATGTTACATATCCATTCAGTGCTTGAATCCAAGTCCATTTGTTCCACTATTGAAACGGTTCCTGTTTCTTTTTTCCTCCCTTCAGATCGAGTAAACCTTTCATACTTCTTATGACATTTGCTTTAGAAATATAACACCTTTGTAAACAAAACAAGCCAATATTATGAAAGGACTGTAGCTTGACTGATTTTTCAACTTAGAAGTGACACCACTCCTAGATATACTGGAATTTTTTTTTAAAGCCTGTCTTGAAAGGTTTTCTCCAAATTGCCTTATATCCGTTTTAGCACAGCAGGCACATGATGGCTCATAATCACCACCCAATTGATTTTGAGAGTATTTCTTTGTGGGTGAATAGGATGAGTGGGGAACATCCCACAGGGCTGGGGAAGGAGTGTCAAGGGAGTCGCATAGATCCAGGAGTGAGACAGCCAGTGGTAAGTAACCAAAGGGGCAGATGAGCTTGACAAGGGGTTGGCCTTCTCTCAACAGCCTCTACTAGATCTATTCAGTCCTGCCCTTCTTGTGATTTTCTCTGGCATTTGTTCTGACAGTTATCTCAATTCTTCACTCACTTCCCACACCCCTAGAGTGTATCTGTCAGATTAGTAATCACTTGGTTAGTGATTACTAGTTGCTCCCTGCCTACTTGCTGAAAAGGTTTCATCGAGGGAGTGGAGGAATTCAGCATATGCTTCTACCACCTTACAGATATCAGTTTCTAAGCATGAAGGAACTTAAGCATGAAAGAAAGGATTTATGGGTTCATCCAATAGTGAGCTAAAAATTAGTTTTTCTTTCACTGAAAAAGTGATCTGTTATTTTAAAGAAAAGTAGAATTGAACACAGGACACCTGGGTTCTCAACCCTAGGCTGTGACATTTCAGAATTTCTTGGGGGTGAAGACCACCTGCTCTTGGCTCCAGAATCCAGTTGCCCCTTGCTCACCTCAGGGAGCTATTCTATTTAGGAATCAGCCTCTTTCACAGCTGGCTGCCATCATTATAACTACTGAGAAAAACCACTATTACCTCTGTGACAACATCCTGAGGCTATGTCTGAAAGAGAATTCAAGTAGGGGATGAGAAGTTGGATCAGATAGGTCTTTTCCAGTCCTTTCAGCAGGGCCACTTAGTTCCCTGGGGCAAGCTAACCCTTGTATCAGGTCCTGGACTGATACAGGCCATGAGCAAATAAATCCAAGAGCCCCTAGTTGTGCTGCTTGGTGGCTGAGCATCAAATTAGTCTCTGTGCTGGTCCTTCTTTGAGCTAACCTTGTCCCTAAGGAGTAGGCTCTCACCTTGGTCCTTGTGACTGGTTCCAGTAACAGGCATTTTTTAGGTTCTTGTATCTAACTCTGACCCTGCTTTGGGATTGGAGTTCTACTTTGATCTCCTCAACTTCATGGAAATTAGAAGCCAATCCTTAAACCCAAGTCTGCACAACTGGATCCTTACTACAAACTGCTACATCTCTGATGCCCATCATCAGTTTGTTTGAAACTTTACCTATTGCCAATGCCTGACTCCTAACAAATCACTCCGCTTTTGGATTTCCATGTGTTGACATTGTAGAACCTTCCTCCCACTCCTATAATTGTCTACATGAGCCCTCTACTTACTGTCAGATTCCCTTGATAGCATGTCTTGCCTGCATTTTGGATTTTTTCTTTTTGGTGCCTATTGAGTGGACCTGATGTCCTGCCTTGTTCCAATGGGATTACTTATAGTCATTCTCAAACTTTAATGTTCATGAAAATCACCAAGAGTACTTAGTAAAAGTGCAGGTTCTGGGGTTCCACCCTTAGAGATTGTGATTCAGTAATTCTGTGAAACAGGGCTTAGACATCTGCAGTTAAACGTATACCCCTAAATAATTTTGAGGTAGATAGTACAAAAACCACAGTTTAAAACCCCTATTCTAGTCTCTGGGACTTGATCCTTCCTTAGGCTCATCCCATTACTAACCAAACTTGATTTTGACAGTCAGAAAGATTTTGACTTTTCCATAAGGAATTTCTGAATATCATAATCATTGTTACATTTTAGAATATTATTTTTGTTTCTGTTTTTCTGCTCATTAGAAACTTTACAGAGGTTCTAATACCTAGCTAGTAAGTCATTCAAGCATACCACAATTTAAAGAGTCCAGATTTTGCTCATGCTTTCGGCTCTAATCTCTTGTGGTAAAGATAACAGGGTGTTTTAGAAATGCATGAATCAGTGTCTCCGTCAGCACCCTGCATTTATTTTAGGGCAATAGAGGAAAGTGTCTTCTTCCTCTTGGGTTTGGATTCATGCTTAAATATTGCCTCATCAATGTGCCTATGTATGCCATTATAGGAGTAACATAAATTCATGTATAGATGGCATAAAGAGAATGGAGCTGGGCACAAGAATTCTGGAGACAGGAGGAATCCAGGTGCAGAAGAACTGCTCTCTATTGTAAGGTATTGGCTTGTATGAGGCCCACCCTGGCTCAGATGCAGTATTCCTCAGATTCAGATTAAACACTTTTGGAAAGAATACTTCATAGGGCATGTTGTGTACCTCCTATTCCATTGTATCAAGTGTGTGATAAGGCATATTCCCAGTGCCCAGAATTTGAAAAAATTCTGAGCAATTTTTTAACCCCTGGGTGTCATCAAGAAACCCAGGAAAAGATTTATGTTTCTGGCCAAGATAGAGTCACAGGTACTGCCTGTTTACCCTCTCACCTGAAACAACTGGAAAATAAAACGAAGCAAAATACACAAGATAATTTTTTTTAGACCTTGGACATCAGGCAGTAAAGGACATTGATTCTTGAGAGACAAGAAACAAATGAGGTAACCCTACGATTGCCAAAGCTTACTGCTTTGAGGGAGTTTCCAGATTGTGGAGCAGGAAGGGGAAATCTAGGTGGAGCTCAGCAGAATCCCTGGGTTGAGGAGTTGGAGCTGAGAATCGAGGGGACCCAAGGAAGCTGGAGTTCTCATGACAGAGTATTGAAGAGGAGAGAGCTGCACAGAGAGAGAACTCCGGATATTTCCAGAGGTCCTCTTGAGTATTCAGATTACTGATTGGTACGTGCATGTGAGGAAACTGCCCAAGACTGGGGAAAAAGCCATCAGAGAGGATTAGAGGGAGCAGTGGCAGCACTCACAGAGGTCCAATAATAGTGCCTGTTCTTGTTAGCCAGACTAGAACATCTCATAATTCATAGAGTATTGGAGAGAGTACTTAGGATCTTGTTCAGTAGTGGGGAGTAATCAGTAGTCAGGGACTAATCATTGATCCTGCCTAACAAGCAAGATCTAAAATGATCGAATGGTTTCTGAGGAACTTAACTATGTCATGGAATAAAACTCAAGAATATTTAAAGAAATACAAAAATACTCATCTCCCAGCAAGGGAACAGTCACAATGTCTAACATGCAAATGAATATTCCCATGCATTCAAATAAGCAAGGAAATCTTACCCATAATGTGGAGAGCAGTCCATCAATAAAAACCAAGTTAGAACTGACACAGATAATAGAATTAGTAAAGAAGGACATTAAAAATTATTGTAATTACATCCTATCTGTAGGTAGATACTTAGAATATGTTTTTTAAAAGGCACAAATTAAATGTCTAGAGGTGAAAATTATGTCTTAAATAAAAAATACACTAACAGCATATTAAATGTTAAGAAAAGATTCATGAACTTGACTGCACAAAATACAAACTATCAAAAATGAAACACAGAGAAAAAAGAATTTATAAAAATGAGGCAGACATAAATCTGCCTCAGACAGAAATGCAAATCAAAACTACAATGAGATATCATCTCACACCGGTCAGAATGGCCATCGTCAAAAAATCTACAAACAATAAATGCTGGAGAGGGTGTGGAGAAAAGGGAACCCTCTTGCACTGTTGGTGGGAATGTAAATTGACACAGCCACTATGGAGAACAGTATGGAGGTTCCTTAAAAAACTAAAAATAGAACTACCATATGACCTAGCAATCCCGCTACTGGGCATATACCCTGAGAAAACCATAATTCAAAAAGAGTCATGTACCAAAATGTTCATTGCAGCTCTATTTACAATAGCCAGGACATGGAAGCAACCTAACTGTCCATCATCGGATGAATGGATAAAGAAGATGTGGCACATATATACAATGGAATATTACTCAGCCATAAAAAGAAACGAAATGGAGTTATTTGTAGTGAGGTGGATGGAGTTAGAATCTGTCATACAGAGTGAAGTAAGTCAGAAAGAGAAAAACAAATACAGTATGCTGACACATATATATGGAATCTAAGGGAAAAAAAAAAAAGTCATGAAGAACCTAGTGGCAAGACGGGAATAAAGACACAGACCTACTAGAGAATGGACTTGAGGATATGGGGAGGGGGAAGGGTAAGATGTGACAAAGTGAGAGAGTGGCATGGACACATATACACTACCAAACGTAAAATAGATAGCTAGGGGGAAGCAACCGCATAGCGCAGGGAGATCAGCTCTGTGCTTTGTGACCACCTAGAGGGGTGGGCTAGGGAGGGTGGGAGGGAGGGAGATGCAAGAGGGAAGAGATATGGGAACATATGTATATGTATAACTGATTCACTTTGTTATAAAGCAGAAACTAACACACCATTGTAAAGCAATTATACTCCAATAAAGATGTTAAAAAAAAAAAATCTGCCTCAGACATAAATACCTTACAGCAATTACATTAAATGTAAATGGATTAAATGCTCTGATTCAATTATATGCTGTTTACAAGAGACACACTTTAGATTCAAAGACACAAATTCATTGAAAGTAAGAGGATGGATAAAAGATACACCATGAAAATAGTAACCAAAAAGTAGACTTTAAGACAAAAGTGTTACTAGAGACAAAGAGGGATGTTTTATGATGATAAAAGGAAGATATCAGGAAGATATAATATTTATAACATTTAGATATATAACAATTATAAACATATATGCACCTAACAACAGAGCCTCAAAATACATGAAACAAAACAGACAAACAAAACAATTGAATGGAGAAATAGATGATTCAGCAGTAACAACTGGAGACTTCAATATCCTGTTCTCAATAATGAATGAATAACTAGGCAGAAGATCAACAAGGAAATAGAAGACTTGAACAACATATGAATCAATCAGGCCTAACAGGCATCTATAGAATACTCCACCCCAAAAACAGCAGAATACACGTTCTTCTCAAGCCGACATTGAATATTCTCCAGGCTAGACCAATGATAGGCCACAAAACAAGCCTCAATAAACTTAAAAGGGTTGAAATCAACAGAGAGCATTTCCAACCACAATGGAATTAAATTAGAAATTAATACCAGGAGGAAATTTGGGAAATTCACAAATGTGTGGAAAATAAATAACACATTCCTAAATAATGAATGGGCCAAAGAAGAAATGACAAGGGAAATTAGAAAATATTATGAAATAAATGAATGTGAAAGCACAGCATGCCAACACTTAAGGGTCAGCTAAAGTCGTGCTTAGAGGGAAAGTTATGGCTGTAAGTGCCTATATTAAAAAAGTGGAAAATCTAAAATCAATATTCTTATTTTCCATCATAAGAAAAGAGCAAACTAAACTCAAAACTAGCAGAGGAACAGATAATAAGATAAAAGTGGAAATAAATGAAATAGAGAATAGAAAAACAATAGAGAAAAATCAGTGAAACCAAGATTTTGTTCTTTGAAAAGATCAATAAAATGCAAACCTTTAGTAGACTGATAAAGAAAAAAAGATAGAAGCCTCAAATTACTAAAATCAGAAATTAAAGAGGGAATATTACCATTAACCTTAGAGAAAAAAAAGATTACAAAGGAGTACTATGAATAATTGTATGTCAGCTAATTAGATAACTTAAATGAAATGGACAAACTGAAAGTGACTCAGGAAGAAGTAAAAAATCTGAATAGACCTATAACAAGTAAAGAGATTGGATTAGTAATTTAAAATTTGCCACAGATCCCAGGCCCAAACAGCTTCACTGGTGAATTCTACCAAACATTTAAAGAATCAATTCCAATCTTTTACAAATGATTTCAAAAAATAGAAGAACTTAATCTGTAACACTAGTATTATTCTGATACCAAAACCAAAGATATCGTAAGAAAGTAAATTTTCAAATCAATGTCCCCTGTGAATATAGACATAAAAATCCTTTTAAAATACTACCAAACTGAATCCAGTCATGGACTAAAGGGGTACACCACGAGAAAGCGGTGTTTATCCCGGGAATATATCCAAATTTGGTTTAATATCTGAAAATCAATGTAATACACCATCTTAATAGAATGAAGCACAAAAACACATGATCATCTCAGTTGATGCAGAAAAGGCATTTGACAAAATCCAGCACTCTTTCATGATAAAAGCTGTGAACAAAGTAGGAATAGGAGAGAACTTCCTCAGTCTGATAAGTAAAGGGCATCTATGAAAATCCCACAGATAAATAGTGCCATATTTAATGGTGAAAGACTGAATGCTTTCTTCCTAAGATCAAAAATCAGATAAGGATGTCAGCTGTCACTACTGCTATTTATCATTTTACTGGAGATACTGGCCAGGGAAATTAGGCAAGAAAAAGAAATAAAAGGCATCCAGATTGGAAAGAAAGAAAGAAATAAAATTTTTTCTATTTGTAGTTGACAAGACCTAGCAAGGTTGCAGGATATAAATGAAATCCTGCAATTTTTTTTTTTTTTTTTTGGGCTGTGTTCGGTCTTCGTTGCTGTGCGTGGGCTTTCTCTAGTTGTGGTGCGCGGGGGCTACTCTTCATTGTGGTGAGCAGGCTTCTCATTGTCGTGGCTTCTCTTGTTGCGGCGCACAGGCTCTACACACGCAGGCTTCAGTAGTTGTGGCTTGTGGGCTCTAGAGCTCAGGCTCAGTAGTTGTGGTGCACGGGCTTAGTTTCTTCGCGGCGTGTGGGATCTTCCCGGGCCAGGGCTCAAATCCGTGTCCCCTGCATTGGCAGGCAGATTCCTAACCACTGCAAGTGACAATATGCAAGTCAGTTGTACTTCAATGCACAAGCAATAAACAATCTGAAAATGAAATTAAGAAAACAAATTTACAGTAACATCAAAACAGTAAAATAGTTAAGAATGAATTTTTTAAAAAGAAGTGCAAGACTTTTTCATTGAAAACTACAAAGTTTTGTTGAAAAAAATTGAAGATCCAAATAAATGAGAAGACATCCCATGTTCCTGGGTTGGAATACAATATTATTAAGATGGAAATACTTCCCAAATTGATCTACAAGTTCAATATAATGCCTATCAAAGTCTCAGTTGGCTTCTTTTGAAGAAATTGTCAGGCTGATCCTAAAATTCATATGGAAATGCAAGGGACCCAGAATAGCTAAAATAATTCTGAACAAGAAGAAGAAAGTTAGAGGACTACACATCTTGACTTTAAAACTTACTAGAAAGCTACAGTAATGAAGACAGTGTAATATTGGTACAAGGACAGACATATAGATTAATGGAATAGGATTAAGAGTCCAGAAGTAAACCCTTACATTTATGGTCAACTGATTTTTGAAAAGAATGCCAAGATAATCTAATAGAGAAAGAACACTCTAGATACTCACACTCGAAAGAATAAAATTGGATCTCTACCCCACACCCACACAGAAATTATCTCAAAATTGGTCATAGACCTAAATGTCAGAGCTAAAATGATAAAACTCTTAAAAGAAACCATAGGAGTAAATCTTTGTGATACTGAGGCAATGGTTTCTTAGATACAACACCAGAAGTACAAGCAACAAAAGGAAACTAGGTAAGTTGAATCTTTCATGCTTCAAAGGACACCATCAAGGAAGTGCAAGACAGAATTCTCTGGCTGTCCAGTGGTTAGGACTCCATGCTTTCACTGCCGAGGGCCTGGGTTCAGTCCCTCGTCGGGGAACTAAAATCCCGCAAGCCGTGTGGTGCGGCCTAAAAAAGTAAGGATGAGGGTGATAAGATAGTGGAGCAATATCCTTAAAGTACTAAAATAAAAATACTGCCAACATAGAATTTGCTACCCAGAAAAAAATCTCTTTAAAAAACAGAGGCAAAATACTAACTTTTTCAGAAATACAAAAGCTGGAAGTATTTATCACCAGTAAACCTACAGTAGTAGAAAGAAAGGCTAAAGGAAGTCATTCAAGCAGAAGGAAAATGGCACCAAGTGGAAATATGGATCTACACAAAGAAGTAAAGAACACCAGAAATAGTAACTACATGGGTAAATATATAAGATTTATTTTTATTATGTAAATCTCTAAAAGAACTAACTGTGTAACAATGTGTTGTGGGGTTTATAGCATAATTATAAGTAAAATACTTGACAAAAAAAGGTAGGAGCAAAGAAATGGAAGTGTACAATTTAAGGCTCTTTTATGTAAACTGATACAATATCACTGGAAAGTACACTGTAATTAAAGATGTATACTATAAATGCTAAAGCAACTACTACTAAAACAAGAGTTATAGCTAGTAAGCCAACAAAGGAGATAAAATGGAGTAATAAAAAATATTCAATACAAAAATAGGCTGAAAAATAGGAAAAGGGAAAAAAGAATAATTGGGACAAATAGAAAATAAATAGCATTCATTAATTACTATGGTGGTTTTAATGTATGTCCAAAAATTTTTCAGTATTCCTTTCTCCAAAAAGTGGAGCTCAATTCTCCTCCCCTTAAGCATGAGCTAGACTTTGTGACTCACTTCTACCCAAGAGGGTATGAAAAGGGAAAAAAAATAGTAACTTTGCAGTGGAGAAACATGGCAGACACCACCTCAACCAAATGATCAAGGTTTACATCACCAGCACTAAGTCATGATGACACAATGCACCCCTAACATGATGTGATGGGAAGAGTACTTCACTTTTGTGGTAGACTTCCTCAAGATACATAATCCCAATCTAATCATGAAAAACATCAACCAAACCCAAATTGAGGGACATTCTACAAAACACCTGACCAGTGATCTTCAAAAGTGTCAAAGCCATGGGAAATAAGGAAAGACTGTGAAACACAGAAAGACAGATTGGAGGAGACTAAGGGGTCATGACAACTAAATGCAAGGTGATAGTGGACTGGATCTTGGAAAAAAGGATATTCGTGGAAAAACTGGTGAAACCCAAATAAAGTCTGTTGTTTAACTTAAAAAAAAAAAAAGAAAAGAAATAGCAAGATGATAGACTTAAACTTAACCACATCAGGAATTATATAAAATGTAAATAGTCTAAACACCCCAATTAAAAGGCAGTGATGGTCAGATCAGATTAAAAGACCATGACCAAAGTATATATGCTGTTTACAAGAAATACAAATGAAATATAAAGACACAAATAGGTTTAAAAGTAAAAGGATGGGCACCCGCCCCCACAGGGGCAGGGAGACTCGGCCCCTCAGGTGGGCAGAGACCAACCCTCCTGCGGGGACCCGTCGGCCGCCCCTGAGGACTCGCAACAGAGCACAGTGCAACTCTTGTCCTTGGGCTGGGTGCCATGGACGTCTTCATCAGCTTCACCAACCAGACCCAGGGCCGGGACCAACTCTTCAGAGCCACTAAGTACACAGGCATGTTGCTTAGATATTTGTTAGAGCCTAAAGCTGACAAAGAGGAGGTTGTTATGAAGCTCAAGAAACTGGAGTCCAGTGTGAGCACTGGCTGTAAATGGTTCAAACTAGGCAATGTGGTACATGCTGTACAGGCGACCCAGCAGAGCATTCATGTCACTGACCTGGTGCCCCGCGTGTACCTAACATTAGCCAGCCTGAACCTTGTGATTTATTTCATCTGTGACCCCATCATCTTCGTGAGGAGTGCAGGGCTTGCATCTGGCATTAACAAAGAGAAATGGCGAATGTGGGCTGCACGCCATTACTACTATTCTCTTCTGCTGAGCCTGGTCAGGGATCTGTATGAAATCTCCCTGCAGATGGAACAGGTTGCACACGACAGGGCAAAGAGGGAGAAATCACCATCCCAGGATCCTCTTGGGTATAGCGTGGCTAATGAGGAACCAGAATGGCTCCAGTTCTTTCTTCTTCTCTTATTCCGATCTCTGAAGAAACATCTTCCCTTGCTCCTGGACACAGTGAAGAACTTCTGTGATATCCTGAACCCTTTGGACCAGCTGGGGATCTATAAGTCCAATCCTGGCATCATACACCTTGGAGGTCTCATGTCCTCTATAGCAGGCATAATCACTGTGGCGTATCCTCAGATGAAACTGAAGACCCACTGAGGTGGTTTCGGGCTGAAGACTAGTACCTGCTTTCAAGACAACCTGTTAGTGAAATGGACATTTGCATTAAGCACAGCCATGTCATGCTGTGCTTACGGACTTATTCACATGAGCACTGAGTGACCTGTGAGGTGAACAGAGGTGGGGCCAAGAATGGTGGAGGGGAGAACGTGAAGTTTTATGTGTTTTCTAGAGCGCTGGAGTGACTTCTGAATTTCTGAGTATTTTTCCTTCATCTAACATTTATTGAGCATCTCTTTTGTGCATATTAGGAACTTAGTGGTTGCTGAACGAATAAAAATTGAAAGAGAAAAATTGAAAAAGATCCAAACTAACAAGTGGACTCTAATATAAGTGACTTTTGGGCCATGTGCCTCACTACTTTTGCCCAACTACAGTAGGACTGATACACGCCCTCTCTCAGATCTAGTAGAGGCCCCTTATTCTCTGATCAGTTACCCCACTTCCTCCATAGCTGCCAGTGCCAGCATAGAGGAGAGCCGGGCTTATAGCCTCTTAACTTGACTTTTACATCACTGCGCTCCTGTTCTTCCTCTGTCCAGTAGTAAAATCAGAAGTGCATCAGGCACCTTCATAGTATAAATTGTGTCTTTAGGTAACACAGTGAGGAAACAAAAAATCCGAAGCAGATAGAAAGGACTTGAGGTAAAAATAATGTGGTAAGTCACAATTGGTGCCTGCGGGTTTTCCTGTGACAGATGAGGAGACTGAGGTTAAAACTGAGGATAGAACTGACTCCCAATCCAGTGCTCTTTCCATATTTCACTGCCTTCCTAATTGAGTGGAAGTGCAAGACTCTCCAGAATCCTGTGCGAAAATCCTTTTTTAGAACCTTTCTTGGCCAGTGGTTTATATTCTATTCTACAAAAATTAAAACTATATCTAGATCCACCAGTAGGATTGTTTATTTAAAACCATATAACAGTTTGGGCACTTACGCATTAATTTTCATCAAAATTTGTACAGTTGAGAAATTTCATGAATACGATGAAATTCTACTATATTCTACAATAAATCAGAGTTCATATTTGTAGGGTGGTTGGGGGAGGTGGAGAAGAGCAGTAAGGGGCTAGGGAAGAGGGCAGTAGAACGATGAGTCAGTGCCACTTACTCGTGTTTCTACTTCTCATCTTGGATGTTGGGTTCTTATTTGTGATTACAGATCCTCTTAATATGAGGCAAGTGAGGTAGAGAAATAGGGTACCATCAGGTAAGAGGTCAGTGTCAGTCCTGCCAGTAAAGCCATCACATTTATCCAAATGGAAATGAGAAAAGAAATGTGCACTAAGTAAATTTCCCATAAATGTGATTGAGATTCTTAAAAAGTAGACTCAGGTCCTTGGCTCTCTATTTTTAAAGTGACCAATCAAGATACGGGATTTGAGAAAGAACATTTTGGGAATTTTAAGATAAATAAAAGCTGCTAGATCAGGGCAAATAAAAAATTTAACTATTTTTACTTCATCCAGATCTTCGACTGTAATAAATTATGCCTAATAAATTTATAGACAAAAAAAGAGTAAAAGGATGGAAAAAGATATACTGTGCTAACAATAATCAAAAGTAAACTAGAGGGACTAACTAATATCAAAGTAGATTTCAGAGCAAAGAATATTACCAGGGAGAAAAAAATATCATTTCATAATGATGAAGGGATAATTCATCAAGAAAAAGATTTCAAAAATGTTATGCACATCATAATACAACCTTAAAAATATATGAAAGAAACTGACATAAGTTAAAGGAGAAATCCAGAACTATAGTTGGAATTTTCAACACTGCTTTCTCAGTGACTCATAAGTAGGTAGAAAATCAATAAAAGTATAAATGACTTGAAAACCCATGTCAACCAGCCTGACCTAAATGACATTTATAGAACACTTTACGCCCCAAGTGCAGAATGAAAATTCTTTTCAAGCACATATTCTAGGCCAAAAAACATTTTTTCATTCATTTAAAAAGATTCAGACCATGTAAAGTATGTTCTTTATCCACAGTGATATCAAATTAGAAATCAGTAATAGAAAGATGTCTAGAAAAATCCTCAAATATATGGAAGCTAAATAACACACTTCTAACTCACTATGGGTCAGAAGAAGTCAGAAGGGAATTTAGGAAATATTTTGAACTGAATTAAAATGAAAATGTAACACATAGGATGCTGCTAGGGCAGTACTTACAGGGAAATTTATAGTGCTAAATACCTAAGTGAGAAAAGAAGGAAAGTTTCAAATCAGTAGCCTAACCTTCCACCTTAAGAAACTAGAAGAGCAAATTAAACCCAAAGTATACAGAAGAAAGGAAATAGTAACGATTAGAACAAAGATCAATGAAATATAGAGCAGAAAAATAGAGAAAAATAAATGAAACCAAAAGTTGGTTATTTGAGAAGATCAATAAAATTGATAAACCTCTAGCCAGACTGATAAGGAAAAGAGATTTAGGACACAAATTACTAATACCAAGAATGAGAGAAGTGGCATCACTACAGATTATGCTGGTATTAATAAGGATAATGAGGGACTATTATGAACAACTTAGATACTAATAAATTCAACAACTTAGATGAAATAAGCAAATTCATTTTGAAAGACACAAACTATCAAAGCTTACTGAAGAAGAAATAGATAACCTGAATAATCCTATCTGTTAAAGAAATTAAATTTGTATTTAAAAATATTCCCATGAAAAAATGACAGGCCCAAATAGCTTCACTTGGGAATTCTGCTAAACTTTTAAGAAGAAAAAAATACCAATTCTCACAAACACTTCTAGAAAATTGAAGAGAAGGGAACACTTCCCAACTCATTCTATAAGGCCAGCATCACCCTGATACCAGAACCAGACAGATATTACAATAAAAGAAAATTACAGACCAGTATTCCTCATGAACATAGATGCAAACATTCTAAAGAAAAAAGAACTCATAATTTACGAAAAGCAAAACCCCAGTGCTTCTCTTAATTCAGTTGAGGTTTTTGGTAGAAAGCCACATGCATTTATATTTCTAATAAGTATATACTATAGATGTACACTTTGGTATTTGGTGTTCCTAAAATACTGATTCTAGTGAGGAAGCACTAGACCATGAAAAAGCCACAAACAGAAATGGCTTTGCCCTCTGGGGGACTTTATAGCTGCCTTCACTATATAAAGGTAGTAGATGGCCACCTCTGGTTATACATCATTTAATTTATTTGACACTCTGGATAGGATTTAACTTTAAGGTGAGCTTATTCTTTGTTTCCTTTGGCAATCACTTTAACATTTTAAAAAATCAGCAGCAATTACCACTTGTAATTTCAGGGTTTTAAAGCTCCTTCTATGACTTCTTCTAGAATATTTAAAATTTGTAGTATTTAGATAATATTTCACCCACCGTTGTCTCACTTCTTCTGAAATTTGTCAAGATTTGAAGTAATGAATGTAAAAGAAATTTACTGTATCTATATTTTAAAAGTTCAATTTTTCAATGCTTCATTTCCTTCAGTGCTTTATATTTATTATGTGTATTTTTTCATGATAATCTTAACAGATAATAATCTTTACTCATAAAATTATGAACCAAATATGTTTTACTCATATATTGTTTTACTAGAAATATTTTGGTTAACTTTTGCATTCATGTCTGTCTATCATAAATCCTCAATTAATTGGGTTACTTAAAGGGTGTATACAGTGCTGTACTTGGTCCACAGAGGGCTAACCAGCTTTGTTATTTTTTTAGTCTTTACGTTTGTTTTAACTCTTGTTCCTAACCACATAATGTGCTTTTTAACAAGTAAAGATTCTAGCAACATTAGTAAGTTCTTGCTGATATGTTTTATTATTATAATCACTACTTTTAATTTTGAAACTCTAAACAGTAAATTAACCCACAAGATCATATGGGTTCTATGAAAAATACATTGCAATTTATTGTAAATATAGCATTACTATAAATACTAACACTATTGTTGCATAATTATTTAGATTAAATTATGTTATGATAAAACTGTGTCACTTAAGAATGAATCAAAAACCTATTTGGTGAGACACTGAAAATTTTCTTGTGGTAATTGAGTGCCTGGATTATGCATGGATGATAAACAAATTAAGGATATAATCGAAGGAATTGCTACCTTGGCTTAATGACTCTCCAAAGGTTATATTCAAATAATTATCCTTCATTTCTAGGTTGATAAAATAATTAAGTTAAAAATGTGACCCTAAAACTGTTTTAGAAAACTACTGCTATAACGACAACAACAACAACCATCATGTTAACAAATAATAATAGCAATTATTACTACCACTAGTAGAGTACCCCCATTTGGTGAGCACTTGCTTTGAGCCATTCACTGGGTCAGTCAGGCAAAATATATTATTTAATCCTCACCACAATCCTCTAATGTAAGACTTACTATCCTCATTATACATACAAGGAACACTCCCTCAGTTTTCTTTTGTGGAACCACATCTCTTTCATTGTTAATTCATACAGTTTAGGTAGATTTGCTCCAGCCCCAGGTTCCAGAGGGGGCAACAAAGCTTAGGCCCGGCCAATTTGAGATTCTCATCCCAGTGGCCCCAGTGTTCGCTTTAAAGAGGCAAGTGATGCAAGCTGAGTCAGTGAAGACTTCCCCAAGACCATTTCTGGAGCTACTGTTCTCAGTAATAGTATGGCCTATCTCAGATAAGATTGCTGCAATACATGTGGACATTCAGGATGCGAAATTCAATTCACTTGTACTTCTTCCTGTGTCTCTAAAGTTATGATGGAAGATTGGAAACATTCATGGGCCCACCTGAGCCCTGCTCCTATAATTCATGGGGGCTCTTAACCTCATAGTAAGCCCAAATATCAGTGAAATCATGGTTTTGATGTGCTATGTCTTTTCTGATATAAATTAAAGTAGACACATAATCATTAAGAAAATTTTATCTGTGTACTACCTAAAATGATTTCATGTCTTGCAGTGGTCTACATACCACATTTTGGGAAATTCTGGACTAGAAAAGAAGTCACACTGTCCTGTGTTGTTTAGAATGCTATTTTTGTTTATGCATTTGTATTTAAAGTTATAACACCTACCTTCCAAAAAAAAAAAAAGCCACTATGAGCAATTATGGGGGAAAAAAACACACCTAAAAGAAGAAACATTTTGGATTGTATTTTAACTCATATTTTGTGCCAATATAGAAATGAAGCAGTTATGAGATGGTCGCTTTTTGCATATTTGATAAAGTTTTTCTCTTGTAATGCATGCCATTTCTCTGGAGCCTCACCTGTAGCTCTGGGCAAAAAGAGGCTAGAGTCTAATGGCTCCAAAGTTAGGATATCTTTCTCTCACTTTCGTGTTCAAATAAGACCTTTCACTTTAGTTTCCTTCTGTGAATAGTTATAGATTAAGCTCGTGAGGCTGGGCCATGTCTGTTTGGTTTACTACCATATCTGTAGCACCATGCCAGTGCTCAGCAAAGAGAAGGGGCTCAATGAATATCTGTTGAATGAATGAATGAATGAGCGGATGAGCATTTTCATACACAGGCTTGTCAAGTGAGCAAGTCTGGTATTATTATTATTGGTGGTGGAACTGAGGCTAGGAGAAGTTATGAGAGGTCTTTAATGGCATATAATCAGTGACAGAATTGGGATTTGTATCTTTTACCCTTTGTGTAGATCACTGAACTACGTTTGTTGAATAAATAAGTTAATGAAACAATAATATGTATTGTTTTCTTAAAACATATTCTTAACATATTTCTTAAAGTATATTCATACTTTATTGGTTATAAAAGGAACATTTTAAAGAGAGACAAACTACTTTTGTGGCTTAGTGTTGTTAGGAACCAAGGGAGGGTGGGGTAGGAATGAGGGGATAGAATGGGCAGATTTAAAATAACTTGAATATCTTAAAAGTAACTGAACATATTGTCTATTAATAAGAGTAATTTAATGATGAAATGACAGTGAATGCCTTAAAGTAGCTCACACCGGTTTTTGTCTTTGTCATAAAGATATGATTAATAAGAAAATTGTTTCATGCTGGAAAATGCTTTTTGTGAGATCTGTATTTTGGTACACAATGCACCAAAACATTTGTTTCTATTTACCTTGAAAAAAAAATCCCCTTCAAGGATAGCATGTGGAGAGCAGTCATCTGTTCAGGATTACACTTCTGAATTGCTGTTTCTCTGAACTCACTGGACTCTGTATATATTAATTTTAAAAATAAGGACCGTTTTCCCCCTTTATCAAGTTTGTTTATCAACACTATCATAAAGATGTACTTATATTCTAGTGTGTATTAGTAACTGTCAATTGACTACTGAATAACAAATTAAATTGGGAATCCTGGAGTCTCTGAATTCAGTTGCTGACTGTTTTTACTCTGCTATCAGACTTTGGAACAAGTCATTATATACGTCTTATCTTTCCCCCAAATAAATAGCTTTGAATGTTCATGAAATTAGGGGCAACTCAGATGCTTTTTAGCTGGTTAGCACTCTGGTAGAGACGAGCCGAGGTGCAGGAGAAGGTAAAAGGGAAGTATGCGTGGCAGTGATCTTAATTCTTACACCCACTACTACAATCTGACCCCTAAAACTCCGATATTTCGCAAGTGACCCAACTATCACCAGGTAGCATCTCTTCTGGATGAAACTATATTGTCTTAACACTGATACAGACTTTTAAAAGGCTCTTTTCATGTGCATAATCTCATGTAAACCTCATTTCAACCATGGAGGGTAATAGGGCAGGTTTTATTACCCCGGTTTTACTGGTGACAAAATAGAGGTTCAGATTGGCTAGGTGATTTGATCAAAGGCACACAATTATTGGATGGTAGAGCCAGGACTTGAATTCATACTTTCAAATCTCTCTTTGCATTATGCAAAATCTTTGATTTTTCTGGGGAAAGACATTGTAAGGGGGACTATTCCATTTATAGTTGGCAGAGTGTTAACTGCTTTGACCCCTTGCAAGATTTTATTTGTCTTTCTGTAATATCTTTTTACTTAAGCAAAAATTACACCAAACAAAACAATCCTTACAATATATAACATACATATAAAGAGCAACAATCCCAGCTGAAAGAAAACATTTTGTGTTTCATTACAGAGCAGTGTTAACAGCACAAATAGAAGTGATTATGAACCGGCTAAAAGGTTTTTCCTGTTACCTTATTTGATGAAGTTTCTTTACTGAACCTCCAAGGTCACCCTCACATAAAGAAAGCAGACTAACATCTGGATTTCAAAGAAAATTAATCACTTCTTCTTAAAGCTGTCCAAATACTTTGTTAGAAGGTATCATTATTAAGAAATTAAAATGGAGGTACCAGTGCCTCCTTCCTAAGATTTGATTGGGTTCTAATCTGTAGTTTGGCTTTTGTGACCTTGGATACATCTTTTTAACCTTTATTAACTCATCTAAAACATGTCTCATAGAGGTTTGTTCTGGGTTTAGAAATGCTTTGACATTTTTGGATTAAGTGGTGAAGTGGATGGAAATGCTATTCCTAAAAAAGCTTGGAGGCGAATAAAATATTTTTATTGTTCTGTTCAACTTGCTCCTCGGAAGATCAAGGAGCATTTTATTCTTGGATCATTTACTTATTCACCAAACATTTATTGAGTGCCATGTACCAGACCATGACCAGCACTCTCCTCTTTTCTCCTGTTGTTGTGCCATCAGGTGATGCTTCTGAGAACACAGCAGAAGGCTTTTATTTCCCTTATAAAATGTGAGTGCATAGTGGCCATTTGCAAGGCCTTCCAGCCTGCTATATAAGCAAGAGTGGAATTTTCTGTCCCTCTATGTATGATGAGTACTTTACCATATATTGCCTCATTGCTATGAAATGTTTCACAAGCATTTGCTATTAAAAAGTAAGCTCCTTGAAGGAGGAAACCATGGCTTATTTCTCCTCTATGTCTCTACTCAGGACAAAACAGTAGTGAGGAATTCTTTGCCAGGGAGCCCATGGATGGATGGGCTTCACAGAACTTGTGAGCTCCCTGAAATTGTAAGAAAAATTATTTTTGCATGTGCAATTTTTGAAGCGGGTCCAACATTTTCATTAGATTCTCAAGGGGGTCAGTGGCTCAATGGCTAACCACTATAGGTTAACCACTCTAATGGGCTTTTGATGAATACTTGAATGGGAGAAACAACAGGAAGACAGATGTGACCTTGATGTACAAGAGAGTGTTGTCATGATCGGAAAGCATGTTTGGGGATGGCTCTCAGTTCCCCAACACTGGAGATGTTAATAGCTGGATGACCCATCAGTGATAATGTTGTTGGGATGTTGATCTATTCTTTCTGCCTTATGATTCTATGATAATATCAATCTTCACTAAAGAATACTTCTCATTCTTCACACCTTCCCCTGACACCCATACCATTTTTGTGTGACTCACTCTTTGGACTATTTATACACCTAAAGAATCTTTTTGACAGATAACCAGAGGCATACAAATCAAGCTTTGAGAACTATGACCCTAAGAGTGTGTGTGAAATACCAAATAACAGGTAGGGTACTTGGCATGAACTCTAGAAAATGAAGAGAAGGTAGAATGATTTTTGAGTTAAGGATAGAAGATAAGAAGATAGTAGTTGACAAGCACGTCGACACAGTTGCTAATAGATTAAACAGAATAGGATGTAATTGAGTACTAAATTGGGCTAGTTACCTGTAAATTGAGGCCTCTGAGCAATTTTAGTTTGGGCTGCAATTTTGCTACTTTCATTCAAAGAAATTAGGACAATGCAACTCAAGATGAGTTTTAGAAGTGCAAAGTGGTAAAAACACATTCATTTTCAAGTACATACATATACAAATTGGTGCATGAATATATGCATGTATAAAACAACATGTTCATGCCTTGATACCCATGGAGATAAGAATTGATCCACATGAATATATTCATTCACACATATGCCAGATATAAGGAGGATTAAATATGGTATCTAATAGAAAATTTTCACATGCAGGGAAATAAGAGTATTTCAAAGCAAATATCCAATGGATGAGAAGAATATTTTAGGTAATATACTGGTGCTTCTTTCAGGGTTAATGTCACAAAACTTCACAGGGTGTCTAAGGAACTGAGTACAGGCAGAACCCAAGCTGACAGTGTCATACCAGGAGCTAGTCTAGGTGAGAGAAGTCCTAAAGATATCCATTATAGTCTACAGGAAACAGGCCACGTTACATGCTCCAGTTTTCTTTGGAGAAGTGTGTTTGTTAAATTGTGATCATAAACAGCTCCAGTCCCAGTTTGCTGGATTGGGCGGAGGGCCCTTTAATCAAATGTTTCCTCATCATGCTTTCTGATGATCTTCTGAGCTGGCTGTTTTAGTTACTCTTTAGCATTCTGCAAAGTCTCACTTAGCATCCTTTAGCTTGTGCATTTTTGATGAGTATGGTATTGCTATTTTTATATGTTTTGTAAACTCCTTTGAGGAATGCAGGGGTACATGGAGAGAAAGAGATGGTGGTGAGCTTCTTCCTTTATTTAATCCATCCATGCCCCGATCTCTCAGACACCAGTATAAAGCTGTACCTATTAAAGCTAGCTGATTTGCCAAGTGTTTTTGCTCAGAAGGGACATCACCTATTTTGGGCAACAAAGAAGTGTTAGGAAGGGGAGGAAGACATACCTCAGAAGGACAGATCTGAAATGAAGTCCAGAATACTGAAGAGAGTGGAGTGGAAAAGCAAAAGAGTGCCTAGTGAAAGGTCACTGAAGCAGTGAGTGCAGAGCTAATGTTCTGGATGGTTGTAGGAAAGCCTCAATTAAGAGTTCTGTTAATAGAGAAATTAGGAAATGTTATTAAAAAGTTCTCTAAGCCAATCTAATAAAAGAAATCAGGACATGGCAAACTAGGCTGGTTGTTTAATTTATTCAGTAATCTGTATCTTTTTAGATTGATGCAAATTATTAACACATTTATTGAGCAACTATACGTATACAAAGCATTCTGTTAGGAAATGTGTGTGAAGGGTGGAAAGATGGTATTTAAAAAATACAAGATGAGTACATGTTCTCCAAAAGTATATGGGAGGCCATGTGTTAAGAACTGTGCTGGGTGCTTTCTGTATATTATCCCATTTAATCTTTAAAACAACTATTAGGAATGAAAATTATCCCTATTTTACAGATGAACAGCCTGGAACTCAGAGAATTTAAGTTGTTTCCTCCCTCCCTCTCTCTCTTCCTTCCTCTTTCCTTCTCTCTTTCTTTCAACAAGCTTGAACTCAAAAGCCTTATAGAACATGGTGCCTTTTTCCAAGGTTTCACTTTTTCTGAGGGTAGCAGAATTATACTTACGTATTAAGTGCTATAGTAGAGGTATGAACCCAGTAATATGGGAGCTCAGAGGATGAAGCAGTCCATTTTGCTTGGTGATATCAGAGAAGGCTTCCTGGAAGAGGTACTATTTGAGGTGAGTCTTAAAAAATGAGAAGGAGTCCATCTAGTAGACAAGAAAGATGAGAAAACAATAACAGTGTGGCGGCCACTACTGGCTGCCCACTCAGCAGTCATTACCTTCTTTCTTTCTGGAAGTGCCGAGATTTTGCTCAGGTGTCCCCTCCTCTACTTGACCCAAGGGAGAGTGACCTTATTGCTACCTTCAGGAGGAAGTGCTGATTGTTTTAAACCAATTATGGTAAGTCCACTCTTGCTGGATTATCCTAGGTCTGGGCATATGAACCAGTTCTGGCCAATGAGATATAAAAGGAAATCTGCTAGGAGGGCTTTAGGAAATGCTTCTTTCCCTTAAGAGGGAAACACTGGAAGAGATACGCTCCCATTTTTTTTCTCTAGATATTGCTGTGCTTGGAAGGGATACTTAGAACTACCACAACCATGTTGTGACTGTGAGGGGAGCCAATCTGAGGGCAAATCAAAATTTCTGAGGATGGCAAAGCAAAGAGATAATAAAAAGAACCAGCATCTTTAATGACATTGTTGAGTTCTGAACAATCGTCCCTCCTTTTCAACTTCCTGTTACATGATGTTATAATTGTTTTTGTTCTATCAGCCAGTTTGAAGAGTCTTCTGCAGTGGCATCCTCACTGATAACAGAGCAGATGCAAAGGCATAAGGCTCAGAAAGGTCACAGGCCACCTAGAAATTGCCAGTAGTTCTTCATGACTGAAGTGCAGGATACCGTGGAGTTGAGAGTGGGGTGATGGCTAGAGACAAGGTGAAATAGTAGCCAAGGGTCAGATCATGAAGGGCCTCATATGTTAGAATCAGATATTTGGACTTTATTTTGTAAATAGTGGGGAGGCATTGAAGAGTTTTAAGCAAGGTAATGGTATAATTAGATTTGCAGTTTAGAAGCATTCCTCTGACTACAGTGTGGAAGATTGAAGAGGGTAAGATAGCAGTTGGTGAGATACCAAGGTCATTCAGCTCAGGAGGACATAGAGTCACATGTAGGTTGGTCTCTCTCCATTAACATTCCATTTTAGCTTGGAAAGACAGAGGTTAAGAAAATATATGCAAAGTGGAAGATTAGAGGGGCAGACAGTAAGCACTTCAAGATTTTATCGAAGAAGAATATGTTGGGGGTCATGGAGAGTTTCAAAGAGCAGATTAGATATGAGCTGAACACTGAAGGACTTGGAAAACTTGGGAGTTGAGTGGAGTATAAAATAACGTAAGGGAAGGACAAGTCAAGCTGAAATGGAGAGTTTTATGTGGGGACGATAAAGCTGGAATGGTCACTTGCAACCAAAATGGCAGAGAAAAGAAATGAAACTTTACCCTAATTCCATCACTTAGCAGTTGTGGAACACTGGGCTTGATAAAATTTTGTTTCCTAATCGGTTGAGTTGGGGTTACAAACATATACTTTATTAACATCACCAAGTGATGTCACATGGATACCATATACCCCGTGTTACGTGATGAGAAATACACTTGCCCTTGGTGGTATTCTTTCAAAAAACCCATAACCCTAGTCTCATCGTGAGAGAAACATCAGACACACCCAATTTGAGGAACACTCTACAAAATACCTGACCAGTACTTCTTAAAACTATCAAGGTCATGAAAAACAAACTGTCACAGACCAGAGGAGACACAACAACTGAATGCAATGTAGTATCCTAGACTAGATCCTAGAAAAGAAAAAGACATTAATGAAAGAACTGGTGAAATCTGAATAAAATTTAGAGTTTAGTTGATACTAATTTACAGTGTTGGTTTCTTAATTTTGACAAACTAACCACAGTAATATAAATAATAACAATAGGAGCCACTGAAACTGGGGGAGGTGAATACTATCACCGCTGTCTTTGCAACTTTTCCATAGATATAAAATTATTCCAAAATAAAAAGTTTATTTAAAAACAATATATCCTTCACTGAGTTGTTATGAGGACTGAATGAAAGAATATATGCAAAGCAGCTAGTATAGTGCCTGACATGTAATAGGGCCTCAAATGTTTTTCTGTAAACTAGTGATTCTTAAATTCAGGGTGTATAAAAATCACCTAGAGGTATTATGTCAGAAAAGTGAACAAATCCCAGGGCCTCAATCTCAGAGATTCTGATTTAGTAGCTCTAGAGTAGGGCCCAGGAATAAGAATTTGTGATAGGTACCCTGTGGAGAATTGCTGCTATAGACTGTGGCAACTATGGAGATAGAATGTCTGCCCCACTTACCACAAATGGGTTGAAGGGAGAGAAAGGGGGAAATGTAGAAGCAAACACTTCAAAACCTGTAAGTTACAATTTAAATCATTACAGATTAATTTGGGATGAAAAAGAGGTCTGATTAGGTAGCCATTTAATAATAACAGCAGTGTGGTTGAAATCTTATTTTTATTCATTTGAGCCACCTAAAAATGTTCAGCTGTTTTTTCTGCTGAAGCACACAGATGACCCATAGGACAAAGGCACAGTTCAACCCCTTCAATTACAAATGAGCTCACTGAATCTGAGAGAAGAGATGTGACGGTTTAAGGTCACAGAGCTAGTTGCTGAGAAAATAGATTAGAACCCACTCTTTTTTCAGCTTTATTGGGGTATAATTGACAAATAGAAATGTATCAGGTGGAGAACATGATGTTTTGATATACAAATACATTATGAAATGATCACTACAATCAAGCTAATTAACATATCCATCACCCCACATAGTTACCATCTTTTTTGTGTATGATGAGAACACTTAAGGTTTACTTTTAGTAAATTTCAAGTATACAATACAGTACTGTTAACTGTAGTCACCATGCTGTACATTAGATCTCCAGAACTTATTATATTGCATAATTGAAACTTAGTACCCTTTGACCAGTATCTCCCCATTTCTCCCTCTCCTCAGCCCCTGGCAACCCCCATTCTATTCTCTGCTTCTATGAGTACGACTATTTTAGGTTCCACATATAAGTGAGATTGTGTGGTATTTGTCTTTCGGTGTCTTGCTTATTTCACTTAGCATAATGCCCTCTAGGTTCACTTAGCATAATGCCCTCTAGGTTCATCCGTGTTGTCACAAATGCCAGGATTTCCTTCTTTTTTAAAAAAAGACTGAATAATATTCTATTATTATTATATATAGCTTTCACATTTTCTTTATCCATTCATCAGTTGATGAATGCTTAAGTTGTTTTCACATCTTGGCTATTGTGAATAATGCTGCAATGAACACAGGACTTCAGATATCTCTTTGAGATAGTGATTTCTTTTCCTTTGAATATATACCCAGAAATGGGATTGCTGGATCAGATGATAGTATTATTTTTAGTTTTTTTGTGGAACTTCCATATTGTTTTCCATCATGGCTATACCAGTTTACATTCCCACCAATACAGTACATAAGGGTAGAAGCCACTCTTGCAAGCTCCAGTCTAGGTGTTCCTTCTGCTACCAGACAATCATTGCATGCCTCGCTCAGAGTCTCACATGGGCTTTCATATGGGCTCTGGAAAAAAACGATAGGGTGTCTGACTTACTGAGGGGAATGCCAAAAGTTCGTTTACTTAAGTCTCACTGACAAGTTTGTTCTTGGTCTACTGTATTCTCGAATAACTCAGTTTTCCCTTCAGCTAGATGGAGTAAAAAGGGATCATCTGAATAGGAAAATGGCCCTTTGTGAACAGTCTTCAGTCATGCTCAGCTTCCACATCCTCAGCCATGTCAGCAATGTGTCATCAACCTGAAAAATCTCACCAGAGTTTCAGATCGTTGACTGACAAAGCAGGCACCCCTCCCTGCCCTGGCTCAAACCTAACCATGCTACCATAAGATACATTGATTATAACTATACTATTCCAAGGTGGTATGGAACCCAAGGCTCCTTCTAGGAGGAATAGAAGCTAAGGCATATCACTCTCTGTTTTCCCCATCACTCTAGCTTGGTATAAGTGAAATCAGATTTAAATTAAGGGCATCTTCTCAGTACATTTGGCCTCGCCCCTCTGCTCATATTGCAGCTTCCTAGGCTATGCTCTGCCCAACCGCATTTCCTAAGGCCTGAGAGTCTCCATCATCCCTTGGGGTTTTGATTCTAAGCTGCCAAGGCAGAAAGTAGGCTTTTTCTGAATCTCTACTTTCTTGCTTTTTTCCCCTTAGATACCTACCCCACCCCCACCCCCACCCCCAGCCCAGGAAGGCCTTTTCCTTCTACCCCATGTACCCCATGTACTGGGAAATGCCCTTACATCATAAATTATATCCTTCCTGATCTGTGACTTAAAGATGCTTTATTCCAAATACTCCAAGCTTTTGACCTATAAATCCTTTTTTTTTTCCCTGCCACAAACCCTGGCTCTTACAAATGAAATAAAGGTTTAGCTTTAACAGTTGCTTTCTCTGAAATACTTTTTATTTAAGAACCTATTATGAAAGTCAGAAGTTAAAAACTGAGGAAGAGGGGCGGGGAGTGAAGTCCTAGACTGAAAACAGGGAGATTAGGTTAAAATGTACACAAGAATAGTGAGATCCCTCAGCTTCCTTCCTTATCTGTTTATCTTTTCTCAGGAAGCTGCAGTAAGATGTACTCCATCACAATGAGAGATTAAACCAAGAAAGAGAAGGTATGGGATTCAGGAAGCAGAAAGAATGTGTAGGGAATTCTCAGGGTGGTCCTGAAGGAAAATCCCAGGAAGACAGCTGTGCATTAGTCCTAGAGAGCAACCAGTCCAGACTGGCAGGGAGTATGGAGGGCTCCAGGAGAAAATGATCATCTGCTTGCTTTCACCATATGGAAAGTTGAATTATTGCTGTTAAAGGGCATGGGAAGATCTAGCCACTAGAAAAATACAACAACAAAAAAGCTCAACAAATTCTAAGGAGCAACAATTACTGACTCCAGAAAAAAAAAATTGCCAGAAAAAGGAGAGGTAATCATAGTAAACTGCTTAACTCAGCAGTGAACAGTATTTAAATGTCCAATTAATGTAAACTCTATTGCTTTGATTTAAAAAGAAAATGTGGGATATATCAATATTTATGATGGGAAAACAGGGAGAAGAATATGGATGGAAGTAAGCTACATTCTCACCAAAATAGTATGGTAAGTCAGTGTCCAAAACTGATGAATTAAGATGTAGCTGATTAAGCACATTATTTAGAAATATGAAGATAACCACAGAGAGAAACAGCTAAAATATTTTAAAATATTTGCTCCTGGGGAGTGGAATATAACCCCCAATTTTTTGGTGGTTCTTTTGAATAACACTCTCTCCAACACCAACAAAAACTAAACTCCACCTAACAAATCAATTTGTTTAGAAACAAATTGTATATTTAAAGGCTTAAACCAGAAAAAACAAAAACAAACAAACCGAGACATTTCAAACTGTACCTGCACCAACCAATATTCTCCTTGGTTTAAGGCCCCTCACATTTTCTTCCCCTCTAATCTTGGAAGAACCTCAGGGAGTTGTTTTTTTTTTTTTTTTTTAATGTGCCACAGGCAACACCCTCAGTTAAGAGGGCATATCAATCTTTTTAGGGCCGAAAATCAACTACTGATAGATGTTGATTGTAAGCTTGTGATGATACCATCTTCTTTGTACTTTAAAATTTGGGGAAGTTTTTCTGTTTTGATCTTAAGTTTTCCTGTTTCAAACCTGTGATTCTTTGTGGAAGTTTACATTATGATTCTTGTTATTTCAAAAGATTCATGACATAAACTACTGAACATATGTAGTTCTGGAAGCTCTTAATTATAATTGATAAAATAGCAACACATTTTATTTATTCTTATTTACTTATATTGTCTGATAAACACAATTAACTATCTTAAATACAATACTTAATTGGTATAATTGTTACAGTGATTCCATCTCGATGCCCTCTTGTATATACGTTGTCCAGATTTTTTTTGCTTCTCATGTGTGCAACGAAAACAGCTCTCATGGCCGAGTAGATATTGCAGTGAAATATTTCATCATGACCACATTTAATGAATTTATTTGATGCACTTAACTTTCATCCCGGTATCATGAAATGCAGTCTGCAGAGTAGTACTTCTCATTTTTTATACCTTGTACTTGTTTACAGCTAGTTAAAGATTTGAATCTGGAACTTCTCTTTAATGATTCCTACTACAGTGCTTCACTCTTGTCATTTTCAGAAGTTGCCTTTCTTCAACTTTCTGTGCCTTCTTTTTTTCCTAGCGCTTTGTTTCAATCTCCTAGCCTTTGTGAGTTCTTCTCTCATGTCTCATGAGCATTTTTCCTACCATTTTTCAGAGTTCTTCACACTTTAGCAGTTTTCTTCAAAGACTATAAATATTTGATTAGGTAGCTAAATGTCAACAATACAGAAATATTTCATACAATAAGATTAGTTAAAAACAATTTTGTGCATTCTATTAAGTTCACATGGGTGATGCATTTTAATGTTACCTAGTAGAAATTCTAAGCTGATTTTGTAAGATTAAGTAAATAAAACCCTAGAAACATATACAATTCTTATAAATAGTTACTCATTACCCATCAATGTAGTATTTATAAACTAACAGTCATGGATTTTTCATGAATACTAAATGCTGGCACAGTCTGGAATGAGCGTGTGATAGCCATGTCAGATGAGTACCTGAGCATATGATGGATGGATGGATGGATGGATGGATGGGGGAAAAAACATAGATGGATAAGTAGATAGATAGTAGATAGATAGATAGATAGATAGATAGATTAGTCTCATGCTTTGACTTTCTTCCCTCAAGGTGTTCTTGAATTACCCCTTCAGTGATATAGGAGTTTAACAATGCTAGAAAGCTGAGTTTTCTAGTTTATACGTTTTTATAGGTGTGTAATGTTTCAGGAAAATAAAACATTTGAAAATGGGAACTTACAAATGGATTCAAGAATAATTATTTATTTTACAAAATGATTTACCCAGACTCCTTATTTAAGAAACGTTAGATCTCATGTAATATGTAAGGCAAGCCAGTCCCATATATGTGTTACTCCTGTAGTTTTCATATGGGATTGGTATATTTGTCCTCCCTAAATTGTTGGCTGCCAGCAGTTCCAGCAATCAAGTTGAATACAAACTGAACTTAAAATACATGTTTACTGAGGTGCTTGTTATAACATTTTACTTTTGATTGTGGACTGAGCTTCTGTCTGACAATAGGTCCCTGGAAGTGAAACACAGCAGCATTACTGGATGTTTTATAAAACCATTTTATCAAGTGAAAGTTAACTTAAAAAATAAACAAACATGTATTTTAACTATGATTTTTCTAAATATGAAGAAAAGTATAGGAAGCATAACAAAAATCAATGAACCCATCACCCAGTTTTAATAAATACTAAAATGCTGTCATATTTTCCTATAAAACATTAAAGGATGCCCTTAAACCATATTCTTCTTTTCCTCCTTAGAAGTAACCACTGTTCTGAAATTGGTGTGTGAGATTCACTTAATGGTTTTCTGTTTTTAAAATATTATGTAAATATCATAAAATATTCCATGGTTTTGTGTGTTTCAAAATTTTAAACAAACGACATCATGCCATATAAATCCTTTTGCAACTTGGTTTTTCCACTCAGCATTAGATTTTTGAGATTTATCCATAGTTCATTCATAAATAAAGCCAGTTATTTATCGCTTCTCTTACTGAAGATGCTAAGGTTGTTTCCACTTCTTTTAATATTACAAATAATGCTATAGTAAACATCCTATGTATTTCTCCTTGTGCAAATGGACAAGAATTCATTGAGAGCAGTGGCTCTCAAACTTGGGCATGTATCAGAATCACCTCGAATGCATATTAAAACGCCAATTGCGTGGCTCTGGAACTGTATACTCTCCACCATAATACAAAAGCTGCTAAATCCAGGCTTCCATAGCTAAGGGCTCTAGATCCATGTCATGATTTGTACTAGCCAAACAGATCTCTACATGTTGCTTTTTTGCCCATGTAATTGAGATAAATGTGCAATTTATCATCCAAATCAGAACTCTTTTGAGTGTGAAAGGAAGCATTATTAATAATTATAACATGACACCCTACTCATCACCCAGTTCTATACCTAACAGCAAAAGAGTCTGGGAAATGTAGTTGGGGATTCTAGTTTAGGAAGATTTACTCTGTACAGAAATATCAAAATCAGCCCAAGGCCTTCAAAAAATTTTGGACAGGCCTACATAACAATGATTACTTTGTAATTATTTGAAGTTTTACTTTACTTATTTTTCCATCTTATTCCACTGGCTAGGACTACCAGAACAGTGTTGAATAATTCTGGTGACAACAATCATTGTTCTCTTCCTCCTTGTCTCAAAGGAAATGCTTCTAAAGTTTCATTATTAATTGTGATGTTTTCTGTAGAGTTTTAAAATATGCTTTTGTCAGGTTTAGGAAATTTGCTTGTATTCCTGATTTTCTGAGGATTTTTCTTTTTATTATGATGATGTGCTAAACTTAATAATGCTTTTTTCTACATATAGTAAGATAATTAATGTTTTTTCTCCTTTAGTCTATAAATGTGTTAAAATACATTAAAAGATTTTCTAGTATTAAACCATCCTTGAATTCTTAGGATAAATTTTACTTGGTAATATTACATATATATATATATATGTTTATGGTATAAATTATTGGCTTTTGTATGTTAATATCTTATTTAGGATTTTTGCAAATATGTTCAGAAATGAGCTGAGTTACAAATTTCCTTTCTAATGTCGTACTTTTTCAGTCTTGTTGTCAAGTTATGTCATCCTCATTAAAACAGGATAGGAAGTTTTCCATGTTTTTGTATTCTCTTGAAAAACATTAAGATAATGATCACTGGAGGTTTGTCTGTGTTTTCCTAAAAAACCATCTGGCTTGGTGTGATTTTTATTTTGTACCCATAGACTACATTATTTCACAAACTGCTATCTTTGCTATTTCTTTTTTTTTTTTTAATTATTATTTATTAATTTATTTATTTTGTCTGTGTTGTGTCTTTGTTTCTGTGCGAGGGCTTCCTCTAGTTGCGGCAAGCGGGGGCCACTCTTCATCGCGGTGCGCAGGCCTCTCACTATCGCGGCCTCTCTTGTTGCGGAGCACAGGCTCCAGACGTGCAGGCTCAGTAGCTGTGGCGCACAGGCCCAGTTGCTCCGCGGCATGTGGGATCTTCCCAGACCAGGGCTCGAACCCGTGTCCCCTGCATTGGCAGGTAGATTCTCAACCACTGCACCACCAGGGAAGCCCTTTGCTATTTCTATTTAAACATATCTCCATCCTCTAAGAACTCAGTGTCAAATCTCATGGACTTTGATGTGAATAAAAACTAAAAATTGGGGCGGGATCAAGATAGCAACATAGGACTTCTCTCCTCCCGTGGGTACACCTAATGAATAGCTACACATGGAGCAATTCCCTCTGAAAGAAACCTAGAAACTAGCTGAGTAACTTCTA
This sequence comes from Balaenoptera borealis, assembly GCF_965194805.1. Classification (NCBI taxonomy): domain Eukaryota; kingdom Metazoa; phylum Chordata; class Mammalia; order Artiodactyla; family Balaenopteridae; genus Balaenoptera; species Balaenoptera borealis. Next base: position 27,754,611 of record NC_138878.1, on the reverse strand, counting down.
CACATCAGGCAACTGAGAAAATACCCACATCGAAATGAGTAAGAAAGGCGAAAACACACTCTCACTTTATGGCCAGGCCCCACCCTGGCACAGCACCATACAATTGGGAGGGAACCTGAAACTCCCAACTTCTCCATGAGGTGCAAAGGGTTTGGACTGCACATATAGGGCCCCAACTTTTTAACATTCCCATTCAAGAGATGGGCCCCTAAAACATCTATCTCTGAAAGCCAATAGGGCTTTTATCCACAAGACCCACAGGACTATGGGAAACAAAGAAGTAGTTTTTAATGGGTGATTGAGCACTCACTGTGGCTGTCCTTCCAGGGCTCAGTGCATATGGAGCAGGCAAAGATGCCCATCTTCCAGTCTTTCCTTGGAAGTGGATGGACTGCATACTTTACAACCTGCTGCCTGAGGGTCTGGCTTCTATTTTGCATACATCCAGGGGCTAGCCGAAATCCTCCACAAAGCCTGGGAGAGCTGGTGGGTATTTCTATCACCTTCTTCTGGCTCAGTCCAATGATAAAACCAGGTTGCCAACATCTCTCTGGAAGGAGCTTGTGCCATGCCTGGAACCTCAGCTTTTGCAGCTGCAAACGGAGGGATGGGGCTCTGGATCACCTGGCTCTGATAGCCAGTGGGTCCCGTAGGACTGTAGCAAGCAAACAGTTTTTAAACAGGTGCGGGAACACTCCTCTATGATTGTACAGTCAGGTTCAGTCCAGAGGGAGCAGGCAAAAATGCTCATCTCCCATATTCTCCCTGGAGGGGCCTAACTACATATTTTCCCAGCTGCTATCTGAGGGTCTAGCTTCTAATCAGCTGGCATCTATGTGATGACCACAATCCTCCCCTTTGGGACACTGACGAGTCTTGGCGTATCCTCTAATGGAGCCACATAAGAACAAAGACAGTGGTTTGGACAATGACAAAAATTTGAGAGACAATCAGAAGGTCACCAGGCTGATTGATGATGTTCATCTTATACATACAACCAATCTGTTCTGGCTCAGAGAGATGGCTGTTTTATCTAATCTGCAGAAGACAACACAGAGAGTCAAGGAAAATGAAGAAACGGGAATATGTTAAACAAACAAACAAAAACCAAGATAAATCTCCAGAAACCAATCTTAATGAAATGGAGATGAATGATTTACCTGATAGGAAGTTAAAATAACAATCATAAAGATGCTCACCAAGGTCAGGAGATCAATGCATTTAAAAAGTGAGAATATCAACAAAGAGAAGATATTAAAAACTGCCAAACAGAAATCATATTGCTGAAGAGTACAATGACTAAACTGAAAAATTCAATAGAGGAGTTCAATAGCAGACAAACCAACTGGAAGGAAGGATCAATGTACTCAAAGGCAGTGCAGTCAAATTCATCCCTTAAGAGGAGCAAAAAGAAAAAAGAATGAAAAAGAGTGAAGACAGCTTAAGGGACTTATGGAACACCAATAAGTGGACCAATATACTCATTATAAGGGTCTGAGAAGGAGAAGAGAGAGAAAGGAGCAGAAAGCTTATTCAAAGAAATAATGGATGAAAACTTCCCTAACCTGGGGAAGGAAACAGACATCCAGATCTAGGAAGCCCAATGAATACCAAATAAGATGAAGCTAAAGAGATCCACATCAAGACATATTATAATTAAATTGTCAAAAGCTAAATACAAAGAATTTTAAAAGCAGCAAGAGAAAAGCAACTTGTTATGTACAAGGGAACCCGGTAAAACTATCAGCGGATTTTTCTTTTTTTTTAAATTAATTTATTTAAATTTATTTATTTTTCACCGTGTTGGGTCTTCGTTGCTGCGCACAGGCTTTCTCTAGTTGTGGTGAGTGGGGACTACTCCGTTGCGGTGCGCGGGCTTCTCATTGCAGTGGCTTCTCTTGTTGTGGAGCATGGGCTCTAGGTGCACGGGCTTCAGTAGTTGTGCTGCATGGGCTCAGTAGTTGTGGCTCATGGGCTCTAGAGCTCAGGCTCAGTAGTTGTGGCGCACGGGCTTAGTTGCTCCACGGCATGTGGGATCTTTTCAGACCAGGGCTTGAACCCGTGTCCCCTGCATTGGCAGGCAGATTCTTAACCACTGCGCCACCAGGGAAGCCTTATCAGCAGATTTTTCAGCAGAGACTTTGCAGGCCAGAATGGAGTGGGATGATATATCCAAAGTACTGAAGGAAAAGAAACTGTCAAACAAGAATACCCTATCCAGCAAAACTATCCTTCAGAATTGAAGGAGAGAAAGAATTTTCCAGACAAAGAAAAGCTGAAAGAGTTCAGTACCACTAGGCCAGCCTTACAAGAAATGTTAAAGGGAGTTCTTCAAGCTGAAATGAAAGGATGCTAATTAGTAACACAAAAGCATATGAAAGTATAAAACTCACTGGTAATGGTAAATATGCAGTTAAATTCAATATACTCTAATGTTGTAATGGTGATGGGTAAATCACTTATAACTCTAGTATAAAGGTTAAAAGATGAAAGTATTAAAAAATTATAACTACATTAATTTGATAATGGAGAGACCATATAAAAAGATGTAAATTGTGATATCAAAAACAAAATGTAGGGGGAGTATAAAAAGGTAGAGCTTTTGTATGCATTTGAAGTTAAGTTTTCATCAGCTTAAAATAGACTGTTAAAACTATAAGATATTTTATATAACCTCATGGTAACCACAAAGCAAAAGCCTATAGTAAATACAAAATATAAAGAGAAAAGACTCAAAACATACCAGTACAGAAAGTCATTAAATAACAATGGAAGAGAGCAAGAGAGGAAGAAAGGAACAAAGGAACTACAAAACATCCAGAACATAATTAACTAAATGGCCAAACCTATCAATAATCACTTTAAATGTAAGTAGACTAAATCCTCCAGTCAAAAAGCATAGAGTCGTTGAATGGATAAAAAAGAAAACCCAACTATATGCCACCTACAAGAGACTCACTTCAGCTTTAAAGAAACACATAGACTGAAAGTGAAGGGATGAAAAAATATTCCATGCAAATGGAAACCAAAAGAAAGCAGGGGTAGCAATACATATATCAGAGAAGATAGACTTTACGCCAAAACTATAGCAAAAGACAAAAATGGTCATTATATAATGGTAAAGGAATCATTTCAATAAGAGGATGTAACAGTTGTAAATATTTATGCACCCAACATCAGAACACCTAAATATATGAAGTAAACAGATCTGAAGGGAGAAATAGACAGCAATACCATAATAGTAGAGGACTTCAGTACTCCTTTCAACCATGAATAGATCATCCAGACAGAAAACCAATAAGGAAACATTGGACTTAAACTATAAATTAAACCAGATGGATGTAACAGAAAAATATAGAACATTTCATCCAACAGAAGCATTCTTTTCAAGCATACATGGAACATTCTCCAGGAGAGATTATATATTAGGCCACAAAACAAGTCTTAATGAATTTAAGAAGATGGAAATCATATCAAGCATCTTTTCTGACCATAATGGTATGGAACTAGAAATCAATTACAAGAAGAAAATTGGAAAATATACAAATATCTGGAGATTAAACAACATGCTCCTAGACAATCAGTGGGTCAAAGAAGAAATCAAAGCAGAAATTCTAAAAACCTGAGACAAATTAAAATGGAAGCACAATATACCAAAGCTTATGGGATGCTGTAAAAGCAGTTCTGAGAGGGAGGTTTATAACAATAAATGCCTACATTAATAAACAAGAAAGATTTCCAATAAACAACCTAACTGTACACCTTAATGAACTAGTTATAAGTCACTATAAGTTATACAGTGATTCAGTTATATATATATAACTGTATATATACAAAATATTGGTTATTAGAAAATATTGAGTAGAGTTCCCTGTGCTATACAGTAGGTCCTTGTTGATTATCTATTTTATGTATAGAAGTGTGTATATGTTAATCCCAACCTCCTAATTTATCCTTCCCCCCACCCCCCCTTTCCCCTTTGCTAACAATAACTTTGTTTTCTATGTCTGTGAGTCTCTTTCTGTTTGGTCAATAAGTTCATTTGTATCATTTTTTTTAAGATTCCACATATAAGCTATATCATATGATATTTGTCTTTGTCTGGCCTACTTCACTTAGTATGATAATCTCTAGGTCCATCCATGTTGCTGCAAATGGCATTATTTCATTCTTTTTTATGGCTGAGTAATATTCCATTGCATATATATATACCACATCTTTTTAATCCATTCACCTCTAGATGGACATGTAGATTGCTTCCATGTCTTGGCTATTGTGAATAGTGCTGCAGTGAACACTGAAGTGCATGTTTCTTTTTGAATTATGGTTTTCTCTGGATATATGCCAAGCAGAGGGATTACAGAATTATATGGTAGCTCTATTTTTAGTTTTTTAAGGAATCTCAATAATGTTCTCTGTAGTGGCTGTACCAATTTACATTCCCACCAACAGTGTAGGAGGGTTCCTTTTTCTCCACACCCTCTCCAGAATTTATTATTTATAGACTTTTTGATGATGGCCATTCTGACTGGTGTGAGGTGATACCTCATTGTAGTTTTGATTTGCATTTCTCTAATAATTAGCGATGTTGAGCATCTTTTCATAGGCCCTTTGACCATCTCTATGTCTTCTTTGGAGAAGAGTATATTTAGATCTTTTGCCCATTTTTTGATTGGGTTGTTTGGTTTTTTGATATTGTGCTATAAGAGCTATTTGTATATTTTGGAGATTAATCTCTTGTTGGTTGCATCATTTCCAAATATTTTCTCCCATTCTGTAGGTTGTCTTTTGGTTTTGTTTATGGTTTCTTTTGCTCTGCAAAAGCTTTTAAGTTTAATTAGGTCCCATTTGTTTATTTTTGTTCTTATTTCCATTACTCTAGGAGACAGATCCAAAAAGATTGCTGCAATTTATGTCAAAGAGTGTCCTGCCTATGTTTCCCTCTAGGAGTTTTATAGTATCTGGTCTTATATTTAGGTCTTTAATCAATTTTGAGTTTGTTTTTGTGCATGGTGTTAGAGAATGTTCTAATTTCATTCTTTTATATGTAGCTGTCCAGTTTTCCCAGCACCACTTATTGAAGAGACTGTCTTTCCTCCATTGTATATTCTTGCCTCCTTTGTCATTGGTTAATTGACCATAGGTGCATGGGAGAGACATTACAACTTATAGCACAGAAATATTAAAGATCATAAGAAACCACTTTGAACAATTATATGCCAACAAATTAGATAACCTAGAAGAAAATGATAAATTTCTGGAAACATACAACTTACAAAGACTGAATCATGATGAAACAGAAAATCTGAACAGACCAGTTAGTAGTAAGGAGACTTAATCAGTAATCAAAACTTCCCAACAAAGAAAAGTCCAGGACAAAATGGCTTCACTGGTGAATTCTACCAAATATTTAAAGAAGGATTAATACCAATCCTTTTCAATATTTCTCAAACTCTTCCAAAAAATAGATGGGAAGGGAACACTTTCAGACTCATTTCATGAGGCCAGCATTACCCTCGTACCAAAGTTGGATAAGGACACTATAAGAAAACTACAGACTAATATATCTGATGAGCATAAATGCAAAAATCCTCAACAAAATATTAGCCAACCAAATTCAACAGTACATTAAAAAGATCATACACCAAGATCAAGTGGTATTTATCCCAGGGATGCAAGGATGGTTCAACGTTTGTAACTCAATAGATTAGATACATCACATTAAAAAAATGAAGGATAAAAATCACATGATTATTTCAATAGATGCAGAAAAAAACATTTGCCAAAATTCAACATCTTTTTTATGATAAAAACTCAATAAATTTAGTATAGAAGGAACACACTTTAACATAATCAAGGAGTTATATTACATGCTCACAGCTAACATCATACTCAATGTTGAAAAGCTGAAAGCTTTTCCTCTAAGATCAGGAACAAGACTAAGCATGCCCACTCTCACCACTTTTATTCAATATAGTACTGGAAATCCTAACCAGACCAATTAGGCAAGAAAAAGAAATAAAAGGCATCCAAACTGGAAAGGAAGAAGTAAAATTGTCTTTGTTTGCTGATGGCATGGTAATACATTAGAAAATCCTAAAGACTCCACCAAAAAACTATTAGAACTAACAAATGAATTCAGTAAAGCTGTAGGGTATAAAATCAATATACAAAAATCAGTTGTGTTTCTAAATACTTAACAATGGATTACTGGAAAGAAAAATGAGTTAGACAATGACAAATACTGTGTGGTATCACTTATATGTGGAATATTAAAAAATGTCAAAGTCATAGGAACAGATGGTGGCTGCCAGGGCTGGGAGTTGGGGTAATTGCGGGAGACTCGTAAAAGGGTACAATCTTTCAGTTATAAGATGAATAGGGGGGCTTCCCTGGTGGTGCAGTGGTTAAGACTCTGCACTCCCATTGCAGGGGGCCTGGGTTTGATCCCTGGTCAGGGAACTAGATCCCACATGCATGCCACAACTAAGAGTTCACATGCCACAACTAAGGAGCCTACGTGCCTCAACTAAGGAACTGGCAAGCTGCAACTAAGGAGCCATCAAGCCACAACTAGGGAGCCCACCTGCCGCAACTGAGGAGCCCATGTGCTGCAACTAAGGAGCCAGCAAGCCGCAACTAAGGAGCCCACCTGCCACAACTAAGACCCAGTGCAATCAAATAAATAAATAAATATTAAAAAAGAAAAGATGAATAGGGTCTTAGGATCTAATGTATAGCATGCTGACTATATCTGATAACACTGTTAGTGTATAAATGAAATTTACTAAGAGTAGAACTTGTGTTATCATCAAAAAAGAAAAAAAAGGTAAATACGTAAGGTGATGGATGTGTTAACTCAATGGTGGAAACCTTTCACAATGCATACATATATCAAATAATCACATTGTACACTTTAAATATATTACAGTTTTACTTGTCAGTTATACTTCAGTAAAGCTGAAATCAAATCACGTCAGGAACTATTACCTGGAAAAAAAAGAAGGTGTGGGAGAAATAACACCCTCAGGAAAAATATGAACCAATGGGGACCGAGCCCTGTATTAATGCCCTTAGGAGGGACAATTCTCAGAGGACCCAGTGGAGTCGAGCCCTTTTGCCTAAAACAATGACTTCAGTAACATTTCCTTTCCTGGCTTTCTCCTCCTCTATCTCACTCTCCCTCCTCCTTCACTTCTACTCCCTGGGATCACCCCTCAGTAAACACCCTGCACCCAACCCTGGTCTAAGGCTTTGCTGAGGGGAACCGAATCGAAGGCACAGATCTCCTCCAATTTTATACTGTTTATAGGTAGGTATGGTTTTATCATTGATTTGTATGCTTGCACCCAGAGACAATGTATAGTGCTCTTTTGCATGTTTTTAAACTCTATTTAACCAGTATCATACTATTAAGAAAAACTCAAAAGGGAAATAATCATCCTCCTAAAAGGAAAATTTCTCTCTTCTTCTACTCTTTTCCTCCATTATTTCTCAAAACAAAACAACCTTTAAAAAACCAAAACAATAAAACAATCCTCTCATAATCAAAACAACCTATTTCCACAAAAATGTTTTAAACATATAATTCATGACATAGCATCACAAAATGGTGAAAATTGTAGTCTAGATGTAGAATAATACCTGGGCCAGCTTTCATCATAGCACTAATATGAAGCCTAGTTCAAGGATGATGAAAAAGGAAGTAGCATTAAAAAATTTTTTTAAATTAATTAATTAATTTATTTATGGCTGCGTTGGGTGTTCATTGCTGCGTGTGGGCTTTCATTGTGGTGGCTTCTCTTTTTGCGGGGCACGGGCTCTAGGCGCGCAGGCTTCAGTAGTTGTGGCTTGCAGGCTCTAGAGCGGAGGCTCAGTAGCTGTGGCGCACACGCTTAGTTGCTCTGCGGCATGTGGGATCTTCCCGGACCAGGGCTTGAACCCGTGTCATCTGCATTGGCAGGTGGCTTCCTAACCACTGCACCACCAGGGAAGCCCGGAAGTAGCATTTTAGTATATGAAAGTCTAGGTAAAATTACATGGGCTGAGTCATAGTATTTGTGTGTCTAAATTTAAGAGAAATTAAGTAACTCTGAAGCTGTGCACTGTCATCTCCAGGAGTTCATCACGTGAAAGAGCGAAGCTGTTCAAAGAAAAACCTTCAGGCTCATGCCAGAAGATGTTTCCAGCTGCATAAATGCCTAACTCAGCTACTAGTCCTTACAAATTAAGGAGCTCATTGAAAATTCAAGCTCTAGCCAGAAGCTACATCTGGGCTCAGATGTTGAAATCAGTATCTCCTGCTGATCACACTGTGACACAGTCAAAGTAATAGGCCTGGCTTCTCACTTAATCCTCAATGAGCCCTTCCTTTCCCTCTGCAGTGGTGTGGCATTTAAAATCTAAGTCCTTCATGTACACTGCAAACCATTCCTTCTCAGGGCAGATGGGAGTAAGAAATCTATCTATTTCAGTCTATACCATTATATTTAGAGCCTTAGGTAATGAGTGGCCTTGTAAAGTCAGCAGAGGACAACCAGATTACTTGGAATAATAATTGACAGGTAAGGGACAGGTAAGGAATGACAGACAGGTAGTGGATGTTGTGCAGTGATAAGTTGCACAACATTTTGGAGACAAAGACTTTATTTTCAGATGCCTCTAGTAACACTGCTGATGATAGTAAAGCAGTAAGGAGTTGATATTAATAAATGGCTAAAAAATCATTTTAAAGTAGCACATTTGTCATTTAGAAGCAATGTTTGTATAACAATGGTTCAGTTCCATTCCCTAGAGAAGAAACTACTGTTAACAGTTAATTATGCATCTTTTCAGAAACTTTTAATGACTGTGTAAACACATATATACCTTGTATTTTTTACACAAAGAAGTCATGCAACTTGCATTATAAACATCTTTCCATATCAGGTCATATGGATATTTTAAATTCTTTTTAACTATTGCAGAATATCGTGGGAAATACTTTATTCAACCAGTCTCCTAATGATGGACATTTAGGGTGTTTACAATCTTCAATCTTTCACTAAACCTGCTGAAACAAATAATATTATTCATGTGGCATTTTATTCAAGTATGAGTATATATTTTTTTTTCTAGGATAAATTCCTAATAAGTAGAATAGCTGGATTAAAAGTTATGTATATTTTAAACTTTGATAGATATTGCCAAATTTCTATCCAAAGAATAAATTCCTTGAAGTAGAATTGCTGGGTCAAGTTGTATATACCTCTCAGCTTTCAGAAATGTTATACCAATTTATATTCCTGGACAATATGGCAAACTAGATAATCTGAAAACCTTCTCAAAAAGACACCTGGGATATTGATATATAACAAATATCTCATCTGTAGAGCTAGGCTTGCAAAAAAGTAAGGTAAATCTCCAGGGACCAAAAATGAAGAAGCTGAAAACCAAGGGAGGAAGCAGTCATTGAAGTCACAGATGTCCAGGGGCATTTGCTGTTCCAAGTAACCAGGATGCTGAGTGTTTAACAGCCACATGAAGATAAAACCTTGGTCATAGCAAAGTGGAGAACCAAGGTGAAACCAAGACCCTCACATGAAACTGGAATCCTCAAGCACTACATCTGCCATGAAAAGATGGACTAGAAAAAAATAACCTGCAAAAAGAAATAATAAAACAAATTCTCTGGCTTGGCCTGGTGATACAGTTGGAAAAAAAGTTTCTGCTGAGGATTTATAACCACAGGCCTTCCCTCAAGTGGATTAAGGGTTCTAATATATACTACTTTGGGCACCTTGGGTGCCTAACAGAAGCAAATGTAAATCCTCTCCAAAGATTTGTGTCTTCAACCCAGGCTTCATAAGATTCCTGTAGATAAAAGGTTTGATTGAATATAAACTCACAATCCAAAGTTGAATCATATAGGAAGAAACAAATTTTTATGCATGAATGTAAGCAGAGAAAATAGCAGTATTAGCAGGATTTTCAGATAACTGAGTAATCAGATAGTGAATATTAAATGAGTTTTATATTTTTAAAAGGTTTACGGAAATAACATCAGAAGTAAAATATAACTCAGAATACACACAAGACCTGACAGATTTTTTTTTTTAATTTTTTAAAATTTTATTTATTTTATTTTTGGCTGCATTGGGTCTTCATTGCTGCGCGCGGGCTTCCTCTAGTTGCGGTGAGCGGGGGCTACTCTTCATTGCGGTGCGTGAGCTTCTCATTGTGGTGGCTTCTCTTGTTGTGGAGCACGGCCTCTAGGCACGTGGGCTTCAGTAGTTGTGGCACGCGGGCTCAGTATTTGTGGCTCGCGGGCTCTAGAACACAGGGTCAGTAGTTGTGGCACACAGGCTTATTTGCTCTGTGGCATGTGGGATCTTCCCGGACCAGGGCTCGAACCCGTGTCCCCTGCATTGGCAGGTGGATTCTTAACCACTGCGCCACCAGGGAAGCCCGACCTGACAGATTTTAAAAAGAAACAAAGTAGAACTTCTAAAAAATATATGACAATTAAATTTTGGAATGCAATAGAAGGGCTAATTAAGAAGATTAGGCTCAGTTGTGAAAAGAATTAGCAAACTGGGGCGATCCGAGGGAAGTTTCCAAAGTGCAGAACAAAGTTACAAGGATGGAAAATATGAAAGATGTTGAACATATGAGCATGAAAAGGACAAACATACATTGTATTGGTATTCTAGATGGAGAAGAGAATGGAGGGAAATAGGAAATGTTTGATGAGGTGAGAATTTTACGGAATAGATAAAAGACATGACTCATCAGATTCAGGAAGCACAATAAATTCTAAATTCTCCCATTGCATTTTAACGTAAATAACATGTTTTTATGAAATGTAACTATATTTTCCCAAAATTAGATTGTTTTACATTTTGCAAATATCTTTAATGTTTGGCTCAAGAGGACAACTGGATTCTCATATCTGCTTCCACATTCAGTTTGTTCCCATATCACATATCATGTAGGCTCCGGAAAACTCCAAGTTTTGAGTGTATGAAAAGGAAAAAGACAAATCATGTCTTATTATTATTACAAATGTAGTTTTGACCTTGTGGAGCTTTTGAAAGTTTCTCCAGTTTCCTCAAAGGTCTCTAGAGCACACTTTAAGAACCCCTAATTTATAGTAAGTTTCCTATATGGGTCATGGTTGGTGGACTGGGTGTTACAAACAAATATTCTACACATACATACACACTTCATGTATGCTTTATGAGAACCGTGATTTTTCAGGAAATTAGAATACAGTAATGTACACTTGAATTTGAAAGAAAACTTAAGGGATTGATTTCATTTCTCTTCCTTGATTCAAAGGGTACTTCTGGGTCCTGCAGTGCCACTTTTGTGAACATCGAGTATGTTATGTTCGTATGTACAGAAGTCTTGGATTATACCAGATAGTTTTTGGTTAATAAGATGGTAGGTGAACTACTTGTTACTGTAGTATGATTGAGTGATATATGTCAAAGATAAATATGATTCTCTACTACACAATTGAAAAACTGCCCCAGAAGTGAAAGACACAAATCATCTACCAATACAGTGGAGAAAAGACAACCTCTTCAGTAAGTGGTGCTGGGAAAACTGGACAGCTACATGTAAAAGAATGAAATTAGAACACTCCCTAACACCATACACAAAAATAAACTCAAAATGGATTAAAGACCTAAATGTAAGGCCAGACACTATAAAACTCTTAGAGGAAAACATAGGAAGGACACTCTATGACATAAATCACAGCAAGATCCTTTTTGACCCACCTGCTAGAGAAATGGAAATAAAAACAAAAATAAACAAATGGGACCTAATGAAACTTCAAAGCTTTTGCACAGCAAAGGAAACCATAAACAAGACGAAAAGACAACCCTCAGAATGAGAGAAAGTATTTGCAAATGAAGCAACTGACAAAGGATTAATCTCCAAAATTTATAAGCAGCTCGTGCAGCTCAATATCAAAAAAACAAACAACCCAATCCAAAAATGGGCAGAAGACCTAAACAGACATTTCTCCAAAGAAGATATACAGATTGCCAACAAACACATGAAAGAATGCTCAACATTATTAATCATTAGAGAAATGCAAATCTAAACTACAATGAGATATCATCTCACACTGGTCAGAGTGGCCATCATCAAAAAATCTACAAACAGTAAATGCTGGAAAGGGTGTGGAGAAAAGGCAACCCTCTTGCACTGTTGGTGGGAATGTAAATTGATACAGCCACTATGGAGAACAGTATGGAGGTTCCTTAAAAAACTAAAAATAGAACTACCATACAACCCAGCAATCCCACTACTGGGCATATACCCTGAGAAACCATAATTCAAAAAGAGTCATATACCACAATGTTCATTGCAGCTCTATGTACAATAGCCAGGAAATGGAAGCAACCTACGTGTCCATCGACAGATGAATGGATAAAGAAGATGTGGCATATATATACAATGGAATATTACTCAGCCATAAAAAGAAATGAAATTGAGTTATTTGTAGTGAGGTGGATGGACCCAGAGTCTGTCATACAGAATGAAGTAAGTCAGAAAGAGAAAAACAAATACCATATGCTAACACATATATATGGAATCTAAAAAAAAAAAAAAACGTTCATGAAGAACCTAGGGGCAGGATGGGAACAAAGTCGCAGACCTACTAGAGAATGGACTTGAGGACACGGGGAGGGGGAAGGGTAAGCTGGGACAGGGTGAGAGAGTGGCATGGACATATATACACTACCAAATGTAAAATGGATAGCTGGTAGGAGGTGGCCGCATGGTGCAGGGAGATCGGCTCGGTGTTTTGTGGCCACCTAGAGGGGTGGGATATGGAGGGTGGGAGGGAGGGAGACGCAAGAGGGAGGAGACGTGGGGATGTATGTGTATGTATGGCTGATTCACTTTGTTGTAGAGCAGAGGCTAACACACCATTGTGGAGCAATTATACTCCAATAAAGATGTTAAAAAAAAGAAAAAGAAAAAGAATCCAATTTAAGGAAACAACCTAAATGTCAAAAAAAAAAAATCATCTACCAGGAGACCAACACATTGATATTTCAGAATCATGAGAAAACTAATACAAGAATTGATGCAGAAACACTGACTCTGGAGACCAATGGAGGAGAATTAGATATTTTTTAATTGCTTGGGAAAAGGCTCATTTACATAGCTTGAGTTAAATTTTGCTATCAAATTTTCTTAATTTGCATCTGATACTTCTCATTTCCTATTTTATATCATTAAAGAGATGGTCCTCATCTGAATCTGTTAAGGGATCAGATTCTTTTGCTCTGTTGATCTCATCCACATTGAACAAATATGATCCACATGTTTTTCCTGTCTTGTTTATTTCATTGTCTAAAATCTAAGATGCAAGACATTATTTCAATAGTGCCCAAGCGAAAGACAGTTATAATAACCCATTAGATCTCAGACATCTCATTTTCAATTAAAAAGACTAATATTCTCTCTAAATATTTAGGTGAGTGCATAAGGCTTAATCACAACTCATTTCTGTTGAAACGTAGAAGAAGATTAGCTGCCCAGTTTTTTGTTTTTAATTTTATTTATTTATTTATTTATTTCTGGCTGTGTTGGGTCTTCGCCTCTGCGCGAGGGCTCTCTCTAGTTGCGGTGAGCGGGGACCACTCTTCATTGCGGTGCGCGGGCCTCTCACTATCGCGGCCTCTCCTGTTGCGGAGCACAGGCTCCAGACGCGCAGGCTCAGCAGTTGTGGCCCACGGGCCCAGTTGCTCCGCAGCATGTGGGATCTTCCCAGACCAGGGCTCGAACCCGTGTCCCCTGCACTGGCAGGCAGATTCTCAACCACTGCGCCACCAGGGAAGCCCAGCTACCCAGTTTTTAACATGGTACAAAATGATGTGACTTGCAAAATGATAGAAAGGATTAAAAACTGTTTATTTTCCACCTCATTACAAAAAGGATATGAACTGAAAGAATGATTTGTTCCGGTAGCATTTTGTTTATTAATGCAAACATGTATTGAGTAACTCCTGGGTACTGGGCACCTTGCTCGGCCCTGAGTTATAAAGATAAATCAGAAACAATTCTTGCCTTCATAGCTAAGTAGAGGAGATATGTCTATAAATAAAAATTGATTTATTTAGAGTGTGATAGGTTTATAATAAAGATAGGTAGGTATGAGATATATTTATGGCACAAAGGGAGTGATACATTCTGCTTATGGAATCAGAAAAGACTTTATCTTTGAGCTGGTCTTGAGGAATAAGTTGGAGTTTTCAAGGATGTCAAGGAGGGTAAGAGTATGGTAGGCAGAAAGAACTATACGTGCAAAGCCCTTGCACGTCCAGGCATGGCTGGAGTAAAGGGTGAAGATGGAGAGCAGTTGGAAATGATGTTGGAGAGTGGGTAGAAATCAGTTTGTCCAGGGTCTGTAGCCAAGCTAGGAAGCTTGGGTCTCTGGTTTTCCAGGTATGCCCTAGCATGCCAGAGGATTCACAGAGGCACCCAGAGGTGTTGGTGGGAATGTGATCCGGCCTAACAGGTAGGGAGTTGCTCCTACTCCTGCTTCAGCAGGAACCACTCAGATTTCACATGTGTGCATGTTTTAAGTTGGACTTTATTTTACTCAACCAGTGTTTACTGAGCACATACTGGGTGCAAGGCATTTTGCTAACATACACAATTCTTAGTCACCCAGTGCGTAAAATATTCCCTTAAAAAAGTTAGAAATCCACAGCTATAATTGATGGGGAACCTGATACTGTAGAGTGTCAGGCAAGAGAGTGATATGATCAGATTTGCTTCTTGGAAATCTCACTCTGGTTGCAGTTTGGACAGAAGGTGAGAGCAGAGAGGCTGGGCAGAAGATGAATGTATGAAATCAGTAGGACTTGAGGTACATTGAATGTGGAGAAGAGGACGATGGCATAGTAGTGTAAGTCCCAGGCTTCTGGCTTAGATGAATATATCTACCATAAGGAATCTAGAAGAAAGAGAAGGGGACTGAAGTAGAACCCCAGGTCTCTCAACTTTTAGGGAGATGTTGGAAGAGGAAGAGCCAGTGAAAGAGACTAAGGAAGAGAAAGAGAGAGAGAGAGAGAGAATGAGAGAGAGAAAACAGGATAAAGTGTTACCAGGGAAGCCTTGGTTACAGAATTTCAAGAAGGGAGAGATCAGTATTGTCCAGCGCTGTCAGGAAGACGTTGTAAGATAGACCAAGAAGTCTTCACTTGATTTGGCAAATGCAGAGGCTTGGGTGACTTTCGCAGAATCATTTTCAGTGGAAGCCAGATTGCAGTGGGCTGAGAAGTGAGGAAGTGGTGAGGAAGTGGAGACAGTAAGACTAGATATCTTCATGAGAATGGCTGTGAAGGCAGAAGGGGAGAGAGCATGATTGCTAGAGAAAATGCTGGAGTGGGAGGCATGAGTTTATCAATATGCACAGTAGAGAAATCCAGAAGGATGGAAAATTGAAGATAATGCTGTGTGTGTGTATGTGTGTGTGTGTGTGTGTGTGTGTAACTGCTGAGGGAGGTCTCTGAGCAGGTGGGCAGGTGGGAGGAAACTAGTCTCCAGCACGGGTCTTTATTGAGAAGCCCTAAATATACGAGAATTTAATTGGAATGTATTCAGCACATATGTGTACATGTATCTGCGTATCCACATATTTAGGATATTTTAGGAGGCAAGTTTATTGAGGAATGTTTGAAAATAAATTTGTTTTTTCAGGGTACTGGAGGATTTGGGGTATCAAGGAATTGTGGAATTCAAATCATGCCTTTTTAGTTATTAAATTTCTCTATTTAGGACATTCACATTTCTGAATGACAGAGCCACCTTTGTTTAAGCCTGACTGATAATCTGTTCTGGAGTGCTCAGGAACTGCATAGGTTTTTTTTAATCATTGGAGATTCCTTAAGAAACTCTTCTCTTTTTTACCTTTTTCATTCCTTTATTCTTGTTGGCTCTGAGTTTTCCATGAGTCACTCAAAGCTGTTTCCCCCCTCCCTTTAAATGTACCTTACAGCATTCAACAGTGGTTTTTCATTTGCCACCTATGGATCATCCGCTTCTTAGATGAAATATTATTTTCTATTCCACAGCTGGATTCTTTCAGAGATGCTGGTGATCCTCTGAGACAAACCAGATGTGTGAAGTTATTAGCCTTTGGGGATGACTTTAAAATGAGAAATGGCATCATATTCTGTAAATAGTCGCTGTTTTGTGCTTTTAAAACATCATAGATGTCACTTGCTATCCTCTTGCCTGTAGGGCTGATGGCGAGAGGAATGGATGGGAAGATCTGGTTGACACCTATCTCTTCATGGGGCTAAAAGCCTATATTTGTTCTTGAATTTGCTACTAATGTCCAGTGTGGCATGGGGGAAGTATGTTAAATCCCGCTATGTGTCAGGTTCTCACTCTAGAGAAAGGAGGGTAATACAGCATCCACAGGTGGTTCATAGGGGAACACAACACCTGTTTAGCAATTAAGAGGAAGTTCAACCTAATATCATAAAATGTTCCTGACAGTTGGGCTTGTTAAAAATGTGCAGTGGCCCTCGGGGAGAGCTGCACTTGGCACAGGCTTCACCGGGCCACGGTATTTACTAGTGAGTATGAGAGTCAGGCTGGGTCTCCCAGACAGGGACAAGCCTGGTTCCTGTGGTGTTGTATAGGTTTTGACATTGACTTTGGGGAAAAGACATATAAATATCTGACTGTCATCATCTTTTCAGCTTAATTTACCAAGAGAGACATGTTCCTGGTTTATTCAGCACACCAACTCTCTCCACCCCTGGGAACAACTACTGAACATGTGCTATTACAATTTCTAGTCTGTATTCACTGATTTTATGGTGCCAACAGTTGCTGATTTATCTTCCACTGCTAGGCCACCTTTATTGTCACCTGTCTTGATTTTTATTTTCCCCCAAACATATAGAATATATTTTCTCTAAACAGTACCCAAATGCTAGGTTGTCAAAAGGAAGTTGACAAAAGTATGCTGTGCTACACACTGTGAAAGGAGCTAATCAAAGCAGCTTTTTAATTGCTATAGTAATGATTTAGATGTGCAAAATATACTAAATTTAAATTTGCATGACTAATTAATTAAGCAAAGCTCACAGTTGACAGACATAATTGGCACATCCAAAATTGAAACCACATCCTGGTCCTCTTAACTTGGAGCCAAAAAAGACAACGTGAAGCACTCAAAACCCCCTTCTTTCCACTATCTGCTGGTCTGGTTGCCAATTCGCATATTTAGGTTTGTTATGCATGGAGCATAGTTAATTGCAAAACATTCCTGAGGATCTTACTTTTTTTTTTTAACAGAGAAATCTCATGAGTTTTGGTATATTTGCTCAATCTTTTGGCAGCTACATTTTATCTAAGAGTGGAAATCTTCTCAAATAGAGGGAAAGATATCTATTATCTATATCTATTATCTCAATCTGCTTATCACTATCTTTCATCTATTTATTTGTCTTTCTGTAAATTGTTGTTTGATCAGCTTTTATGCTACATAAATATTTTATATGGGGAAGAGACACTGAAAACTATGTAATGTCAGGTCAAGTTACCATGAAGCTCTATCAGTAGAGATACATGCAGCTTTCTGTGGCAAATTCTTGAAGGACCAAAGTAGTTAAGAGTCTCCTGGAGTCCTTTCTGAGTCAATACCATGCTGGTTCTGAGAAGGTAGGGAAAATATCCTTTCTGCAACTCACTCATGCTCATCCAGTGGGTGACACACTTTGTCACTTGGCTACCAAAGGAGAATTGCTGTGTTCAGAGTAACACGGGGAAAAGTCACTTCCCCTATAGACTTCCCCTATAGTCACTTCCTCTTTCCAAAAAGCAATGACCTCAGTTGGACTAGAGACCAATATCTGGGTCAGGCACCATATTCTGTTCCCCATGGTGAACCCTCAAATGTACCTGCAAAAGCAAATTCTCATTCTTAAGCAATCACAGCACAACAGTGGCAAACCTCTCTTCATGCAAGTCGACTCTTGAAGGTCCCACCCACAAGCACAACACACTTCGTGCATTCACTGAACCTGTGCTAATGGAGCGTCTGTTATGTGCCAGACACAATTCTGGACACAGGCCATGGCATGTCTGATACCAGACTGGACTTCTGCCACTTACATGTGTGCGTCCGTATGCAGGTGTACATGCAGATCTTCATGTGTAGAATTTCATTTCCTTTAAGTTTCCTTTTAATAGCAGATGTCCTGATTCTACGTAGTTGGTACGAAATATTCATCCTTAATACACAGATGGCAAGGACTGTATGATTACTATTATGAAAACTTTCAAAAATACAGAAAAGTGCTGAGGACAATACTGTGAAATACCAATGTAGCCATCAAGCAGAATTTCCAAGTGACATTTGTTATGTTTGCTTCAGTTTTAATCGAAGAAGTAATGCTTTACTGATAAATCTTTGATATCTTTGTTTTTCATACTCATTTCTCTCTCTCTGTTTCTTCCTAGAGGCACCACTATTATGATTCTGCTGGGTAACCATCCCTGTATTGTTTATATTTTTACTAGGTATAGAATCTGCCTAAAATATACATAGTATTATTTTTATACATTTGGTAAATTCTACATAAATACTATCATGCTGTACACATTGTTCTATTATTGTTTTGGAGCTTGACCCATTTTAGTGCATATACATCTAGTTTGTTTTAACTGCTATATATTATTCCATTGTGTGAGCATACCTCAATTTGTCTCTTTTTCTACCTATGATTATTTAGAGCATTTCCATTTTTTTTTTCCTATTAGAAATAATACTGAAGAGAACATCCTTGAAAAATATTCATTTACACACTTAGGGGAGAATTTTCCTAAAGTATGTATCTAGAAGTGGACTCACTGGGATGAATATTATTCACATTTTCAAATATTAGATATTGTTCTCC
Source organism: Balaenoptera borealis (assembly GCF_965194805.1). NCBI lineage: Eukaryota > Metazoa > Chordata > Mammalia > Artiodactyla > Balaenopteridae > Balaenoptera > Balaenoptera borealis. Next base: position 27,735,685 of record NC_138878.1, on the reverse strand, counting down.
AAATGGTAGAACATTTTACCAGCAATGTATGAGTCCTCCATATCCTTGCCAATACTTGTCATTGTCAGACCTTTAAATTTTGTCAATCTGGTGAGTTTCCCTGATTACATGTGTGGTTTAGCACCTTTTCCCTTGTGCCTATTGAGCATTTGAAATGTGGCTAGTCTGCGTTGCGCTGAAAGAGTAAAATACACACCAGATTTTGAAGATTTAATATGAGAAAAGAATGTAAAATGTCTCATTAATAATTATTATATTGATTACATGTTGAAATGATAATAATTTGGATGTACTAGGTTAAATAAAATATATTATTAAAGTTAATTTCTCCTGTTTCTTTTTACTTTTTGAAATGTGCCTACTAGAAAATTTTAAAATGCATATGTAGATTTCAGTACATTTCTATTGGACAGCAGAGGTCTAGAAACTCCGGTATAATATTAAATAATCATGGTGAAAGTAGACTTCTTTGTTTGATTTGTAACTTCAGTGGAAACCCTTCTTTCTGATGTTTGCTTTTGGTATTTTGTAGCTATCTATTGAATTAAGGAAATTCTCTTCTATTCCTACTTTGTTGAGAGTAATTATAATGAATGAAGATTAAATTCTATTGTTTTCACTGCATCTGTTAGGATAGGCATGTAGATTCTTCCTTTAATCTTTTAGTGTGGTCAACTATATTGGTTAATCTCTTTTTTTTAATGTAAAGCCACCAGAGATAAACCTACCTGGCTATTTTGTACTCTTTTATACCCTGTTGGATTTAATTTGCTTAACTTTTGTTTTTACTTGGGAATTTTCCATGTAAAAATTTTTTTTCATAGGTGAGATTGCTCTATGATACTGATTTTATTTTATTTTTTTGGTACTCTCCTTATTGGTACCAAGTTCACACTACAATTGCTGCTGGTAATAGTCAGCAATTTTTGAGCACTTACTAGTGCCAGAGGCTTTCCATGCATTCCTTATTGACTCTCCACAACAAATTTATAAGATATATTATAGTATTGGCCCCATTTAATAGAAGAGGAAACTAAGACGCAGAGGGGGTTGGTAACTTTACTAATGGCACTCCATTTTGGACAAAATGGTAGACTAGCTATCCCAAGAAGCCCTTCTAATACAAACATCTAAAATGCTGAATAAAACAGTTTTGAAAATCTTAAGATGAATTGTGGAAAGAAAGTAAGAAAAACCTTAGATTTGTTTTTATCCTTTGTGCTTCCATTTTAATAGACCCTTAATGGGGATCAGGAGAGAAAGCTAAGGTTTCAAGCAAGATGAGGAGTTGGATTAAAGACCTCCAGAATGAGTCCAGGACCTGAAAAGTGACCCATTCCATGATTAAATTGTAAAAAAATACACTCCTCTCACATTCTCAAGGTAGTCAGAAAGGAAATTTGCCTGTTTCAGCCTTGGATCTAGGTGAATGGGCTGGGGATGTAGAGGTGAGAAGGTTCAGGGCTGGTGTTGCTCGCCCATCCTATGAGTTTTGAAAGAGCACTTTCAGAGAGCAAGTATTTTCACTGTCATTCAGTGTAAGTCTTTTATAATTCCCATTGTAATTTCCTCCTTAACCATTGATTATTTAAAAGTGCAATTTCATTTCTAAATATAGGGTGTTTTTTTTTTACTTTCTTTTCTGCTTGATCCTAATTTCATTGCATTGTGGTCAGAGTATGCAAAAATGTGCTATTGATTTTTTGAATTTTGTTGAAACTTTATTTGTGACTTAGTTATTTTTTTGGGAAATATGCCACATATACATCAAAAAATGTATAATCTCTATTTTGGGGGGTGTAGTTTTCTTTTAATGTAGCTGTCAAACATATCATTGTTTGTTAATGGTATTGTCTGATTCTTTGTCTGATTTATCTGTCAGTGTCTGAGAGAGTTGTGTTAAAATCTCTCCCACTGTAAATGTGGATTTATCCAATTTACTTTGTAATTCTATCAGTTTTTCATTTATGTATGCCTGAACTGTATTAGTAGATGCATACAAGTTCATATAGTTATATTTTCTTGTAGACTTTAAAAAAACTCATTTTAAAGTGAAGATCTTTATCTCTGTTAATGCTTTTAGCCTTAATTTCCATTTTATCTGCTATCAGTATTGCTCACTAGAATTCTTTTGGTAAGTATTTGCCTTTTCTCATCTCTTTTTTTTTTTAACCTTTCTGTATTTGCTTTAGGTCTGTCTCTTGGAAGTAGCCAATTGCTAATTTTGCTTCTTTATCCCCAGCTATGGTGACTTTCTTGATTAGCTGAGTTTAATCTGTTTCCATTGATTGTGATTATGGCACAGTTGGACCTATTTCTACCATCTTATGTTATTTTCTATTTAATAAGCTTTTTACCTACTTCTTTTTTTATCCTTTCTTGTTCTATTTAAGATTTATACATTTTTATTATTCGTTCCTCCACCTCATCCCCAGCAGTTGGAAAATTTTAGATTCTGTGTTCTTAAAAATAATTTCTTCACATTTTTAACATACACGTTAAGCTTTCTATCACTCTTTAGTTTCTCTGTTCTCCTTCTGAGCAAGACAAGGAATTTAGCAGACTTTAATTACCCACGGAATTCTTCCTTCAATCTGCCATTTTATTGTCACATAGAATTTTAGTTTTACCAGTATTTAAAGGTAAAAAATTAGTTGTTGTTGTCATTATGATTATTATCATTAGCAACCAATACCTAAATAGATTTAACAATTCATTTTGTTACTTTCTTTGCTAATTTTGCTCCTTATATCTCACTTCCCCCTTCTGGGTTCATTTTTCTTTTTGCTGAAGTATATCCTTTCGTGACCTACTTCAGTTGGAGCAGCACTGGTTTTGCTCCATATACAATTCTCATTATTTTCCCTCATCGTTTAGAAGCTATTTCTCCACTGTCTGCTGGCGTCAATTCACCGATGAGAAGCCTGCTTTCAGTTTAATGACTGCTTCTTTGTAGGTAATCTGTCTTCTCTCCTGGTAGCATTTAGGATTTTCTCTATCCCTGCTGTTCTGAATTTTCACTATGGTATGCTTAGATGTGGATTTATTTTTGTTTTTCTGTCTCAGCAGTTGATGTAAACATTCATTCTAGGGATTCACGTCTTTCTTTACTCTTCAGCCTGAAAAATTCCTAGCCATTCTCAGCTGTTAGTTTCTTCCAATCATGCCTGTCTGCCACTTCCTTTATTCTCTGCTTGTGGAATTACATGAGATATACATTGGAACTTCTCCCACTCTTTCATGTTTTCCAGCCCTTTATCTCTTTATAATAGTTATTATCTTGAGAAGATCACAAATTTATATGTGCAAATTAAGTACAACTAACTTCGTTTTCACCAAACAAGTTGAAAATGTGTTGCTGACCTGATGTCCTGTTACTCCTGCGTACTTTAGTGTATATTTCCTACACATAAGGACTTTTTCCTGTATGAGTGTAATGCAACCATCAAAATCAGGAAATTAACACTGACATATTAACCACCATCTAATCGTTAGACCTCATTCCATTTTCTTTGAATGTCCCAATAATATCCTTTATAGGAAATGATTCCAGTTCAGAGACATGTTGCGTTTAGTTGTCATGTCTCTTTAGGTCTCCATCATTCTCAGACTGTTCCTGTCTTTCCTTGACTTTTTTTTTTTTTTAAATTAATTAATTAATTAATTAATTTATGGCTGTGTTGGGTCTTCATTTCTGTGGGAGGGCTTTCTCTAGTTGTGGCAAGCGGGGGCCACTCTTCATCGCGATGCACGGGCCTCTCACTATCGCGGCCTCTCTTGTTGCGGAGCACAGGCTCCAGATGCGCAGGCTCAGTAGTTGTGGCTCACGGGCCTAGTTGCTCCACGGCATGTGGGATCTTCCCAGACCAGGGCTCGAACCCGTGTCCCCTGCATTAGCAGGCAGACTCTCAACCACTGCGCCACCAGGGAAGCCCTCCTTGACTTTAATGATCTTGATTCTTTGAATATTTAGAGACCAGTTATTTTGTAGAATGTCCCTCATTTGGGTTTGTCTGATGTTTCCTCCTGATTGGGTTTAGGGTATGCATTTTGACAGGAATATCACAGAATCGTTGCTATGTTCCTCATGTCAATATGTCTTATTAGTGATGGTGTTAACTTTGATCACATAGGCAAGATGGTGTCTGCCAAGTTTCTACAGTTTAAAGTTACTGTTTTTCCCTTTGTAATTAATAAGTATCTTTGGGGAAGATACTCTGACTATGCAGATATTCTGTTTCTCATCATGCGTTTGCCCAATAATTTTAACATTTATCCATAATTCTTGCTGCAGCAATTAGTATGCTAATGTTTGTCTGCTGGAGATTTTCTTATTTTCCCTTATTTCTTCTGCATTTATTAATTAGATTTCTACTGTAAGAAAGAGCTGGACTGGGACTTCCCTGGCAGTCCAGTGGTTAAGACTCCACACTCCCAACGCATGGGGCACTGGTTTGATCCCTGGTTGGGGAACTAAGAATCCCGCGTGCCGCACAGCATGGCCTAAAAAAAAAAAAAAAAAAGAGCTGGACCTTTCCCCCTGTTTATTATTTATTTTTATTTTTACTTTTTAAATGCATTTACAATTTTTTATTGTGGTAAAATATATATTACACAAAATTTACCATTTTAACCATATTTAGGTGTACAATTCTGTGGCATAAAGTACATTCGCATTGTTGTGCAAGCATCACCACCATCCATCTTCAGAAATTTTTTTATCTTCCCCAACTGAAACTCTGTACCCATTGAACACTAATTTCCCACTCCTGCCTCCACCATTCTACTTTCTGTCCCTATCAATTTGATTACTCCAGAAATGTCATATAAAAGGAATATTACAATGTTTGTCTTTCTGTGACCGGCTTATCCCCTGTTTAGTTTTGCTCAATTATTTATTTAGATTAATATTGAATCATGGATATTCTATGGATTATAATCTAATATTATTATTATTATTATTATTATTATTATTATTATTATTATTATTATCTTTTTGTTGCTCCCATTGTCCCAGCTTTGGCTATTGGGAGCTCCTTCAAGCTGGCTTCTGTGTCACTTTTTTGAGCACTTCTCTACCCCCTCTCACCACAAGGTGTTCCAGGCTTGTACTGTATTTTTCCCGTCCCAGCTCTGGAACCAGCCACTTCTCCAGGGAGCCCTGGTCCCTTCAAAATATTATTTAGAAACCTGGATCTGGGCGCTAGGTGTTCTTATTGCTGCTGGGTATAATTTTTTTCCAGGCTATCTCAAGTGGACAGAACTAGGAAATGTATGTATGTAGACAAACACACTTATACACACATATTTATTTATTTCTATATGTACCCATCTGTATATGTATTATAATCCACAAATTTATACCTCCAACTCCAATTTAACACCACAAGGTTTGTTCTAGCCTTTTTCTTTTCCTGAGTTGTAGCTTCTTTCTCTGACAGTAGGAAAGCTGGCTCTCATTATCTACACAATATATAGTACTGTGAAACTGTACCATGGTTTTAAGAGTCAGTTATACAAAAAGGTGTATTCAGAGAAATGTTGCTCCTTCCAGCCTTACTACCCTTTCCCTGCCCTCTTTTTTCCTCCCTATTCCCACCAACAACCAGAAAGTAACCACGCTCATTAGTTACTGGTTAATCTTTCCTGTATTATTCCTTTTGCACAAATGAGCAGATATGTTTTCTTTCATTCCCTTTTTTCTTACTTGAAGTGTAGCATATTATAGATACTCTTTTTGTACTTTGCTTTTTTTTTTTTTTTGTGCTTAACAATATATCCTGGAAATCCCTCCATATCAGTTTGTAGATATTTTCCTTATTCTTGTTTGCAGCTACACATAATGCAGTACTCCACTGTGTGGATGTACTGTAGTTTTTTCAACTACTGTCCTATGTATGGGCATTTAGATTGTCTCCAATATTCTGCAATTACAATGTTGCAATGAATAATCTTGTGAATCTGTATTTTCGTATTGTTGGAGATATATCATCAGGCTAGATTCCCAGAAATGGAATTGCTGGGTCAAAAGGTACATGCATATGTGGTTTTGTTAAATATGGCCAAATTCTTCTCAAGAAAGGTTATATCAGTTTGCCTTCCCATCAGCAATATATGAGAGTGCTTGTTTCCCCACAGCCTTGCCAAGAGAATATGTTGTCATACTTTAAAATTTTCACCAATCTAATAAATGAGAAACAGTATCTCAGTGTTTTAATCTGCATTTCTCTAATTATGAGTGAGTTTGATCATTTTTTATATGTTTAAGGGTCACGTTAGATCGTGTGCGTGTGTATGTGTTCAGTTTTAGAACATTGTCTCAATTTTTAAGAATTCTTTATATATTAAAAATATTAGCCCATTGTATGTGGCATATGTTACAAATACTTTCTCCTAGTTTGTCAAAGTCTTTTGACTTTGTTTATGGTGTTTTTCTTTTGCCATATAAAATTTTTTTATGTAGTCAGTTTTATTAATCTTTTCTCTTATCACCTCTGGGTCTTGGACCATGGTTAAAAGCCTTTAGCTAACCTAAATAGACTAAATAGGAGCTTGCAGTCTTTCTAGTATGTGTTAATGTCTGGTAGGGTTATTTCCCCTGCCACCATGGCCTCATGGATATTTTTTTTTTAAGACATTCTCTATTTATTTATTTAAAAAAATTTTTAATTTTATTTATTTATTTATTATACAGCAGGTTCTTATTAGTTATCTATTTTATACATATTAGTGTATATATGTCAATCCCAATCTCCCAATTCATCCCACCACCACCACCACTGCCCCGCTTTCCCCCCTTTGTGTCCATACGTTTGTTCTCTACATCTGTGTCTCTATTTTATTTTACTTATTTTTATTTTTTTATTTTTTTGGCTGCGTTGGGTCTTAGTTGCAGCACGTGTGATCTTCGTTGAGGCATGCGGGGTCTTTCGTTGGGGCACACGGGCTCTTTGTTGTGGCACACGGGTTTCTCTCTAGTTGTGGGGCACGGGATTCTCTTTAGTTGTGGTGCGCAGGCTTCTCTCTAGTTGTGGTGTGCGGGTTTTCTCTTCTCTGGTTGTGGTGCACAGGCTCCAGGGCGCGTGGGCTCTGTAGTTGTGGTGCGTGGGCTCTCTAGTTGAGGCACGTGAGCTCAGTAGTTGTGGCACACGGGCTTAGCTGCCCCACCAGGAATAGAGCTTGTGTCCCCTGCATTGGAAGGCAGATTCTTTACCACTGGACCACCAGGGAAGTCCCGGCCTCATGGTTTTTGTTTTACATTATTTTTTTGGCTATTTTTGCATGCTTGTTTTTCCATATGAACTTTAGTTTCAGGTTGTCAAACTCCATAGAAAATCTTGGTATTTTTATTGGAATTGAGTTACATTTATAAATAAACTTAGGAAGAGACAACATATTTATGATGTTGCATCATCCTATGTGAGAATAGAAGAAATCTTTCCATGTGTTCAAGTCTACCTGATGTCTTTCAGAAATGTATATAATATTTTATTTTACTTATTTTGATTGCTGTATCAATTGCTGCTATATTTTATTACTCACTGGCATCTTGCTGTTGATGTCAACTTTCTGGATGTTTTAAACCTTATTTCTATTTCTTTGTCATCTATGCTTCCATATGCCATTTACATTTCTGTAGTTAATACCATTTTATATTCTTGCGCCTTGCTCTTCATGGTAGACTTTGTAAAAAGATCACCTGGAAAAGAGTCTTATTAACGGGAACCCAGGTCTGGGTTGGAGAATCCTGGGAAGAGCTATAACTTATGTGGCGGAGCCTGGGTGGAGTTAGAGTGGTCTTAAGTGGTCTTAAGTGATCAGTTACACAGAAATGAGGGCTTATTTATAGACTGACTCCAATAAGATTTGGCTGGTGGCAGCTTGAGCTATGGAAAAATGGGAGAGTAAGACTAGATAAGTGGGCAAAAAGCCCAGGGTTGGGCTATGGAATAATAATGTAATAGAATGAGCATGGGCTTTGGAGTCAGATGATCTGGGTTTGAAGCCAGTTCTGTTATTTCCTGGTTAAACTGAGCTTCAGTTTCTCATGTGTGATAGATATAATTTTTAAATTTTTTATTTATTTATTTTTGGCTGCATTGGGTCTTGTTGCTGCGTGTGGGCTTTCTCTAGTTGGGGCGAGCGGGGGCTGCTTTTCGCTGTGGTGCGCGGACTTCTCATTGCGGTGGCTTCTCTTTGTTGTGGAGCATGGGCTCTAGGCGTGCAGGCTTCAGTAGTTGTGGCGCATGGGCTTAGCTGCTTCGCAGCATGTGGGATCTTCCCGGACCAGGGATCGAACCAGGGATCAAACCTGTGTCCCCTGCATTGGCAGGCAGATTCTTAACCATTGCGCCACCAGGGAAGTCCCTGTGATAGATATTAATAGTACCTATCTCAGAGTTGCTGTGATGATTAGAGATGATGCACATAAACCACTTAGTATCTGTTAGATATAGATATAGATATATAGCTATGTGAGTCATCACATCACATCACATAGACCAGACTAAACTATGATAAGAATATGAGCCTGTTACCTGTAACCTGAATTCTTCTGCTCTTCCCTCATTATCCTGGAACTATGATATACCTTTTAGGATTTAGAGGTGTGGAGAACGGTAAGTCATTACCCTTCAGGTTTTGGGCTGTGTTTAGCAGACTGTGGTTTCTAATGTTGGACATAAAATTACAGGCTTCATAAGAGTTTTGGTGCCCATATAGAGCTAATGGAAGATGAATCCGATGAGTTTGGGGGATCTTATTCATAGGCATATTCTTCTCTGGGGATCCATCATCCCTGTGGTATGAGCTTTTGATGAATCCTTGACAATTTGAGCCTCACGAAACTACTGTGGCTTTGGCTGGTGAACAGTCAGTGGTGGGGAGGCAGGAATGAAAGAATTAATGCTTTGTTTTATGTTCAGTTGACTAAGGATTTTGCCATTTGCAGAGGTACATAGTGGGAATGGGGGTTAGGGGAGAGTTGGATAGTGGGTCATCTTAAATATCTATATGAATAGCTAAAGTGACAAGACTTCAGATAGGGGATTGAAGACATGATAAAACTTGCAGCTGAGGGAGGGGTTAAAGGGCTGCACCCCATTCTCTGCTAGGGGTAGCATATAAGCATAAAGAGTTGAGGGTCTAGCTTAGCAAAACTAGTAGAGTTAAAAGTGTGTTGGGAAAGGCCTGGAAATCCTAGGGATTCCCCTTCAAAGTCAGAAGTAAGAGGACTGTCATTTAGTAAATGAATGTAACTCCTGCTGACAGTGAGAAAGGAAAGGGAGAAGGAAAGACAAGGGGAGGAAGAACTGGCATCTGAGGGACAAAATTAATCAATAAAGTGAAACAATAGGAAGGTCAAAGAGTCAAAATCAAGTGTCATTTTGCTTAGTTCAAGATAACTGGTCAGTTTATCATTGGAGAAAGAGAACACTATGAATAAATCAAATACATGGAGAATTTTAATTGTCATGTTAACTGTCCCTCCTCTATCCCATCATTTTTAGTAGATCATGTGAAAAGTTAAAATTTGCTGATTTGAGTTTCACTTTCTTTTATTTCATCTGCCCATGTGAAGAGGCCAGTGAACCTTAAAATAACCAAATGGCAGAAAACCAAGGGAATAGGGACAAGCTTAAGTGCCTGACCTAGATAATTAGTCTTTGAATAATCAAGAATGGGGTGCATTATAATCTTAATACTGGCACGGTAATTAGACTTAGAAGCTTTGAACTATGATGTTATAATTTGTGTGTGTGAATGTGGAGTTGGATAGTTTGGGGACACTTTAGTTTTTAATTTAGCAACAAAATAATTGATCCTGCATTTTCTAAACACATGAACATCTTGGTTCATATTTCTGGGAATTCTAGAAAGATAAAACAAAAACTTACAAACACCAATGCAGTGACCACAGGTGCTCTGTTGTTTTACTAAGGAGGTCCTTCTCCCATATTATTTTAAATGCATACAGTGTGTCATTCCCAGAGCAGCTTTCAGACTCACTGTGTTTTGAGACACAGCTGACTCCCAATTATAAAAGTAAAAGCAATTATCTGTATTTTCACCATGCATTTAAGATTATAGTTTTATGTTTATTTATAAAAAATAACACAAACCAGGCAAATGACTTAATTAAAATGCAGCATGTGCTAGAACTGATTTAGAGCAAAAACAACAGTCATATCCCTCACAATTCTCTAAAATGTTCCTTTTCCTCTGCAATTTGAATGCAAATGTTCAGCTTTGATTTTTGAGGTCTCATCTAAGTTTTGCACCTTTCTGGGCTCTTTGAATGTTAGAGATGAAGGGAGAGAGAGAGAGAGAACTAAGAATCCCAAACTATGACATTTTAAAACTCAAGTTTAAGAGTTATTTTGGTTAACAATTAAGATTTCTGTTTTGTTTGAACTGAAGTTACAAGCTCAGTTGTTAACTAAATCACCCACAAAATGGAATTGCTACTTTTCCAAAACAGCATCCTTATCCTATTAAGCACTGAATGGGTTTGTGATTGTGTAGCTCCTACTACTTTAGAGAACCCAGAGAAGGTAATACTCCCTTCAAGAATCCTTAAAATAAAAGAAACCAGATGAAATATGATTTGAACAATATGAGTATTCTCTAATTAATTGACACTGTTTAAAAATAATCATCTTTAGGGTTGGGATGGCAAAGAATATTTACAATAAAAACAAAAAAGAATATTTACAATATTAAAAAATGTCATGCTGTATTTAGCATAAACCATAAAATTAAAAATACCAAAAACAGAGCTGAATACCAAAAACTGAAACTCTTGGCAAATGATTTACCCTGTCTCACAAAGTGAGTCTAACTGAAAAGTAGAAATTCCTAAAGCCTTGGTGATTTTCCACCAACTCCAAGCTCTTTTGAAATGAAGTTTAACATTTACACTCATTTTTTTCCATCCCTTAAACTTTCAGGACTTAGACGTCTTGGTACTTTTAAAATATTTAATTCTTATATTTAATTTGTATATATTTTTAAACTTGTCTTCCTAACTAGATTATGTTTCTTGAAAAAGAGGTCATATATTCAACTTTAAAAAAAATCTTACATGTCTTCTAGTAACATACCTTGATAGATTAGAAATCCAAGAGATAGATACTTCTTCACTGATTTCATTGCTGATATTTTTAATACTGTCATATGCTTGAAAATCTTCATTTTTTAAAATATGTGATCTTAAGAGGTTTGCTCCATTCTGAAATGTGATTTTATTACACATAGCAACTCGATTCCCAGTTAAATGCATTCTATTAATTGAGAGACATGTATAAATATGCCCCTCCCTCCACTAAACACCCAGAGAAAAAGTAAATGTAATGGTGGAAATGATGGAGAACAGAGTAAGTCTATCTATTTGCATTAATTAAAGAGGTTAATTAATTAAAGACATTGATAACTGCAAAGGTAGCCTGTTTCCTATGTCAGAGCACGGAGAGAGAGAGAAGTAAGAAGGCTTTGTATCTAAGTAGCAAACGAAAAATCCTTTTTCTATACCTGGTTTCCTTGGAGTATCTTACTTTGAGGATATGGAAATTTCATATTCCCTAAGACACTGATCTGTCAAGCCCTATTACAGTATCAGTGCTTTCCCCCTTGAACTCTGGTTATGAGGGTTGGAGAGAGCTGGCAGCTCTGCAAGCAGAATTAATCTGCTAAATCCAGTGTGTACCTTTGGTGTGGGATAGGGCAAGGGAGGACAGAGTTTTTGGTATTAATATAGTAAATGGCTTCTCTAAGCTGACTTAGTTTGAAACAGGATGTTAGCTACTTCATCCTGACAATGAGCCTGATTTTTATTCCCCTCCATTAAGGAGTATTTTAGAGCATGCCTCTTTTACTTTGTAGCAGTTGTTAAGAGAAACCAAGTGCCTTGAAGGCAAAGACAGCAGAAACAATGGCTGGTCTCACTCAAAAGCTCACTCTCCCTTCTACTTTCTGCCATCATAAAAAAAAAAATCCATCTTCTTAATATTCGCTATTGGTAATAGGTCCAGAGTTCAGCCCCATGCAGAAACTTCCCAGCTTCTTGTTGCCACTACAAACTGCTGATCAATATCAACCACTGGCTCTGGGCATGAATGGAATTGTTGGTTAGTAAAATCACAATGACCATCACTGTCCAGGTTAAGCCTTAAAAATGAATGAGGTTAATAAAAATAGATCTTATTATATGATTTTTTGACATAATATCTTCTAAATATGTGTAGGGTATTTCTATAACACTTTATCTACTCCTTTATTGCGGTTTTTATTACTTTGTGTCCTGTGCTATAGATAATGTCCATATCTCATTTCACCTACCAGGCAGTAAGTCACTTGAGGTCAGTGTACATATCTCATCTTTGATATTGCTCCCAGTTGCTAGCATGGTGCCTTGCATTTAGCTGGTTTGCAGCAAATACTCACTAAATGAGTGAACAAAATGGTATTTGTTACTAGTATTTAAGTCTCATTACTGTGTGCAAAATACTATATGCGATTTCGCTGAGTCTGGTGGACAAACAGGAGATGTGTAAATATGCCAGCAGGTTCTGTTTTCTATTTCTTGGTGCATAGCCATAAAGCCACACAGCATTTCCGGAGCAGACGTGCCTCCATTTTGGTTGAGAGGGCTGAAGAATGGTGGTTTTCTTTCTCTTCTGCTTTCAGTCCTCTCCTTGATGATACCTCACATTTTCTGGCTTCAGTAGTCTAACAGGGGCCAGACCGTAATTCCAAGTGTCATTTTTGGGTTCTAACTGGTAGTTATCCTTTTACAAGGAGGATTTAGATATACACTTGCATCACATCTGCCACTCTCTTGCCCGCTCCCCCTACAAATGGTCCATTGCACCTTGGCATTAAACTACCCAGAAGCACTTAAGGTTGTCTGAATTAGAGATTTATTGCTTACTTCTTCTTCCAGATCATTTATCAGTATTGAGTGATGTCAGTCCTTACATCCATCCCTTTTGGACTTCAGTCTAATGCTTATTCACCCCGAGAAGCTGTGGTTTGTTCTTATTAGTTTTCCTTAGAGGTCAGGTTTAAAGCGATGGGAAGTGCAGGAGAAGTGTGTATCTTGCATCCCATGTTACACAAGGCTTTGCAGCTGTGGTCTACGCTTGCTTTTCCTCTGCTAGGAAAAAAGAGATCTGCATTTTACAAAACTCCAGCCAGAGCAGGGCTAGTTGTCTGGGATTTTCTGTAATCTAATAGAGCAAGTTTAATAACTCAAGAGAAGCCTGCTCTATTTGCAGCTCATGGCTCATGAGAAGATATACTATGGTAATTTTCTGAACTCGGTCTCTTAGGCTGAATTACATTATTTTGGTAATGCCTCTCCTGAATTAACTGCAGTTATTTGAGAATCCAGCATCTCCAACTTACCAAGGGAAGGGAATCCTTGGATGTTAGTGAGCTATTGAATTCCAACCGGACCTCATCCTCTGTAGAGGAAAATGGCTAGTGGATGCAGACTTTTCAATGCTTTGGGGTAAAATAAATATTTTTTATTTGGGCAGCACACTTCTCCTCTACTGATAAATGTGGGTAGTGAATATCATGAGCCTCTCTTTTTAGAACACTTCAGTGCTCCTCATTCCTCCAGGATGAACTCCAGACTCCTTAACACAACCCACAGGGCCTTTTGCCCACTGGTACCTGCTTTCCTCATCTCATTGCCTCCTCCCTCTCTTCTTTCCAGCTGGACTGGACTAATCTCGGGACACCACGTGGCCAAATTCTTTGTCCCCTCTGGGCCAATCTATGCACAGGCATTCTGCTGTCCCTTCCCTACATATGTCTCACTATTAATTATGACGGTAGTAGTAGTTAGGCTCTGTCTTAGTCGGGCTTACATGGATTCTCTCACTTAATCCTTACAACAACCCATGAGTGCTATTATTATTCTCATTTTGCAGATAAGGAAAATGAGGCTTAGTGTGCATGTCAGAGACCTACCCAGGCTCACACAGCTATTAAGTGGTAGCACAGGGAGTTGAAACTAAGTAGTCTGACTCCTGAGCCCACTCTCGGCTGTACTGCCTCTCAGCATGTGATTTAAACATAGTTATGTGGCTAACTCCTACTCATTACTTAGACATCACTTGCTCCAGAAAACCTCCCTGATATCCCCCTACCTCAGCCCCCAGTGGGTTATGTGCCCTTCCTGTGCTTGCTCACATTGCACCTTCCGTTTCTCCCTTTACAGCACTTACCTTACGGATACCCCTGCAGTTACTTGCTTACTTGTCTGTGTCCCCAACAAGCTCCTGAGACCCATGGGGCCGTATCCCATTGGCTTCTCTTGCTGTTTTATCCCCAGCAGCTACCAGGAAGCTTGGCATTCAGCAGGAGCTCAATAAATGTTTATGAAATGAGTGGTCCTTTGACTAAACTTAGCTCCACTGAAAACCGTGCACAATTCTTTTGGCAGGAAAAGGTTAATCCTCATCTTAACTGAATTTTCAGACTTTAATGGAGGAAATACCAGCAGCTTCTCCTTTCATTGGGATTCCAGAATTATGTGACTAGACAGAGGCTTTCTTGTGGTTAACAGAGCCTAGTCATATGTGTCAAGACTATCACTTCAATCAGGCTTTTGCTCACTCCAGCTGTCTCCGCCCCGTTAAATGCTTGTTTACAAAAGAGATAAACCAGGAAGTGGCTTGTTGCGTTACAGAAAGATTCACCAAAGGATTCTTACTTCTCATTTGGCCCGTTACTGTGTATCATGTAACACTGAAGCTGGAAGTAACACTGGACCGTTGCTCATCCAACCCTTTTTAAATGAGAGAGAAAAATAAGGCACAGAGAAGCTCAAATTCAACCACTAGTTAGTGGCAAGCCAGAGCTATAATCTACACCTTTTATTTAAATAATGAATTTATGTGGTGCATTTAAAATATGATTACTTTACAAAAATTTTTTTCACATTCACATTTATAGCAATAAATGTGTTAGCTCTAAAGCAACATATAACTATTTGTATACTTCAGCAGTGCAGACATGAGAAAAGTTTTTCAGAAAACTTTGCTTAAGTCTAACATACATTCAGAAAATTGTGTAGAGCTTGATGAATTTTCATAAAGTTAACGCATCGATGTAACCAGCACCCAGATCAAGAAATAGGACATTAACAATGGAAGATTTTTTACTATAAATAACATATGATTACTTGAATATTATCACCTACATATGTTCTATAAAATATATTACAGGCTTATCATAACAGGAGATTTTTATGGGAGGTGGGTAGAGAGGGGAAGGAACTTTAAGACAACTTATCCTCATGTGCAACTCTCACAATTCCATAATGCAGTATTTAAAAAATATATCCCTTTGCTTTTGTAATGAAGATGCATTTACTTACTTGCCTATTCGTTTGCAGAATTAACGTGCGTTCGGGCTGATTGTAAAGTCATAAAGAGCAATCTGTGTGAATCCGACTCATATTCTATAGTGCTTAAATATCTACTTAGAACACTTTGGGGGGATCACTTGTTACATGGGATTTGTAAGCATTGGTGTGTGTGTGCTTCATTCTTTTTAAAAGAAGGTGAAATCTTGAATCTATCATTAGCAGTAAACACACGTACTCCGAGCCCTGATGGGTTTGCATGGAGCTCATTACATGTTTTTACTTATGCTTTTTGGCAAACTTGGATGTATTTCTGAGTGGTCTGACTGGCATTAGGGTGTCGGATTGAAGAGCTGACCTGTGGCCCAGTTCATTAGTATCAGGCTTTAAATATTCAATTCAATACTACCTGAACTAAATAAATAAAAAAGAACTTTATTCCCCACGTAGGCATTGCCCAGAACTTTAGACAAATTATTTAACCTGAAATAGTCTCGTCACTCCAACTCTTGGAGTAACCAATTCTGTCACATAATTATAATAAACATTTTGGGGAATAAAACTTCTGCCTAATATTGGATCAGAATGTTACACTTATCTGCAAGGCCAGTATATTACATGAACGTTATCATTGTACAGTTCACTTAATAGAACAGTGACTGGGCAATTTCTGGAAAATCTTTCATGATCTAAAAGTTGCTTAGCCCAGTGGATTTTTAATAACATCTAACATCCTAAGAAAGTTTTTTTTTTTTCTTTTCCCCATTCCCTATCTCCATCCAAGGATAAAATTCATCCAGTTATTCAGAGCAATGGCTCAACTAACCTTAGTCCAGAAAAAAAAAGGTCTTACCTGTTTTAAACTTACTTCCTGCTGTCTAGAATAGCCCCTTCAGCAAGCAACGTATTAATCTACTTAATTAACATGTATTGTGCCTTCTTCAAGGCCAAGCAGGGTCCAATTATGTGCTATAGCTAATTTTACCTTCTTCCTTTTGTATCTCATTCTGCTTCCCCTCAGCTACCCCCTTAGCCTTATCGGCTTACAACAAAAGCTCAACAGGAGCTAGCGGTAGCGTGATAAAATTAAATAGAATGTCACAAAAAGGCCTGGGAGTTTGAAAGATGCCTTTTAACTTTAGCAGGGAGGCAGAATAACATGGCCCTTGTCCTTGGCTTGGAGAAGTTTATGTGGCAATTACATGATGGTTATTCTGTTTATTTGCCCTTTTTGGACACTGTTTTTCTTTACGTGAGAAAAATATGTCAGCGGAATTGCTACTGAGACTACACATCCCCTAGTAAAGGCAAGTGTTGTTATCCTGTTGACGCCACCAAAGCCTGTTAGGACTATTAATTTTGTTGTTCATTTAGGCATGCATGGTTGCCACAGCAACAACAATCTCATAGTTCCTTCAAGCCCTCTGTGCAGTGAGCATCTGTTGAGAGTCCTATGAAGGTTCCATAGTTTCTGTCCTTCCGGTCACAGATTGAATCCCTTGCTTGCTCTCCTTATGAGCTACATATTTATCAAGAATCCCTAGAGAGAGAAGAGTCTCTTTGCTGGAGCCAGTCAAAGGAGAAATCGAAATGAAAATGAAGGCTTTTGTTTCCCATGGGCTGTTGCAGAAGACCTCAGAATAGGTGGTTTGGAAGTCAGACAATTATTAAAAATCTTGGTCAGCTGAAATGTGAGTAAGTCCTTGGCAAAATTCACAGCCAGTCTTTTATAGAGGGTGGGCAGGACACTTAGTGTCCTGCTTAAAGCCAAAATTGTAAATTCTAGCCTAAACTCCCAGTGGTATGCAGTAATAGGGTGCAATCTCTTGCCAACAATTTTTCATAGTCCAAGACATTCTCCTAAAGAACTATATAGTTTTCAGAAAATATGTGTCTTGAAAGGACACATTTCCTCTTTTAATTTCCTCCTAACCACGGGCTGGTAGCTTACATGTTTTCAAAAGCCACCTTCTAAGACAGCCATCTTCTAAGACACTATTTAACATGAGTCCTTATCTTTGATGCTGTCCTAATTCATCTCATCTGCAACTTATACAGTCATAACTGGAGGAGAGTAACAATTTATAGATAAATTACATGCTACCAAGTGAAAGGAGCTGAGACAGGGGCAGTCTGTCTTTTTACAGCTGTTAAGTCCTTGCAGAATCCTTAGTTGAAACTTACATGTAAATATTAGGGCACCTGACTGAGTAAGTTTATCAAAACATCTTTATAGGTTTCCTACTCCTTCTGTCATTACTCTGATCAAGATGATCAAGAACAGATTTCTGTATTCATTTCTGCAGAGAAGCTTACTCATCCCTCTTCAAAATTCTCTTACCTAATGATACCTATTGTTCAATCATAAGTAATATTTAGCAATAAAAATCTTTTACTTTGAGGAAATTATCTTTGATAAGAATTCAACTTGGAATTCTCTACTGATCAAGTAATTGTCATTTCCACCTTTCAGTTTAGAGAAGAAACTTCTAGGCTGAATACCATTCGTAGGTAAGAAGGTTGGGTCTGGGTTACTCTGGCTTCCACAAGACAGTGAGTGTGTTCTGAGGGCTTCTTTTTTGCAGACCTTTGTGGGGACCGCTGGGACCAATTTCTGTAGGACTCTCCCATTCTAAGCACACTTTCTGGACCATTTTTACTTTTTATTCCCATTTTATCAGCAAAGAAGTCTTCTCTTCATTTTATATTTTACTTCTACAGGATCATAAGATCGTAGTATTTTTGAGCTGGAAAACAACCCCCCACCCCCGCCTCCACTGATCCTCTCTTATGCATTTCTGTCCTCAAAACTTGCAAGGCCTAACTATGCTTATATTGATCACTTTTAAAAACTTATACAGGGCTTCCCTGGTGGCGCAGTGGTTGAGAATCTGCCTGCCAATGCAGGGGATACAGGTTCGAGCCCTGCTCTGGGAAGATCCCACATGCCGCGGGGCGACTAGGCCTGTGAGCCACAATTGCTGAGCCTGCGCGTCTGGAGCCTGTTCTCCTCAACGAGAGGCGGCGACAGTGAAAGGCCCGCGCACCGCGATGAAGAGTGGCCCCCGCTTGCCGCAACTAGAGAAAGCCCTCGCACAGAAACGAAGACGCAACACAGCCATAAATAAATAAATAAATAAAAATTGTTAAAAAAAAGAGTAAAACCTTTAAGAAAAAAAAAAAAACTTATATACATGGATTCATTGGCAGCTGAGTACAAACCAAACATTTTGTTATATACAATTTATTATACAAGTGTGGGTTTAAGGGAAATAGCCCTAAATTACAAATGAGATTATTTTTCTAGTTCCAGCTCTGATTTTATTCATGGAATGACCCTGGACAAGTCTCTCAATTTTGCTAGGTGTCAGTTTCTTTATCTGTAAAATGAGAATAGCATTCTTTCATAACTTATTATAAAGATAAATGAGATAATATATTTAAAGACTCTGTGGAAAGTGTGAGGTACTATATATAAGTATCAGGTATGTGGATACCCATCCATAATGCCTGTCTCTGGAGTCCACATCAGCCTAGTGACTTTAACTGTGCCCTTAGCCAAGGTCACAAAACCCGATTATAAAGCCACTTACAAAAATGTGGTTTACCTTGACCAAACAATTTCACCAATAGCAATCTATATTGCAGAAATTTTCATTCCTGTGTGATTATTGGCAAATGACAACTTTTCTGTACTTCATTTTCTCACCTCTAAAATGGATGTGACAATTTACCAGACACAAATCATTTAAAATGTATAGAATAAATCTAGAAGAACACATTTGATTACCCTGAGACACAGGATAGTGTCAAATGCTTTTGTGAAGTTAGAATATATTGCAGTCTAGTTGTTTTCCCACTTCAACTGTAATTCCCGACTGTGGGGTCTCTATTAATAGTTTCCCTTTAGCCCCTACAATGGCCAGCATAGAGCTAGGAACATGGCAGACACTGAAGATATGTGTTTTCAAAGAATAATGACATCTTGTGTATATTAAAAAACAGGGTTTTAACTTGAAATTTTCTATTAAGTTATTCATTCGTTTATTAATATATTATTCATTAATTCAAGAAGCAGTTGTTGAACATCCATTAGAGGCCAAGCATAATAGATGTTGGTATACAGTGATGATGAAAGGCTTATGTAAATATCTAATTAGACTGAGTTCTCTCTACCAGTAGGTCTGAACTGTACAAGGTTTGGTACCTGATCTTGAATAAATTTTATGCTGTTGCTTGCAATCCTTCTACTTTAAGGCATACTCTTCAGTGACTTAGATGAAAACTCAGAGGAAGCTAGTAGAGCCTTGGAGAGCCTGATGGAGCATGAAGTGCTCTAGAGGATTCTGAAGGCCTACAGACCTTGAGCATCCTCTCCTTTGGTTGAGAGATCTGTAATGAATTCTCCAGTTATGAGCAGGGCTGAAGCTGACACAGCAAGCCTGGGGGTTGAGGGCATGGAGCCACTGCCTGAGTTTGAAGCTGAGCCCTACCACTTACCAAGTGGGTAGTCTTGGGCAAACCATATGCCCTCCCTGCCTCAGTTTCCTCATCTGTTGAATGGAAGTAATAATATGACCTCCTTGGGTTGTTTTGTAGATGAGAAGAGATGATACACTTAAAGTACCTAGCATAGTGATTAATATATTTAAGCATCCAACAGATGATAGCTATTGTTATTATTTTAAAATTAATCTTATCAAGAAATAAAGCAGGGACTTCCCTGGTGGCACAGTGGTTAAGAGTCCGCCTGCCAGTGCAGGGACACGGGTTCGAGCCCTGGTCCGGGAAGATCCCACATGCCATGGAACAGCTAAGCCCGTGCGCCACAACTACTGAGCCTGCACTCTAGAGCCCATGAGCCACAACTACTGAGCCCACGCCCCACAACTACTGAAGCCCGCATGCCCTAGAGCCCACATGCCACAACTACTGAGCCCATGCGCCACAACCACTGAAGCCTGTGCACTCTAGGGCCTGCGTGCCGCAACTACTGAGCCTGCGTGCTGCAACTCCCGAAGCCCATGTGCCTGGAGCCTGTGCTCCACAAACAAGAGAAGCCACCGCAATGAGAAGCCCACGCACTGTGACGAAGAGTAGCCCCTGCTCACCACAACTACAGAAAGACCGCGCGCAGCAACGGAGACCCAACGCAGCCAAAAAAAAGAAAGAAAGAAAGAAAGAAAGAAAGCAGCCAGTCCATCGGTATGGAGGGGGGTGCCCTGGGACCAGACGAATGTGGAGATGAGATGAGCACAAGAGATTAGGAGATGGTAAATAAATAATGAGAATCAGCGACAGGGTGAGAGTACAATTGATACAGGCCAAAGAATCAGAGAATCCTAGGATTTTAGAGTCAGAATTCATTTATTCATTCATTCATTCATCCACTCATCCATTCCGTAAATATTTACTGAGCACCTACTATGTGCCAGAAGCTGTTCTAGTTGCTGGGTCTATGCATTGACTAAAATATTGTTGCCCTCATGGGCTTTATATTTTAGTGACAGAAACTGGACCATTTGGTCCCCTTCTTATCACGTGCAAAAACCCTGCTACAGTGCACCGAATGCTGATCCTCTATCCTCTGGGTTTTTAAAAAATAATATATGTATTTTAAAATATTTATTTCACTGCGTGGGGTCTTTAGTTGCGGCACGTGGGATCTTTTCACTGCGGCTCTAAGGCTCTTCGTTGCGGTGTGTGGGCTTCTCTCTAGTTATGGCATGTGGGCTCCAGAGCACACGGGCTTAGTTGCCCCATGGCATGTGAGACCTTAGTTCCCCGACCAGGGCTTGAACCCACATCCCTTGCATTACAAGGCAGATTCTTAAACTCTGGACCACCAGGGAAGTCCCTATCCTCTGTTTTTATATGTCTAGGAAAGTACATTAATGAACAGGAACAGCACCTTCCATTCTTGGCCAGCTGGAAGTGTGAGGTTCTTTTTAAAATGCCTAAGTATAACTCTATGCTTATTGTATTGTATTGAAAATAGTACTGAACTCTGAATAAACCTAACCTGCTTCTATAGGACAGCATTTGAAAAATCCTAGAGGTTCTGAGGAATACAAATTTTGGTAAACACAATCCAGAATTGGAAGGGTAGGGGAAAATGGCCAGAGATCATTCAAGTGTGTGGCCATCAAGAATGCAGCAGAGGGTTTTTCTGGCAGAACTATGGGAAAACCTATAGTCTGATGAGGTAGATTCATGAAGCGTGGTGAGGGGGCTCCTGTTCCCACCCCAGAAAGGTTCACTGGTCTCATATCTGGCTTCCCTCTCAGCCATGTTCTACCCAGCTCATTACCTCAGGTACTCTGTATGTACTGCTGAAGTCTCCCTGAGAAGGAGGCAAAACCTTCCCTCCAGGGAGGTCACCTAGGATTGCAGTGCTTTGCTTCAGGCAAACATCCCTCCAGGGAAGGAGCCTTCACTCTCCCTGCTGTGTGCATAGATTGAGGAGCCCCTAAGGCTTGACAACAGGTCAGTGGCAAGCCAAGCTTCTAGACCCAGACAGAGGCACAGATTTTTATCTGAACTTAATTCCTTTTTCAGAAGAGCGTTCATGGCCTTTCGTCTCTTATTTGAATTTAATCCCCATGGATCACAATTTTGTTCTGTGGATCCATCTAGCAAAACACGATTCAAGGGTTCTTGGTCCTTGGCTGGCTCACAGAACTACAGAACTCTGAAGAGATCAGCCCTCTTACTACAGGTGAGGAACCAGGGCTCAAGAAAGTCAAGTGAGCAGCCACGGTCAAGTGGCAAGTTGGTAAAAGCACTGGACTACAAGTAAGGTTACAAGTCTTCATCCAGGGTTCTTGCAATTTTTATTAGCAATAGGAAAATCTGCTCAAAAACAACTCATAAACCTCCTAGAATAGAGATCTTAGATGTCATAGGTAAAAGAGAGTATAGAGATTGTGTAGCATAGTCCTCTGAAAGAAATTTTGGAGTTTTTAAGTACCTTCTCCCTTTATTTTATTTAAAGCAATGTCTGGCTTGCCACAGCCAGGAGTTTGAGATGTGTTCTACTGCGTGTGCACCTGTGCACCTAAGGGTGATATCAGTGTGTCTCCCTGAAGATTTCAAGAGGATACCTCCTTTCAGGTTTTATTTTGTAGTAAAAATAATTTGTGGTGGTTTTGGTTTTCCTTGTCTTATGAGCTGGGGGTGACAGCCAGAAGGCCACTGTCTCCTAATTTTCTATGTGGTCATTATCCGTACTCCATTCAGACCACAGTGAAGACCACTGGATCATAAATGATACCCCAGGGACTGTTCATGTGGTCATCTGTGGGAAGGAAAAGGGGAGGTATGTAGGCAAGCAACGCTGACCAAAATATTTCTCCTGAAAGCTCTCGTGCTTGCAGTGTGAATTCACCACTGGAAGACTGCCGTGTTTTCTATTTTAAGGTCCCATGTCCTTTATGTCGCTCTGCTGCTCCTTCTGGTTCTACCCTGTAGTGTGGAGGGTAGAGATGAAGATAATGGGTCCTGGAATTGGACTGCCTGACTTCAAATCTTGGCTTTGCACTGACTAATTCTGTGATTATAGGCAAATGTCTTAATCTTTCTGGGTTTGTTTCCTATCTGTAAAGTGATTTGACAACTTTGTCTAACTCAAATGATGGATGTGAGGACTAACTGGGTAGAGTATTGACACACTGGCCTGCAGTGGCCACTTAGTGAATGCTGGCTGTTACCATTAACATCTCCTGCTTGTGCAGCCCAGCACTGTGGAGAGAACACTGGATCAATGGGACAGTAGACACAGGATTTGGTCCAGGCTCTCACTTTTACTTAGCTGTGTGAACTTGGGACAGTCACTTGGTCCCAGGTCACAGAATGCAAGACATGGAAGCAAGCATTTGGTCCAACCTCCTCATCTAATGAATGAAACTGGGCCTCGCAAGAGGAAGAGGCTCACCCAGAGTCCACAGGGAGTTAATGCCCAGGCAAGGATCAGCCAGTACCTGCTCTCTTGACTTCTAGCCCAGAGCTCTTTCCATCATTACTTTGGGGACCAAAATCCTGCCAAGTGTTCCCAACTTTGCTGAAGACCTGAGGACTTTGGGGTTGGCAGGCAAATGGTTCCTAACATGCTGTCTTGGGGTTGTGGCCATCCCAGAAGCAGCAGCCAATGCATTATAATATGTCATGGTTGGTATAAGTGTTGGAAGCATAGTGATGCCTTTAAGAAGCTACTGGTGAATGCCGCTGCACTTTTGGGGGGCCTAGAAAAACTCATTCCAGACCAACAGGACAAACTTGGGCAGGTTCTTATGGTCCAGTGGCTTAGTGATCAACCACATTTCTTCTTTCCCTTTCTTGGCTCCTGCCTGAGAAGCTCACAGTGACTGTGTCTCTATCTTAAGCTGTGGATGTCTCCTTCAGAGCTCTTACTAGAGGCTCTTGCCACCCATTTCCTTCTCTCCTCTCTCACTCAGATCCTAGGAGTATAGGTTTACCATATTATCCACTCCTGCATATATGGCTTGATCTGCAAGGTCCTCTTTCTGTTCTGCACCCTGCCCACAATGGACACTCAACAAAGCCAGTCCTCTGCTCGTTGTTCTAAATACATCCCAGGCTTCTGGCTCTGGTTCACTGCATATATTATGTCTCTCCATTGATTCTTGCTGAGTCCTCTCAGATTAACTATTACATTTCTATGAAGCCCACAATGGTCCCCCTACTCAGAAGTGGTCTCCTGTTCCTTAGAACTTTCAAAGGACATATTGACTGTAACTGATGGTTTCCACATGCCAGTAGAGGTCCTATCTCTCTTAAGAAGCTCCTTAAGAACCATGTACTGACATCTTTTTATCCTCCAAAGCATTTAGCAGAGTTTCTTGCCCATTGTAGGAGCTCAGTTAGACCTGCTTGAACAAGTGTTGACTGGTTAGCAGGGTTGCTAACCACGGGCTCCAGCCTTAATAAAAAGATTATTCCTTCACAATGAAAAGTGCTTTCTCCTTGGGTGCCATTGTGAGTCTGTGATAAGTCAGTCATAGCCATTTAAAATTTCCTTGAAGCTTTGGCAATGCCCAGTCCTGTTGAGAATTCTACTTTTTAGAAATCTGGAGTGGCACATTTTTGAAATTAATGTCAATTAAAATAAATTTTGCTCTTCTTTTCCTGTTGGCAGAAACTGACCACCCAAGATGGACAAGCAAAACAAACATACTTTAAAAATGCAAATAGAAGTTTAAGGACATCAAAGGCGTGATGAGTGATGGAGTTCTGAAGCTTTCATTTACTCACCCACTCATTCACTCAATCAGCAAACAGATTCATGCAGTTTGATTTCCTGCATTTCAGAAGGAAACAGTTGTGTTATTCTATTTATGCAGAGTTCTACGCAGAGTTCTGTATAGCCCTCTGCTAGAGCCCTGTGCTTCTGAAATTGTTTGCTAAAATAATGGTCAGAAGTAGTTTGTGTTCACAAAGTAGAACTCAGTGTTTCCCTAAGATCAAATACTCCACAACAAATTTTATCCCCAAATTCAGGAAATAAATGAGAAGAATGCAAAGATTAATCCTTGAAAGCCCTTGAATAAGCCTCTCCTCCTTCATTTTGTTTGCTTTTTAAATATTGTATTCAGAGAATAATAGGTGAGTCCTTCTGTGGATAATTAAAACACATGTAAATTGAAATTCTCAGGCCAGTAATTCAATTGAGGAGTTCACTGGGTAATGTTTACTTTTTAGCTCCCAGATTGTGTGTTCAGTTCCTCTTTAAGCTGTACTTTTTCTTTCTTTCTTTTTTTGTTTTTTTCTTCAGTCACGGAGATCAAAGCAACCTGAATTTTACAATAGCATCTTGTGAAAGAAGAGGCAGAGGGAAAGCCACAGTAGTTTCAGTAAATAATGCGCTTTGATGTCTCCAACTAGAAATCCATATTTTGAGAGCCCTGATGTATCTAATAGTATTTGGAATAAAATTTTAAGTCCCAGCCCTGGGGCCTTTTGCAGAGAAACACGCGTGTGAAAAGTGGATGTTAACATTCATCTCACGTCTTACCCCTGCCTTACAACAAAATACTTCCATTCTTCTCTGTGAAGCTTGCGTGGTGTCCATGTCACATGTGAGTAGTTTGTCCACTTCTTTTTGGCTGCTGTTCACAAAATTAAGAGCTGTTAACCTTGGCTTGAGGCTTTGGGCAATTCATTGGTTGGGGGGAGGTAGTTAAGAAAAAGTAGAAGGAAAAAAACGCTTTCCAGGAATACATCATTTTCTCTAAAACCATAGAATCATTCCAAGAGCCCCTCTTTGACCGTGAGAAATACCTGTGAGACCTAACCATTGTTAGGGATTTATGTCTTTAGGCTAAAATCTGTTGGTCCCATTAGTTTGTTTTTGGGTGCAGGTGCTGTGGTGCCATTTTAAAAATGTCATGGCCCTTTGACCATGTTCACAGGCTCCTGGGCAGCAGGAAGCTTTGAAGTCCAATAGATATCAAAATACAGGAATAGATTTCAAGAATGACTTTTCTGTTAAAATCTCAAGACAAAATTCCCTTTGCTCTTGCCTTGGAGTCCCTTAGATCATACAGGCCATATGCCTCCAGCAGGGTCTCAGTAGTTCTTGTTTCTCCTGTGGTCACATTGTGTCCATAATGTCATGAGTGGCTACCATAGAGGTAATTGTCATGGTGTGGGAGATGTGTGAATTCAGGTGTGGAGAAACTCAGCAGTGAGAGATGGGTCTTTGAGAAAAAGAGACAAATCCCCTTTCATTCCAACTTCCTTAGTAACAAAAGGATGAAGCAGGAAGAAAAGGGGGAGATGTAAATATAATAACTGAAAATTATCATATTTTGAACAGCATGCTTTTTTATGCTTTGCATGACATACTGAAAAATCTTCCATTTATTTATTTATTTATTTTTTGCTCACATAGAGTATGGCGTTAAAAACAACTTTCATGTTCTTTCTTGGAGAAAAAACAAATATGGCTTGTGATGCCTAAGAGAATAACATACTATGAAGTCCAAGTTCAACAGAGAAATCTTTTGAAAGATACACCAGGAAGCTCAAAGGTGATATGTTTTTGCCCAGTTGGGGAAAAAAAAAGACTGCTGCAATCTGCAAAACATTATAGAATGAGAGAGAGCCAAGTTAACAATGCCGCCAGACTGGCTTGCTGCTGGCATTTGACAAGCTAGGAAAATGAGACTGCAAAAATCCACAGGGAATTATTTTCCCTTCATGTTAATGAAGTACCATACATTTCTTTCTTGGGATGAGGGGTGGTGTGGGTGAGGGCAGGGGTGCTGCTGAGCAGGTATTTTAAGGAAATGATCCAGAATCCCTGCCTCTGGCTTGGCATAATCAATGTCATTACTGCTTGTTTGGAAGCTTTGTCTTTTCTTGGAAGGGACCCAGGGCTGGCAGACTCAAGTAGTCAGTGTGGTGGCTGGTGAAGAGGGACCCTGCCGAGGCAAGTGCAGGAAGGCTGAGCGCCCTTGAGCTTTGGATTCTGAGTAAGAGACTTGAGTTCCAGTCCCAGCTTTGCCTCTGTGGATTTTCTCTGACCTTCGCCAAAGCCCTTAACTGCTCTGTTTTCTCATTCTATTAATTACATGAGGCTGTTGTGAAAATAAATATATTGGTATAAAATATATATATTGGTATAAAATATATATTTTCAGGCATTCTAAAAATGCAAGGGATGAGACCTTATTATTTGGGGTTCCATGTCAGCACAAAGATATTTAGTTGTTTTCTTGTCCAGTGGCATCTTTCATAGACCTACAGATGCCAGTGGGTGCTTTGGTGAGTACTAATGCTGGAACCCTACTCTCCATGGCGTTCCTTTGGGGAAAAGAGGGTGTATTAGGATTCTCCACAGAAACAGAACCAATAGGATCTCTCTCTCTCTCTCTCTTTCTCTCTTCAATCTTTCTGTCTATTATCTATCTGTCTATTTTTCTTTCTGTCTAAAATGAGATTTATTATGAGGAATTGGCTCATGTGGTTATGGAGGCTGAGACGTCTCATGATCTGCTGTCTGCAAGCTGGAGACCCAGAAAAGCCAATGGTATAATTCAGTCTGATTCTGAAGGCCTGAGAACCAGGGAAGCTGATGATATAAGTCTCAGTCTGAAAGCAGGAGAAGATGAGATGAGATGTACTAGTTTAAGTAGTGAGGCAAGAAAAAAGGGGCAAATTCCTCCTTCCTCCACCTTTTGTTCTATTCATGTGCTCGATGGATTGGATGACGCCTACCTGCATTGAGGAGGGCAACCTACTTTACTGAGTTCACTGATTCTAGTGCTAATCTCATCTGGAGACACCCTCACAGACACCCATAAATAATGTTTAATCTGGGTGCCCTGAGGACCACTCAAGTTGACACATAAACTTAACCATCACAGAAGGTGATGTCCCTAGGCAGTGCTCAGCTACCACAGGGTCAAGTATAAACTCCTTAGCCTGGTGTTTGGGTCCTTCCATAATCATTCCCCAACCAAACCTCCCAATTTCATTTCCTGACTCCTCGGGTGCACCCTTTGCTTTGGTCAAGCCTGATTTGTTACTGTAAATGCCTCTGGCCTTCTTTGCAGGTATTTCTTCTTTCCTTACCCAGCCAATTCTACCTATTCCCTGGCTTGCCCATCCTATATTGATCCCTCCCTGTGAACAGCACCTGTTAACTGGTGTCACACATACATTGTGCAGGGTGAGCACTACACAAGGACATCTGGCCAGGGCATGGGGACATGGTCTTAAACCCAGCCAAGTCATACAACCCACTAAGGGGCTGTGTCTACTTGGAAGAAGGGTAACTTTTCCTAATTTGAAAAAAGGCACTGGAGAGCCACTGCAGGGTGGCTCTGTGTGTATTGATGAAGTTAACTTTTCATCTGTGTTAGTCATATCTACTTGAGATTATAAGCACCTTGAGGACTCAAGCTTTGATTTTCTTATAGATACTCACATGAAATAATGCAAAAGTTTTTCTTTTTTTTGTTGCCATCCTAAATTTTGTTTTTTTCTTCCAGTTTTATTGAGATATAATTGACATATAGCATTGTATAAGTTTAAGGTGTACGGCATAATGATTAGACTTACATACATCATGAAATAATTATCACAATAAGTTTAGTGAATATCCATCATCTCATACAGATACAAAATTATATAAATAGGAAAAAATTTTTTGTGATAACTCTTAGGATTTACTCTCTTTAATAATTTTGTTTTGAATTATAATCAGAGCACTAGGTTCTGAGTAAGGGATTGTGCTAAATGCTCTTTGAATACAGAGCTTACTCACTTCTTTACTTGTCAGTGTCTTCTATATAAGAAGAGAAAATACATCCCCAATAAATATCTGATTGCTTGCTTATCTATAGTAACAGTAGGAAAACATCAATACCGTTCTCTTTTAAAAATTCTTCAGTACCTATCTTGGTCTCTTGGAGGCAGAGGTAAGGAGTGGGACCATTTCCACCCTGAGGACTCTGAGACTGGTTTTTAGATGAGGCTCTTGGGTGTGGCCTGTGTTCCCTCCCACTTCCAGAGCGACACTGCACTGGGGCTTCGTGGTGGGCAAGAAAAGCGGGCCTGTGGCCTACTGCTCACTCAAGGGCCAGGATCTGCTCCATGTACTGAGGAAAGCAGGAAGAGAGCCATGTGTCTCTGTCCCCAAGGTGTTGCTGGACCATTAGTGGTGAAGACATGTAAGGGAGTGGCCACAATGTGATACAAGGAACCCTATAGCAGCCAGGAGCAGGTACAGAGGCCTGAGGGGTCACTATGAACCAGCAGAGACCTGCTCTCCTTGCGTGGGGACAGGCACAGCTGGAGTGACTAGAGGGAGAAGATGACCGTGAGTGGTTGATGTAAAGCAATCTCATTCATGTCCACATCTTCCATTACAATCTGGGTGCAGATGGCTCTGGAAATGTACGTCTGCCTCCCAGACCCATCTATCACTCATCTTTCCACTTGGAGGCCTCAAAGGCTCCCTAAACCCATTATGTCCCAAACTGACCTCAGGATCTTTTTACCCAAATCTGGTCACCTTCCGATGTTCAGTTTTTCCAGATAGTACTGCCTATCCATATGGCTGGGTAAACTCGGGTTTGGTAAATTCATTTGCTCAGCTCACTCACCACTCCCAGCTCCCAGTCCAAGTTTACATCTGTATCTCTTGCTGGAGATGGACGCAATTCCTCCTCACTGGGCCCCCGCATCCACTCTGTGCCCCCATCCCCTCCTCCTCACAGCAGCTGGAGTGAGCATTTCAAAATGCAAATCTGATTATGCCCCATGCTCCCCTAGCTCCCCTCCTCCCCTCCTCCCCTCCTTAAAACCTCTTAACGCCTTCTCATTTCCCTTAGGACAAAGACCCATATCCTCAGCAGAGCCTCTAAGACTCTTCATAAACTGACCCCTGGCGACTTCCCTGGCCGCATCTTGGACCAGCGCCCCCGCCTCTGTCCTCAGCGTCACTGGTCTTCTTTCCGTTCCTCACAGACCCCAGGCCTGGGCAGCTCTCTCTGCCGGGAGTCCTCTCTTCTGTTGCTGCTGTCACTCCCACCCCGTTAGCCTAAGTCATCCCTTCTCACTTTTCAGATATCCACTCAAGTATCACTTCTTCAGGGAAACCTTCTCTGATCCCCCAGACTACTTCAGTCCTTCCACCTTGTACATCTCTGAGCACATCTCCTTATCAAATATCATTTTGTAATCATACATGTATTTTTGTGGTTATTTGATTGATGTCTGTTTTCCCTGGAAGGTTGTAAGCTCTGGGATGCCTGGCTGGGTTTGCCCTCTACTACATTGCTAGTACCCAGCACACTGCCCGATACACCTTACACTCTCCATTAATCGTGCATTGGACGAATGAACGCACCAAGGTTGTTTAGGAATGGAGGGCCACCCCTGGGACTGCAGTATAGGCTACGTGGGAGGAAGTAGCCAAAGGTGAGGTTGGGCCAGGATCTTGTCCCCTAGGCACAGGGGCGCTGAGCAGCCTGGGAAACAAGGATGTGACCAGCCAAGAGCTGTGTTTTAGAGTAGTAGCTCTGAGAGGGGTGTAGCATGGAGGGCAGAACATCTTAGAACCAGGGCGACATATTAGGAAGTATCTGATTAAGATGACCTGCATTGGAGCTGTGAAAGGAAAAATGGAGAGGTGGGAACAAATGTTTTTAGTATTTCCCATTTCCATTTTCCCCCCATAGGGAAGGGAGTAGTGGATTAAGGGGCTTTACATGGTTTAACATTTTTAACCTGCCTGACCCGAAGGTCACCAATGTATGGGGAAGAGTGGGGGGGTTTGGAATGGATGGGGTAGTGGGCAATGTGGCGGAGTCATAAATCTGTCTTTCTCCTTTCCCAGGCAATTGTGGCCCGTGGAAGGTTGAGAGGAGCGGGTCCTCTTAGACCTGCTGCCCTGAGCTGATGGTGAATTGGTGTGTGAGGAGGTGTGAAATCTAGGGAACCTCCTTTTGGGCTAGACATATCTGATCCCCACCTTCCTGTCCTGATCTGAGAAGTCTATCAATGGAGACCTGTCTTAACTGAGACCCCGAGTGTCTTACAATGAAGGGTATTTTGAGACAGGCATAGTGTGGAGGGCAGAGTGGTCTTGGGACCCCCAGACCTGGGCTTGGGGCCATACCTCTTATGTTGCTTATTCTTTCTTTTCTTTCTTTTTTTTTCTTTCTTTCTTTTTTTTGGCCGTGCCACGCAGCTTGCAGGATCTTAGTTCCCTGACCAGGAATCGAACCTGGGCCCCAGCATTGGAAGTGCGGAGTCCTAACCACAGAACCGCCAGGGAGTTCCCTGCTTATTCTTTTCTATGGTTCCTGTAGGCCTGAATCACAGTGACAGCACTAGGATCATATCATGGGTTGCTCCACTGTTCCACCATTGTTGAATTGGATAGGATGCAAAGCTTGATGCCACTAAATTTTAACTTTATGTGAATGTCTTTTATGGATCTAGCATCCCCTTCTAGAATGTGACCAATATAATAACACTGTTGTCTTAATAGTGTTCATGGCTAATGTATCATTTGTCATTTGATATTTTTTAACTACAAGCAGGGCTGCAATATTTGATTGTGCCAGTTGTGCATTGCCCAGTTCTGGCTGGTGCCGCTCATGTAGACTCCCACAGGATGGCACGCCCTGGAGGTGTGCACGGTAGCAACGCTGACCATGAAGCGTGCAAGGCAGGCACTTGCCTTATTTTGCTGGCTCAGAATGGTGACATGCCTTGTTTAGTGTCACGTGACAAGTTAAATGCTGGCACTGCAGCTAGGGCCCAGCTTCTGAATCTAAATCCACTCTTAATTTTGCTGTACCTTGTGGCCTCCTGACTGAGCAGTGCTTGAGTAAATGAGTGAATGGGGAAAGATAAAGACTCCACTCAGGAGCCAAATGGGCACACAAGGTCCGTGACTTGCTCTGAAGGTCCCTGAGACCTGCCATCAGTGGAACCAGCTGCCCTAACCTCAGTCCATCTGCCTGGACCTCATCCATTCTCGTGTGGACTTTGCCCACACAGTGGGCCCCAGATGACATGGCCTTGGGTATTTTTCTGACTCCTTTCCTGAACCCCTTGCATCTTCCAGGAACACAAGGCCACACCTCCCCTGCCTGTCCTATTTCCTCAGGGCCTCACTTCCAGCTTCTGCTAGGTTATCTTCTCCCGTAAGGCATTCATTAATAACATGGAAGATTATAATTTCAAGGGAGGTGTAAAAGATAAAACAGCCTTTAAAACACAAAGGAATTACTCTATAAGGGTGGAATTCCTGGCTGGCTGGGAGAGTCATGAATCTGGGGGTCTTTTACGTGGCAGAAGCAGGAAAGGACAATCGAGTAATGCCGATGATGAAACTGAGAAATCACATAATGCAGTTGAGGAAACCAAGGACTCAAGAGTTAGGGGATTGGCTGAGGCTAGAACCCAGAGGTTTTTCCATTATACCATGTTTCCTCGAGCCATTTTAAGTTGGGGTCTTTCCTGATACCTTTTTCACCTTACGTGACTGAGGGCAGCCCCACTTTCGGACCATCTGTGCCCCCTCAGTGGTTGGGGGAGCAGGAGGGCAGAGCCAAGGGGATGTGGAGCTTGGTCAGCGGTGTCCTGGACCCTGGTGTGACCCCAGGATCTGTGCTTTTAAATGCCGTTATGAAATGCAGTCCGTCTAGAGCTCAGTGCCTCTTCCCATCAGACTAATGCAGCTGTGGTGGAGGGCGGGTGGCGACTGGCTGCCTGGCGATCTCACCCGGAGCCCGGGAGAGGGATTACCCTCGCTCAGGCAGCCTCATCACCGTAATAAAAATGGGAGTTATGTTTATCAACTCACCAGGACTGCCCATTTAGACGATTACCCCATTTCCAATCCCATTTCTAGAGAAAAGAGGATTGCTGGGCACTTCCTCCCACCCCCACCCCTAGCAGGGCCCTGTTTGTGGGTGGTTTCATGGGGGGATGTGTTGGAGGCAGGCACGCTGCAGGCTGAGAGCTTTGCCCTCTTTGTCTTTCCGAGCTGCAAGCCACAGCGGGATGGCCATCCCCTGAGAGATAGGAGAGGAGGAGAAACAGCCCAGCAGGGACCTGGAGACGCTGGCTGGCGTCAGTCATTTCCTGCAGGAGATTTTGCCGGCCGAGTGCATGCCACCCTTCTCTTCACCCTTTGTCTTCTCCCATGTGCTGCTAAAATACACTAAAGCAACCCTTGGGCTTTGCTCATCCAAATGAAGTTATTTAACTTCATCTCTGTGGAACCCAGGTATGAAGCAGGATCATCTATTTGGAACAAGAAGGAGAGGAGATGAGATAGAAAGATCCCTGAACAGCTGGATTACACGTTAGAAAGTTTCTCTTTCCCCACAGAGGAGCCTTTTGGGCCCTTGCTCAGAGACCATTGACTCTTACTTAACACATAGCTCTAATTAGCTTGGAAAAGTGCTTTCTGACACCTGAGCAAATTGGTAGTGGAAGTTAAAGTCACAGGCTGGAGCCAACTGTTAAGAGCTGGACAGAGGAGGTGGCGTCTGTGTGGACGACTGTGGCTGGGTTTTCTGCTCAAAGGGGGATGCTGGGCAAATGGCTCCGAAGGTCCCTTCCAACTTTCAGTTCATGGCTCTGAATGTATCTGGCTTGACTATGACAGTGAGGGGCGGAGAGGAGGGGAAAGGGGACGTCAGTGGGGAGCTGGTATCCAGTAGGAAACGTGGCCTTGTGTTTTGGGGAGGCCCTGAATTTTGGTGCATGAAATTAGTCGCCCGCTTTTGCTAGAGTCCTCCAGACACAATGTCTGCTCTTGATTGTCCTTTATTCTTTGCCAGCAACAGTGGATTCTTGCGGTTGTTTATAGATAGAGTTCTGTGGGGCGTCAGAGTGTAATGGATAGACTTGGGCTTGGGGTAAAACAGACCCGTGTTAAGATCCTGCTCTGTACAAAGCTAGCTGGGCGACTCTGCTAAAATCATCCAGCCTCAGTTGCCTCACCTGTATATCTACTGTATAGAGTATGGATCATGTGCCTTCCTGTCTACGGTCTTTCACCAGCTCCTGCTTTCCAGGCAGCCCAGTACAATTTGAGTTTCAGACAAACAACGAATTATCGTTTAGTGTTAATTATGCTCCAAATCCTGAAAACAAAAACTGATTGTTTATCTGAAATTCAGATTTAACTGGGCATCCTGTATTTTCAAATAAACTTTTTATTTTAGAATCATTTTAGATTTATAGAAAAATTATAAAGGCAGTACAGAGAGTTACCATATACATTAACATCTTACGTCAGTATGATAATTTGTCACAATTAATGAACACGATATCACAAATAATGTTAATATATTATAATTAACTAAAGTCCATACTTTATTAGATTTCCTCAGTTACCGCCTAATGTCCTTTTCTGTTCCAGGATCCCATCCAGGATAGCACATCCCGTTTAGTTGTCATGCTTCCTTAGGCTCCTCTTGTCTGTGACAGTCTGTCAGACATTCCTTGTTTTTGACAGGACAAAGATTCCTTTGATCTTGACAGTTTTGAGGAGTACTGGTCAGGTGTTTTATAGCATGTCCCTCAATTTGGGTCTGTCTGATGTTTTTCTTATGATTAGACTGGGCTAATATGTTTTTGGAAGGAGGACCACAGAGGTCAAGTGCCATTCGTGTTCCATCATGTTAAGGGTACATACTATCCACATGACTTATCGCTGTTGATGTTGACCTTGATCGCCTGGCTGAGGTCATGTTCATCAGGTTTAGCATCCTGCATTTTTATTTGCTATACCTGGTAGCTCTATTCCAGGCATATGAGTTCTTCATTACTAGGCTGGTGGCTTACTGCTGCTGACTTTTTCTGCTTCGACCTTGGGAACTGCTGACAGTTCCCCTAATGAACGACTTCTCTCTGTCTCTCTCCCTGCCAGGCCTTAGAGCTTACCCTTTCCTCTGCCTGGAGTGTTCTACTCACACACATAGCCCCCTTCCCAGCTAGGACTAGGTTAGGTGCTGGCCCTCCGCTCTGGACCCACTCTCAGGTGGTTCTTGTCCCTCAGTGGTTATGATCTGTTTACTTATCTGTCTCCCTGATCCCAGAGCATCCCTAGCATCCCTCACAGTGTCTGCTGGAAGTTAATAAATAATTATTGAATGAGTGAATGGTTATTCTAGACAATCCAGATAAAGCCTCTTAGCACAGTGCTTGCCTTATAAACACTAGATATCAGTAAATGCCTGTCTCTGTCTCTTTCAACATAGAGAAAATAATCTTCCCTAGATCTGAGCAACTACATTAAGTTTGTGCTTGCCTGACATCCCCAACACATGCCTCTCCCTGGAGATGAGATTCTGGAGCAGTGGTCTCCTAGGATTCCCTGAGAGCCAGGTGCCTGCGTCAAAGCATCAAGGGGGCCACTTAATGACAGAGATGTTGGGCTAAGTAGGCTATTCTCGGTCAATTTGCAAATTAAAAAGTCATTCTTCTCCCAACAGAGGAACTTCAAATTATGAACCCCTTGGCCCAAATTTCCATAGTCAGACCCCCGGCCCTTTGTTAGTGGAAGGGACCTTGCTCTCTTTTTGTGGCCCCCACACAGCACATATGTGAATAATGTTTACACCTAGTGTTGTTTGTCCTTGGTGACTAGTATACTGGTATGTTTCTGTGTATGTTAATTTTTTTCTTTTCACTCATCCAGTGTAGTTGTGGCCCCATCCCTGAGACCTGCACGAAGGAGACACCTTGTGTGGTGGTCCCAGGAATCTCTGATCAACCAGAGGGCTCATCATAATGTCTATCATTTATTATCTCCTTTGCACCAGGTGCTCCACCTACCTTACCTCTAATCCTCTCAATAACCCCACAAGTTAAGAATTATTATTCCCATATTACACATAAGGTAACTTTGGGGTTTGGGGTGCTTTAAAAATTTCCCCAAGTTTGGTTGTAATAGAGCCAGTCTTGGAGCTAAGTGTGTGGGCTTCAGAGTCTGAGCTCCATCCGCTGAGGTTGGCTGCCCCTCCATGGTTTAGAAAGTTCTGTAAGACAGAGTCAGCATCTCCCAAAGGCTTGTGCTCATCAGAATGGTTCTCGGGTCTACCCCTCCCTTTGTTTCCCCAGGTCCACGCTCTAGAGCATGCCCCCATTGATCCATGTCTACACACCTGCAAGAGCCTCCTTCATGGATTCCCAGTCTCAGATATCCCACCCACAGCCAGATCACTCCCATCTGGCATTGTCCTGCTCAGAACTAACAAGAATGCCCATTTTCAGCCTTATGTATTTTTTGCCCTGCTTGCAAGACTTTATATGCTATTCCTTTCCGATATCTAACTTCATCTGAATTAGCTACAGTCTTCTGCATGACCACAATGGAGGCCATCCACGTTTCCACTTCAGTGTGAGGAATCTATCCTTGGAGACCCCAAGCCTTCTCCCCGTGCCTCAGAGTCTCCCTTTCCTTTCAGATCCTCGGATACGTTCTCCCTGAAAGGTATACTGACTCACCACCTACCTCCCCTCAGATCTCCATAGCATCTGGGTATGCAAGGTATAAATTAGTACTGAATGCACTTCTGGCTTGTGAGGGATTGTAGGGGTTTCTCTGTATTTCTAATCCAGTTCCCCCATCTGAATTGCAGTCTCCTGAGGGACAAAAACCTCTTTATTAAAATTTACTGAAGTGTAATACATACATAATAAAATACACCTGCTTAAAATTTTCTCTTTATTAAGTTTTGACAAATGTACATACCCATGTAACCACCACCACAACCAAGATATAGAACATTTCCATCACCCCAGAAGTCCTTCTGTGCCACTATGCGGTCAGTCTCTCCACCCCCCGACTCATTATTACAGATGGGTTTTGTGTGTTTTTGAACTCTGCATAAACATAGTCACAAAGAGTGTACTCTTGTGTCTGGCTCCTTTTTGCTCAGCAAATGTTTTAGAGATTCTTCCATGTTGTGTGTGTCAATAGTTCATGATTTTTTGTTGCTGAGTAATATTCCATTGTATATCTGTACCACAGCTTCTTTATAATTTCACCTGTTGATGGATATTAGGGTTGTTTCCAATGTTTGGCTGTTGTGAATATAGTAGCTATAAGTGTTCATTCACAAGTCTTTGTGTGGACATGTTTTTATTCTCTTGGGTGTATACCTGGAAGTGAAATTTCTAGGTCATATAGTAAGTGCATGTTTAATTTTATTCTGAAACTGACAAATTGTTTCCCAAAGTGATTACTCTATTTTACACCCCCACCAGTAGTATGAAAGTTCCATTTGCTCCATGTCCTCACTAATACTTGGCATTGTCAGTCTTTTAAATTTTAGTGAGTATGTAGTCACATCTCATTATAGTTATAATTTGAATTTTCCTGATGATTTAAGATATTGAACACATTTTAATCTGCTTATTGATCATTCATATATATTCTTTTGTGAAGTGTCTGTTGAAAATTTTACCTTTAAAAAATGTTTGATTGTCTTTTTAATTGTTAAGTTATAAGAGTTCTTTCTATATTTTTATGTAAGTCCTATCATATGTATTGTACAATATTTTGTACAATACAGTATATGTATTGTAAATATTTTCTCACAGACTGTGGCCTGCCTTTCCACTTTCTTAATGTTGTCTTTTAAAGACCAGAAGTTTTAAATTTTGATAAAATTAAAATTTATCAATTTAAATCATTTCCCTTTTATATGGTTAATGTGTTTTCTATCCTATGAAACCTTTATCTGCCACAGGGTTGTGAAGATTTTCTCCTACGTTTTCCTTTAGAAGTTTTATACTTCTGTTTTTTACATTTAGTCTAGCATCTGGTCTATCTTGTTGAATGTTCCAGGTGCATTTGAAAAGAATGTGTATTTTGTGCTTGGTGAGTGAATGTCATTTAGGTCAGGTTGGTTGATAGTGATGTTCAAGTCATCTATATTTTTTCTGTCTCCTTATCCTATGAATTATTGAAAGAATAGTTGAGAACTATAATTTAAATTTAAATTTGTCTGTTTCTCCCTTCATTTCTGTCAAATTTTTGTTTCATGTATGTTAAAGCTCTATTATTAGGTGACTGCCCATTCAGCTTGGTTATATCTTCTGGACTTATTGAATTGACCCCTTTATCATTATACAGTGTCTCTCCTTATCTCTGGTAATATTCCTTGCCCTGAAGTCTACTTTGTCTGATATGAATATAGCTTCGCCATCTATTGTGTTTGCATGGTATATCATTTTCCCATACTTTTAAATTGTGTGTGTTTTTATATATAGGGTGAATTTCTTGAAGAATATAGCTGAGTCTTACTTTTTGTCCAATCTGACAATTTCTGCATTATAATTGCTATGTTTAGTCTATTTACATTTAATGCAACTATTCAAATGGCTGGTTTAAGTCTACCATCTAGCTATTTGTCTTGTTTTTTGTTCTTTTTTTCCTGTCTTCTCTTGGATTAATTGAATATTTTTGTATCCCACTTTATTTTATTATTTCTTCACTTTGTCCATTGTATTTTGTTATTATTCCATTTTATTTCTTCTTTTTCTATGTGGGTGGATATTCCAAGAATTACAACATGAGTCTTTAACTACCAAAGTCTACCTTCAAAAAATATACTGCTTCACATACAATGTAAGACCCTTAAAACAGTAGACTTCCATTGCTCTTCCAATGCTCTATGCTATGATTGTCATATATTTCATTTCTACATATGTTATGAACCTACAATACATTGTTATTATTTTTACTTTGGATAATTATCTTTTAGAGGAGTATTTTAAATGAGAAAAACATTTATTTTTGCTGACATATTTGTCATTTTCTCTGTGCTTCATTGTTTTGCACAGACCTGAGTTTTCGTTTGGAATCATTTTCTTTCATCCAGGAAATATTCATTTAACATTTGTTAAATGTAGTGCTGGTTTGCTGGCAATGCATTTTCTCAGCATTTGATCTTAATTTTTGAAGAATATTTTCATTGGCCATTGAAACCTATGTTGTCACCTCCTTCCCCAACATTCAAAAAATATCATTCCATTATCTTATTACTTGCATTATCTATGATAAGAAGTCAGAGATATTTCTCATCTTTCCCCCTCTAAGTACTGTATCTTCTTTTCTCTGGCTGCTTTGAAGATTCTCCCTTTATGATTCGTTCTTAGCAGCACAGTTATGATGTGTATTGGTGTAGTCTTCTTGATATTTTTCCTGCTTGATGTTAATTGAGCTTCTAGGATCTGTGAGTATATAGTTTTCATCAAATTTGTAAAATTTGTATCCATTTTTTCTTCAAATATTTGTCTGCCTCCCCCTTATCTACTTCAAAGATGCCAGTTATACATATGTTAGACTGGTATTCTCTCACAAATTACTTAGGCTCTCTTCATTTTTCCAGTCTTCCCTCCTTCACTCCCCACCCCCAGGTGTCAGCTTAAATATCAGTAGTTTTCATTGTCCTGTCTTCAAGTTCACGATCATTTCTTCTGTAGTGTCTAATCTCATCTTAATCCCATCCAGTTTTTTGGGGTTTTTTTTTGCAGATACTGTATTTTGAGCTCTAGAAATTATTTTTGGATTTTAAAAAATAGTTTCCGGGCTTCCCTGGTGGCGCAGTGGTTGGGAATCTGCCTGCTAATGCGGGGACACAGGTTTGAGCCCTGGTCTGGGAGGATCCCACGTGTCGCGGAGCAACTAGGCCCGTGAGCCACAACTACTGAGCCTGCGCATCTGGAGCCTGTGCTCCGCAAAAAGAGAGGCCGCGATGGTGAGAGGCCCGCGCAACGCGATGAAGAGTGGCCCCCGCCTGCCACAACTAGAGAAAGCCCTCGCACAGAAACGAAGACCCAACACAGCCAAAAATAAATTAATTAATTAAAAATAAAATAAAATAACAAATGTTCAAGTACAATTGGTGTCTAAAAAAAAAAGAATTCCCCCACCCTTGGTATCTAATCAAGTTCCTTTCTACCTCCCCTTGATACCTAACCAATTTCTTAAAAAAAAAAAAAAAATCGTTTCCATTTCTCTTCTCATTTGGTACATGTTTTCATCTAACTCCTTGAAAATATAGTTGTCTTAAATTGCTTGTCTGCTAAGTCCATTTCTGGTCTGTTTCCATAGTCAGATTTTTCTCAGTTATGATTCACATTTTCCTGGTTCT
This sequence comes from Balaenoptera borealis, assembly GCF_965194805.1. NCBI lineage: Eukaryota > Metazoa > Chordata > Mammalia > Artiodactyla > Balaenopteridae > Balaenoptera > Balaenoptera borealis. The sequence continues at coordinate 27,695,650 of NC_138878.1, read as the reverse complement.
TTTCATGTCTAATAATTTTTAGTGGACGCAGAACATTGTGAATTTTATTTATTTTTATTATTTTTATTTTTTATTGAAGTATAGTTGATTTACAATATTGTGTTAGTGTCAGATGTACAGCAACATTGTGAATTTTAAATTGTTGATTGAATTTTGTTGTGGTCTTCTAAAGAGTGTTGAGTTTTGCTCTGGCAGGCAGTTGATTTACTATCACTAGTTGAATACCCATTTAGTTTGTTAATAGTGCTAATTTAGCACTACTTCTAAGACTTGGCTTTTTTAGGGTCTCTGCTGAATTCCCTGGGTGTTCAGCAAGTTTCCTTCATTCTGCTTGGTTGGAACTTGAATGCTTCCCAATCACATGTAAGTTCTGGTAGTTGTTCAGCTTAAAGCTCTCCAGTAGTTCTTTCTCTGGTAGTTGTTCTCTGTGTGGCCTTAGAGTCATACCCTACATAAGCAATTTATTATTTAGACAAACAAGGGCACTCAATGAAAATGTCTGGAGCTCTTTCTTCTTGTAGCTCCTTCTTCTCTGGCACCCTGCCCCTCAAATTCCAACCACCTCAGCCTCCCTTAACTTTAATCCCAGTCCCTAGGCTCAGGAAGGCTCCCATCCTCTGACTGGCTTCCTCCTCCCTGTCCAAGAGTTTGGTAAATGCATTTAGGCAGAAAGCCAGGATGATCTAGGACTCATCTTAATTATTTCCTTTTTCTCAGGCATCACAGTCCTATGCCCTTGTTATTCAATATCTGAGGAGTTGTATTCATACATTTTGTTCAGTATTATAAAGGTGTATAGTGGCAGGGCTAGTTAGCAGCAGTTATTCCATCATGGCCAAAAGCAGAGTTCTAGGAGCCACTTTATAAGCTTCTTCTTTAGTTATCACAGAGTGACCTAAGTGCTGAGCACAGAACAGGATTAGAGAAATCCCATGGGTCTGCCCACCTGGGATGTTTTGCTGGTTTTCTGGGATAGAAAATGACATTGGGACAGGGGTTCCTTGAAGGATCAAAGCCCCTGGTGAGGTCCAAAGCCTTGGACTTCCTTCTTTGGGAATAGGATGTAATAACTATAAGGTGTTGGAGATCATTCTTCCTTTCCTCTGTGAGCTCCATGGCCACACAGACTCATTTGTCATGTCTAGGAACCATCATAAAGATTCACACAAGGCCAAGTTAGTGAGGAACCCAGTCACTGTCATGTGGCTGACTCTCTCCAGGAGTAAGCAGTGATTGTGCAGCCTCTGAATTTATTCTATCTACAGGTCACAAATGACTCAGCAGTCCAGCAGAAAGGTTGGCCAAGGGAGCTTTATAGCTGAGCCATTATATTCACAGGAATAAATAAAATATTTTGGACTTGGAAAGATAAGGGAAAAGGAGGCCCAAGAGGTGGGAGATGACTGCCAAACCCAGGAAGACTTCACAGCTGAAGAGTCAAAGATAAGAAAAGGGGACAAGGCAGTACCATCATGATTTCCCTCATGTGCAGGAAAATGGGGAAATCTCTCAGGTTTAGACAACATAAGAGGGAGAAAGAAAGGGAGGATGAGCATATTGATCCATTAATTAAATACTGTAAGTGCCTATAGTGTATCAGATGTTGAAAATTTAGTGTCTTCACTGAAATATCTGTTGAGACACATATATTGTAATTATCAAGGAATGAAACAATCCATACCTCCCTTCGTAGTTTCCATGGCTGCATCCTATTCTCTCTCTGCATCTTGGTGAGTTTCGTTTTCCTATCCCCATCCTGCTTTCACCTTCCTGTGGTCTGAATGATGTGAACATCTGGGATTTCCAGTTGCCTCTCGAGAAATAGTAAAAGTGTGTTTAGGATTAGGGTGGGAGAAGTTGGGTTGAATCAAGGAAGGAGTTACAGGAGCTAGGTTAAATTATTTCTTTTTAACTGGTAGAGAAAAATTATATATTCTTATACTGGTTGTTGCCTTTTGGGAGGGGATCTCTGGGGCCCAGTAACATTTTATGACATCACCAGGGAGGATTTTCTAGACCCAAGCAGGGATGAGTATGATATAGTGGAAAGCCCATGGGCTTATGTGATGGTTAATTTTATGTGTCAGCTTGACTGGATCATGGGGTGCCAAGATACTTGGTTAACTGTTATTCTGGGTGTTTCTGTGAGGATGTTTTTGGATGAGTTTAACATTTAGATCAATAGTCTGAGTAAAGCAGATTGCCCTCCCTAATGTGGGTGGGCCTCATTCAGTCAATAGGAGGCTTGAATTGAGCAAAAAGGCTGACCTTCTCTTGAATAAGAGGGAATTCCTCCTGCCTTTCTTCAAGCTGGAACATCCTTTTTTTTCCCCGCCTTTGAACTAAAACATTGGTTGTTCCTGGATCCCAAGTCTATTCTTCTTTGGACTGGAGCTACTCTATGAGCTCTTCTGGGTCTCCAACTTGCCCACTCACCCCGCAGATCTTAGGACTTGTCAGCCTCCAAAATTGTGTACACACACATACACACACCCTATTGGTTCTGTTTCTCCAGAGAATTCTGACTAAGGCAGCTTAGGAACCACATAGACGTTCCTAATTTTGAATCCCACTCTGCTACTTATTAGCTGTATGACCTTGGACAAGGTACTTCATCTCTCCAGACCCCAGAGTCCTCACCTGTAAAGTGAGGGTATTTCACTTGACTTACAGTTGTTAGGAAAGTCAAAAGTGGAATTTTAAAAGGCCCAATTGCTAGATATGTTGATATCTAGAGGCTTCTTCCTGCTGTGTTTTTGTTTCTCTAGCTCCTAACCCACACAAGAGAGAAGATTCTTGGGGGCGGGGGGGCGGGGTGGGTAGCTGTGATACCGTGCAGTCTCCACTTTCCCAGTGCTTCCCAGGTGAGACAGATGAAATGGGGAAAGTGGCATTCACTAGAAACTTGAATTCACCTACTAGCAGGCTTTTCAAGAAATTGTACCCAAGGATACTGTATTAGAGTTCTCCAGAACCAATAGGATAAATATAGATATACAGAAAGAGATTTATTATGAGGGATTGGCTCACACAATTATGAAGGCTGAGAAGTCCCATGATCTGCCATCTGCATCTTTACATAGGCCAGAACTACAGCCTAGCAGTCTTATGTTTCTCCCGCAGCTGTTTCTCCCAGCTGTTGCAAGCCTTCAGACTCTTCCAATCCCTCACCCTACCCACCATCTCTGCTGAGCCCCGCATCTACCTGTCCGCCTTGCGTTGTCACTTGGTTGTCCCCAGGCACCTCAGACATGGCAAGTCCCCCACATCTACTCCACTTCCTGTGTTTCCTGTCTCCAGAAATGATATCACCATCCACCCAGTTGCCCTAAAATTCAAATTTTAACTTTGTTTTTTCCCACTCCTTTACCATACTTCCCTTATCCAAATAGTTACTAACAATGATATATTTACTGAGCACTTAGCATGTCATAGGCACTGCTCCAAGCACCTTGTATCCTACTATTTTATCTTATTTAATCCTCGCAACCCTGCATGGTAGAGTCTCACTGTCCCCATTTTACTGATGAGGAAACTAAAGCCAGGAGAGTGTAAATGAGCCACAGATACCCTGCCAGTAAATGGTAGAGCCAGGATTGAACCAAGCGGCCTGTCTCCAGAATCTGTTCTCTTAGTCATTACACCAAAGTGGTTCCCGGTCTAGAGGGAGAGACAGGCAGTAAACCAAGAATTCTACAAATAATTATTTCACTACCACGGCGATAAATGCTATAATGGAGAAGTGCAAGGAGCTTTGTTTAAGCTGGCTGGGAGACTCAGTTGGGGAAGGGAAGGAAAATGTTTCCCTGAAGAAGTGTCCTTTATGCTGAGCTCTGTGGGGGCCTGTTCATGACATCAGCAAGTTGGGGGGGGGGCCTGGTGGGGGGGGGACAAATGTCCTTCATAGACCCAGAGATATCAGACTGCTGCCATCCCCTCCACACCCCACAAATGGCCAGCCACCTGTTTCCCTTAATGCACAGTGTGATCTGGTCCCCTTTAGCTTGATATTTTTCCATAAGGTTGGCTGTCAAGAAATTGCTTTGATTGCTCTCCTATGGCTTTGGCTAAGGATTGGCCAGAGAGTCAATGTTTTAGGCTGTGAGGGCCAGTCAGCCTCTGCAACTATTTAACTCTATGGCAGTGGCACAAAAGCAGCCTTAGATGATATGTATATGAATGAGTGGGGCTCTAAGCTAATTCCAATAAAACTTCTTTTACAGACACTGAAATTTGAACTTCATGTACGTTTTACATGTCATGAAATATTATTCTCGGGACTTCCCTGGCAGTCCAGTGGTTAAGACTCTGCGCTCCCAGTGCAGGGGGCACAGGTTCGATCCTTGGTTGGGGAACTAAGTCCTGCATGCCGCATGGCATGGCCAAAAAAAAGAAAAAGAAATATTATTCTCCTTTTGATTTTTCAACTGCTTAAAAATGTAAAAACCATTCTTGGCTCATGGGCTGGCCATATTAAAAACAAGTGAGGAACTAGATTTGGTGGCTGCAGTGTGCCAGCACTGACCCAAACTGTATTTCCAGCTACCCTACAGACATCGCTCTCCCCTGCCTGCTCCATAAGCCCCCCAAAATTAACATCTCCAAAACTCAAGCTCATCACCCCAGTGAAATCAACTCCTTCTCCTGATATTCCGATTTTTCTGTTAATAACCCGGAGTGTCTGTTCCTCTGGGGATGTTAGGACAGAAAAAAAGGTACAGGGACTACTGTTCGAGAGCCACGCTACGCTGTTGTAACTTCTCAGACCCACTGGGCACATTCCTGCGTTTTCTCAGCTTCCACCCCGCCTTTTTCCTCCTCTTCACCACCAAACTTCTCCTAAGACTTGTGTCTACTCCCTGTCGCTGTTTCATCACCTCCCACTCCTCACCCCCTCCAATCTGGCTTCCACCTCTTCGCTCCACAAAAACAGATCCCACAAAGGTCACCGATGACCTCAGTGCTGCTAAATCCAAAGGACATTCTTCAGTTCTCATCTTACTTGCAACTGACACCGTGGACCACTCTCTCCTTCTGGAAATACTCCTTCCGAGTCTGACTGCCCATTCTCTTTCTCCTTTGTACACCTTCCCTCTGCTACCTAGCCCTGACCTGTTGGAATTTCTGAAGGCTGAATCCAGGGCCTGTTCATCTTCTCCCTTGAGCTACCCTCCTTGGACGATCATGAATCTATAGCTCCCATCCCCACCTCTCTCCTGAACTGCAGACCAACCATCTAGCTTTCTACCCAACATCCCCTCTCAGATGTCTTAAAGCACCTCAAAAAATCATCCACTCATCCAACTACCCCCACTCAATTAATAAGAGACTACTGAGCACTTGATGTCTGTCAGACACCATACTGGTTGCCAAAGACACAATGTTGAGTAAAAAGAGACAGAGTCCTGCCCTCGGGGGGCTTACAGTCTACTGGGGGAGATACATATTGACTACACCTTCACACCTCAGGTTTCCCACAGCTAGTCTCTCTACCACACTGGCCCTTTCCCATTGCCCTTTCCTAGGATCAGCGCTTCCATCTGTCTAGTTTTGAAAGCCAGAGGTAACCTTGGCACCTCCCTCTCCCTTGCCAAAGCCCCACAGCCTACCTTCCAGTCTTGACTTACCCCTGCATATCTCCTGACATCATTTCTCCCCATCCCCGCTGCTGCTCTCCTAGTCCTGGCCACCACCGTACCTCTTGCTGAACCACTGGTTCATCCACTGTGGCCCTAATCCAGTCTCCACACTTCAGCCAAATGATCTGTCCAAAATAAAACTCAACCATGCCACCTCTTACCTCCCCTTCCTGTAATGGCGCCAATTAAAGTATTTCTAAGCCTGTCTAGTTAAAGTATTCTAAGAATATTGCTTAGAGTAAAGGTTGAGAGCTGCTCACCAAGACCCCACATGCCCCTGCTCACCCCTCTGGCCTTGTCTCCATACACGATTCATCCCACACCACACTCCAGCCTCCCTGGACTGTTTCAGCCCCTTGTTGTCATCATGCTTCTTTCCCACCTTGAAAGGCACTCCCTCAGTTGGGAATGCTGCTATCCCCTCTCTCTGCCTGGGTGTCTCTGACCCCCCACTCCCTTCAGATCTCAATTCCACCAATCGCTTCACAGCAAAGCCTTTCCTAATTTCTCTGCCTTGGTCAAATGTTCCTGTTAGAGCCTCAGGCAGAACCTTGGACCACCCCTCATGGCATTGTCACACTGCAATTTACATCTGAAGGTTTAATACTTTCATTAATATTTGCCTACCCAGGAGCTCCCAAGGGTAGGGATTCTGTCTCTTTTTACTCAAAATTCTGTTGTCAACAACTAGCACGGTGCCTGACAGAAAGTAAGTGTCCAGTAATTATTCGTTAATTGGATGCATAGTTGGATGGATGGATGGATGGACAGGTGGACGGATGGTTGAATGAATGCCATTACGCCGCCTGAAGCATTTTTCCTATCTACCCTTCAAGGTCAGGTCAAATGCCACCTCCTGCAGGAAGCCTTCCCTGATATTCTTGGTGGAAATTCACCTCCCTCCTGTTTATATGTATGTGCTGTGTGTTAACTCTGCTACAGTATCGATTGCCTTTTACCTTGTGTTGCTGTGTTCACAACTATTGTCCCTGTGGTCTGGGTGTTTCTGGAGATCCAGGACCAGGCTTGTTCATCTTTGCATCTCTCACTTGGCATGGTGCCTCGGACATGAGAGGCGCTCAATAAATACTCGGGGAATTGATTTCTTTATACAGTCCAGGTTATTCTAACTCTGACAGTGATCCATCCTTGAAACATGATGTTGTAACCGCAGAGGGAGGCTGAGCAAGGGAAACTCCCTGCCACTTCCACCCTTGTCATTTCACGGCTCCTCTTTCCCTGGAAGTTACTAGCCACCCAAAAGGCTTCTCTTTCCCAAGCCACTTCAAGACTTAATGCAAAATTTCCGTCCTTGCTCACTATTACTTTTGTGAGTTGTTAGTGGTTCAGCAAGTTTATTAACAAGTTTCTTCACTGTCTAGGGATCCATTTTATTCTGCCTGCTGATTTATTACATTTAATTTTTCTAAGAATTCCCTTACCTGTGTTTTTTATCAACAGCTGTGTTTACATGGTCTTAATTACTTCCTAACTGTATATATCCATCTCTCTCCCTTAATTTTTTCTTGCTAAAGTCTGACGACTAAAATAGAAAGACAGTAACTCAGTCAGCTTCCTTTCTTCCCTATTGTGATGAAAAGCGTTTTTAAAAGTTGGAATAGCTCATATGTTATACCTGTCCCTGAAGTTATAACTTCATTTAAAAAATTTAAAACATGATATTTAGCACCTTTGGTATTTTGTGATCCCAATTAAATTCATTTATTACCTATCCCTACTTGGTTTCTATTCCCTTCAGCACTTTCATATGTACCATGAGCTCCAATCTGTCTGGCATATTGGGAGAGTAGGGTGTTCTGTTTAATTGAATATTCTGGTGAGTTGAGCTACCATAATTGGTATGTATGGACCCCCAATTTTTATAAAGTTAAAAGCACGGTAAAATTCCCTTCACTGTATTGCTGGGGTAATTATTTAAAACACAAGTGATGCTTTCTACATGCCAGATACTGTCTCAAGGGCTTAACACTTGTTTCCTCATTTAATCCTCTGAACTGATTTGGATGAGGAAACCACTGCACAGAGATGCTGAGTAACCTGCCTAAGGCCACAAGGCTAGGAGTGATAGAATCAGGATTCCTGACTCTAAAGCTCTCAGCTATTATGATGGAGTTCTTGGTTTACTTTTCTCTGATGATCCAGAGGGCGCCTCTCTGGGGTCCTCCAGGCTGTCACGAGGACACCACTTATCACTGTGCCGTGGCCCAGATGGTGTAGGGGCTTTTACTAGATTGTCCTGCGTTCCTTCTTGCCCTCTGGTCCCCACAGGGGCTTTGAAGCTCATGCATCATAAATAGGTTCTAAGATCCTGGGCCCAAAGGACTGTGGGAATGGAGAGGTTGGTGCATTAAGACTTGGTTTTAAATCTTAGTTCAAATCCCTTTAAAAAAATCTAAGAAACTCAGACTACACCTGATATGGGAGACCCGGATGAATCAGTCTATCAACAAATCTTTATTAAATGCCAGGCCCCATGCTCAGTGCTGTGGGCAGCTATCCGAGCAGCTCTGGTTTTTACAGTAGAATTGTGATTTGCAGCTTCTGATGAAAAGAACTATTTATGGCATGCCAGAGCTTATAGGGCTTATGGCTGTTAAGTCTGCTTAAGCCTGCAACTGAGATTGAGGCTTTTTCTTGAGGAAAGACGAAAACAAAACCGAGGACCCATCACTCTGTTTGGAAGTATGTAAGTTGAGCTCTCGTGTTATGCAACAGTGGGAACTGAACTGAAATTGGCTTCCCTGGGAAAAACAATAAACAGGAGGCTACTTGAGCTCACTGTTTCTTCAGGGAGAGTAAGGACAACATTTTTTTTTTAAGCCCAGCATTTTCATGGTATGCCTATTTTTCCTTTAAATGACTCTGAACTTATCTTGCCATTTGGAAATGTTAACTTTGGAAAGGACAATTAGCATAGGGACATGTGGACTGATCGGGCATGTGAGGATTGTGGGGTGGGGAGGAGAAGGAGGTAATGGATTATCAAAACTCACAGGGCTGCCTGGAAACACGGTGTTGGATGTACAGACCACGTTTCAAAGATGAATAGGTGAGAGTGAAGTTCTGGGGGGCGTTGTACCCGCAGGGGGAACTGGGGCAGGCCAGAGGGACATTTCACTAGAGAGCCACTTGAAGGTTTGCAGAGCTGCTGGCCTGGCTAGCAGCAGAGTGGCACCACGGGGGAAGGACCCAGTGAGATGCAGGACTTCTTTTTCTTTGAGACACCACATCTCTAAAGAGGGATCTGTAGATAAACATGAGGAGCTGTGCATTGCTTTGCCTCCTGCTTAGCTGAGCAATGGCTGTTCATACAGGTTCCTGGTGTTGTTGGAGCTTAGCCTGTGTGCTGTGGAGCTAGACTGCTTAGGTCCGAATCCTTACCAGCCGTGTGACCTGGGCGAAATGACTCAATCTCTGGTGCTTCAGTTTCTTCATCTGTAAAATGGGGATATTTATGATATCTACTGCAGAGGGATTTCAGGAGGATTAAATGAGAAAGGAGGTGCAATCTGTTTAGAACAGTGCTTGGTACATATCAAGAGCTTAAACAAGTGAGCGGTTGTTGTTGTTATTATTATTATTGTTACAAAGTACTCCACAGTGTGGCTGTGAGGGACAGATTTACGGGGCGAGAGCTAGGCAGGTTTCAGGACTTTTACTTATCTGAGAGAAGTTATCAGACACTGGAGAGGACTGGCCAAAAATGATGCAAAGGCTCACTGCAAAGGGATCATGGTAGATGATGATGATGATGATGATGATGATGATGATGATGATGATGATGATGATGATTTTCATTTTCACTTGTCTTTGGGGGAAGTATCACCATGATCTTTGATCATGAAAGACAACTATATCTAACACTGTATTTATACACAGAGAAATCAAGAAGAAAAACAAAGAGATTTCAAGTTCCAACAGAGTGGTCTAAATGTAGGTAATTTCAACTACTCATTTCAAACTGCTTTTATCTTCATAAAAACAAAGATGGGGGAAAGAAAATGGAATACCACAGGTAACATTGCTGGAGAGTGATTATGAGCAAGAAGAATAGAGGTTGGAATCTGAAAGACTTTTATTCAAATACTTCAAACTCACATGTCTTGGTGCCCAAGACTTGGATAAATAAAGTGATGTGCTGTCAATGTAAATATATATTTTAATGCTCATCATTGACATCTACATGAAGTGTGCTGGGTTTGTGAGTGCTCAGTGTCCATAAAGCCCCTCAGTGCTTAAGGGAGAGGTTTGAGAAGCAGCTACATTGGTCTGTTATTGCATGGAGAATGGGGTGTACTTCTCTGAGGACTTGGCTGACAGGTCAGGATGAGTACCAGGCAGGACAAGGTTAGTCTGTGTATTTAATTCTTGGAACCAGAAGTACTGGCTGACTTCAGCTGAGGGGTAGAGAAAAGCTACAAGGAGACTCCAGGCTCTTCTTCCATGGTCCTTAGAGCCCAGGTGTGGTTGACTATACCCTTGCAGAGGCAGAGAGCCCTGGGAAGCCAGAGAGCTGTGTTGCACTCGGAAGAGAAATTTGTAGCCTCCTTGGGGGCTTAGAACATATGCTAGCCAGATCAGAAAGGAAGCATCCAGATTCTGACCAGGCTGTCCCCATAGAGGCTAGGGGGAGCTGCAGCCTCAGGAAGAAGTGGAGGCTAATATGGAAACAGGCCTGCCAGGAGATGACCCTGCAACATCCACAGCACCCACATCCCTACTTCTGGCAATAGAACCTGGTCTAGAATGATGGTTATTCGGAGACCCTGAGAGTGGAGCCTCAGATTGTAGTTAGTCCTGACAGTAATTGGTGCAATCTGTTTGTTCACTGTGTAACTTTTATATGGTGCTTTGTGACCACAGCATCTGGAAATGGGAAGCATCTTTGATCATGCTTCACTTCTAGCCACTACCTATGATGTGAGGTTGCCCTGGAGTTGTTCAGTGCACAGCCTGCACATCCTTCCATGGTGGTGGCCCAGGTCCTATATTTTGGGTGGAAGTTTAATAAATTAAACCTAAATATAGAAAAGAGAAATATAACACCCATTATTTTCTCTCCTTCTTCAGAAAGATTCTGAAATTTACCAAAAGCAACCAGTTCTGCTTTCTATTCACATCAATGAGTAAAAACCCACTATTTGTGTAGTCTACGTTTAGAGTAAATTTCTTGGGTGGGGGAATTTTGTAATCATCTAGCCTGTAATTGATATCTCAAGGGAGATACTTTACCCCTGTGGAAATTTCCACCTCTGACTGCTGCTCTGTCCACAGTGCTCACTGACTCTTCCCACAGATTGGCAGGGTTCTGGGGGCCTCTCCATTTGGACCTGTCTACTGTGGGGGCACAGCAGCCTCAGAATGGCCCTGATGCGGCAGCTTGTGGTCAGGTAGTTCACTGTGGCCTTTCTCTATTGGCAGTGTTGCCAGTTCTACTTGTTTTTACTCCACTAAAATGTGTAGTAAGCCTATGGCTCAGATGAAATTTGGCCAGCACTGGACTTTCTCATCAGTACAGTAGGAGGCTGTGGCCAGGACATTTTCTTTTTTTAATCTTAGACTTTAAGCTATTAGGCTATTATTTATAAAAATGTCCTCAAACCAAAAACTCACCTCTGATTTTTCATCAGATCCCGGAAAGTAGCCCCCATTACTACAATGCCTATTATAGAAAATCCATCCAATTAGAGTTCTGGAAAATTCAAAATACTCTGTTTTCTTCTGTCATAATGGGAACCACAGCTGGGCTCAGTCCCTCTCACCTTGTTTTACTTGGTCCATCTTTCACCTCTTAAACCCCAGCATCAGGTGGAGGCTGAGGAGGCTTGTGGCAGCACCCGTGGGGCCAGTGTTTCCAAGCTTCTCAGCAGTTCATGGGGGGGCCACAGGGCTTTGGAAGGAATCATCAGTCCCCTCCTAGCCCCAGCTTTTGAAGTGAACTCAGCTCCAGTCTGTCCAGGGATCTGCATTTTCATGTCTTTAAATAATAACATGGGCTTGCTGCACAGACACTGAAACATTCATATCTGGTGCCTTTGCTTTCTTTTGTATAATTTTAAAGAGCTTTGATGCCCTCTGAAGAAAAGTGCTATAGAAATCCAAGTCTTTCCTCTTACTTTCAGGAAATATGTACAAGATTCTAGACACAATATTTCAGATGCTTCAGAAGAATCAGAAGATTCTTCTTCTTCTTCTTCTTCTTTTTTTATAAACAAGGACAGCTGTCAGATATCTTTCCTGTCCTGCTCTCCTCATCCAAAAATTTTTACTTTGAAAATTAAAAAAAAAAAAAAAGGCATTGAGGGCAAGATCACTTGGGAGCCTAGTGGGCAAGGCTGAGTTTGTACTTACATCCTTATGCAGTGGGGAGCCAGCAAAGGTCTTTGAGCAAGGGCACAGATCGGGATCTCTCCAGGAAAAAAAGCATAATAGCTACAGAGGAGGGGAGTGAACAGGGCAAACAGGAAAGAAGTTTTGGGCAGCTGAGAAGGTGCTGGGGAAAGAGAACACATGAAGGACATGGGGTGCTGATGGTGGAACTACCAAGAGTGCTGATGAGCCAGGGCCACCAGGAGAGATAAGGACTTCGGCTTGGGTTGCTCTCTGTGAAGATGTCCTTCATGCAACTGGAAATAAAAAATTAATAAAAGTGGAAGCAGTAACAATCACTCACGTGTGTACAGACTACATAGTAAAGAAAACACTTTAACTAAAAAAAAGAAATTATTACTTTAAATCTGGTGCTACAGGAGTTTGTGCTTGAATTGAGACAACTTGGGTAGCCATTCAGTAAACACACAAACTGCCCCAGGAGGATACGTTGTCAACAGAATAGCAACCATAGAACCAATGTATAAACAGAAAAGTGAAAACCTTGTTGTTATATTGAAGTACAGGGCAGTACTTTTGGGAAGCAATCATGAGGTGGATATTAGGTGGGCTGTCAGGTGTGTATAGTGTTTGTGGCAGAGAGGGGAATTTCTACCTCTGTTTCCTCAGCTTGGGCAGTCTGCCTGGAAGAGGTGGACATTCCCCACTCGATCTGAAGATTGCCATTTTGGACGTTGGGTTTCTCTCCTTCCTTTATAATTTTGTAGTTCAGTTCTTATAGTTTCAGGTTAATCATTGTTGAGTTGGGAGCTGGCATTCTGGTTACTGGGTGCCAGCCAAAGCTCAAGACAGCTGTTTCTTCACTGTCAGGTCCTGTTGCACCCACACCGAGTTGGATATCAGAGTCCCAACAAGTATCAATATAAGGCTGATGGTGTCTTTTTTTTTTTCTTTTGGGCTAAAGTGAGAAATGGGCAGGCCGAAGACATGTGGATAAATGTGGCAGATTATGCCCTATAATCTCTGCTCCCTCCCCAAGCCCCACTAAAATGAAGGCAAAGAAAAGGTATAAACCTACAAAGAAAAAATGGAGAAAAAGTGACACCAGGCAAGAAATATCAATACATGAAGAGTGGGGGGATTGAGTGCTGTCTTGGCAGAGTGGATAATGCCCACAGAGGGGAAAGCTAAGAAGAAGCAGGCCAGCTTGCATCCAAAAATAGTTGGACAGCTCAGGAATTGGAGGCACCAATCAACTCTCAAAGCTGGGAGCAGGTGGGAAGGAACATAGGAAAAGCTGAAGATTTATCTCAGGAGGTCTCTTTTCCCAGTCCAAACATCCAGACAGCTGTTCCTCTTCTGCTCCAGCAGGAAACAGGAGACTTAGTACCCGGGTAATTGAACCAGAGAGAATTCAGATTGAGGGAATAGCAGGAAACAGCAGAGAACAGCCCTGAGCTGGATGGAAAATGGGGGATAAGGTCTAAGTGTCCTTACTGGGTGGCTCCAAGGATATTGACCCATAAATTCCCACTCCCTCCAAGCATGGGATTATAGCATTCCTCTAGATATACAGACTTCCCCAAGAGGAAAGTCACAGATTCTGACATATGGGGAATCCCATGATGAAATGGTTGGTTCCTGCTTACAAACCCCACAGTGAAGCCACCATCCAATAAGCCCTTCACTTGGGTTCAGAAATCCCAATCACTTTGTAGTGCATTTTCCATATGTGAACGGACAGCTAAAGATCAGCAGGAATAAATTACACCCTAGAATTGATAGCCTAAGAGATGAGAAGATAGAACAGCTATGGAATAAGACCAGGATGTTATCAAGGGGAACGCAGCAGAAATAAAGTAGTCAGAGAATGGGATCAGAAGATAAAATTGGGGAAATTTTGCAGAAAATAGAACAAAAAGACAAAAATCCAGAAAACAGAGAAAATGCTGCAAAAATTAGAGGATTAAACCAGGCAGTCCAGCATCTGACAGTCAACTAAAACAGGGGTTCATAGCCTTTTTTTTCCACAGACCCCTCTGGCAATCTGGTGAAGCTTACAGACCCCTTCTCAGAATAATGTTTTGAAGTGCATAGAATACATAGAAGTAGAAAGGAAGCCAATTACATTGAAACGCAGTTGTTAAATTGTTAGAAAGTGACATAGTGATATAGTAATACATGCTTTTTATGAACACACTAAAAACAAGACCTAGAGGCGGATGTATTGTAATTTTGAGTTAGTGATGAGCATAAAAGATACTTCACAATACCTGTGTTGACATGATGTGAGTTACTGGGCTGAGATCATTTTAGACAGGGCATCCCTAGGAGACAAGAGTCCAGAAAGTTTTGGTGGGCCTCTGTTTTGCTTCCTGGTTATCCCTAGTCTTGATATCACCCTTGCCTGAAGTTGTTTACAAGTCCTCTCCTTCATCCCTTCCAAGAGCTCTTTACCAGCCCCTTGCTTTTGCTAGCAAAGCGAGCTGCCGATGATCTTGTTTCCCCTCTATGTGGTCCTGGTGCCGCCGTCAGTCATGCTGCCTGGACTCTCTTATCACACCACTGAGCCAAGAATGGTGTCACATCCCTGGACACAGAGACTCATCCAAAGGGTGGACACATAGAATCCAGGCTTATTGGGGACCTCCCATGGAATCTTCTGAGTGGAGGTGGAAGGCTAGTTTTCCTTAATTTTAATTCATTAAGGGTTTATGTCTAGTGTTGCTAAGAACAATTTTCTCTGATATGTGGAGAGAGATTCTCTGATATAAAAGAGAAAGGGATTATAATAGAGGCACAATGAGATTGAGATGGAGAGAGAGAAAGAGAAGGAAGAGAGAGAGTAAAAAGAAAGAGGTGTCAAGTGAGATGAACACATCTGAGATTCAGATATAGGGAGGAGAGGGAAGAGAGAAGAGAGGAAAAGAGAAAGGCATTTTCTAGGTCTTTAGTGGGTTTGCACTTTCTGTCCTAGAGTTTTGGTTCCTGGAACTCTTCTTTCCATTCTGTGAGTCACTCCAGTATCCTTCTCATCCATGAAAGCCAATAATTCCCTTCTTGCTTAAGTCAATTTGAGTTGACTTTCTGTGACTTGCAAACCAAAGGGTCCTGACTACGCATCAGGTGTCTGCAGGCATTGTCAGGTGTCAGGATTTGCTTTCAGAACCCCTCTTTCTCCCTGTTGAGGCCTCTGCTGCCCTAGAGCACACAGCGCCCTCCTCAGGCACAGCATCCTTCCTGGGGCCCTCCTCAGGCACACTCTCCACAGAGCTATGCCTGGACCATCTACTCTGATTCCAAATTGTCATTTGTTCATTTATTTAGCAAGTGTTTATTGAGCATAAACATTGGTGGAAACATGGCAACCAGTAGAGGGGAAATAAGACATATCTAAGAATCAATGTAAAAAGTAATTCATTTCTTAAAATAAATTAAAAGCTATGAGAGGTCAGAGGAAGGAGTGACCATTGGAAAGGCTCTGTGGGTTTGTGGATGGGCTGAGAGGTGGGATTGGGACAGTGGAATTGAAGGAAAACGTGTGAGCTCAGTGGAGAGCGTGAAGCTCTGGGAGGAAGAGGCCCAAGCAATCACAGTGGAAGCTGGACTTGCACAGAGCTGTGGGGAGGCTCAAACAAGGTACTGAAGATGCCCATCCTCTCCAGTTAGGTCATCAGATAGTCCACTTTCAGCCTGAATGTTAATGCCTGGAGGAGAGCTTTACATATCAGTGTCTTAACAGTATGAGGAGTCTTCAACCCTCTACCCTGGGGATTAGCTAAGGGAGTAGTTTCAGGCCTGGGAAGATGGGGGAGTTTATTGCTCTGGGAACCTGGGAACCTTGTCGCCACCCTGCACAGTGCTCCTTCCGCACAGGGCTGGCATCACCTCTGCAGTGGTGCTTGGCCAGGTCTGGGTGAGGGCAGAGAGGCTGCTGAAGGAGGTGGTTGGCAGTGTGCCTGCCTTCCTGGGCAAAACCCTGCCTCTTGCCCCTCCCCTTCCTCCAACTGGAATTTTCCACGGGAAGGTGGAAGCATGGCTTTCCTCTCTCTTTTTTTTTTTTTTTATAAATTTATTTATTTATTTATGGCTGTGTTGGGTCCTCGTTTCTGTGCGAGGGCTTTCTCTAGTTGCGGTGAGCGGGGGCCACTCTTCATCGCGGTGCGCGGGCCTGTCACTATGGTGGCCTCTCTTGTTGCGGAGCACAGGCTCCAGACGCACAGGCTCAGTCGTTGTGGCTCACGGGCCCAGTTGCTCCGCGGCATGTGGGATCTCCCCAGACCAGGGCTCGAACCCGTGTCCCCTGCAATGGCAGGCGGATTCTCAACCGCCGCACCACCAGGGAAGCCCCGACTATCCCCTCTTTGATACCACTTCTTGGTACCAATAAAATGGGCTAAGATGCGTTGGCTTCCCATGAGATAAGGAAGATAACTTTGTTTTTATCTGGTTCTGGGGAGGAAAGATTCAACCTATTTCTCTGTGTGTATATCTCCCCAGAAAGCTTTTCTCTGTAGGGTAACTTGATGCAAGTAGATCAGATCACTTTTCCAACTTCTCTTGAAACTAAATCATCCTGGAAAAAGAGTATTGAGGTTCTTTGTTGTTGTTGTTACTCTTTTTTTTAAACCTCTGTTACTCTTAGGGTTTCAACAACATAATTAAAGCAGTTTTAAAATAACTTGAATAATCAAACCCTCTTCCTTCCGTCCAGACTGAAACTGTAGCAAATATGAACCTGTCAAATATCCTTTGCCCCCATCTGGATTTTCAGGTCCTGGAAATTGGTTATTATATTTCTTTGCCTGAAAAGACTACACTTGTAGGTGTTAAAAGTAAAAGGAGTGCCTTTAAGACCCAGCAGAAGGCCCTTCTCCTCCAGAAAGCTTCCTGACCATGCCAGTCTTTCTTCACACCTTCTTGAAAATCAAGTACAGTGGTGATGATGATGATGATGACAGTGACTGTAATAAATACAATCATTTGACAGCCTGTTATTGTCCAGGAGCTCTGTGTGTATTATCTCACTGAAATCCCCACAAGGGCCCCATGACGCTTTCCAAATACAAGGGTTCCTGCACACAGAGCATAAATTTAAAGGAAAACAGTAGAATGATTTATCAAAAAATCTTCTCCTCCATTACCAATCACTGAAAATGCTTATATTAGAAGGTTTCTTGGTTTTCAGAGTAAACTCTCTTAAAACATGAATGCCTTTGAGAGGGGTCTACCTGTGTTATTAAATGAAATAGTTTTCTCCAAGATGTCTTTCAGCTAAATGGTCTTCTTCCCCTAGTTCAGAGACAAGATGAAGTTGACAGAAATTTTAGCTTTTCCCTGATAAATTTTTCTTACAAGTTTAGCAGTGGCAAATGCTCAAACATTAAGGGAGAAAATAGGAACTGGGAATTTCTACCTGTTTTCCCCCATTGCCTCACTGTGACCCTCTACCCAGCTGGAATCACAGTCCAGTTCTCTAGAAAATATGAGAAAGGTGAGATTTCTCCCCAGTCCCATCTTCCCCTACTCCTAGGTCTGTGCCACCAGTGGATAAATGACCCTTTTCATATTTTAATGACTAAAGGTATGAATGACTGACTGTATGTGGTCAGGCTGAAACATCTAGAATAAGCACACATCAAATAAATATCCAGAACCCCCTGAATGGGCAAATTTCAGATGGACAGACCACCACAACTTAAAGTTTTCATAATTGACTGGGTCTACTGAGGTGAAGGGCATGTGAAACAGGAATGCCATGTGCATGAAGAAGCCCTTTTCCTCTCTACAGAGAGGAACTCATAAAGAGGTATCATAAAGTGGTTGAGAGCATGTACTCCTAACCAGATAATCAGTCATTTAACTGATTAGTGTTTGTCTTAAGAAAATTGCCTTTCTGTGACTCAGTTTTCTTATCCCTGTAATGGGTATAGTAAAACTGCTAGTTTGTTCTCAGATGCATCCCTGCACTTCCTCTGCTCTCTTCTGTATCATAGGAGAACTTGTTTCCCAGATCTTTTGCCCTCTGGCTTCTGTGAAGTTTCAGTCAATAGGAGGCCTTGAAAGAAGATTGCTTGAAATGGGGGCAGGAAGAAGAGAGAAGCCAGGGTGTTCTCCCTCTTTCCATCTCTGCTTCTTGTGGAGTGCTGGTAGTAAGTAGTTGTATCTCCTCTGTAGTTCCATTGCCCACCAGTCAGCGCCTCCCTCCATGGTCTCAACTCCTACATGCAGTCATCATGATATTTCTCATTCCTGACAGTTGGTCCCAACTTTCAGGCACTGGAAACACTATGTTCTCCTATTGTCTCTCCAGCATCAGAATTGGTGCTGCTTCCTATTTTTGCTACTCTCTGAGCTGCCTCACAGCCCCCGGTTTGGCCTCTCAGCAATTCTGTCACATGCATAACTAACTCCTTGTATTCAGTTCCTTCCATTTGAGATACTTAGAGTGGTTTGCATTTTCCTGGATGGACGAACAGTTACAGATACCAAACCCACAAGGCTATTGGGAGGATTAAGTGAGTTAAGGTCTATAGCTGTTTAGTGTATGCCCTGGAACATAGCAAGTGCTCAATAGTGGTAGCTATCAACATTGACCTTCTCAGCAGTGATTCTGAGAGTACAGTGTATGGATTATTATTATTATTATTTTACTCTTAGTAGTTACAGCAGGATATCACTTAAAGCAGAGAACTCTGAAATGGACATGCCTGCCAGGGAAGACTATTGAGTGTCTCTGGCTCATGTGTAGTTTCCAGTTTCCATAGAAACCAAGCAAAGAAGATTTGCTAAAGGAAGCCTAGAAAATAAGTACATTCAGGTCTGTATGATTATGTCTCAAACCCTTTAACACACAAACTGACTCTTATTACTATTATCTTATTGTCTCTTGATAGCTTTTTTTTCTTATAAGATGCAATAGACACAGATTCTTTCTCTATGTAGAGGATGGCACAAAGTATAGGGTTTCTTTGCCACAGCACAGTCTCTATCACATCCCCAATAGTAGTGCTTCCAAGGCCACTATTATTGTGTTTATCTGCCAAATTGCCAGCTAAACCCAGCTCTTGCCATTCTGTGACTATTTAGAGGTTGTTTGTTGTCTGCTGTCAAGATACAGGAGAAAAGAACCAAAAATACTAGTTTAAGCAAAATCCCAGAATGGAGAGAGACAAACTGAAATTCCAGTTAACATCCTGGCAATGAGACCTCAGGTAGAATGGAAGTATTAAATTCCCCTACACAGAGAGGAGATAGGGATTCTTGGGTCATTTGATTACAGCCCAAATCCTTGGAATCCCTCTTTAGCCATCAGAATCGGTGGCAGGAATGAGAGAGACAGCTCTGAGTCAGACCTGCCAGAATTTGAATCAATAACCAGGCAATCTTGCTTCAATTTCTAAGCAATTTTAAATCTTTTCTTTAAAATGCCTTTGAGGAGAGAGGAATTGAAGTGTTGGGAGGGAGATGCAAGCAACTAGAATACCAAAGTGAGCTTCACCACTTTTCTGTGCAAAAGCAGGCGCGCAGTTGTCCACCAGAGGACTCTTCGGCGTGCTGGGGAGACTGGGCTCAGTTACGGCTGCTCCTAGCATGCTGGCCTCCCTGGAGTGGCTCACCATTGGTAAGTGCATACTTAGCTCAGCTGGTTAGTGCACAGAGAAAATAAAAACAAGCACAGGGGGCTTCCCTGGTGGCGCAGTGGTTGAGAATCCGCCTGCCAATGCAGGGGACACGGGTTCGTGCCCCGTTCCGGGAGGATCCCACATGCCACGGAGCAACTAGGCCCGTGAGCCACAATTACTGAGCCTGCGCGTCTGGAGCCTGTGCTCCGCAACGGGAGAGGCCGCGACAGTGAGAGGCCCGCGCACCGCGATGAAGAGTGGCCCCCGCTCGTCGCAACTGGAGAAAGCCCTCGCACAGAAGTGAAGACCCAACACAGCCAAAAATAAATAAATAAATAAATTTATTTAAAAAAAAAAAACAAAAAAACAAGCACAGGGAACAACAAGTCCCTGTGAAATAATAAGAAATATATATATTGGTCTTTGTCCCCAGTTCTTGACACAGAGCCCCTAAAACCCTTCTAAATAGGGGTGCTAGGAGAATCTTTTGTTCTGACATTTAGTCTCTGACCCCAGTTCCTGACATAGAGCTCCTAAAACCCTTGTAATTTCCTGAGCGATAGGAGTGTCTAAAACTGAGCTCCTAAATCCCTTGGAATTTCCTGGTTGGTAAGAATGTCTTTCTTTTCTTTTCTTTTTTTTTTTTTGGCTGCGTGTGGGCTTTCTCTAGTTGCGGTGAGCGCGGTCTACTCTTGGTTGTGGTGCATGGGCTTCTCATTGCGGTGGCTTCTCTTGTTGCGGAGCACGGGCTTTAGGCGCGCGGGTTCAGTAGTTGTGGCGCATGGGCTTAGTTGCTCCGTGGCATGTGGGATCTTCCCAGACCAGACCAGGAATCGAACCAGTGTCCCCTGTATCGGCAGGCGAATTCTTTTTTTTTTTTTTTTTTAAATAGCTACTCTATTTATTTATTTATTTATTTATTTATTTTTAGCTGTGTTGTGTCTTCGTTTCGTGCGAGGGCTTTCTCTAGTTGCGGCAAGCGGGGGCCACTCTTCATCGCGGTGCGCGGGCCTCTCACTATCGCGGCCCCTCCCGTTGCAGGGCACAGGCTCCAGACGCGCAGACTCAGCAGTTGTGGCTCATGGGCCCAGTTGCTCCGCGGCATGTGGGATCTTCCCAGACCAGGGCTCGAACCCGTGTCCCCTGCATTAGCAGGCAGATTCGCAACCAGTGCGCCACCAGGGAAGTCCCAAGAATGTCTTTTGTTTTAAAGTGGTGACTCCTGGTGGGCTCCTGCAGGGGGGCTGGTCACCAGAAAGACCAAGCTATGATTAGAAGCTTGGAACTTTTAGCCCTACTCCTCCCACCTCCCCGTTCTCTTGAGAAGGGAAAAGGAGAGGGGATAGAAATGGAGTTAATAATTGATCGTGCTTATGTGATGAAGCCTATAGAAAAATTGCAACAGTATGGGGTTCAGAGAGCTTCCGGATTGGTACACATCAATGTTCTGGGAGGGTGATGCATCCCAACTGCAGAGGGACAGAAGCTCTTGCACTCAGGACCCTCCCAGACCATGCCCTTATGTATCACTTCAACTGGTTATTCACCTGTATCCTTTGTCACATCCTTTATTATATAATAAGCTGGTACACATAAGTAACTATTTCCCTGAGTTCTGTGAGCTGTTCTAGCAAGTAATCGAATCCTAGGAGGGGGGGTCATGGGAAACTCTGATTTGTAGCCAAGTCAAACAGAAGTTGTGGGTAACCTGGGGACCTACCTCTTGTAATTGTAATTGGTGTCTGAAGTAGGGACAGTCTTGTGGGTCTGCACTAACTCCAGTTAGTATCAGAACTGAATTGAATTGTAGGCTACCCCATTTAGTGTCACAGAGAATTGCTTGGTGTGGGGGAAAAAAACCCCACACATCTGGTGTCAGGAGTGTTGTGACCGTGGTCGTAGTGTGAGAGTGAAGAAGAAACCCAGGAGTGTGGTTTTTCCATTACAGCCCTCTGGGAGGCATGTGAATGGATTGCAGCCTGGCTATGGATGACTGGGCGGCAGAGTGGAAGGAGCTCTAGGCTTGGTGTTGGAAACTCTGGGGCCGTCTTGGTTCAGCCATTTTTGAGCCATGTGACCCTGAGCTAATCACCTCATTCATTCATGTATTTTTCACAAGGGGCTTGGGACAGAGAGTATATGGCTCAGTGCAAAGCATTTGCCAAAATAGGAAGAACTTGCTTGTGAGGAAGCACGTGATATATGTAAAAACACCAGAACATCCATCAATCAGCATTTATTGAACACCTACTCTGAAACCAGTAGAACTATAATGACATTGTAAAAACAACCCGGAGTAGCTTTTCCACACGGGCTAGCTATGGAAGTGGGTGAGAGAGAGCTAATGTTTCCCTGATGGCAGAAAAGAGGAACTCCACATCAAAACCACAAACTCAAAGCCTCCTATCAACCTCTCTCGAGCCCCCACTTGGCAGAGCCCCTCCCAGCCATTTCTGATGGCTCTTCTAAGGGTCACTCTTCCAGCCATGGCTTTTGTGACCACAGACAAGAGTGTTGTCTCTAGTTAGATTTCTTAAAAGCATCCAGCATTCCCCCTATGCCTCTGCTTCTCACCAGGAGCCTAAAAGTCAAATGCTTTCTTGCTGCACTTCGTTTTTAAAGAAGGGCAAGTCCTCTCCTTATGGTTGAGGTAAGGAATATGGAATTGCAGGGGAATATAGGGATGAAAGTTTCCATCAGGCAGGCCTTGGTTGCCATGGCATCCCACGACCACTTAAATCACTAAGGGGGAGTCATCCCAAAAGGGACAGGGAGACTCTCAAACGTACTATCATTTATGTTCCTTCATTGCAAAGTTCTTCCCAATTGCCAGTGAGCTAATCCTCCCAACAGGCCTGATGAGGCAGATCAATATTATTATCCCTTGTAGAGCTCAATATTATTATCCACTTTAGGGTTCATTATCTTATCAGCCCAATTACTCTATCTTTAAAGTCTCATCAGTGTCCTCTTAAAGCAATACTCCATTTTGTGATTGTGAGTCTGTGTTACCTGTGAAACACTGGATCTGCTCCTCCAAGAGAGGCCAGAGCCAGGGTAGGTGGTACAAAAGACACCACGGGGCTGCATGGCATCAGCATTTAGTGTTACTCAAATGTGAGGACTCTAAGTTGCTGGGCAACAACTCAGAGGCCAGGACCACCTGCCCACTCACTTGGTGACCTCAAGAAAGTCACTTCTTTCTGGGATTCTGTTTGTGCATCTCTTGAATGGGGATCAGGATAATTCCCATCTCTCTTTGACCTACCTTTTCTCTTTCACAGAGTTGTTAAGATAAAATGAGACCATAGCTGTGAATATCCTTTGGAAGGAAATGCTGTATAGAAATACAAGAAGTAATAATGATGGCACGTATCAAAGCAATGATATAATCAACTTTGTTTCTTGTAAATATTTGGGCTCCAGCGTACAAAGAAATGGGCCCAATAGCATGTCTAGCTGGCTGGTTTCATCAGGATGAGAAAGTCTGCCCATGTGGTACATGATGAAATTAGGACTTGCTTGAAGTCACCCAGTAGGGCAAATGACAAGGTCTAGAAGGCAGAATCTCATAAGGTAACCAACTTGTCCCAGTTGGGTTCACCCAAAAGTGGGGCAGAGACTTTTGGTCAATGTCTGGTGGATGATGCCTGAACATCAGAGTCCCTGGTGGTCACCGAGCCCATCTTCCCATCACCAAGACCATTCTGGGAGCTTTTCCTTTTCATACAGACCCTGAGGAAAATAATTTCATAGCCTCTGTGAGATGTCCCGAGGAATGAAGGGGTCATGGAGTTCACCTTTATTAATGACCTGCTTTCCTCAGTTTGTCAGTCTCTGCCTTCAAATACCTGCTTCAGGGCCCTGGCCCCACCCAGCTGCCTTGTCACATCTACACTAGCTCTGAAAATCTACCTGGACCACACACACATAATTATATGATCATGTTCTCTCACTAGGAAAGTTCAGGTACCTTATCAGAAGAAAAATAAGTATTTAGGATCTTAACCACTTTGCCAATTTGAGCACAATATGCAATTTTTGATGTCCTCCATATTTCTTCTAGAGGTTTCCATATGTATACGGTTTAGTCCAAAGTCATGTGACCTTTTCTGGGTTGTATCTTGACTTCTATAGTCTCAAGTGGGAATTTGAAGTCCAATACCTGCATCACAGATGGAGGGACTTTAGGGGCAGTAAAAGTAGCCCTCATATGAAGTCTCTGTGGCACTTCCTATGTAAAGTAAAACAAGCTCCCCATCTTTCTCAGGTGTGCAGGGAAAATGAATTTCCTCTTACGGGAAACAGCTTTGAGAAAGAGCCAAGGGGTCCTGTTGCTTTATCAGTCCCTGGGCCTTGGCATTGTCATCCATCCCTGACCTCCATCCTGGGAGAGAGCTTGTAGGGTTCCTAGTACAAAGTCCTTGGGCCTCAATGGTAAAGCCCTCTGGAAGCCAGCTTGGAAGTTCAAGATGTAGGGTCCTAAAGGAATGACAAAGACAGCTGGTACTGAGAATGGAATGACACATACAGTATAAAGTTTTGCTCTTAAAAGAAGCATAACGTGAAATCATTTTTTCCTTGCTGTAAAAAGAAAAAGAAATACAAGTAAGCTGAAGTGAGACTAGATTGGATTAGCTATATTGAGAAGACCTCTTTGATAAGAATTATTATGATTGGGATTTAAGAGGCAAAGAATTGAGATATGGGAAAAGACTAAGGTTTACTGGAAAACCTTTTTTTAATGTGCTTGCGCATGATACATTCTTATTTATACAACATTTTCATCTCCTTGATCTTATTTGACCCTAACAACAACTGTGTAATGCAAAGGTTACTGGTATCTCCGTTTTACACACAAGACAATTTGGCTCAATGATATTAAGTGACTTCAGTATCTCATTGCTGGTAAGTGATGTGGCGAGGATTTGAACCTATCTCCAAAAGTTCTTCTCTTTCTGTGATGCCAAATTTATCTCAATACACTTAGAAAAGTATAACAACAGTTACAGGGAGTGTATCTATTAATTTCAGGTCTCTCCCCAGTCACCCAACTGAAGAGTAGTTAATGAATTAAACACCTGGGCTCAGAAGCACCAAGGCAGCCTGACATGGTGTTCCCGAGAGAATGACGTCATCCTATTGTTGTTTCCCCAAGACACTGCACTCTGGCTACTGAATCTAATTCCTAACAGGTGCCCCATAGGCAGGAGAGATTAGTAAATAACATTTGACCTCATGATAGAGGCAGGGTAACTGAAACAAAAGACTATCAAGGCAAAATATCTTCATTGTACTTATACTATATATCCAACATAGAGACTCAGGTTCCTCCACAGTGAATGGTGAAGAAACAATACAGCAGAATATAATGTGTCATAAAGTGTGGCTGAGACTGTAGTTGCTATAGGGGCTGTGATACCTGTGTGCCCTAGCTATCAAGGAAGGAATAAAAGAATTGATTAGGTCTTTTGACCTCAGTAGTAATACTATGGTGGTTCTTGCTGTGTGGCAACCTGCAGGCCCTCATTTATCTTTAGACTTTTGTTTTCTAGCAAAGAATCATCCTACCTGGATCAAAGACTGAAGATAAATAGCCATGTCTTGTGACCCAAGGAAGAAATGTTAGGAATTGATAGCCCAACATGGCTCAATCAATACCACCAAGCAATGTCCATTGATGGATTTTCATCTACTTATTTCTCAGAGTCAAAGCTCTCCCAGTAGAGAAGCAGTTAATACATCCTCAGTCTGTTCTCTCCTCCATTGCAACTTCTGCTGCTTTAGTTCATGCTTTTGTCATTTCGTGAATGAATTATAACCGTAATCTAAAACTAGTTTCATACCTTCTCTTTCTTCCTTCCATCCACTCTTTATATTGTTGACAGAGTTGTCTTTTTAAGACCCATCTTAGTGTGGAAGATTGCATTCATCTCCTCAACTTCTCACTCCTCCCTGCACCTGCACCCTTTACCTCAGACTTTGTATTTCCTCCCACAAAGTGTGAGGAGAATACTCCCCCCCCCCTTGATTTGGGGTTTGACCATGTGGCTTGTTTCAGCCAATGGAATGGGGTGAAAGGGATGGAATGAGGTGAAAGGGATGATGTGCTAGTTCCCAGCCCAGGCTTTAAGAAGACTGGGGCATTTCCTCTTACTTATTTGTGCTTCTGCCATTACTATGAGAGGGACATTCCCACTGGGTCCAGGAAAAAGATGAGAGACACATGGAACAGAACTTCCCTAACTTACCTTAACTAAGCCTGGCCTAGAACAGATTTCCAGCCAAACTGCAGACACGTGAATGAACCCAGCCAAGATCAGATCGGCCAGTGTAGCCTAGGGCAGAGCCCTAGCTGATTTTCAGACTCAAGTATATTACATTTTTGCTTTAAGCTACTGAGATTTTGGGATGGTTTGTTATTCAGCAATAACTAACTGATACATTTTTCGTCTCATCACCTTCCTTAAAAAACATTCTAGGCCTCCTTATTGTATGCAGGATAAAGGTAAAAAACACTCAGCATGGCAAATTCCTCTCCATTCTTATCTGCCACAGCCTCTATCCCCTCTTATCATCCTATATTTGCCATTCACCAAATCTGCCAAGCATTTCCCCACCTTCAGTGCTCATCCTGGTTCCAAATCCCTGGATCATCCTCTTCTCTACCTGATAAAAGCCTGGTCATTTTTAAATCCCAACTCTATTGTCATTTCTGCTGTAAAAAAAAATTCTGTCAACTATAATAGGTGCCCATTTCCACCCCCATATTATAATTAATCCTTCCTTTCTTTATGCTTCTACATCACTTGATTTCTATTCTTGGTATAGCCCCCAAATACTGTATTAGAGTTGGTTGTTTTGTCAGACTACCTAGTTGCCCATCTAAATCTGTATACCCCCAATCTTCTTTAATGCTACAAATCCTGATTTTGTTCAGGATGGCCATGTTCCCAACTAGCCCTGAATGTCTCTCCCTATTTTTCAGGGCTCTGTTGCATGAAGATGAATGCAATTATGATGGATGCAGTTATTTTCATTTCTGCCTCATCCAAAAAGCATGGCCTCCATAAAGGGCAGGAACTAAATCTTAACCATTTCTGTTTCTTGAACACTAAGCAGAGTGGTGGGCACAGTAGATCCTGATAAATGCTTGTTGAATTGAGTTGAAATATTCACGACCTGAGAGCTAAAACTTTGAGGGTTCTAGGTCTGAGTTTCATCATGTTAGTGGATGGTAGCAACACCTACCCACTTGACTGCCCCCAACCTGGCTCCCTTTTTTCTTCCTTTTCTCTGCCTCTGAGACCAGACCCTCATCGCACCCTAGAAAGAATTGAAAACATTGAACATTGCTAACAAATGAGCAAGAACCATTAAGAACAATATTTTACTATCTAGAAATACTGGAGTTGTGTTCTCAGCCACCTTCCTAGTCTGGAGGACAGGGTTCCAAACCAAAGATGTTTTTACAAGTTGCAGTTCATGAGCATCATCTGTTCTCCAGCTTTTCTAATGTTGCCCTTTCCTCTGATGTTTTTTTCCCTCTTTCATTTATGATCAGGTTTCTCTTCCCTTAAAACAAAACAACCCCCTACTTCTTTTTCTGACCTGTCACTCTTCCTGATGGTGATCCCTTTTTATTTTTTTTCCCTTCCCTTTTTCTATGCCTCCAATTCTTGCCCATCCATTACCTTCTCAGCTTGCTGAAACCTGGCTTCTGTCTCATTGCTCTGTAACTGTTCTGGGTAAGGTTTCCAGTGAGCTCCGTCCTATCAAGCCTGTTGGCCCTTTCTTACTCTTCATCCTCAGCCCCACCCACACCTGGCTGTTTGAAATAGTGGATGATGGCCCACTCATAGCTCACCTCTTCTAGTATGACTGCCCTGACTATAGCTCTTGCTGAGCTCTCCTTTCCCTGTGGAAAGTATTGGGCAGTATTCACCATCTTATGGACTTATGTTTCTTCTTCTAATTCATCATAAGCTTCTTCAGATAGAGACCAAGTGTTGGGGTCTCCCTACAGATGGAAGAACCTAACACAAATATGAGCTCATAAGTTACGCTTAATGCAAGACTACTTGATTATTTTCACTCTTATTATTAATCAATTTATTGCTCTTCCTTCTTTCTTGATCAAATTCCATCCAAGTTTAAATTTATCTTAAGTCTGTTTTCGTCAAGTCATTTCTCCTGGCCAAAGTTAATTTATCCACCTCCAGACCACTGATGCTATTGAGGACTGTGGTAACTTAAATAATGGTCCCCCTAAATATCTATGGCCTAATCCCTCAAACCTGTGAGTGTTACCTTATATGGCAAAAGAGATTGCAAATGTGATTAAGTTAAGGATCTTGAGATGGTGAGATTATTCTGGATAATTTGGGTGGGCTCTAAATGTTATCACAAATGTCCTTATAAGAGAGAGGTGGAGGGAGATTTGACTACAAAAGAGGAGAAGACAATGTGACCAGGGAAGCAGAAATTGGAGTCATGTGGCCACAAGCCGAGGAATGCTGGCAGACACTAGAAGCTGAAAGAGGCAAGGAATAGATTCTCTTATGAAGCCTACAGAAGAAACTAGCCCTGCCAACAACTTGACTTTAATCTAGTGAAACATATTTTAGATTTCTGGCATCTGAAACTGTAAGAGAATAAGTTTGTGTTTTAAGCCACCAGGCTTGTGGCAATTTGTTACAACAGCCCTAGAAAATGAATATAAGGACTCTTACATACCTTCTGGTGTTTGGCTTAAATACTGCCTTTTTTATTTATTTTCTGATTGACTCAAATATGAGAATTTTACTTCTCCAACCATACTGAAAACTCCAAGACAGCAGGGCTTTCTCTCATAATTTCTAGCCCAAATCTGGGCACAAAAGACTTGTTGGATTGAATTTAGTTGAATCTCTTTGATGGGTAAATCAAGTTGAAAAATGGTGCTTCAGTTGATCAGAACACAAAACCGATGGATCTGACTCAGTTATTTGTCAGGATAGTTGTGGAGAAGATTCAGATATCAGTAAGGTCTTCTACTAACTAGATGCTTTCTAAGTTCCTATTGATTTCAAAATCCTTTGATTCCAAGAGGCTATGGTTTTTCTGAACACCAATGGGTCTTCCCCATGTTGCAGTGACGTGGCCTCCATAATATCACAGATATTCTCAGGCCTGAAAGTTAATGCCCTCCAGCCAGTGCTACCATTGTTTCAAGATGGAGATTAGTTGCAACAGATCTTCTCATGTGAAAGGTATTTTATAGCTTTCAAAGTAAATATTTCCCATCCACCATCTCACTTGATTCGCAGAATAAGCCTCCGAGGAAGCATGGTGGGAACTATTTTCCTGCTGAGCAGTTGAGCTCAACCAAAGTCAAGCCAGCTGCCCAAGGGCTTGCAGGCACAGTTCTATAGCACCAATGGCACCAAATAGCAATGGCAATCTGAAAGCAATCCTGCCAAGGAATCAGGGAGCCACAGTGAAGACAGAACCTTTGCTCTGAGAGGCAAATTGAACACTTTGTCCCTGACTCAGGGAAGTGCAAAGAGAAAAATCCTGAAGTTCTAGGGCACTCACTTTGCCTCCTGGCAGACAAGCATCTAACAATCCAGGATAGAATATTGTCTCCTGTCTTCTGCTGTTCTTTGGGGTGAAACTTCTATAGCCGATTTAAATTTCTGTTTTCTCATATCACATTAAATTTAAAGAAATCCTTCAATATATCCAATTTCCATCATTCTTGGTTTTGGCTAGAGCAATATCCTTTTCTTGGGGCCTCTATCATAAAAGTATCTGATTTACATCTGTTTGAGATTGAAATTTGAGGTGAAAGGCGTTAGGCAATTATTTCCCACTTTTGTGAGAACATCTCTCTGCAGTGAGAAAAGGAAGAAAGAGGTAATAGAAAATTTCGCTTCCATTTTCTCTAAGGCTGTGCAAAAATGTAATCCACTCAGATATCCTGTAAGATTTATTATATTGCATTACAAGGTATATTTAAGTAGTGTATTCATTTTAAGACAGATTTATTGAGCTATGATTCATATACCATATAATTCACCCATTTAAAGTGTATGGCTCCTTTTTTCAGTGTTTCACAGGGTTGTGCAACAATCACCACAATCTAACTTTAGCACAGTTTTGTCTCCTTTAAAAGAAACCCCGTACTCATTAGCAGTCACCCCACCCCTAAGCAACCACTAATCTATTTCTGCCTCTATAGATTTCCCTCTTCTGGACATTTCATACAAATGGAATTGTACAATTTGTGGTCTTTTGTAACTGGCTTCTTTCTTTTAGGATGTTTTTGAGGTTTATCCACGTTGTAGCATATAAGTATCATTCCTTTTTATGGCCAAATAATACACTATTGTATGGATTTACCACATTTTGTTTATTCATTCATCCATAGAACATTTGGGTTGTTTCCACTTTTTGGCTTTTGTGAATAATACTGCTATGGACATTCATGTACAGGTATTTGTGTGGCCACGTGTTTTCAATTCTCTTGGGAAGACACCTAGGAGAAGAATTGCTGCTGGGTCATAGGGTAACACTATATTTACGTTTTTGAGGAACTTCCAAACTGTTTTCACTATATTCATTTTGAAGGAGTTCATGATAGCTTTATGAGAGACAGACAGAAAGATAGAGAAGAGAAGAGGAAAGGAGAAGCAAGAGGAGAGGAAGAGGGGGATGTTGGATATTCATGGTGGTGGTGCCTCTGGGACCTGAGGATTATGCTCAGCCAAGAGCATCAAGTCCCAGGCTGATTGCCGTCATGGGAACTGACCCAAGTTAATCTACAGAAGTGCAGCACATCTCGAAGGGTGTTGGTTGTGCTTTGCCAAGCCAAAATAGTGGCCTAGAATTAGATCTTTCAATTGGAATAAAGATGGAACAGAAGGTTCATTTTTGACCTTGAAGCAGGATAGAGAGACCAACACATTTTGTTTGTTAGCTGAGGAGACTGCTGTAAACAAGGGACTCGTTGCCAAGGCTCTTCTCATACCAGCCCGCCCCACTCGATGGCAGGCCTGGCTGGGGTGATGTTTTCTGGCCACCTTTGTCCTTTCATCTGCTTAAGCTAGTTACACTGTCACTTTGAGCTCTGGCTCTGCTTTCTCTGGCTCTGATTCCTCTGGAAAGGCTGCTGTCCAGATGTTTAGGTATTTAGCAAATGCACTTTTCTGATGCCTTGGCAGGGTTACTTTCAGATGGGGATGAATATTTGATGCTGTTGGCTGTTGGGAACATGTACACTAAAATGACCAGCAAAGTTCTTGCCTTAAGCTCCCTGCATCTCTAATTCCTTTTATAGTGACAGTTGATACATCATTTAAAGGAAACTCACCAGAGAGCGGAGGGAAAGCCGCTCCTATTTTTTTCCCTTTGCCCTCTCTCATGGGTGCTTCATGAACCTCCCAGATTTTAAAGAAGGGTATTAGATGTGGGTTCCCTCAGATTATAAAGAAGGACAGAGTGCCTATTTACATCTTTTTCTGGGGTTGCATCCCCACTTTGTACCACTCCTTCTCCATACATACAAAAAGTCCTGCCCACTGTGTTCTACTGCCTAGCCCACTACTTTATGTTTTTTTATCTTTATTGAGCTAAGAAGATCTTAGAGAATATTTAGACCACCCTCACATTTTACAGGTAGATAAACTGAGGCTAGAGAGAGGAAGAAACTTTCTCAAGGCCAACAGTGTATCAAGGACGGTTCTACCTCCCATAAGCCTTCCCACTGCCTCTCTGGCCTCAAACTTAACCCTTCACCATCCTGGGACTCCGTGGTGTTGTCCACCATTATATTCCCAACTGTCTAGCTCAGTGTCTGGCACATGTTTCAGGAGCCAGGCTTCCTGGGTTTGAATCCTGGCTCCACCACATGTGTTCTTATGGAACTGATTTAGCCGTCTGTGTTTCAGTTTCCTTCTCTGTGAAATGTAGCTAATGATGATACTTATCTTAAAGGATACTTGTGAAAGGTAAATTAATTAGTACATTTAAAGTGATTAGAACAGTGCCTTTTACAGAGTAGGGGCTCAATAAGTGTTGCCTCTTACCATTATTGTTGAATGAATGAATGAATGATTCTATGCTCATCCCCTCAGGGGTCAGTTCAATATCCTCCATTATGTCATTCCTTTTTCTAAACAGCCGTCTCCTAGCCCTGGGCTGGGAGGCTGGGCTAAGAAGGACAGATTTGTGGGGCTCACGTTTTTGATTGGAGGCCTTTTGAGTGTAGCGACTCTTCTTGGATGTTGGTTCAACCCTGGGTACTCTCATGAGAACTTCACGGGGATTTGGAGGCAAAGGCACAGTCTTTGAGCTCTGGATACAATTCCTTGCTTTCATTTATCACTGGTCTGTTTTATAGTAAATCTTGTCTCAACCACTTCATTCATGCAAAAGCCTTTTGGACCCTTAATATAATTTTGTGAAGGTTTCCAACTCTTTTGGGCTTTGCTTAGGAACATAGCAAACAAAGTTCTCAGCATCTCAAGGGGAGGCTTAAGCTGATAAAAATATGAATTGTAGACAACCAGAGCTTTGCTGAACCTTTCACTTCTGGGTATGCAGAACAAGTAGTCTAACATGCTGTCATTGGGAAGTTATCTTGACCCCTCATGGCCAGTGGCCTGGTTGCATCGTACATGGGGTTAGGGCGTCTGTGTAGTAGAGTATGTGGATAGTCTGCATCATAGCCACAACTCCTGAAAAGCAGTTCAAATATATGACACATCCAGGGCCAGGCAGGGCAAAGGAGTGGGCAGAGAAATCTTTTCTGGCACTTTCTCATCTCTTTCTGCATCACCTGCCCATTCCTCCTCCAATTCCACGAATTCAGAGATGTCTGGAATGAAAGGGATTGGACGAAGCCATTGACCTCCTGGACAGAGGCATTCCTAAGGCAGGTGCTATGGGCAATGAATGGATCCTAAATGTTGACATTTCAAATGTTACCTTTATGTCAGAAATATACATAGAGGAGCAGTGAGCCTTCCAGAGACTCCTCAGCTTTTAACATGTAACAGGTACCTGTAATTAATATCAGTCTGGGGTCTGGCTACAATGGTCTTACTTGGAAAGCTTTTGAAAACAAAGATTCTTTGAGCTCCAGAGTTTCTTCTGATTTAGTAAATCCGGAGTAGAGGCTAGGAATCTGAATTTTTTATTTTATTTTATTTTTTAATTTTATTTAATTTTATTTATTTATTTTTTAACATCTTTATTGGAGTATAATTGCTTTACAATGGTGTGTTAGTTTCTGCTTTATAACAAAGTGAATCAGCTATACATATATCCCCATATCTCTTCCCTCTTGCGTCACCCTCCCTATCCCACCCCTCTAGGTGGTCACAAAGCACCGAGCTGATCTCCCTGTGCTATGCGGCTGCTTCCCACTAGCTATCTATTTTACGTTTGATAGGGTATATATGTCCATTCCACTCTCTCACTTTGTCACAGCTTACCCTTCCCCCTCCCCATATCCTCAAGTCCATTCTCTGGTAGGTCTGTGTCTTTATTCCCGTCTTGCCCCAGGTTCTTCATGACCTTTTTTTTTTTTTTTTTCCCTTAGATTCCATATATATGTGTTAGCATATGGTATTTGTTTTTCTCTTTCTGACTTACTTCACTCTGTATGACAGACTCTAGGTCCATCCACCTCACTACAATCTGAATTTTTACGAACGTGCTCCCAAGTAATTCTATTATACAGTCAGGTCTGCAAATGCCTCTGTCCGTGGTTCTCATTCCTGGCTTCACATCAGCGGTACTGCCTGGGGAGCTTTTAACAAAGTCCCCTTGCCTTGGCCTCACTCCCAGGGACTCTGATTTAATTGATTTGGGGGAGAGGGAGCCCTGGGGATTCAATATTTTTTAAAGGCTGCTTTGTGAATCTAAGTGCAGCCACAGTTGAGGACCATAAAAAAATAGACAAACAACTACTCCTTTTCTTAGTAAGGGCAGTGCTGAGTTTACCACCAGCCGGTGTGGCAATCAGCCACAAGTGAGCTTAGAGACCATCCAATCTAGAGGTCTCTGTCCTCTCAATTTGGTGGTCCAGTACAGCTCAGAAGATATTTTGAGGACTGACAAAAAGTTGCAGTTTTTTTTTTCATTTTACTGACTTAAGACAGTAAAAACAAAACAAAGCAAAACAAAACTCAACTGTTGTTCATTTGTACCATAATCTAATTTTTTTAAATGAAGTTTTAACATTATATGTAGGAAAGACCCAGGGTCAAGATTGAGGACAGTCTTTTAGACTAAATACATCTAGCTTTAAGAGGAACTCACTGCATAGTCCTCATCTTGCCTCACTTCAGCAAAAACTTTGTTATGAACCAGGACTGGTTCAAGAGAAACCCGTTTCCAAGCTAAAGCCATAATTTTACAGATGAGGAAATTGAGGCCTGGAGAAGGGAAGGTACCTGGCTCAGGTCTTTGCCAAGGTAGCAGCAGGACTGGGGCCAGAACCCACTCTCCTTGTTCCTCACTGCATCCCTTCTATGGGGTTCTGATGAAAAGCCTGGCATTCCAAGCACTTCCCACTTGCCATCCATGGAGCAGAGCCGCTGGGCATGACTGCCTAGTCCTCCCAGCCATACCCAGCATACTAAGAGCAATACCATGCCAACGCTCAAAGACATGAGCTCTGTTAGGAGGGCCCCATCCTCAGACCTCCAGAAATGATGGAGAATGATTATCCAGGTCTTCCAACTGACAGAAGGGAAACTTCAGTTGCCTAAGTTGTAAAAATGGGGGAGCATATTATTGCTCCATTACACTGATACTGTGCTTTGAAAGTTAAAAATCTGTGAATTAATTTTCTAATGGTCTCCTGCAGAGCCCAAGCCATCTCTTCCTCTATTATGCTGTTATTTTGCTGACACTTTCCCTAACTAAGGCCCTGACACTACTCCTAACTCAGGCCCTCACACAATTCCTAACAAAGGCTCTGATGCTAGTCCTAACTAAGGCCCTGACACTGGCACTAAGTAAGGCCTTGACACTACTCCTAACTCAGGCCTTGACACAGACCCTAACTAAGGCCTTGACACTACTCCTAACTCAGGCCTTGACACAGACCCTAACTAAGGCCTTGACACTACTACTAACTCAACAAGTTGGGTAATTCTCTTGGAAATGCTTTGATCTGAAGAAATGGACATTTTACACAATTCCCATGGAGAAGGAAGAAAACAGGTCCAAATGCGTTATCAATAAGCAGGACATTTGGACCCTGTGATCGGAAATGGAGAAGACACAGTGAGCTCTTGGGTTCAGATGTTCAGTTCAATATGTGAAGGAGATGATGAACGGGCCCTGGCAGAACGCTCGCTCCTTCTAGATGACTGTAGGACTGTAGAAGGGCAGGCTTAGAGCCAAGTTGGATCTCAAGTCCACCTGAAGTGGTCAAGTTCACTGTCTATGATTGTCAGGGAACAGAGGTAGGAAGGAACATTCTCAAGTGTCACCCTTGGAGCTGCCCCTTGTGGAAAGAGCCATGTCCTATTTTTGTCTTCTAGCACAGGTCTGGCCCCTCGTAGATAGGAACACCTATTCGTTGAAATGAAGTGGCTTTTAGGGACCCAAAGGCATTTTCCTACATTGAAATCAGGTGACATCTAGAGAACTAGACTTAACCAGGGCAGTTTTGCGGGGATGGGAAGAGAGTGCCTGGGAGCAGTCAGGAGGGAGTTGTGTCTGTCACAAAGCCATTGGATGGCTGTTCCGAAAATGGGTCATGAAGGTGCCCTCAGTGGGAGGGAGGAACACGGGACAGAAATGTCACCGACCTCATAATTTTGTTGAAATCTGGTCCTGCTTTCCTCAGCCCATCCTTCTAAAGCCTATTTCCTAGAGCAAAAACTGCAGGTTTAATACCCCAACTCCAAATCCCTCGATTAACTCAGGCTCCTATGGGATCCCACCTATCAGAGGTAAAAGACAGAATGAATTCAGTCTTCTTTAAAATCATCATCTGACTTCCTTTTGACCTGTTTCCTGATTTCTAATTTAGTCAAATAAACCCACATACCTTAAAACCATGCCCTGCATCCCACAGGTGCCTAAACTCATTTTAAGTACCTTTGGAAGGGGGAAAGGAGCTCCCCCAGCCTGGCTGGCTTCCTGCACATGAGCACCTTTTTTTCTTTGGACTGGAGAGGGGGCATCTCTCCTGTCTGCCATTAGGAAGATGAAGGAAGCAGGGGGAACATAAGAGCCAAGGAAGTTGACCGACAGCCTCATTTCAGGTAGAGGCACCTGTAGCACAGGGAGAGAAGGGCCTCAGATCACATCAAACAGTGGCAATGTTGGGGTTAGACAGGGTTCTTTGACCCCTGGACAGCAGCACACTGGTTGCATCAGCTCCTGGCTGCCTGGTAGAATGGGCTTATATCTTTTCTTGGTTAAAGAAAAACTCCAGATTTCCCAACCTTAAGCAGTAATCTTATTTTTTTGGGGGGGGGGGGTTCAATATAGATGTTAAATGGTTTAAGTTACAGTAGTTTGTAGGGATTAATTTGGAAGATCCCCTCTGTGTGTGTGTTTGTGTGTATATGTATGTGTATGCATGTCTGTCTGCCTCTATGCCTGCGTGCATGTGTGCCTGTGTGTGTGTGTGTGTGTGTGTGTGTGTGTGTGTATTTTGGCCAGGGTTGGGAGGTCACTGGGGTTGGGGAGGAAGGAGGAATGGCAGGGCTAATCTCTAGTATCAGAGGGCCAGGCCCATCCTCCTGAGCAGCTGCCCTGCCCACACACCCAGGAGGACCCGCCCAGCCCCTCCAGACTGGCTGGGGTGTGGACTGCAGTGAGATCACCACTGCCCTCTGCTGTACTGAGAGGTGAATGCTGCTGACGTGCCCGCCTCACCTTGTCCCCGAGGGGGATAGGGACGTGGAGATAAAATAAAAGGCCCCACCACTCGTTGTGAGGCTCAGCTGATCCATCCATCTTGGGGTCATGCCACCTTTGCAGTTCTTAGCTGCAGGAGGTGAAGCAAAAGCACCTGGTGCTTGGATGTAGGTGCCTGATTGTGGGTCAGAGGTAGTCATTGTCCCAAGGCTTTCCCAGGCAGGGTCTGCAGATGCGGGGATTGTTCTAGCAAAGCTTGCACTGCATTTGTTATCATCCTGGCTCCACTGGGGTCAACATTCAGAATTCTTCCAGTGCTACTCAGGTTGGATACTCTTGGGTCAATCCTTTCACCTCTGCAAACACAGTGCCCTGGGGAAGAAGCTCAAGTACTGCTTCCAGATAAGAATACCCCACAGTTGCATAGCGCATTATAGTTTGTCAACTGTGTTCCCATTAGATGTCTCAGTTGCTCTCCACAAACCTGAGAGTTAAATAGAGCAGCAATTATTATTCTTATTTAACAGATGGGGAAACTGAGGTACAGAAGGTTTGTCACTCTCTGACTGACTTGGAGGTGATTAGCTAAGACATAAGATGTATCTCCAGATGGAATGAAGTCTATCAGGCTTTAGATTAAAACAAATTGAGCTACAAGATAGTTAATGCCAAGTAAAACATGCAGTAATCAATCAGCTATTACAAGGGGAAAATTCATAGCAGTGCTGTCTAGCCACTTTCTAACAGCTCTGGAACCTCAGTTTACAGCTTAGCCCCTGAGTTCCGGAGCATATCCATTTTTAACAGAATCACCACAGTCTCATGGGTTGGTAACTAAGAGCTAACAGCTTTCCTTTCAGTAATTAAATTGATTATAGCTTTTCGGTCTTAAGTTTTAAAAATAACTTCTCTACCTTGTTTTTTCCTCCTAATATGTTTGTAATGCAGGGGCAGTAGTTGCTATTGCTTGCATTTTGCTGATGCAGAAACTAAGGTCTGAAGAACTTTCATACCTTTATGCAATCAATGTTTGCTCAGGTGTTTACTCTGTGCCAGTCACTCTGCGTCAGTCACTCTATTAGTTCAGCGATTACAGTAAACAAAATGGCTATGGTCCTGGGTTTCATGAAACTCACAGCCAAGTTGAGGGGGAGACAAATAGATAAATATCTCCTGTAATAGATGATGCTGTACATGGGATGAGTGCCATGAAATTGAACCCGACACTCTGAGCACAAATGGCTGGGAACCTCACCTAGCTGAGGTTTAGGGGAAGCTTTCCTGAGGTCAGCTGGTTAAGTGGAGTTGGCCCAGCATGTGAGAGTGAAACCTGGGGCGCAGAGTGGTCCAGGCAGTGTGAAGAAGGAAGTTGCTTGGGACATCCATGGAACTGAGAGAAAGCCAACCTAGCTAGACCTCAGAGAGCAAAGGGTAGAATGGTCCAAGGTGAGGTTTGGTGAGGTCTGTAGAGCAGAGGTTAATCTCTGAGCCCAGTCCCACAGCTAGTTAGAGGCAAAGTGAGCACTAGAATTGTGTGTCCTTTCTGCCAAGGCTTTAATCTCTACCTTGCTTTTCTTCCCCGATTCTTCTCCCACTGTCTATGCAAACCTAATTGCCTTGATTTTCCAGGACCCCAGCTCCTCCTCCTCTGTGTCATTGCTCCTGCTGTCCTCTCCATCTGGTTTGCCTGTATCTGTATCTCCACATGTCAAAAATTCTACTGATCCTTTAAGCCAAGGATTATAAACACAAATTTGTCAGCAGGTGAGCTCTAATGGCCTAATATATTATCAAGTGGTGGGGAGTTGGCAAACCGCAGAAGGCATGCCCCCGTCATGTGTGAGCCCAGTGCTATACAGTGGAACTTTTTATAATGATGGAAATGTTCTATATCTGCACTGTCCAATATGGTAGCCACTAGTCATATGTGGATAGTGTGACTGAGCAATTTTTAATTTATTAAATTTTAGTTAATTTAAATTTAAACTTAAATAATAGCCACATGTGCCTAGTGGGCTATCATATTGGACAATGCACCTCTAGCCACTTGTTTCCATTCTGGAGTGAGGGCCCAATATTGCCAGATTATTCTAATTATTCCAGTTTTTTAAGAGAAGCCAGATCTCTGGATTGTTATTTGAAATCTTCTGGTTTTTAAATGTTGGCAATAAATTTAAATTTTAAAGATACTCTGTGGTGACTCCCACCTCGAGGAAGATGGAATAGAGAGACTCTTCACTATTGCTCCTGCAAAGTACAGCTAAAAACCTGGACACTATATATAACACAAGCATAAGAAGGTTCTGAACAGTGGAAGAAGACAGATTGGCTAGGGATGTTGGGACCCAAGGAGAGACACAGTGGTGAGGTTTTTGGTTTTCTTTATATGTCGTATGTCCCAGGTTTGAAACTGAAGAATTCAGCAACCCAGAAACACCAGTGAGCACAAACAAAGCCCCAACAAAAGCTTGCTCTCTGTGGCTAACATACAGGGAAAAAGACAGCCTAACAAAAAGAAATATTTTTAGACAATAACCAACCTACACTTCAGCCAAACACCATGGAAAAAACTATGGGCCCAACCCCAACACATGCCAACACAGGCCAAGTGAGGAGCCTTGACTATCACCCTCCTCAGGTGGTAATGAGGCACCCAACGTCCCTGCTGGGGCGGTGTCAGAGAGGGCTGAGTAGAGGACTGAAATGTGCATCGCTGTGATCTGGTAACCAGCTGTTACCCCTCTTCCCTTCTGCAACCATGGTGTCAGTGGAGACCACTTAGGAAGTGTGGGAGCTTGGACTTCCAGTTATACCTGGCAGTAATGAGGCTTCCCTTCCCTCCCCGCTGGAGTGGTACCAGAGGAGTTTTAGTGGAGATTCAGGACTTCCACCATCACCCAACAGTAATGAGGCCATGCCACCTCATTGGTGACCTCATTGGTCCCCTCAGTGGGGACCATCTGGGGAGCCAGAGCTCCTGCCACTGCCCAGTTGTCACCATAGCTCCCTCATCACCAACATCACTTTGGCTGTCAACAAGGGCTGAGTGGGAAACCTGGCTTTTTACCTCTGTCTGGCAGTAACAAACAGGCACCATCCCTTTTCCTGCTGGGGTGGCGTCAGAGAAAGCCAGATAAAACATAAGGTTTTCATAAGATCCAGACTCTCATAACTTACTACAAAATTGTCCAGGTTTCAATACAAAATCACTTGTCACACCAAGAGCCAGGAGGATCTCAAACTGAGCGAAAATCTTGAAAGGAGCTAGAGAATGTTACCTTACTTAGGGGAAAACAAATGAAATGATGGCAGATTTCTCATTTAAACCATGGAGGCCAGAAGAAAGTGGCACAGTATTTTTTTTCCCCAAATACTGAAAGAAAAGAACTCTCAACCTGGAATCTGATACCCAGTGAAAATATCCTTCAGGACTGAAGGGGAAAAGCAAGACATTCTCAAATGAAGGAAATTTAAGAGAATCTGTTGCCAGTGAATTGAAGAGGAAATCACAAGTGGCATTAAGTGCTCTGGGAGGGTGTTCAGAGCAAAAATACCCAGGAATACTTTAAGCAGCCAAGACTGCTTCCCTTAGAAATGATACTTAAAAAGAAGTTGAGAAATAATTTCATCTGGGTGAGGAGCAAGGAAAATTCTAGAAAGCTGAAAACACAGCTTATGAGGAAACTCTGTAAAGTAAGGTTAGACATGTTAAATAAATGGCTGAGTGGGAGGAAGTATTTAATGGTCATCTTCAAGGATATCTGAGATATTTTATTTTATTTTACGATATATGATGTAATCATGAAAAAATTATCCCTGGTATAAGTGTGATTTTTTTTCTAGTCCACTTAAAAAGTAGTAATATTCTTCTGGTGAAATACCCAAAGTCTAAGAGAAGCATAGAATGATTAAATGATTTGCCTCAGGTACCACTGACAGCAGAAGAGTGAAGACTAGAATACATCTTTTCATCCTTAATCCACTGTGCTTTTCATTAGCAGTGGAGTCACCATGTTTCAGCTCCTTGGACAAGCTTAACATGCAGCAAGATGGGCTTAAATTAGATGAGAAGATTTTTTCCTATAAGTGACAGTTGTGAGAGAATGAATCTAGCTGGACAACTTCTCTAAATATTTAAGATTGGGGTTCTGGGCTTTCAGGATTGTATGTTATATTTTACTTGGAGGCAGGAAGAGGAGCTGGTCTTTAGAAGAATCTTTAACTTTGGATATGATTGCAAGACAGTTTTAGAGATAGAATGTTGGAGTAAATTGTACTGAAAATCTTCCCTTTACCTCTTCAGGTGCATTAGCCATCATTCTCTGACTCAGGAGAGTGATCTGCTAGGACTAACTCTCAGAGCTTCCTTGTCCTCTGGCCAATGGGGAACCTTGGTAGGAAATGTTGAAGGAGGGAGAAAAGCAAAGTCAGGGTATCTATTCCTGCATTTCTCTCTCTCTGGTTTCACCATAGATTGGCTGCTACCTTCCACTGAAAACCACAGCTCCTGTCATGTGGTCCTTTCTGCACAGTGGTTCTCTGCTTCTCTGACCCATGACTGGACCCCCTTCCCACACCTGAAGGCCTGGGAGTGACAATTGCCCTGCTACTACTGGCTCTGGGGTACTGCACTATTTCTTACGGTTTCTCTACACCTTGGTTGCAACTGTGTAAATAGTTCCTTTATGAAACTATCTCCAACTTATCATGACATGTGTGGGTATGCCATCTATTTCCCTTCAGTACTCTGACTGATACACTTGTCCAAATAGGTGAAAGTGCCCAGTGACCGTACTGGAAAGGCTAGAACTTTTAGCGAGGGTATCACCAACTGCAAAGTAAGTTTAATGCTCTTCCCTTTGTGAAGCTGAGAACTTCTGGAGAAGACACTTCAAGAAGGCAGAGTATAATGTTCTAAAACAAAAATTGGCCAACTTTTGGGCAGAAAATTTCTCCATTAAAAAAAACTCTCAAAACAAATCTCAGCCATCTGAGCTCCATTGTCAAGGTTTACCAATCAGACTATAAATCAACAACCAATAACTGTCCTTATCACTCCTAAACACTTAGCAATAGTCATCAGTAAGGAGAATGATAAGAACCTCCTCCATATTTGGGGGGAATTTGGAAGACTAGAACTACTCTAGAATCAGGATCCTGAGCTCTGCCTGGACATATGCGGTCCCAGCAAGTAGGCTTCTTAATTTCTCTGAACCTTCATTCACGCATTTGTGAAACATGGGGATTGGGCAAATGATTCTTAAACTCTCTTTTAGCTCTTACGCTCTATGTGATTATGAGGAGGTGGAAGGTAGGATAGAGTGTGGTGTGTGGATGGGGAGGAAGGAGGAGTATAGTGTGTGGGCAGGGAGGACTGGAGAGTGTGGTGGATAAGGACTTTGTCTTTAGGTCCAGACACTGAGGTAAAGAATGGTGCTGAAAAGTCAGTGTTAAAAAGGATACATTTGGGATGCAACTTGGGATAGTCCTTGATGAGGCAGAGCCAAGAATTGATGACATCTCCAAGGGGAAAATGGTGCCACTTTCATTTCAACTAATACTGGGACCAGAACTAAGTAATAATTATTTACTAATCCATGTGGGAGATATAAGGAAGAGTTTAGTGACTCAAGGATTGGGGACCGGGCTCCTGCCAGTATAGTTATTTAAACTTGGCAAGTCTTTTTCCTCTTTAAGTTCTTGGGTTGGACTAAATAATACTAAATAACCTGTAAGGCCACTTTCAGTTCTAAAATCCTAAAAGCCCATAATACAAAGTATATGTTCCCAAGTAGTTTGTGACCTAACAGAGTAGTAAGACTCAGATTCATGTAATGCAAGAGGTGGCAAGAGGGATTGGGACCAAGGGAAGAATATGGGTAGTGGTACAATAGTCTCCATCATTCTATCCCTCGGCCTTATTTTTAGGGTCAGATGCTATCCTCCTCCAGTTCTCCATCACTTTGGGAGAACAGAGTTGCATACTTGAAAAACGCATTTTACTTTGGTCATCCTAGTTATTCACTGCAGCTATTCACAAATATTCCAGTACTCTTTCCTGTCCAGGGCAGATTCAGGTTTTGTGGGGCCTAAAGCTTATACAAGATACAAAAATATATCTTTACAAATTGTGCAAAGCACATGACCATGTAAACATATTACTCTGGCCTCTCCTGGGGACTTGAGAGGGCCCTGTGCAAATGAGGGGACTGAAACTAAGCTTCACTAGTTTCATGAACAAAGGTACATCCATCTTTGATCCAGGCTCATGGAAGAACTGCACTTCTTCTATCTTTTGAAGTTAGGTGTGGCATATGACTTGATTAGAGAATGAAATGTGAGCAGAAGTGAAGTGTGTCACTTCCAAGTGGAAGATTTAAGAGCCTGTGCACGCTTCACCACATCCCTGTCCCACTGGCCCGGGGACTATGGAAGCAGCTGTCAGCACAGAGCCCCCTGTCACCTGGGTCTCTAGGACTATGAGGAGTGGAGCCCCACTGCCATGGAGAATGCCCTATAAATTAAATAGACTTTTTGGCATTAAACTGAGATTTTGGGGGATTGTTTGTTACTACAGCATACCTTAGTGAAGCTTGACAGAAACAATGCTTTATGAAGTGCTTTCACAGGCAAAGCCTCAATTCTTTCTGGGAGGAACATGGACACTTCTCGTCCCCATTTTTCAGGTGAAAGTCTGAGGCTCAGAAAGGTTAGGTACCTTCAAGGAAGGTCAGTAAGTAAGTAGGTGGCAGACCTGAACTGGAGCTCAGACATTTATTTTTTTAACATCTTTATTGGAGTATAGAACCCAGACATTTTGACTCTCAGGCTTTATTCTGTCCACGATGGGACATTGTCTCCGCAGTGGTTGATGCAGTTCATTTCTGTGGCATCTACATTCTTCATTTTCTCCATTCCTCCTCCTGTGAACCCTGCAGAAGCCAAGGCTTCCACTGGAGGCAAATGCCTCAGATCCTTCTTGTCCTGGTCTCTATAGGGCTCCATTCTCATCAAGGTCAGATGAAAATTCCTAGAGAAGGGTCACAAGAGAAGAGAACCCTTTCTAGAGTGCAGATAGATTAGAAATGTGAGCATTTTGAATATAGAAAAATCTTGATAGTCACAAAGACATTTCTCTTATCTATTTACAGAGTGTAACTTATACTTGCATATAGTACTGTATCAAGCCTTTCCTAAAACACACACACACACACACACACACATGCATGCACACACAGACTTACATGGGAAATTGGATTTAGGTAAACTGTAATAATTTAACTGGGTTTAAGGGAACACGCCTTGGTTTGAACTCTTAGTGGTCACTAAAACATCTGTTAAGTGAGTGAATGGGATGGTTTTGACTTGGGGAGAAGAGGTATGTCTTAGTCCATTCAGGCTGCTATAACAAGATACCACAGACTGGGAGGGTTATAAACAACAGAAAATTATTTATCACAGTTGTAGAGGCTGGATGTCCAAGATCAGGGTACCAGCATGGTTGTGTTCTAGTGAAGCCCCTTCCCCGGGTTGCAGATTGCCTGCTTCTGGCTGTGTCCTTACATGGTGGAAGGGACAAGGGAGCCTTCTTGGGCAGCTTTCATAAGGGCAAAAATCCCATTCATGGCCTCTCCCCTCATGACCTAATCATCTCCCAAAGGCCTTGTCTCATAATACCATGACCTTGGGAATTGGGTTTCAACATATCAGTTTTGGGGGGACACAAACATTCAGACCATTGCAACGTAATTTAGGACAAGAGTCGCTTCCCTGGAAGTGTAATACAAGCCTTCAGGTGTACATCCTGTTCTAATGACAAGGTAGGGGGGAACCAGAGAGGGGAGAAGGAACAGGACCCCCATTTGTCTGAAGGGTGGTTAATACAGGGCACCGATCGAAACACCTCAGTAAACAGCACACATAGCTGCCCGGATCATTTGGGAGGAGATCAATAGGCTTGAGCTGAAATGAGGACCATGTGAAAAGCCAAGAAATATTGCCTGGAGAATTGCATTAGACAGCATTACACTCGATAAAGTTTAGTCTTGTCAGCTACTTGCCCTGCCTTTGCTTCAGGAAGATTCTTTCTTAGATTGGAATTGGTGTGGCTGGGGAAGGCTATTAGCTGTATGTAGACTTCTGCTTTGTGAACATTGGATGGAAC
The DNA here is from genome assembly GCF_965194805.1 of Balaenoptera borealis. NCBI lineage: Eukaryota > Metazoa > Chordata > Mammalia > Artiodactyla > Balaenopteridae > Balaenoptera > Balaenoptera borealis. The sequence continues at coordinate 27,651,002 of NC_138878.1, read as the reverse complement.
CCTGTAAACTCTCAGGGGGGTCTTAGAAATCCCTTCGCTCACAGGTGGGAACTTGATGGTCCAGGACTTACTAGAAGAGGTATTACTGTTGGCTCAGTTTCCCTCTCTCTTCCCCTTCCTCTCTCTCTCCATTCTCTCTGTCCCTGTATCTGTCTGTCACACACATGTGTGCATGCGTGCATGCACACACACACACACACACACACACACACACACAATTTTTTTTCTTTTTCCTGTTTTTCTCTTTTATCCCTGGAGCCCTATCATTAGGTGAGACTTGCCACACCCAGTCTTGTTAAAGCATTGTCCATGGCAACCTATGTAATATGAAACACAAAACTAGACCAAAAGTTAAAACTCAAGGAAAACTGAATTTTTCTTCCCACTACACTACCCTGCTCAAAAAACTCAACAACAAATCCAAATAACTTTTCAGTAATAGAATAACATCCCCATCATCCAGAATAATTAGAAAAAATATAATATTCTGTTAAAAGAGGACTGTCATATATACTGTACACAGATTGCCAATGTCCAGATAATTATACTACAGTGAAATCTGCTGTATAAAAATCCTAGGACTGCTTCTCATGATTCAGAAGGCCCGTCACATAGGGCCTTGTTACATTATTATGAGTAATTCTCATTATTTAGGACTCCAACTGGGCAAATACAGGGGGCTGAGCTGAACCTTTGCTGACACTGGGCTCCCGGGGAAAATTTATGTATAATCTGTCTGATGTAAGCTTGATTTCTTTGACATTTATCTCTTTCATGAAAGTAAAAGGCTGAGAAAAAATGTCTGTTTATTTTAGCTTTATTTTTGCTTGGGTTCTGAGAAGCAGGAGACTTATAATCCTTTGAGCTTCCTACCATCTTCCCAATGATTTTCTCATCCATGATTTCACTCTATTGTTCTAGCCTGTCTGTGTGCCTGGAAAGAGGCAATTAGCATCATCCCTACACTACGAATTGGAAAGCAGAGCTCCTGTCATAAGGGAAAAGTGTTTCCCAGGTCCCCCCTCCCCACTTCCCCCTCCCCCTTCCCTCCATGCTCTCCTTGGTCCTCTAAGCTGGGACTCCTCTGTATCCTCACCCATTGCTTTGCCATCAAGAGCACAGTGGTACAGAGACATCCTTCCTTCTTCCACGTTCTGTATCATGTGTCCCAACCCTCTGCCACTTGGGCAAATGGTTTGCAACCTTGGGAGCTCTTTCTAAAGAGGAAACACAGTGTAAGCGGAAGAAGCACTAAGCCAGGAGTTGGGAAATCAAGACTCAAATCCTGGCTTCACCTGGAACTTCTCAGCCTTTACCAAGGACAATTTATCTAAATCCCCTGAGCTTTAGTTTCCTCATCTGTAAAATGGGCTTAGTAATCCTTCCCACTATTCTCACCAAGTTCTTTTTTTTTTTTTTTTTTCCTCACCAAGTTCTGATGCAGAATGAATGAGCTACTTGGCAGGGAAGCCTGTGCAGGGCCATCTGGATGAAAGACCTTGGTCTTCATCTGTCCCTGGGATCCCCTTTATGGAGTTTCAGTGAGTGTCAGGCCCTGGTGAAGAGGTGTTGAGAGCTTAGTCTAAAGTTGGGCATTTTGCAGGCACTCAGCTGCCTGAGTAATGAAGGGTTTGTGAAGAACTCCCTCTCAGTTGAGGTTCAAGTTCATCTCTCGTTGGGGGGCTGGTGAGGCATGGAGGTCAGTCAGTATCCCTGAGAAACTGACCTGAACCTCTTGCCACTCACTCCCGTCACTCACTCTGACTCTGCAAGTGTCCAGGCCTCGCTTATAGATGCAGCATCTGGAAACACAAGAGGTGTGATTTCAGAGCCTTCAAAGAGTGCTTCTGTTTATGTTTATCTCTCTGTCTTATCTGAATTCTATTATCAACCTCACCACTGTCCTAAAGAACTTTCTGAGATGGTGGAAATGTTCTCCAGTTGAGCTGTCCAATACAGCAACCACTAGCTGCATGTAGCTACTGAATACTTGAAATGTGGCTAGTATGACTGAAGAACTGAATTTTTAACTTTATTTAATTTTAATTAATTTAAATAGCCACATGTGGACATGCAGATTAAAGTGTTTCTCCTTTTCATTAAGGCACTGTGTCCAGAAGACCCCTGTTAAATTGCTTATGTATTATTATTATTTTTAAGTGAGGCCATATGGCCAAAGATGAGGTTCTGGCATGTGTATGGGGACGGAGGAAGGGAGAGGAGAGGAAACTTGCCAGGAAGGCCAGCTTGCTGGGCTCCCAAGAGGCCTCCAGAAGAACATCTGGCTCTCGGTCTTGCAGGCTCAGAAACTAGATTTTTCAGGGCACGGAGAATCAGACTGATCTTCAGAGGTGTGAGCCCTTTAATCAATCTCCCAAAACTGATGCAATCAATCAGAAAACAAGCATGTGGAAGTGCAAGGAAACCAGTACCCACCCATCCCTGGGGGCATTAAGAGGGGCTAGTAGTTTTCTACATGGAAACAGGAGTCTAAAGAGGAGGTGGTTTGGTGAGCATGAACCCAGAGCAGGTAGCATAAGATGATTCAAATGGTTGATGGGCTATTTCCTCATTGCATGGTGGATCTTATCTGTCCGGGGAATGTTTCTGACTATAGTTCTCCCTTCCTGCATGGTGCTTGGTGATTATCGGCAGTTTTTGCTTCTGACTCTATTTTCTAAGCTTTTATGATTGACCAGCCCCACACCTATTTACACCTTCTTTCTTCAGTTGTGTCACACATACAGTCAGGTTCCTGTCCTGTATGGCACACCTGAGGGACATTTACCTCTTTCAGACAACTTAGCCTAACTCTGCTCTGCACAACTGTGGGCTGACTTCCGAGTTTAACTCTTAGAGGACAGTCTTATTTCCCTTATTTCCAAATTCTCAACTGACTGTATGTATTTCCTGTGAGGTGCAGCATACTGATTAGTTATTGATATCCATGTGTGTTCCTTTTGAAAAATAGCTTGATGTGGTCAGAGGCTGATAACAGAATTTGCTTATTGGGCCCAGACAGAAACTAAATGAGGGAAGCAGGCGTGATGGTGGGCTGATTGGTCTGGATGCCTTAGAAGTAGAGTGATGTAGCTTAGTTCAGGCTCTTTATAGCCATGCTAGAATGTGGGCCCAGAGTTGCTGGATCTTCTGATGTTTAAAGAGAGGTTGAATATCTGGATACTAATGTGAAATCTCCTGATTTTTCAAAGTTGGAAACTAATTCAGTTAAAACCCAACACTGGATATAAGCCTAACAAAACACATAATCAAATTGGATTTCACTCATGATCCGTATCTTGGAGTTTCTGGGTGTTGTGGGAAGTCCTGGCCTAGGAGTCCCCCCAGTTGGGTTCTAGTCTAAACCCTGCCTCTAAGTGACCATGAGGTTTTAGGGAAGGCACATCTCCTTGTTGCTCAGACTCCTCCTCTGTGATGTAAGAGTGTCAGGTGGGACGATATTTAAGGTTCCCTCTTGCTCTGTCTTAGTCGGCTAGAGCTGCCATAACAAAATACGACAGGCTAGGTGGCTTAAACAGCAGAAATTAATTTTCTTGCAGTTCTGGAGGCCAGAAGTCCAAGATCAAGTTGTTGGAAGGTTGGTTTCTCCTGAGACCTTTCTTCTTGGCTTGCATATGGCAGCCTTTACACTGTGTTCTGTTCTCACATGGCCTTTCCTCTGTGCATGTTCATCACTGGTGTCTCTTCTTCTTCTTATGAGGTCACCAGTCCTATTGGTTTAAGGCCCCACCCTTATGACCTCATTTAGCCTTAATTACCTCTCTACAGGCTCTATTTCCAAATACAGTCACCCTGAGGGTTGAGGCTTCATCATATGAATTTAGCGGTAGGGAGGCACAATTCAATCCATAACATGCTCTGAGAGTCTGTACTTTGTTGACAAGGTCACTGAGGCTAGGCCATGACTCTGACTCACCTGTCTTTCTTTTGCCCCTCCAGATCCACCCTCCAGCCCTGTACCTGGGGAGGCTGACCTCTGTGGATGACATCAGTGGGCTTCCTTGCTCTCTGACTATGGTTAGGCTCAACCGATGGGGAGGTTAAGAAGTAGATTAGAGGGAGAGAGAAGAATGAATTTGAGGTAGTTCCCCCCCAGCAACCTTACACTGAGGTTGCCATGGGCTGGCTGTGTCCCTTGACTGAAGGTCACTGCTCTTATCAGCCAGCTTCTCTGTCTCCAGGTTCCCCACTCCTTCCCTGGCCCTCAGACCTAAGGGTGGTAATACCCCTACTGTTACACACTCCAGGACATAGCACCACCCCTATGGCTTCCCTACAGCTTACCATACTCTTGAGAATAGTCCCTTCTTCACACTTTTCTCAAATCACCCAATTTGTGGTTGCTGGGACTCTGATACAACCAGAGTATGAAAGAAGTTCATCAGTGGATCATCTGTCCACCCCCTCCTTTTGCATCCTTACTCTCCTTGCTTCAGTTTCTGGACAGCTCAGCCTCAGCCAGAGGCTTGGCTGGCTTCCCAGGCCACACATTTATTCTCTAAGGTGAACCACATCATGACTCTTGCTCTCTGAGTGGGTTTGCTATTATCCCATCACAGTCCCTTTGGACAAGGAAAGAAAGGAAGGGTGGAAAATGCAGCCCCCTGCAGCTGGGCTCTGGGCTCTGCCTGGCTGAAGTGACATTAGCTCCTTGACCACTTGCCCCAAGCAGGTAGGCATTTCTTAAAGGGTTGTAGAATGTGTTTAGAATGAAATTTACCCTGTTTCCTCTCATGATCACAGACCTCTGGGAATAGATTAGGTTCCCTCTTTCATCTAAAATACCCACATTGACAACCTCCTCCCTGGTTTCAAAGTTCTTTCCACTAAAGTTTCAGGCATTGTGCTGGTTAGAGATATAGATGAATAGGACCAAGTTGGTAATACGTTCGCTATCCAGAGTGAAGGAAAGGAAGACAAATACACAGATGATAATTTAATACAAGATAGAGGCGGAGTAAAGTAAGCAGTATAAGAATTAGTCAAGGGACTTCCCTGGTGGTGCAGTGGTTAAGAACCTGCCTGCCAATGCAGGGGACACGGGTTCGAGCCCTGGTCCAGGAAGATCCCACATGCCACGGAGCAACTAAGCCCGTGCACCACAGCTACTGAGCCTGCGAGCCTAGAGCCCGTGCTCTGCATCAAGAGAAGCCACTGCAATGAGAAGACCGCGCACCGCATCGAAGAGTAGCCCCCTCTCACGGCAACTAGAGAAAGCCCGTGCACAGCAATGAAGACCCAACACAGCCAAAAAATAAATAAATAAAATAAATAAATTTATTAAAAAAAAAAAAAGAATAAGTCAAGTGCTAGAGGTTGGGTGTACAAGGACAGGAGAGTCGTTTAAAGCTGAGGGCCCCAGACTCAGGCTACCTGGGTTCAAAGCCTGCTTCACTACTCAATAGTTCTAACACACTGAGCAAGAAGCCCAACTTCTTAAACTTTGGTTTCCTAAAATGCAAAATACGGGTTGTAAGAGATTGATTTTGCTGGGAATAAATGATGTATAATGCCTATAATGTGCTCAGCCCAGTGCCTGGCATGTCCTAAGTGCTTGCTAAATGTTAGCTTTTACTGTTACTTAGCAAAGATTGTACAAAGGAATGGGTATGTGGTGACCTTGAAGAATGGGAGAATTTTATAAGAAGGGGGAGATCGTTCCAGAAGGACAAGGAACATGGATAAAGTTACAAGGATATCCTTGTTTAGAAATTATTAATGAATCCAGATGGCATATGGCAGGGGTAATTGTTAGGAAAAAGAGCAGGAAAAGCTTGCTGAAGCCATATCAAGAAGAATAACAGGATGAGGAGTTTGTATGTAACTTTGTAGCCAGTGAAGAGCCATTAAAAACAAGTATTTTAAGCAGGGCTCTGTTATGCTTAGGTAAACTTTAAGAAAGTTAATCTGGCAGCTTTGTATAATCTGGGTTGAAAGTGGAGAAAAAAGGTGGAAACGTAGGCACGAGGCTATTACTATTGTCCAGGGAAATAGTAATAATACACGTCTTAGGGAAAGTTAATAAATGATGGTCAAACTCCTAACAGCTAACAGAACTAGTTTTGCAGGAGACAGAGTGGCTGGAATCTGAAGTGCCTAGAGACACTCACAGTCAGGGGACAACTGGAAATTAAAAGGAGGCACTGAACAATCTTAATGTCAATCAATGGTAAAGTGACACTCACTACAAAATTCTGATGTTAACACATATTTTTTTCAGGAGCAAAACTACAGAACCCACATGTATTGCCAACAAGTAGCGCCGGCACTGAGGAGTCAAGAACTCTTAGAGAATGGGGTGGGGGAATGGGGAGTAGATGCACATGCTCTTGCGTGGGCAACCACATGGAGCAGCACGTGGCAGGAACCCAGGCAGCTGATGACTGTCAGCAAAGAGCACATCCACATGTTTGTTCAGTCCCCCCTCACAGCTCCTGCCCTGTTCTGACGAAGAAGCCTGCTAACATTTAGTCAGCGTTTTATTTAGAAAGATAGTGCCTTGGCTGGTATTTTCACTTGTAGGAGCTGGCTGTCCTAATGTAGTAGGAAATTGCCCTTGAAACCCACACACCAGGCCAAGGAACGTATAGGGTAGGGCCAGACTGTTTTTCCTGAGAAATGGATGGTTAGTCAAGAAATAACAGTCTTTAGAGTGGAGTCAGAACAAAGAGTCCTAAGCCCCCTGTACTCACGGAGGGAAGAAGGATCTATGAAGACTAATCAGCTGGGGACTTAACCATGTGACACCAAAAGGAAACCTAAGTCTCTAATCCAGCAAAACCTCTGAACACTTACATCCCTTTGATGAGCCTCCCGTCTGGTGGGGTGCACCTTCACGTAGAGTTGGAGAGGAGGATGATTTCCTTGTCATAGAAAGCCAGAGGTTGTCTAAGTGGCCAAGGTCCTTTTAAGAACTGTAGAGCCTTGCTCCATAGAGCAGGGCCACCTGGTGAGGCAGCTGTCAGCTAGGCTGGGAACACCTTCTCCAAAATGGCCGACCACAGGAGCTGTCCATGGTGCTGTAGTTTCCCTTGCTAGAGCCCATTGGACAGTTTCTATTAGCTGCTGTATAATAGGGGTTGTGCCAGGTACTTTACAAACATTGTGTCCTTTAATCCTCCTGGCAACCCTACAGGGTTAGTATTGTAATCAGCAGCCTTGTTTCTATAGACGAGGAAACTAATGCTCTGAGCTTCACTTTCTGCCTTGTCTAATTTGAATGGCCCGAATAACCATTTCAGACATCAGATTTGAGGACTTCTAGCCTAACAAAGAGAGCATATCTGTTTAACACCCTGTCTCTGGTCTGTGTCAAGATGGTGGTGGAGGAGCTCTACAACAAAGGCAACAGAGTTTATGTCACAGGGGATTCTTTAACGAGAAAGATTAAGAATCATAACCATATTTTAGACTATTGATTAGAAAAGAGTACAGGAACTTGAAAAGTGTTTGTCAAAAGAGAGGAAAAAACTAACCTACTAATCAGAGGAAAGCCAAACATGGGTTTTATGAAGATTAGCAAGTCCTTGTTACTCTTCAACAAGTTTCTGTTTTCTTTTCTTGGCTATAGGGTGAAAAAAAAAAAAAAAGTTTCCAAGACAGACAAGTTAGAGGGAAAATAAAGGCACACCCTTTATTATTGAAAGAAATCTTTGCTAGGGCAATTGAAACCATAATAAGGAAAATGCACATGACCTTTTTATGCCAAACATCTCTAAATCTCAGGACCTGATACAGTATTTGGGTTAGAGAAGGGGTTTTGCTCAAACTCTTAGTGCCATAAAAACTCAAGGAGAGAGAAGCACAGCATTTGAGCTAGGACTAGGACTGAAAACCAAGTCAGAGGTTCTTGACCTGAGTCCATAGACCCTGGGAGTGGGGGGAAAGAGGAAGGTTTATAAATGGGCTCCAGGGAATCTATGCATACCTTCAAAATGTAGGCAAAATGTTGTAATGGATGCATTTTACAGGGAGGGGTTGATAACTTCCAAGAGATTCTCAAAATGTCCAGGAATATCCATAAGGTAAAGAGCCACCAGTTTAGTCACTCCAGAAAGTTAAGCCTCAGTGAGCAAAGCATCTAATTATACCTACATATTTATGTATCTGGGTTTGAAATAAGCAGCACATTTAAGTATGGCATTTATGCTAATTCGAATTAATGCCTATGCTTGTATATTTTGGTAAAGACTTTTAGTTTTCTGGGAAACATGTCTAATTAAGTACAAATGGTGTGTCGTTCTTTTCAATTGGATTTATTCCTTAAGGGAGCCTATAAAGTGAGAGAAAATATCAGTCAGGATACATTTGACGAGAGCTTATGATGTGGGAAGGCTATCACTCACCTGCCTAAAATTCAATAAAGCTCCCTACACAAGACATTCACATTCTAGTACAATGCTGGAGGTCACTCTATGTCTCCATTTGTCACCAAGTGACCCATTAACGTTGCCGAGACAAGAAAGCAGGGCAAGCACCAAGTGTGGCTCGCTCTCCTTTTTTGCCCACTCAGCTAAGTTGCTTCTTAAACTCTGATTGCCATGTATTTTACTTAGCTTGAGTCAGGTAAGAATCAGGACTCAGCTGGATTTTTAAAGCCCACAGATTCAACCTGGAGGAAGAATGCTTGAGTGCATATAAAATTCTCCTCTTCCTGCACTCCAGTCCTCCATCTTTTCTTGACTCTTACTATATGGGGATTTAAAAAGCACAGTGTGTGTGTGTTATGTGTGAGGTGTGTGGCAACACCGTCCACGAAGAACATTTGATTTCTGTCAAGTGTCTTTGACAGCTCAGTGAGCTGACATAACCCAGAAAACATATGCAGTTATTTTGGGCAGGGCTGCAAAGCAAGTCTAGTTTAGTTATCTCAGAGTTTCTCCTGAAAAGAGCTAACCTTAGTGAAGACGAATAGGATGTCATTAATGTCCTGTGGTCCATGGGGTCCCAGAAGATTTGGATACCTAGAAAGGTGACAGGTGTAAAGGACCCAAACGCTCCAGCAACATCATTTCATGTTAGGACAGAGGAAGGTATGAACTGGAGGCAGCTAGGACCTGAAATGAGCCCAGTCCTGTGGAATGAAGCAGGCCTGAGGGCTGCAGATCAGGATTTTCAAAAGGCATGGGAGCCATGGTGGCCCACATCTCAATGGGCCCCAGGGTGTCAGAGTCTTAGCACTGGGAGGGACCATGGAGGCCGTCCAGGTCAGCCACCACAGGGATCATGTGTATAATCCAAGTCCGAACCGGCACTGGAACCAAATGTCTTGACTGTCTAGTCATTGCTTTTGTCAGTGCGCTGCACATATCAGGTCCTACTCCCAACTCTCCCACTTTTTACTCCCCTTCCTCAACCCAGGGGGATGAGGCCAGGAGCTGTTCATGACTTGTGTAGTTCCACAGTGGGAAGGACCTGGAAAAGTTATTCTTTTTGGCTGGCCACAGGCTACTAGGAGGCCAGCAGGTGTGAAACCAGCTCAATTTTATGGTTATCCTGGTGCCCACAGAAACTCCGACAGCAGTAAAATAGCAAACATGGAGCATATGCCAGGAACTGCTCTAATGCTTCATATGAGTGATATCATTTAATCATCCCAACATCCCCATGTGGTGAGAACTGTTACTCTGCCTGTTTTACAGATGAGGAAACCTGTGAACAGAGAGGTTAAGTAATGTGCCTCTCGTTAAGTAATAGCAAGAGGCAGAGGGGGGATTTGAACCCAGACAGTCAGGCTTCAGTGTCTTGGCCATTATTTCTTGGCTCTCAGCCACTACTTCTTTCTTTTTTTTTTTTTTTAACATCTTTATTGGAGTATAATTGCTTTACAATGGTGTGTTAGTTTCTGCTTTATAACAAAATGAATCAGCTATACATATACATATATCCCCATATCTCTTTCCTCTTGTGTCTCCCTCCCTCCCACCCTCCTTATCCCATCCCTCTAGGTGGTCACAAAGCACCGAGCTGATCTCCCTGTGCTATGCAGCTGCTTCCCACTAGCTATCGATTTTACATTTGGTAGTGTATATATGTCCATGCCACTCTCTCACCCTGTCCCAGCTTACCCTTCCCCCTCCCCGTGTCCTCAAGTCCATTCTCTAGTAGGTCTGCGACTTTGTTCCCATCCTGCCCCTAGGTTCTTCATGAACGTTTTTTTTTTTTTTTTAGATTCCATATATATGTGTTAGCATATGGTATTTGTTTTTCTCTTTCTGACTTACTTCACTCTGTATGACAGACTCTGGGTCCATCCACCTCACTACAAATAACTCAATTTCGTTTCTTTTTATGGCTGAGTAATATTCCATTGTATATATGTGCCACATCTTCTTTATCCATTCATCTGTCAATGGACACGTAGGTTGCTTCCATTTCCTGGCTATTGTACATAGAGCTGCAATGAACATTGTGGTATATGACTCTTTTTGAATTATGGTTTCTCAGGGTATATGCCCAGCAGTGGGATTGCTGGGTTGTATGGTAGTTCTATTTTTAGTTTTTTAAGGAACCTCCATACTGTTCTCCATAGTGGCTGTATCAATTTACATTCCCACCAACAGTGCAAGAGGGTTGCCTTTTCTCCACACCCTTTCCAGCATTTATTGTTTGTAGATTTTTTTGATGATGGCCATTCTGACTGGTGTGAGGTGATACCTCACTGTAGTTTTGATTTACATTTCTCTAATGATTAATGATGTTGAGCATTCTTTCATGTGTTTGTTGGCAATCTTTATATCTTCTTTGGAGAAGTGTCTATTTAGGTATTCTGCCCATTTTTTGATTGGATTGTCTGTTTTTTTGACATTGAGCTGTATGAGCTGCTTGTAAATTTTGGAGATTAATCCTTTGTCAGTTGCTTCATTTGCAAATATTTTCTCCCATTCTGAGGGTTGTCTTTTCATCTTGTTTATGGTTTCCTTTGCTGTGCAAAAGCTTTGAAGTTTCATTAGGTCCCATTTGTTAATTTTTGTTTTTATTTCCATTTTTCTAGCAGGTGGGTCAAAAAGGGTCTTGCTGTGATTTATGTCAAAGAGTGTTCTGCCTATGTTTTCCTCTAAGAGTTTTATAGTGTCTGACCTTACATTTAGATCTTTAATCCATTTTGAGTTTATTTTTGTCAATTGGTAAAAGTGGGGTGTTAAAGTCCCGTACTATGATTGTGTTACTGTCGATTTCCCCTTTTATGGCTGTTAGCATTTGCCTTATGTATTGAGGTGCTCCTATGTTGGGTGCATAAATATTTACAATTGTTGTATCTTCTTCTTGGATTGATCCCTTGATCATTATATAGTGTCCTTCTTTGTCTCTTGTAATAGTCTTTATTTTAAAGTCTATTTTGTCTGATATGAGAATTGCTACTCCAGCTTTCTTTTGATTTCCATTTGCATGGAATATCTTTTCCCATCCCCTCACTTTCAGTCTGTATGTGTCCCTAGGTCTGAAGTGGGCCTCTTGTAGGCAGCATATATACGGGTCTTGTTTTTGTATCCATTCAGCCAGTCTGTGTCTTTTGGTTGGAGCATTTAATCCATTTACATTTAAGGTAATTATTGATATGTATGTTCCTATTACCATTTTCTTAATTGTTTTGGGTTTGTTATTGTAGGTCTTTTCCTTCTCTTGTGTCTCCTGCCTAGAGAAGTTCCTTTAGCATTTGTTGTAAAGCTGGTTTGGTGGTGCTGAATTCTCTTAGCTTTTGCTTGTCTGTAAAGCTTTTAATTTCTCCATCAAATCTGAATGAGATCCTTGCTGGGTAAAGTAATCTTGATTGTAGCTTTTTCCCTTTCATCACTTTAAATGTGTCCTGCCACTCCCTTCTGGCTTGCAGAGTTTCTGCTGAAAGATCAGCTGTTAACTTTATGGGGATTCCCTTGTATGTTATTTATTGTTTTTCCCTTGCTGCTTTTAATATTTTTTCTTTGTATTTAATTTTTGATAGTTTGATTAATATGTGTCTTGGCATATTTCTCCTTGGATTTATCCTGTATGGGACTCTCTGTGCTTCCTGGACTTGATTAACTATTTCCTTTCCCATATTAGGGAAGTTTTCAACTATAATCTCTTCAAATATTTTCTCAGTCCCTTTCTTTTTCTCTTCTTCTTCTGGAACACCTATAATTCGAATGTTGGTACATTTAATGTTGTCCCAGAGGTCTCTGAGACTGTCCTCAATTCTTTTCATTCTTTTTTTCTTTATTCTGCTCTGCAGTAGTTATTTCCACTATTTTATCTTCCAGGTCACTTATCCGTTCTTCTGCCTCAGTTGTTCTGCTATTGATTCCTTCTAGAGAATTTTTAATTTCATTTATTGTGTTCTTCATCACTGTTCATTTGCTTTTTATTTCTTCTAGGTCCTTGTTAAACGTTTCTTGTATTTTCTCCATTCTATTTCCAAGATTTTGGATCATCTTTACTATCATTACTCTGAATTCTTTTTCAGGTAGACTGCCTATTTCCTCTTCATTTGTTTTGTCTGGTGGGGTTTTACCTTGCTCCTTCATCTGCTGTGTGTTTCCCTGTCTTATCATTTGGCTTAACTTACTGTGTTTGGGGTCTCCTTTTCACAGGCTGCAGGTTCGTAGTTCCCATTGTTTTTGGTGTCTGTCCCCAGTGGCTAAGGTTGGTTCAGTGGGTTGTGTAGGCTTCCTGGTAGAGGGGACTAGTGCCTGTGTTCTGGTGGATGAGGCTGGATCTTGTCTCTCTGGTGGACAGGCCCACATCCGGTGGTGTGTTTTGGGGTGTCTGTGACCTTATTATGATTTTAGGCAGCCTTTCTGGTAATGGGTGGGGTTGTGTTCCTGTCTTGCTAGCTGTTTGGCCTAGGATGTCCAGCACTGTAGCTTGCTGGTCGTTGAGTGGAGCTGGGTCTTGGCGTTGAGATGGAGATCTCTGGGAGACTTTTGTCATTTGATATTATGTGGAGCTGGGAGGTCTCTGATGGACCAATGTCCTGAACTTGGCTCTCCCACCTCAGAGGCCCAGGCCTGACACCTGGCCAGGGCACCAAGACCCTGTCATCCACACGGCCAAGTATGTGGGGAGTTTCTTGCCTTTTGGGAGGTCTGAGGTCTTCTGCCAGCGTTCAGAAGGTGTTCTGTAGGACTTGTTCCACATGTAGATGTATTTCTGATGTATTTGTGGGGAGGAAGGTCATCTCCATGTCTTAATCTTCCGCCATCTTGAAGGTTTCCCTTAGCCACTATTTCTTGATTCTTGGAACTCTCTCTTGATTTTTGGGACAAGGCATTAGGCTGTCCTTCTTCTACATAGTTGTCTTTCCTCCAAACAAAGCCCTACCCTTGCTTACCCAAGCTCTCACCCATTCAAAGGAGAAAGGAAGAGACGGCTTTTGGACATACATCAGGGAATACATCAAAGTGAAGAATCCAAAGTGAACTTTGCTTGGATGACCCATTTCACCACTATTTCCCAAATGTCAGAATTGGTGAGGAGTGGGGGTCCTAGTTACACCCTTCATTTTTTCCTCTGAATCCTACCTGGTTACTTGGAAAGAGAAGAAGGTGGTACGTGGTGCTAACTCGGCTGACACAGGTGAGGATGGCAACCCACAAAGACGGTGAAGGGAGCATCACTTCTGAAGCAGCATGGGTAGACCATATCCTACTGCTAACAAATGGTGCCCCTCTATCTTCACCTCAGCCCCTGAGGATTCCTTGTTGGTGTATAGGAAAGTGCATCTCAGTTTTGAAACCTGGGGATATTGGGACCTGTGTTGTCATGAAGTTTCATGTGATCTTAAATAAAACTGCTACTGTTTCCTCAAATTAAAGAACTGAGAGTGCTCATTTTGTAAGTCAGTGAACTAGTAATTCATTTTATCAAGAACTTCATGACTTCTTGCTTATACAGATGTTACTGGACTTAATATGGGGTTACATCCTGATAAATCCATTGTAAGTTAAATATATCTTAAGTCAAAAATGCATTTATTACACCTCGGCTACCCTAAACGTGTTCAGAATGCTTACGTTAGCCTACAGTTGGGCAAAATCATCTAACACAAGCCTATTTCAAAATAAAGTGTTGACTAGCTCATGTAATTTATTGAACAGTGTACTGAAAGTGGAAAGCAGAATGGTTGTCTGGGTGCAGAATGGTTGTAAGCAGGTGGATCGTTTACCCTCATGATTGCGTGGCTGACTGGGAGCTGTGGCTTGCTGCCTCTGCCCAGCATTACAAGAAAGCATCCTACAGCATACCACTAGCCTGGGAAAAGATCAGAATTCGACATCTGGTTTCTACTGAATGTGTATTGCTTTTGCAACCATTGTAAAGTCAAAAAAATCACAGGTTGGACCATCATAAATTGGGGATTGTCTGTAGTAAAACATAAGCTCTTAGTGAGCCACTTAAATATTGACAAGAAGCTGCTTTTTCAACTCACTGAAGTAAATTTATGGTGCAGTGAAAAGAAGTTACATTACATTCCTGAGAAGGCAGAGAAGAAAATCTGATAAGAATGTCCCCTCTACTAGTGAATTATGACAGTGTTTTATTCATGAGGCTAAATCTAAATGCATTACATTTAAGCATGCAATAATGGAGCTTGACCTCCAGAATGAGATGTACAGGGAGAAGCTTGGGATCATGGTCTCCACATGCCCTGGGGAAAAGTCAACTGTCTGGGAATCTGAGGTTTAATCTTACTCTCAGCCAAGCACTAAGTCATGCACTGCACCAGCCAAACACTAAGTCATGCACTGCACCAGCCAAACACTGATGCCATTAGGACTTGGTCAGAATTCCATGGATGTGTTTAGAGTTGATGGCAGAAGTGTGAGTGTCAGATCCTACTTCACCCCTTTTCTCCTGTTCATGTAACATATCTCTCTCCCTTAGAATCATGAAATATCATGATTAAAGCAACCTCAGAGATACTCTGCATTGTGCAGGTGGGGAAACTGAGGTTCAGTGAGGAATAGTGACTTACCTGAGATCGCATTGCAAGTTACCAGCAGAGTTAGGAATCCAGGTCAGCTAATACTTTGGGGGCAATGACTGTAATCCTTGTCTAGCTCCAACTTCAGCCCTTCCCTAGAGGCTGAAATGGGATTGATTCTTTCAGTCATTAACTCTGAGCTATTATCATGTTCTCCCACCTAATAGCATCTTCATGGGCCCATCATCAATATTAATGGATGGTGAATGTGTGGACTTTGCCACAGCTCATAAATGCAATGGGGGCCACACTTTATACATAGAAAGATGGGCAGTTTGAATTCTTTGGGGATTTGTTTAGACTTGATTCTTGCATTCTTAGGCTCTAGTCTCTCAGCAAGGCAATCAGTGACTGATCTGTGGCAGAGAACATAGATCACATTGACCTTGGCCTTCAGGAACATATTGATAGTGTGGCTCAGAGGGCAGCCACCCTGGGAGACCTGCTCAAGGTCCAGGTCCCAAACTTCCCAACCAGCCCTATTGACCACCATCCTCATTAGGGCTCCTTACCTTGTAATTAAACTGGAGGGCTTTCTTTTGCATCCCTTGCTTACTCCCTGCTGTCTTGATTCAGTGGCCTTGATCATATTATTCTCATTTTCTTCAATGCCCTTGCACCCAGATATGCAAATATTCAAATCTTATCCACCTGGCCCATCTAAATTCAAGTAACTGTACCACTTTTACATAACATGTCAATGCCTTTGATGAAATACAGTTTTTGCATGGCTGTTTCTGATGCCTTTGCTGTGCTCCTTGGCACGTGGCACAGTGCTGTATACAGACATGTTCTTCATTATGTGTAAGTTGGGCGAATGAATGAATGAATGATTAAAGAAATGATTGAGCAGAAAAGCAATCCTTCTGAGAATCTTTCACCAAATTGAGGACCACAGAAACTGAAGTTTTGTCATCCCACCTAAAAAAAAAACTATTTAAAAATGTGCTCCTTATCTATTGCTACATTAAAAAACCACCGTCAAAATTGGTGTCTTAAAGCATCAAGTTATTATCTCTATTGGTTATGTGGACTGAATGATCTCAGCTGGGTGTTTTTTACTTGAGGTCTCACACAGTTTTAGTCCTATGCAGGCTGAGGTTGCAGTCATCTGCAGTCATCTGAAGGCTTGACTGGGCTGGATGTCCAAAATGGTGCACTCATGGCTGGCAGTTAATGCTAGGTGTTAGACCATCTATACTTGTTGAGTAGACTGGACCATCTACACTTAGCCTCTCCATGTGGCTTGGACTTCTTACAACATGGCAGCTGATTGCCAGAAGACAGCATCCTAAGACTGAGTATTCCAAGAGAGCCAGGAGGAAGCTGCAAGGTTTCTTATGACCTGGTCTCAGAAACCCAGAATGTTATTTCCACTTCATTTTATTGGTCAAGCAAGTCAGTAAGGCCAGCCCAATTATAAGGAGTGGGAGTAGTGTATGTGTGCAGAGAGGGAAAGCATTGACAGTGTCTGTCTTTGGAGATTATCCAGCTATTAAGCAAATATATTATCCCAGAGAGCAACCTACCTCTATGAGCACTTTCCTTCATCAGGTTAACTACCGCACTGCTGAACTCTGGGGACAGCTTCAATACTAGGAAATATTTTGGAAAGGTAGGTGGCAGGAAGAATGAGAGGGAGAAGTCAGGGATTTGTGATAATGGTTAAGGAATCAGGCCTGGGAGAGATAATACAGGGTATAAAATGAGGATATTAGGGAGAGGGTATTGGGGGAGGGTGGGGTGAGTGCTGAAGAAAAATGTTACCTACTTCCTTTACTGGCTCCATGTATGCTGGGGGTGGGTTGGAGAGAAATGCAAGCACAGTTGATAAAAGTATTGTAAAATATATTTATTTATTATTTAAATCACATGTAATTATAATGAAGATTATTTTAAAAGATTTATAAAAGCAACCATAATCCCACCAACTGGACACAACGGTGTTCGTTTTTCTTTCCAGTCTTAATTCCTCCTTATGTATATTTTACATCTCTGTTGTCATCCTGCTTTGGGAATGGGTTCTATACTTTTCATCCAGAGTCATTGTATAAATGCTTCTCCATGTTAGCTGCTGTCTTTGCCTGCATTGTTTTTGGTTTGTTTTTTTTTTTTAATTTTTATTGGAGTATAGTTGATTTACAATGTTGTGTTAGTTTCAGGTGTACAGCAAAGTGAATCAGTTACACATATACATATATCCACTTTTTTTAGATTCTTTTACCATATAAGCTATTACAGAGTATTGAGTAGAGTTCCCTGTGCTATTGTTTTAGAGACTGCATCCCATTCCAGCTGAGGGAGATTTGTTATGGGCCAATGAACTGAACATGATTAGCAAGGGTGACTCAGGTCTCTTGTGGTCCTGTCACCCATTGGTGAATGGGTAAGGCTCCAGGGAAGATGAACCTGGCCCCTCCAGGCTCTGGGGGGCTTTCTGTGACCTGGCTGCCCTACTTGGGATGAAGCCCTAGGGGTGCTTCATAAATGTTTGTAGCTGCCAGCAGGAAATACCCTTCCTTTAAGTGGGGACACAAGCCAAGTATTTTCCTCCTTCTCTCTTCAACCTTGCAAGGAGCTGCTGGTTTCTTAAATCAGTTAAGCTAGAGCACAAAGGTTTAGATTTCTCATCTCTTATAAAGGTTTCCATTTCTTCCAGAAAGGGGATTTAATTTTACTGCTGTAGCAATTTTTCGCCGCAAGAATCTGCTTACTTCTTTTCCTGATAGTGAGATGCCAGGCTTGGCACATTCTGGGCAGGTAGAGGGCATCCCCCTCCAGCTACAATGCCCTCTGCTCTCCACCCATTTAAATCCCATTTCACATCATTTCATGTCCTCCTTGAAGCCATCCTTGGCCTTTCACACCCACACCCAGGTTTCTGACATCTTAAAACATTTACTATTTGCTCATAGTCACATTCTCCTAGAGGGCAGCATGATGTCGTAAACAGACCCTGGACTGGAAAGCAAGATACTTCAAATCTTGTCCCATTGCTAACCATCTGTGTGACCTCAGCTAAGTCTTTGCACCCCCCTGGGCTTTAGCTGCTCCAATTTTCAAATGAGGGGCTGATCCTCATTCTTTCTTCCAGCTATGATTCTAATCTGAGTCTTTTGACCTTTGAGGTCGCGCTTGTGTGGAAATTTGGTCAATTCATGCTCATTCTTCCCAATGACCCTGAGTCTTCCTGATCATCAGACATCATCTGAACAGTGCTGAAATGGGTATTGTTATTGACAATATGAGTCTCTTCCACAATTTGCCTCTTGCCCTTCCCCTTGCTTATCTCCTTTTCATCCAGTAAGTAGAATTCAGGCCCTGTTCTTTCTTTCGTTTGAAGCTATCAGTCTCTGATTATGATAAAGTACAACAAATGGAAACATACTTTTTGAAGGCCGTACTTGAAACGCTAATGCAACGTGCCACAGACCAATCCCAACAGAATGCCCACAAACCAATTCCATTCTCCTTTGATGAGGCAGAGATGCAAGGCAAGAACTACTTCTCTAAGAGGGAGAAGTGATTAGCTGGAGGGCAGCCAAGTCCCAGCTATCTCTGTCACCAGAGCATGAAGGCCCATTGCAAGGACAAGTGATCCATCCTGGAAGCCCATGTTTGCTTCGCCCAAAATTGCTGAAGATTTAGTTATGATAAAGACGGTTATACACAATGCTGAAGGAGATGGACATGATTTGGCTTAAAATCAGAAAAAGTCAGAGCTTTCTGAGGCTGTTTTTATGTCCTAAAATATGATGTCCAGTGGAGAAACCACCATTCTGGTTAGCCAGAAGCCACCAAGTGATAGAACCTTCATAATATCCGGTCAAGACCACAACCTGCCTTTATGATTTACATCCACTGTATTCCCTCATCCTTCCACCCGAGGCACATACCCTACAGTCCTCTGCCTCTGGGCTCTCCCTCATATTCTTCTCTCTGCTTGCACTGGCCCATATCATCCTTATTAACATTCTATTCACTGTTTGGGGCAAAAAGGCGCTTAAACAGTGCCTCTGCTATGGGCTTTGGAGTCTGAATGACTTGGGTTTAAATCCCGGCTCTTCTACTTCTAGGGCAGGCTACTTCTCTTAGCCTCAATTTTCTCAGTTGTAAAATGTGGCTAATAATATACCAGCCTTGCAGGGCTATTGTGAAGATTTTTTGAGATGTCAGAAGGCTTGCAGCACTGAACATAGTTCCTGACATATAGCAGGGGCCCAATGAGTGGCATTAACTATTATTTCCCTTATGTATACCTTTTGGGGGGCAGTAATGTAGTACTATATTTATGTAGCTATATAACTCATCCCACTGCTCGATAGAAACTTCTTGAAGGTAGGAATTATTTGGCACTCCTGTCTGTCACATTCTGTGCCAAGCACAAAGCTTTGGACAGAGTAGATTCTTAATATGTTTTGTTCAGATGAATTAAATATGCCACTTTACCTGCCTTTTCCTCTTGGCAATACCCAACAAAGACAGTTGAAAGTCAAAATTTAAAAACAGGGCAAGAAATAATTCCTTTCTACATTTTTAGGCCACATCCTCTGAGGTTCAGCTTTGGGGTCTTGCCTCTTAAACTGTAAATTCCTGGGAGTGGGGAGGGGATTGAGACCATGACCTTTTATGTGTGCTTTTGGTATTTAGTGCTCTGCAGGGCACTTGCTGAATATTTAAGTGTTGCTATTCATGATAAAAGCTTGAAGAGTGACAGATTGAGGAGCAGAAAGACAACTTGGTAATGGATTTTATCTCAGATAAATGCAGGAGAAAGTCTGCTTAAAGGTTGTAATTGTCCTAACAATTCTAGCCACATTCTGAAATCCTGTTCTCTCACAAATGAAGCTCTGGGGTTTCTGGGTTTAATTTTTGTCATGAGCCCCTGGGCACCATTCCTGACAGTGGAGGGAGAGGCCTGGTGTTTGGGCAGCCCTTCTCCTGGAGTACCAATGTAAGATCCTTTGGGCAAGAATTATCTACATTTTTCTTAGGAATCATTCAGGCTGTAAGGAAGCTGTCACCCAGACTGACTTCGGGTTCCATGTTGGTGACCCTGGCAAGATAAATAAAGCTTTGGGCTCAGCAGAGGCAGTGTAACACAGTGGTTAAGAGCATGGACACTGGAGCCAGACTTTCTGGGTTTACATCCCCGCTCCTACCCTTGCTTGCTTGTGACCTTACACAAGTTATTCAATTTCATCAAGCCTCAGTGTCCCCATCTGTCCAATGGGTATGTGATAGTAAGAGTGTCTACCTCATAGGGTTGTTATGTGGATCAAAGGTGTTGGAGTACATAAATTACCTAGAACGGCACCTAAAATGTAGTAAGTGCTCTGTAAGTGTTGGCTATTATTATTTTTGAACCATAAGGGTTGTTCTCCCAAATCATATGAAAAGCTGTGTATCATATGCTTCTTTTGTACCTCAGCTTGGCTGATCCTCATCCCTGTGTTGTGAGGTGAGCCCAGGGGTGGGCAGGGGAAACTTCTGCTCTAGGCAGGAGACAAAGGGAGCTGTGGCAGCAAGGATGACATAAGGGGGACAGATATGGAGATATATAGGAGGAGTCATGGTGGTTACATGTGAAGCTAAGGGACAGGGAAGATCCAGGAGTGGCTCCCAGGTGACTGAGACACAGGATCTGTTGGTGGTGACACCATAGGAAGAGAGGTTCACATGGGGAGGCTGGGCTTGAGAAACCAGTAGAATATTGGGATAGCAGGTGGCGATGTCTAAAAAGTGTTGCAAATGTGACTATGGGAGTTGGGAGAGAGGTCCAAATAGAGCTATAGATTTAGGAGTCACCAGTGTTTGCAGTGAATGCCACGAGAACCAGTAAGATCCTTCAGACAGCTTGCAGCCAACTGTCCAGTGTCTAGACCAGGGCTGGATAATAAATATTTTAGGCTTTGCAGGCTATATGATCTTTATTGCAAGTACTCAACTCTGGCATTTTGGCTTGAAAGCCACCATGGACGATACATAAGTGAATGGATGTGGCTGTGTTCCAACACAATTTTATTTACAAAAACACATGGGCCATAATTTGCCCCCCACCTGCTCCAGACCATCATCTTACACATAGTAAGTATACAACAAATATTTGTTGGCTTAATCTACCTGTTCCAGAAATTGTCTGAAGTCAAGATTTTTTAAAATAATTAAATTTCTAAGAATTTAAACTCTTGTTAGTAATACATCAAGACACTCACAAAATCAAGTAGAAGAGAGGATGTTTGGATTTCTGCTGCCATCCATAAAACAAGAAGCCCTGAATCAGAGATGTGCCATTGAATTTCAAAGTATACAGCCGGAAACCTGCTCTGAACCTAGGTCCTAGGCCCTCAGCCAAGTATGATAACTCAGACTGGTGAATTATAGGGCCAGGTGATGAGAGAACCATTGGATGTTAAACCCCTGAGGACCAGGGCTGGTGGGGAAGGTGAGAGGCCTGGCTTCTCGGAGAGCTCTCAGGTGTCCTGGGTGGCACGCTCATCAGGTCCGGGAAGTTGATTGCAAATGTGTTAAATAATTAAGAAACTGCCCACAAGTATTTGTAGCTAAATTACAAAGAAGCAGATGTAGGAGGAAATGGGAGGAAATCAAAAAGAAGATGAAGAATTGAAGCCATGTAAGGGAGTAGGCATTTTGCACTCAGGGAAATAGTCATAGAAAACTTGCGGGGGAGAGAGAGAGAGAGAGAGAGATTGAGACCCCAACCCTTCCCTCCAAACAATAGGGAGAT
This sequence comes from Balaenoptera borealis, assembly GCF_965194805.1. NCBI lineage: Eukaryota > Metazoa > Chordata > Mammalia > Artiodactyla > Balaenopteridae > Balaenoptera > Balaenoptera borealis. The sequence continues at coordinate 27,629,271 of NC_138878.1, read as the reverse complement.
ATAGCAGATTATAAGTAGTAGTCAAAACACACAATGCAAGGGCTGAGGGGTTCAGCTACTAAATCATGGCTGAAGCATACAGAAGATGTTCCCCCTCCTTCGTGTCTTATACTTTTGGCTGTTGGATCAAACCCCCAAAGTCCGTCTCTTGCTTTTGAAGACTGAAGCTGTGCAACTCAATTCCCTGGCCACCTTCCTGGGGACGATTCTAAGGTCTTGGATATCAAGTAAAGGGAGAAAGCCTAGAGAAGAGGCTAGTATTTGACCACAGGTTGTGAATGACTCCTTTATCTGTTTCCAAAAAAGAGTGAGAGTGTGAAGAAACCCACAGCTCCTGGGCAGTCGGTGTGGCTCTGAGCTAGAGTGTGGTCTGTGGCTGCAGTGATGGAAGCAGCTGTGTGCCAATTTTGATGCATATGTGCATATATGCACACATGCATTTACAGACACACATTCACATACATGTGTACATGTATGTGTGTATATATACATGTATATATGTATATTGCGTGTGTGTGTATACATGGACAGGTATTTTTTAAATGCGTAAATTGGTTGCTAACACAAATGTCCTGCACTGTCTGAATCTGTCCATCTCTGATTTCAGGCAATGAGAGTTCAAGTACAGTGAGTGCAGGGGAGCCAGAGATTCTGCATTTGGTTCCTGAGTGTGAATAGTTAGTGCTTGTATAGCAAGGGGTCAAAAGGAATACCAGATTTTAAAAATCAAGATATTTATTTTTTTAATTTAGAGATTAAAAACATCTGTATTTCTGAACCCACTCTCCCACATGGCAGCACCTGCTGGAGCCGAGCAGGGGTAGCTAGCTCTGCTTCAGCCTCAGCCTGCACTCCAGTCTCCATGGGCCTGTCTGGCCTGCTTCTCAGGGTGGCGGTATCTGCTTGCCCTGAAGGCTTTGTGATTAGTCCCTTGGCTTCCATGCTCAAGCCTATCTTCTCCACTTTGCCGTCAAACTGTTCTTTCTGGAACTCAATTTCAATCAGACCACATCTTGCCCAAGGCTCCCCAGTCCCTAAGGCAAAGCCAGAGCTCCTGCCTGGTATACAGAGCTCTCCTCTCCATCACCCACCACAGCCTCCTCCTTCCCTTTCATTTCTCACACTTCCTACCACCATCTCTACACTCCAACAACACACAGCCCTCAACTCTTCTAGAAAGTGCCCTGCTCTTTCATCAGACCATTGCACATGCTTTCCACCAACCCAAACTCCTGGTGGATTTCTGCTTATGCTTCAAGACCCAGCTCATTTGCTACCTTCTGTGTGAAAGCTCACCTGATCTCTGCCCCCTCCCCCTTGCTCCCACAGTCCTCTGCTGATGCTTCTTTAGTATGCTACTTATTACGACATTGTAATTGTCTGGGCATGGATTTGGGGGTTATATCTAGATTTGAATCCTAACTCTTCGGCTTTCTACTGTGTGGCTTTTAACAAGTTATATTAACTTCTTTGGGCCTCAGTCTTATGATCTGCAAAATATGGCTATTAAGACCTATCACAGGATTGTTGGGAGGTCTGTGTGTAATTTAAGTGTGTCAAAGGGCTTACTTAGCACAGTGCCTAGGACACAGTAAGTACTGAATAAATTTTAGCTTTTCTTTTTTTTCTTCTCCACTTGACCTTGAGCTCGCAGGGATCAGGAACATGACTTGAATATCTTGGTAACCCAAGTGCCTAACTTGTGTTTATAGTGTGGTTCCAATATTTTATGTTGTTGATGAAAACACAACCCAGTGGATAGTAGGAGATCAGTGCCTGTTTGGTTGAATGGTGTGGTGGTTTGAATTATTGGTCCCAAATTTTTACACCCCTGTAGTCATGGCTTCATGATGGACAGAGTGAAATTCTCCATTTCTTGACTCTGGGATTGTCCACCTAACTTTTTGGCCATTGGGAAGTTAGAGGATGTGATTCAAGAAGAGGCTTGAAATGTCTTGGGTGACTGGGTTTACCCTCCTTTGTGCTTCTTCCATTGCCATAAGGAAGACATGCCCCAGAGACTGGTCCCAGAAGAGTGAGAACTATGTGAAACAGACCTGAATCTAATTCATGGCCTGGAGTCAAACCTAGTTGAACCTCGTCTAGAACAGCCGAACTCTAGCCAGTCTCTTACCTACTAAGTTATGTGGTGGTCTTTTACATAGGAAAAGCTGGAGTTACACATGCTCAGAAAGAGGAAAAGAACTGATTACTACCGTCTAGTTTTTGTGGTCTGGTTTTAAGGACTAGTCATGCAAACATGAAACAATACATCATGGGGAAAATTTAGGGAGCAGCATTGCTGAAATATGGGAGTGAGGTTGATGATGAAAAAAATACGTTGAAACTCAAGTCATATGAAGGGTTATGGCTGAGCTCTTCTGCTTGAATTTTATATCCAGACCTGAATGAAGAAAAGTCCTCTAACAGCCGGAGTAAGGAGGGGCCCTCGTCTGATTGCCCATTTCATGGGCATGGACTCTTAGAATCCTCTCACTGGGAGAGATTTCCAGAGTTCATCTGGCCCAGCTTCTTGTCCCCTGCACAAATGTATTCTGTGACATCCTGATGGAAGCTGATCCAAATTTAGTCACTTACGTGCTGTGTGATCTTAGATAACTACAAAAAAATGTTGGAGTCAGACAGACTTGGTTTTAAATCCCAGCATTGTGACCTTAAGAATTTACTCATTTTTGGATCTTTCATCTCCACTTGAAAATAGAAATAATGAGAATGCCTACCTCACAGAGCTACTGGGAGAGTTAACTAGACAAAAAATGGCACATTCATCACAGCACCTGGCATCAAATGCAATGGCTCCCTTCCTGCTTTGGACCAGAACAGAATACACCAACCCGCTGCTATACGAAAGCCTTCTGACATCTCTGTAAAGAGGGGGAGGGGGAGAACCAAGCTGAGCTCCAACTGGGCCCTACCATGGTCCAATCCAGATGCTGAGCCTGCTGGCCTGAATCAGGTGTCTCCTTCCCAACTCACTTGATGGGGCATTTCAATTTTAAATTGTCAATTGTCAGCACATTTGAATGTCCTTGGGACTAGCAAAACATCAGAGCCAATTATTGACTGTTTCATTGATTTAATCAGATAGTTTTGCACAAATTGTAATCCATAAAATTCCGGGCTTCTTGTAGTCATCCATAAGCAGAGTTTCATTGTAACTTAAAATGGAAATTACCCATCATCCCTGTAAGGTGGGATCTAGAAAAGCAGAGATGGATCAATGTGAGCTACGATGCATGTAGAAAATGGGGGAGGGGATGGTTCAGAGACCAGAGAGCAAGTTCTAAATGAGCTGGACTGTGCATCTGAATGAGAAGAGAAGACAGAAAAGGAGGTTGGGGGCAGGTCAGGAACACCTTGAATAACATGAGGAGTTTGACCTTTGTAGGCATTAGGAAACCATTGAAAGTTTTTGAGCAAGAAAATGACATGGCAGAGCTTTGCTTCAGGGAGATAACTCTGGCAAGAAGGAGGGAATGGATTGGTTTGGTAGGGGGCGGTAAAACTAGAGACGGAAGAATATTTAGGAGTCTATTGCAAGAGTCAACTGGACAAGAGGTGATAAAAGTTGTGCTTGGGTCCTGGAAAATAGAGAACAAATATGGGACATATTGCAGTGAAAAATCTACAGGGCTTATTGACTGACCAGGAAAGGCAAAGAGAGAGGGAAAGATGACTCAGGTTTTAAGCCCAGGGAAAGTGACTTGAGTTATCTAATTTAACATGCAGGATGTGGAGCATACCTAGCGTCACCAGGTTTTTCTCATTTATGCTTAATGCGTATATATGTGTATATATAGCTCCATGTATATATAGAACAGTATAAAATAAATCAATAGCCCGTTACACACACACACACACACACACACACACACACACACACACACACACGCTCTCTATTCCAATTCAATATTCGTTCGCTTTAACTGTATGTAATTATGGATATTGTGAAATGAGGGTATAAGGCTTTCTAACTTCATCTGAGAAATTACAGTTTTCATACTGACAGTGTAGGGATTATATTTTAGGATTTTGAAACTATTGTTAGTCCTACTGATAATAGTAGCTGCAGTTGACTGAGTACTTATGTGCCAATGCTTTTCACACATCACTTCACTTGTCCTCGCAACAGTCTTTGAAATGGACTCTGTTAAGGGTCTCCCCAAGCCACTCCCAACTCCATCTCTCCTTGCTTCCCACAATAAAGGCTGGCCTCCTTTGCAATAGGCGTAGCCACATAACCCAGGTCTACACAAGGAAAACGTAAATGACATCTGCTTGGAATGTTCTAGGTAAGACAGTGACCTCCTGATAGCAGTATAAAAGGAGACTGAGCTGGCACTTCCTCTGTCCCCATATTACCAGCTTGAACATGGCATATATGCTTAAAACAGCCATTTGTGACCATAGGTGACACACATGTAGATGAAAAGCCAGTGGCTCAGGATATCAGAAGACAAACTGTGTGACCTCAGTGACACTGTTGAGCCACCGAACCAGCCTTGGAACCACTACATCTAGGCTTCTTGATAAGTGAGACAATAGATATCTGCAATGTTCAAGCCACCATTGGTTGTTTTTCTATTATTTACAGACATATGCACCCTGATGTTCAGAACTTGTCTGGGCCCAAGCCAGGAAATGGTGGAGCTGGAAATCAAACCCAGGTCTTTCTGACTCCAAAGCAATACTATTAGCTGTCACACATCCTCCCTTCCAATACCCATACGGAACAATGTGAAGGCTTATTTTGTTGTATGTGATGGATACATCTGCCGTCTTTTCCATGGTCTCCATTGCTTACTTCTTCCTCCACAGTTTTCGCTGTCTCTTAAGTGTCAGACGCTGAGTGAAACCATAGGAGTTAGTAAGATGATTATGATTGAATCCCTGTCCTCAAGTTCATGATACAGAGGAGGGGTTGGCAAGCTATGGTCCACAGGCCCAGTTTGGCCCACTCCCTGTTTTTGTACAACCTGCAAACTAAGAATGGTTTTTATATTGTCAAATGGTTGAAAGAAAATCAAAAGAAGAATATTTCATGACCTGTAAAAATTACATGAAACTCAAATTCAAGTTTAGTGTTCATAAATACAATTATATTAAAATACAGCCAGGCCCATTTGTTTAGGTATTACCTATGGCTTCAACTGCAGAGCTGAATAGTTGCAACAGAGATCATATGGCCTGCAAAACCTAAAATATTTAGTACCTGGCCCTTTACAGAAAAAGTTTGCTGATCCTTGTTCTGGAGGAGTGGGGGCATCTAGAGAGGGATTAGGCAAATGAACAACTCATTCCAGGTAAGGGAAAGGGAAGAGATGTATACTTGAAGTACTTAGAAAAATATCCCAAAGTAACAGAAGAATCCAAAGCTCTGAGTCTTATTGCTAGACTTTTCCCATTTAAAGATAGATTCTAAAAGAGGTTGGAGGTGGGAGTGGACCAGGAGGTCTGTCAGGTTGACTTACCTTTGTCTAATGTCTTTTGTTACTTGTCATTCCTTAGACACAGGACCCTGTGCTCCAGTAGGTTTGAACTCCACCCAAATGGAGAGAACAATGATGAATTCTTTTAATACACACTATAAAATTACCTTGGAAAAAATTAATTGACCTTTTAATTAAGGCCCTCAGAGCCTCCACATATTGGCTTTTGCCTGAAACTCTTTTTTTTTTTTTTTTTTTTTAATTTTATAGCTACTTTATTTATTTATTTATTTATTTATTTTTGGCTGTGTTGGGTCTTCGGTTCGTGCGAGGGCTTTCTCTAGTTGCGGCAAGTGGGGGCCACTCTTCATCGCGGTGCGGGGACCGCTCTTCATCGCGGTGCGCGGGCCTTTCACTGTCGCGGCCTCTCTTGTTGGGGAGCACAGGCTCCAGACGCGCAGGCTCAGTAGTTGTGGCTCACGGGCCCAGCTGCTCCGTGGCATGTGGGATCTTCCCAGACCAGGGCTCGAACCCGTGTCCCCTTCATTAGCAGGCAGATTCTCAACCACTGCGCCACCAGGGAAGCCCTGCCTGAAACTCTTATGCTGGAGATTTTGGTGAGCACATGAGCCATTCCTCTCAAATCCTAGTTCCTGTCAAGCAGGTCCTGCTATCCTCAGGGACACCACGTACCTTGGACACATCCCTGTGTTGGTGGAAAAAGACCTTTCCATGAACCTAACTCTAAAAATCAATAGAACTGTTTAATTTTCTTTCTTTTTTTTTCCTCAAAGAAAGTGGCAGGGCGTCTCTTGCAATAATAATTGTGCTTGTTGTTGGCACATAATCACACAACTGATCACTTTTCTGTCCATATTGATTCTGACTCTTAAAATAGCCGTGACCCAAATAATTTGATCATAATGAAAACTGGTGAAACTATGTAAAAGTACACTTCTGATGTACTAACAAAAGAGACTTTTGAGCTCAATGAACTCATACCCTTTTCGTCTTTATCTTACAGATGAAGACACTGAACTTTGTGAGAAAGGCAGCTAATCAATGGCAGATCATGTATGTTTTCCAATTATCATGAAAATGAAGACCAAGGCTACCTGGCACCTTTGTCAATCACATGTGTGGTTTAGAGGCAGGGTGAGTCTATAATTTGTTATCAAAACTGAAATACTTTGGCTCAACAGGCATAAAGCAAAACTGTTCACCAAGACCAACAGTCACCCTATATGTAGGTAAGGCAGGTGCAGTAGGTCATGTAGACCTTTGGACTCATTCTTTTTTTTTTAATTTTTATTTTATATTGGAGTATAGTTGATTTACAATGTTGTGTTCATTGCAGGTGTATAGCAAAGTGATTCAATTATGTATATACATATATCCATTCTTTTTCAGATTCTTTTCCCGTATAGGTTATTACAGAATATTGAGTAGAGTTCCCTGTGCTATACAGTAGGTCCTTGTTGATTATCTATTTTATGTATAGTAGTGTGTATGTGTTAATCCCAAACTCCTAATTTATCCCTCCCCTCACCTTTCCCCTTTGGTAACCATAAGTTTGTTTTCAAAGTCTGTAAGTCTGTTTTTGTTTTATAAATTAGTTCATTTGTATCATATTTTTTAGATTCTACATATAAGTGATATATTAGTCTTTCTCTCTCTTACTTAGTATGATAATCTCTAGGTCCATCCATGTTGCTGCAAATGGCATTATTTCATTCTTTTTTATGTCTGAGTGATATTCCATTGTATATATGTACCACATTTTCTTTATCCATTCCTCTGTTGATGGACATTGAGGTTGCTTCCATGTCTTGGCTATTGTAAATAGTGCTGCAATGAACACTGGGGTGCATGTATCTTTTCAAATTATGGTTTTCTCCAGATATATGCCCAGGAGTAGGATTGCTGGATCGTATGGCAACTCTATTTTTAGTTTTTTTTTTTTTTTCATATTAGATCTGTTTCTTTTACTTTTTTTTAAAAAAATTTATTTATTTATTTATTTATTTTTGACTGTGTTGGGTCTTCGTTTCTGTGTGTGGGCTTCCTCTAGTTGCGGCAAGCGGGGGCCACTCTTCATCGCGGTGTGCAGGCCCCCCACTATCACGACCTCTCTTGTTGCGGAGCACAGGCTCCAGACGCACAGGCTCAGTAGTTGTGGCTCACGGGCCCAGTTGCTCCCCGGCATGTGGGATCTTCCCAGACCAGGGCTCGAACCCGTGTCCCCTTCATTGGCAGGCGGACTCTCAACCACTGCGCCACCAGGGAGCCCTATTTTTAGTTTTTTAAGGAACCTCCATACTGTTCTCCATAGTGGCTGTATCAATTTACATTCCCACCAACAGTGCAAGAGGGTTCCCTTTTCTCCACTCCCTCTCCAGCATTTATTGTTTGTAGATTTTTTGATGATGCCCATTCTGACTGGTGTGAGGTGATATCTCATTTTAGTTTTGATTTGCATTTCTCTAATGATTAATGATGTTGAGCATCCTTTCATGTGTTTGTTGGCAATCTGTATATCTTCTTTGGAGAAATGTCTATTTAGGTCTTCTGCCCATTTTTGGATTGGGTTGTTTGTTGTTTTGATATTGAGCTGCTTGTAAATTTTGGAGATTAATCCTTTGTCAGTCGGCAGGCAGATTCTTCACCGCTGCACCACCAGGGAAGTCCCTAGAGTAAATTTTTGAGATAAATGATTTTCAGAATGGATCACAAAGCGAACCCAGCTCTATGTTATATGTAAGAGATACATCTAAAACAAAGACACAGAAAAACAAATATATACCAGGGAAATATAAACACAAAGAAAAGCACAGGTTGCTATCTTAATATCAGATAAGGTGGAGTTCAGGACAGATAAGGTGGCATTCAGGACAAAGATCATTAAATGAAAAAGAAGGGTATACTGTAGTCTAAGGGGTATAATTCAGTAAAGACAATTTTTTTTCCAGCTTTACTGAGATATAATTGACAGATAACATTGTGTAAGTGTAAGGTATATGGCATGATGATTGATATGCATATATAATGTGAAATGATTATTGCAGTGAGGTTAATTAACACATCTATCACTTCACATAGTTACTTTTTTGTGCTGATAACATTTAATATCTACTCTCTTAGCAAATTTCAAGTATGCAATATAGTATTGTTAACTATAGTCACCATGCTGTTCATTAGAACTCCAGAACTTATCGTATTATACCAAAAAATTCCTACCTTTGATCTCCCCATTTCCCCCCCGCCCAGCGCCTGGTAATCACCAGTCAACTCTGTTTTTATGAATTTGACTAAGACAACATTTGTAAATATCGATACACCAAATAATATGGTATCCACATTTATAAAGCAGAAGTTACAAGAGATGCAAGAAATAGGCAGTCATACATAAGTAGAAGCGGAATATAATTTACTTTTGTAAGAATAGACCAAGAGGACACAAATAAATAAAGATATAGAATACTTAAATAACTAACTAATGAGGTAGACCTGATTAAACCATGTAACGAAAGAATAAACTTTTTGTTTCCCCCAAAATCTGTGAGAATTTTCATAGAAACTGACCATATATTAACCCATAAATAAATCTTCAATAAATTCTAAAAGTTAGATGTAGTTTGGATAACACTTTGTTAACTATTTTATTACATATTATATAATTCATTAAACACCGATAACAAAATAGAAAGTAGAAAAGCTCCTTCAGTGTGGAAATTTTTAAAGGCTCTCTTAAACTCTCAAAGAAGAAATAAAAACTGAAATGGAAGACTCTCTTAGGAAACAACAATAATGAAAGTACTGTTTATCAGAATTCGTGGGATATAGTTTGTGATGGGTTAAATCGTGTCCCACCCTCCAATCATATGTTGAAGTCCTAACTCCCAGTACCTCAGAATGTGACCTTATTTGGAGATGGGATCTTTACAAAGGTAATCAAGTTAAAATGAGTTCATTAAGGTGGGCCCTAAATCAATATGACTAGTGTCCTTATAAAAAGGGGAACTTTGGTCACAAAGACATGCACAGGGAGGAAGTTATGTGAAAATAAAGGCAGAGATTGGGGTGATGCTCCCACAAGCCAAGGAACACCAAAGATTGCCAGCAAACTACCAGAAGCTAGGGCAGAAGCATAGAACTATTCTCTCTCACAGCTTCAGAAGGAACTAATCCTATCAACACCTTGATCTTCAACTTCTTGCCTGCAGAACTGTGAGACAATATACTTCTGTTGTTTAAGCCACCCAGTTTATGGTATTCTGTTACGGCAGCCCTAGGAAACTAATACACAGCTAAATCAATGTACAGAGGAAAATCATAGCCTTAAATAACAAAAGAAAGAACAAAAAACAAGTGAGTTAAGCATCATGCTCAAAAAGTTATAAAAAGTATACCAAAATAAATTGAAGGATACCAGAAATAAGTCATGAGTAATGATAAAAGTAGAAATTAATGAATTAGAAAACAGATTAATAGTACTAATAAATTAATCCCAAATCTAGTTTTTTGAACCAATAAAATAGATAAATCATTAGATAACATAATCAGAAAAGAAGGATCAATATACAAACACAAAATAAGAACCTGAAAGGGATAGGAAAACTTACAAATAAAATGTCAATTCTCAAAAAAAAGTCAATTCTCCCTAATTTCATTTATACATTTAATATGATCATAATAAGATATACAGGGTTTTGTTGTTAATCAAATGAGCTTATTCCAAAGTTCACTTGAAAAAATAAACAAACTAGAATAGTAAGAAAAATATTCACAAATAAGAGAAATGACTAACCTTACCACTTATAAAAACATATAAAGCCTCAATAAGTAAAGCAAGGTAGTTGCGGTGAATGAAGCGTGCCCATGAAATAAAACTGAAAATCTGGAAATAGATACAAATACTGTGGCAATTCAGAATATGATAAAGAAGATATCCCAAAGTATAGGGTGAAGGATGGACAATTCAGGAAATGATGTTGGAATAACTGGATAGCCATTTAGAAAAACTTCAAAGGTATCACAGGCTTTATGAAACTATAAAAGTACACAAAGAAAACATAGAAGAATTCCCTATAGCATTGGAGAGGGAGAGGCCTTTCAAACTCCAGCTCAAAATCTAGAAGCCATACAAGAAAAGATTGATAAATTAAATTTCATTAAAAACTCAAAAACTCTGAATGGGGGAAAGTAAGGAAACAAAAAACTGGGAAAAAGTACTTGCAACTCTTAACAAAGATATAGTGGTAATTTCTGTTATTTTAAAAATCCTTCCCTCTCTTACGACTCAATAATAAAAAGACAAAATATGGGCAAAGGACCTGAACAGATATTTCTCCAAGGAAGATATATGAATGGTCAATATGTACATGAAAAGCTGTTCAATGTCATTAGCCGTAAGGGAAATGCAAATGAAAACCACAATGAAATGCTACCTTATACTAACCAGGATGACTATAATAAAAAAGACAGCTAATAAGTGTTGGTGAGGATGTGGAGAAATTGGATCTCTCATACAGTGCTGATGGGAATGTAAAATGGTTTGGCCACTTTGGAAAACAGTCTGGTGGTTCCTCTAAAGATTAAACTTAGAGTTACTGTATGACCCAGCAAATCTATTCTAGGTATATATCCAAGAAAAATGAAAACATGTTCATGCAAAAACTTGTACACACATGTTCATAGCAGCAGCATTCATAATAGCCAAAAAGTGACAACAACCCAAATGTCCATCAACTATAATGGATAGATAAAATGTGGACATCTATACAATACAATATTACTCAACAATAAAGGGAAATAAAGTACTGACACGTGGTACAACATGCATGAACCTTGAGAACATTATGCTAAGTGAAAGAAGTCAGTCACAAAAGACCACGTATGGTATGGTCCATTTATATTAAAATATCCTGAATAGGCAAATGCATATCCAAATGGCCAATAAACACATGACAAGGTGCTCACTTTCATTAGTCATCTGGAAAGAACAATTAAAAATACAATGAGATACTGTTTTACACCCTTCAACATGGCTGAAATAATAAGACTTATAACTACCATATGATCCAGCTATTCCACTTCTGGATATTTACCTGTAGAATATGAAAACACTAATTGGAAAAGATATATGCGCCCCCATATTCCTTTCAGCATTATTTATAATAGCCAAGATATGGAAACAACCTAAGTGCTCATTGATTGATGAATGGATAAAGATGTGGTACACACACACACACACACACACACACACACACACACACACACACACACACAATAGAATACTACCCAACCATAAAAAAGATGAAATCTTGCCATTTATGACAACGTGGATGGACCTCTCCCAGATAGAGAAAGAGAAATACCATATGATTTCACTATGTAGAATGTTAAAAAAAAAAAAACCCTAAATAAGTGGACAAACACAACAAAACAAAAGCAAACACATAGATACAGAGAACAGAGTAGGGGTTACCAGAGTGGAGGTGGGGGTGGGGAGAGGACAAAATGGGTAAAGGGGGTCAACTGTACAGCGATGGATGGAAACTAAACTTTTGGTGGTACGTAATAGTGTATACAGAAGTTGAAATATAATGTTACATAACGTTATAAACCAATATTACCTCAATTTAAAAAAATCAAGTGCTGGTAAGGTTGCAGAGCAACTGAAACTCTCATATGCTTCTGGTCTGAGTACAGATTAGAACAATTACTTTAGAAAATGGTTGCCAATATATGATCAAGTTGAACACTCACTACTCTCTGACGCAGCATTCCTCTCCCAGTTATATCTACAACAAAAATCTATATACCTGTGAGCCATCATTTGTATTAACCCCAAACTGAGAACAGTGCACATGTCCATCAACAGTAGAATGGATAAATAAAGGTCTTTTCACATAATGGAATACTATACAACAAAGAAAATGAATAAGCTACTGCTGTGCAAAACAGTGTGATGAATTCCACCAACAAAACGTTGAGAGAAGCCAGATCCCAAGGTAAATAATATGTGATCAAAGTTCAAACACTGTCAAATTTAGTCCATAATATTAGAAGTCAGAGTAATGGCAACTTTGGGGGAAGAAGAGGCGGTAGTGAGTGAGAGGGAGTATAAGGGGGGCTTCTGAGGGGCTGATAATATTCTAATTGTTGATCTGGGTGCTGATGGTGAGTATGTTCACTTTGGAAAATTAATCAAGTACTTTCTATATGATATGTTATACTTCAATGAAAATTTATTAAAACAAAACAAAAAAATGGAGGTTTAAAGATTCCTTCCCTTCTATTGGATCTCACAGGATTAGTTACATCAGGGATGTGAAAAGGCAATATATTTTATTTTGAATTTCACACTTCTAACATGCATCCAAATTACTTAGGTGCATAATTATTTTGAGTGTACACGATGCGTAATGCATAATTAATAATGTGTGGAACAGTTGCAATTTCCTATTCATTTCCTTATTTAATTCTCACACAAAAATCTGTAGTGTAGCAAGGAGGTCAGATATTGTCTCAGTTTTACAGATAAGAAAATTGAGGCCCAAAGAGGTTGAGGGACATACCGAAAGTTACCCAACTAGAATTTGTATGTAATTAAAAAAATATAAAGGCAACTAGCTGTAGGTGTGTAATGCACCATATGCATTTTTATCTTGCTTCACAATTCAGAAATCCCAGGCAGCAGGGATTTAAGAGCTGAAATCCTTGGGTGCAGCTCTTCCCCTTTCCTTACCCAGCCAGATTGCACAATCTTTCCGTGTTGCAGTTGATACCCACTAATAGACTGGCTGGAACACGACATTTATCTCCTCATTTGTACCACACAAATGAAGTTAAAGTAATGGCACTTTGTTGGCACAGAGGAAAGCCAGTTCCGAAGTGTCCCACTTTTTCTCTTCTATTGAGTGTTCAGAGTTGATGTGAAATAACAAATGTTCTGGCCCAGTTTGAGAACATAGCCTGGTTGTGTTGTAAAAATCAGGACTTACCATTCCAGCGAGTGCTTAGTCACGGGACCTCCGATCCTGCATGGACCCACCAAGTCCCAGCTCCTGTGAGACAGTCCTAGAGTGACCAACTATGAGGGTGAAGCAAAAGGGGGAGACTGAGTTGGTGACTGGGTGAAAGTTCTCACTGAGGACCCACGGGAGGCAGTGGGAAGGAGGCTGGACCAGAAGTTGGAAGACCTAGTTGAAGTCTTCACTCCAATACCCACTAACTGTGGGAACCTGAGCAAACCACAGACCAAATCATCACATAGTTGTCATGTAAAGAGCACTGGACTTGGAGCCAGACAAATTTAGGTTTGAATTCCAGCTGGGCATCTTACTAGCTGTGTGACCTTGGTTCAATGTGTCACCGTATCTGGATCATATTTTCCTCATCTGTAAACCAGAGAGGCCGTTTGGATGCTCTTAAGAAGCCATTTCCTGGTAGTTCATATTACGATCTCCAAGGATCCACATCTCCATCTGAAGTGGGGAGACTGATTCCTGCCAGTTTATTGGGTTGTTGAGAGAGGCAACAGGAGCAGGAACTAATAGGTGCCTGGGAGGTTTTCTTAGTGTTAAATTGGGAGCTGCTCCCTAGCAGCACAACCATTAACCATTAACCCCACTTTCATTTATGGTCCCTTTGATAGGCTGCATTTTCTTGAAACCATTATCTTACGTTAGCTGCCTTTTCAAGGTCTATTCATCCCTCAGTGAAAAGGCAATTCAGTCATCACATGGAACCAGCAGAACAGCATTCCACTGGCTACCAGGGGGAGGGAGAAGTCCTTTTGTGTTCCAATTCCACCCACTCTCTCCTCTTCCATTTCAGGCCTAAGCGGCAGGGGGGTAGCCCTGCTCCATGACACCCAGACACTGAGGTTTACTGGATTGTCCGTGGAGACAGGCAAGAACAAAACCATGCCCACTGTGGGGAGGGGCCAGGACTCCACAGTAGGAACGGCTAGAACACTCAGGAAGGTGGGAAGAAAGGATGTGGTCCTCAGTGGTCTCCCTCTCTTAGGTTCGTATGACTTCAGGTGTTTTCATGCCCTTGTGATCACTCTGGGTGGTGGGAGTCTTATAGGATCTCCGCCCTGTGGCAATGGCCAGGAGCAAGGCAGACCCTCCCTATGAACTTGAGGGAACCATCTGTAACTCTGGGGGGGAGGAGGGGAGGATTAAAGTAGGCACAGCGCCCCCCAGAGGCCAGCATGTTAGTTGCAGAAGAGGTCAGAGAGAGCCGCAGGAGGGCAGACACTGCAGCGGAGAGGCTAGGCTATGAGGTCCATGCTCCATGCATGGACAGTGTCCCATTGGAGTCCTCAGAGGCTGTGTTGAGTCGATTAGTGTCCCCTCAAACTTCATGTCCCCCTGGATCCTCAGAATGCAACCTTATTTGGAAATGGGGTCTTTGCAAATATAATTTGTTAAGATAAGGTCATACTGGATTAGGGTGAGTCCTAATCCCATGACTGGTGTCCTTTTAACAAGAGGGAAATTTGGACAGAGAAACACAAGAGACACAGAGAAAAAGGCCACGTGAAGTCAGAGGCAGGGATTGGAGTGTTACAGCTGCAAGTAACGCCAAGGATTGTTGGCAACCACCAAAAGCTGGGAAGAGGCAAGAAGGATTCTTCCCTGGATCCTTCAGAGGGAGCATAGCCCTGCTAACACCTTGATTTTAGACTTTTAGCCTCTTATAAATGTGAGAGAACAAATTTCTGTTGTTTTAAGCCACCCAGTTGTGGTGCTTTGTTATGGCAGTCCTGGGAAACTAATATAGGGTCCAAGCTTTTATTCTTCTTGTGACCCTGCCTATAGCGTCTCCCACCCTATGCTGAATTCTGTGATTCATTTCACCAGCAGCTCAGACAGATGCAAATTTGTCTCCCAAAGTCCCTCTTCCAGAGGAGAAAGGCACCCAGCCAGATGTGAACCAGCCAACACCATAATCATGTCTCTTTGAACCTATATGAAAAGAGGGGCTGTCTTGTCTCCCATCTGCTGTCCATTTTGCACACATCCCTGCAGGTCTAGGTAGAATCTCAGGGTTCATATAGACCTTAAAGATCCCTGGTCCCCACTGAATGCATGACTCCTCTGGGCAATATCCCCTGCTTGGGTCCTCCTGGAATCTTCTTAAAGTCTTAATTGCTCCTTACTTCTTCCATTCCACAAATATCATTGATGACCTGTGTGCCCAGCTCTAGGCAGTGAGCAAACAGACTCAGTCCCTGCCCCCATGAAGCTCACATTCCAGTGGAGATTTGACCCTGGAAAACTCTTCCTTTGTTGGCCCCGGATCTGCCATCAAAGCAAGCCTGTTCTTGGTCTAGCTACGTGCGGGTCGTGGTGGTGAACCCGCAACACTCCCTTTGAGACTGGGCGCGTGCTGCCCTCACAGCTAGACTGATGCGGGCATCAGGAAAGGGAAATATTGTTGAAATGGCATCTTCTTCCCCTCTGGTTGGCCTGGATTGCCGTAATAGTCCCCAAATCCATTTTACAAGGCAATTGGTATTTAAAACACTGTAACCTCGAGAGATTGGCAAGTTCCATGCTTTATTTATCTCCAAATCAAATTAAGTCTCTGAGGTGTGTACTGAAGAGAATCATTGCCTCATTATGTGGGGCATGCATTATAATTTTGAGGTGTATTAGCACACTTGTATTTGACAAAATGCAGTATATATATATATATATATATATATATATATATATATATATATATAGTAATTATACAATATGGTCTACTAATTAAAATGATGCTTCTAATATGCTGTATATTTTATTGTATAAGAAAATCTTTGGTAGATTTATCAAATTAATTGAACAATCTGATGACATTTCATGGATGTTTAGAGCTGACAACCTTAATAATTAACTAGCATTCTCATTTTTATAACAGAGGAAATTAAAGTAGAAAGAGCTACTTGTTACAGAAATAGAGATTGACTAAAGGCTCAAACTCAGATCTCTGGGCAACTTCCCAGCAGCCTGATGAGACTGATTCCCATTTTGTAGATGAAGCTCTTAAGAAGTGAAGACTTAGCTGGTTGGCCAAGTCACATGGCTGGTGTTTCTCTATGTGTGAAGTGGACTATTCTCATAGCATGAGAGGTACACCTTGACAGCTGGAGAGAGATAGAGACCATGTAACATGTGTTTCTTTTCTACTTTAAAACTCTGTGTTGGGAGTTGGTCTTCTATTGATGAATAATGACATAATAGACCTTAATGGAGAGAGGACCAAGGATGGCTCTGGGGGACCTTCTCCCCACTGCCTGGGTTGGTCAAGATGGGTCTTCATCTGCTCTCAATAAGATGGGCCTGGGACAATGCAAAGCCATGTATTTCTGTTCTCAGGGAAACTCTCGGGGTTAACAGGGTCCCTTAGCAAGAGACTGTAGGGGACCCACACCAAGTAGGACACTGGTTCAAGGAAGCCATCCCCATGAAGGAGGCCCCAGAGCATCATGAGGAATCCAGTCTGTTTCATGCTCCTGGACTAGATGCCAGTTTTCAGGGCTTTGTCCCAAGACCTCTGCTCCAGGGACACAAGATGGCGCCTCCTCCTGATCCCCGGTTTGGCACCGTCAAGCCTCTGTTCCAGGCTTGTGATCATACAAGGTTGTCAGAGCAGCCACTGAGAGGGTCTGAAATGGGGCCAGGCCATTGTTGATGGTGTCTTGGGGCTCAGCTCTTCTTGAAGGATGCATGAGCCCATGAACAGTTCTAGGAAAGTTTCGTACCTCCCATAGGTGAGGTGGTGAAGTGGGTTGTAGCTGGAGGAGAAAGAGCTAACCAGTTCATTCATTTATTTGATTCATCTGTTCAACAAATATTTACTGAACATTTGCCATGTACCATTCATGCTTCAGGGAGCTGCTAGATAAGGCAGTGAACAGACAAGTTCCCTGCTCTCGTGGAGCTTCTGTTCCAGGAGAGACAGACAGTAAGGAAGCAAACATCTTTCATGTACAATATATTATCACAAAGTGATAGATGCAATGAAGAAAAGCAAAATACAGTGAAAATATAGAGAGTGATGAGATGTGGAATTTTAGGTGGGGTGTTCAGACACCTCCAAAGAGGGCACAGTCAGGCGGAGAACTGGATCAGGTGAGAAGGTGAACCATAGGTATATTGGGGGCATGGCATTCTGAGTAGAGGGAATTGAAAGTGCAAAGACCCTGAGAGAGAAGGATGCTTGCTGTGCTCAAGGAGAAGCACAGAGGTGGGTGAGGCTGGAGAGGAGAGAGAGGCAGTAGGAGGGGGGACAGAGAGAAAGCATATGGCTAGACCAGAGAGCCTTATTGTGAGCAAGTTGGGGGGCCATTGGAGGGTTTTGTGCAGACTCTCTGGCTATTGCATGGAGAAGAGACCTCTGGGGGCAAGACGGGAAATGGAGCATCAGCCTAGGAGGCTGCTTAAGGCATTCTGGGGGCTAGTGGCTAGATGAGTAGAGGTAGTTGTAAGGTTTTTGGATGGTCTTGTTTTGTGTGAAGGTATAAAAACATTTCCCCTGTGCCATTCTGGCAGCTTCCTTCCAATAGCTTTTGACACCTACCTCTTCCCTGAGGTCTCCCTGGATTGGCCAGGAGAGAATCAATGGCTTCCCACTCTCAGTGCTTCCTTTGTTCTTCCTCAGAGGGGAGGGGAGGGAGTACTGGGCAAGGAGTTAGAAAATCTTAAGTCTGTTCCAGCTCTTTAATACTTGGCCTTTGAACTTGGGCACATCACCTACCATTTCTGAGCCTTCATATCAGCACTTTTAAAGTAGGTCTTGTCTTCTCTGTGTTCTCACTTCACAGGATGGTTGATTGTGTCAAAGGAGCTAATGTGAGTATAAACATTTTGTAAACAGTCAAGAAGTAAGCACATGAACAGGACTATAGCTTTTTGTTTATTTTATCATTATCCTGGCTATTCAGAAGTAACACCACTTGCTAAGTGGGTGGTAAAAACACTTACAAGATATAATCTCTGGGGACTTCCCTGGTGGTCCAGTGGTAAAGAATCCGCCTTACAATGCAGGGGACCCAGGTTTGATCCCTGGTCAGGGAACTAAGATCCCACATGCCGTGGGGCAACTAAGCCTGCATGCCACAATTACTGAGCTCGCACGCCTCAACTAGAGCCCACGTGCCACAAACTACAGAGCCCACGTGCCCCAGAGCCTGTGCGCCACAACTAGAGAAGAGAAAACCCACATGCCACAACTAGAGAGAAGCCTGCGCACCACAACAAAGGGCCCGCGCGCTGCAACGAAAGATCCTGCGTGCCTCAACGAAAATCCTGCGTGCTGAAACCAAGACCTGACGCAGCCAAAAATAAATAAAATAAATAAATAATAAATAAATATGTTAAAAAAAGATATAATCTCGGTAAACTGGGAGCCAACTAACCAGAGTTAACCAGTTAAACAGAATCCTGCAAGAAGGTGGAGATAGGAGAAAATGTATTCATGTGGGCTTGATGGTTTTTCTTTAAGTTTTAGAGGACTCAGCTTCACCTTCCATAAACCTCCCTATCTCCAGGGGTAGATGGGACCAGTGGTACTCAGACAATGGTCCACACCACCCATGTCCTCCATCATCAAACCAAGATTCCTTCACAGTCCTCGAGCTCTAAGTGAGAAAGAAAATGGATCTTGACTTTCTCATAGTTTCAGCAAAGCTCGGGAAGTAAAGGCACTTCAGGTCACCCCCTGTGTTAGATTGTGTTATTTGTCCATAATTCTTCCTTCCCTTTATGCGCTGGCCATGGCTTCTCCATGGCTCTGATATACCTCCACGTCCCATTGATTCTGGGCTTGGTCATATGACTTGCTTTGACCAACGAGATGTGGGAGGAGGTATTGTGCAAGTTCCAAGCTGAGACTTAAAGAGGCTTAGTGAGTTTCTGCAGCCCTCTTGGAGCTTCTGTTCTGCATTATGAGAATAACATGCCCCAGCCCTGATGGAAGATGCAGAGAGTAGATCTGAAACATCCCAAAGCATGAGTCCAATCTAGTTTATTGGACCCCACTAAGCCTAGCTGAGAATGGCCAACTACAGTTGACCCATGATTAGGAAATGAATGCTTATTGTTGTAAGGCACTAAGATTTTGGGATTGTTTGTTACATGGCATTATTACACTAAAACCTGACTCGTACCTTCTGAGATGACAGAAAATTTTGTTAATCACATCAACCTGTTCTCCAGCTATTTTGATTCCCTGAGGTTATTCTAAGCCTGCTGGGGCTTCTGTTTGCTCCTTCTGTGGCTTTACTTTATTTGTTCACCTGAAAGAACCTTTCCTAGGTAGAATAGTTTTAAAGAGCAGACTCGGTGCCTGTGCCCAGGACAGTGCCTCAATCAGAAGCAGGCCCATGTTTATACCAAAACGAGAGCTTTCAAGTTAAGATGGCTAGTAGGACCTTTTAAGATGCAAGGTCAGACTGCAGGTATATCAGGCCCTTATGACTTCAGATGAGAAATAGATCAATGTCGTTCCATAGAAAAAGGCCACAGAAGATCATATATAACTGCAACATCACTTTTTGTTGGAAGAGTGACTCATAACAAAAGCTTTGAGACTTGGTGAATCAGAAATAACTTTTCTTGTCAGTAATTGCCGTCAGCTATTGGTTTAAAGAATAAAATTTGAATCTCCAGCCTCATGTGTATCTAGCTAAGCTTACTTGATGGATAGATGCATTCATCAGTGGGTTCTCTAGCTTATTGGCACCAGAAAAGCTTCCCACAGAACTGGTGGTGCAGAGAGAATGTAATGTGAGAGCCTGAAGGCATCAGAGACCCCCAGACCAGAGTTACCTTGGAATTATCTGGCCTTGAGGGCATCTCAGGGGTAGAAGGGGCTTAAAGATCATCTGCTAACTCCCTGTCCTAATGCTTGAAATCCCTAAAAATATCTCAGAAGTAAGTATCCATCGGAGTGAGAACAAATGTCCCTTTTCAAGGCCACATATATCCTCTTTGGATAACTCTGTGCAATAGACTGAATGTTTGTGTTCCCCCCAAATTTATATTGAAGCCCTAATCCCCAGTGTGATGGTATTTGGAAATGGGACCTTTGAGGGGTAACTAGGTTTACATGAGGTCCTGAGAGTGGGGCCTTCATGATGGGATTAGTGCCCCAATAAGAAGAGACAGGAGAGAGCTGGTTCTCCCTCTCTGCTCTCTGCCATGTGGGGATACAGCAGGAAGATGGCCATCTGCAAACCACACACCAGATCTGTCAACACCTTGATATTGGACTTTTCAGCCTCCAGAACTGTGGGAAATAAATGATTTTGTTTAAACCACCCAGTCTATGGCAGTTAGTTATAGCTGCCCAAATGGACTAAGACACACTCAGGTGAGTAGTAGTTTTCTCTTCTACCAAGCTAATCTCTTTTTCTCTCTCCCTCCTTCTCTTTCTCTTTCTCTCACTCCCTCTCAGCTCTTTACATATTTTAAAGGTTTAGAACAGGAGATAGCAAACATTTTCTGTAAAGGGCCTAATAATAAATATTTTAGGCTTTGTGGGCCATATGGTCTCTGTCACTACTACTCAACTCTTCCACTGGGACATGCAAAAGCAGCTATCAACAATACATAAATGAATGGATGTAGCTGTGTTCCAAGAACACTTTATTTATGGATACAGAAATTTGAATTTCATCTGATTTTTTACTTTGCACAAAATATTATTCTTTTGATTTTTCCCCAACTATTTAAAAGTGTAAAAATCATTTTTACCTTGTGGGCTGTGCAGAAACAGATGGGGACTGATTTGGCCTACAGTTTGTAGTTTGCCTGTCCCTGGCAAAGTGTCTACCTCTTCTTCAAGACACTCTTTCAATTATGAGTCATTTCTAGACCATCCTGTATCCTGGTCTACAAGTCTTTGGCTTTTATGGATCTATATGACCTTCTGTTCTTCTAAAGGAGGAGATAAGGAGGTAGACAAAATAATCTTTTACTAAGATAGGAGACCTTTTCATTCAAGAGTCATGAGTTTCTGTTCATTTGCAAACTAGTGTACTCTGAAATCACGCCAAAGCATTGCATTCCAACCCATCCATCCTCCTGGTGTTAGGCTTCTCTTGGTTGCTTTCTTGATCTGTGGAGTGCTGGGGCCATCTGAAGTGGTAGGAGGGACCTTATGGTGCCCACTTGGGAAATAGGTGGATTGGAACTCAGCACCACTGCTATGGTGGAGGAGCTACCACATTAAGATATTAAATTGCAGTTTAGTGGAAATTCAAGATTTCATATGACAGGAAATGACCAACAAAGTAAAATGGTAGCATTCATTCTGCCTCTTAAGCTCTAACCAGGTGCTCTGGGGCCTGGAGGCTCCCAGTTCAGGCAATCAGTCTGGGAAGAGTCAACCTTCCTAAGCCCTCCCCTGACTTTCCTTCCAGGAACCCTTCTCCACAGTTTACATACCCTGTTCTAAGAGCCCTGGAGAAAGTTCCTTGGTCCAGACATAGAGTTAGAGAATTTTGTCAGCAGAATCCTCTATCATGTGGGCTCCTTCCTTTCCCAAAGTGCCCCTGTCCCAGACAGGGCTGGCCGTCCTGAGATGAGTGGGTCCCTGCCCTTTGTTAGCGGGATTCCTGTCCTTGTGTTCCCGAGAACCTCATGGCTCAACCCAACATCCCTAGGACTACTAAGTTCAACAGATTTTTCTAGCATGAATTCATTTATTCATTCATTCATTTACCTGGTGAACATTATTGAGAGCCTACCGTATCCCAGGATTCAAAAGGAACACACGTAAGAAAAAGGCCTGGCCTCTGGGGTTTTGGTCAGAGGATAAGACAATGATTGACTTGAATGTCATGAGCATCCTGCTAGAGGCATGGACAGGCTCCACGGGGTACCAGAGGAGGATGCCCCCCTGTTATGGGAAGGGCGCTGTGTCCCAGCTGCCCTGAGGACTTGGGCCACCTGCTAGGGTTGCTGTAAATCCAGAGGGCTTCTCTCTCGCTCACGGCCACACTTTGTAATCCTCACCCAGCCAAATGAGTGTGTGCCTCTTTCCTAAGGTGGAGAGTTCCATGTAAGGTCCTCCACCACTGGGGATAGGACTCCCAGCATTTGCTGTGCTGACTGTGAAGGAGGCTGGGGTCAGCAGTAATAATAATAGCTAATGCTTATTGAGTGCTTAGCATGTGCTAAGTGCTCTAAATGTACTTTCTAATTTAACCTTCACAACAATCCTTTGTGGCACTTGCTGTTATCATACAGAAGAGGAAGTCAAGGTCAGAAAGGTTAAGGTCTAAGAAGTGGTACAGACTGAATTGGAACCCAGGCTATCCAAGTTCAGCATCTCCCTTGATGTGCCATCTCTGTATAGAAATTGAGATAGTCAACTACATTTTATACATCCCTTCTGGGCTTGGCACTTTACTTCTGGTGTTTCACTGAATCTAAATGATGTCCTAGGAAGTGAGTATTAGCATTCAGATTTTACAGATGAGACTCCTGCAAGGAAGTGACTTGCCCAAGGCCACGTGGAGCCTTTTCTATCGGGCTGTCCTTAGCCCCAAACCAAGGAATACAGGAGAAGGGAGCTCAGAGCTGCCCTCAAAGCACTCACAGTCTGGGCAGGAAACAGATTTACTGAATCTACCATTTACTTATGATGCTTAGGACCCCTCGCTAAGGTGCAGAAGACAGTGTGCTCATTTCCATGGCTTCATTCTGTGCAGAGACTGGCGAGAGCTAGGGGTTGATGTCTGATGGGTGAGTACTGAGATTCAAAATGAAGGAGGAGGCATTATAAAAGGGGTCTGGGCTTCCCTGGTGGCGCAGTGTTTGAGAATCTGCCTGCCAATGCAGGGGACATGGGTTCGAGCCCTGGTCTGGGAAGATCCCACATGCCGCAGAGCAACTGGGCCCGTGAGCCACAACTACTGAGCCTGCGCGTCTGGAGCCTGTGCTCCACAGCAAGAGAGGCCACGATAGTGAGAGGCCCGCGCACCGCGATGAAGAGTGGCCCCCACTTGCCACAACAAGAGAAAGCCCTCGCACAGAAACGAAGACCCAACACAGCCATAAATAAATAAATAAATAAATTAAAAAAAAAAAAAAAAGGGTCTGGACTCAAAAAGTGTGGTTTCCAGATCAGCAGCACTGACACCATTTAGGTACATGATCTTCTGAAGGATCATCTCCTGCAGGGTGGCTGTCATTTCAGGGCATCGAGCTTTCCTGGGTGACACTGGCCATGTTCCTTACCCTCACATATCACAGGATGCACAGAGAGCTCACGATAGACTGGCAAACGCCTGGATTCTATACAGCTCTCTCTCTTACTTGCTGTGGGATGTGGGGCAAGTTTTAACCACTCTCTGGGCCATAGTATCTTTTCTGTAAGATGCCCAGATCAGTCGTTTTCAATCCTGATGGCCCATTATGATCACCTGGGGAGCTTTACAATAATTCTGATATCCCGGGCCGATAGCCAGAAGTTCTGATTTAACTGGTATTGGGTGAGGCCCAGGAATTGGTACTTTTAAAACTTCCCAGGTCATTATATTGTATAGACAATGTTGAGAACCAGTAAACCAGATCACCTCTGGTTGCATTAACATTACCTGGGCATTCCTTGAAGATTCAGATATCTCTCAAGGTGATGCCGACACACAGCAGAGCTTGAGAACTCCTGGAATCAATGACCTCTGAGGTCTCTTTCAGCTCTGACTCCAAGGTTCCCCAATCAATGATTCTCTTCTTTCTCCCCATGCTGGAGCCTCCCTTTGGTAATGAGCAGAGGTGCCATCAGCTTGTAAGCTAAGCTTCAGTGCCCCCTGAGAATGCAGCCAGCTGGCAACGGTGGAGGAAAGTGGTAAACACATTTGACTTTTCTTTATCAGCTGTGCCGTGTGCACGATGTGCAGGAGGACTGGGGCTCTGTGTCAAGGCCAGCTGGGTGGCTGAGGCCTTGTATAAAGCCCAAGGGCAGTCCTGGCCACTGCTCTGTTTGCCTGCTCCCTTCCTTGGCCCCAGGGTGGGCACTAGCCACAGGCTCCTACTGCCTGGACCCCAGCCACAAACCTTCTGGAATGACAAAGATGAGCCTTAGAGCAGATGTGTGTACCCATCCTACTTTGTCTTTCTGGGTCAGCCTCCAGGTTGGCTAGATCAATACCTTGACTCCCAGGAGAATCCAGAGATGGAATAAGGAACCCAGAGGCAGGCTTGGAGCAGGCTCTGGGGCTGAGCTCCAACGCTGCCCTGGCTCGGCAAGGACATCCAAGTGTCTCCTTTCCTCCATGTGGTATGTGGCTATTTAATGGCAGTGAAATTTATTGTGGGTAATGGAGTGTCAGGCTCCTTATTGCTAATGGATGAGTTCAAATGTGAAGGATTTATTAAATAAGTCAAGCATACGCCTCCGAGAGACGATTACTGTGAGTGAAAACAATTACATAGTTAAACAAGGAGGAAAGACATTTTAAATGCATCTTTGAAGTTCTCTAAATCAGTTTAAATGTGTAATTTCAAAAGGTTTGGGGTGGAGCAGAGATTAGTTTCAGCAAATTACTCATCAAGTTTTTTTTTTTCTTCCTTTATTTTGATTCAGCAAGAAACCAACTGCCCTATTTGGCTGTCATTTAAAGAGGTTACTGATGGGTATTTGGAGATGGAAAAAAATGCTAAAGCAACAGAACCTAGTTTGGTAGCTTCCTACAGTTCCCAGGTTCTGATTTCCTTGGTGTGTAAGTGGGCTCTCTGGAGCGGAAGGAAGGAGTCAGAGAGGCAGCAGGAGCTGTCATTCAGAGAGAAGGATCAGTGCTTCTTCCTGATACTAAGCGGTGGTCTAGAGCCATAGAGTTGGAAGGACTTTGGAGGACCTTTGGTCGATTCCATTTTGCAGTGGGGAAGCTGGGGCCCAGAGAGGGAAAGGGCGTGTTCTAAGGTCACACAGCTTGAAAGCCTGGAAGCCAGGCTTCCCCATTGCTCTCCCTTTGAAATGGAAATAATACTGACCTCACAGGGGTGTCTGGAAGGAGACAAGGAAATAGAGGGAAAGTGCTTTGGGAAGTACGTATGTTTCTACCTGGAAAGGGCTACTGTGGGGGAAGGATTGACTATGGACCTCCTTGGTGGGTTCATTTTGGTGAGGGGCCCACCCCTCAGCCGCTTCACAAGTTCTGCAGCCAGGACCACAGCGAGCTGAGGTCCCTGGGACCCTCTCCCCTACTGAGCTGAGGAGAGGCACAGGCAGCGACAAACCCCTGACATTTTCTTTGAGACAGTGACAGCTGGTGGAACTTTTGACTAGAGGAATAAAGAGCAAGCAGGCAAAAAAAGTGACTGTGTTAAAAAGTGGTTTAAAAATGTGCTGTGCCATCTGTTTGGCCACCACGGCTTTGTGGGGTATATGTGGGGACAGAGACCTCCCCCTCTCCCACTCCTGGGTCTCACCTTGGTCAGGGCCCACAATGATGAACTTTATTAATTCTGCAAGTTTTATTTTCCATGTCCCCCAGTCTTTCTTTCTGCTCCCCTCTGTTCCCAGTGCACACCCTCATTTTGCTTCCTGAAAAGACATTTTCTTAATTTCCCCAATTGCTAACAAAGTCTTTAATCTACAAAGCCCTGCACGCTTGACTTAAAAGGCAAGTGTTTGGTTTTGGCCTTTGCTGTATGAGTCTGGTCCTAGTGTTAGAGAAATGGGGCTTTAAAAGACAGGTGTTTAAGCTTTACTCTACCTAGCAATATTGCAGGCTTCATATTTATTCAGGTTTTCCTTCATGTCCTAAAGCTTTATACCTTTCTTCTGCTGATATTTTTAATTAAGTTTGTCTGAGATATTTTTCAGGTTCGTTTTTTCCCTTTTGTGAATAGGGTTATAAAGTGCATATTCTAATTAGTTATTGCTATGGAATATGAAAGTTATTAATTTTTTGTGTTTATATCTGTCACCTTGATGAATTCATATTCGATTATAAACAGGCTTTTGGTTCTTGTGGATTTCCCAGGTACATGGTTATATTGACTGAAAATACTAACCATTTTGTCTCTTTCTGTTCAGCAGTATATTTATTTCCTTTTCTTCTTGTCTTTCTCCACGAGCAAGCCCTCATTACAGTACTGAAAAGTAGCAGAGATTATGGGCATCCTTGCCTTGATCCTGACTGTAATGGGATTGTTTCTGGTAATTTATCATTAACTTTGATGTGTGCTGTGGGTCTATAGTAGAAAACATTATTAACTTAGGTTTTTGGGTTTTTTTTAATTAATCAGAAATGGATTTTATTAAATTTTATTAAATTTCAGCATCAATTGAAATGATCTGTTGAGATGATTTCAGTCTAGTCAGAAACATGGATGATGTTCTAGTGTTTCATTCTTATATACTTGCTCACAATGCAATTCTGGTTTTGATATTCTAATATTTTGTTTAGGATTTTTGCATCTTCACTCATAAATGATATTGGCTTCTGGTTTTTCCCCTTCTGTATTTGTTTTCCCTGTCCAGTTTTGGAATTGGGTTATAGAATAGAATTGCATGGAATTCTGGATTTCTTGAATGTTTTGTAGGACATTCAAAACTGTAAACTTTCTCACTTTGGTGCACTTTAAAAGGGTAGAGTTATAATGACTATTTCTATTTCTTCTATGATTATTGGTCTTTCATGATTTTTTTTTTCTTTTTGAGCCAATTATTGTGATTTATTGTTTTCCAGAAAATTATCCTATTCATCTCGATTTTCAAATGCTTTGGTGTAAACTAGCATATACTTTCTCTTTAATTTAAAATATGCTTTGTCTAGTATGTTTCTTTTCTCACTCTTGATGTTGTACTTTTCTGTCATTCTTCCCTACCCTACCCACAAGTCTCAGCCTTGCCATAGATTATTCTAGTTCATTGGTCTTTTCAAAGAGCCAGCTTTTAGTTTTATTAATCTATACTGTTGATTTGTTTTCTAGTTTATTAATTTTTGCATTTTGTCTCTATTAATATCTTCCTCAGATGTCATTGCATTTATTTTGTTTTTCTTTTTCTAACTCCTTGATTTGAAAAGCTTAGTTATTTTGTTTTCCTTTTTTTCTCTTTTCTGAGAACTTCATTTTAAGACTGTAAATTTTCCAGAGTTAGGAATATACCTCAGGTTTTGATATATGGCCTCTCCTTCTCATTCATTTCTAAATAATAATATTAACTTTTCTTTGTTAACCTAAGAATTATTTAAAAGATATTTAACATTTTTCAGATACATAGAACTTTTTGGCCATTTCTTTGTTATTAATTTTTAATTTTATTGCATTTTAACTAGAAGGTAACCTGTCTGACTTCCTTCTTGTAGGATTTGTTGAGATTTCCTTTGTGACCTAATACATGAATTCCTTTTCTTGAATGTTCCCTGCATAACTGATATAATGGGCAGTCTCTTTTTATTAACATCTTATCTGTTAAACCACACTTCAAATTATAATATATATGTTATTCAGATCCTCTCTATCTGTACTTGATCTACAGCTACTTGATCTGGTGATTTCTGAGAGGTGAGTAACAAAGCCTCTTACCATGATAGTTGATTATCACTTTTTCCTTGTATAACTTTTATTTTTGCTTTATGTATTGAAACTATGTTATTGGGTGCATAAAGTTCATGGCTGATATATCAATCTACAAATATATTTTTGTAGATATATCATATATTTTTTGATATATCTTTTCTGTAAATGTTATATTTTATCAATATGAATTATCTCTTCCCCCTAGTTCCTTTTCTTATTTTTTTCCCTTGAGCTCTATTTTGTTTGATATTATTACAACTCTGCCTACTTTGTTTTTATTGGTATTTGCATGCCATAGCTATTTTCATCCTTTAACTTTTAATCTCCCCCTGTCATTTTGCTTTAGGTGTATTTTACAAGCAGCATATAGGCTTTTATTTTTTAAATCTAATTTAACAGTCTCTGTCATCCAGTAGGCATTTAAACCACTCATGCTTATTGATATTACTGATATATTTGGGCTTATTCCTGACTTTTTTTTGTGCTTTTTATTTATCATAAATTCTTGGGTTTTTTTATCCCTATCTCTCCTGTCCTTTTTAAAAAAATTATTGAATACATTTTAATTTTATTTTTTCTTCTGTAATGTTTGGAAGTTATTCATCCCATTTGTATACTTTCAATCAGTTGTAATAGATTGGGTGCATTTTTGAGAGGCCTAATGACATCTGGAATTACTACCTACATCCTTTCAGTGAAAAATACTAAAACCTTTTACTACTTCCCTTCTCCTACTATTCTTTCTTTTCTCTTCCCCAACACTACCATGTTGATATAGTTTGGGATTTTAGTTACAAAATGTTAATCATTTTGTTTTAATATCATCATGTATTTCAATTAGTAAAATTTGTTAATTTCTTTGGGTTCCTTTTTTTAACATGACTTGAATCCCATATTTGGATACAATATATGGTAATCCCTCTTTGATTCCTTTTTTTTATTTTATATGGTTCCATCCTGTCTAAGAATTCTTTTGGGCATGTTTGACAATATCTCTATTTTCCCCTTTTACTTCAAAGATAGTTCTGCTGGACATCAAATTCTAGGTTAAAAATAAATTCCCTTAGATCTCTGGGACTACTGTTCTATTGCC
The DNA here is from genome assembly GCF_965194805.1 of Balaenoptera borealis. Classification (NCBI taxonomy): domain Eukaryota; kingdom Metazoa; phylum Chordata; class Mammalia; order Artiodactyla; family Balaenopteridae; genus Balaenoptera; species Balaenoptera borealis. The sequence goes on along the minus strand of NC_138878.1, from coordinate 27,600,187 downwards.
TGTTGCATTCAGTGGTGCCAGTAAGAATTTTGATGACACTTGATTCTCATTCCTTTGCAAGGAATCAGTTTTGTCTGTATGGAGAATTTTTCTCGTCTTGTAAAAATGTCCATAAGATACCTAAATGTAGATCTTTTTCAAATTTAACTTGCTCAGCACTTGATGGCCCTGTCAATCTGGAGATTACATTTTTTTTTTTTCAGGATTTCCCCCTCACTTCTTATTTGAATACATCTTCATTCTAACTATTCCCTCTTTCTAGAACTCTTATTAGATGGATTTTGTCACTATTGGATTCATTCTCCATTTCTCTACTTTTTTCTTACTTTCCATCTATGTTGCTTTCCATGCTTTGTTCTGGGAGAAGTCCTTGCTTCCATATCCTAGTTTAGTAATTTGCTCTTTACTTTTATCTATTCTGATATTCAGCCCATATGTTGAGTTTTTTATTTCAATACTCAAATTTGTTATTTCCAAGACTTCTAGTTGATTACTTTGTATATATGCAATATCCCCTCACATGAGAATACCAATTAGACTTTTCTAAAATCTTTTTTCGTTCATTTTATTGATTCCTTCCATGGGTTTTTAGTTCTTCAGTTTGTTGAATTTAGTTCTTCATGTTAAATTTAGCTCTTCAGATTGTTAAATTTAGTATTTTTCTTTTATGGTATTGATTTGCTTCTGTAACAGTCACCCCATTGATCATCCTTGGGCCCTTCTGCTGCCTCTGACTTTGGTGCCTCTAGGGCTGCTTCCCCCGCTTTTTGCAGAATGTTTCTCCTTTGTACAACTGAGGTAGGGTTTCCTGTTTCAGTCCTCCCTATCTTACTTTGTCCTTTCAGGGATTCCTAACACTTTTTGGTCCATTGGGGGCACCCCTTCTTTTTTCAATACTGTTATGGATTTTCATTATATGTGAATATATTTTTAAACATGTATGTAGTCTATTTATATTGTATTTTATTTGTTTATATAATCATCAATGTTTATGATTCTTTTAATGTTTTTTTTTCTAAGCGTTTAGGATAAGAAGGACAATATGGAGATTGTGCTTGGTTCACAATTTTTACCTAACTTGCTGAGTTTTTCACATACTGAAAACTGATGTCTTAAATCAAGACTCCAAAAGATGTGACTAGATGTTACCAGGGGTCTGGGTTGACAGCTGCATGATAGCCCATGGCTCCATGGTGGCATCCTTCCACCAGGAATTCCCTCTGAGTTCATTTCCGTTGTTAAGATACTCTTTCTTCTGTTTCACCACCGGTTGGAAAGTCTGTGAACTCAGATGCGTTTGCCACTTGCTCACCAGCCAGGAGTTAGTACCGAAGAACTGGACGTAAAGAAACTAGCTTACCTCCTTGTGTTTGACTTGAGGAAACATTTTGAGGCACCAGCCAGATCCTCCTTCCAGAATAAAGAATGTATTTCCCCAACTGCTGGCAGTGTCTTGGGAATACAGATGTCAGCAACAGCCCTTTTAGGATTGCCTCGATGAAGAGAGTGACTTTTTCTCAGAGTGGGCTTCTCACCCCAGCTCTGGCACTTCTGAAGGATTTTCTCATTTTCAGAACTCCCCACACTTCCATTGACACTGCATCTCAGCTCAACATCTTTCTCTGCCCAATCTGCTTCCTTTCCTTCATTCCACAGGTATTGATCCCAAGAGTACTTTCTTAAAAAAACCTCTGCATGCTAAACTTCATCTCAGAGTCTGCTTCCCGGAGATCCCAACCTGGGACCAAGAATTTACTGGAAATCACTACAACAATCAGAGGAAAGTGCCACCGTGGGTGTATTTGGCTACAGAAACCCTTTAAACTGCCCTGGGTGTGGGTAGCTGAGTTGTGTAAGGCCAAACACAGGCAATCAGAAAGCAAAGGAAGTAACTGCCTTTTCTACATGCATTCGGATTTGTCTACTCAAGTCTGCTTCTCCTGCAACTTTACCCAACTCAGAAAATGGTGACTACCATTTCCAGTTGCTCACGGAGTCTTTTCTGACCTTGATCTCTAATACCACACTTCTGATCTATCAGGAAATCCTCTCAGCTTTACCACCACAATAATCCCAAATATGACCCTTTCTCATCGCCAAGAATGCCAACCCCTGGTCCCAGCCACTACTATCACTGATGGCTTGGATTACTGAAATTGCCACCCAGTCAGACTCTTCGCCTCCACCCTTACAATCTGTTCTTGACACAGCAGCCAAAGTGATCTTTTTTTTTTTTTAAATTAATTAATTAATTTATTTATTTTTGGCTGTGTTGGGTCTTCGTTTCTGTGCGAGGGCTTTCTCTAGTTGTGACGAGTGGGGGCCACTCTTAATCGTGGTGCGCGGGCATCTCACTGTCGCGGCCTCTCTTGTTGCGGAGCACAGGCTCCAGACGCGCAGGCTCAGTCGTTGTGGCTCACGGGCCTAGTTGCTCCGCGACATGTGGGATCTTCCCAGACCAGGGCTCGAACCCGTGTCCCCTGCATTGGCAGGCAGATTCTCAACCCCTGCGCCACCAGGGAAGCCCTAAAGTGATCTTTTAAAACCAAAGTCCAATCATGTGTCTCCTTGGCTCAAAACCCTCCAGTGCTTTCTATCCTGTTTGGAACAAAGTCTTCAGTCCTTTTATGGCTCCTGTCAGGGTTCTCCAGAGAACCAGAACCAATAGGATGCAAGTGGATATAGAGATAGAGATAGATAGAGATAGATAGAGACAGAGATATGGATATAAAGAGGAGATTTATTATAGGAATTGGCTTATGTGATTATGGAGGCTGAGAAGTCCACAGTCTGATTTCTGCAAGCTAGAGAACCAGAAAAGCAGTAGTACGATTTAGTCCAAGGCTGAAGGTCACAGGGTTGCGGGGCCACTGGTGTAAGTCCCGAAGACCTGAGAACAGGAGCACCGGCGTCTGAGGGTAAGAGAAGGTGGAGGTCTCAGTTCAAGAAAAGAGAGAGGGAATTCGCCTTTCTTTTGCCTTTTTATTCTATTTGGTCCCTTAAGAGATTGGCTGATGCTTGTCCCCATTGGTGACTGCGAATCTTCCTTACTTAGTCTACTGAATCAAATGCTAATTTTTTCCAGAAATACCCTCACAGATGCACCAGAAATAATGTTTTACCTGCTATCTGGGCATCCCGTAGTCCAATCAAGTTGACACATAAATTAACCATCACAGCCTCCAAGGCCCTCTATGACCTGGTCCTACCCCCATGCTGTCTTGCTGACCTTTTTGACCACTACTTCCCCTTGCTCACCTCACTCCATGCCAAGCTCTTCCTGACTCTTTGCACTTGTGGATCCCTCTGCTGAAAAGGCCCAGATATTTTCTCAACTGCCTCCTTGGTTCTTTCAACTCCCTTATTGTCTTAGTCTGTTCAGGCTGCTATAACAAAACAGCACAGACTGGGTGTCTTATAAACAGCAAAAATTTATTTTTCACAGTTCTGGAGGCTGGAAGTCCAAGATCAGGGTGCTGGCATGGTCAGGTGAGGGCCCTCTTCCAGGTTGCAGACTTCTCATTGTATCCTCACATGGCAGAAGGGGTGAGGAAACTCTGTGGGGTCTCTTTTTAAGGGCACCAATCCCAATCTTGAGGGCTCCACCACATGACCTAATCACCTCCAAAGGCCACACCTCTTAATACTATTACCTTAAAGATTAGGATTTCAGCATATAAATTTTGGGGGGACACATTCAGACCATAGCACTGATCAAATGTCATCTCACGTATGAGAACTTCCTTAACCACCAGTATAAGACACCAACCTCCTCTCACTACAACCCCAGTGTTGACACTTAAATCCCCTTACTCTGCTTATTTTTATCATCACACTTATCACCACACAGTGGATTTACTTTTTACCTATTTATTGTCTGTGCCCCCTCCCTCAGTAGAATGGAAGCCTCAGGAGAGGTGTTTTGTTCACTTCTTTATCCCTAATATCTAGAACAGTGCTTGGCACAGAGTAGGTGCTAAGTAAGTGTTCGTTGAATTCATGAAATCTTAATTACCTGGCTGTTTGGAGGTGTATCGAGTGGGAAAATTGCTCAAGCACAGGCAGTATTCCTCATTCTGCTTCTTACTTGCCTAATGACCTTCCACAGGGCCCTTTTCCTCTCTGGAAGCTGAGGGGGTGGGATAAGATGGTTATCCAGAGTACCTTCCCAGTCTGATCTTTTATAAAGCTGTGATTTATCTAAAGCAAACAACCAATTGTGACAAAGAAGAGGTCAGGCACCTCTCATGTGGGTTTTTGCCCTGGGGGATGGGGAGAAAAGGCACTGAGAAAGTCTGAGTCCAGGCAGCGGTGTGTTGCATACTTGGAGATTGTTATTTTATTTTTTGGGTTTTTTTTGCTTTACATTTTCTCCTTCCTTACCACCCCTCTCCCCATGGAGACATTACTGCAGCCATGCCATTATTGCTTGAGTGAATTCCACATAAAGACTGGTTCCAGCTTCTCCAGGATCCCTCTCCTGTGTCATTTCACCTGCAGGGAGTAACCCCTGTGTACTCAACATTTGTCTTCCATTTTTACCTTCCGACACCCTGCCTGTGTTCTGACTTGCTCTGGCCTCATGTTGAGCAGACTGTATGTCCTTACCTTTTGCTCTACTCAATGGGATGTGAGCCAGTGTGATGCCAGCAGTGGCTTGAGATTAGCTTGAGCTGTGGACTTGCCTTCTTGGGCTTCTGCCATCACCATAAGAGAAACATGCCCCAGTTAGCCTTCTGGTCCTAGAAGAATTGAGGGATACCTGGAGCAGACCTGGACCAAACCCAAGGCCAGAGCCAAACTCCACTGAGCTGAGATCAACTGAATGAGATCAGCAGTGCTGTCCAGCCAACACACACATGTGTGAGTGAGAATAAATGATTGTTTTAAACCACTGAGTGTTGGGGTGGCTTGTTACATGGCACTATCATGGCCACAGCTGACTGATACACCAGTCTTCTGAAACCCAGCCCAGGGTACTCACTCTCCCAGAGAACATTTCCTTAACTCAAAGACTTGGCCTAACAGTAAGAATTTCGGGTATGTTTTAAGTCAGTGGTATCAGTGTTTTGTGGAGACTGAGATAGGGACTGTAGCAGAAAGAAGGAAAAACGAGAAGCCAGTATTGCTCAACTGTACCATTTGAAGACTCTGCAAACAGGAAGAGCAAGGACTGAAGGGATTTACAGCAGAATCTGGTTTTATGAGGCTGGGGTTGGCTTTATGCATCTTTCTCAGTCTTTCCACAAGGCCTTCGACCAGGACATGGGGCTAGTAACCCTGTCCTTGGCCTAAAATGTTGTCTGGCCTAGGGCTCCCAGGTATATCAGACTGGGGCAGCAGGGTATTGCTGTTCTGGCAGTGGAAATGACACCTTCCAAGGGACATTGTGGACATTTAGAATCAAGTCTTGTCAAAATATCCTGATTTGCATGTTAGGGAAGTCAAGAGAGAAGCTATCTTTATTCCTTCTTACCCAATGAAAAGATTTTTGAGGAGACGTCACTGCAACTGTGTTTCTAGTGCTTAAGTGAATTCCAAATGCTACTGTAAATTCCATTTATTATTTATACAGCTTCAGCTCCCTTGAGAAGCTGAGTGCCTTACAGGAAGGAAGGAGTGATCAAATCCATGCAGGGTGAGATGCTCAGGGAACTGGATAGTAGGGCAAAGGGAGAGGGTCTGTGGTGTTCGTGGTGACAGATCAGGAGCCCAACTGAGTAGTAGTGAAGCAATATGGACAGAGCTGGGAGAACTTCTAAGATCATCTGGACCTAGGATTTTTTTTCTAACTTCCCTGGTCCTGAGAATCATGAGTCACTTGTTAAAAATACAGAAGTTCAGATCCCTCCCCTGGAGATTCTATTTTAGCATCTCTGAAGTGGGGTCCAAAAATCCATACTTTTAAGAAGGACCCCAGGTGATTTTGACAACTAGGCATGTGCAGAAAAGTGATCTATCAAGCTTTCTTGTTTTATAGATGAAAAACTTTGCAGCCCAAAGAGGGGTCTTGCCCCAGTTCTCAAAGCCCCAGGGAGTGCTAGGGATGATCCAGACAAGATCTCTGAGACCTGAATGGCACAGTTCAGGATGGCTGATTTGCGGGTACCCTGGGACTGACAGTGTAGTTTGCTGATTCACTCATCTCTCCATTTCCTACGTTTGGCTGCTTGTTTTCTCCCTTTAAGAGCAGCAGAAGGCAGGGCTCCTGGAGTCAGATAGAACCTGGTTCAAATCCTGTCTTTACTTCTGAGTTGCTGTGCAACCTTAGGCAAATTGTTTAACTTCTCTGAGCCATTGATATGGGCATTAAATCAGATAATGTACCCAGTAGGTGCTCAATGAATCATTATTATTGCCTACAGCGTGCCAAATCCTATTCCAAGAGCTGTAAAAACCAGGATTAGTGATTTTAAAAAGACTATTATTAATCCCATTTTAAAATTAAGGAAAGCAAAGAACAGAATTAGAATGACTTGTTCAAAATCATGCATTTAGCAAGTGAGGGGCAGAGGTGGATTTGAACTCAAACTGTCTGTAGCTCTCCTTTTTTCCTTTGAGGGCAGGGCCTGGGTCGCACTTACTCTGTGTGGCCCCGGCTATAAGTAGACATGAGTGCTCCAAGAACTAAATTGAGATTTAAAGGCAGGACAGAAATGCACTTCAAGCATGGGGCTGAGAGTGGGGCGTGGGGCTGAGAGTGGGGCATGGGGCAGATGGAGAGGGGGACAAGAGACCTTGGAGGAGAAAGGCCTGTACCCAGGGAAGGTGGGGCAGAGACTTGGACCTATCCCTGGGAGATAAAGAGTGATTTCAGCCCAAATAATTAGCATTGAAATGCTCAGGAACCAGGAAGTTTCTCTGCACTGTTGCCTGCAATAAAGAAAGATCCAGACTGAACTGGCTGCTTCCATTAGAAGTGATGTAACAAGCCTGCTTTGGCCTAGTTTTCTTAAAGCAGGCGGTCCCCTGGCTCTCCCACACCCTTCCTTCTGCATCTGCAAGTGATAGCTACCGCCATCTAGTGGTCTGAGTGGCACTACACAGGCACGGGGGAAAAAAGGATTGGTTCTGGACTACATGGATTTAGAAGGTAAAATGGCTCTAGCTTTCCTCCCCCAAAGATAAGAGCCCCTTGTCTTGGTAGGGAGTTTTATTCTGCTCAAAGTATGCCTGTCTATTTTACTTCCTTAGGTCCTTTCAATTATCCAGGGAGGTAGGCTGGGGCCATAAACTCCATTTTATTGGTGAGGCAACAAGTCCATACAGGGGAGGGGTCTTGCTTAAGAGTTGCATTGTCAGCTATTAATGGAACTAGGACTGCGACCCAAGTGCTCATAATACCAATTTCTTGGCCCAGAAATGACACATAGAAGGTGTCAGGTCCTTTGAAATTTCCTTGGACCAGGGAATGGGAGATGATTTATCCTGCATGTCCCGTACTGCTGTACATGGAGGAGGGTCCCTCTCAGCTTAATGACTTGTGAGATTTTTCTCTGGAATGAAAATCCTCAGGTGGGGTGTCTGGGCTGATAGTGTTCATATGGGAGGTTTTGGAGTAAGATGAATACTACCCTTCCAGCTCTAGACCCTAGGATAGGATACTTACTTAGAACTTACCTAGTCCAGGTCTCTTGTATTAAAGATTGGGAAACCAAGACTTGGGAGTGGGTGACTGGGCTGACAGCACACAGTGGCAGAACCATGGTTAAAGACTTTCTTCTCCAGCTGGTCTTTCTGTTTTATACACTCTGATGTAATAGCTGGTGCCTGGAGGCTGCACTATTTCAGGCAGATATCACTGTTTTAGCCCAGAGTGAAAATCAGATTCTAGTGTCTTGCAAGTCATACCACAGAGGCTGCCAAGGAAGTGGGGAGCCCCTGGACATTTACGGTTGTTTTAGCATCTATAATATCAGCAATTCTCAAACTTTTCAGATGAAATCTAAAGCAAAAGAAGGGGTGAAAGTGGTGAGAATTGTGGAGGCTGACAGTCACCTGCCCGTGGTCATCTCTGCAATGCTTGAGAGCAAGGGAGAAGAGAGATTGAAAACCAAGGCATTGCATAAGGAGCGCTGGACGTGGAGTCCTAACACCTGGGCTCTGGTCTTTGCTCTGGCACATGCTATGTGCTCCTGGGACACACTTCCTCACTCTGATCCTCTCCTAGTTTCCTCATCCATAAAATAAGCCAATCTTCCTACTTCCTAAGGTTGTTGGGAAGCTCAAATGGAGGGTGAAAATGTTTCATAGAAAGTTAAGTGCTATATTCGTAAAGGGTTTTTTTTCTTCTTACTAAATTGAGGTAATTTATATACAGTAGAAATGCACGACTTTTAAATGTTCGGTTCTATAAGTTTGGACAATTGTAATCAACTGTGAAATCATGACCCCAAACAAAATATAAAGCATTTCCATCACTCCAGAAAGTTCCCTTGGGCCCATTTCTAGTCAACCTTCTCACCCCCCAGGCAACTGCTGTTCTGATTTCTATCATCTTAGTTTAGTTTTGCCTGTTCTAGAACTTTGCATGGATGAAATCACACAGTGTGTACTATTTTGTGCCAGGCTTCTTTGGCCTACCATAATGTTACTGAAATTCATCTAGGTTGTTCTTTCCTTTACTGCCAACTAGTATCCCATTGTATGAACATATCATTGTTTGTTTATCTGTTTTCCTGTTGAAAACATTTGAGTTATTTTTGGGTTTTGGTTATTATGATTAAGGTTTCAATGAGTAATCTTGTACATATTTTAGGTGCACATATGTATGCATTTCTGTTGAATTGGAAGTGGCATGTTGGAGCACATGAAAGACGTATGTTTAACTTTATTAGAAATTGCCAAACAGATATCCAAAATGGTTGTACTGTTTTATATTCCCAACAGCAATGCATGAGAGTTCCAGGTGGTCCATAGACTCAACATTCTGTATTGTCCGTCTCTTTTGATTATAACCATTTGTGGGGCATCCATGCCTTGTTCCTGATCTGAGGGAAATGTACTTAGACCTTCACCATTAAATGTAATGTTAGCTATAGGGTTTTTTGATTTTTTTTTTAATACATGTCATTTATCAGATTGAGAAAATTCCCTTCTATTTCAGTCTTACTGAGAGTTTTTATCATGAATTGGAGTTGAATTTTGTTAAATCCTTTGTTTGAATCAATTACATGATCGTGCGTTTTTTTTCCCTTTAAAGTTTTTATATGGTGATAACATTGATTGATTTTCTAATATTGAACCAGGTTTATATTTCTGCTCTAAATCTCACTTGGTTATGTGTTTTATTCTTTTTAATATATTGCTAGATTTGCTTGCTATTATTTTGTTGAGAAATTTTGCTTCTATATTCATGAAGGAGATTATCTGTAGTTTTCTTTTTGCCACCATCTTTGTATGCTTTTGATATCAGGGTGATGCTGGCCTCATAAAATGAATGGGGATATGTTCCCTTCAGTCCAATTTTCTGGAAGAGATTGTGTAGAACTAGTGTTATTTCTTCTTTAAATATTTTTTAGAATCTGCCAGTGAAACCACTGGGCCTGGAAATTTCTTTTTTGGAAGGTTTTTAACTACAGATTCAACTTCTTTAATATTTATAAGACTATTTAGGTTGTCTGTTTTATCTTGAGTGATTTTTGGTTGTTTGTGGTTTTCCAGGAATTGTTTAATTTCATCTAAATTGTTGAATTTACATGAATTGACGTGTTTATAGTATTTCCTTATTACTCTTTTAATGTACTGTAGTGATATCCCCTCTTTCATTCCTGATACTAATATTTGTGTCTCCTCTCTTTTTTCTTTGTGAATCTTCCTAGACACATTTCAATTTTATCAATCATCTAAGAAAAGAGCAACTTTGGGCTTGATTCGTTTTTTTCTATTATTTTTCTCTTTTCAATTTTCTTCACTCTGCATTACCTTTATTGTTTTCTTTCTTCTGGTTGCTTTGGTTTTATTTTGCTCTTCCTTCTCTAGTTTCTTGTGGAAGTTTAGACTGCTGATTTGAGACTTTTCTTGTTTACTAATGTAAGCACTTAATATAAATTTCTCTCTAAGCCCTGCTTTACATTCATCCCACAGATTATGATATGTTGTATTTTCATTTTCATTCAGTTTAAATATTTTCTAATTTCTCTTGAGACTTCTTCTTTGACCCATGTATTATTTAAAAGTTTATTGTTTCATATGCTAGTGCTTGGAGATTTTCCTCTTATCTTTATCTTATTGTTTTCCAGTTTAATTCCATTATAGCTTGAGAACATACTTCGTATGATTTCAATTACTTTAAATTTGTTAAAGTTTGTTTTATGTCCAGGATATGGTCTATCTTGGTAAATATTTAATGTTCCCTTGAAAAGAATGTGTATGCTGCTTCTGATTGGGAAAAACAAGGAATCGATAAATGTCAATAGGATGTAATTTGGTTTTGGTGGTGTTCAGTTCATCTGTATCTGAGAATTCGGAGTTTTCCTTTCTATTCCTTGAGCCAGAATTATAGAGTTCTCCTGGAGCTCTCTGTTCATGGTGCCCACTTGGGTTTCAGGCTGAACTGTGTGTTCAGGTGCAGGAATACCAGAGGGGAAAAAAGGTAATTCACAACTGGTTCAGTAGTACTGAGAATTCTGGTCTTATTCTCCTATCCACCTGTTATTATTTATTTTAAAGAGTCCTCTGAATGCTCCATGCATTCTGTCCAGGTCTTAAAGTTGTCTTTTCTTTGGGAAACTATACCTTTGTACTCAGTTTGTGAAATGTGAATGGGGTGGCTACAGTGACTGGTTGAGAAAAGGGCGTGTGATTCAAATTACGCAACGAGTCATTTCTGAGACTTTTGTTGGAACCAGTGGCAACCAGAATCTCTTTCCACTGAGGTTGTTTAACTGAAGTGCTAGGATAGAATCTTGTCAAGCTTGGAAAGAGTTTGCCTGAGAGTGAAAGGGTGCATTGAGGAAAGTAGGTTAGAGAGGGAGAGAGAGAAACTCCAAATGAGCTTGCTCAAGCACCTAGATCCAGTCATTCCCAAAGCTAGTAGGCACCCCCCCCCACACACACACACACATTCTGGACTGTTCAGGTACACGAGCAAAAAAAAAAAGTTACCTTTTCTGCCTTAGTCAGTATCAGCTGGTGTTTCTGTCACTTAATACCGAAAGAATCTTAGTACATACCTTAAGTTTCCTTTCAAATCTCTTAAGTTCCTTAGTCAAGATTTTAGGGACCCATTGCCCCCTTAAACCCTAGGGTAGCAACATTTCCTTGAGAGGGCAAATGGATGATTTCATAGTTGCCCAAACAGAAATGGCTGTCCTTAGAGAATCTCAGCATGAGAACTGGCCAGAGAAGCTGGGGCTCAGCACAGAGCCAGAGACTGTGTGTGCAAGTCTGCATCTGTTGGTAAGATTAATGTGCAAGGTAGGCTGTGGGCCAGAGCTTATTGTTAATAATCAGAAGCCAGTCTTACTTTTGAAATGTGCTGCAGTTTCCTGTGATGACAAGGAAGAGATAGTTCATCCCTCCTTTCCCTCACACCATGAAATCTAAATTTCTCTGAATTTGGAGATGACAAAACTTATTCACCCCTGGGACTCAATCTTCAAGAAGGAAACAAAATAGGTGAGGGTCGGAAAAAAGACAACCTTTTTAAAGATGGGAAAGAAATATCTGTTTCTCTGCAGTGTTTTGCTGCATTTGCTAAAATCCATCAGGCTCCCAAACTATGGGATAGATAATATTTTGGGCATGTCGATGAGGCATTTTCCTTGGTTGTCAGGATCATGTAACCTTATAACCATGGAGACCATGAACTTGTAGCCCAAGATTATACTGATGGAGAGGAAGAGGACCCTTGAGGGAAAGGGCTGTGCCCAAGGTCATACAGAGAATTAACAGCAGGATAGGAATATGCCCTTGTGTAGGCTCCTCCATCTGTGTCCAGAATCCGTCCCTTCATACCAACCTCATTTGCAACTTTCCCACATTTCCAGAAGTGCCCCTTTTGTGAAGGGGGTTCCCAAGGTGTGCATATGTTGACTTGGTTTGGCCACTCTCCACCTGTCTGTCACTGATCCATTTGGCAGTCCCTGTGGAGGTCTGTTTGGCATAGCTGAATTTGGCCAGGCAAGGTCTGAGGTGTGGAAAGTGCAGCCAGAAGCATGTAACTTGCTTTGGGCCATGGATGTGAGTGGAAGTGACATGGGTCACTTCAGGATGGAGGCCTTTAAGTAAGCCTGACTCACTGCTGTATCATTCAACAGAATTTATTCTGTGCCATGCTTTGTGCTGGGGAGGCCCTGGGAGCGCAGTCTGCCCCTGCCCTCCAGGAGCTCACAGCCACGGAGTGGGGAAGATATGGAAGCAGTTGTCACGTGGGGTGATCAGGCTGGGCAATGCTGTGACCCAGGCAGGATGCATCAGCCAAGGGAGTGTTCCTCTCTTCTGGCGGTAGGGGTTAGAGAAGGCTTTACCAAAAAGTGCAGACTAGGGCTGAATCTTGAAGAATATGTCAAGTTCTCCAGGAAGGAAAGGTACAAGAGGGGATTCTAGCAAGGGAACTGCCCTCTCCGTTTTCCTCTCTTGTGGCGTTTATCTTACTCTGCCCTTCTTGATAACACTCGTGTCTGCTTGGACTCCTGCAGCCCATTTGCTGCCATACTTAACATCTCTGTGCCTCAGTTACCTCATCTGTAAAGTGAGTGTAATAACACTGCTCCCTTAAATTGAGGATTAAATTGTTTAACAGGTATGCATATGTATGAAGCATATGGAGAGTACTCTGTGCATGGTAAGTACTCAGTAAAAGTTAAAGTACAATACTTTATATATAATACATGCTCAAAAATATTTTCTACATTAAAGTGCTGTTTAACTTCGAGTAACCCCTTATCTAAAATAAAAACTATATTCTAAGTGTTGGGAGCCTCTCATAGCCTCATGCCTATTCTCAAAAGGCATCTCTTCCTTGAATTTGCTAATTCTCTGATCCATATTGGTGTCACTCTGTGATCAGCCAGGATTGAAGGAACACCTACCACTAAAAGTCAAACAGACACAAAAGAAGATCTCCCAGGCCTGCCTGGCTCTCTGACTTAGGGACCAGATGGAGAAACACAACATATGTTTGGATGCAACTGTAAAGAGACACCATGGGACAGCCCTGCTTTCCGGCTTGCAGGTGCTTTCACATAGCATCACTGCCAGGAAGGTGGGTGTGGGGGAGTTATCTGATTTGGCAGAGAGACCCCAGCAGATTCTCAAATGGATTCTCAGCAAGTACTGCAAACAAACCCACTAAGAAAGGGAAGACGTTGGCCTGCAGAGCTGCAAAGATGGCATTGTGAAAGCAAACGCCAGGTCTCTCCTTTCCTATTCTCTTCTATTGGTTCTTTGAGGCACAGGATGTAGATTTCCAAATATCGCGGGAAGTTAGGCATGCTACAGCGCCTGGTCCATAAGTAACAGCCCAGGTACCAGAGGTTCTGGAAGACTGGAGATGACAGAGGCCCCAAGGAGGCATGAGAGTTGAAGTACCACATCAGAGAATGCCGACTGAAGTCAGGAGTAAAGAAGACCCGAGAACGTGGGCTCTTCTCATCGGCAACCGTGAAGGACCCATCTACAGGCTGGAATTTTGGCAGCAAAGGCAGTTTCAGCATTTGTGTGTCATTTCTCTGACTCAGTGTTTTTATATGTTGCTTCCTGTTTATTAAGTTCTATTCCTGATAACTTTGTGGTGAGAGCATTGGCAGGCATGCCTGTCTCATATTTCACATGGTCACAGGAGGACTAGGTGGAGTGTGTGTGGAAGGGAGGATATACCAAGAAAAGGCATTAATCGTTGAAACAGATTACTACAGAGTACATGGGAAGATGCACTGACACAGCAGCTACACACAGACATCTACTCAGAGAGAACTTGAGGCTGCCTGATTTTTTAAAAAAATACCGGTGTAGAATTCAGAACTGGGAGACAGTGAACTGGAAGACTTCTAGGAAGAGGTGATTCTTGACTGAGCCTTGAAGGATGGATGGATTTTCTTTGGATATATGGAAAGAGAAGGGATGGTATTCCCAGATGAAGCAAAATTGTAGTAAATGAATACTTATTGAGACTCTACTATGGCTCAAGCACAGTGCTGGTCAGTTTCTACTTGATCTCATTTAAGTGCTAAGCTTACACTCTGGGACACATTTCTAAGTCTGGCCTGTGATCAATATTGTACCAATATTTAATTCACAAATATTTATTGAGCACCTACTATGGGGCGAGAGTTTTCTCCATACCATGTAATAGTGACACATTTTGCATATTCACTTATTTAATCAACAAATATTTACTTAGTGTCCACTAAATGCTTGGAACACATCAGAGAACAAAATAATGATTCACATCCTCTTGAAATTTACTTTTAGTAGGGGGTGAGGCAGAACAATAAACACTAGATATAGCAAATAAGTGAATAATATAGTATATTAGAAAATGATAAATGCTATAAAATGTTGAATATTGAAAAAAGGATTAAACATACTGGGGTTGGTCTGCAATTTTACATAGGATAGTCAGTGACGCCTGGTGAAGGAGTGAGCCGTGCAGATATCTGAGGGATTACAAACCAGGCAGGAGGAGCAGCTAGTGCAAAGGCCCTGAGGTGAGAACATGTCTGGTACATGTGAAGAATGGTAAGGAGGCTGGCATGTCTGGCTACAAGTGAGTGAGGAGGAGGGTAGAGGTGGTGAGGCCAAGGGTAAAGAAGGAGAGGTCAGAGTGTGTAGGGCTTTGTAGCCATTGTAAAGAATGTAGCTTTACAAATCAAAAACTTACAATAGATTCACAAAACCCAAAAAGAAAGGCACTCAAGCATACTACAAAAGAAAATCATCAAACCACAAAAGGAAAAATCAAAAGAAGAAGATAGGAATAAAGAAGAGCTAGAAAAACAACTGGAAAATGAGGATTAAAATCGCAATAAGTACATACCTATCAGTAATTACTTTAACTGTCAATGGACTAAATGCTCTGATTAAAAGAATGTGGTTTGGGGCATCCCTGGTGCTCAGTGGTTAAGAATCCGCCTGCCAACGCGGGGGACACGAGTTCGAGCCCTGGTCTGGGAAGATCCCACAAGCCGCGGAGCAACTAAGCCAGTGCACCACAACTACTGAGCCTGCGCTCTAGAGCCCGTGAGCCACAACTACTGAAGCCCATGTGCCTAGAGCCCGTGCTCTGCAGCAAGAGAAGCCACCACAATGAGAAGCCCACGCACCGCAACGAAGAGTAGCCTCTGCTCGCCGCAGCTAGAGAAAGCGCGCACGCAGCAACGAAAACCCAATGCAGACAAAAATAAAGAAAGAAAGAATGTGGTTTTAATGAGGAGATAGGAGCCCTTGCGGGGCTTTGAGCAGAAGAATCACCTAATCTGCTTGACATTGTAACAGAATCCCTCTGGCCGCTGTGTTGCAGTGGTTCAGGTGAGAGATGGTGGTGGCTTGGACCAGGGTAGTAGCAGTGGAGGTGAAGGAAATGATCAGATTCTTGATATATGTCTATATCCCATAAGTGTATAGGTAATATATGTATATAAACAGCTTTACTGAGATATCAATATAATTCATATACCATTTAATTTACCCATTTAAAGTGTACAGTTCAAGAAAGACAAGGTTTTTGAATTGGGCAACCGGAAACATGGAATTGGCACCTATTACAGTGGAGGGAGAGCAGGTTCATGAAGTGGGGAAGCAGTAGTTTAGTTTGGGATATGTTAAATCTACACCCAGTTGCCAATGCCAGAAACCCGAGAATTATCCCTGACTCTTCCCATTCCCTTACCACCCCCAAACCCTACATCTGATCCATCAACAAGTCGGATCACTTCACTCTCCAAAATATATCTTGAATAAGTCCATGGAAGTAACACACAGCATGAAGAGAGTCTGTTGTAGGGGGTCAGAAAGGTCTGGGACAGCTTCCCTGCAGAAGTGACACTTGGGGTGAGGCCTGAAGGATGTTTCAGAGAGAAATGGGCAAAGATGGGAGGTTAGCAGGTGCCAGGCAGAGGGAACACACGTGCAGAGAGACAAGGAGAAGACAATATTTCTGGAGCCGAGCACAGGAGAGCTTGGCATAGTATGAGGCTGGAGAGGCGACTATTGAAAACATTGCTTGGGCAGGATCTGGGGGTCCCCAGTTGGTCAGACATTGGTCCTTTGGTTGCTGGATTGTGGGGAATTCTGATACGGTCCTGGGGGAGGAGCCAGGGTGGCAGGGGACGCTTGGGGCGCGGGTGCTGGCGCTCGGGATGAGGAAGTATTCCGATATTTAAACAACCTTTATGGCCATGCAGGTATGTTCCAGCTGACTACCAGGGTTAGGGTGGAGATGGGCGGGGGCCCAATCAGGAGGACTTAGAGGGCACACGGAGAGTTTTGCTTGCATCCTGACAATATTGGGGAGCCACTGCTGGGGCTGAGGAGGGTGAGGGACAGGACACAAGTGGGTTTTACCAGGACCTGGGTGAGGGTAGTGAGGCATTGCCATGGGCACAGAATTTAAGTGGAGGCCAAAAATCAGTAACTAAGATAACTAATAATGCAATATTTTAAAATTTAAAGGTAATACAAAATATCTACCGTACATGAAATACCAAAATTTGTACCAAAATTTTTAATAAAGACATCTAACCCTGTATTTATACAACGTGACTTCCTTCACCTCAGTCCAAACCTCGCCCTGTCAGAGACTGTCTTATGTAAATTTTTGGTATTTTGCTCATTGTGGACTTTTTTTGCATTAATTTTGATTTTTAAAAATATCACACAAAAGTATTATTTATCTTGATCGCTGAGTAATTTTGATGCCGCCATAAATATTGTTCCTCACCCGCCTCACCCTAGTCCCAGCCCTGACTTTGAAGTGATAACTTGGGCTTGTGGGGAGTGGAGGCCTGTAGGGCTAGGGTGGGTGGGGGAGATGGGTTGAGGTGGGGTTCGCGTGAGAGATGCAGCCAGATTGTGTGAATGCGGGCAGGAGGAGACGTGAGGGCAGGCCTGCTGCTCGCTCCCCCTTCGGAGTATTCTGAGGACGGGGCAAGAGGGGGGGTGCTGTCAGCAGCCCACCTGTCCTACATTACATGCCTGCTTGAGGGCTAGGCACCCACTTCCCTCAGTGAGTCTGCTGGAAAACCATTTTCCCAGGAGGTGGGAAGTAACTTATGGTTGAACTAGGCCTTGCCTTGGGGCTGATCCAAGATGGTCCCCAGGAGTTGATGGACCCCTATCTGCTCCCTTCCAGTGCCCACTCTGAGCCACTCCCCTCCTCAATTACAGCCTCCGTGAGCCCCGGTCCCGGCTGTGATTTCTCTCGTGTGGTCTGTACACAGACCACCAGCCACATGCCCTGAGACCGACCCCATGAGCATGTGGACCTGCCTGTGTCACTTATGTCTCAGATTGTGCCCAGACCTTGATCATAACCTTCCTCTGTGCTCCTGCAGGCTGTGGCTGGGAAGTAGATCCTGGATATCCATTAAGGGCCTCGAGCTCTAAAGCCATTCCATGATGTAAAGTTGTAGTCAAGTGGGACCTCTGAGTCTTGAGACATGATTGTCAAGACATTGTCAGGTCAGGACCATGTTGTCTCAGGCTCTGAATAAAGAAATAAGAGGGACAGAGGGGATGAGGGAAAGGCACTGGCTCAGAAGTCAGCAGACCTGGGTTCTAGTACTGGCTGCTGGGCTACCTACTTAGTGTGACCTTAAACTAATCCTTTTGTCTCTTTGAGCCTCAGCTTCCTGGTCTGACAGATTAGGAAATTAGACTAGAGGGGCCCCGGTGTTTCTGTTACCTGAGCATGTACTAGGTACTGTGGGGGAGCTCAAGAGGAATTTATGGTCCTGTTCTTGAGGGTAAATCATTAAGCTGGTATATCAGCTATCACCACAATGATGCTGTGTGACAAGTCCACCCCACGCTCAGCCTCAGTGCCTTAACACAACAGTTATTTATCCTCATGCTGTCAGTTCTGCAGGTCAGCTGCCACTCAGCTGGGCTAGCTGGACCCTGGACTCTAGGCTGAAGGTTGGGTACGGGTTCATTCCACATATCTCTCCTCCTCCATGGGCCAGCAGCTACTCCATGGTCACCATGACACAAGACAGTAAGCCAAACTGGGGAAACAGGTGTCCAGCCTCTGCTCAATTCACATCTTCTAATGTCCATTGACCAAAGCAAGTCATGTGGCCAATCCCCAAATCAAGAGGTGGGGAAGTTTACTCACCCACCCAGCTATGGCAAAGGTGTGGATGTATAATACTACCACAGGAGAGTGAAGGATTGCGACCAATAATCCACCTGGCACAGTTGGGGAAGACAAGAGTAACCCAGGGAATATGAAAAGGTGCTACACATCAGGGTGTGGCCAGTCCACCTCTACCTGCTGCTTAGCTGTGAGTCTCAAATCTGCCCAGTGGCACTGGCATCACTAGCCAGCTCAGACTTCAAGGACACCCAGGTCAGGTGTGGGGTGATGGGGTACTTGGAGCTTCCCATATTGGCGACAGCACTAAGAGGGACTCAGCAGCTGCCTTTAACTGGCTCTTTTGTTTATTCCAGCCGGGATGTTAGCTCACCAGCCTGAGCTTCAGCTTGCCACTGTCCCAAGACCATGCCACTGTGCCTTCATTCCCCTGGCAGTCTTTGTATCACAATGTGGAGCTTGGGAATGAAGCCAACAGGAAGTACAAAACTGAGAAGCTTTAAGGGACCAGGTCCTGAAACATCATCAGAACCCCTAGATGCAGCCATACTCGAAGCCATGCCTTCTCAGTTACATGAATCAATAAATTCCTTTTTTGTTTTAAACCAGCATTCAAATTGGGTTTTCTGCCACTTGCAACAGCATGAGTGGGCTGGGCTTAATATAAGAGCTTGCCTACCCAAGAGGATCTCACGTGGGAGGGAGGGTGGCAGGTACTTCCCGGGCACAGTGTGACGTGGAGCCTTGCTGCTCAAAGTGTGGTCTTTGGATCAGCAGTATTAGCATCACTTAGAGGCTTATTAGAGATGCAGAATCTTGGGCCCCCCCCCCCCCAGATCTTCAGAATCAAACTATTCATTTTAATACATTTTAACTAGAGCTCTATTCATTTGTACATTAAAATTTGAGAAGCATTTGTGTTGGGGATCAGGACAAGCCTCTCCCACCCCCTTCCTTTGTGACTGGGTACAGTTTAGCAGTTGACTGGAGTTGGGACCAGGGTTCAAATTCTGGCTTCATTACTTACGAGTGGAAGGGCAATGACAGTTGTGTTTTTAAATATCTCTGAGCCTCAGTTTCTCTTCTGGAGAACGGGGGTAATAACAGTAACTACCTCCCACTGCTTTTGAAAGGAAATCAGTGTATTTAACTCATGGAAAGTGCTTTGCAAAGAGGAAGGGCTCAAAATGCGCCAGCTATGATTATTTCCACAATTCTACAGTGGGGCTGCTTTATGTTAAACCCACCTAATAACTTCTGATAGACAGAATGAGACAACAGATGCGAAAACATTTTGGGAATGTTTAAATTAATGAAAAAGTAATGATTTTTCCAAATCTTAAATAAAACCATTCACAAGGGTTGTTTCAGCTGCATGTGGTTAGTAGTTGGTTGGTTTTGACCTGTACACCAGGTGAAGAGGCAAAATGAGGTCACCAAGAGGGGGCAGTGCTCTGAGCTGAGAGTCAAAGGGTCAAAAGGGCCTTGTCTTACAGGGAGAGGGAGGATCAGAGCAGTTGGGCAGGGAGTCCTGGCTGAAGACAGACCCCAGAGAGCCCCAGATAAAACCACTCTGAGCTTTGTCCATGATGAAACAAATCATAGTGACACTGGCTTCTCTGTAGCCCTTTGACCTGCTGGAGTACGAGACTGTTTCTCCAACTCTGTGGCTTCACTTGTTGAACAAACCTCAGAAGAACTCCAAGTGGACCTTGAAAGCCTGACACAGCCCAGCTCTTCTGCAGGGGAACACAGGGTGGAATTGCCTGGAAGCTGGCAAAGGCCATGAAGGAGGGGAGCCCTGCCACCTGGGAGTCACTCAGCCTCTGCAGATAAACACAGCCCAGCGAGGCATTTGATTCGAGGCCTGGGGACTTCTGTTATTGATTCTGTGTGTGGCTGAGAGTTGAGCTACCAGCCCAACAGAGACCATTAGCTGAGGTAAGAGTTGGGTAGGAAGGGGCTCCGGCAGGGCACTGCCAAGTCTCCAGAATGAAGTCTTCCACCTTGTCTTGGAATCCTGGGCATCCTTGATTCTACTCTGGGGGAGAGACTGACCTTGGCTTTTGAGATCTGTAGCAGGGGAAGTGGGAAGGGATAAAATTTTCCTAGATATCTTTCGTGCTCACAATCAGTCTCTGAAGTATGATCTGTGGATTATAAACAAAGATACTGAGATTGAGAGATGGAGAAACTCCCAACTCCGGCTTCAGTTAAGGAGAGGTGAAGGAGAGAACAGACTGAAAGTCAAGCAGAACTGGGTTCTGATTCCCCTCGTACTATGTTTTGTTAGTTCTGTATGAGATCATGGACAAATCACCTCTTTGTGCATTCATTTCCTTATCAAAAGGTAGGGATAAATACACCTTTTTTGCAGGACTGATGTTAAAGTGATCCATGGTAGCACAATTAAAGTATTGATACATAGAGCAGTACATGGGACATAGGAAGGAAGTAAAGATTTGTTGATTATTAGTTCAATTAGAACCTAAAGGTCTAGGGGGATTAACATGGACAGGGTGGTGAATTCAGGAAGGTCCCCTCTGAGGAGCTGATACTTCAACTGAGATAAAAGGGAGGCAGCATTATGAGCATTAAGGGATAAGGGATTCATTACAGGAATTCATTGTAGTCTTATAGTGGGAGGAACCAGGGAAGTGAAGTCTGGAAGGGGAAGGGGAGTTGGAGGATCAGAGAAAGAGCCAGTAACAGTCCTGCAGGCCTGGTGTAGGTGGATAAGTTGAAGCACACCCAAGAAATCAAGCACATCCAACAAGCAAGGTGAGGCCATGAGGGGAGTTCATGGAGAGGGCTTTGAGGTATTGTTGTCTCTGTTCCTCTTCTGCCTCTCTGGGCTTGCAGCCACACATCTGGAGGTGGGCTTTGGGTAGCTGTTGGTCAGCAAGGCCAGCAGTTGGGAAGATAATCTGGACAGAGAGCAGAGTGAGGGCAACCTGGGATGCTCCAGCTACCTCTGTGTCTGCCCGTCAGCATAGCTGACTGCCATGATCTTTTGAAAATAATGGCTGATGCTTCATTTCCTCCTTCCACGTCTGGTTCAACCTCCCAGTCTGGCCAACTCTTTCCCAGAACCATGCAATAGGGAGATTCTGGGAGATGTAGTTCCAGCTTATCCAGTTGATAATACATTCCATTCCAATGCTGCTGCACTCATTACAAAGATAGAGAAAACTTGGAGATGAGAAAGTTTGGGATGGGAAAAATCAGGAGTTCTCTCATGGACATGTTTAATTTGAGATGCCTGTTTAAAATGGCCCCCAATATTCCTGTGTCCTGCTGTTCATGCCCTGAATAATTCTTTCCCCTTGAGTGTGGTCTGAATTCAGTGACTCACTTCCAGCAAACAGAATTGGGGAGAGGTGGTGGACGGTCACTTCTGTGATTGATTACAAAAAGACCATGGCTTCTGTGTTGGGTACTCTTTCTTATTCTCCTGCTCACTTTCTGTGAAGCAAGGCAGCCGCCATGCTGTGGGCAGTCTACAGAGAGGCTCTCATGGCAAGGAACTGAGGGAGACACCTGGTCAACAGCCAGTGAGAGACAGGGACTCTCAGTCCAGTGACCTGCAAGGAACTGAATCCTGCCCACAGCCACAAGAGTGAGCTTGGAAGAAGATCCTCTCTTAGTCACACCTTCAGATGAGACCACAGCCCCAGCCGACAGCCTGACTACAACCTCATGAGAGAACCTGAGCCAGAGGCACCCAGATAAGTGGCACCCGGATTCCTCACTCACAAAAACTATGAGGCAATACATCTTTATTGTTTTATGCTGCTAAATTTGGGGGTAGGTTTGTTACTTGGCAATAGAGAACTAATACACTCAAGTGGATACTTGTGCTTAGAGCTTAAGGGAGAGGTCAAGGGTGGACATATATATTTAGGAACCATTAGCGTTTGATGGCATTTGAAGCCATGGAACTGAATAATATTATTTAAGTAGAAACAGTAGCCCGAGAAGAGCAAAGTTCTGAAGAGTGAACCTTGGGGCTTCCCAACATTCAGAGGTTGAGTAAATGAGAGAGATTCAGCAAAGCAAGTGGGCACGAAGTGGCTAAGGTGAAAAGAGGAAAGGCAGAAGTGTGTGGTGTTGAGAGTCAAGATAAGGTCATGTGTCAAGAGGGTGGTTGGGGTCAGGCTGCTGATAGGTCAGTCACCGTGAAGACAGGAGTGCCCTTTGGCTTTGACCACATGGAGTTGGTTGGTGACCTGGACAAGAGCAGTTTGAGCCAAGTGGAAGCCCACCTGGAGAGGGCTGAGGAAAGCGTGGAGGGGAGGTGATTTGTGCGCTTGACTGTGTAGCGTGAGGCATGCCCAGAGAAATACAGACTTTCCCTTTCAGTTCCAGTATAACAGTGTTTGCTTTTCTATGTGGTCCCTGGCCTTGGGAGATGGCTGGCAGGAGAAGGAGGCCGGACAGAATGAAGGGTGGCTTTGGGGAACAGGACACGGCTGGGGCAAGTTTGGTGGCAGAGCCAAGGAGCTCAAGTTAAGACAGTTTCTTTGTACGTCCTGAGCTAGAATCTACCTTTCAGTCATTCAACAAACACTCACTATGTGCCAGGACTCTGCCAGACGGGGGTGACCTGTCATCAGGTCAGATATCACCCCGAAGGGAGAGGATTCAAGGTCTAGGGGAGGCAGACTTTTAAGTAAACATCATAGGACCTTCCGATTAGTCAAGTGTAACAGAGGTGTGTCCTGTGCTATGGGCAACCAAGGGAAGGAGGGCCTGAGTCTTGCAAATGAAGACCTCCTGGAGGAGGTGGCCCTGAAGCAGAGCCTGAAAGACTGAGTGGCTAGTACTGTGCCAGGTCCCTTCTCTCTCCTCCCCTCCAACCCTACTTGCTCTCTTTCCTTTTCTAACTCCTCCCCTTTCCCCTCTTTCTCTCCTTCTCCCCCCTCCTTCTCTCCCTCCTCCTTCCCTGGCCCATGATGAAAGACCTTCCTGGCCTCCCAGCTGATGAATTATGCATGCCCTTCAGCAGTGTGCCTGGCATCCAATTAGGACCTGGCCAGGTTGATAACAGAGACAGATTAAAATGTAATTCATTGAGGTTGACATTTAAGCCCCAGTGTGAATGGCAGGGAGGAAAAGCAGTGCTCTCCCAGAACCTTGGGGTAGGGGCTCTCAGCTACCTGCACTTGCTTAACTCAAGCCGGTTTAGCATGCGGGCTGGGCCTTCTGACGCACCACTGGTCTGGGGAAGAGCCCACAGCAGGCTTTGAGCTAAAGCAGGTTTTTTTTAACCTTTTATTTGGAAATAATTTGAGATTTACACAAGATTTGTGACGATAGTACAGAGAGTTCCCATATACCCTTCACTGAGATTTCCCTAATGTTAACATCTTATGTAACTATGGTATAATGATCAAAACTAAGAAATTAACATGGGTACAATACCATTAACTAAACTACTGATGTTTTTCGGATTTCAGCCAATTTCCTACTAATGTCCTTTTTCTGTTCTAGGATCCAATCAAGGATCCCAATCGCAAAACAGGCTGCTGTGGCCTTGCCTCTACAGGGACAGCATCTGTCCCCACACCCCAGACCAGGGGTTCTCAAACTTTAGATTCCAGAGAGTTACCAGGGATTTTGCTTAAAAGGCACGTTCTTCCCTAGACATCTTGATTCAGTAAAACTTGGGTAGAACCCTGGCGTCTGTATTTTTAACAAGCACCCCAGGCAATGGAGAGTTGCTGGCCCTGACCAGCACTCCAAGCAAAGCCGGGTTGGTTCCTAGTTCTTTGGCAAGTCATTCTCCACCAGCAGATTTCCCTCATCCCAGCTCAGCCTTAGGACAAAGCAGGGTTACCCCTACCCATCACTTATTGCCAGATCCTGAGGGGGAGGAGAGCTGGGCTAATAAGCTGGCCAGGGCAAAACCCCAGGGAAGCCCTGCTTGGAGAGGAGCGGAAATGACTTTTATCTGTCAGTCACAGATGTATATATGTTTTCTCATTTAATCTGCAAAATAACCTCTATAAGTAGATACTGTTTTTCCCATTGTATAGATGAGAAAAGTTAACAATAGTGATATTCAGTGTAGGGTTGCCAGATATAGCACATAAAATTACAGGAGGCCCAGTTAAAGTTGAACCTCAGATAATACAATACTGGCGACACACTAATCTTAAAAAATAATTATTGTTCATCTGAAATTCATATTTAACTGGGTCCCCTGTATTTTATCTTGCAACCCTAGGTGATATGCTTTGGTTGCAGAGCTGGTAAGTAGGCCTCGACCCAAATCTGCCTCGGTGTCTGTAGCATGGCATACCCTGTGCTTACCTGCTCGGTGCCAGCCTCACCTGCTGGACCACAAGCAACAGGAGGTGGGGACCATGCGTATGGGTCCCCTGCTGTATCTACAGGGCTTGGCACCATATGGCAGTAGGTGCTTAATAAATATTTGTTGAATTAATGAATGCACAAATGGACTTACTACTCTCTTTGTACAAAAGAAAGCTGCAAATGATGATGATTAAATGGAAAAGCTAAGCTGGTGAGGGGTGGTGTGACAAACTTGCCAATAGGAATGCAAGAGGAGCTCGAGGGTCCGCGGTCTCATGCCCACACCTGGGAACCCCAGCCCTTGCACCCCGAACAAGGGCAAAGAGCCAACTCTTCTCATTTCAATCTCTCAGGGCCTCTGCCTTCCCAACTGGGAAATGGGATTGGGTCCCTTGCAGCGCTAGGCTTCTGTGATTCTATGGTTTTTCTTCCTAACTCCACCCTCCTGAGTAGGGAAAGAATATGACCAAATTACAGGGTTTGCTCTCAACTATGGTATCTACCTCCCACACCACTATTTCCTAGTGCTCCTCTTCTTCCTCTCCCTCATCCTCCTCCATGACAATTTTCTAAGCACCCCAGTGGTGCCTGGCCTTGAGTTCCTTTCCTGGAATACTCCCTTCCACACCGTCAGACCAAATCAGAAGCCCAGAGAGACCCAGCACAGCACAGTTCTTTGCAGACAAGGGAAGATGTTGGGAGCACATTGTATCTTTTAAAATAGACCCGTTGTCGTCGGAATGTATTTTTAGCTGTGGGAGAGATTGGCATGCTCTCAGTGCCACCATCTGCCAAAGGCAGTTGCTAGGCAACTGACACTGACGACAGCAAGGGGATGACTTCATGGAGGATCTGGGGACCCTTATGGCCCAATCCCTCTCCACTGTCTAATTCCTGCATGCCGACAGCAAGGCCCAAGGGAACCAGCATCCCTCTCCTTCTGGGAGAGGGCAGGGAGCTGGTTTAAGGCCTGTGAGCTGAGCACAGAGGATGCTGTTCATGTAACAAGGGATACTGGGCCATCACTGCCACCTTGATTGGTAGATTTTCTATTTAGAAACTTTAGATGCTACTGTGGTTTAAGGCTGGGCTCTGGACTCAGTGAGTCCAAAGGATACACATCCCTCTCCCCAGCAGCCCCATAGGCTCTGGTCTGAATCAGAGCAGGAGCTGTTTGGAAGTTGCCAGCCCAGAGCAGGCTCTATGGATAAGGCAGCCAGCTGGTAGCCAGGACCCCTTGGTTCTGGCTCAATTCTGCTTTTTGCTCTCTAGGTGATTTGTGGTGAGTCTCTGCCTTTTTCTGGCCCCCAATTTTATCACCTTCAAAGTAAGGATATGGAACCAAATAAAATGCATTTATAGGGATAAAAAGCAGAATAACCACAGAGGAGAAAAAAGCCAGTCAGACCTGGGTTCAGCTCCTGACTTTGCCCCTTACTGCTCCTGTGTGACTTCAGGTAAGATACTGAACTCCTCAGTTTCTCAATCTGTAAATGACAGCAGTGACACTCATTGTATTGTGCAGATTCAACAAATCAGCACATGGAAGATAAGCAGAGCACCTTTATTTTGGAGTCCAGTAAATGGTTAGGTATTTTTTCATTTCTGTAGCAGAGACTATATGCAACTATATGCACCCACTGCAACCATTTCTCCTATCCAGATTAATATTTTAAGCTGGGCACATTTCCAGCTTCCCTTGCAGCTAAGTTGTCACTAAGGACACATGAAAGGAAGGGATGGGTACAACTTCTACCTCACTCACTTGTAGCAAATTGCTTCCCTGGTTGTCCTCTCTTTTCCTTCCTACAAGCCAGGGCGTGGATATGCCCGTGACACCTCTTTGACTATGCAGAGCAGGACAACATGCTGGGGTGGGGGAGGCGTGGCAGAACAACAAATTGGAAGGAACCTGGGTCCCTCTATTAAGAAAAGGACTGAGTGCATGTGGTTTGCTTGGGAGGGCTCAGAGCACTGCAGGTGAGTGGGGAGGTGACAAAGGGAAGAGAAGGCAGCCAATAAAGGCCAACTACCACAGTGGATGACCAGGGCTTAATTCCATGGGGAAGTTCTGAAAAACAGTGTAAAACTCAGCCTTCAGAGCTAACCAAGCGTAAGGGAACTGGGCCATGTTTATCCCCACACCCATCAGTCCCAGGGTGGTGGAGAGGGGGGGATTAGTTCCCAGGCACTTCCCAGTCTTCTCTGTGTTGGTGGGTAGAGTGAATGTCAGCAGCCCGAAAGCAGCCCTCTGTCAAAGATGCAGGTGCTGGCATTGGAAGCCAAGCTGGTGGGCATGGGCCCGGTAAGGGGACCCGAGGGAATGTGAGCCCAGCACCAGCAGCATCAGCTATGGTTCTTCAGAAAGAGAAATAAACTCCTGTGTTCTTCAAGTCACTATATATTGAGGATTCTTTTGCAGCATAACTTTTACCCTAATTTAATTTCCGAATGCTATATATATGGGAAGTTTTGGTTTTATGTAATCTCTCCAAGGTCCTGGACTCCACGTGATACTCATGGAGGTTATGTCATGGTTGAGGAAACAAGGTTCATGCTAAGGAGCAGACGTGTCTTGACAGAGCATATATCACTTGGTATTTTTGGGGCTCAGACACTGCATGGTGTCGGCCCTCCGAGAAGGGACAGATGAGTGTGGACAGGCATAGTCAGAGAAGCTGAAACTTTACCTGCCAGAGACGACTTGGAGAGATGAGGTGGAGGGCCTCCTCACTGAGGCATGGGGTAGCTCCTCTGGCAGGTGTGGGGTAAGCAGGTACCTTGGCTCACGTGACTGTAGTGTGTGGTCTTGGGCTGGTAGATGTTGGATTTAGTTGCATTGTGCATTTAGAGGAGTAGGCTGCAGGGTGCCTTTTAGCTGAGAGTGACTTGGTAGAGGGGGCCCAGCTGCAGGGCACATGGCTATTGCTCCCTGTATTCTGAGGTGGGGAAGCTGGTGGCAGGTGCCCCCCATCCCACGCCTGATGCCACTGCTGTCCAGCTGGCGTGTCAGAGCTCACTGAGGCTGTGGCCTGCCCACAGTGAGGGAGCAGAGGTGAGGGTCCTGTAGTGCACTGGGTGACCAGCGGAGGCTGGGCACTCGTGTGGGCAGCGTGTCCCACCATCTCAGCACACAGCAAGCCCTCAAACTGTCTTGGAAGGCAGAGCTGGGGGCCCCTTAGAGATCATCTGTTCTAGCCTCTCATTTTGAGGATGATGACGCTGAGCCCAGAGAAGGGAATGAACTTCCAAGGCCAGCAGAGGAACCTGAATCCAGATTTCTTGACTTCCCAGGATGGGGGAATGCAGCTGACATAAAGATAGGGGGTGCATGCCTCAGATCTGCTGCCAGCCACCTCTGAGCCATTTGCTCCACCTGTAAGACCCTTTTACTTATTCGTGAATCTCAGAACTAGAAGAGAACTCAAGAGATGATCAGATCAGATCCCTCAGTCTCCAGGCATGTGTGCCTCCTCAGCTGTGGCAGCTGGCTTGAGGTCACCTTTCTCTGCCCTTCAGACACCAGAGCTCCTCTTTGCCACCTCTGTGTGTTCCACCACAATGGTCTACCAGTTCTCCTTGGTGTCTTACTGCAGTCATTACTGTTTCACATTTGGTTTGATTTATTTTAACCTCTAGATACAGGTTGACTTTGCTGCATTATGCATTATGACAGTGAGGAGTGGGTTGGAATCAGTGAATTCGCCCTCATTCTCTGTCCTATTTCTATGGGAAAGGGGGTGGAGGGAAGGCTCCAGCCCTCCACCCCCAGCCCCCATGGATTGAGGACAAGTACATGAGAATGAGGCTGTCCACCCAGGCTCCCCAAGTCCTAGTCAACCCCAAGGCTCTGGAGGGAAGAGTGAATGCAGTGTCCTTCAGAGGGCAGTGGGCTATACAGCCTTGACCCAAACCCAGGCAAATGAAAGTCGCCCTTTGCTGCTTTGTTACAAATCCCATCACCTCTCCTCCCTCCTCATATCTATAAATGTGGAACATTTTTTTCCCTGTTCTAGATTCTCTTTGCATTTTATCCTCTTTGGGAGAATATGAGCATCTTTCTTTGTTCTCTTTGAGCAGTTTGTGTCTGGAATGGAGAGAAAGAGAAGAACGGGTGTAGCCTTCGTCCCTCAAGGGAGAAGGGGAATCTCTCTGTAGCCAGTGCTAAGTACCTGTGTCCCATGCGGGTGTGGAGGTGGAGAGGCCTCTGTGGGGCACCCTGTCTATTTGGGGAAATCAGACTACAAGTCAAGGTGCTTATGGCCAATACAAGGTATAAGATGAACTAAACTGTGTGTGTGTATGGGGGGGGGGCATCCTGAATATACACATAGCAAGAAGGGAGAGATCAGTGTGGACTCTAGTAGTTAGAGAGGGCATTATTGGAACAAGAAGTCTCCAATGGGAGGCTGATGGATAGGATTTGGGCAAGATGAGAAGAGAAGCAGGAACGGGAAGCGCCAGTGTTCGGGGGAAAGGGGAAGAAAGCAGGGGCCCCGTGCTTGAAGGAGTAGGAACGAGGCTGGAGAGTTAGGGTAATTTCAGGGGTAGATGGAAAAGGGCTGTGGGAGGGGGCAAACTGGCAAAGAACCAGGCAGGGCAGGGTGAAGGAGGGACATTTAACCAAAGCCAAGTCCAGGCAGGAGGCCAGCTAGTCAGCACCAGACCTCTGATGGCCTGGGAAGGTTTCATGGGACAGTGGAACATCCGTGTCCATTTTCCAAGAGCTGTTCAGGGATGGTGGGTGGGGATGCTCAGTAAGTGGAGCAAAAAGAGGGCGGACGGGCAGTTTCCTGCGGAGTGTGATGTACCTCAAACCCCAGGAGGCCAGGAGATGTCCTCACAAATCCCGCAGACCTTCTACACAGCACATCCGTGAAGAACAGGGCTAGATGGCAGGGGCAGGGAGGGAGGCTTGTCGTGTCATCTCTCTGCCTGCCCCCACCCCAGGAATCCCTGGGATGAGCGAGCCGGCCTTGCCACACCCCGGGGGAGTGTCCTTGTCAAAGCGATGGCGGCCTCACCTGAAAGTAACAGTTGTGGAAGCACTTTGTGCAGAAATCTTCTGTCTCCTGCAGTTTCATTCTGAAACAGGAGAATTACCTGTTGCCCACAGGGTGAAATTCTCCATTCCTTCCCACAGCATTTGAAGCTCTCAATAACTTGGCCCTGACCTAATATCCTATTCTCATTTCTCATCATTGTTCTGTATCATCATTGTTGTCATCATCACATGAGTAATTAAAATTAACTAGCTTTTATTAAGCATCTATATGTGCCAGGAATTCTTCTAGGCATTAAAAATGTAATAACATTTCATCTTTTCCACAACCATCTGGGTAGAAACTATTATTCTGTCCATCTCACGGAAGAGGCAAATGAGGCACAAAGAAATGACTTGGCCTAAGGTCTCTCCACCAGCACACGGCTGGACAGCGGAGGCATCAGGCACTGAACTTCTTGTGTTGCATGCTTGCCCATGCCCGGCAGCCTTTCCCCAGGCTGTCCCCCCGGCCTGGACTGCCTCCCCACCTCTCAGCTTCTCTCCACCTGATGGACAACCACACAAGACCTGCCTGCAAGACCTAGCTTAAAAGTCACCTCTGTGGAAACCCTTCTCCAGCTCCCTGGGGAGCAACTTTCTCTAGGCCTCCCCAGCACACCCTGATTATGATGTCAATCGCCTCATGCTTCTGGTTTTTGTTCATGTGCCTGTTATTTCCCTCAAAGGAAGAGACTACTCTTTTTAAAAATGTTTGCATTTTTAAGGAAGCATTTAATTGACATACAAAGGAACTAAAGGAACTACATTTTGTTCAACTTCGTGCCTTTCCTCTTCCCCCCCTCCCACCTCCCCAGGTCTGGTATGGAGCAGAGGTGCAATAAATATTCATTAAATGGAGATGTCTTTCTGGCCCCACTCAGCCTTTTTCCTGACCACCCCGTTCCCGACTGTTTGCTGTGTGGGAGAATCCAGACATCTTGTACAGCTGCAGCTCAGTGTGTCC
The DNA here is from genome assembly GCF_965194805.1 of Balaenoptera borealis. Classification (NCBI taxonomy): domain Eukaryota; kingdom Metazoa; phylum Chordata; class Mammalia; order Artiodactyla; family Balaenopteridae; genus Balaenoptera; species Balaenoptera borealis. The sequence goes on along the minus strand of NC_138878.1, from coordinate 27,569,605 downwards.
CATTTTGGCTGGAATTCAAGGAGCAATTACAGACAAATAAGTATTATTACAACCGCATCAATCAACATCTCTCTCCTCAAATGCTCTCACCAGGAAACAAGAATGATCTCAGTAAGACGCTGTCTTGTTTAAGCCCAAGTGTCTTTTTTGGTGCCTAGGGAGTGTGTGATCCTTGGAGGGACCCCACCATTGACCCTCTGTAACAGAGTCTGTATAGTCTGTGCACGCCCCTAGAGGCAGACAGTCCTGAATTCAAATCCAGACTGTCACTTTTTCTCTCTGTGAACTTGGACAAGGGTCTTAACGTCACTGAATTTCAATGTTCTCATAGGTCACATGGAATCAATAATACTTCCCGGGGGTGTTGTTGCAATGATTAAATGAAATAGCACATTTAAAGTGTCAAAAGATTTCCCAGGCAATTAATAAATAAAAACTTCCCATTCCTCTTACTTCTCAATTAATTATTGCATTCTCTCCTCTGTATTGAGGGTATGGTTTGTAATCACAAAGCTTTGTATCAGCAGCTAGATGGTAAATCCCAACCTTACCTACAGTTTGAAGCTTCTTGCAGAGCACAGAGGAACCAGTATAGAGAAGCTTTCCTGGAGAATCGAGGCGTGGTCTGGGCACAGGAGGAAGAATCGTGTTTAACATCAGATTTTCAGATCTTTTGTGGGGCACTAAGGTATCCTGGAGAAAAGGAAAACTGGGAATTAGAAGACCCCAACCACGAAACTCCCCTTGTTTTATGATACCACCTTGGGAACCATCCACGATTTGTCTGCAGGGGAAGTTGCCTGTGTGATGGAGGCCTGGATGCGGGGCTTGGGGACTGCCGTGTGTGGCCAGGGCAGAACTTTGCTGCTGTAGTAACAAGAACTTCTTGTCCAGGGCAACTGGCTCATTTGGCAAACTGTTTGGAAAGAAAGCTTATGAAACTTCAAACTCAGGTGCCTCCATTTGCGTGGAGCTTAGGTATGATAGAATTTGGCTTTTTTGGCCAGTCCATTCAATTCAGTTTAATAAAATATCCTGATACCCTCTTTAGGTCAGACATAGTGGTAGCAGTGGGGATCCAGGGAAGGACAAGATAAATTGCCACTCTTGCAGTGCTCACTGTTTCTAGAATGATGTATGGGGAGGTATGACCTAGAAACATGGGGTGCTGACTTCTGCTTAGGACCAAAGGGAGGCCTGACTTGAGACTTGAAGGATGAGGGATTTGTTGCTATTATGTTGTGTCAGGTGAGTATTTTCACTTTAACAGCCAAGAAAGTGTCATGTAATGGTTAAGGACAGTCAGACATACCTGGGTTCAATCCCAGCTCTGTCACTTATTAGCTGTGTTACTGTAGGAAAGTCACTGAATTTTTCTGAGCCTCAGTTTCCTTTTCTGTATAATAGGAATAGTAATAAAAACTTCTACTTGAAATGTTTTTTTGTGAAGATTAAGAGAGACAATGCATATAGCACATTTACACAGTGCCTGTGTAATCATCTAGTAGCTGTTGGTGGTGATAGTGTAATTAATTTACTCTAAGAGGCCCGGGAATGGAGGAGTTATAATCTTAGAGTGAATATACACTTGGTGCTTTATGATCCTCGTCTCTTGGCCTTCTCATATTTTCTACAAAGCTCATAAATTCTCTCCCCACTCTGCCATCAGGAAAGACTGGTTCTACCAGACTTCAGTTCTTCACTCATCCTGGTGCCCTTCCTCTTCCAGGACTGGTAGGAAATAGGTTAACAGAGAGAAAACACAAGCACAGCCACATTTCATTGCTAGCTTGGACTTTGGCTTCAAATTCCAATGAAACCACAGTGAGTTGGATTGGACCCTTCTCATGATCAAGTCAATCCTTCATCTCCATAGAGAAATTAAAGACCGAAACCTCCTATTCTTCAGGGGTTTTTTTGTTTTGTTTTGTTTTTTTAATTCTCCTCAGTCTCAGCCATGAGAGGCCTCACTCTGGGGTGAGTGAGTCTGGGTTCCTTATTTAGCAGGTGCTGTGTTCAAATCATCTCACTATGAGTACAGATTTTTCAATTTCCCCATAGTTTTCTGTCAGAAAACTTGTTTCCCCCTGATTTTTCTGTCAGGTTGTACTTTATATATTTTGAAGCTATGTTATTGGGTGTGTACAAGTTCATGGTTACATTAACTTCTTGCTGGATTTTTTTTAATCATAGAGTGTCCATCCTTATCCCTTTCATGTTTTTCAGCATAAATGCCATATTTCTCTACACTTTCATTTTCAATTCTTTTAAAATTTTGTTTCAGGTATGTCTTTTATAAATTACATGTAGCTAGATTTAAGTCCAATCTGATAACCCCCAACTTTTAATAAGTGAGTTTAAGCCATTTCCATTTATTAAGATTACTGTTAAATTGGTTTTATTTCTGCAGTCTTATTTTATATTTCCTACTTTACATGCTTTTCCTTTTTCCCCCTCTTTTACTGCCTTTGGTTTGATTGTCAGTGTTTTCTTTGTTCTCGCCTTCTTCCTTCTTCTGTTAATATGTATTCTCAGTTTTGTTGAGGTTGTTGGCTACCTTTCTGTGATGCTGTTTGTGTGTGTGTGAGTTTTTGGTTTTTTTCTCTCTGTGCTCATCACTCTCTAGTTGGTGTGTGTCTGTGTATGTGTGTATGTGTGTATGTGCTGCTCTTATTCAGCTCCCTGGGCCCCCAGTTCAGATCCAGACCTTATGTTTGTCTGTGTCTGTGTGAAGTCTCATTCTGTATGGATATTGCAAATTTAAGTGACTGAGTTAGCAGATCACAAGTCCTGGTTGCCAGAGTGTCCTATGCCTGTCCAGACCCATCTCAGATAAGCAGTTTAGGATGGGCCACAGCCCCAGACAGGAGAATAGATTTCCTTAGCTCAGATTCAGGTCTGGGAGCCTGACTTTGGTCTCCTACCTGCATGAGGAGTTCACTGCCCCTCCTAGGCTTCAGGAGTTGAACTTGGTTCTTGCTTCAGGTCTGAAAGTACAGTAGGTCTGCAACTTCTCTGTGTACCTTTAAAACAGGTCCTGGTCTAGGGCTCTGTGTCCTAAGGGGTCTTAGTTCAGACTGATGACTAGATAGATATAAAATGACCCTTCCCCAAGCTGACCCTGTCATAATTGTGAAAGAGGCAGAGTTAGTCTTTGTTGCCTTCTCTTCCTTATCTTTCTTTCATCGCTCCTCTCCCATCTTTCCCTCTCCTCCCACTACTTCCATCTTGACCTGGATTCTTCTGGTCTGAAAAACCTATCTCCTCATCTGAGGGTCTTGAGCTTTACCACCCCTTACCCTCTCTGGCACATTTGTGTTGTAAAGAAGGAATCACCAACGGTGGCATTTCAGGAACAGGTAAAGATGGAGTTTTGGATGATGCCCTCTATGTTTTCCTGTAAATCAGAGGGTGTGAGGTTGTATCTGGCAAGGACCACACTTTTTTCTCCTGAGTCCCCTTCAAACCCCACTGAGTCCAGGCCTCTGACATCTGTGGATGGTGCCTCTGATAACCCCACTCCATTGTGAATATCTTCTCAGGAAGGTTTAAATAAACAATGATTTCATAGGATGTTAGTCAGAACTAAGAAGTAAAACCAAAATGATCTCTTCTTTCATTTGCCTTCATGTGTCCTATGGAAAGGTCCTCAGAAGGTCAGTTCTGATGGCCAGTGAAGTTGTGCCATCACTTCCCACCTGAGGGTGGAAGACAGCCCTCCTGGGGACTTGGCCAAACTGGACAGAAGGCAACATGTAAGAAAATTTCTACTGCCCATTCCATGTCCCGTTGACCCTTGCCTCCCGAAGTGTCCAGTCACCATTATAGAGCTCACACTTCTCATTCCCTGCCACTGGTGCCCTGGCCTGCCAGGTGATGGAGCTTCTGTTTCATTCTAAATAGAGCAGAGGATGTTGAAAATCTTCCATGGCTTCTGGCAGGTGAAGGATCAAAGTGGTGCTTGGCAGCCACAGGCACAAACAAAAAGGTTAAGATCAAAGGGGATGGGCTCCGTTTGAAAGTGAACTCTCCTGTTCCTCATTACAGTCCTCACCAAGGCTTCTATCGTCCTCTGCTGCAAGGAACAAGGATGAGGAATTTGGGCTGCGGCTGGCTGCTGAAGCCACGTGCTGACAGACAGACAATCCCGGAACAGCTGCAATGTCATTGTAAGCCTTGAAATTAAAATAAAATCCATTGATTTATAAGAGGAAAACAGGGTCAACACTAGTGGGGTCAGAAAAACCAATTCCAAGAGCCCTTGGGTTGGCCTAAATCCTACATATAAAATGGATGATGGAAGTGTTTGCCATGGAAACCATCAGAGGGAAGCTGAGGGAATCCAGGTCTTGGCAGGTGATTGCAGCCGTTGTTGCTGGCACACAGCACACCAGGGGAAATAACTGAGGCCTCAATAAATAGGACATCTGGAGAGGCCAGAGCCTAGGCTCAATGTATTTTGTAAGGGGAAGGCTTCCTCACTGAGGATGGGGAATCTGCTTTGCAAACTGTATGGTCAGCAGCTTTGTGTATTTTGTGTCTGTAGGAGTTTATTTTAGCTCTGTGGTGAAGCTTTTTTTTTTAACAAAACGTTGAATAGGGTGCCCACAAGGTATTTGCTTGCTGGCTTTATTTCCCTCCCTGCCTGGGTATGGAGAGGTGAGCAGCACTTCCGCTGACTCAAGCAAACCCCTTCCTCTCTTTGTGCCTCAATTTCCCCATCACACAATGAGGATATGAGATTAAATGAGCACTTCCCAGATGCACTTTTTAGAGAAGTGTTTGAACAAAACTTGGCTGAGGTATTGGGCGGATGGGACTTAAGTGTCCTAGTACTAAGATGAGTGTGTGCAGGTTAAATTCAAGTTGGCATGCAAACTGCCTCGGCTTTTGGCTGCAGAGTGAGGGCAAGCTTGACTCCTGCTCCTCACCCCAAATCTGCACAACTTGGCTTGCTTCTTCCCCCAGATGTTCTCCAAGGTTCTTCCCGGCTCTGACAAGGAGAGCGCTGCTGTAGGCTATGTGTCCTCAGCCCTCAGAGGTAGCTGTGGCATTGCAATTTCATTTTTCCTGGAGGACAAGTTCCCCTGGACTATTGCAGACCCCTGCACAGACTTTGTTATGGAATGGTACTGGGCTCCTTCTTTCAGAGTGAAAGCCTCCTTGTCCATCTGAGGCAAAGTTATTATTCCTTAGGAGCAAAGCCTTGTCCCTCCCAATGTGCTTCTTATCCGCCTTTTCTCTCTTGATCAACGTGAGTGAGTATTAATCTCTCTTAATTCCCTGCAGCTGGCCTTACTTTGCATGGCTGTTTGGGAATAAGGCTTTTTTTTTTTTTTTTTCAATAGATCTTTATTGGAGTATAATTGCTTCACGATACTGTGTTAGTTTCTGTTGTACACCAAAGTGAATCAGCCATATGCATACATATGTCCCCATATCCCCTCCCTCTTGCGCCTCCCTCCCATCCTCCCTATCCCGCCCCTCTAGGTCATCACAAACCACCGAGCTGATCTCCCTGTGCTATGCTGCTGCTTCCCACTAGCTATTTTACATTCGATAGTGTACATATGTTGATGCTATTCTCACTTCGCCCCAGCTTCCCCCTCCCACCCTGTGTCCTCAAGTCCATTCTCTATGTCTACATCTTTATTCCTGCCCTGCAACTAGGTTCATCAGTACCATTTTTTTTTTTTAGATTCCATATATATGCGTTAGCATACGGTATTTGTTTTTCTCTTTCTGACTTACTTCACTCTGTATGACAGACTCTAGGTCCATCCACCTCACTACAAATAACTCAATATCGTTTCTTTTAATGGCCGAGTAATATTCCATTGTATATATGTGCCACATCTTCTTTATCCATTCATCTGTCAATGGACATTTAGGTTGGTAATAAGGTTCTTTTTATCCGCCTTTTCTTTCTTTTTAAGCAAACAGATTTTCTTTTGAGTTCTGGATGAATGTCATTCCAAGTTTTCGGTGGGAAGCAGCTCTCTCTAAAACATTCTCCTGAGGCAGGGCATTAGAGCAGTAAATAGGAAAGAAGCCATTTCCTGTGGTTGGAGAAATGAGTCTGGTTGGAGGCTTCTGTGTTGACAGGAAGGGTTATAGGGACGCAGGGGGTCTGTGTTTCAGGTCTGGATCCATGCTTACTTGCTGTGTGACCTTGGAAAATCCCGTTATCCTCTCTGGGCCACATTCTTGCCATCTGTGCAATCAGGAGTTTGGATTTGATTAATGATTTGCAATACTTAAGAATACTTTGGAATCCTCTCTTAAATTTAAATCTATAGAAACCCAATATGAATCATGTGAAATCGCTATAGGCTATATCATGTGGTTTGGTTCAGGCTTTCTCAACCTCCACACTATTGACCTTGGGGGAGGATAATTGTGGGAGGCTGTCTTGCAGGATGGATAGCAGCATCCCTGGTCTCTACTCACCGGATGCCAGTAGCACTCCTCAAGTTGTGACAACCAAAAACGTCTTCAGATATTTCCACATGTCCCCTGGGGAGAGGGGCAGAATTGCCCCTGGTTGAGACCCACTGCTTTAATCTAATAAAACAATTAAAAGGTGAGGGTCTCCGTTGAAGGGGGATGGGAGGGAGTGTGACATAGATCCATTCTCTGTGGCCCCAGAGGCTCTTCTGACACACCAGTGTTTCAGGAGACACAGTTTAAAAACTTACAGACTCAGTCCTGATTGTCTCTTAGCTCAAAACTGCTATGTGAGTCCAGGGTCCCCTTTCCAAGTCAGATTTTTAATTGGAAAGGCAGAGGAGGGGGCTAGTCAGCAACTTTCTCAGTGCTCCCAGCTCCCATTTCATAAGGATGTGTAGCAGTGCAAGCTGCTTTTTCTAGGCATCCTCATTTGGACACCTTCTCCAGGAAACCTTCCATCATAATGCCAATGAAAGAACATACTCTCAACTCCTGTATCTATTCTGAAAAGGACCTGTCTATTCTGTTCCACCTAACTGAACTGTCCTTTCCCTGCCACAGGCTCAGGCACTCAGGCTCTTTGAGATGCTGGCGTCTGGACCTAGGGCGGGTACTTGAGTATGAGGATCTTCAGAAAAGCAGGCCAAGCCTGTTCTGTGCTTGACCAGGCTTGGGGCTTGGCAGGAAACAAATCTGGTGTATTTGGATCCACACTGAGTCATATGAGGTGCCTCCAAGGCCCTCACCACAGAACCTCCATCTCAGCCTCCATCTGGTTCTGTCACACCGGTTATGGGACCTTGGTCAAACCTCTACTTCCTCATTTACAAAATGCAGCCATTAAGATGTCCTTATAGGATGGCTGAGAAGAGGAAATTAGATTACCTACTTAAGTACCTACACAGTGCCAGGTACACAGTGTTCTCTTGGAACGTGGTTATGAGTGTGACGATTTCAGTGTTGGCACCCCGCCCCCAGTCTCCTTGCTCAGACTCTCTTCCCAGGAAGCCCCCAGCCTCTCCCATGGTGGTGGAGACCGGCTAGACTGGGGCAGGGGCTCCTGGGCCCTGGGTACCCACCAAGGACATATCTCATTATGAGGGTAAAACCTTTCCTCCATAATTAGAGATGAGGCTTTAGAGAACTTCTCACTGAATTTTAATTTGCTAGTCTATTGAAACAACCTCCTGGGGTTATACATTCATTCCACTGATTTTTTTTTTTTGAGCGTTTACCATGAGCCATTATACTTTACTTGGAGGCTTCTTCCTTTATCCTCAAGTGTTATTTGCCTTTATTTTGCTTCAGTTATGTCTTTCCCCAAATAAAAATAACCACTTTTTTCTGATTATAAAAATACTACCTGCTCATTACAAATAAAATTTCAAACAATACAGAAAAGTATGAATAAAAACGACTCCAATTCCTATTTTGAAGATCTACCCACTTTCAACATCTCGTGGCCCACCTTTCAGAGTTCCTGGATGCACCTACACGTGATTTTACATGCATGCACTCAGGAAATGTCCACTATTTGCTTTTACCTTTTTATTGAAGTATAACCTATAACATGTATGTGGAAAAGTGCACAAATCCTAAGTATACAAATCAAACTTTGACCAATTTTTGCTCATGCAACCACATCACACAGATCAAAATATAGAGCATCCCTAGCACCCCAGAAGCCTTGCAGTCATTACCCATCTCACCAAGGCAACCACTATTCTGACTTCTGCCACCATAGATTGATTAGCTTGACTGTATTTGAACTTCACATCATGGGACTAATGCAGTGTGTAATCTTTTGTGTCTGACTTTTTAAGTTTGACATTGGGAGAGATTTATTTCATGACATATAGTAGCAGTTCATTCTTTTTATTGCTGTATGGTATTCCATTGTATGGCTAGACCACATTTATTTATCCTACTAATACATTTATTTATTCTACTGATGTCAGAATTTTGAGTTGATTTCAGCTTTTTACTTTTACAAATAATGCTGCTATGCACAGTAAATTAACTTTCTAAAGCCTAATGGTAAAGACACATTATCATCTGAAAGTACCTCTTAAACCAAAAGGAAACATGGAGATAGCTACCCCATGTTGGGTCTTGATTCCCCTGTTGTACATTGAGAGGCTCAGAGGAAATGCTCTCTTAGGATCCTTCCATCAGGGAAATGAGGGGATTCTGGGAGCTCATTGCTGCATCCAAGCACCTGCCTGGTCCCTCTTCAGTTTAAGGCAGATGTATTAGTCAGGGTTCTCCAAAAAAACAGAAACAATAGGATAGATATAAAGAGATATATAAGAGGAGAGTAATTGTAAGAATTGGTTCACATGGTTATGGAGGACAAAAAGTCCCACGATCTGCTGTCTGCTGGTGGTGTAATTCAGTCTGGGTCTGAAGGTCTGAGAACCAGGGGAGCTGATGGCATAAGTCCCAGTTCAAGTCCAAAGGCCAGAAGCTCAGATGTCTGAGGGCAAGAGAAAATGGATGTCTTAGCTCATACAAAAAGTAAATTTGACCTTTCTCCACTTCTAAGATGCCCACCCACACTGGTGAGGGTGAACATCTTTACTTAGTCTACCGATTCATATGCTAGTCTCTTCCAGAAACACCCTCACAGACACACCCAGAAATAATGTCTTACGAGCTATCCAGGTATCCTTTAGCCCAGTCAAGCTGACACGTAAAATTAATCATCACAGCTGGCTTCCATAGGACACATCCCTTCAGTTTGAGTGTTGATGGATATCTCCTAAGAAAGACAAAGCAAACCTTCATCTTGGACCCCCTCTAAGACCCTGAGTCACTTAAAGGGTCCCAGGACCATTTCTTCCCCTTCCCTGAAAACTCCTGCCCCACCCCCAGCCTTGGAGGTGTCTTGGCCTTTGGTCAGAATAAAGAACAGATCACTTACCCCGTGTCCCACTTCCTGCTGGTTCTCCCCTCCCCTGCTTCCAAGCAAAGTGCTTTGTTTCCCACAGAGGACAGCAGGGAGTAGTCTGTGGTAGTTAGATGCTCTCGGCATGGGCCTCAGACAAGCAGAACACTTAGCAGTCCCCTGGAGACACAAGCTGGAGAAGAGCAGAATGGGAGCTCTTTGCACATGAGTGAGCAGGCCGGGCCTTACACAGGGATGTGGGAATGCTCCCGTGACCCCAGCCAACAGAAAATCCACCTCTGTGAATTCATCCCTTGGGATGAGTACCACCCACCCTGGGCAGGCAGATTAGGAATTGAAACACAAGCTTTCTAATAGAGATTTACTTTCAAATGCTGACTCTGCCATTCACCATCCAGGACCTTGGGCAAGATAATAACTTTTTTTTTTTTTTTTAAATGGTGGTTAGGACTCTGCGCTTTTTTTTTTTTTTTTTAATTTATTTATTTATTTATTTATGGCTGTGTTGGGTCTTCGTTTCTGTGTGAGGGCTTTCTCTAGTTGGGGCAAGCGGGGGCCACTCTTCATCGCGGTGCGCGGGCCTCTCACTATCGCGGCCTCTCTTGTTGCGGAGCACAGGCTCCAGAAGCGCAGGCTCAGTAATTGTGGCTCACGGGCCTAGTTGCTCCGTGGCATGTGGGATCTTCCCAGACCAGGGCTCGAACCCGTGTCCCCTGCATTGGCAGGCAGACTCTCAACCACTGTGCCACCAGGGAAGCCCAAGATAATAACTTTTTGAAACCACAGTTTTGTCATATTTAAAATGAAGATAAACCCTATCTCCCAGGGTTGTGAGGATTAAGTGAGACAATGCATGCCACCCTTTTTGTCCACAGTGCTTGCATATTGTAAGGTTTGCACCCTGGATCTGCGTGGAGAAGAACAGTGGTCAGGAGTTAGAAACCTGGGTTCCGGTCTCAGCCTACCCCCTATAATCCTGGGTGGCCCCATTGCTCTGATGAGAAGGTTGGCTTTGGTTATCTCTAGATCCCTTCTAGTTGTAGTTCTCTTGGAATCTGTGCAGCCATAGTCATTGCCTCCAAAAACAAATTGCAATGTAGAATAGGGGGTGAAACTCAGGCTTAGAAGTCAGGGAACTAAATACTTAGTTCCCCTAAGCCTTAATTCTCTCCTGTATAAAATGGAAGTAATAATACCCATTTCATATAATTGCAGGAAGATTAAATAAAGCAATGTATGTAAAACACTTTACACAGTGGAAGCCATGATAATAACAAAACCAGTAAATATTACATAATGATTGTATAATATTAATATGATCACTGATAAATAATTTAAATAATTAATTTCCTCCAGTGGCAAGAAGCTGAACTTCTAAAGCTTGACTTCCACAGCAGTCATTGAGAGTAAAAGAGAATGTTGCTATGTAACTACCCCAAACTTAGTACAAAAATATAATGTTCTTTATTGTTTATAATGCTAAGTTAGCATGCAGAGACCTCACTCTACACAAATGGTGAGAGAATTTAGCCTGAACTCTTTCTCGGTTCCCTAACTCCCTACCCAGTTCTGGAGATTGGGTGATAATCCCTGGAATTCAGTGCCAAGGAATGGGTTGCGGTAAGAGGCTTGCAGGGCCATCTACTTCTCAATCATTGGTTCACATGGGGTTCAACATCCATCATCCAGTGGCCCTACAGGCCCAGAAGATCCATGCCCTCTGTGGGTTATATTTGGGGCATGGGATTCGGTTTGTGGGGTCTTGTGCCTGGGTGCATATTACCATTCCACCTTGGGGCCCAGGTCGCTGCCCTCCAGCTGGGAAGCATGATGCAGACCCCCTCTGTTTAGGACTCATAGATTTCTCCTCTCCACTCTTCTCTGCTCCCTCTGGGGCCTGGCCTTCTGGAAACAATAGTCTGGAACTGAAATGCTTGGCAGGAATCGATTCTTTTTCTGCCTTGCCACACACTTTCTTTATCTTATCATAAGCAATAAGAGCATGCTAATGACACAACATTCTGTCTCATGAATTTTAGGTTTTGGTTATGGTAACCTCCAACTTCTACATAACAACTTATGTCTCAGTTATATATTGTGTGACAAACCATCCCAGAACATAGTGGCTTAAAAAAATAACCATTTTTTCAGCTCGTGTTTCTGTGGGTCAGCAATTTGGGCTGGGCTTACTGAGGCAGTTCTGCTGGTTTTAGCTAGACTTAACTCATGCATCTGTGGTCAACTGCCAGTCATCTAGGAGACTCTGACTGTGTGGGTTGGGTGGCTGTCAGTTGGAGCAATGGGGACTCTGGGCCTGTGACTCTTATTGTCCAGCAGGCTAGCCCGACTGTTTCACACATGGGGATGGCAGGGTCTCAAAGGGCAGCAAGAAAAGGAAAATCCCAATACATAAACACTTTTCAAATCTCTGCTTGTGTTATATTTGCCGTTGTTTCGTTGCCCAAAGCAAATCACATGGCCAAGCTCCGAGCCACTGTAGAAGAAGAGTTACCCCTCCTTCTGATAGGGGCTGAAACACTTATTCTCCCTTGACATGGCCCTGCAACTTCCTGGGGTTAGATGTCATGGTTTGAAGCTCAAAGTGGGAGCATAGGATGGAAAGTACCCACGCTCAAGGCTAGGGGAAAATCAGACTAGGGGCTGCGAGCTCCCTGCTCCCTTCCCTGTTGAAGCCATTTGTCCAACAACTATGAGTACAATCGTTTAACTTTATTAGAAACTGCCATGCAGTTTTACAAAGTGGTTTTTACCATTTTAACTCCTCCCAGCAATGTATACTTGGCATCCTTGCCAATACTTGGTATAGTTAGATTTTTTATTTTTAACCTTTTTGGTGGTAAGTAATGATACTGGGGTTTTCATCACATTACTCTGATGGCTAATGATATTGAGTGCCCTTTCATGTGCTTATTAACTATTTGGATAGATTCTTTCATGAAATGCCTGTTCAAGTCTTTGAATCTTTCATGAAATAATTAATTAGGTGATCTGTCTTTTTATCATTGAGGTGTGGGAATTTTTATACATTCCAGATATTATTTCTTTGTCAGATATATATATTGTGAATGTTTTCTCCCAGTCTGTGGGTTGTCTTCTCACTTTCTTAATGGTATCTCTTGATGAGCAGAAGTTTTAAATTTTGATGAAGTCCAATTTGTCCACTTTTTTCATTTCTGATTTGTACCTTTTTGTATCCTCTCTCAGGAACGTTTTGCCTATTCTAAGACCATGAGACTATTCTACATTTTCTTCTAGAAGCTTTATAGTTTAGTTTTCACATTTAGGTTTTGATCTGTCCTAAATTAATTTTTGTGTGTGATGAGGTAGGGACCAAGTTAACTTTATAGTAAGTCTTGATTTCTAGTAGTGTAAATCCTCCAACATTTTTAAAGGTCCTTTGGTTTTACATATAAGTTTTAGAATTAGCTTTTCAATTTACACCAAAAAAAAAAAAAAAAAAAAAGACTGCTGGAGTTTTCACTTAGATTGAATTCACTCTATAGATCAGTTTGGGGAGAAATGACGTCTTAATAATATTGAATCCTTGAATGCATGAATATGATTTACCTCTCCATTTCTTTAGATCTTTAATTCCTCTTAGCAATGTTTTGTAGTTTTAAGTCAGATGTCTTTCAAATCTTCCATTAAATATATTCTTGAGTATTTGATTTTCTTTATGCTATTATAATTAGCACTTAAAATTTTCATTTTCTGATTTTCTTTGGTAGAAAAAGATTGATTTTTCATATTGAAAATGAACATGTTCTAACAGACTAACAGACTGATTTTTGTGTAGCCATGGTAACAAGTCACCACCAGAACTGGTTTTAAACTTGTTTAATTGATCAATGACAACTTGCTTCAGGGAATGTGCTTTTGCAAATCAACAAATTATTGTTAGCTCCTAGCTTCTGAAAATCAGTCCATCAGGGGCAAACTCACTTTAATAAACACACTTCTGAGTGCCAACCAATCAACAACAGTCTCACCCAAGTAAGCATGCTCCTATAGATGATGTCAGTACACTTATGTTATCTAAAATCCGCCAACCCCTGAACTCCATTGTCTAATTGGTCCTTGTGATTTTTTCCTTTGACCCATGGGTAATTTGGAAGTGTATTTCTTGATTTCCAAGTGTTTGGGAATTTTCTAATTATATTTTTGTTATTGATTTCTGCATTATGGTCAGGGAATATATTCTGTATTATTTTAATACTTTGCAACTTATTAAGACTTGCTTTAGGGCCCAGCATGTGGTCTATGTTGGTAAATGTTCCATGTGCACCTGAAAATAATAATCTGTGGTTGTCCATCTCATATATGTCAATTAGGTCAAATTGCTTAATACTGTTGTTCAAATCTATATCTTTACTGATTTTTTCTGATTATTTTATTAATTATATAGATAGAGTTAAAACTTCTAATTATGATTGTAACATTTTCCATTTCTTCCTTTAGTTCAATTTTTTCTTTATGTATCTTGAACCTCTGTTGTTAGGTACATGCACAATTAAGATTTTTATATCTTTCTGATCACTGTATTTTCTTTTCATCTACTGAAAAAAATGATATTCTTTATCTCTGGTGATATTTCTCATCTTGAAATCTACTGTACTGAATGTACTGAAAATCTGTCTTAAATTGCAGTGCTTAGTCTGTTTTCATTAAACGTGTTTACTAATATGGGTAGACTAAAGTCTATCATCTGACTCTTGGTTTTGTATTTTTTTTTCCCATCAGTTCTTTTGCTGTTTTTGTGGTTTCCCCTTTCCTATTTTCTTTTAGATTAATTGAGTATTTTCTATGATTCTTTTTTTTTTTTTTTTTGGTGTCTGCTATTGAGTTTTTTAACTACACTGTATAAGAAACTTAATATAACATAATTATCTTTACCTTTCCCATTTGTGCTATTTTGTCACATATTTTACTTCTGTGCATCTTAGAACTCCATAATACATTTGCATTATATTTGATTTATCATTTTCTTTCAGCCTGAATAATATCCTGTAAGGTTGGTAGTAATGTTTCCACTTTCATTACCAATTTTAGTATTTTGAGTCTTTTCTCTTTTTGTCTTGATTAATCTAAGAAAAGGTTTTTCTTGTTTTGTTTTGTTTATTTTTTTTCAATTTGCTTGGTCTTTTCAAACAACTAGCTTTTGGTTTCATTGATTCTCTTTATTGTTTTTCTGTTCTCTATTTTGTTTATCTCCACTATAATATTTGTTACTTTCTTCCTTCTGCTTGCTTTAGATTTAGTTTGCTCTTCTTTTTCTAGTCCCTTAAAGTGGAATATTAAATGATCTATTTTGGATCTTTCTTCTTTTTCAATGTAGGCATTTATAGCTATAAATTTCCCTCTGAGAACTGCTTTCACTGCACCCCATAAGTTGTGGTATGTTGTACTTTGGTTTCATTCATCTCAAAGTATTTTTTAATTCCCTTGTGATTTCTTCTTTGACCTATTGGTTGTTTAAGAGTGTCTTGTTTAGATTTCACATATTTGTGAATTTTCTGAATTTCCTTTTGTTATTGATTTCTACGTTCATTCCGTTGTGGTAGGAGAAGATACTTTGTATGACTTCAGACCTTTTTATTTTATTGAGACTTGTTTTATGACCTAACAAATGGTATACCTTGGAGAATGTGCCATGTGCACTTGAGAAGAATGTGCATTCTGCTGTGTTACATAGAATGTGCTATATATGTTTTTTGTTGAGGGATGGGCCCTTGGAATTCCCTAGTCCGTTTTCTCTGATGTCACTCCATATCTCCTGAAGAACATCCTTTAGTCCTTCTTGCAGTGTGGGTCTGCCAGTAGCATATTCTCTCCTGAATATGTTCTTATTTCTTCTTCATTCTTGAAGGATATTTTCCCTATGTAAAGAATTTTACAGTGACAATGCTATTTTTTTCATCATTTTGTTATCTTTTGCCTTCCATTCTTTTTAATGAAACTAGCCATCATTCTTATTGTTCTCCTCTGGAATCCAATATGTATTTTATTCTTTGGCTGCTGGCAAGATTTTTTTAAGCTTTGGTTTTTAGCAATTGATTGTAATGTGCTAAGGTGTAATTTTTGTGCATGTGTTTATCCTGTTTTGGATACGTTGGGATTCTTAGATATGTGGGTTGATGTTTTTCATCAGTTTTTCAACGAATATCACTTCAAATATTTCTTCTGGGTTTGGATTATTTCAGGACACATTTGAGTAAAACTCCCCTTTAACTATCAAATTGGATAGAAAAGCACATTCATAATTTTAAACTTAACATTTATTAAAGACTTGCTCTGTCAGGCTCTAAGCTGGTCATTGATGGTAAAAGGTAAATCTGATGTGTCCCTGCCCTCATGCAGTCCATACCCTGGTAGGAGAGGTAGATCTGAGGCAATATTAAGATCTGGAAGTCATTCATTGAATGAAAAGGTGACTGAGTCCCTAGGAAAAAGGGCTCTGCAAAATTATGGCAAGTATATACTGTGATAATTTCCTAGTTCTTCTCCAAAAGGACTTATGGCTATTTACTTGGATGACTATGTCAGCAAACATTTCCAATATTATTGGACACAGAGTTTGAACTGACATTAATATATGGAGACCCAAAGTGTCATCATGATGCCCTTATCAGAGTGGGGGCCTATAGAGGGACAGGTAATAAATGGAGTTCCAGCTAAATTCCAGCTCATAGTGGGCCCACTGGGTCAATGGACCCCACTCAGTAGTCATTTCTCCAAGTGCCCAAGTACATAAATTGGGATTTATATACTTGGCAATTGGAGTAATCCCCCATATTGGGTTCCTGGTTTATGGAGTTAGAGTTATCACAAAGGGAAGGAGGGAAGGCCAAATGGAAACCTCTGACCTGCAAGAATCCAGGAGACCCCCACTCTATGGCCAAAATAGGAAATAAAAAACAATATTGTATCCTGCAGGAGGGATATGGCATAGATTAGCGCCACCATTAAGGGCCTAAAAGATACAGGGGTGGTAGTTCCTCTCATATATCCATTTAATTCAACTGTCTAGCATCTGTAGAAACTGAATGGAACCTGGAGAATGACTGAAGACTACAGTAGAGTAAACCAAGCAGTAACCCTGATCATAGCTGCTGTGCTAAATGTGGTGTCCTTGCTTGAGCAGACTAATAAAGCCTCAGCTACAAGGTATGTAGCCATTGATTTAGAAAATGCAGTCTTTTCCATTCCAATTTAGAAAGAAGATCAGAAAAAGTTCACATTTTCATAGGATGACTAATATTCACTTATAAGGCTAAGTCTCCACTGTCTGTCATAATATAGTCCAAAGACATCTAGACTGCCAGGTATCCCACAGAACATCATACTCGCCCATTAAATTTACAACTTCATGCTGATTGGACAGGATAAGCAAGGGGTGACTAGCATTCTGTAGGCCTTGTGCTCCAGAGGGTAGGGGATAAATCCTGTGGAAATTCAGGGAGTGGACACTTCACTGAAGGTTTTAGGAATCCAGTGATTAGGAGCATATGAGGATCTTCTCTCAAAAGTAAAAGACAAATTTATTCAAATTGAAATTCCTAACAAAAAGAAGGAAGCTAGGCCTCCTTGGGTTCTGTAGGTATGACATTTTATACTGAGGCATGTGGCTTCACTGCAAATACCAGGTGACATGAAAAGCTGCCTGCTGTTTGAGTGATAGGATCTGCCAAGCCCTATGATGTTGGAGATGTCAGAGACAGGAAAAGATGCACTCTATAGAGTCTGTGTCAAGCTCCGGTGGGAGAATCATGATACAGGTCCCGGGAATTCTGGAGTAAGGCCAGGCCAACTGCAGCAGAGAATTATATGCCCTTTGAGAAGCATCTCCTGGTATGTTACTGGTCCTGGTAGAGAAGAAATGCTAGCCCATGGGCACCGAGTGACCGAATCTAAAACTTCCCATTATGAGCTGGATCCTGGCTACAAATTTCTTTAGGGAAGGATTGGGGAATTGCTTATTGGTAGTAGCATTGCATAGTTCTTCCTTAAGAGGACCCACATCCTTTATTCAGTGGGCTCAATAGGTTTTGAAAAATGGTTTAGATCTGGAAAGATCTGGTAAGGTATTATGATTTTTCATTGTTATGGCTGACATAAAACATCTGCTTACCAGCTCTTGACTTTTTCTGGTTTTACAAGTTAAATAATGTTCAAATTGGCTACCCATCTATCTTACTTCTAGGAATACCATTGTTTGTTATCCACTGTCATAAATCTCTATGGGATAAGGCACCCTGGTTGCCACTCTGTCTTTGCTGCCCATTAAGGTAATTATTTCTTCCTTATCTATAGTGGTTAAGTAGCACTAGCTGGCCTCTGTTATTTCAGGTTCATTCACACTGAATCTGGATAAAGCCTATTTTCATGGTAGAATTGATTACGGTCAACACTGACCTAACAAGGACTGTCACCATCAGGCTTCTCAAAGATGCTGGTGACCTTTACACTAGTGCATTCCTTGTTGCCCTTGTGAAGATAGCTCCTGGGTGCTCTTGGTAAACATCATCAGGTGGTGGGTTCCCTCATTTTAGGAAATAAAGGTATTCTAATTGACCCACAATCCCTAGCTTTCTGATCTCTTCATCAGGACTCTGCCATGGCAATTCTAGCATTCCCATCTCATTTACTATAGGCTGTCATCATGTCCAAGCTTCAAGGAGCCATTCCTGCAGCATGTTAGACCAGCCTGAGGCATTCTTTCCGGACAATACATCCTGAGTCATGAGAATGTGCTTTTGTATTAATCAATTCTCTCCCACACAGTCTTATGTTCTGCCCCATGCCTCAGGTCCACCACCCACAAGAGTCACTCCCACAAATGTTTTTTCAGTTCCTACCAGGACATATTAGCCATGTCATGCAGTTAATTCAGTGAGAAGGCCATTTCCTCCCAGAGAAGGAGCTATTTTCCTTGTTTAGGCTGAAACCTGCCCCTAGTTATTAGCTTGGGGAAATGCATGGAGCAGGGTGATCTTGACGAGGAAAAGCATTTTCATAGGAGACACATGTCATAGATCATGTATACCCTCTTCTAGTGAGAAGGAGAGAGCTGCTCCTGCTAGTCTGGAGAGTTTAAGAGAATCTGGATGGTCATTTCTGAAATGTATACATCCAAACGTCTCCAACCCATGTCTCGGCATCTTAATCATTTCTTATCTGGGACCTGACTTTAACATAGTGGATCTTTCACGGCTGCACATTCAACCTCCTTTGTAGCTCTCTCACTCTTATGGTTGAATTTTGGGTCTAACTTTCAGAATGATCTAACTATGGTTCCAAAAGGTAAGGTATCTTTCAGAACTGACAGAAGGCCTTCCAATTTTCATGGCATACTCTGTGTTAATAGCTGAGTCTGTCATTTTCTTTTAGGTTTCCAAGGAACTTAAAAGCTAGCCCAAACCACAATCCTTATAATTACCATTGCCTCTATACCTTAGAGTTAATCCATACCTTAGTGCTGCCCCTCCAGCTGGAGAGAGTCTTAGTGACATGATGCCGTCTGACTGGTGAACGATCCAGTTACAGAATCCACTGAGGGTCTCCTTCCTAGGTCTCCTCCTAGTACTAATTGACTTAGTTTGGTTCCCTGAGAGTAGAGCCTGAGGCAGAGAGGTGAGGAAACCACAAGATCAGTGTGTATTACTGAGACTGCTGCCGTGAGCAAGGAGAGGCCAATTTCTCTAGGACTTCCTGCCACCTGAGCAGTGTACAGAATGTCTCCAGATGCTGGAGCACAGGGTTACTCCTGGGGGCTTTAACCGTCCTGTAATTCCAGTCTCACTTGAACAAAGACAAAGGGGAGAAAGTCCTGGAGCAGAGAATAGAAAGTCACGTGGCCCACCCATGCTTCAAGTGGCATGCTGTCCATGCAAGATGAGGCTGAGCCTGCACAGAACTGTCCACTGCAGCTATGACTTAAATCAGAAGTGGGCTGAGGTTATGTGACCAAGTGCGAGTAATGTCGTCGTCGTCGTCGTCGTCATCATCATCATTATTTGTGGCTAAACCAGCTATAGAACAAGGACAGAGTATTATAAATAATATAATAGAAACATCAACAAAATATATAGGAGGAAAGGGAAAAATGAATCTCACATTTGAGAATAAAGAGGTCTATATGGAGGAGATGGTATTTCCGTGAGATCTTAAAAGAGAAGTAGGATTTCATCAGGTGAAGTCAAGGCAAAACATCCAGGAGAGGAAAATGTAATTAACAAAGACTGTATGCAGTCATGGTGTACAGTGATGGGGATGCAGTGATGGGTGTAGTTATGGGGTTATAGGGATGGAGTGTAATGAGGCATCTATCTGGAATGGCAGTGTTTGGGTTTAACATGAATGTGAAGTGAGTTTGAAGGAAGATTGTAAGAAGGAAACTCTAAAGGTCCAGCTCTGGGCCCATGTGGGATGAGAGGGGCATTGCCTGGTGACCTGATTCCATCCCCAGACCATCCTCCCTTTGATTTGTCAACCTGTAGGCCAGTTTCCACTTTGAGGCCACAGGGTTGCTCTGATGCCTTCAGGGTTCCTTCAGCCTCCCCTTATGAGAATCGGAAAGTGGGCTTTGATCTCCACTACCTATCAGCAGGGGTAGATTAGCGCATGTTTTAAGCCATGCCTCAGACTGAGGTCCTCTCTCATTTTGTTTTCTCCCTCGGGGTTTCAGCAGAGCAATCTGGAGGACAGAGAGAGCCCATCAAAGGTCTATGTCTCTCTGGGGCCATCCAGGCCACTGGTCTGTGCTACTGATGGGGACATCACAGTCCTAGGAGGTGATGTCAAGTGGTTACTCAGCTTCCTAGATGATTAAGTGATTTTTCATAGTCCAAGAACTGCAGAAGTCAGCCAACCTTCCTGATCTTATTGTTGTTCCTCATTTCTTACTTCATCCTCTCTAAATGGCAAAGCCTGCAGCTTGGTGGCAGGAAATCTGGGCTCAAGTCCCAGCTGTGCTGCTTTTCAGCATTGTGATATTTGATAATTCATCCTACCTTGCAAAGCCTCAGTTTCCTCATCTGCAAAATGGGAATCATTGCATTAAATTAGGGAATGGCTGCAAAGCATTTAGCTCTGGGTCTGGCACCTACAAGGCATTCCATACATGAAAGCTAGTACCATTGTTTCCTGACATATATTAGTGTCTCCCAAAGTGGAGGTCCTGTACATTAGGGGACACCTGAGATAATCAAAGGTGACCTAGACAGAGCAACAAATAGAAGATATGCAATTAGGAAGCCATATTCTCCACAGTTCTCTTTCAATACTGATTTTGCAGAGAAGATAGACTCAGTTTGGTGGTAGCATATTTCATATATACATATATACATATAAATTAGTAAGACATATGTATATATATCTTATATATACACATATATATGATATATATTTATATATCTTATATATTAATAAGATATATGTATATAATTATCTTATCTTAATAAGATATATATGTATATATATCTTGTTAATTTCCCTTTATAACAAAGAGAGAACACCCTTGTCCCTCCAGTTAATGGGAGAAAATTACATTGTGTTTCATCTGGTAAACTCAGTCCTATTCAATACTTTAAACAGTCTGTTTAAGTAACATAAGCTTTTTCAAATAAATGCGTGGCCTCTCAGATTTGCTTCCCATCCTCCCTCCTCCTCTCCAAGATGCAGTCTGGCTGTATGAGTTAGGGGAAACATATATGACCATATGAGTAGAAGTGCAGAGGGAGCCTGGACCCACTTATGAAAGTCCTCTTGTTGTGGTGGTCTCCACAGCAACTTCCCTCTGCACCAGGTTCCTGGGAGGATGATGAATTCTAACATGGTGAGTTCGTGGTCTGTCCTCTTGTCTTGATCAAAGTCCATGGGTCCTCCCCTGCTAACTCAGTCCCCCACTTTGGCTCTGACCAGCACTCAGCACTGTGCTCCACCCAGGTCAAATTATGGTTCCACTTTGTTTTCAAGCCTGGGAAGCACCTCTATAGGCCCCCTGCCCTCTTCCCCCTCCAGCTCCCAGCCAGGTTCTCAATCACCTCTGAGTTCCCTTCAAGGCCGTATCTGGGGTCCTTCCAAGGAATAGCAGATTTGAGGGAAGTGGGCGCATCACCTGAGATTTCTCTGTCTAACCTCTTTTATTTTGCTGTGGCTGCTGCAGGATGACTCACAGGTGTGGGCACACAGGTGGCAGCCTTCTCCTGGAGATCCAAGGTTGCTTTGAAACTCTCCCACCTCTCATACCTCCCACTTCGGGACTTAAGTCTAAGAGGGGGAATCAAGGCAACTTGTGTCATCCTCTGCTTTCCCTACCTCTGTTTCCTTCTCCTTCCCAAGGTCCACAATGCAAGAGGGGCAGACTATCCTCTTTGTCCTATTTTGAGAACCTCTGCACCACACCCTCCTGCTTCACCATAATGGTTGTCGGGGGAAATGGGAATGATTTTGCAGTATGACAATGCAAAACGTACTGGTTTACTCTTTTTAAAGTACTATCCCATTGCATTAGATATTAAAGATTTCTTTGATAATGAGAAGGTCAACAAAAACTAGAATAAGCCACAAGCAGTTATCCTTCAGAAGGGTAAACACACATGAAATCTGATCAGTTCTTTATTGCACATGGAATAAATTATGAATGGCACTGTAATTAATTCCCATATAGCTCACATACCCATCCCTTTTAATATCCCTTTTAATAAATGTAACATGCAAATTGCTAATGTTTTATGTAAAGGTAACCTATCTGAATACTGATGCTGTTATTAGGAAAGGCTTTCCATGAATGCTGGCAAAAACTCCAGGCGTTTTGTTCCCCACACTGGGCTTCCTTATTCCAGGGCAATGTCAGAACCTGTTGTGCAGGGTTCAAGGCTGCCTTCTCCCAGTGCCAACCCTGGGATTGTGCACTTCCATGTTCACCACAGGTCAATTTAAATAAAATTTTAAAGGCCAAGGTCAATTTAAAGAAAGGTCAATTTTTTTAAGGTCAATTTAAAGAAAAATATCAAGTGAATTGATAGTCAAGTTAGTAGTGGGAATGATACAAATTGTAAAGTTAGGAGGTCAATGGCTGAGTTTGGGGAAACACCAGGGTACATGGAAAAAGCTGTGATGGATACATGAATGGAAAAGACCTTCTCAAGGAGAAAGGCAGTCATGTACACAACTCGTTAGGAAACAGGAGGGGCGGAAAAAGCAAAGCATTGAGTTGTTCAGGAGAACCTAGGACAGCTTCTTGGAAGAGGTGGCAGTTGAACTGGGTTTTAAAGGATGAGAAGCTGGAGAAGAAAGACTTCCAAAATGTGTGGGGAGAGATGTGACAATAAGACAGTACATGTGAAGACACTTTCAAAACTGTTGAATGAGTAGTGGTATAAAGAATTAATATTATTTCTGATTGGATGCAGGGACAGAATTATAGAGCAGGGAGAATCCTTTTGGTGGCACTGAGGGAGGTCCAGAGTGGGGAGTTAGTCTAAGAAGGCTCAAGATTGTAGACAAGGTGGACATTGAAGATCCTGGTTGGCAGGGCCAGGGGAGATGCCACTCTGAGCTGGCAAAGTTTGTGCCTAAGAGCCAATCACTTATCCTGTCAGCAGCCTTCTTCCTCTCCTTGGAAACTTCTCTGCCTCTCCACCCTACTCTGGGTTCTTCTGGAATCACAGGCAGGAATGGAAACCTCATTCATACTTGGGCCTCTAGAATTTATAATCCTAAAACGTCTGCTCAGTTTTCATAAGATGGGAGACTGAGGCCCAGAGAAAAGAAAGGTTTAGATTCTGACTTAGCAAACACTACTGACCACCTGCTACTATACGGCCCAGACTTGAGCTAAGTGCTTTGATGTCTAAACAGCTATAATTCTTTTGAACCTGTTACAACAAACATGTCTATAAATATTAAATGAATTAAAATATTTGTATGCTCAATTTTTTTAGTGGCAAATAGTTTTTTTTAATAGTTCATTTTGCAATTTCAGGATGTTCTTTTTTTAAATTTATTTTTTCTTGAAGTAAAGTTGAATTAAAATGTTGTGTTAACTACTTCTATATAGAAAAGTGACTCAGTTATACGTATATACATTCTTTTTCATATTCTTTTCCATTATGGTTTATCACAGAATATTGAATATAGTTCCCTGTGCTATACAGTAGGACTTTGTTGTCTATCCATTCTATATATACCAGTTTGCATCTGCTAATCCCAAACTCCCACTCCTACCCTCTCCCCCCACCCTTGGAAACCACCAGTCTACTCTCTATGTCCCTGATTTTGTTTTTGTTTCATAGATAGGTTCATTTGTGTCATATTTTAGATTCTACATATAAGTGAGATCATATGTTATTTGTCTTTCTCCCTTACTTCACCTAGTATGATAATCTCTAGTTGCATCCATGTTGCTGCAAATGGCATTATTTTGTTCTTTTTTATGGCTGAGTAGTATTTATTCCATTGTATATATGTACCACATCTTCTTTATACATTCATCTGTCGATGGACATTTAGGTTGTTTCCATGTCTTGGCTATTGTGAATAGTGCTGCTATGAACATAAGGGTGCATGTATCTTTTTGAATTGTAGTCTTGTCTGGATATATGCCCAGGAGTGGGATTGCTGGATCTTGTATGCTTAATGTTAAACCAAAATGAGTAAACCCTGCAGACAAGCTGGAAACATTTTAGATATTCCCACCCCACCCCCCATTCACCTCCTGGGATTTACGGTCACCTCAAAGGTGGGCAGTTTGAACATCCAGACGTCTGAAATGGGCAGTTCCTTTCTTCCTTAACCCCGGCCGTGGTTCTCATCATGCATAGGGACTGCTCTCCAGGTGTCCGCTGGATTTCAGAGGCAATTTGAGGGATTTTCAACGTTTATTTGAACCATATGTGATTTTTTTGCTGAATTAAGAATCAAACCCTCACATAAGACTCCACTGAAGTCCTCTTTCCATAATTCTTAGTGCTGTCAGTGGCATATCAGAAATGGAGTTGCAGTTGGGAAGAAAGGTGTTATTTACTGGAGGACTTCAAATCTGCAAAGGTTTATGGAGCACCTGACTTGAGCAAAGTGCATGAGGCAGCCCCTTGCTCTGACCTTGAGGAAGGCCTTCCCTGCTTGTGCAGAGTTCTGTGCCCTGCTTGTCACTCCCCTGCCTCTTTTAGGAGGTGACTATTCTGGGAAACCTCCCATGCATTAGACTGATGCTTCCCAAACCCACTGTTGCTGTTGTTAAATTCCTTCCCCACATCTCCAGGGGGTGGGGCCAAAGAACGTACTTTTCAACAAGTGCCCCTGATAATTCTGACTCCATCTGCCCAGCCCCAAGTATTTGGGAAGCTCTATCCTGGGCCCTTAACCCTAAGTGAGGCATGGAGCCTGCGAGGGGCAGGATGGTAATGCTCCTGAGTCCTGAGGCGGATCTTCCATGACCCACCAGTACTGCAATGAGATCCTGGAATGCTGAGGACAGGCCCCAACAGAACTGCTTATATTAATAACTTCGCTCCCTAGGCTTGTCTCCTTATATTTACTGTGGGGGGCCTGGGTCTAGATCAGAATTGCAGAGTCTTCATCCGCGACACAACTCAAGCCAGTAGAAATGCTGTGTTGGGCTCACATGGTGATTTTTTGTTAATGGAGACCACATTTAAGAATTGAGAGATATCATAGACTTCTGGTTTGGCCCACCTACATTGTCACAAGGCAAATGTTTACTGGAGTTGAGAAGTCATTGCCCCTTTAAACAGAGCATGTGCTGTCTAGTTTTCCACAGTTCCCATGATTCCCTATTGTCTCTCCTGGCCAGCTTCATTCACTGCTTGTTTGCTGCCTTCCTGGCCTCTGTAGACATCTGAGTTGATGTCTCTGGCTTACCTGAACCCAAATGTACTTTCTGCTTCTACCATCCTGTGAGCCGAAAGCCTATCAAATTATCTTTCCCCCGCTCAAGAGTTAATCATCAGCTTCTTGTGTAAATCAGAACAGGAAAGTCTTGCTTGGCCAATTCCTCTAAAAATCTTAGTCTGATGCTATTATTGTTCACCGAGCCTGTGTCCTGTGTCTGCCTGCTCAACACTTGTCTCCTAACTGGAAGCCCTTTCTTGTCCCTGACCGAAGATCCCTGAGGCCAGCCGTGGCCGCGGATGTCCAGGGAGTTCAGGCGGGCCAACCAGATGAGTGGGGAGTGGGTGCACCCAGGCCAGACCCTGTTCTGGGCTGTTTGGGTCCTTGCAGCTGCCACCGAGGGTGAGACACCCAGTGGGAGAGGAGGGCTCCTCAGAAGATGGGATAGGGGATTTCCCTACCTTGGAGGATTTTCCCTGGTGGAAATGAATTTACTTCTCAGGAGTCTCTAGGGGCCCATGGAGGGCTGTGTAGTAACCTCAGGGCACCTGACCAATGTCCTGGTATTACTGAGAGCCCTAGGCCAGGGTCTTCTCAGGTGTGGGTAGAGCACAGAAGACCCTGTCTTGTCCTTGGGTTGTTCGCACCTTTGGGAGCTTGGAGAGCCCTCTGTCCTAGGCACTGGAGAGGGGCGTGGGATGGAGCCTGTGCTTCTGTAATGCCAACTGCCCAGGGAGGACTGTCACTATTGAAATGACAGTAGAATAGATAATGCCAAGAAATCTGGGTCCTGCTAAGTAAATAGTTGAGCAGCTAACTTCTCAAGGCTCCATATTCGATGTAGAAACTGAGAAGCTTGCATTGCCATTCTCCGTAAGAATTATCCTCACACCCCTGGAGGTGGATGAGCTGATTTCAGGTGGCATCTGCAAGAGAGTTTTTTATTTTCATTGCTGTATATGTATTTTCATGTGTACTCAAAAGCATATACCTAAGTCATCAAAACCACAATTCCATAGACGTTACTGTTTAGAATTCCTCTAAGTAAACTTTTAAAAGTTTATTTCAATTTAATTTTAAGAAAAGATAAAAGCCAGTAGTCACATGGGTGATACACAGACATGCCAGCAATTGTGCTGGTGGGTATAAAAATGACTGAAATGTGGGAAACTTTGAACCAGAAGATTTTTGTGGGGTCCTAGGATCTCTAAAGGCTGGTGTGTATCAGTTCCATAGTAAGGGAAAGTTTGTGTGCAGCAGAAGGGAGATGGATTCCTGAATTAAATTTTGGAAGATGGTGTGGCTTGGTGCTGTGCTCCTAGGAGAAATTAAGTGGATACTCTGATGCAGATGACTTCTAAGGGAATGTTGAAGGAGCAGTAGACATGGGTTCATTGAGAAGGAATCCAGATACTTGCGCAGCCTCTGGGTTGAGAAAGAGCGTCCCACTATGGGGAGCTCTGAGTCTGGCTTATTCCCAGCCTCTTCCCTGCCAGCTCTTGATTCCTCCCTGTGTGTTTCCCTAGGGCCAGCTGCAGATGCACCAGTGAGGAACACCAGGCTGGAATGGTCCCGGGGGAAGCAAGCTACTGTGCTGGGAAACGACATGCCTGTGAACGTGTTCCTTGGGATCCCTTATGCTGCACCCCCTGTAGGACTCCTGCGATTTGCAAAACCAGAGCCTGCATTGCTCTGGAATGATTTCCAAAACGCTACGTCCTACCCTAAATTGTAAGAGCTGGCTCGGTCCTATGGGTGGCCTGTGACCTGGGCGTAGGGGCAGAGCACATGATAAAGATCATGCAGCCCAGTGGGAGGATGTGGAGGGTCAGATGTGGGTGAGGCTTCTGTGATGGCATGGCTCCCCGTCTGGTTTAGAACAAGCAGATTCCCTGGGCTCCCTTCCAGACTTCCTGAATCTGAATCCCCAAAGCTGGGCCTGGATAACTGGATTGTAAAGAAACTCTCTAGGAAGTCTGAGGACCAGTCAGGTTTGGGAACCACTGTGACGGGCTTACTGAGTCTTTTGGTTAGAAGGGGTTGTTGAAGCGTTTCCACATGACCTCTCCCCAGGCTTAGTCTCCACACTCAGACTAGGTAAGGGCTTTAGAGTGGAATGGATACATGAGTGTGTCTCTGTGCCCCAGGGGAGCTGGGAGGGCAGGAACTCCCAGACACTGCAAATTTTCAAGCTTAGATGGGCAAGAAGTTCACAGGTAAATTTTGGAGGTGTCTCGTGCGTTGGATGGGAGGTGAGACTTGGAAATCGCCAAGAATCTTTTGACTCTCAGATTCTGTGAAGCCCTCAGGTTGGGCCATGTTAGTTCTTGGCATTGGGGTCCCAGGCAGAAGGAGTACCCTGGTGCCAGAAAACTCACTAAGCCACAGAAGACCCCATGTGGTCCAGAGACCAAGGACAATAAGCTGAATCTCATCTGCTTGTTCATTCATTCATTCATTCATTCAACTGATATCCACTGAGAACCAACAATTAAAATATAGGGTCTAACTGGAGAAATTTCAGAAGGCTTCTTGGAGGAGGTAGCGTTTTGACAGAATCTGGAAGAAAGGGAAGAACATGAGCAAGAAGATCTGGGGAGAGAGCAGTCCAGGCAGAGGTACCAGCTTAAGTGAAGGCCTGAATGCAGGAATCTCCCTGCTTGTCTATCTCAGTTGGTTCCTGGTAGAAGGCCTGGAAATGTCCTTTTGTTCCTGTAGGGGCAGAAGGGGGAGCCGCCAGAGTAAAACCCTTGATACGCAACCCAGTGTCCTACCTTTTACAGCTTGGGGAATTGTTGAGCCACCTTGAGTCTTTATGTGTGTGTCTGGATTATGGTGATGGGGGTAGGCATGGGTGGGTGCTGGGGGTTAATGGTATAATTATTCTGCGTGATGTGCTTTCTTACCCAGGAACCAGATCAAAGAGAATTATAGCTTGTTTGTTTGGGCCACCATAGGGGTTGGGGTATTATTAGACTTTGTACCAAGAGTGCTGTATGCCTCTTCTGCTCAGGCACTGGAGACCATTAGGCCTCCCTGCTGTCATAAGAACTGGTCCCTCCCAGGCAAGTTTGCTGATAGCAACTCTGAAGGTTTCTTCTTCCCTTTTCAAGGTGGCTCCAGAACTCAGAGTGGCTGTTCTCAGATCAACACATTCTCAAGGTGCATTATCCCAAACTCAGCGTGTCGGAAGACTGCCTGTACCTTAACATCTATGCACCGGCCCATGTGGACACTGGCTCCAAGCTCCCCGTAAGGAGGCCTGCCTTGCTGAGGGCTCCAGTTGGCAGGTTCTGGGCCTGGGACCCAGGCGGAGTGGCAGGATGTCTGGAATCAGATCTAGGCCCCCACTGGGTAAAAGGGAAATGCAATCACTTGACGTGTCAATAACTTTCTTAAAAAATCATTCTAATGACAGATTCACTTTATCTCCTTTTCTGATTGCTTCCTTATTGGCAGTGACTTGATCTTTGATTTTTATTTTGTTTTGTTTTTCCCCTCTGTTGGGTATTTAATGGTCTGTAAGCATTTAGAAAAGACTCTGCTTCAGAGGACTCTGATTTTTCAGTTTGGGAAATCCTGTTTTAAAGAGGAAAAATGCCTTTTTCAAATTTTCTGTTTTCAATGAAGACAGTCAGGTAATAATGTGAAATGTTTCACTTAAGAATGTGAAAGATCACTGTACAAGTGAGTGGCGAAGGTAATTCTACCATCTAATTTTGAACCACAACCTCTATCACCCTCTCTCCCCTTGCCACTGCAATGGAGACTCGCTCTATTGTATCGTAACAGCAACACCTATTGAGGGCTGACTATGTGCCAGGCACAGTTCATTATCTCATCTAACCCCCACAATAACCCAGTGGGTGAGGATTATTGGACCTATTCTACAGCTGAAGAAGCTGAGGCACAGGAAGGGCATAAGTGACTTGGTCCATGTTATACACACAGTAAGTGGCAGATCCGGGTGTCAAAGCCAATGCTTTGTCCAGTTCTCCTTTTTCCTCTGTGGCTTTCTTCTCTTTTCTTGCCCCAAGAGTTGTAGTCACTAATATGACCTTAAAAAAGAGATGGGGAGGGATTTATTATTAAGTATATAAATTGTGGTAATACCATTTGAATGTTTGATGTTTCCTGGTCCCAGTTTTTCTAATCAGTATAGTAAAGCTTCCATACTTCTCTTCCCTTTTTTCCCTCCTCTCTTCTCTTTTCTCTGTAAGTAGGGAAAAGTCTTAGAAAAGCAGCTTTTCCTCTCATATATGGCTTACAGTGATTTCCATCCTCCTGTGGGTCACAAGTTCAAAGACGTTTAGTTAACATTTTCTGAGCACTTGAAATATACAACATTGTTCTATAGACTTCGGATGAAGAATTTTATTTAAACCTAATGATAAGCTCATAAACGAGATACTTTGATTCTTCACATCTTACAGATGAGAAAAACAAACCTCAGAGAGGTTGTGGAAGCTGCTCAAAGTCACACAGCTAGTCAGTGGCAGAGCTGGGAATCAAACCCAGGCACTCATATGCCAGAAGCCACATGCTTAATCCTGGGCCTTCTTCAAAAGACAAAAACCTCTGATGCTGTTTGGAAAGGAAAGTGAGACATTCATATTTCCCTAAAGAAAGAATGTCCCAACATGCATGCGGAGGGGATATGGGTGCCTGGTGGGCTGACTGGAGAGTTCCTCTCCCCTCCTTAGGTCATGGTGTGGCTCCCTGGGGGTGCCTTCGAGACTGGCTCAGCATCCATCTTCCATGGGTCTGCCCTGGCTTCCTATGAGGACGTGCTTGTTGTGACTATCCAGTACCGGCTAGGAATATTCGGCTTCTTCAAGTGAGTCTCCCCAAGTGATTGACACCCCTGATCCCCAAGGGGCAGCTGGACAGCAGCCACAGGGGGTTCAGTGCCCAGCAACCTAAGGAGAAATGAGCCTTTAGTGACATTGAACAAATTTGGCCCCAATTAGTTAGGTAATTTTAGCGGCTATAACATGTAAACCCCCAAGTCTTAGTGGCTTAAAACAATAAAAATCTCCTTCTCACTCAACTAAAATCCAATCAAATGTTTCTGACTGACAGATGTTCTTCTGTGTGGTCAATCAGGGACCCAGGCTCCTTCCATATTGTGGCTCTGCCCTCCTCAAGGACCCCAGATCCTCTTGGATCTGCTGTACTTAGACAGCAGATGAAGAAAGAGCATGAAGAGAGTGGTCTTTCTGGGTCAGCCTGGAGGTGGCGATTATCACTGTGTTCACATACAACTGGTAGAACTCAGTTATAATAACCACACCCAACTGCAAGGGGGATGTGTGCCCTAGAAAGTGAGGAAACAGGGTGTGTGAGCAGTTCGTAGTCTCTGCCATAGGGCCCACATCAAGGCTCCTCAGGCGCTCACCTGAAAATAATCACTCCATTGCATGGCTTCCCTTCCCCCAGTAACATCGAACATGTTTCAGATGCTCACTATGAGCCAGGCATGGTGTTGTGCACTTGCTATGAGTCCATTATAGCTCATCCTCAGAATAATTCTATGAGAAACATACTGTTGTTATTCCCATTTTACAGTTGAAAAATAGAGGCACAGAGAGGTGAAGCAGCTTCCCAGAGGTCACAGAATAGAGCTGGGGCTCTTGGCCACTTCCATTATCCTACTTAGAACATGGCAGAACCTAAGCCCTGACCAGGATGCAGTGTGAGCCAAAGGAGTAGTGAGAGGCCACGGTCAGAAACTACGGGGAAGGTGGCAAGGAGTCCAGCGTGAATCCTACCCTCGAGAGGCTCTCAGTGTCATGGGGGAGATAACACAGGGACACAAATACCCTACCAGGCAGGACATGAGTAATGGTCTGAGGGTGAGAGGCGACGGAGCTGTAGAAACAGAGGGAGCTGCCAGAAACCAGCGAGGCTTCCTGAGAGAGGTGGAATTTGATTTGCACCTTAAAGATGAGGTTGGGTTTGGGGAGGAGGGGTTGGGAGAAAGCACACTTGGCAAAAGGAGCTGTCTGAGCAAAGGCTGGGAAGTTGGAAAGAAATGTAGCAGCACCTGGGCCTGGAGCAATATTTGCAAACTGGGCTTTGAGCACATAGCACGGGGAGGTGGCTATGGGGCTGCGGTGGAGGCAAGAAGGCCTGAGAGGGGTGCCCTGATTACACTTTTAGCAGATCTGTACATTGGGATTCTGCCTAAGATTCCTTCGACAGAAAGGTCTCCAAAAATTGCTTATAACGTCTGGTTCTAGTAGACAGGTAGATGAGGATATAACAGGAGATGGATGTGAAAAGGTAGGGACAGGCCTGATTGGGAAAGACCTTGAATGCTAGGCTGTGCACGGTGACTGGTTTTTATTGGATAAAGAAGGAGGGACAAGAGACTTCCCTGGTGGCACAGTGGTTAAGAATCCGCCTGCCAGTGCAAGGGAGATGGGTCTGAGCCCTGGTCTGGGAAGATGCCACATGCCGCGGAGCAACTAAGCCCGTGCGCCACAACTGCTGAGCCCACATGCCACAACTACTGAAGCCTACATGCCTAGAGCCCGTGCTCTGCAACAAGAGAAGCCACCGCAATGAGAAGCCTGCGCACCACAACGAAGAGTAGCCCCTGCTTGCTGCAACTAGAGAAAGCCCACGCGCAGCAACGAAGACCCAATGCAGCCAAAAATAAAAAAAATAATTAATTAAAAAAAAATTTTTTTTAAAGAAGGAGGGACCCAGGAGTGCCCTGCACAGCAGTATAGTAGGAAGGTCACTCAAAGCAGAGTGCAGGCTGGGCTAGGGGCGCCTGGCCTTCAGATGGGGAGTCCGGTAGGGAGGCTGCTGTACAGCATAGGTGCAGGTCGTGGGGTGAAACAGGCTGGAGGGATTGCTAACATGTACATGGCACTTGCTGTGTGCCTGCACCGTCAATCTTCACAACAACCATGTGAAGCAGGCACCGTTATTAACCCCATTCAGACATGAGAACATTGAGGCAAAGCAAGTTAAGTGACTTGCTCAAGGTCACCCAGATCATAAGTGACCAGATTATGAATCAGGATAAACAGAAATGGAGGAATGGGGACCAATGTGGGGCCTATGATGGAATGGAGGTAAAATTGGCAGGGCATACGTGGCTCCTGACCAGATGCGGAGGCTGTGGGAGAGAGAGGGCGGAGTTAGGGCCAGCCCAGGGGTCATGGACAGAGAAAGGGAACCAAGGGGAGGAGCGGTGTGGGGGACTGGGGGACAGGAGGAGTAGACTATGATCCCGGGGTTACTCTCATACATGGTGGGTACCACACGAATGTTTTGGTCTAGGCGTTTCTTTGATTCTGTGTTTCTCCCCTTGTTTCCCCATTAATTGTCCACTCATCCTGGGAAACAGGCTATTCTGCAGGGGCAGCAGCATGGAACATGGTTAGGAGCATGGATCCAAATCTGCAACTTTCTAGCTCCTGGGCAAGGGATTTAATCTCTCTGTGCCTCCATTTACTGTCTGTGAGAAGGAAACGATGAATCCATCAGTATCCTTAGAACATGCTTGCGGATATCACTGATGGGCGTGGGGGTGATGTGAGCTGTGGCTGCAGAGAAATGCAGCCACTGCCTAAACCACTTCCCAGCAGAGGGTGGTGGGGCATGGGGTGGCAGAATAAACTTCCCAGTCCCTCAGTATCCCACCCTGAAGCCCCCAGCTGGTGTCTCCCACTGGCCACAGTTCATAAAGGTCAGTCTTTTGAGAACAAGGTGGAGAAGGGTGAACAGAAGACCCAGAGGGATAAAGGAGAAAGACCAGCACCACCTACCTCACAGGGTGGGAGGATCATAGGAGCATCAGCTGTAAAGCCCTTGGGACAACGTTGTGCACGATGCTGCAGCAGCTGCTATTATTATCATTACTATTCATTTAGTCATTCATTGGAACCCCTGTGCCCAGGGTGGTCTTGCTTCCTGGTGCAGACCAACTCTCAGGGGCAGGACTTTTCTGGAATCCATGGATGCAGGGGAGCCTATGATTACCCTGGATTGCACAGATAAGATTGTCTGTGCATTTTTCTGGGGTGTGGAGCTATCATCAGATTCTCAAAGAAACCCAAATCCCAGCAGAGGGTGAGAATTAAGCCTGGTTTTCCCAGCTGCCCCAGGCCTCTGACTCTCAGCTCCTTTCCAGCTGAGGTGGCGATGACCTGACACCAGCCCACGGCCTGTGCAACCCACTCCCTGGGCTGTGAGAAGCAGACAGCGGCCACCTGAGCATTCTCACCCTGCCTCTTGTCCACAGCACAAGGGACAAGCACGCACTGGGGAACTGGGCCTTCATGGACCAGGTGGCTGCCCTGACCTGGGTCCAGGAGAACATCGAGTTCTTTGATGGGGACTCACACTGCGTGACCATCTTTGGCGAGTCAGCAGGAGCTATAAGTGTTTCCAGCCTTGTGAGTTCTTCTCTTTGGGACTTGAAGGAACCTCGGTGTCACCTCATTTTTGAGGTGACAAAAATGAGGACAATGAGTCATTCACATCTAATTGCTGCTTTCATGTTGAACAAACACTTATAAACACATTGTCTCCCTCGAGCCTCACAAATACATTGTGAGTTAAGGGCTCAGTCTCATTTCAAGGACGGGGGGTGAAGGAGTTAGCACTCCCACGGCAGAATGCTTGACCTCCAAGTTCATGAGGAACCTGGGGCTCAGAGAGGTTAGAAAACTTGCCCAAACCTTCGCAGCTAGTCCTTGAAACCCCCAAACCAGGACTTTTTTCCCTCTAAGTTTAGAGCTCTTAAGAAGGCTTCCTGGGAAGTTTTCTTTAAAGAAGGGCTGGGTTTTGTGTGTGATAGGTGGGGAGCCCCCTGGATAACTTTTCCTGGGTCTCCTGTGTTCTCTCTCCAGATTCTGCCCCCCATGGCCAAAGGCTTATTCCACAGAGCCATCATGGAGAGTGGGGTGGCCATCATCCCTTACCTGAAGGCCCCTGATTACAAGAGGAATGATGATGTAGGTATACTGTTAACTCTTCTCCAGCTTCCTCTCCTTGGTCAGGAGTCCATAGACCACGTGCTTGGCTATCCTTGCTGACCATGACCAAAGGATCTGATGTTGGCCCAAGGTGACCCTTGTTGCTCCATGGAAGGGCTGGTTCAATAGGAAATGGGCCCAGGTACACAATGCACTACTGCTGGTGTGCATGAGTGTGTGTGTGTGTGTGTGTGTGTATAAGCATATGTGTAATAGTTCTTACATCTTATCCATTACTCTTTGCTTGTGATATATAATTCAGTCCTCTGTATTATGTATGGCTTTTCTCCTGTACTAAATCTACTCCACCTAGAGTACTATGTTAAGAAAGATTCTGAGGTTGTTTCCAGCTCAGTGTGAAATAATGCTGTGACTGATAAATGCTGTCTGGCATGAGATTGTGAGGGGGAAGTGAGGCATATGCCCTAGGTATGTGTCATCTATCATCTTGTCTTAGCGCTCTACCAGATAAGAGGACCTAGAGGCCAAGGTCTCTATATCTTTCATGTCCCAGCATAATGTCTGGTGTATATTAGGTGATTATAAATGTTTGCTGAATGAATGAGTTAATGAATGAGCTGATTCATTCAATGAATACTAATTAAGCCCTGGACTGTGGAGCCACCTCCTGGGTATTATTCGCTTTAGTGGTGCATTTTCTTAAACACCTTGTAGAAAATAACAACTTACACCAAGAGTGGGAACATAGAGTTATAATATCGTAAAACAAAATACCCTCAATACACAGGGAATATTGATTTTGGTAACATGATATATCAAGCTTTTTTTAGTTTGTGCATTCGCCACACACATATTGAGTGCTCATTGTTTTCCCTGCTCTGTTTTAAGACCCATGGGTTTATAAGTGGAGAAGACATATACTAACTTGAGAAGACTATAATCTTTTTATGGCAAGGATTTTTAACCTGGAATCCATGGAGAGTTTGATAGGTGGTCCTAGAACTCCTACAGTTGTATGGAGACTCTATGTTTGTGCATTTTCCAGAGAGAAGGTCTGTAGCTTCCATTGGATTCTCAGAGCATCCATGACTCCCAGAAGAGTAAGGACCACCACTCTCAAGGGACAAGTTCTACACATGTGGGAAGTCCAATGACAGGGCAAGAAGGTGTTTAGCAAAGAGCTAGGTAGAGGAGGTGAGGACACTTGGAGTAACAGGAGATTAGAAGAGGAAGGGGCTCATGGGGGCTGCAATGGTCTAAAAGAATATCCTGGAAAAGATGGGACTTGGGCCTCAAAGAATGAATGGAATTGGTGTAGAGATAGAAAAAGGATGCTCAGGGCATGTTCAGATGTTCCAGGCTGGGGTGGGGCTGGAGCAGAGCTGATAAGCTGAGATGGATCCAGCTCTGGTGATTGCTAAAGATGACAAGGAGGGTCAGGCAAGAGAGCAAGGATGATGCAGTGCCAACCTGTCCTCAATGTGTGCGTTCCGTTATGGGCACGTGGGGGTGGGGAGAGGCAGCAGGCCGGACTTCATATATAAAGCACCAACCTGGGGCTGGACTGAGGACATTTTCCAACTTTCATTTTCCTGGAGGCTTTCAGTTCTGTGCGCTGACCTGTTCCTTCTCCGGAAATAGTTGCAGATGGTTGCAGATATTTGTGCCTGCAACGTGTCAGACTCCGTGGCCCTGCTACAGTGCCTGTGGGCAAAATCCTCCAAGGAGTTGCTGAGCATCAACCAGGTGAAGAGGGAGGGGAGAGTTTGGGGACAGTGTTGCCCTTTGAATGGAGTGGTAGACAAATCCTGCCACTCTCTTATTTATTTTGATTTGGGACTTGGACAGATGGCAGTTGGGGATTCATAATAACGGCTGTAAAATAACAATGTGGCATATAGAACCCTTATAGGTAATTTAAGGACATTGACAAGCCAGGGTGCTGCTTAGCTTGGATATAAGACCCAACAAAATACAAAGGTCGTCTCTACATCATTGAAGGCATCTCACTGGGAAGAGGGACCACATTTGCTCCACAGGCCACTAGAAACTAAAGTCAAGATCAAGAGCTGGAAGTTGGGAAGCCATTTTGGCTTAAGATGACCAAGAACTTTCTAAAAACTCAGCTGTCTGAAAAAGGACCGGCTCCTTTAGAAGGCAGTGAGATACCCACCTCTGTAGGTATGCAAGCAGGGTCTACATGACTGCTGACGAATTTCAATCACTGGATGATTCATTGGACTGGATGATCTTTTATGTCTAATCTTCCAATCTTGAGACCCTCTGGTAGTCCTTGAGAGAATTAGGTCCTTACCTGTTCGATTCTAACATTTGTTAAATAGTTATTTGGCATGGATTGAGAATCTGCTGTGAGTTTTACTAGGGTCCAGGAAATGGGTAATAAGTTCTTGACCCAGTGTAGTGTGAAAGCTCTTTTGTGTGCTCCCTTCTACCCCCACTCCCAGAACAGAGACCTAAAAAAAATCATGAATAGAGCCAGGTGTTACTTCCTAAGACCCAAGAAATATCCATCCAGATCCAAGGCCCAGTGCTGAGGAAGATGCCTCAGGAAGACGCTCACACGAAGCCACACTACCCTGGCCATCCCCTCCCCTCACCACTCTGCCCATCGCGTTTGGCCAGTGGTTCCACACTTGAGCATGCATCAGACTCACCTGGAGGGCTGTTTGCTGGGCTGCACCCCCCAGAGTTGTGTATTCAGCAGGTCTGGGATGGGGCATGAGAATTTGCATTTCTAACAAGTTCCCAGGCAATGACGCTGCTGGTCCAGGAGCCATGCTCTGAGAACCGTTGTGCAGGGGTATTATATTTCTTAGGTTATTACTATTATTATCCCTATTTAGCAGATGAGGAAATTAAGGCCCAGAAAAGTTGAGCCCCTTTGCCTAAGTGAATGGCAGAGCTGGCCAGGCAGCACTGATGTGTTGGGATGGGCCAAGAGTGGCTTATTTTTCCCTTCCTAATGCCCTTTGCTATAGTGGGTTGGCTCAGCTAGGCTAGGGTTTGGGGACAGCAGATTTTGTGAAGAGAAACAGCTGCCGATTCTTCTCTTCTTCCTTTTTTCAGAAAACCAAGTCTTTCACTCGAGTGGTTGATGGCTTTTTCTCTCCTCATGACCCTTTAGACCTATTGGCTCAAAAATCATTTAAGCCAGTTCCTTCTGTCATCGGAGTCAATAACCACGAGTGTGGCTTCCCGCTGCCCATGGTAAGAACTCCTGCTGTGCCTCCTTCTGCTCCCTCAGCAGCGAGGCAGCTGTTTGCTTCACACTGGGCGTGCCCACAGATTTCACCCAGCGTTACGAGGGCTGGAGCCCATCACCCAAGTACACAGCTTGGGTGTACTTCTCATCTTTCCTCTCTCTGAAGGAGGAGAACTGCGGATTGGGGGCAGCCGTAGCAAGTGTCCACCCTGCTCCTCGTATAGGTTTAAAGAAACAACTCTACAAAAAAGTAAGAGAGGACTGGACCCATTTGAACTTTGTTCAAAACATTACAAACGATTGTTTCAAATAGGCACTGCTGCTACCTCAAAGGTGAAATTCATACAGGTTTAGAAAACTTCAGTCCTTTACACTCTCATGTCCAGCCTTGGTTCTGGTATTTGATTTCCAAGAACGCTCTCTAAGGCAGTGCAGGTTGCAAAATTATTGAATTGTTTCATTCATTCAACAAGTATGAACCAAGCATTTACTATGTGCCCTGCACTCATAAAAAAACAGCATTCGGCAGTGAGCAAGTCACATGGTTCCTGCTTTTTGCCTGCTTACATTCTCAAGGGGAGAGACGGGTGACATGCAAGATTGAAAGGATGGTTTCAGAGAGTCTAAGTGCTATGAAGGACATCAACTGGGAAGAGGAGCCTTCTTTAGGGAGGGAAGCAGGGGTCGGGAAAGGCTTCTCTGAGGAGGGATCATTTGAGCTGAGGCCTGAATCTTGAGTAGGAGCCATGATTTCGTGACCCTGTAGTTTGAGAAGACCCTCCCCATTCAAAATAAGCTTTTCGTCTGTCCTCAGAAGAGCAGAGTGCTCAATTCTTTTTTTTAATTTTTTTTAAAATTTTATTTATTTTTATTTATTTATGGCTGTGTTGGGTCCTCGTTTCTGTGCGAGGGCTTTCTCCAGTCGCGGCAAGTGGGGGCCACTCTTCATCGCAGTGCGCGGGCCTCTCACCATCGTGGCCTCTCTTGTTGCGGAGCACAGGCTCCAGACGCGCAGGCCCAGCAATCGTGGCCCACGGGCCCAGCCGCTCCGCGGCACGTGGAATCCTCCGGGACCAGGGCTCGAACCCGTGACCCCTGCATTGGCAGGCGGATTCCCAACCACTGCGCCACCAGGGAAGCCCCTCAATTCTTAATATATCAAAGCTCACTTCTGCAGACCAACCTCTACCTTTCAAGCTGGGGGAAGTGAGGTTATGAAATACAGAAGTGTGTCAAGTTACAAGGCTAGTTGGTGACACTCTAGAATCAGAATCAGAACCCTGAGTTCACTGAGCTGTTAAAGGCATGTTCTGGTAATTATTAATTTGACACATAGACCAAAGTTTAGGGGTAAGTAGGGTTGGGGATTTTTTCCCTCGTTGTAAATGAGGCAACTGAGTCACAGGCTGTGGCTTAAGTTAGGTCTTCTAATGCTTCCTGGATCTGTGCTAGAAAAAGGAAGGCAGCTGCTACTGATAATAGCCACGCCACCATAACCACTGTGACTGAGTGCCTTCCATAAGCCAAGTGCATGCTGTCGGTACAACTTGCAAACAGGCATTATTATCCCCATTTTGCAGCT
Source organism: Balaenoptera borealis (assembly GCF_965194805.1). Taxonomy (NCBI): domain Eukaryota; kingdom Metazoa; phylum Chordata; class Mammalia; order Artiodactyla; family Balaenopteridae; genus Balaenoptera; species Balaenoptera borealis. The sequence continues at coordinate 27,530,612 of NC_138878.1, read as the reverse complement.
AAAGAAACTGAGACTCAAAGTGACTAATGTGACTTTCCTAAGTCTCCTAGCTAGAGAGGAGACAGCACTGTATAAATTTTGTGTATTTAGGCTCTGCCTGTAAATGCTGAGTTCTCTATTTACCTGCTGCGTGACCTTTAGGGAGCTCCGTAACCTCTCTGAACCTCTGTTCCCTCATCTATGAAATAGGGCTAATGTTATTACCCACCTCACAGGTACACATCAGGTAGCTTGGCATATAGTCTAAGTGCTCAGTAAATGTTAGATATTGGAATTATTCAAATGGGAGAACAGAACTTGGTGCCCAGGTCTGCATGCACAAGAGGCTGCATGGGTGCTGTCATTCTGTGTGACCATTGCTGGTTGTTTGAGACCATAGGAAATCTCCAAAAACCAATCCTAGCTCCTGAACGTACAGAGAGGGTTCTTGTAGTTAAAATGTACTTGTGGATTATTTCAATGACTCTGGGAGAAGACAGATATGTTTAAATATCTGTCATGACTCGTTACCCCAAGATTTTCAGCAGAAAATGTACCAGAGAAATTCATTTGACAAGTGAATACTACTTCTACCCCCTCATGTTTTTAAGCTGTGATATTGGCTAGGGAAGGGTCATTTTAAAAATAATTGCTCGTAGCTCTTACTCTGTACCAAGCAGCCCCTGTGTTTTTAACCATCTTCTCTGCAACCTCACTAAGCTGCCTGCCCCTGCCAACTGCTGGCTTCTGAGACCCTAATGACAAAGGTCTTTAGAAAGAGAGCAGTAAATAAACCACTAGTTTTGAGATTTTCAACCTCTCTTTTAACTTGCTGTTGAAGCCAAGTGGTGGCCTGTGTTAGGGCTGCCATAACAAAATAACACAGACTAGTGGCTTAAACGACAAAAATTTATTTTCTCAATGTTCTAGAGGCTAGAAGTCCAAGATCAAGGTGCCAGCAGGTTTGGTTTCCTCTGAGGCCGCCCTCCGTGGCTTGTGGGTGGCCGCCTTCTTGCTGTGTCCTCACAAGGTCTTTCCTATGCATGCGCACCCCTGGAGTCTCAGCACTTCCAAATTTCCTCTTCTTATAAGGACATCAATCAGACCGGATTAGGGCCTACCCTACCATCCTCATTTTAGCTTAAAGACCTCTTTAAAGACCCTCTCTCCATATACAGTCACATTCTGGGTGTTCAACATAGGAATCTGGTAGGGGACGCACTCAGTCCATAACATGGCCTTTCCACAGGGCAGCCACTCAGCTCCCACAAGACTGCAGGTATGACAGGGAATGGCTGCCTCTTATCAAATGTGAGGAGAAGAAACTTCGTTGCTCAACCAACCCACTGAGGCTGCTACTTACACGTGGACCCCTGGGGGCTGAAAGGGTTCCTGCTCTTGCCAGCCTCCCCTCTGAAAGGCGGGTACCTGGGCCCTCGGGGAGACCAGTTTCCCTTCAGATGACCTGCTGTGCTCACAGAGGGGGCACCTGCTTCTTTCCAAAGGAGTTTCCTGAGATCCTCGGGGGCTCCAACAAGTCCCTCGCCCTGCAGTTGATACACTCAATCCTGGTAAGTGAGCCTGACTCTCCAAGATCCATTCATTTCACAAACCTCCTTGGGTCACACACAGGGGTAGCACTGGGGGTACAGATCTTCCTCATTCATTCATTTAGTAGATCTTTACTAAGCAGAGTTCTGCAATCCCTTATCCACAATCTCAACATCCAAATCGCGCTGACAACCCAAAGGCTTCTTGTGACCTACATGGCAGCCAAAATTGACCTAGACTGATACGTAGCCATTGGTCTTTATTGTTGCTATACGTTCATTCACTTTATCCCACCATATGTTTCTCTGTGGGCATATTAATATGGGGGCTGGGGTGCTGCCCCGTCCCCCCACCCCTGAACATATCACATAATATGTAGCATATGTACTGAATTATCTGTCTACGAACGGAAAAGTTCTGAATTCTGAAAACCACTTGGGACTAGGGACCCATATTCACTACATACCTACATACCAGCCAGGCACTGTACTAGGTTCTAGCAATACTGAGGACCATTACTCACTCACTCCCTGCACTAGGGATTTAGAGATATAGTTATCCTAGACACTAGGATATAGAGATGGATTTCTTTCCTTCCTTCCTTTCTTCTTTCCATAAACATTTATTCAGTGTGTATTTTGTGGCAGATTCATTTCATTCATTTTTTATTGAACAAATGTTTCTTATGCGTCCACATGCCCCAGAACTTCCCGAGGCACTGGGTGCAGTGATAAGCAGGCACTCCCCCTGCACTTGAGGGACTTAGAGACTGTTGCGGTGGACGGACATGACCGGGCACTTTGGTACGGTGCTGTACACACCAGAGCAGAGATGTGTTCGAGGCCCTGTGGTGCCCACAGGAGGGAGCAGGTGGCTTCCTCGGGGAGGAAGGCTTTGGAGGATGAATTAAGTTTGTCTGGTTAATGGAGGAGCAGGACTGAGGGGAGCCGGAGGGGCTGAGAGGACCAGTTAGGAGCAGAGAAGCTTAAGGAGATCAGTGGAAGAGGTTGGCTGCAGCAGGGGAGGATGCTGGCAGCTGTTTCATGCTATGGAAGGAATATAAAGTTTATTCTGGGAGCTGGGAACAGAAAAAGAGAAGCATGCTTTGACTTCCACTTTAGAAATAGCCCTATGGCTGCAGAGTGGCCCAGACTGAAGGCAAGGGATCCATCAGGTCCTAAGGCTTAGAGGGGATGTTTGGTGAGTCTTGGTTGTCTGGTGATGAGAGTTGGGATGAAGGTTTCAGATATTTAAAATATGTTGGACAGAGGAATTTCTCAGGCTGGATTGGAGATGGCCTCATGGAGGAGGAGGCCATTGATCTGGGCCTTAGCGAAGCGGAACATTTGAGCAGGAGGGCATTTCAAGAGGAGAAGGTATCTTGAGCTAGGTCCCAGCGGGTGGGAAGTAGGTGTGTGGGAAGCTGCAGGAGGACCAGAAGGGCACGCAGTCTCTCTTCCTCCCAGTAGCAAGGCAGGAAGTACTTTCCAAATGGTAAGTAGTTTTCTCATGCAGAAGCCATAATTTTGCTCCAGAACCCTAGGGGTCTGCACTGTGACTGCCCAGCTGGGGCTCGCCAGAGGCTCCACATGGCATATGTACCCCCCTTGGATACCTCAAGCACCGAGGTGTCTGCTGGTCCTATGGGCCACGCAGGGGAACTTGCACCAGAACCTGGACCTGCTGCAGAGCCCTCACTTGCTCTGGGCCTGATTAAAAGCAGTTGGCCTTCAGAGGACCCAGTGAATGTGTCCAAGCAGCATTCCCTGGCGTGGTATACGCTGCCTCCAAATCCCAAAGAAACCTATGAAGGGCTGTGCCTCTGTCTTAGTGTTAGGGGGTTGAGGTGCAGTAACTTCTCCCAGTGTTCCCCAGAGCACCAGACTCCCATGAACATCACCAATGTGGCAGACCTTGAACCTTTATGATGTTTCCTTTCTATCCTCTGGCATTTGTGCTGGGGCCACACTGAAGGACTGAAGACTGGGAGGCAGCCTGGTGTCAGGTCAAAAAAGCATGGGATGCTCTGTTAAAGGACTTGGCAGTGGGTTTCAGAGGGAACTGACAGAACTGAAGGCCTGCTCTGTGCCAGGCAGCATGCTTTTCTTTTTGTATCTTGTGTGATCCTCTGAACAACAATTGTTGTTGAACAACAACAATAAATAAACAACAATTTTTTTTTCCACACACACACACTGTATTTTATTTTTACAAGAGATAAATAGACTGACACCAAGCATTGTACATGGATGACCACAACAAAAGCAACAATGATTGCAATTACCAAACATGAAACACACTCATACTGTGTCATAATATTGACATTCAGTCCAGTAATCCTCCACTGTAACAGCTCCTTTACTTTGCAGTGAAAATTGATTTGTATATTCTTTGCCTCTGAGTCCTTGTGGGATTTTTTTTTAAAATTCAGACAGAAAGTCACAAAAATTATACTCATCCTCATCAGTTCACTCAGTCCCATGTAATTAATATTTTTTTCATCTTGATCTTTTGTTAGCACTTTTATGAGTTCATCAGTTTTTCATTAGAGTTCTGAAAATGCTTATTCATTCAGTTCAGCAGTACAGTCAGTTACCAGAAACCTGTACTTGTCAGAGTCTTTTCCATGAATTTCTTGAAGATGAAACCCTTTTATAGGAACATATTTGCAAAAGCATCAGAGTACACCGAGAACTGTCTGTAAATGACAAAAGACTTAAAAATGACCACTGTTAAAGATTTGATGAAAGTTCATAATAATGCAGTTGACAAGAAAATTAGTTATTTCTGAGATATACATTTTAAAGTAATAACTAGGATTATTACTTATAACATTATACCAGAACATATAAGATTTTTAGAAATTTCATATAATGTCTGAAACATTTATATTAACATATTTCCATACATATTTCCATACAAATACAAATATAAGATTTTTAGAAATTTCATATAATGTCTGAAACATTTATATTAACATATTTGCATACATATTTCCATACAAATACAAATATAAGATTTTTAGAAATTTCATATAATGTCTGAAACATTTATATTAACATATTTCCATACATATTTCCATACAAATACAAATATAAGATTTTTAGAAATTTCATGTAATGTCTGAAACATTTATATTAACATATTTCCATACAAATAACCCAATGAAAGTTTAGTATTAGTTGTTTTGTTTGTTTGTTTTTTTATACTGCAGGTTCTTATTAGGCATCAATTTTATACACATCAGTGTATACATGTCAATCCCAATCGCCCAATTCAGCACACCACCATCCCCACCCCACCGCAGTTTTCCCCCCTTGGTGTCCATATGTCCATTCTCTACATCTGTGTCTCAACTTCTGCCCTGCAAACCGGCTCATCTGTACCATTTTTCTAGGTTCCACATACAGGCATTAATATACGATATTTGTTTTTCTCTTTCTGACTTACTTCACTCTGTATGACAGTCTCTAGATCCATCCACTTCTCCACAAATGACTCAATTTCGTTCCTTTTTATGGCTGAGTAATATTCCATTGTATATATGTACCACATCTTCTTTATCCATTCGTCTGTTGATGGGCATTTAGGTTGCCTCCATGACCTGGCTATTGTAAATAGTGCTGCAATGAACATTCGGGTGCATGTGTCTTTTTGAATTACGGTTTTCTCTGGGTATATGCCCAGTAGTGGGATTGCTGGGTCATATGGTAATTCTATTTTTAGTTTTTTAAGGAACCTCCATATTGTTCTCCATAGTGGCTGTATCAATTTACATTCCCACCAACAGTGCAAGAGGGTTCCCTTTTCTCCACACCCTCTCCAGCATTTGTTGTTTGTAGATTTTCTGATGATGCCCATTCTAACAGGAGTGAGGTGATACCTCATTGTAGTTTTGATTTGCATTTCTCTAATAATTAGTGATGTTGAGCATCTTTTCATGTGCTTCGTGGCCATCTGTATGTCTTCTTTGGAGAAATGTCTATTTAGGTCTTCTGCCCATTTTTTGATTGGGGTGTTTGTTTCTTTAATATTGAGCTGAATGAGCTGTTTATATATTTTGGAGATTAATCCTTTGTCCGTTGATTCGTTTGCAAATATTTTCTCCCATTCTGAGGATTGTCTTTTCGTCTTGTTTATGGTTTCCTTTGCTGTGCAAAAGCTTTGAAGTTTCATTAGGTCCCATTTGTTTATTTTTCTTTTTATTTCCATTACTCTAGGAGGTGGATCAAAAAAGATCTTGCTGTGATTTATGTCAAAGAGTGTTCTTCCTATGTTTTCCTCTAAGAGTTTTATAGTGTCCAGTCTTACATTTAGGTCTCTAATCCATTTTGAGTTTATTTTTGTGTATGGTGTTAGGGAGTATTCTAATTTCATTCTTTTACATGTAGCTGTCCAGTTTTCCCAGCACCACTTATTGAAGAGACTGTCTTTTCTCCATTGTATATCTTTGCCTCCTTTGTCATAGATTAGCTGACCATAGGTGCGTGGGTTAATCCCTGGGCTTTCTATCTTGTTCCATTGATCTATGTTTCTGTTTTTGTGCCAGTACCATATTGTCTTGATTACTGTAGCTTTGTAGTATAGTCTGAAGTCAGGGAGTCTGATTCCTCCAGCTCCATTTTTTTGCCTCAAGACTGCTTTGGCTATTCAGGGTCTTTTGTGTCTCCATAAAAATGTTAAGAGTTGTTCTACTTCTGTAAAAAATGCCATTGGTAATTTGATAGGGATTGCATTGAATCTGTAGATTGCTTTGGGTAGTATAGTCATTTTCACAATATTGATTCTTCCAATCCAAGAACATGGTATATCTCTCCATCTGTTGGTATCATCTTTAATTTCTTTCATCAGTGTCTTATAGTTTTCTGCATACAGGTCTTTTGTCTCCCTAGGTAGGTTTATTCCTATGTATTTTATTCTTTTTGTTGCAATGGTAAATGGGAGTGTTTCCATAATTTCTCTTTCAGATTTTTCATCATTAGTGTATAGGAATGCAAGAGATTTCTGTGCATTAATTTTGTATCCTGCAACTTTACCATATTCATTAATTAGCTCTAGCAGTTTTCTGGTGGCAGTTTTAGGATTCTCTATGTATAGTATCATGTCATCCGCAAACAGTGACAGTTTTACTTCTTCTTTTCCAATTTGTATTCCTTTTATTTCTTTTTCTTCTCTGATTGCCGTGGCTAGGACTTCCAGAACTATGTTGAATAATAGTGGTGAGAGTGGACATCCTTGTCTCGTTCCTGATCTTAGAGGAAATGCTTTCAGTTTTTCACCATTGAGAATGATGTTTGCTGTGGGTTTGTCATATATGGCCTTTATTATGTTGAGGTAGGTTCCCTCTATGCCCACTTTCTGGAGAGTTTTTATCATAAATGGGTGTTGAATTTTGTCAAAAGCTTTTTCTGCATCTATTGAGATGATCATATGGTTTTTATTCTTCAATTTGTTAATATGGTGTATCACATTGATTGATTTGCGTATATTGAAGAATCCTTGCATCCCTGGGATAAATCCCACTTGATCGTGGTGTATGATCCTTTTAATGTGTTGTTGGATTCTGTTTGCTAGTATTTTGTTGAGGATTTTTGCATCTATATTCATCAGTGATATTGGTCTGTAATTTTCTTTTTTTGTAGTGTCTTTGTCTGGTTTTGGTATCAGGGTGATGGTCGCCTCATAGAATGAGTTTGGGAGTGTTCCTTCCTCTGCAATTTTTTGGAAGAGTTTGAGAAGGATGGGTGTTAGCTCTTCTCTAAATGTTTGATAGAATTCACCTGTGAAGCCATCTGGTCCTGGACTTTTGTTTGTTGGAAGATTTTTAATCACAGTTTCAATTTCATGACTTGTGATTGGTCTGTTCATATTTTCTGTTTCTTCCTGGTTCAGTCTTGGAAGGTTATACCTTTCTAAGAATTTGTCCATTTCTTCCAGGTTGTCCATTTTATTGGCATAAAGTTGCTTGTAGTAGTCTCTTAGGATGCTTTGTATTTCTGCGGTGTCTGTTGTAACTTCTTCTTTTTCATTTCTGATTTTATTGATTTGAGTCCTCTCCCTCTTTTTCTTGATGAGTCTGGCTAATGGCTTATCAATTTTGTTTATCTTCTCAAAGAACCAACTTTTAGTTTTATTGATCTTTGCTATTGTTTTCTTTGTTTCTATTTCATTTATTTCTGCTCTGATCTTTATGATTTCTTTCCTTCTGCTAACTTTGGGTTTTGTTTGTTCTTCTTTCTCTAGTTTCTTTAGGTGTAAGGTTAGATTGTTTGCTTGAGATTTTTCTTGTTTCTTTAGGTAGGCTTGTATATCTATAAACTTCCCTCTTAGAACTGCTTTTGCTGCATCCCATAGGTTTTGGGTCATCGTGTTTTCATTGTCATTTGTCTCTAGGTATTTTTTGATTTCCTCTTTGATTTCTTCAGTGATCTCTTGGTTATTTAGTAACGTATTGTTAAGCCTCCATGTGTTTGTCTTTTTTACGTTTTTTGCCCTGTAATTCATTTCTAATCTCATAGCGTTGTGGTCAGAAAAGATGCTTGATATGATTTCAATTTTCTTAAATTTACTGAGGCTTGATTTGTGACCCAAGATGTGATCTATCCTGGAGAATGTTCCGTGCGCACTTGAGAAGAACGTGTAATCTGCTGTTTTGGGATGGAATGTCCTATATATATCAATTAAATCTATCTGGTCTATTGTGTCATTTAAAGCTTCTGTTTCCTTATTTATTTTCATTTTGGATGATCTGTCCATTGGTGTAAGTGAGGTGTTAAAGTTCCCCACTATGATTGTGTTACTGTCAATTTCCTCTTTTATAGCTGTTAGCAGTTGCCTTATGTATTGAGGTGCTCCTATGTTGGGTGCATATATATTTACAATTGTTATATCTTCTTCTTGGATTGATCCCTGGATCATTATGTAGTGTCCTTCATTGTCTCTTGTAACATTCTTTATTTTAAAGTCTATTTTATCTGATATGAGTATAGCTACTCCAGCTTTCTTTTGATTTCCATTTGCATGGAATATCTTTTTCCATCCCCTCACTTTCAGTCTGTATGTGTCCCTAGGTCTAAAGTGGGTCTCTTGTAGACAGCATATATATGGGTCTTGTTTTTGCATCCATTCAGCCAGTCTATGTCTTTTGGTTGGGGCATTTAATCCATTCACGTTTAAGGTAATTATCGATATGTATGTTCCTATGACCATTTTCTTAATTGTTTTGGGTTTGTTTTTGTAGGTCCTTTTCTTCTCTTGTGTTTCCCACTTAGAGAAGTTCCTTTAGCATTTGTTGTAGAGCTGGTTTGGTGGTGCTGAATTCTCTTAGCTTTTGCTTGTCTGTAAAGCTTTTGATTTCTCCATCAAATCTAAATGAGATCCTTGCTGGGTAGAGTAATCTTGGTTGTAGGTTCTTCCCTTTCATCACTTTAAGTATATCATGCCACTCCCTTCTGGCTTGCAGAGTTTCTGCTGAGAAATCAGCTGTTAACCTTATGGGAGTTCCCTTGTATGTTATTTGTCATTTTTCCCTTGCTGCTTTCAATAATTTTTCTTTGTCTTTAATTTTTGCCACTTTGATTACTATGTGTCTCGGTGTGTTTCTCCTTGGGTTTATCCTGTATGGGACCTCTGCGCTTCCTGGACTTGGGTGGCTATTTCCATTCCCATGTTAGGGAAGTTTTCGACTATAATCTCTTCAAATATTTTCTCTGGTCCTTTCTCTCTCTCTTCACCTTCTGGGACCCCTATAATGCGAATGTTGTTGTGCTTAATGTTGTCCCAGAGGTCTCTTAGGCTGTCTTCATTTCTTTTCATTCTTTTTTCTTTAGTCTGTTCCGCAGCAGTGAATTCCACCATTCTGTCTTCCAGGTCACTTATCCGTTCTTCTGCCTCAGTTATTCTGCTATTGATTCCTTCTAGTGTAGTTTTCATTTCAGTTATTGTATTGGTCATCTCTGTTTGTTTGTTCTTTAATTCTTCTAGGTCTTTGTTAATCATTTCTTGCATCTTCTCAATCTTTGCCTCCATTCTTATTCCGAGGTCCTGGATCATCTTCACTATCATTGTTCTGAATTCTTTTTCTGGAAGGTTGCCTATCTCCACTTCATTTAGTTGTTTTTCTGGGGTTTTTTCTTGTTCCTTCATCTGGTACATAGCCCTCTGCCTTTTCATCTTGTCTATCTTTCTGTAACTGTGGTTTTTGGTCCACAGGCTGCAGGATTGTAGTTTTTCTTGCCTCTGCTGTCTGCCCTCTGGTGGTTGAGGCTATCTCCAATTTTTTTTTTTAATAGAAGAGGTAACTCCAAGAGACCAACTCGCTTAGATCAAAGAGCAAAGGTCTGGAGACAGTGCTGGTACCAGGAGCAAGGCCAGCCTCAGGAGTGTGCAACCTGTGTAGTTCAAAGGGCCTCATGCTTAGAAGAGTCCTATACTTGGTTGAATGTTCTGTTGTCACTATCTTAAAATTCTTAGAGTTTTTGAACGAGGACCTCACATTTTTCACTTTGCACTGGGCCGCACGAACAACGTAGCCAGATCTGCCCAGGGGTGGCTGTTTCTGAAATATTTCAGAGAGGCGTGCATACTGTGATTAGAGCATGGGATTTGGATGCAGATAGACTTGTGAAGGAATCATGGTTCCACCACTTTGGACAAACCATTTAACCTCTCTAAACCTCAGTTCCCTCACCTGTCAAATGGGGCTGATTTTGATACTTGCATCATAGGGTCACTGCGTGGATTAAATGAGACAATGCATGTAAAGCACTCAGAATTTTGCCTGCACAGGCAATGTTTGACTGTTGTTGCTGTGTGTTGGCTATTGCTGTTGACCTAGATCTCTTGCAACCGTGATGTTTTACGGCACATCCCTGTCCAGTATTTATACCTTGTGGCTAATGAATATTTCTACAACAAGCACTCTCTGATTGATACACGAAATCGCTTCCTGGATTTGCTTGGAGATGTGTTCTTTGTGATCCCTGGGCTGGTCACAGCTCAATATCACAGAGGTGAGTCTTCTAGCACCGCTCCTCCTGCAAGGCTGGTGGCTGCAGGGATCCCTGTCGCCTGCTGACTGTCCACCTGCTCTGCCCTTCTTTTGTTTTGTTTATGGTTTGCTGAGAGGGGGTTCCCAAGGCTGTCTGGGATATAGCCCTGCATGCTGACCTTAGCAGTTCCCTTGCCTTTCAGAGTTCAGGAATGTTGATCAGTCCTTGTTGTTTATATTCCTTCCCCTTCTTCAGGACCATGTAGAAAAGTTCTACCCCTCCATATTTTCTGGGGCCTGGCCCCCACTTTCCTTCCTCTTCGGAAGTGTCTTCCCAAAGATCTTAACTAGAAGGAGTAGTGGAGCAATCAGAAAGAGAAGATTACTCGTGGGGAAGCAAACCTGCCCTTCTTTCTTTTTAAAAAAATTTTATTTTTATTTATTTTTTAAATTGAAGTATAGTTGATTTACAAAGTTGTGCGAATTTCTGCTGTACAGCAAAGTGATTCAGATATATATATATGTGTATATATATATTCTTTTTAATATTCTCTTCCATTATGGTTTATCACAGGATATTGAATATACTTCCCTGTGCTATACAGTAGGACCTTGTTGTTTATCCATTCTGTATATAATAGTTTGCATCTGCTAACCCCAAATTCCCACTCCATCCCTCCCCACCCACCTCCCGCTTGGCAACCACATGTCTATTCTCTATGTCTGAGTCTGTTTGTTTCATAGATAAGTTCATCTGTTGTCATATTTTAGACACCACATATAAGCAGAATCTCATACGGTATTTGTCTTTCTCTTTTTGACCTTCTTCACTTAGTATGATAATTTCTAGGTCCATTCATGTTGCTGCAAATGGCATTATTTCATTCTTTTTATGGCTGAGTAGTATTTATTTATTCATATATATATATATATATATATATATATATATATATATATATACACACACACACACCCCACATCTTGTTTATCCATTCATCTGTCGATGGACATTTAGCTTGTTTCTATGTTTTGGCTATTGTGAATAGTGCTGCTATGAACATAGGGGTGCATGTATCTTTTTGAATTATAGCTTTGTCCAGATATATGCCCAGGTGTGGGATTGCTGGATCATATGCCAACTTTATTTTTAGTTTTTTGAGGAAATTCCATACTGTTTTCCATAGTGGCTGCACCAATTTATATTCTCACCAGCAGTGTAGGAGGGTTCCCTTTTCTCCACACCCTTTCCAGCATTTGTTATTTGTAGACTTTTTAATGATGGCCATTCTGACCGAAGTGAAATGGTATCCCATTGTAGTTTTGATTTGCATTTCTCTAATAATTAGTGATGCTGAGCATCTTTTCATGTGCTTGTTGGCCATGCATATATCTTCTTTGGAGAAATGTCTATTTAGGTCTTCTGCCCATTTTTTGGTTGGGTTGTTTGTTTTTTTGTTGTTGTTGTTGTTGAGTTATATGAACTGTTTGTTTATTTGGGAAATTAAGCCCTTGTCAGTCGCATCATTTGCAAACATTTTCTCCAAGTCCGTAGGTTGTCTTTTTGTTTTGTTTATGGTTTCCTTTGCTGTACAAAAGCTTGTAAGTTTGATTAGGTCCCATTCGTTTATTTTTGCTTTTATTTCCATTCCCTTGGGAGACTGACCTAAGAAAACATTGTTTCGATTTATGTCAGAGAATGTTTTGCCTATGTTGTCTTCTAGAAGTTTTATGGTGTCATGTCTTATATTTAAATCTTTAAGCCATTTTGAGTTTATTTTTGTGTATGGTGTGAGGGTGTGTTCTAACTTCTTTGATTTACGTGTGGCTGTCCAGCTTTCTCAATGCCACTTGCTGAAGAGACTGTCTTCTTCATTGTATATTCTTGCCTCCTTTGTCAAAGAGTAATTGACCATAGGTGTGTGAGTGTATTTCTGAAACCTGCCCTTCTTTCCTTCCTCCCTCCCTTCCTTCCTTCCTCCCTCCCTTCCTCCCTCCCTCCCTCCCTTCCTTCCTTCTTTCCCTCCCTCCTTCTTCTTGCTTTCTCTCTCTTTCCTTCTTTCTCTCTCTTTCCTTCTTTCTTTCTCCCTTTCTCTTTCTTTCTTCCTTCCTCCCTCCCCCCTTTCTTTCTTTCTTTCTTTCTTTCTTTCTTTCTTTCTTTCTTTCTCTCTCTCTCTCTCTCTCTCTTTCCTCTTCCCTTTATTCCATCCGCCTTTCCTTTCCTTTTCACAGATATTTTTTATCAAGGGCCTGCCATATGCCTGATACTATTCTAGGCCCTGGAGACATAGCAGTGAACAAAACAAAGACCCTGCAACCATGAAACTCACATTCTAATCAGGAAGACTGAAAACAAATAAACTAGTAAATATAGAGTACCTACTTGTAAGATGGCAATAAGTGCTATACAGTAAAATAAAGCAGGGTAGTGGATAGTAGTGACAGGGTGCTGTGGGAGGATACTGTATTATAAGGTCTATTAAACTGACACGTAACAACCAACTCTTAAATTTGGCAGCTTGGAGGTCACTGGTAACCTTGAGAGGAAACATTTTGATGGAATGATGGAGGTAAAAGTCTGATTAAAATGGATTCAAGATAAAATGGGCAAACTGATCTCTATACTCAATACAATCCCAATCTCAATGAAAATCTCAGCAGTGGTTTTGGAAAAATGAACAAGCAGATTCTAAAACTTTATCTGGAAACGTAGGGGTAGAGAAAACAATCTTGAAAAAGAATTACAGAGTGGAGGACTTACAAGTCACCTGATTTCAAGACTTATCTTTGAGCTATAATAATTAAGAAGGCCTGCTATTGGCTGAAGGATAGACAAATAGAACAGAGTGGACAGTCCATAAGATGGACAGTTAATCAATTTTCAACAAGGCACTTAGATAATTCAGTGGGCAAAGGAAATTCTGTTCAACAAATGGAGCTGAAATAAATGGATATCTTAACATAAAAAGTGAACCTCAACTCCCTAACTCACATCATACACAAAAATTAGTTTGAGACAAATTGTAGATCCAAGTGTAAAAGGTTTCATTGTATTTTAGCAAAATTTTTGCTTATCAAAATACACTGTTAACAACATCAGCAGGAATGGTGGAGTAGGGAACTTGCAAAGACTGTCCCACCACAAAAGCAGTGGATAAACTGGCAAGGACCGTCAGAATCAACTTTATCAGAACTCTGGAAACAAACTGAGAATTTACAGCAAGCAAGGGAACATTTCATCAAGACATAACCTTGAGTTTCAGTTAAAGAACTTTGTGGCATTTTAACTTACTCTGCACCATCCCCTGCTACCCAGCTAGGGGTGGTCTTGAAGACAACAGCCCACACTTATAGTATAGGTTCCTAGTACTAGAGGGAGAAGAATGGGCCTTATTCTCAATGAATTGTGGTTGCTTGTTTTGACCTGTGTGGTGGCTCCCTAAACAGCTAAGCTCAAAAGGCTTGGTTTTTGTTTTGCCAAACTCAGAACTCTCTCAGGGGCTGAAGCAGCTACCTGATGGGCATTTTTCATAAACATCTGCAGGTGCCACTAGGATCCAGGGATAACAAGTCGGAACAAATAATAGACAAGAAGAAAGACTGGGCAATGAGATACTTTGGAGAATAAAGGCTTGAAAAGCCCCCTCATGTTCCTGAGAATCTAGAAAGCCATGTATATGTCCATAGTGGAGAGCATGCTCAGAAAAGGCCTGAGAAGGCCTTAAGCTCTCACATCTGGCTGACCCTCAGGCTCTGCTCAAAGAGAACATGAATGCTAAAGGAACCTAATAGAAATTCTGGCATTGAAAATACAATAACTAAAAATTCACTAGAGGGGAACAGTGGTAGATTTGAGCATAGAGAAGAAAGAATCAGAGAAGTTAAAGATAAATCGATGGGGATTACCCAGTGTGAGTATCAGAAAGAAAAAGGAATAAAACAATAATAATAGAGAACCTAACGACCTGTGGGATGCCACCAAGCATGCCAACATATGCATAATAGGAGTTCCAGAAGGAGAGGAGAGAGAAAACAGACAAAAATAATATTTGAAGAAATAATGATCAAAATGCCCCATATTTGATAAGAGACATGAATATACCCTGCCAAGAAGTTCAGTGAATCCTAAGTAGGAGAAACTCAAAGAAAACCCACACAGAGACATGTTATAATCAAACAATAAAAAGCCAGGATTTTTTTTTTTTTTTAATTTTTGGCTGCGTTGGTCTTTTTTGCTGCACACAGGCTTTCTCTAGTTGTGGCGAATGGGGGCTACTCTTCATTGCAGTGCGCGGGCTTCTCATTGTGGTGGCTTCTCTCGTTGTGGAGCACAGGCTGTATGCATGTGGGCTTCAGTAATTGTGGCATGCAGGCTCAATAGTTGTGGCTCGCAGGCTCTACAGCTCAGGCTCAGTAGCTGTGGCACACAGGCTTAGTTGCTCCACTGAATGTGGGATCTTCCCAGACCAGGGCTCGAACCCGTGTCCCCTGCATTGGCAGGCAGATTCTTAACCACTGCACCACCAGGGAAGTCCCAAAGAGAAATTCTTGAAAGCAGTAAGAGAGAGGAGACTAATAATGTACAAAGTCTCTTCAATAAGACTAACAAGTGATTTCTCATCAGAAACCATGGAAGCCAGAAGGCATTAGAATGACATATTTAAGGTGCTTAAAGGAAAAAAAACCCTGTCAAAAAAGAATTCTACATCAATCAAAACCATAATTCAAAAATGAAGGGGAAATCAAGATATTCCCAGAGAAACAAAAAATAAGGGAGTTTGCTACTAGTAAACCTGCCTAAGAAGAAATGCTAAAGGGTGTCCTTAAGGCTAAAACAAAAGGACACTAGACATTATCTCAAATCCACAATAAGAAAAAAGAACATCATTAAAGGTAACCACTTTACTTATGCTATGTTTACTTATAATATAAAAGAAAGTATTAATGTATTTATTATTTCTAACTTCTCTTTTTTCCCATATGATTTAAAAGACAACTGCATAAAACAGTAATTATAAATCTGTTACTGACCCACAATGCAAAAAGATGAAATTTGTAAAAATAACAACATAAAGGGTGCAAAGCTATATAGGGGGAAGTTTTTGTATCCTACTGAAACTAAGTTAGCATTAATTTGAAATAGATTATTAATTGTTAACTGTAATACCCAGGATAACCACTTAAAATAACTTAAAAACATGTAGTAAAAAAAAAACAGTAAGGAAATCAAAATGGTACACCAGAAAATATTTATCTAACATAAAAGAAGGCAGTAATAGAGGAATTGAAAAACAAAAAGTATATAAGACAAACAAAGATAGGAAACAATTAGCAAATGGCAGAAATAAGTCCTTCCTTATTTGTTATTACATCAAATGTAAATGGTTAAGATCTCAGAAGGCAGAGATTACAGAACGAATGGATTAAAAAAAGTAATCCCATTATATGCTTTCTACAAGACACTCACTTTAGAATCAAAGATACAAATAGGTTGGAAGTGAAAGGATGGCAAAAGATACATTCCATGCAAACAGTAACCAAAAGAGAGTTGTAGTGGCAATACTTAAATCAGACAAAATAGACTTTAAGACTAAATAGTTACAGAGAAATTGTTACAGGCTAAAAGAGACAGAGAAGCACATTATATAAGGATAAAATAGTGAATCCATCAAGAAGATATAGCAATTAAAAACCCAGATGTACCTTACAACAGAGCCCCAAAATATATGAAGCAAAAAATGACAGAATCAAAGGGAGAAACAGACACTTTTACATTAATAGTTGGAGACTTCAACCCCACTTTCAGTACTAGAACAACTATACAAAAGATAGACAAGGAAATAGAAAACTTGAACAATACTATAAACCAACTACATCAAACAGAAACATAAAGAACACTTCACCTAACAACAGCAGATTGCATATTCTTCTCAAGTACACTTGGAACATCCTCAACTATAGACCATATACTGGACCACAAAACAAGTCTCAGTAACTTTTAAAAAGATGTAAATCATACAGAGTATCTTTTCCAACCACAGTGGAATGAAGTTAGAAATCAATAATGAAAGGAAATCCGGAAAATTCACAAATATTTATAAATTAAATGGCACTTTTTTATAGTTTAGAAAATTGTGGCAAAATATGCATAACAAAAATTTTACCATTTTAATAATTTTTAAGTGTACAGTTCAGTGGAATTAAAGTTCATTCACATTATTGTGCAACCATACCACTGTCCATCTCCAGAACATTTTCATCATCCCGAATTGAAACTCTGTACCCATTAAAAAATAACTCCCCACTCTTTCTGTCTCTATGAATTTGACTGTTCTAGGCACTTCATATAAGTTGAATCATATAATATTTGTCCTTCTGTATCTGGCTTAATCCACTTAGAGTAATGCCTTTAAAGTTCATCCATGTCATATCATGTATCAATTTCATTCTTTTCTAAGACTGAATAATATTCTGTTGTATGTGTATAACACATTTTGTTTATCCATTCGGCCATCAATGGACATTTGGTTTGTTTCCACCTTTGGTTGTTGTGAATAATGCTTCCATGAACATTGGTATACAAATATCTGTTCAAGTTGCTGCTTTCAGTTCTTGGGGTGCATACCCAGAGGTGTAATTGCTGGATCATATGGTTATTCTATGTTTAAGTTTTTGAGGAACTGTCCTATTGTTTTCCACAGTGGCTGCACCATTTTACATTGTGCATTTATAATGCACAGGGTTCCAAATTTTCCACATTTTTAGCAACACTTGTTATTATCATTTTTAAGTAATAGCCATTCTAATAGGTGTGAAATGGTATCTTATTGTGGTTATGATTTGCATTTCCCTAATAATTAGTGATGTTGTTGATATCGAATATCTTTTCATGTGCTTATTACCCATTTGTATATATTCTTTGGAGAAATGTTTATTAAGTTCTTTGCCTATTTTTGAATTTAGCTGGTTTTTGTTGTTGTTGCTGAGTTTTAGGAGTTCTTTACATATTCTAGATATATTAATCTTTTATCAGATAAATGATTTGCAAACATTTTCTCCCATTCTGTGGACTGCCTTATTATTTTGTTGATAGTGTGCTTTGCTACAAAATAGTTTTTAAACAACAAACTCTTAAATAATCAATAAGTCAAAGAAGAAATCACAGGGAAAATCAGAACATACTTTGAGATGAATGAAAACAAAACCACAAGATACTGAAACTTATGGGGCATGGTGAAAACAGTGCTTAGAGAGAAATTTATAGCTGTAAGTGCATACATTAAAAAGAAAAAAAGATCTCAAATCAATAACCCAACCGTCCACCTTAAGGAACTAGAAAAATAAGAGCAAAGTAAATCCAAAGCAACCAGAAGGAAGAATATAATAAAGATTAGAGCAGAGATAAATGAAATAGAGTATAAAATCAATAGAGAGAATGGATGAATATAAAATTTGGTTCTTTGAAAAACAACAGAGACTTCCCTGGTGGCGCAGTGTTTAAGAATCCGCCTGCCAATGCAGGGGACACAGGTTTGATCCCTGGTCCAGGAAGATCCCACGTGCCGTGGAGCAGCTAAGCCCGTGTGCCACAACTGCTGAGCCTGCTCTCTAGAGCCTGTGAGCCACAACTACTGAAGCCTGCACACCTAGAGCCCATGCTCTGCAATGAGAAGCCACCGCAATGAGAAGCCCACACACCTCAACGAAGACTAGCCCTCGCTCGCTGCCACAGCTAGAGAAAGCCTGAGCACAGCAACGAAGACCCAACGCAGCCAAAGATAAAAGTAAATTAATTAATTAAAAAAATAAAAATAAAAGAGTGTTTATTGAAAAAAAAAATAAAAGAAAAACAACAAAATTGACAAACTTTTAATCAGACTGACCAAGAAAGAAAGAAGACTCAAATTAGAAATGAAAGTGGGTGCATTACTACAGACATTACAGAAATAAAAAGGATTATTATGAACAGGTGTATGGCAACAAATTAGGTAGATGAAATTGAGAAATTCCTAGAAACACAAAAACTACAAAAACCAATTCAAGAAGAAATAGAAAATCTGAATATACCTATGACAAAAGAAATTATTGAATCAGTAAGCAAAAACCTACCAACAAAGGAAATCCCAGGACCAGTTGTCTTCACTGGTGAATTCTAGCAAACATTTAAAGAAGAATTAAAACCAGTCCTTCTCAACCCTTTCAAAAAAGTGAAAGAGGAAGGAATACTTTGTAACTCGTCCTATGAGACCAGTAGTACCCTGATAGTAAAGCCAGACAAAGACATCACAAGAAGAGAAAACTATAGACCAATATCCCATATGAGCCTAGTTGCAAAAATCCTCAACAAAATCCTAGCAACTGAATCTAGCATATTAAAAGGATTGTATACCATAATCAATTGGGATTTATCCCAGGAATATAAGCATGTTTCAATATATGAAAACCAATCAATATAGTATACCTTATTAATAGAATACAGGAAAAAACACACAATTATCTTATTAGATGCAGAAAAAGCATTTGACAAAATTCAACACACATTCATGATGAAGACACGCAACAAACTAAGAATACACAGGACCTTGTTCAAACTGATAAAGGACTTATGTGAAAAACCCACAGCTGATATCTTACTTAATGGTGAAAGACTGAAATCTTTCCCTAAGATCAGGAACAAGATAAAGATGTTTCCTCCCACCATTTCTATTCAAGTTCTAGCAAGGACAAATTAAAAGGAATCTAAATTGGAAAGAAAGAAACAAAACTGTCTCTATTCACAGATGGCATGATATTATGTGTAGAAAATTCTAAAGAATCCACAAAAAACCATGAGAGTTAATAAATTCAACAAAGTTTCAGGATACAAGATCAGCATACAAAAGTCGGTTTTATTTCTACACACTAGCAGTGAACAATCAAAAAATGAAATTAAGAAAACAACTTCATTTAGAATAGCAACAAAAAGAATAAATTACTTAGAAATTAATATAACCAAGGAGGTACAAGATACGTGCACTGAAAACTATAAAACATTGCTGAAAGAAATGAAAGAATAAATGGTTTGGAAGATTCAGATTTAAGATGGCAATACTCCCAAATTTAATGCAACTCCTATCAAAATTCTGACTTCCTTTTTTGCAGAAATGGACAAGCTGATCCTAAAATTCATATGGAATTTCAGGGGACCCAGAATAGCCAAAATAATCTTGAAAAAGAACAAACCTGGAAGACTCATATTTACTGATTTTAAAACTCACTTACTACAAGCCAATGGTAATCAAGGTGGTGTGCTACTGGCATAAGAATAGACAAACAGATCAATGTCCAGAAATAAACCTATACATATCTATGGTCAATTGATTTACACAAGGCTGCCAAGACTATTCAATGGGGAAAAAATAGTCTTTTCAACAAATTGTGCTGGGACAACTGAATAACACATGCAAAAGAATGAAATTGAACCCTACCCTCACACCATAATCAAAAATTAACTCAAAATGGTTATTTGTAGTGAGGTGGATGGACCTAGAGACTGTCATACAGAGTGAAGTTAAGTCAGAAAGAGAAAAACAAATACCGTATGCTAACACATATATATGGAATCTAAAAAAAAATGGTCCGAAGAACCTAGGGGCAGGACAGGAATAAGGACACAGACGTAGAGAATGGACTTGAGGACATGGGGAGGGGGAAGGGTAAGCTGGGACGAAGTGAGAGTGTGGCATGGACTTATATATACTACCAAATGTAAAATAGATAGCTAGCGGGAAGCAGCCGCATAGCACAGGGAGATCAGCTCGGTGCTTTGTGACCACCTAGAGAGGTGGGATAGGGAAGTTGGGAGGGAGACGCAAGAGGAAGGAGATATGGGGATATATGTATATGTTAGCTGATTCACTTTGTTATAAAGCAGAAATTAACGCACCATTGTAAAGCAATTATACTCCAATAAAGATGTTAAAAAAAAATTAACTCAAAATGGATCAGAGACCTAAATGTAAGAGCTGAAACTGTAAACTTCTTAGAAGAAAACAGGGTACATTTCCATAACCTCAGATTTGGCAATGGATTCTTAGATATAACACCAAAACTATAAACAAAAAAGAAAAAAATTGGACTTCATCAAAATTAAAAATTACTGTGCATTAAAGGACAATATAAAGAAAGTGAAAAGAAAACCCACAGAATGGGAGAAAATATTTGCAAATCATATATCTGATAAGGGTTTATTATTCAGAATATATAAAGAACTCTTACAAGTAAAAAAACAAACAAATAAACAAAAAGCCCAAACAACTCAAATAAAAATTGGGCAAAGGATTGAATGGACATTTTTCCAAAGAAGATATACAAATGGCTAATAAGCACATGAAAAGATGATCAACATCATTTGTTATTAAAGAAATGAAAATCATAACTACGAGATACCACTTCACATCCACTAGAGTAGCTACAATAAGCAAACAAACAAAAAACAACAACAAATCCAGAAAATAACGTGTTGTTGAGAATGTGGAGAAATTGGAACACTCATACTGCTGATGGGAATGTAAAATGGTGTACCCATTGTAGAAAACAGTTCAGCTGTTCCTCAAAAAATTAAACGTAGAAGTATCAACAACCCAGCAAATATACTCCTAAGCAACTATACTCCAATAAAAACTTTTTAAAAATAGATGGTCAAACAAAAATCTTACATGAGTGTTCATAGCAGCCTTATTTATGGTAGCCAAAAAGAAGTAACAACCCAAATGTCCATCAATTGGTGAATAGATAAACAAAAGGTGGTGTATATATATATATATATATATACAATGAATTATAATTTAGCCATGAAATATTGATACGTGCTACAATATGGATGAACCTTGGAAAAACTAAGTGGAAGAAGCCCATAAAAGGCTATATGTTGTGTGATTCTATTTATGTGAAATGTCCAGAGTAGGCAAATCTATAGCACCAAAAAATTTCCAAGGGCTAAGGGGAGGGGTGAGTGAGGGAATGACTGCTTGAATGGGTCTGGGTTTCTGTCTGAGGTGATGAAAATGTTCTGGACCTAGATAGTGGTGATGGTTGCACAACATTCTGAACGTACTAAAAGCCACTGAATTACACACTTTGAAATTGTTAAAATGCTGACTTTTATGTTGGTGAATTTTTAAAAATTACTGTGAAGAAAATGCAAAAGCAAGCCACAGACTGGAAGAAAATATTCACAATACAAATCTGACAAAAAATTCATATCCAGAATAGAAGAACTCTTACAGTTCAGTAATGAAAAGACAAATAATCCAATTACAAATGGGTAAAAGGCTTGAAAAGACACTTCACTAAAGAGGATGAATGAAAGCAAAAAGCACATGAAAAGGTGCTTGACATTATTTGTCATCAGGGAAATGCAAAGTGAACCCAAAATGAGGCAACCATTTACACCTGCTAAAATGGCTAATATTAAAAACTCAAACCATATACCAAAAAGTATTGCCAAGGATGTGGAATGTTCAGAACTTCTGGTGGGAATATGAAATGGTTACAATCACCCTGGAAAACTGTAAGTTTCTTATAAGCATACACCTACCCTGTTACTCAACCACAGAAAAGACTTGTATATGGATATCCACAGCAGCTTTAATCATAATAGCCCAAGATTGGAAAGAACCCAAAATGTCTATCATCAGATGAATGGATAAGTAATTTATGGTATATTCATGCAGTAGCTTACTACTTGGTGATTAGGAGTCAATTATTGATACAGGCAAAACATGGATGAACCTCAAAAGCGTTATGCTGAGCAAAAGAAGCCAGATACAAAAGAGTACATATTGTGTTATTCCATACAGAGTTCAAGAACAAACAAAATTAATCTATTGTGATAGGAATAAAAACTTTGGTTTTCTCTTGGTAGAGTGACTAGAAGGAGATACAAGGGAACTTTTGGGGCAATGGAAATGCTCTGTATCCTGCTTGGGGTGGTGTTTACATGAACGTGCATGCATTTGTAAAAACTCATCAAAATGTACACTTAAAATCTGTGCTTTTTATTGTCCATACTTGATACGTCTATTAAAAGAGAAAATGAGAGGAAAGGAAGCAGAGATAATAAGGCAACTGCACTGCAAGTCTTGCTAGAAGGGATTTAGAGAAATAAGCCAGTAACTGGAGGGGAAGTTGAGACCAAGAGTATGTATTGATATGTTTGTGTGTGCTTCTGTGTGTGTGTGCCCATATGTGTGTGCACACGTGTGTGTGCTTTAATGAGAGACTTTTTAAGCATGTTTGCTACTGATGGTGATGATCCAATAGAGAAAAACTGATGATGCAGAGAAAGAGGGGAAATTACAGAGCAAAGACCTTTAGAAGAGAGGTGAAGAAACATAGGATGCAGCAGAGCATCTTGGTAGCAGGAAATAATTTTGTTCTGTTTTCCCCAGACAGTTGAACCAGGGTCAAACAAAGGAAGTCACAAGGAGGTAGATCTCGGATCAGTATAAAGGGTTTTTTTTTGAGAAGTAGTACTGTTGCCCTCTCAGGCCACCCTGAGGGATAGTGAGTTCTGTCTCCAGGGGCATGAGGGCCACTGTAGCAGGAAACACTAGCCTCACATTGTCTCTGGGCTGTTCCACCCACGAGTCTGTGGATCCCAGACTAGATGGACGGAAATGCAGGGCCAGCCCCTACTGCCCCCTGCATGCATGCCTGCCACAAACCCTTCCTACCTTTCCGCAGATGCTGGTGCACCTGTCTACTTCTATGAGTTTCAGCATTGGCCCCAGTGCTTAAAGGATAAGAAGCCGCCTTTTGTCAAAGCTGATCACACTGATGAAATCTGCTTTGTCTTTGGAGGTGCCTTCCTGAAGGGCGACATTGTCATGTTTGGTAAGAAACTGGCTTCAGGGGCTCCTGCTCTTGCAGGAACACGAGCTTGGGATGAGTTGGGGAGAAGATGAGAATCTCCACTGTTAGCACGAAGCCTCACCAACCGCAACACTATGCAGGGGATGGGACGACTGGCAGGGTGGTTTACAGACACAACCTTTCCCTGGAGAATGTCTCCACTCGTAGTTTCAGAAAAAGGGACCATGAAAAAGAGGGGCCAACATTTGCTTGATGAGTGTTTTTCTCTGGACTAAAGCCTATAGGGGTGGGCACTTGGGGGCACTCATGCAATCTGATTTTTTGGGGAAAAAAAAAACAAAAACCACTTACTTCCTTCTCTTTGACACCTGGTCTCACCCTCCCTGCCCTTCCCAGAGCTCCCGTGAGGCTACCACCCAGGGCTTTCAAAGGCAAGAACCACATTTTTCATAATTGCAGCTGAAAGTGGTCTGGATCCAGGTGATCTAATGTAAATGCTTGTGAACTGTTTCTGGTGAGGTTAGCTCATTTATTCCTGAATTCATGACCTGTTCGGTGCCTAAAATAATAAGCCAATCAGATAAGGTTATCAAAATTTAAAAAACCATAGGAACTACATACAGGAGTTATGACTAAACTATTTAGTTAAAAAATTGCACAATATAGGCTCTTAACCAGTTCATGCTAGCCTCTCCGTGAAAAGGACAGAACCTCTCCTCTAGAGTGTGTCTGTGCAGTGTGGTTTGTTCATTGTTCTATTTATTCTTTCTTATCTTATAATGCCAATAATAACAGAACTACCTCCTAGGTTGTCATAAGGATTAAATGAAACAATTCTCATAAATCATATGGTGAGTGCTTAAGAAATATTACTATTATTATTACTCAGTAACCATCAGTGAACCTGTACTATGTGACGGGCACATGGACTCTCAAAAATGGAAAAAATGAACAACATATGTATGTATCAAAGGGTTAAATTCCTTGATATCTAAAGAGCTCATAAAATCAATGAGAAAAACACAACCCAGTCAAAAACTGGGTAACAGATATAAATAGTTTATGGAAAGGGAAACATGTGGCTTTTAAACATAAAAATCCATTCAACCTCGCTCATAGCAAAGAGGATTAAAAACTAACCTTGACCAAGGACTCATTTTTCATAGATCAAGGTTGGGAAGAACATTTTACATAATGTATTTGAGCAGGTGGGGGAAAATTGACAACCTCATATGTCAATGGAAAACTCTATCAAAATTTAAAATGCATGGGGCTTCCCTGGTGGCGCAATAGTTGAGAATCTGCCTGCCAGTGCAGGGGACACGGATTCGAGCCCTGGTCTGGGAAGATCCCACATGCCGCGGAGCAACTGGGCCCACGAGCCACAATTACTGAGCCTGCGTGTCTGGAGCTTGTGCTCCGCAACAAGAGAGGCCGCGACAGTGAGAGGCCAGCCTACCACGATGAAGAGTGGCCCCCGCTTGCCACAACTGGAGAAAGCTCTTGCACAGAAACGAAGACCCAACACAGCCATAAATAAACAAATTAATTAATTAATTTTTAAAAAATTTTAAATGCATGTAGTTTTTAGCCCAGCAATTCAACTTCTGGGATTTTTTGTGCAATTATACTTCCACATGTGCAAAAATATACACACACACACACACTAAAACATTGCTTTTACGAGCAAAAGATTGAAAAAAATGTCAAGACCCATCAATACAGTACTGGATACATGAATTATATATCTACATATATATATTTATGTATTATATATTTATAGAGCAACAAAGAACAGTAAATTGAAGGTTTATAGGCAGCAATGTGGAACTAACTCCTGGATACAATTATAGTGAAAGAGAAAGATGTATAATGTGTGTCCACTATAGCACCAAGTGTGTTAAAAGTGTCTGCTTAAACCCTCATGCACGTCTAGACTCCTTTGGAAGTGCGCTCAAGAATGTGGTAACAATGGTTGCCTCTGAGGCTGGTAACTCGGTGACTAGAGGGAAGAGACAGGGAGAAACTTACTTTCATTAGATATACATCCTGCATTTTGAATTTTGTGCTTTAAGCAGTGTTACATTTTCAAATAAAGAAGTACAATAATTGATTGATTGATCTAGAGAGAGAGGTGGTCTCTGTCCCCAAGGAACTTGCAGTCCCGTGGAAAGGGCAGGAAGAGCATTGGATGGTCAGGGAAGATGTGTGTTCAGCCTCCACCATTTGGAACCATGATTCCTCAGGCAAGTCAGTATCTGCAAATACATGATGAGTGCAGTGACTTGGTAGGCTGTTAAGGATGAAATGGGAGGAAAGGTGTGAAAGTGATTCATCCAACGTGAGGCCCCTTGGGCTTCTGGCGAATCATTGTGAGAGCGGGATTTTGTGCTTATCTCCTTCAGAAGGAGCTACAGAGGAAGAGAAACGGCTGAGCAGGAACATTATGAGATATTGGGCTAACTTTGCTCCGACTGGGTAAGTGAACCTCCCAGCTTCCTCCATAACCAGGTGTTTGAGGATGAAAAATCTCACCGGTTGTTTGAGGCTGAAAATCTCTCACTTCCAGGAATCCTAATGGGGAAGGCCTGCCCCTGTGGCCGGCCGACGGTCAGACTGAGGAATACTTACAGCTGGACTTGAACATGAGCGTGGGACAGAGACTGAAAGAGCTGTAGCTGGAGTTTTGGACAGACACCTTCCCCCTGATGATGTCCTCTTCCGGAACTCTCCTTGCTTCTCTTTCTTTCTTAACCTTCCTTTCTCTGCTCCTGCCTTTCATTTTCTCTTTTGCTCCTTGACAGGTTATCTTTGTGTGATTCTGGTTTTCCTTCTCCTTCTGCGGTTTCTCCCACAATCATTAGCTTCATCTGTGTTTAGCTACTTTATGGAATCAACTGCTTTAGCTGATGTTTTGGGAACTTGGGGATGATCCTTAAAGAATTATTTTCAACATCAAAAAATGCAATTTGCCTTGGAAAGCTACCAGATTTGTTCAATAAATCGCAGGAGTGCTGGCCTATTAGTTGGCATCATAATGATCTTGTTACTCATATAAAATAAAATAAGAATGCAAAATATGTACAGGGAACAGAATTTAATTATGGGCTGAAAACTCTCCCCCTCTACCCCAGCATCCAAGATGAAGTGAACTTTCTAACATGTCTTGGTGTGTGTTACCTGAATTATGAGTCCTCCAACCCCCATCTAGGTGGGTTTTAGCCACGAACCAAGCATGGATGTCCTGAACATCACTGCCTTGAACTGGCTCTCTTCTCTGGCTCAGGAGATATGTCGGGGAGAGGGACATACCAGAGACCCTGCTCAGAAATGGAAACCAGACGTCCTCCAAGTTCTGGAATGCAGAAGTCAAACACCAGGCAGCAAGTTCAGTCAGAGATACCAAGAAGAAAGGAAGTTTTACTGATGGGGTGGAGACTAATCCATCATTCAATAAATCTACATTGGGTGCCTGATATGTACCAGCAATAGCCCCACTGGGGATACAACGGTTAACGAAGACATACTCTCCACCAAATGGTGAGCAAACAGACAGTAAGCAAACATTCACACAAGTGACTATCTTAAGATATAAAGTTGAAGAGTTCACTCAGTAAAGGAAGGTGTTTTAAGAAAGTGTAAGAGGGGAACCTAATTTAGATGAAAGTCTTAGGAAGCTCTCTCTGGAGAAATAACATTTGTAATAAGAAAGGATGAATTAAAGTTAACCAGATGATAAGTAGGGAGAATGTTATACATACCCTCATTCAAAGGATGCACTTTTACTTTTTATATCCATATAATTCCTGTTACATCCATATAATTTACCCAGGTAATTAGTATTTATTTCTGATTCCTTCAAGATTACACGAGGTACACAGAATAGGAGGGTCTCTGAAATGTCAGTAACTTACAGTTCTTCTGGGTCAGAGATCTTCAACTTACAGCCTGAATCTGACCCCCAGAAGAGTTTTGGTTAGCTCACACAATGTAAAATATGTTTTGGAATTAGTTTCCACCTAATTTTAAATTAGGGACGTTTCACATTAAAAGCCATATTTCCAGCTTCTCAAAAACAAGAACAACAGATCCAGCAACATTAGAACTGTATTCCCACATGGTAACTAGGGCTTCTGAAAGCCCATATAACACCTTCGTGCAAATTAGAAGGTATCCTTTCCTCAAAACCCTCTACAGAAAATATCTACATCTATGATGTGAATGACATGTCCTCTGAAATAGTGTCCTTGTGCAGTGCACAACCTTCATAACTGTTCTCAGCAACCCTGATAAAACAATCTGCAGGAGCTGAGGAGTGGCTATCCCTTTACAAAGGCATGAACTCTCAACTTTCCCCAGTCCTCACTATTCTCCATTGTCTTGGTCCTGGCCCATTTCACTCACTGATATTACCTGCCCCCTGAAGGTGTTTAAGTTTGGACCCCTTACCTCTCATTTTATAGTAATCTGCAAGGGTGAAGGGACTCACCCAAGATCACTTGTGAGTTAGCAGCAAGTCAACACCAGGCCTTGAGTCTCTTGTCTCTCCAGAGCAAGACTCTTCCTGCCATGCTGCCTGCCTCCCTCAGCAGATGGTCCAAAGCTGTTGGATTATCTCTAGTTTAGGTGATTTTGAGAGTTATGGATCAGTGATGTTCGGGACATTTTATGGCTCTTAAAAGAGGGACTGAGCCGCATACAAGCAAGCTGGAAATTCAGTTGCCTCTGCAGCTGCAGAAGGCTAATTTCTACATTGGTATTTGGCAAAACTAACAGAACAGCTAGAAAAATACCACTCAACTCATATTTTTAAATATTATTATATTAAATGAAATTACACATTATTTATATACTGCTTGCAGTCCTAGTGTCATCAAATATGGTTCTTATTTTGGTTGGTACCTTGCAGGAGGGAGCATATATCCACTTCATCCAGATACAGGGCCCTCTTCCCTCCTTGTTCCTGTCCACATGCAATCAAATGTTTTATCAAATTAAAGTTGAAATATAAATGACAGTTGGCATCCAGGTTTTTTTCATTTAATTCAGAATTTTATATGGGGTGTAAGTAGAAATACACTTGGAGGATTTTTCCAAAATCCAATGCCCTTCCACACCCAGTCCAACTTAGGCATAATCTTCTTGGGTAGGACCTGGGAATCTATATTTTCAGTTTTTACATGTTCAGTGCACACCCTGAATAAGAACTGCTGAGCATTAAGCATGTGTCATATGTATTTTCCAAGTTGCCAGAGGGTCTTTAAAAAATCAGCTTTTATGGGGCATGGCCAAGATAGCAGAGTGGGAAGATCCCAATTTCACCTATTTACATGGGCACACCTAAATTACACCTATTTACAGACCACTATCAATGAGAATGACCTGAAGACTAGCAGAAAAGATATTGTATAATTAAAGATATTAACTTTAAAAGGAACTACAATGAATGGGTTGGAGGCACAGAGATGTTATATAGTCAAGATCCATACCCCTGCATAGGCAACCCACAAACAGGATTATAATTACAATTGCAGAGGTTCCCCTCAAGAGTGAGGGGTCAAAGCCCCACATTGGGCTCCCCAGTCCAGGGGTCCTGCCCTGGGAAGATGAGCCCCCAGAACATTTGACTTGGAAGGCCAGTGGGTCTAACTTTCATGAGAGACAGAGGGCTGTGGAAAATAGAGACTCCATTCTTAAGGGCACACACAAAATTTCACATGCTTGGAGATCCAGGGCAGAAGCAGGAATTTGAAATGACCTGGATCAGACTCATTACAGAAGGCGAACATCACCCTGATACTGAAACCAGGCAAAGATATCACAAAAAAGAAAATTGCAAGTCAATATCACTAATGAACATAGATGCAAATTCCTTAACAAAATATTAGCAAATTGAATTCAACAATGCATTAAAAGGAACATATACCATGATCAAGCAGAATTTATGCCAGACATGCAAGGGTAGTTGAATATCTGCAAATTGATCACTGTGAAACACCACATCAACAAATTGAAGAATAAAAATCATATGATAATCTCAATAGATATAGAAAAATCTTTTGACAAATTTCGACATCCATTTATGATAAAAACTCTCAAAAAAGTGGATGTAGAGGGAACAAATCTCAACATAATATAGGCCATATATGACAAACCCACAGGTAACATCATACTCAATAGTGAAAAGCTGAAAGCATTTCCTCTAAGGTCAGGAACAAGACAAGGATGCCCACTTTCACCACTTTTATTCAACTTAGTACTGGAAGTCTTAGCCACAGAACCTTGAAAAGAAAAATAAAAGGAATGCAGGTTGGAAAGAAAGAAGTAAAACTGTTACTGTTTGCAGATGACATGATACTATATATAGAAAATCCTAAAGACACCAGTGGAAAAAAATTAGAACTCATCAATGAATTCAGTAAAGTTGCAGGATACAAAATTAATATACAGAAATCTGTTGTGTTTCTATACACTAACAATGAGCTACCAGAAAGAGAAATTTAGAAAACTATTCCATCCACAATCACATCAAAAAGAATAAAATACCTAGAAATAAATCTAACTAAGGTGATAAAAGACCTGTACTCAGAAAACTGTAAGACACTGATGAAAAAATTGAACATGACGGGCAAATGGAAAGATATACCATGCTCATGGATTGGAAAAATTGACATTGTTAAAATGGCCCTACTACCCAAGGCAATCTACAGATTCAACACAATTCCTATCAACATACCTATGGAATTTTTCACAGAACTAGAACTAGTATTTCCAAAATTTGTATGGAAATACAAAAGACCCAGAATAGCCAAAACAATATTGAGAAAGAAGAACAAAACTGGAGGTATCATGTTTCTTGATTTCAAACTCTGGTACAAAGCTACAGTAATCGAAACAGTATGATACTGGCACACACACACACACACACAAAAAGACACATAGATCAGTGGAACAGAAGAGAGAGTCCAGAAATGAACTCACACTCATATGGTCAATTAATGTAGGACAAAGTTAGCAAGAGTATACAGTGAGGTAAAGACAGCCTCTTCAATAAATGGTGCTGGGAAAACTGGACAGCAACATGCAAAAGAATCAAACTAGACTACTTTCTCACACCATATACAAAAATACTTTCAAAATGGATTAAAGACTTGAATGTAGGACCCGAAACCATAAAATTTGTAGAAGAAAACATAGGCAGTACATTATTTGACATCAGTCTTAGTAATATTTTTTTTTGGATCTGTCTCCCCAGGTAAGGGAAACAAAAGCCAAAACAAACAAATGGGGCTACATCAAACTAAAAAGGTTTTACACAGCAAAGGAAGCTATCAACAAAACAAAAAGGCCATCTATTGAATGGGCAAAGGTATTTGCAAATGATATATATGATAAGGGGTTAATATCCAAAATATACAAAGAACTCATAGAACTCAACATCGATAAAACAAACAACCTGATTTTAAAATGGTCAGAGGACCTGAACAGACATTTTTCCAAAGAAGATATACAAAGGCCAACAGGCACATGAAAAGATGTTCAGCATCACTAATCATCAGGGAAATGAAAATCAAAACCACAATGAGATATCACTCACACCTGTTAGAATGACTATCATCAAAAAGACAACAAATGGCAAGTGTTGGGGAGGATGTGGAGGAAAGGTAACCCTTGGCACCATTGGTGGGAATGTAAATTTGGTGCAGCTACTCTGCAAAACAGTATGGAGAATTCTCAAAAAACTGAAAATAGAACTGCCATATGATCCAGCAGTTTTACTCCTAGGTATTTTTCCAAAGGAGACATAAACACTAATTTGAAAAGGTATATGTATCCCTATGTTCATTGCAGAATTATTTATAATAGGTAAGATATGGAAGCAACCTAAGTGCCCATCAATAGATGGACATAGAAGATGTGGTGTGTGTGTGTATATATATATATATATGGCTGAGTATATATATATACTCCGCCATAAAAAAAGAATGAAATCTTGCCATTTTTGACAATATGGATGGACCTAGAAGTTATTACGCTAAGCAAAATAAGTCATACAAAGAAAGACAAATATCATGATTTCACTTATATGTGGAATCTAAAACACAAAACAAATGAACAAACATAACGAAACAGAAACATAGTCGTAGATACAGAGAATAAACAGGTGGTTGTCAGAGGAGTGGGAGTTGGGGAGAAGAGAAGAACAGGGGAGGGAGATTAAGAAATACAAACTTCCAGCTGTAGAAAAATGAGTCATGGATGTGAAATATCCAGTGTGGGCAATATAGTCAATAATTATGTGTTATTGTATGGTGAGAGATGGTAACTAGACTTATCATGGTGCTTTTTTTGAAATATGTAGAAATAACAGATCACTATGTTGTGTAACAGGAACTAACAGTGTTGTAGGGCAATTACACTTCAAAAACAAACAAACGAGCGAACAGAAACTGCAAACTTATATAAGAAGAGATTGTATTTGTGGTTACTAGAGGCAGGGGTGAGGGAGGGGAAATTGTATGAACGTTGTCAAAAGGTACAAACTTCCAGTTATCAGATAAATAAGTACTAGGGATATAATGTACAGCATAATAAATATAATTAACACTGCCATATGTTATAAAGAAAGTTGTTAAGAGTGTAAATTCTAAGAGTTTTCATCACAAGGAGAAAAAGGTTTTCTGTTTCTTTAATTTTGTGTCTGTATGAGTTGATGACTGTTCACTAAACTTATTGTGGTCATCATTTCATGATACATATAAGTCAAATCATTATGCTGTACACCTTCAACTTACACAGTGCTATATGTCAATTGTATCTCAACAAAACTAGAAGAAAAAAATCAGCTTTCATATCTGCCTGATGTGGATATATCACAATCTCTTTAGCCAATAGTGTGCTCCTGGATATTTATGGGCATAATTTGATGAGTAACTTTGGGAATGAGTACTTTTACTTTTTTATTTTTATTTTTTTTACAGTCCAGGTCTTTTATTTTCTTTACACCCATCATGCCATGAATTCATGGGGAATGGGCTCCAACAGTTCAGGCTCCTTTCCGTTGGTTCTCATGAAGTGTGCTTCTCTGGGTGGAGCAGGCTGGTGCTTCAGTTGACCCCAAGTACCTTTCTCTTTGGCTTCCTTCTTTTTCTGACCATTTTCCTTCACCCGTTTCAGGAAGCTATGTCGGCTCTTAGAGCGCTTAATATGCTTGATATGCACATTAATTCTCTTGGCAAGAATCTTGCCCTTAACTTGTTTATTTATAATGATGCCAACAGCATGCTGGGTAACATTGTAGGCTCTCCCAGTTTTACCATGGTAACATTTGTGGGGCATTCCTTTTTGAACAGTGCCCATTCCCTTGATATCTACAGTATCACCTTTCTTGTAGATTCGCATGTATGTGGCCAAAGGAAGAACTCCATGTTTTCCAAAAGGCCTAGAGAACATGTAGCGGGTGCTCCTCCTCTTTCCCTTTGTGTTGGTCATTTTGGAGAATTACTGGAAGATGGCAGTTCCAGCCAAAAGGTGAGTACTTTTACTTTTTAAAATTACTTCTGGCTTCTGGATTTGCAGAAGATCAACTCGATCAAAGGCCCTTTGATTTTATTTATTTTTTAAATTTTTTATAAATTTATTTATTTTATTTATTTATTTTGGGCTGCGTTGGGTCTTCGTTGCTGCGCCTGGGCTTTCTCTAGTTGCGGAGAGCGAGGGCTACTCTTCATTGCGGTGGGTGGGCTTTTCTCTGTGGTGGCTTCTCTTGTTGCAGAGCACGGACTCTAGGCACGTGGGCTTCAGTAGTTGTGGCTTACAGGCTCCAGAGCGCAGGCTGAGTAGTTGTGGCGCACGGGGTTTAGTTGCTCCATGGCATGTGGGATCTTCCCGGACCAGGTCTCGAACCTGTGTCCCCTGTGTCTTAACCACTGCACCGCCAGGGACGCCCCAAAGGCCCTTTTAAAATTACTCTCCTTACGTTCTACAAATTCAATTCCGTAGGGTCACATCACTTCACACTCATCAACAATACAGGTACATGTATTTCACAATCACTTCTGCTTTTTCATCATTGTAAAAACATAAAATATTTAACACTTTCTTGTTGTAAATTTTAAAAATTATTTATTTACAGAAAAATCCTTTATTTTTTTCAAACAATCTTGAATTTGAATTACTAAATCAAACCCAAACAAAACTTTAGAGACAAATCAGCCTTCTCCTGTGGATTGCCTCTCATCCAGCAGAGGTCAGCAAAGTAAAAGGGGAAAAAATATTCCCTTCCCTCAGGGATCCTGGGATGCAGGTGATATGATACCCTAGAACTTAGAAGGAAGAGAAAACCATACAAAATAGTTAAGTTACAAACCTATACCATTAATCATTGTCCCTTTTCCCTGTAATATTTGGAAAGGGGAAAAGTACAGTTCATTACCTCAAAAGACTGAAATGACTCACAGGCAGAACAGAGTTTGGGGCCAGCAGTTTTTTTCTTTCCTGTTTTTTATACTTTCCCATCAAGTCCCTAGGAGCCTGCCTCAGATGGGCAGAAAGTAGTTCCTTCCCCTGTGGGTCCCTGTTCTTTCTACTCTTGCCTCAGTGGCCCTTTGGGCTCTGGACCTTTCTGCGTGACCCCCAAAGCCTGATTCTCCTCCCTCTCAGCCTCTGGTCTTGGCTGAAAGTTACGGGTTTCCCCTCCTGGCAGAGGTGGAACAAGGTGCAAGGTGGGCTCAGGACCTGCACCTGGGAAGCTGCCCTGCCTGGCACTGCTCCAGGTAACAAATCTACAAGATGAACCCCCTTCCCACAGCTGAGACTGACCCAGCCCACCATAGCCCTTCTGCTCTGCTAAAAGTTTGTATGTGTGCACCTCATTTTATTCCCTGGGAAGGGAGGAGTGGGGAGAGAAAAACCTGTCACTTGATTATGTCCAAATACAAGGGAATTCCTGGGCAAAGAGGTTGCTGTGCTCCATGGATGGGTTGGGTCTCAAATTGGGACCTAAAGAATGGATGGGGGGATAAAGGCCAGCAAAGGTGTGTGGAAGCTCGACCATAAATGTGCAGGGCGTGGAGAGGGCCAGCCCAGTGGGCAGCATGGCTGGTATTGTCACAGTTGCTAGAGCACAACTTTGAGGCTTAGGGAACAGCTTTTATACCTTGACCTGTAGGAAACAGATTTCTTTGTTTAGAGTGGGATGATTGATAAGAGGTGAATTTATCTACCCATCCATCCATTCATCCACTATCTATCATCTATATCTATCTATCTATCTATCTATCTGGGCTCCTTTATAGGCATACCTCATTTTATTTCACTTGACTTTATTATGCTTTACAGATACTGCATTTTTTACAAATTAAAAGTTTGTGGCAACCCTGTGTGGAGCAAATCTATTGGTGCTATTTTTCCGAAAGAATTTGCTCACTTTGTGTCTCTATGTCACATTTTGGTAATTCTCACAATATTTCAAACATTCTTCATTACTATATGTGTTACGGTGATCTGTGATGAGTGATCTTTGATCTATTGTAATTGTTTTGCGGCGCCAGGAACCATGCTCATATAAGATGGCGAACTTAATAAATGTTTTGTGTGTTCTGACTACTCCGTCGATGGACCATTCCCCTCTGTCTCTCCCTCTCCTCAGGCCTCCCTATTCCCCAAGACAAAACTATATTGAAATTTGGCCAGTTAAAAAGCCTACAATGGCCTCTCAATATTCGAGAGAAAGAAAGAGTTGCACTTCCCTTATTTCAAATCAAAAGCTAGAAATGAGTAAGCTTACTAAGGAAGGCATGTTGAAAGCTGAGACAGACTGAAAGCTAGGCCTCTTGTGCCAAACTGTTAGCCTCATTGTGAATGCAAAGGGAAGGTTCTTGAAGGAAATTAAAAGTGCTGCTCCAATGAACACACTAATGATAAGAAAGCAAAACAGCCTTATTGCTGATATGGAGAAAGTTTTAGTGGTCAGATAGAAGATCAAACCCGTCACAACATTCTCTTAAGCCAAAATCTAATCTAGAACAAGGCCCTGACTTCCTTTAATTCTGTGACAGCTGAGAGAGGTGAGGAAGCTGCAGAAGAAAAGTTTGAAGCTAGCTGAGCTTGGTTCATGAGGTTTAAGGAAAGAAGCTGTCACCATAACATAGAAGTACAAGGTGATACAGCAAGTGCCAAAGTAGAAACTGCAGCAAATTATCCAGATTATCTAGCTAAAATCATTAGTGAAGGTGGCTACACTAAACAACAGATTTTCAATGTAGGTTAAACAGCCTTATATTGGAAGAAGATGCCATTCTAGTATTTTCATAGCTAGAGAGGAGAAGTCAATGTCTGGCTTCAAAGCTTCAAAGGACAGGCTGACTCTCTTGTTAGGGGCTAAAGCAGCTGGTGACTTTCAGCTGAAGTCAATGCTCATTTACCATTCTGAAAATCCTAGGGCCCTTAAGGATTATTCTAAATCTCCTCTGTCTGTGCTCTATAAATGGAACAACAAAGCCTGGATGACAACACATTTGTTTGCAACATGGTTTGCTGAATATTTTAAGCCCATTGTTCAGACCTATTGCTCAAGAAAAAAAGATTCCTTTCAAAACATTACTGCTCATTGACAGTGCACCTGGTCACCCAAGAGCTCTGATGGAGATGTACAAAATTGTTATTGTTTTCATGCTGCTAACACAACATCCATTCTGTAGCCCATGGATCAAGGACTAATTTCAACTTTCAGGTCTTGTTATTTAAGAAATACATTTCATAAGGCTATAGCCACCACAGATAGTGATTCCTCTGATGGATCTGGACAAAGCACATTGAAAACCTTCTGGAAAGGATTCATCATTCTAGATGCCATTAAGAACATTCCTGATTCATGGGAAGAGGTCAAAATATCAACACTAACAAGAGTTTAGAAGAAGTTGATTCCAACCCTCATGGATGACTTTGAAGGGCTCAAGACTTCACTGGAGGAAGTAACTGCAGATGTGATGGAAATAGCAAGAGAGCTAGAATTAGAAGTGAAGACTCAAGATGTGACTGAATTGCTGCCATCTCATGATAGAACTTTAACGGATGAGGAGTTGCTTCTTATGGATGAGCAAAAGAGTGACTTCTTGAGATAGACTCTACTCCTGGTAAAGATGTTGTGAAGATTGTTAAAATGACAACAAGGATTTATGATACTATTGTACATAAATTTAATTGGTAAAGCAGCAGCAGAGTTTGGGAAAATTGACTCCAATTTTGAAAGAAGTCATACTGTGGGTAAAATGCCATCAAACAGCATTGCATGCTACAGAGAAATCATTCATGCTACAGAAAAATCATTCAATCAATCAGTGCACAGACTGCATTGTTGTCTTATCTTTAAAAATTGCTGCAGTCAATCCAACGTTCAGCAACCACCACCCTGATCAGTCAGCAGCCATCAACATCGAGGCAAGACGCTCCACCAGCAAAAAGATTATGACTTGCTGAAGGCTCAGATGATTGTTAGTGTTTTTTAGCAATAAAGCATTTTTAAATTAAGGTATGTACATTGGTTTTCTAGACATAATGCTATTGAAGACTTAGTAGACTGTTGTAGGATGTAAATATAACTTTTTTTTTTAAACATCTTTATTGGGGTATAATTGCTTTACAATGGTGTGTTAGTTTCCGCTTTATAACAAAGTGAATCAGTTATACATACACAAATGTCCCCATATCTCTTCCCTCTTGCATCTCCCTCCCTCCCACTCTCCCTATCCCACCCCTCCAGGTGGTCACAAAGCACCAAGCTGATCTCCATGTGCTGGGAAACCAAAAAATACAGAGATTGCCCATCTCCTCACTTTCAGTCTGTGTACATCTTTAGATCTGAAGTGAGTCTCTTTTTCTCTTCACCCCTATAATGTGAATGTTATTCTGCATGATGTTGTCCTATAAGTCCCTTAAATTATCTTCACTTTTTAAAGTTCTTTTTTTCTCTTTGCTGCTCTGTTTTGTTGAGTTCCACTGTCCTGTCTTCCAGATCACTGATTCTTTTCAATGCTTCTTCTATTCTGCTGTTGAACCCCTCCAGTGTATTTTTCAGTTCAGTTTTTGTATTCTGCAGCTCTGTGATTTGTGTGGTACTTTCTCATATTTACTCTTTGTTGAAGTTCTGCTCTGTTCATCCATCCTCTCCCAAGTTTGGTGAGCATCCTCATGACCATTACTTTTACATTTTTATCAGGTAAATTACCCATCTCTGTTTCATTAAGGTTTTTTCTGGGGTTTTATCTTATTCTTTCATTTGGAAAATATTCTTCTGTCTCCTCATTTTGCTTGGCTCTCTGTGTTTGTTTCTATGTATTAGGCAAAACAGTCTTGAAGGAGCAGACTTGAGTAGGAGATCAAGACTTATCATTTAACCTTGACCTAGCTCTTGGTCATCTCTTAATCATTTGTGATTGTCTAAGCAGCCTGATTTTTTCTTGCTAGGTCCCAGTTTTTGAGGGTGTCAAGAACTTTCTGATTTTTTCGGATCCCTGGGACCCAGAAATATAATACCCCTTGCCACCAGAGTGAACCACTCAGTGGGTATCCCCATTATGGGCTGCATGTGTCTGCTGGCTTTGGTGGGGCCACAGGAGTAAGCAGGGGCAGTGTATTTGCCCGGTCAGGTTTGGTGAGACTGGGAATAGCACAGGTGCAGGGCACTCACCCAACTGGCTTTGGTGAGGCTGCAGAAGTGGTAGGGCTGAGGTACTTGCTTGGCCAGCTTTGATTGGGGCCAAGGGAGAGTCTCAGATGCCAGACATGCCCCCTGGTGCTAACAGGTCAGAGGGAGAGTGCAAAAAAGGTGTCTGCCAAGCCGATGCTAGCAAGGTAGAAGGAGAAGCAGAAAGGGTGCCCACCAGTGCCGGTGTCCCCAGAGAGTGTCCTAATAGGTTCCTGCCCCTCCAGCAGATGCTTTAGGATTAACAAATAAATCTTCTTCACATATGGTCTAGGCATTTTGCAAACTGCTGCTTCTGTGCTTGGTCCCAGGGCAAATGAGTCTGTGTACAAGCTCTTAAAGAAAGAAATCTCCATTCCCTATAGGCCTGTGGTTCTCCTGAACATAAGCCCCGTTGGCTTTCAAAACCAGGCATCCTGGGGGATGTCTCTCCAGTGCAGGTCCCAAGGGTTAGCATGCCTGATGTGGGGCACAAACTCCTCACTCCTCAGGGATAAGCAGTGCATTTGTGAGATCCCTCCTGCTTGTGGGTCACCACACTGGGGATGGGGTTTGGGGAAGACTGCAACTCTGCCTCTCTTACCCATCTCGATCTGGCCCTTTGTTGTGGAGGAGCTGATCTACTACTGTGAGTATATATTTACCTTTACCAGTGAGATTTTTTCTTCTGTAATTTTCATATCTCTAGCTGTGGTCTTTTCATTTCTTCTTAGAGAAGTCCCTTTAGCATTTA
This sequence comes from Balaenoptera borealis, assembly GCF_965194805.1. Lineage (NCBI taxonomy): Eukaryota > Metazoa > Chordata > Mammalia > Artiodactyla > Balaenopteridae > Balaenoptera > Balaenoptera borealis. The sequence goes on along the minus strand of NC_138878.1, from coordinate 27,491,804 downwards.
GTGTAAAGCCAGTTTTGTGGTGCTGAACTCTTTTAGCTTTTGCTTATCTATAAAACTCTTTGTCTTGCCTTCAAACCTGAATGATAGCCTTACCATGTAGAGTATTCTTGACTGTAGGTTCTTCCTTTCATGACGTTAAATATATCATGCCACTCCCTTCTGGCATGCAGAGTTTCTGCTGAAAAGTCAGCTGATAGACTTATGGGAATTTCCTTGTACATAACTAGTTGCTTTATCCTTGGTGCTTTTAATAGTCTCTATCATTAACTTTTGCAGTTTTAATTACAGTGTGTCTTGGTGTGGACCTCTTTGGTTTGATCTTGTTTGGGACACTCTGTACTTCCTAGACCTGGATGTCTGTTTCCTTTCCCATGTTAGGAAAGTTTTCAGCTATCATTTCTTCAAATAAGTTTTCTGCCCCTTTCTCTCTCTCTTCTCCTTCTGGGACCCCTGTATTGCAAATGTTAGTATACTTGATGCTGCCCCAGAGGTCTTTTAAACTGTTGTAATTTAAAAAAAAATTTTTTTCCCGTTGCGCTTCAATGAGCCCCACTACTCTGTCCTGCAGTTCACTGATTTGTTCCTCTGTATCACCTACTTTACTGCTGATTCCTTCTAGCGTGTTTTTAATTTCAGTTATTATATTCTTCAGTTCTACTTTTATTTTCTAACTCTTTGTTATACTTCTCACTGTGTTCATCCATTCCTCTCCTGAGTTTGTTGAGCATCTTTATATTCATTACCCTGAACTCTTTATTGAGTAGATTGCTTATCTCCACTTTGCTTAGTTCTTCTTCCAGGGTTTTATCTTGTTCCTTCATTGTGACATATTTTTCCATTGCCTCATTTTGCCTAACTCAGTTTTTATTTTTGTGTATTAGATAGGTCAGTTACATTTCCCAGTCTTGGAGAAGTGGCCTCATGTAGGGGTTGTCCTATGGGGCCCAGCAGCAGACTCCCCTCTGGTCACCAAAATTATAGGCTCTAGTGGTGCCACCTATGGGGGCTGCATGGGTCCTTCTATTTTGGCAGGGCCGACTACTGTGAGTCCACCGGTAGGTGGGGCTGGTCCCTGGCCCCAGTGGCTGCCAGTGGGTCCCGGGGGCAGAGCCGTCCCAGGGCTGGTCCCAGCCCATTGGTGGCAGGGCCATGTGCCAGTGTGGCTGGCTGCTAAGGCTGGGTGGTTTTATGGCTGGTGCTGTCCTGTTGGTGGGCGGGGCTGGGTCCTCGGCCTGTTGATGGGCAGGGCTATGTCCCAGAGTGGCTGGCTGCTCAGCCTAGGGGGTCCTGGGACTTGTGCCAACTAGCTAGGGGACAGTTAAGATTCAGTGCTAATAGACTAGAGGTAGGACTCCAAAATGGCACTTGCCAGCACCAGTGTCCTTGTGGTAGAACAAGCTCCCATAAATGGCTTACGCTGTAATCTTTTTCTCTAGGGGGAATCCCTGTTGCCTCCTGCCTCTTCAGGAGGCTCTCCAAGATTAGCTAGTGGGTCAGATCCAGGCTCCTTTCAAGTTACTGCCTCTGTGCTGGGTCTAGGAGTATGTGATATTTTATGTGCACCCTTTCCCACAGCCCTCCAGCTCTCCTATATGCTGGCCTTCAAAGCCAGAGATTCTGGGGGCTGGTCTTCCTCATGCAGATTCCCCAGGTTGGGGGGGCCTGATACAGGGTTCAGACTCCTCGCTCCTTGGGGAGAACCTCTTCAATTGTGATTATCCTCCCATTTGTGGGTCACCTACCCAGGGGGTGTGGGTCTTCTCTGTCCGTCCTCTCATATTGTGTTTCCTTCTCCGTATCTTAGCTGTGGAAGACCTTTTCTGCTAGTCTGCAGATCATTCTCATTGATAGTCGCTCTATTTGGTGTGCCTGTTGGAGGAGGTGAGCTCAGGGTCTTCCTACTCCGCCATCTTGGCCACTCTCTTACAAAATGGTTTTCCTGAAAATAAGTTACTCAGTGGGAAAAGCTGACCACTGATGGTAAGCTAGTAACATAAGGATGGGACAGCCTTGTCCACCGTCATGACCACTAGGTAGGTGACCAGGCGTTGTCTTCATCACTGTTACTGCAGCTGCTTCCTTGAACTTCAGGAAACTTTTCCTTTTGACACTCAAATCTCTGGACAGAAATCACATTATGTTGATGCTGCCACAGTCCTTCTGGTGCTCTGTTGTGATCAGGTGATTGGATTCCCCAGATTCAATCCAATTCTGGGACTGGCAGAAGCAGAGTACATGTGGGGAACTTTAGCCGGGGTGGATCTTGGAGGGGAGAGCTGCACTCTTGATGTGCATAAGCTGGGGGTATCTGCATCCCCCACTTTCACAGCTACCTGGCACCTCTAATCCAGAGTGTTGTCTACTGTTTCCATTCTGCATCCATCTTTCGGGGCCTCCCTCCTCCCCATGCATTGACTTTCACTCTCTCTGCCCTAAAAGCAGTGGTCATTGTTCTGTCATCTTTCAGCTTCCAAAGTGCTGTTGCCATCGTCTCCTCTTCCACTTTGGACACATGGGCTTGTGCCTTTACAGACTTTATTTTACTGTCCTTTTAGAAAAACTGAGGGAGGGAGTGAAAATAAATTCAGGTTTTTATCCTCCTTCTTTAATAGCCAGTGCCACACTGCTTTTTTTTAATGAGCACTTAAAAACAATATTATGTATGTTTCTACACTTTTGACTGCTACATAGCATCCCATAGTAGAAATACTTAGTAAATAATTTAACCATTTACTATCGTTGGTCATAGGTTATTTCATACTTTTTACTACTATCAGTATCATTGAGGTGAACAATCAGTCTGATACAGACATCTTAGGGCTCATTCAGAATTATTCCTCAATAGAAAATAGCTAGGGCAATGAAGATACCCTTTTTAAGTATTTGGATAGATTTTGCCAAATTGCCCCAAGAAAGGCTGTACTAATTTATCTCCCACGTCAGTGGTGAAAGTTCCTGTTTTTCTACACTCTTGTCAATACTGGGCACAACCATTAAAATAGTAGTGAGATGATTCCTTGCCAACTTGACAGGTACAGTTTGAGTATCTGGTTTTAAGTTGCACGTCTTGGTGTTCATGCTTATTGTATATTGAAACGACATTTTTTATGTGTGTAGCTTGAAGGGTACTTGAAACCTGGGTGATGGGTTGGGGGAACTGTGGACTGACTCAGCCTCCCACATACACACTTGTGCCCACCCCTCAATGTGCTCCCAACCTGCTTCTATAGAAGGACAAGTAGGCACAGAACAGACAATGATTCAGGGGATCTCAGTTGGTTACAACTTCCCTGTGGCTCCTGTGACCTTTCAGAGTGAGAACTGAGAGCTCACATCAATAGGTCCTGGGATTTGGCAAAACTTTTTGCCATCTAGTGTTTTGGAAACGCTTATGTCATTATTCTTGCTGAGGCCTGTGGGAGCCCCAAAGGCCAAGCTTTCACCTGCAGAGAACTTATCTGTCTTTGGAAAAGAGAGCTCACCCTCCACCCTCCCAGTGAGTGTTTGGGAGGTTCCTTTTCCGAGTAACCCTCTTGGCCTTTCCAGTGGCTTACCTGCTTCTGCCAGATTCTACTTTTGGAAACACCCTTGTTATCTTGTCATTACCATTGCAATGGCTCCCCATTGTCTGTCCAGGGTGAAACCCAGTTCTCCTTAGCTTGGCACTCGTGCCCTCTGTCCTTTATTCACCTTTCAGCCCCTGCTGACCTCCCCAGGAAGCCTTCAAATCCACCTTGCACTGCTGCTAATGTCCTTTCTTCTCTGTCCTCCAAATTCTGTTCACCTCTTAATGCCCAGTATGATCAGAAGTCATGGAAAGTTTGGGGCATTTATATATATGTATATATTTTGACAATTCCAGGATAAAAAACACACACAAAACACTTCTGTAGTTGGAGGTCACTGTATTTGCCCAGATGTCTATAAAAAATCTATAATAATAATTTGAACTTCTTCCAGAATATAATTCAATCTTAACTTTTCTAGGTCTAAATTTTTACATGTCTTTCTGATTCACCCTTTTTCCTTTTTGACTCTTAAAAGGCTGAAGGAAAGCTTTATAGAGTAGTCCTAGCAAGTAGAGACTGGATTTACAACCAGGCTACTGTAATTTAAATCAAAGAAACAGAAAAACTCGGTGTTTACCAAAGTGTAGTATTTACTCCCAGAGTTATGCAAGGTCATTTTAGATGGTGTGCAAACAAACTTTAAAGGGTTTATATAATGGTTACATGTTTATTTTGCTATGAATTAGGAAAAAAATCTCTAATATCAAATCCATGATTTAATGGCTATTAATTGTGGCAGGAATTGTGGCTAACCATCCATTAAAATCCATCCTACTTTGTTTGGTGCACAACCAGACCACGTTTCCCAGCCTTCCTTGCAATTAGACTGACGATGTGCCTAAGTTCTTTCCAGTAGAACCTGAGTGGAAGTGAGGACTGTCACGTCCAGGCCTGGCCCAATTTTCCCCAATATTCACTCCTTCCTGCTCCTCCCCACTCCAGCTGGATGAGATTTAACACCAACTACAACATTAGAAGCCATGAATTAAAGATGGCAAAGCCACCATTGTCTAGATCAGGGGTCAGCAAACTATGGCCCATGGGCCAAATCTGGTCCACCACCTGTTTTGTTTTTTTAACATCTTTATTGGAGTATAACCGCTTTACAATGGTGTGTTAGTTTCTGCTTTATAACAAAGTGAATCAGCTATACATATACATATATCCCTATATCTCCTCCCTCTTGCGTCTCCTTCCCACTCTCCCTATCCCACTCCTCTAGGTGGTCACAAAGCACTGAGCTGATCTCCCTGTGCTATGCGGTTGCTTCCCACTAGCTATCTATTTTACATTTGGTAGTATATACAAGTCCATGCCACTCTCTCACTTCATCCCAGCTTACCATTCCCCCCCCCACCGTGTCCTCAAGTCCATTCTCAATGTCTGCGTCTTTATTCCTGTCCTTCCCACCACCTGTTTTTAAAGTAAAGTTTTACTGAAACACAGTCACGCCCATTTGCCTAGGTATTGTCTATGCTGCTTTTGCTACAACAGTAGAGATGAGTAGTTCCATGGAGACCATATAACCTGCAAACCTAAAATATTTACTACCTGGTCCTTTATAGTAAATGTCTGCTGACCCCCTGGTTTGATCCCTGAATGGAGGACAGCCACCTTGTTGACCTGAACCACACCCAAGTTCTTTATATAACAAGAAATAAGCCACTAAATTCTGAGCCTATTTGTGACCATAATTTACTCCCCTCTCGCAATACATTCTCACTCAACAGGAGCTAAACTAGGCAGTCCCACATGATTGCCCGATGGAGACGGCATGACCACCAGTTGTTTGTACCATGTAGGGTGACCACTTGTGCCCATGGTGAGTGACTCTCTCCCCACTGGGAACCACCCCCAGGCCAAAATTTCCACAGGTACTCTGCCTCAGTCAGTCCTAGGACTTGACTGACCCCAGGGTGTCTAGCAACACAATTACAACAGAGCATCAAAGCCCTTGAGAGGTGTGAACATAATGTGATTTCTGCCCAGTGATTTAAGTATCAAAAGGAAGAAGGTCCCTGAAGCTCAAGGAAATGGCTACAGTAATGATGACCCGTGATGAAGCCAATGCCTGGTCACCTAACAGGTGGTCATATGGTGGACAAGTTTGTCCCTGCCCTTATATTACTAACTGACCATCAATGGTCCACTTTTCCCACTGAGTATTTATTTTCAGGTATACACTTTTGTAAATCAATTAGAGGTGTTATTACCTGTATACCTATTCACTTTTTATTTTTACCATTATTTTAATTTTTTAAAATACAATGACACATTTTCCATGCTTACTATTGGTACATAGTAAGTTATACAGGTCTTCCCTTTATGGAAATGGTGTAAAAATTTTTTTGAATAAGTTTGTTAAAATAAAAAGAATTAATCTAAAGAAAACTGGTAATAGTAGTACAGATGGTATACTGATATGGCAAAAAAACATGATGTTATTATGAGAATAACTGAGGTTCCAGAAACACTGCATATGTCTAGGCTGCACTGGAAAATGCCATATAATTCTAGATTCACAGAATGTTGATCCAGGGTAGGTGGTGCATGAGAGATCACCTCACCCATAGCCACCCCTGCCTCTCACCACTCCCTTTCCAGAACAGATGCCCGTATGTCAGCCAGTGGGGTTCCCAGAGTTCTGGTCTCCCAGTGCAGTGTTCTCCATCATAGACAAAGCCCAGTAATGGGCCTAGTAGGACACAAGCTCATATTTGTTCAGTGCTTCTTTTAGTGTATGCTGTCCATATATCTTTTGAGTAAATTGATGGAGATGGAAAGGTTTGGGGGTAGCTAACTTAGAGGCCCCACAGGTGTCTTCTCTCCTAAGACCTGCCCAACTGCTTAGGAGTGAGGGTTAGTTCCTAGGATTTTACTTTCCAGATCATTTAGTTTCATATGGGAAACCTTAGGGAGTTCCCCAAAGGAAAAGTGATAATCCCAATCAACTGCCACTGAAACCTAAGAGCTGTATTACTTATAGCTAATGTGATGCCAAAAGATTATACACATTAAGTGAAACTGAGGTTTGGCTTCAGGTTTGGTAGACTTCAGCCTCACCCACTTCTGCAGAGTCCTTATGAGCCAGGAATGGGCATCCAGACTGCAGCCATTCACAGCAAGGTCTGGAAGGGGCTGCCTCTGTTTTTGAAATTATGGGTGTCACAATTGGGTATGTGATTGAACAGTGAGATTAGGAGAACAATTCATCCCTTCTCTTTATATTTTGCTAAGACAGCATCCTACAGTCTTCATAGGCTAAGAACTAGGGCTGTGTTCCTAGGTTAGAAAGGCCAGATGGCCAGGGCAAAAGGCTGGATGGTTATTCCTTGACAGGTGTGTGAATTTGTGTGTTTGAGTGTATATGTGGTGTGGTAAGTGATTAGAAACAGCCTTGTTTTCTGCTTAGGAGGACCACCTGGATTGTCCCATGTGGATAGAATTAGGGGTGCTCTTTATTAGGGTGCTCCTATGACCCATGATTCTTTCCCAGATAAAAGTAAGGGAAGGATCCCAGACAAAGTCAAATTTCATAGAAGCAATCTTCTCTAAGGGCTAACTCTAATGCTGTCACAAAGTCCCCATCCCTAACACAGGGCTTCCCCTTACTGGCCTGCCATAGTGGCTAGAATGAGTGAAAATGAGCATCCTTTATAGAATTTTGGTCTTCAGAAGCTTCATTTCAGCTATAACCTATGCCCTTAGCCAAGAACTCATGAGCTTTTCTGGGATTGTCTTGTGTTTTATAGATGCTGGTTGCTTAACTCTCTCTGATAACAGTATTGGTCTGGCCTGGACAAAAGCAGGCTTGCTAAATGAAACTGTGAAAGCAGTGTGAGCATAGAGAAGGTACAGCTGCCTCTTACTGTGCTGGCCTGACTTAAATTTTAAAATGAAACTATAAAGTCTCTTTGCATCTGTCTCTATGTTTATGTGTGTAAATATGCTTGTCGTAGATGTATGTGTATTTTCTACCTCTAGATGGCATTTCCAAAATTAATTTGTAAAAAGAGCTCTCTCTATTTAATTGGTTTAAGAAAACTTAAGTGCTTATATAAGTCAAACTCTCAGAAATATAATAGAAACTAGCCCAAATGTTTCTCAAGTTCATATGATCTAAGATAATCTTAAGTAAGTAAAAGCTAGTTTAAATTTATTGGGGTTGTTAGTAAATATAACTTGTGCCACATTGAGAAATTTACTATGAAAATTTATGTTCCTAAAAAATGTATTAAATGTATTTTAAAATTTTTAAATAAGTTGAATGAGTTTTAATATCAAAAGTAAGCTGGTACAAAATTAAAATTTGCTTTTCTCACTGTTAAAAGGACAGTCTTATTGGACTATTGGTCTGTTCTTCATAAGAGATTGTGAAAGGTTTTTCCTTACCTTTTAAAATAATCTGCCTAGAAAACAAAGACCTTGAGACTTGTTAAAATAATCTACCTACGTTTCTATGTTGTCTTTGATTACTTAGGTAAAACTAGTCCTCTCAGTAGTAAAAGAGCTAAGTTTTGCTCAGAGTATATCACCTTCTATATTTGCCTGAGAAGTCTTTAATTGTCACTTTGGTTAAGTAGATAACTAAGTATTGTTTCACAGTGACCTGTGATCCTGTTTGACTTAGTGTTTTTAAACCTTTTGTTGTTTTTGACAAACTTCCCCAAAATCAAATTCTAAATGAAATCTTTTGACCTCAAACTAACTTTGGGATTTTTTGGAGGGTTCCTGGAACACCTTAAAAAATTTATTCTCTCTCCTTTAAAAAAAGAAAGATGTTAAACTAATTAGGTTTATTTACTATATTAAGTTACATGGGACGCATTGTCAGAAAAGAAGTAATACTAAGCTTTTTAATGTTGCATTTATGTTGGTATGTATTATAAGTGTTCCAGAAATTGCATGAAATTCCTAAACTCTGAGATGTCCTAGTATGTTATCACTTGTAATTCCAGTTATTATCTTAAAATGTTGTGTGTGTCACAGAAATAACCAAATTTCCATATCAATTGCATTGTAATGAACTCTAATCAGATCTTTAACCATGGCTATTTTAAGTCTTTTGTTATTTACATATAGTTATTGTTTTACTCTGATGCTTTTGCAAAAGCGTTCCTACAAAAGTGTTTCACCTTCAGAGAAATTCATAGAAAGGATTCTGACAGGTACTCTAGAATACAGATTCCTGATAACTTTCAGATCATACCACAAAACTGGGTAAGAATTTTCAGAACTCTAAGGAAAAACTAGGTTCATAAAATTGCTAACAAAAGATCGAGATCAACAATAAGTAATTACATAGGACTAAATGAACTGATAAAGATCATTATAATTTTTGGTGATGACTTTTTGTTTGAAACGTTGCTGGTTCTCTTATGTTTTGTTTTTCCAGATTTAAGGAAACCTGTTTTCTTTCTCTTGAAGCTATTGACAAGTTAAATCATTTATACCTTTGTGAACAAAGACGAAACCTTTACTTTTTCTCCCTACCCAATCCCTTCAAATTTCAGAAACTCTTGAGTATTCTTTTCATGCCAATATAGTTTGCTGTTTCAGTAAGTTCAATAAGAGTCTGTTCTCCTTGTAACAGAACACAATAACATTAGATATATTATCAAAGTTTTTTTATTAATTAATTTACTTATTTATTTTGACTGCATCAGGTCTTAGTTGCGGTATGCAGGCTTCTTAGTTGCAGCATGTGGACTCTTAGTTGAGGCATGCATGCAGGATCTAGTTCCCCAATCAGGGATCGACAAGTGAGAGAGAGTGAGAAAGGCTGCTGTGGCCAGAGCAGAAAGAGCAGACGGAACCCGGAGTGAAGTGAGGATGGGGCCATCGGCAGGGCCATGCTGCATAGGACCTGGTGAGGACTTTGTCTTTATTTGGAGAGTGTTAGGAAGCCAAGGAAGGGTGAGCCGCAGGGAGGCTCTGCTGAGGAGTGTGCGCTGGAGTCATTGATGTGGAGCGTTTTCGTCGGGCTGTGAGCGCTGGTTAGGTGGCCGGGTGGGGGCAGCAGGCAGACGTAAAGGGACTGCCTGGTGAGCAGGAGGGGAGGAGATAAGACACCAATAATTTAAATATTGTTGAGACTGTTTTTCAGAATTCTTTGGCTATTAACAGCAGAAGCCCATTGATCAGGCTTAAGTCAAGAAGGGGGAGTTTATTTAAAGGAAACAAAGGTGGCAGAAATGGTGCTGGATTTTGCTATCAAACAGGACCAGAAATTGGCAGAATGAAGAATCCAAGACTCTTATTCTTGCTCTCTCTCTGTCTCTCTCTCTGTCTCTCTCTCTCTCTCTCCCCTCTACTTCTTCATGTGCCTTTTTATTTAAGTTTTCACCAAATACATACTGAGCATTGATTGTATGTCAGACACTGGACCAGGCTCTGGGCAGCCCATCTGCACTCTCCATGGTCCCACCATCATGGAGCCTGACTTCTCTCCTTCTGCATTTTCCCCTCTGGCTGCACTTTGCAGGTGTCTAGCCTGAGGCCAAAAGGCTATTAATTGGGTGAGCCGAGATTTGAAATTAGACAGTGGATTCTGGATTCCATGCTCTTAAGCCCCACTCCATGTTGCCTCTCTTTAGATGTTCAGCTTTGAGATCATTATGTCCACCTGAACAGAGATAAGGCAGCAGAGGCTGAGGAGTATAATCGGCACGTCTAGGATCCAGGACATACTGGTCTAGAGTATCTTCTGCTACCATGTGTTGACTTTAGAAATTGAGGTTGGAACAGAACACCTCTTTATTGATGGAGGGAAGAGACATGGCTCTTGAATTCTGCTGTCACCTGTGATCTCTGCAGAAAATTGCTGTCTTTGCTGGGTGTAAAACCACCACCTCGGCTGTCCTCATTCACTGCCTGCGGCAGAAGACAGAGGACAAGCTCTTTTAGATAACGCTGAAGATGGTAAGTACATCCACTCTCGTGGCCACACAAGCTCCCCGTCCTGTAAACATGGCCCCAGGCTTCATCATTTCAGCTGTCCCCTTGCCCTGGAAAAACTACCTGGGACAGTTTCTCACCTCTCAAGAGCAGTGTCAGAGCTCTGGATCTGAATGGGGAATTTCCTTCTTTCTTTTTTATTATGGAATATCTCAGATGTTAGCAAAGACAAAAAATAACGTAATGGGGCTTCCCTGGTGGCGCAGTGGTTAAGAATCCGCCTGCCAATGCAGGGGACATGGGTTCAAGCCCTGGTCCAGGAAGATTCCACATGCCACGGAGCAACTAAGCCCATGCACCACAACTACTGAGCCTGCGCTCTAGAGCTCGCGAGCCACAACTACTGAGCCCGCGTGCCACAACTACTGAAGCCCGCACGCCTAGAGCCCATGCTCCGCAGCAAGAGAAGCCACCGCAGTGAGAAGCCCGTGCACTGCAAGGAAGAGTAGCCCCTGCTCACAGCAACTAGAGAAAGCCCATGCTCAGCAACGAAGACCCAATGCAGCCAAAAATAAATAAATTTATTTAAAAAATAGTAATAACGTAATGAACAACTGTGTAATAACTCCTCATATCTATCAAAACTTATTTTTTCCAATATTGTTTTCTGATAGCTTTTTTATATATAACTATTTTCTTTATTGTAAATATATATATGTCACATACAATTTACCATTTTAATCATTTTAAGTGTACAATTCAATGGCATTAATTTCATTCATAGTACTGTGCAACCATCACCACTATCTCCAAAAATTTTCATCATCCCAAACAAAAAATCCCTACCTCTTTAAACAGTAACTCTACATTCTCCCCTTCCCCCCAGTCTCTGGAAACCTCTAATGTACTTTCTGTCTATGAATTTGCCCATCCTAGATTCATTCGTATAAGTGGAATCTGATAGATTCTTAAGAAATTAAACATTACACATTCTCAGAGGTAATTACCATCCTGAATTTTGGGAATGGGGTTATTTAGAACAAAGATTTTCAGAAGGGTTGTCACAATTGTCTTGGTTAATTTAGAAACCACCTCAATTATAATCCAGTGGTGGCCCAATTTTCTAGATTTTCTGCATGTCTGCCTCAATAGTGATTCTCACATAATCGTATATCTACCCATTCATCCATCCAACCATCCATCCACCTATTCATCCATCCATTCATTCATCATCTTATTATACATCTGTCTATCCACCAATGAATCCAATTCATCAATATCTTTTCATCAATCTAATACCAATTCATCTATAGCATTCATTCATCTGTTATCAATCATTCATATATCTGTATTTCATCATCCATCTCTCTAACATCAATGATCCATCCATCACCTAATCTGCTAGCTATCGTCCATCTATCCACTTATCCCCCCAATTCACCCATACTCCAAGTATGTCACAGAGAAGGTGACATTTCAGGATTGGTGGATGGCTATGGTAGTGGGTCATCACAGGAAGCTACAGCACAACAGATACCCAGAGAATACCACATTTAGAGCCAGTGGGAGCTATTGGAGTAGCCCGAGTGCCTGGCCTCTCTGCCTGGACCCTGGACCCCTGCGGATGCTCCTGGACCCCCAGCAGCCAGCCTCCAGCACTGGACTCTGCTCTGTTTCCATGGGTTAAGTCCAACGTAGCCTTGGATCCTGGTTTCTCAGGCTCAAATAAGGTGACCAATGTGTTCAAAGACAAAAACACAACTGTTTTCTGATGCCTGGAAAGAGGTAAATTTATTTCAGCAGTTCTCCATGTGGCACAAGAGACCCAGCTTATAAGGGGAGAGTCGGTGACTTTGGGAGAATCCAGAGAACCTAAGAGCCCATGTTATCCTTCTGAGATCTTCTGAGATCACATAGAGGTGTTTCCATGATTATCCTCTCTCCCCAATAACACATGTGGGCACGTGCGCACACACACACACACACACACACCTGGATTGCGGGGGTACAACCCATAACAGAGGGACCCTTACTGGGACTTCCTGCATACTGGTCAGGCCTGTTAGCTACAGTGTCACAATAAAATCAGCACAATCTTGGTGAACTCACAACAAAGAGAAGCGTGGGGTGGGGTGAATTTCAGTGAGCTTGTATGAGTCAGGATTTTCTAATGCAGGAGGAGAAAACTCATCTCGAAGTGACTTGAGAAGAGAAAGGGATATGTTGTAACAGAATCTTCAGGTAACTAACTGAAAAGTCCAGGAGTTGATGGCTTCAGGCATGTCCGGATCCAGATGCACATATGATATTATTAAGACTGTGTCTCTATCCCTCAGCTTTTTACCTCTCTGTGTTGGCTTCACTCTCAGGCAGATTTGTCCCCTGGGGAGGTTAGACAACAACAGTATTCTAGACTTACATCCTATCTGCTTAGAAACCCTCTTTCCCAATAATTCCAGCAAAAGTTTTGGGTATACTCTATTGAACTGACATGGGCACATGTCCATCCCTGAAGTAATCCCTGTCTTCAGGGAGATGGTGCACCTCAGGTCACATATAGATGCCTGGAATCGTGGAGTGAGACTGGGGAAGAGGGAGTCCCCCAAAGGAAAATTGGGGTGTTTTTGCCTGGAGGAACAAGAAGGGGAGATGGATGGAGGGCAGGGCAGGCATAAGCAACATTCCTCTCCAGAGCTCCCCTCCCCCGTCCCATACCTACACCCTGTGCTCATGCCCAGGGGAGCTGGTGCCCTGACCACTTCCTTTCAGCCCAGCCAGGGTGGCACCAGGAGGGAGGACTTGATACCTTTGATGCACAGCTCACAAAGATCAGCTTTTCTCTCAGGAAGCCTTCTCACCCACAACCTCTGCCTTTGTCTTCACAGAAATCTTTCCCTCTTGATTTACATGGAGACCCCAGAGAGGTAAGGACCTTTGGTTTCTTGATTATAGGTTTTAAGTCTTTAAGCTCTAGTTGCATATGAATGAAAGAAATCTCTCTTGTGAAATCATAGTAACTCGTTGCATTTACCCTGCTGAGGCCAAGAGAGGGACAGAGTATTGCCTGGATAGCACAGGGAGGAGGACCAGTCATAGCACACAGAACCTGTTCCCCAGCTCCCAGTCCAGTGCTCTCTGTCATCAACTCTGTGTCCCCTGGACCCACCTACCCCCTCATCTTGTTTACATTCCTACAAATGCCCTGTTGGGGGAAGGCTGGACTAGAAACTTCCACTGTGAGGAGTGGAGAGAACTGGACAAGGGGCACTTCAGGAGCCGTCACGAGGAGCTCAGATCTTCTCCTGGGAGGCGGCAGGGGTGACTGGCTGTGCAGATTGCACTATTTGCAGGGCTGTGAGGAAAGGAGTCATGAATCTCAGTCCTGAGGACACTACCCTCCTCCCAGCCACGCAGGAAACTCAAACAGCAGCGTCCCATCTCCTTCCTCCCCTCCCACCTTCCAATGCTTTGCCAGGTTCCGCAACATCTGCAACATCTTACGTCCTGGCCTCTCTGCTCTCTCCCTGGGGAGAGTAACACTTACCTTAAAAGGTGTAGAGAGGATTAAATGAGGTTCATTCAGTCATTCAACAAAGAGTTTTTTTTTTTTGAAGTATAGTTGATTTACAATATTGTGTTGGTTTCTGGTGTACAGCAAAGTGATTCAGTTATACATACATATACAGATTCTTTTTCATATTCTTTTCCATTATGGATATTGAATACAGCTCCCTCTGCTATACCGTAGGACCTTGTTGTTTATCTAGTTTATATATGGTAGTTTGTATCTGCTAATCCCAAACTCCTAGTTTATCCCTCCCCCACCCCTTTTCCCCTTTGGTAACCATAAGTTTGTTTTCTATGTCTGTATTTCTGTTTTGTAAATAAGTTCATCTGTGTCATATTTTAGATTCCACATATAAGTGATATCATATAGAATTTGTTTTTCTCTTTCTGACTTAACTTCACTTAGTATGATAATCTCTGGGTCCATCCATGTTGCTGCAAATGTCATTATTTCATTCTTTTTAATGGCTGAGTAATATTCCATTATATATATATATATATATATATATATATATATATATATATATATATATATATATACCACATCTTCTTTATCCATTCCTCTGTCAATGGATATTTAGGTTGCTTCCATGTCTTGGCTGTTGTAAATAGTGCTGCATGAACATTGAGGTGCATGTATCTTTTCGAATTAGAGTATTCTCTGGATATATGCCCAGGAGTGGGATTGCTGGATCATGTGGTGATGCTATTTCTAGTTTTTTAAGGAAATGTTCTCCATAGTAGCTGCACCAATTTACATCCCCACCAACAGTTTTTGTGCCAATACCACACTGTTTTGATTAGAGTAGCTTTGTAGTATTGTCTGAAGTCTGGGGTGGTTATACTCCAGCTTTTCCAACAAAGATTTGTTCTTTTTCCAACAAAGATTTAATTAGCACTTTACTACGTGCCAGGACCTGATTTATAAGCTGAGGATATAGCAGTGGAGGCCATGCAGACACAATCCCCTGCCCCCTTGGAGTGAGGGTGGCAGACAATAGGCAAACAAACAAAATATGTAATATGTTTGATGATGGTGTGTTTGGTGAAGGGAAATGGGGATAATTTGCGAGTGGTTTGAATTTGCAGAGCAGGGTCAGGGAATAGCTGGATGCAAAGGTGACATTTGAGCCAAGTTCTGGAGTAGGGGAGGAAGCCAGTTGTCAGGAAACTGGAGGAAGACTGTTCCAGGCAGAGGGAACAGCAAAGGACATGAGACAAGAGGCCAGTGTGGCTGGTGTGAGGGGAGAGAACAGACTTGAGGCTAAAAAAAGAGTGGAAGGTGGGGGTGGTCCTTTAAAGGACTTGGATTTTGATTCCAAGTGAGATGGGAAGTCTTGGGAGGGTTTTGAATAGAGGAGTGAGAGGGTCTTAGATTTTGCGAAGGGCACTTTGCTGTGTTGAGGTTGATGTAGGGAAGGGGCAGGTCAGGCACAGGGAGACCAGCTGGGGAACCTCTGTGCTGGAATAATCCAGGCCTGGGATCATGGCAGCTTGGACTAAGGCTGTAGCAGAGGGGGTGGGGAGAAGAGGTTTGGGCCTGGAGATAGATAGATAGATACATAGATAGATAGATACATAGATAGATAGATACATAGATAGATAGATAGATAGATAGATAGATAGATAGATAGATAGATAGATATAGATACAGATATATAGAGATATATTTTATGGAAGTATAGTTGATTTACAATATTGTGTTAGTTTCAGGTGTACAGCAAAGTGATTCAGTGATATATATAAATATTCTTTTTCAGATTATTTTCCATTATAGTTAATTACAAGATATTGAATGTAGTTCTCTGTGCTATACAGTAAATCCTTGTTGTATATCTATTTTATATGTAGCAATGTGTATCTGTTAATCCCAAACTCCTAATCCCCCACCCTTTCCCCTTTGGTAACCATAAGTTTGTTTTCTATGTCTGTGAGTCTGTTTCTGTTTCGTAAATAAGTTCATTTGTATCATTTTTTAGATTCCACATATAAGCAATATCATATGGTATTTGTCTCTCTCTGTGTGACTTACTTCACTTAGTACGAGAACCTCCAGGTCCATGGATGTTGTTGAAGTAATAGCTGACGGGATGTGCTGATGCACAGTGTGTGGGGCCTGAGGAGAAGAGGAGTGAAGCAGGCCTGAGTTTTTTGTTTGTTGGTTTGGTTTGGTTTTGGTTTCAGCCGCGCTGCGCGTCTTGTGGGATCTTAGTTCCCCAACCAGGGATCGAACCCTTGCCCTTGGCAGTGAAAGCGCGGAGTCCCAACCACTGGATCGCCAGGGAATTCCCTCCTCTGGGTTTTTTGACCTGAGCAAGGTGATACATGAGGCCCACACAGAGCAGCCACTAGCACCCACTCTGGACAGCAGTGTTTACTGTCCCTCTTACTGTTGCTGGTATCAGTCAGTCCCCACTGGACACTGCCCTGGACGCCACCTTGATCAACTTGGACCCTTGTTGTCTCTCTACTGCCCCTCCCCATCCCATGTCCCACGGTCCTGCCAGATTTCCTCTTGTAAACACAGGCCAGAGCATGCCGACCCCGTCTTAAAAGACAGACCTTCCTTACAAGACAAATCCCCTCACTCATGGAGTTATTCATTCAAAATGCATCTGAGTCCCTACTGTGTGCAGGCATGTGCAGAACACGTGCTCCAACATGTGACCATGTCTCTAGTCCACACCCCCAACATTCCTCCAAGCCCAGGACCCTTGGGGTTTGAGGTTCCTGGGATGAGCACTAAAGGGACACCTTTGTCACTTTGCTTATGCTGTTCCCACTCTTTAGAAAACTGTTCATTCCCCAGAGCCCACTGCCAACGGTAGGCACCTCCTCTGTGTGGCCTTCCTGGGTCCTCCTTCCAGAACGAGTTGCTCCTCTTGCTGGCCTCCTGTAGCAGCCCTTCCTGAACTGTGCAGCCTTTGGAAGTGAGCAGCAGTGGCACCCCAGATCCTTCTCCCATATCGTCAGCCATAGTGGATTAGGATTCAGGGCCTTGTCCTGCTGCATCAGAATCATGCGACAGAACCTCTCTTGCTGGCAGCTAGAGCTGGCCTGTCATTCACTGGTCCTTGCAGAGCAGAAGCAGGTCCCGGGAGCCAAAGGGTCTCAGAGCCTAGGAATTGTCCACTTCTACCTGCCATCCAGGAGGGGAATGTGCACATGGGGCTGGTGTCCAGTGCGGATCTGTAACAGCACTGCTAATGAATCATATCTAATGTTATTCAGCCCTTTCCAGGTTCCAGGTACTGTGCTCAGCATTTTGCATGTGTTCAGTAATTTAATCCCCACAACAACCCATCTTATAGCTGAGGAAACTGAGGCACACACAGGTGAAACTACTTTCCCAAGTTACCAGCTAGTAAATGACAAAGACAGATTTCAAATCCAGTCTGGCTCCAAAAACCCTGCTCTTAATGACCACTGTGACCAAATATGAAATATAACTATACCCGAAACCAGCTTCCCAGGTGGTGACATGTGAGTCAGTTGCTACTAATCTGTGGCCATGTCAGTACAGTAGTCCCTCATTATCCTCGAGGAATAAATTCCAAGACCCCCAGTGGATGCCCAAAACCTCAGAGAGTACCAAACCCTATATATCCTATGTTTTGGTTCCTACACATACATACCTATGATAAAGTGTAATTCATAAATTAGGTACCCTAAAAGAATAGCCAAATGCTAACATCACTACTCTTGGACTTTGGAGCCATTATTAAGTAAATAAGTCCTGAACACAAGCCCTGCAATACCATGAGAGTTGATCTGGTAACCGAGAGGGCTACTAAGTGACTAACGGGCAGGAGACCCTGGCAACCATAATGGACATGACGCTGCCCTCTTCCCCAGAGGTTTCCTTTCCTGCCCACCGTGCTTGACGGAGTGCTGCTGCCAAAGACACCCGAAGAGATTCTGGCTGAAAAGAATTTCCACCCCGTTCCCTACATCATGGGAATCAACAAACAGGAGTGTGGCTGGATTCTGCCGATGGTGAGAAAGTGCAGGCCTCTTAGACTCGCCTCCCCTGCCCGTCACATCACCCCTCCCATCTCTGGTCACAGGACCCCTCTTTCTACGCACCCCCCTCTGGGACCTTCTCAGTGATGGCCCAGCTGTCACCTAGGTGGTGTGGCCCTGGGGACCCACATCCCCACACACTCTCTGCTTGTCCTCCCATCCAAGAATCCTGAAATGTCAGTGCCAGGAGGGCTGGTAGAGATAATCATTGGGCAGATGAGAAACCCAAGGCCTGGAAAGGGGAAGGGGCTTGGGAGTTAAGGAGAGTGAGGCCTAGGACCTGCAGCCTCTCCCCTGGGCTTGGTGCTTTCATAGTTTCTCCATAAATTCCACCCACCCACACCCCACACTCTCAGTCGTTTAACTGGAAAGATTCAAAGGAGCCTGCTTCCTCCTGAGTTAAAATTGACTTTTAAAAGTTAGGAAGAGCTTTCCCTTCTGCCAAAGATAAACAAAGCCAGACACTGGTTGAAGTGGTAACAAATTTGATTTAGATACACCCTTGCTGTAGGGAAAAGATCAATTGTGAACTGAACCCAAGGCCAGGGGCGCGGGGAGGATTATCCGTGTAACTGTGCCACCTGGATTTGTTAGCTGGCATTTATCTGGAGAAGAAACAAACTTCTTCTGTCTTTATGACAGGAGGCCGTGGTGTAAGTAGAAGCAAGGCTCCCACTGAAATTAGGCCTTTATCTTCCCACAGCGACTGGAAGAGAGAGCAAGAATTACCCCCTGAATGTTTGCTTTTCATAGAGATGGCTCTCAGGTCCTGAGGAAACAGTTTTGTGTGGTAGATTTACATCTCAAGGGGCAGAGAAAGGATTTATAATAACAAGGTTTTAAAGTAACTGTTCAAAGAATGGGTTCAGGGACCTACCTGCCTATCACCAGGTTTTAGCTAGAGCAAACGGTTAATTTTCCTGGCAGCACAGAGCTTTTTAAGGGGGCCTGGGGTCATCCTGGGGACATGGCCTTAAGCTGCTTGTAGCTGTGCTAGAGTTTGGTCAAGTCACTTAGTGCAGAGTTCTGCAGTTCTTCAGAATGATTTCAAAGATTATACCGAAAGACCAAAACCATAATGGCAGGATTTGGGGCTTTCTCAGTTATCTGACACAGGTGGGGTATTTGTGAGGTCTGTGTCATCTGCCCCAGAGCCCTCCACTTCAACACTTGGCTGGCTGAAACCTTCCCTCTCTGTCTTGATGACCACTGTGGAGACTCTAGCCTAAATATATATATATATATATATATATATATATATATATATGTACACATATATATGCACGCATATACACACACACACATATATATATACATATATATACATACATACACACACACACAAAGACTGGGACAGCTTCCCTTAACAATTACTTTATCTTCTTTGCATTCCTTGATTTCTAGATATAAAAGTCCATTTGATTCATTGATTTTGCCCAACTCATCAAAGACCCATGCCCATCAAGACATGACAAAGTGACCTTCAGCCTGCATTGGTTTGGTTTGTTGGTCACTTCGGTTTTTCTTGCCATTACCGGATGATTCACAATTGCTTAACCTTTGTTTTAACAGTTCATGGGCTACTCATTCTCTGAAGGCAAGCTGGACCAGAAGATGGCCACATCACTCATGTGGAAGTCCTACCCCATCCTTGTAAGAGTCTAGGAATCACAGGAACTGGCTGAGCCCTAAAGAGGGGAAGAGTCTTGTCCTCAGTTGCAGAGCAACTAATGGTAGAATGAAGACTGGGGCTGGAGGGTTCTACTCCCATTTTTATGCCTTTCCACCTCACCACCAGGAGTGGGCAGAAGTGGTTGCACAGAACTTGAGAGGTTCACCAGTAATGCAAGCCTTCCTCTCTGGCTGGAGAAGCCATGCTGTTCACTAGGGCTTGGTGGTCACTTTCACCCTTGATCTATTTCAGAACATCCATGAGGAACTGACTCCAGTGGCTACTGACAAGTATTTAGGAGGGACAGACGACCCTGCCAAAAAGAAAAACCTGTTCCTGGACTTGATTGCAGATGGGATGTTTGGTGTCCCATCTGTGAATGTGGCCCATCGCCACAGAGGTGAGTCACAGAAGACAGGAGAAGGACACTGACCGCACCAGCTTCACACTGTATTCTTTCCTAACGCTCAGCATAGAAAGATATGTGGAGGGACTTCCCTGGTGGCGCAGTGGTTAAGAATCCGCCTGCCAATGCAGGGGACATGGGTTCAAGCCCTGGTCCGGGAAGATCCCACATGCCGTGGAGCAACTAAGTCCATGTGCCACAACTACTGAGCCTGCGCTTTAGAGCCCGTGAGCCACAACTACTGAGCCCACATGCCACGACTACTGAGGCCCACGTGCCTAGAGCCCGTGCTCCGCAACAGGAGAGACCACTGCAATGAGAGGCCTGCGCACCACAACGCTCCTGCTCGCCGCAGCTAGAGAAAGCCCACGCACAGCAGCGAAGACCCAACGCAGCCAAAAAATAATAAATAAATAAATAAATAAATTTATTTTAAAAAAAAAAAGGTATGTGGAAACTCCAAGGTCCATTCTATATGGCTTGGGGACAGTGGGGGGCACTGTCCTATTTTGGTTTCCACCAGGAGAGACTCCAAGGAAAGGATCCAAATACAAATATTTTATTTGGGGGATGATCCCAGAAAACACCAGTAGAGGAGTGGAGAAGTGACATGAATGGAGAGGAAGCCAGTCCACCCTGCACTGTCAAGAAAGCATCCACTGTGGACACATGGACCTGGTGAGCTCTGGGAAACCAGCAGAACACATGTCTCAGGGTTATCCCAAGAGAGTGGCAAGAGAGCTGGGGTATTTATCCTCCAACTTTGTCAAGACATTGGTTGAAGGCTGTTCCCAAGGGCAGTTAATTCCCTGGTGCTTTGACCTGCTGCACACATGGGCAGAGTGATCTCTGGCTGCCAAAGACCTCAGGCAAAGAGCTGTGGATGCAGGAGGTGGAACTCAGGCTGACATGCCCGGAAGCGGAGGATATGGGGAGGCAGCGACAGCATCTGCCACAGGGCTCCTCACCTGAATTGCGGTGGTCTGTGGGGCTAGAGGGGAAATCTTGGAAGATAGGTCTTGGAAGGTTTCCAAGGTCAGAGCTAGTTGCAAACTAGTTTGTTAACCAGTGCAGCTGGGGGTAGAGTGAGGCCAAGAGTAAGACCAGGAGTGTTGTCTGGAACCAAGAAAGCTGAAAGGAGTGAGCAGGAGGAGGTGTAGGGCAGGTGGTCTGGAGAATGTTGATGTCTGCAGCTGGCCTTGTTCCATTCCAGTGTGTGCTGGGTCTATCACAGGACCTTTCAACATATCCCAAGACTGGGTCGGGGGGGATGTGAGGTCAGGGATGGATGAGCTCACCCGAACAGGAGGTGTCCCTTTGGGGCACCTTGTTGAGGTCCTCACTGGACCCTTCCTTTTCTAGGAGCTATCCTTCACCTAGTCTGCAAGGCAGGAAATGGTTCTCTGATCCAGACCACTCTCTCTAACTGTGCTAGAAGGGCTTTAGAATTGGGGACTTTAAAAGCATAATAAAAAGTAGCTACAGCTCACCTACCATGCCCCCAAAATTCAGGACAGTCATGTACAGGTGCTGGTTACCACTCCCTCCTCCAGAGGGTCCTGATGAAACTCTTCAGCCAGGGGCTGCCTGGGGTCAAATCTGTTCTTTCACAAACTTGGCCTTGTCTCTAAATACATGTGGTTTCCTCTTCCTCACTGTCTGTTGACCCAGCCATCCTGGACTTGTATTTTATCTGAATCTCATGACTGCATTCAGGATCTTTTTTGCCTGGACTTCCCAGATTTTATCAACATTATTCTTTCCTTTTTAAATTTTTGTACTTGTCTTACTCTTTTTTTTATAGAAAAGAACTTTTCTGAATATAAAATTAACATCTTACAGTTGTAGAACATTTTGAAAATATGGAAACACATAAAGAAGAAACTAGATATCACTCATAATTCCTCCACCTAGAAGAATCTGCTATAAATTTTTGACATATTTTCTTCTATTAATCTTTCCATATCTTACATATAATTTAAATATTAATTTTATCTTATGGGTTTTTTTTGTTTTTTTTATAAATTTATTTATTTATTTATTTTTGGCTGTGTGGGGTCTTCGTTGCTGCGCGTGGGCTTTGTCTAGTTGTGGCAAGCGGAGGCTGCTCTTTGTTGCAGTGTGCGGGCTTCTCATTGCAGTGGCTTCTCTTGTTGAGGAGCACGGGCTCTAGGTGCACAGGCTTCAGCAGTTGTGGCTCACGGGCTCTAGAGCGCGGGCTTTAGAGCGCAGGCTCAGTAGTTGTGGCGCCTGGGCCTAGTTACTCTGCAGCATGTGGGATCTCCCCGGACCAGGGCTCGAACCCATGTTCCCTGCATTAGCAGGCAGATTCTTAACCACTGCGCCACCAGGGAAACCCTTATCTTCTGTTTTTGTTCACAGAATCCTATATTGTAAGCATTTCCTCAATGTCAACAAAAACTCATAAAAAACATCCATTATTTCACGGAATAATGCATTAAAATTTACTTTAGTCTTCCTGTCCTAGTGGATATTTAGGCAGGGTGCCCATACTTTGATGCTACAAAAACATTATGCTCAGCCTCATGTGCATAAATCTTTAACCAAATCTCTGATGATTTTCTTAGGATTGGTTATTAGAGATTTAATTACTAGGCTGGGCTGTAGGAGCATTTTAAATTTCTTGATACATATTGTGAAATTGCTTTTCAGTGTATAAGAGTGTGGATTTCTTTTTTATTAATTTATTTATTTTATCTTTATTGGAGTATAATTGCTTTACAATGTTGTGTTAGTTTCTGCTGTATAACAAAGTGAATCAGCTATATGTATACATATATCCCCATATCCCCTCCCTCTTGAACCTCCCTCCCACCCTCCCTACCCCACCCCTCTAGGTCGTCACAAAGCATCGAGCTGATCTCCCTGTGCTATGCAGCAGCTTCCCACTAGCCATCCATTTTACATTTGGTTGTGTATATATGTCAATGCTACTCTCTCACTTCGTCCCAGCTTCCCCTTCCCACGCCCCCGCCGTGTCCTCAAGTCCGTTCTCTACGTCTGCGTCTTTATTTCTGCCCTGCCACTAGGTTCATCAGTACCGTTTTTTCTTAGATTCCATATATGTGCATTAGCATACGGTATTTGTTTTTCTCTTTCTGACTTACTTCACTCTGTATGACAGACTCTAGGTCTGTCCACCTCATTACAAATAACTCAATTTCATTCCTTTTTATGGCTGAGTAATATTCCATTGTGTATATGTGCCACATCTTCTTTATCCATTCATCTGTTGATGGACATTTAGATTGCTTCCATGTCCTGGCTATTGTAAATAGTGCTGCAATGAGCACTGTGGTACATGACTCTTTTTGAATTATGGTTTTCTCAGGGTATGTGCCCAGTAGTGGAATAGCTGGGTGATATGGTAGTTCTATTTTTAGTCTTTTTTAAAATTTATTTTTATACAGCAGGTTCTTATTAGTCATCAATTTTATACACATCAGTGTATACATGTCAATCCCAATCTCCCAATTCAGCACACCACCACCACCACTGCCGCCCCACAGCTTTCCCCCCTTGGTGTCCATACGTTTGTTCTCTACATCTGTGTCTCAATTTCTGCCCTGCAAACCGGTTCATCTGTACCATTTTTCTAGGTTCCACATATATGCATTAATATCCGATATTTGTTTTTCTCTTTCTGACTTACTTCACTCTGTATGACAGTCTCTAGATGCATCCACATCTCAACAAATGACCCAATTTTGTTCCTTTTTATGGCTGAGTAATATTCCATTGTATATATGTACCACATCTTCTTTATCTATTTATCTGTCGATGGGCATTTAGGTTGCTTCCATGAACTGGCTATTGTAAATAGTGCTGCAATGAACATTGGGGTGCATGTGTCTTTTTGAATTGTGGTTTTCTCTGGGTATCTGCCCAGTAGTGGGATTGCTGGATCATATGGTAATTCTATCTTTGGTTTTTTAAGGAACCTCCATACTATTCTCCATAGTGGCTGTATCAGTTTACATTCCCACCAACAGTGCAGGGGGGTTCCCTTTTCTAAGAGTGTGGATTTCTTAATTCTCTCAGTTGAGATACTCAGATTAAAAAATAAAAATAGGGACTTCCCCCGTGGCACAGTGGTTAAGAATCTGCCTGGTAATGCAGGGGACACGGGTTCGAGCCCTGGTCTGGGAAGATCCCACCTGCTGCGGAGCAACTAAGCCCATGCCCCACAACTACTGAGCTGGTGCTCTAGAACCTGCAAGCCACAACTCCTGAGCCCACATGCCACAACTACTGAGGCCCTTGCAACTAGAGCCCATGCTCCGCAACAGGAGAAGCCACCGCAATGAGAAGCCCGTGCACCGCAACGAACAGTAGCCCCCACTCGCCACAACTAAAGAAAGCCCACACATAGCAACAAAGACACAATGCAACCAAAAATAAATTAGTTAATTAATTAATTAAAAAAATAAAAAATAAAAATAATGCTGCTAATTTCATAAGCCCCTCCTAACCAAAAAAAAAAAAGAACATCACACTTTTAATTTGCGTATTTTTGATTGGTAGCTTTCCTTCCCTCTGCTTTTCTTATTGTTCCTAAATGTTATTATTCAATTCTGTGCCTACTTTCTTGTGAAGACTTGTGTTGTAGTTGTAGGAATTTAATAAATCTCAGAGGTTTAAGGCAGAAAGTTCTTTTAAAATAAAAGAAACAAGGAGAATATATTTTGGGCAGCATGCTGCCATAATTAAGTTCTCTCATTCACAAAAGGTCTTTCCTCTCTGGTTGGGTTGTGAGTTCCATTCTAAAACTTCTGAGTGGCAGAGCCAAGAATAAAACCCCTCCGTACAGCAATTTCTGCCTGACCTTGAAGCAACTGTTTAATAAGTGGATTATGGGACCACAAAAGGATTGCTTCTTCCAAAAAACACCTCTTGCTAAACCAAAGTGCAATGATGGGGGGTGAGGGAGGCAATTAAATAGATTATTCTACATCCTCCTGTGGGGATGGCATATATTGTTAAGCTACTTTGTGGGCAAATATTTAATGATATGAAGCAATTATTATAGTCATATGAAATAACATATACAGTAGTATCCTAATTTTATATACATAAGTCGGATAAGTGCTAAAATATTAACAGAGGTTTCTCTGGGCGGTGGGATTAGATGTGATTTTTTGTTCTTATTCCTTTTTTCTGCATTTTCCAAATGTGATTCTGTCCCCAGGAAGGGAAAAAGTGTGATATTTCCCCGCCAGTCTGACTTGGGGCCTGACCCTTCCCCGGTAGAGTCACTCGCTCTGGGCCTAATGATCAATGCAAAGCACAGAGCTCCCCAGGCGGGTGGCCCATGAGTTAGCCCTGAAGGAGGAAGATGGGCAACTCTGATGAAGCATCAGCAGGAAAACTGACATCTTCTTGGGGCTTAGAGAGGGGATGGTGAGAGTAGGGGCAGGGGAGAGGAGGAGGGAGGAACTTTACCCTTCCTCGGCCCCTTCTTCCTTCTGCCACCACCTTAACACTCCCTGGGCCAAGCAGGAAGCAAGACCTGTGAGATGACAGAGAAAAAGGAAATGCTGAATTGTGGTTTCCTGAGACACAGGGAATAGACTCTTCCCTTTCTGCATAGGCTTGTATTTAAATATCTGCCCTTTCAGACCAGCAACTTGGATTTACTTCACTCTTTTTGGAATACGTGTGAAAAACACCAGAAACGCTCAAAAATGGGCATAATAGAAGACACCTGTCAGGCTGCAGGTATTCTCCAAGGGAATGAAGACTAACCTGTTAGCAATGAAATACAGTAGTGTAAAGTGTGTGCATATAGACGTCCTTGTGCATGAATGCATCAGAAGGGGCTTATGTGAGTTGACCTAGTGCCCCTATAGTTATTTTGAATGGCTCTACCCAAGGTTTCAACATTCATTCATTCAATCTTCACTTATTCATTCAATAAATACCCGGCTCAAATCCTATTCCACCTCCCCCAACTATGCACCCTTAATCAAGTCACGAAATTTTTCCAAAAATCTTTTTCTCTATTATGCTGATAACCAGGGGCTTCCTGCAGGAACACACAGGGTCTGGCACACAGTTGGTTCTCACAATAGGTAGCTGCTGTTAATATTGTTGTTGTTCACTCAGGACAAGATGTGCCCCCAATTTCCTGATTGCTCACAGCGCCCCTCCCACCCACCTCTGGAGCCCTTGATACCATCCAGGTGTGCGTCTGCTGAAGTGAACTGTGCATAATCCATGTCTTCCAGATGCCGGAGGGAGGCCCCACTTACATGTATGAGTTCCAGTATCGCCCAAGCTTCTCATCAGCCATGAAACCCAAGATGGTGATAGGGGACCACAGGGATGAGCTCTTCTCAGTCTTCGGGGCTCCATTTTTGAAAGGTGATGGCCCTTTGGTGGCTACAGACTTGGAGTTAGGGGATCTGTGCTCAGGTCTTGGTTTGGTGGCCTTGGGCAAGTTCCTCCTTCTCTCCAGGTCTTAGTTTCCTGAATTCACCATAACAGGGTTGAAGGACAAAGAGTCTCAATCTTTCTCTTGCTCTAATGTGCATGATGGATAATGTGTATTCTTGTGCCCTCATCCATGGTCACTCTAAGAATCCAGACCTGGGCATCAGTAAGACAGGAGGTGGGTCACCTGCAGGGCCCTGCTCAGGGCTAGAATGCCACCACTCACTTCGCACTCACAAGAGCATATCAGAATGTACGTGAGAGTAAGGTTAGAATTGCTCTTAACCTTGAATCAGGACTAATATGTGTCTGTCTCTCCAACCATCTATCTATCTATCTAAAACTCATATCTTTTAATATTTTAATACATTTAAGAGTATAATATTTTAAAGAAAAACTTTTCACAGATGTCTTCAATGTCTTAACCCTCAGCAGTCACCGACAACTTGTGTGTGACACAACCCAGGGCTGTTCATGGCAGTGCCTCTGGGCATTTCCTGGTTGGGTGACTCTTTGGAGACCTTGCAGTTTGGTTATTTTTCAGATTCTATGAAAATGTGTGTGGGTGAAGGAGATTGAGAAGAGACCCAAAGGAGAGCATCCTGGGAGGTGGGGTTACTGTAGCAGAAACCCTGGGGTGTGGCCCTGCGACCCTGAGGCTGCAGGGGCAGGAGGGTGGGCACAGAAGACCAAGGCAGCCAGTTCATGGATTGACTACAGCCCTTCACTGAGCCCGACCTAGGTCAGTAACTGTCAAGCTTAAAGTGCACTTGAATTACCCAAGATCTTCTTAAAATGCAGGTTTGACTCAGTAGGTCTGGAATAAGGGCTCCGTTTCTGAATTTCTAACAAGTTCTCAAGGGCTGCTGCTGCCCCTGAACCACACTTTGAGTAGCAATGGCTTTGTCTCCTCCCCACAGATGGTGCCTCAGAAGAGGAGACCGATCTCAGCAAGATGGTGATGAAATTTTGGGCCAACTTTGCTCGGAACGGGTGAGCTGGTGGCAAAGACGGAGCAGGGTTGGGAAGGGTCAGGGCGTGTCTGCTGGGTGGGAGGAGCTTCCAATGTGTGAAGGTCAAACTCCCCGCCCTGTGACCTCTGACGCAAGAGCTCCCTCAGTGGACAGGCTGCCCAGGAGATGGTCAGCCTCCTGTCGCTGGAGGCATATGAGCCTTTGGCAGAGGTGAAGCCAGGGGGTCCCTGACAATCTCTGAGGGTTGTTGGGACCACACAGTAGCTCTGGGGAATTTCTATGTGATTCTGTTCCCAGGAATCCCAACGGGGACGGGCTTCCCCATTGGCCAGTATATGACCAGAAAGAAGGGTACCTTCAGATTGGCATCACCACCCAGGCAGCCGAGAAGCTGAAAGACAAGGAAGTGGCTTTCTGGAACGAGCTCCTGCCCAAGGAGGCGACAAAGCAGCCACCCCAGTTAAAACATGCTGAGCTGTGAACGGGAGGCTCAGCTGGCCTTGGGGGCTTGTGGGACCCCAGACAGGGGTATTCTGTAGAAGGTGTTTGTGGGCCAAAGAGGCATCTTATTGTGGAGGCTGGGAAATTATCTGATGGGAGTAGCAGAGGTCAGGGAGGGGGAATTTCTGTTTCTGTGGCCTCAATTTTGGAAATGTTCTTTTGGAGACCAAGTCAGTGTCTTTGTCTTGGGCTGGAATTAAGTCATCCTCATTAGCGAGAGAAGGATGAGAGAGGGCACCACTGGCAGAAAGGTGTCTTGGGCAGCTCTGGCTTGGCCTCTGGACAGGAAGAGTCCAGTAGGCTGGGCCCTGGGAGGGGCTGAGGGGAACACTGCATCTGCTCTATGTCTCTGGCCGTCAACAGCTGCAGTAAGTGGATGTGAGGGAACCAGAGTGCAGTGTCCCTCTCCTCCATGTGCAGCCGCCTGTAGACATGGAGGGGGCACAGACCGAGGATGTACCTGGAGTGGGAAAGAGGGGGACTTGCCATGGTGACACTGTGGCACTGTTGTGTGGCCCTTACTGACCCTCCCACAGGTCTACAATTCTTTCTTCAACTTACACAGTATCCTCCCAGGCCCCTCCCTGAGGCCATCTCTTCCAACAATTCCTCTGAACCCTTTCTGCAGCCTGGACCACATCAGGTCCAAGCAGTGACCACCTTGAAGTGAGTCCCTGAAGTGTCACCTGAAAACTGACTCTTTCAGAATCCCTGGGGTGACATCTGGCTCCTGGGATATAGAAAGCTCGAAGGAATGCCACTCCCACCTTAATACAAAGAAAAAAAAGGATTATCCTCAAAATCATGACTTTCTCTGACTCATTCAAAGAGGTTGCAAGGCAAACAATTACCCTGACATCTCGGGGAAGACGGGCACTTTGGAGGAGAGATGGGAAGTGAACACTGGCTTACCGTCTGGCGACAAGTGGAAGATGGAGTCACCATATGTGTGAGTACAATTACTCTAAAAATTCGAATCAAAGGCTAAAGGCCAAATACAGGTGAGTATGAGAGTATGAAATCGTCAGGAGCCACGGACCCACAGGAGAGTACAGGGCCTCATTACAGGCCCTTCTCCAGGGACCTCTATCAGGGACCCGTGAGAAACATTGGGAACAGGTAGTAAGACCAGAGGGTGCAGGCTCGAAGCCCTGCCCAGACACTTCTCCCCCTAAGAAACAAAATCCCTTAACCACTGGGAAAAGGCAGCAAACCCATTCTCCTTTGGGCCCTGGGGAAGACCTATTGAAGCTGAGGGAAAGGAAAATTTAAAAACCCTCTACTACTGGGAAAGGGACAGGAAACTATCCTGGGTCCCAATCATTAAAGGTCTTTTACTGCAGGGGAGGGGAGAATCACTGAGAAAACCCCGTGTCCATGACCAAGGGACAGGGGGCCTGCCTACGACTGCGGCTGGACCAGGACACAAGAACCCGCCCCTGGATTCCACCACCAAGTTATCAAGCAGCAAGTACTGAGCAGCAGAAATCCACCACTGGGGGAGGAAGAACGTGTGGAGAGAGACTCCCTGAGGGGCAGGTGCACAGGGCAGGCCCAAAACTGAGGGCAAAACAGCAACACTGAGTGAAACCTTTCAGCAAGCCCTCCCCCTCAGCACGATGTAGTACAAAAAGAATTTGAAGCCGGTGGTGCACTTAAGAGAGCCATAGCAACAATAAAACCCAAGCTCTGCTCAACTCCTGACTAAATTGCCTCAAGTCCCCCAACACACAGTCACACGCACACACAAACACACACATACACACACACGCCCCAGTCTAGTAGAAGAGGCATGTCCATCCCCAGTCATAAACACTATTTACTTCAGTTTCTTCCCCCCTACACAGGGTGTCAAGCATTTCATCTAAAATTATAAACACACACAAAAAAAGGAGAGAGGAAAAAACACACTAAAAGGGCAAAGCAGTCAGTAGTACCAGATTCAGAGATAACCCAGGCGTTAGAACTACAAAAGTAGGAATCTAAATAACTCTATGAAAAACTTACAAGAACAGATGGGTAATTTCTGGAGAGAGACAGAAGCTCTAAGAAAGAAGCAAATGGAAATATTAGAAATTAAAAAGAATAGTAAGATATGAAGAATACCTCCAACGGGAACAGATTTGTGGTTGCCAAGGGGGAGGGGCAGCGGGGGAGGGATGGATTGGGAGTTTGGGATTAACAGATGCAAACTATTATATATAGGATGGATAAACAACAAGGTCTTACTGTATAGCACAGGGAACTATATTCAATATCCTGTGACAAACCATAATGGAAAGGAATATGAAAAAGTATATATATGTATAACTGAGTCATTTTGCTGTACAGCAGAAATTAACACAACATTGTAAATCAACTATAATAAAATTTTTAAAAATAAATAAATAAAAATAAAAATAGGACTGTCCAAAAAAAAAAAAGAATAACTCCAATGGGTTCCACAGTAGATTTGAGGCAGTTGAGGGGAGAATGAGTGAACTTTAAGAGAGGGCCATATAAATTACCCAAGTTAAATAAGAAGAAAAAGTAATGGAGAAAAAAAAACAACAGTACAGAGGATCCAAGAGATGTGTGGCAATATCTCATGTCCAATATATGTGTACCTGGAATCCCAGAAGGAGAAGAGAGAAAAAAATGGATAGAAAAGATATTTGAAAAGAAGATAGCTGAGAATTTTCCAAAATAATGAAAGACAAAGATCCAAGAAGATCAGACAGTCAGGCAGCGATGGGATCTATTTTCCGGTGTCCTCACACAATTCAGTGCTGCAGCATCACTGAGTGATTCCTCCCTGGACAGGGGGCCAGGCTACAGAAAAGTAGAGACCCAGGGAGCCCAGTCTCACTTCATCAGAAGCAGGACTTTATTGTGTAATCCAAGGTGTCTCAAGCTCGGTACTGACATTTCGGGTCAGATAACTCTTCGTTGTGGGAGCCGTCCTGTGCATTGCAGGGTATTTAGCAGCGTCCCTGGCCGCCACCTACCCTATGCCAGTAGCACTCCCCTAGTGTGACAACCAAAAATATTTTCAGATATTGCCAAACGTCTCCTGGGGCGCAAAATAATCCCCAGTTGAGAACTGGTTCATTTATCTAGTAAGTCCCCGGGGGAAGGGGTTGGGGGGCAGGGGATCATAGGTACGTTGAAAGCTGGATACGTTTTTTAAAAATCAGCAACATAATTTAGCTATGGTTACCCAGAATTCTAAGTACTCCCCCTCCCAATGCCATAGATCTCAGCTCTTTGGTTCCTATCTGCAAGTCTGAGGACTTTACAGTTTAAAAAGGGATTGACTTTTACTGGATGTCTGCTGCCACCTGGTGGTAATTTAGTTCATTGCACTCTGTGGGAAATCCCAATTTAGTCTTACTGGTCAACCAACCAGTGCATCAAAAAGTTAAGGCAATCAGACTTGCTTTGCTCAGATCCTAGAAAGTAGTTCTAAGTTCACAGATGACAGACAGGCCCTTGGGAAAACAATTCGGGGTTAGCATGAACTGCTATAAGCAGTGACCCCCCCCCCCCTTTTTTCTAAAGCTTTAGTTTGAATTTTTAGGACATTGACTTTGTCCCCAATTTGCCTACTACTAAAAGTCCTATTTGGAATGCATTTATAAGTTATAGTCAGGCACAGTTGAATTCATTTTGTGAAGATGTTTTTGAGAATTTCATAGTACAATTGGAGATAATTAGACATATTTAGGATGCCATAAAATGGGAACATTTTGTATTAAAGCAGTATTTTCCAAATTTGTCTGACAGAAGAAACAAAGCGATACACTAGGCCCAAAGCAGGGCCCTCCAGCGACTGTTAGCAGCAAGGAGGGCTGTGGACCTCAGTGTCAGGAAGCGTCGGGGCTGTTGCTATGGTGACTTTGAATGCTGGCTGACCTTGAAGATGGTGAATAATCCCAAAACTCAGTTTCCAGGTTTGTGCCACCTCCCTGTCCCTCTGGGCCCAGATAAAATGGTTATTCAGAGCTCAGTCTTGGACAGTTCCACAAGTTCCAAGTTCCACAACTGTTATTAATATGAATAATACTTAATAGCAATAACAACAATGTTTCAAGAGGCTTCAAGAGAATTCAAGTGAGTGCAGCTAGAACTTTGGTCTGTTCCTAACACAGCGGCCAGACTCATCCTGGTAGAACATGTCATCTTCTGTTCCAAACCCTCCAATGGCTCACCACTTCTCTTGGAGTAGAAACCAAAGTACTTATGTTGACTTACAAGGCCCTACATGACTCCCTCCCACCAGTTCCATTTGCCTAGTCCTGTACCTCAGGACTGTCAAAAATTCTGTTCTGCCTCAGGGCCTTTGCACCTCTGGTCCCCTGTGCCTGGGATGCTTTGTCCGTGGCTCCCTCCCTCATCTCCTTCAAGTCTCATCCTCTCCCCCTCAGAAACCTACCCCATCCCCCTTCCCAGCTTTATTTTTTTCCTGAGCACCTGTCTTTTTCTAATTTTCCCTAACAGAATGCACATTCCATGGGGCCAGGGACTTTACTAACGGAAAAATCCTTGCTTTCTGCAGATGTTAATTGGCAGGGTGTGTACATTAAAAAGTCAGACAAGCAAACTTGTGAATTAAAGTTCTATCTCTTTGGAAACAGGGACGTTATTTGAAGGAAACCATTCATAAGCCATTATATATTTATCATGAAAGATGTCTTATAATTATAGTTTAAAATGCATAATTTTTTTACTTAGCCCATGAAGTAATATAATAATCCCCATCTTGGCTTTATAGGTTCAGATGAGATCTGACCTATATTCCCTCATTTCTTCTGCTTGTTACCTTAAGGGTTTATTCGGTCAAGGAAGAACCAAGAACAGTGAAGGGCAGCTGTGAAGTAAATTGCTGTAGACTTTAGAATAACCACATTGGAGAAATTAACTGTGAGTGCTGCGGGGACTCTAACAAAACCATGAATTTAATCACTGATGGGTCTGGGGTCTGAGGATCTGGGGTCAGTATCAGATATGGCATCTGAAGGCTGGGGTCAATCCTTGTCTTTGCCATTTACTGGGCATGTCACTGTGGGCCAATCCCAGTGCCCAGAACAGTGTCTGGCACATAGTAGGTGCTCAGTGGACTTGGCAATGCACCCTTGGAGGCACGTGGGGGTGGGAGGGGTAGTCAGAAGACCCTTGGAACTCACAGGGAGTTCCAGGTGGGGAGGGAAAGGTGGACATGAAGGATCCTCTCTTCTTCTATTTTGAAGGACTCTGAACAATGTAAATTCCATCAACACTAATTGATGCCCATGGACCAGGGCTTGGAGTGAAGCCTGCAGGGAGGTCAGAGGCCAGCACGGAGGGCCCACCCTGGAGAAGTTCATGGCCAAGCCCACATATCCATCCAAAACGGGGCAATGTAGTCTGCACCATTGTGGGGCTCAGAGAGCAGTGAGTGGGGAGTAAGCTGTTCTGGGGGAAGGGGCTGGAGACCAGGACATCCTGGTGGGTCTGGGAGAATGAACTGGAGACAACCAGGGGAGAAGTTGGGGGCATCATCTTGGGGCAATAATGATACATTTGTTTCTTTTTGCTCCCTTCCTTCCTCCCCCGCCTTGATTGCTGAAGTCATATATTTTCTCTTGGTAGAAAATTTATAAATTATAGAAAAGAACTAAGAAAATCTCACCACCCAGAGATGGTCCTTGGTACCATTTTAGTATATATCCATGTAGACTATTTGGGGCATTATTAATTTTTAATTATGCATAATACACGAATATACTCTTCTTGTAAAAAGAATTAGAACATTACAGATAGGTCTCAAGTCCCCTTAGACAGCCAGCCCCACTCCTGGAGCTGGCTCCAGCCCTTGCCTCCCAGATGACGACTCATCAGGGTAATAAATATCATTCCAGACAGTTCTCTATGTATGTGGAGATGCAGAGACCTGGTTTTCTTTAAGTTAGTATATATTTTATATCACAAATTCAGCTTTGTGGTTGCATTTTTCTGCTTCACATTTGAGTACTTATTCTAATATCTGCTTACACATGTACTTCTAGAAAACACATTATTTTTGGGTTTTTTTAATTTGTTTGAACTGTATTTCTCATACTGTTGTGATTTATTGACTTAGGGCAGGGGGGTTGAGAGCACGGTCTCTGGAACCTGATTACATAGGTCTGAATCTTGTCTCTACTGCTTCTTAGCTGTGTGACCTTGGGCAGGTTACTTAAACTCTCAGTGCTTTGATTGTCTCCTTTGTAAAAGGAAGATTTTAGAAGTTAGTATCTCCCTTCCTAAAAGAGTTGTCATGAGGACAAAATGAGATAATACATGTCACCTATTAAAAACAGTGCCTGCCATGTGAAGGGCTGCAACTAATGTTAGGTCTGATAAATTTGTTGATATTTATAGGACCATCTCATCATCAAGTGATGAAATAGCATAATGACTTAGAGCATGGGCTCTGCAGCCAGGATGACTGCTCCCTGGGTTCAAACCCCAGGATCACCATTGGCCCAATGAACTTTGGGCAAGTTTCTTAATTTTTCTATTCTTTATCTATAAAATGGCTTGACGATAATACCTTCTTTATAGGGTGAGAATTACGTTAATGTGCCTAAGTATTTAGAAGGGTACCTGCACTTAAGTGGTCTGATAATTTTCTTTTTGTCTGCTGCCAAATATTTCAAAGAATGATTATAGTACCTTTTTTTATTAATTAATTTTTATTGGAGTATAGTTCCTTTACAATGTTGTGTTAGCTTCTACTGCACAGCAAAATGAATCAGCCTTACATATACATATATTCCGTCCATTTAGGACACTACAGTGCATTAAGTAGAGTTCCCTGTGCTATACGGTATGTTCCCATCAGTTGTCTACTTTATACGTAGTATCAATAGTGTATGTATGTCCGTCCCAATCTCCCAATTCCTCCCACCCCACCCCTTTCCCCCTTGGTGTCCATACATTTGTTCTCTACATCTGTGTCTCTATTTCTGCTTGGCAGTTAAGGTCATCTATACCATTTTTCTAGATCCCACATATATGTGATAATATACAATATTTGTTTTTCTCTTTCTGACTTACTTCACTCTGTATGACAGTCTCTAGGTCCATCCACGTCTCTACAAATGACCTAATTTCATTCCTTTTTATGGTTGAGTAATATTCCATTGTATATATGTACCACATCTTCTTTATCCATTCCTCTGTTGATGGATATTTAGGTTGCTTCCATGAGCTGGCTATTGTAGATAGTGCTGCTGTGAACATTGGGGTGCATGTATCTTTTTGAATTATGGTTTTTCTCTGGGTATATGCCCAGTAGTGGGATTGATGTGTCATATGGTAGTTTTATTTTTAGTTTTTTAAGGAACCTCCATACTGTTTTCCATAGTGGCTGTACCAATTTACATTCCCACCAACAGTGTAGGAGGGTTCCCTTTTCTCTGCACCCTCTCCAGCATTTGTTGCTTGCAGATTTTCTGATGATGCCCATTCTAACTGGTGTGAGGTGATACCTCATTGTAGTTCTGATTTGCATTTCTCTAATAATTAGTGATGTTGAGCATCTTTTCATGTTGGTTGGCCACCTGTATGTCTTCTTTGGAGAAATGTCTATTTAGGTCTTCTGCCCATTTTTTGATTGGGTTGTTTGCTTTTATGGTGTTGAACTGCATGAGCTGCTTGTATATTTTGGACATTAATCCTTTGTCAGTTGCTTCGTTTGCAAATATAGTACCATTTTAAAAGCCATTTTTCTATTAATAGACACTTAGGCTGTTTACCCATTTCCTTTCTCATGTGTGTTTCTCTACCCAGAAGTGGAATTGCTGGGTCATTGGGTATGTACATTTCAATTTCTTTTTTAAATATTATTCTCTTAATTATCAATTTCTTAATATTTAAAAATGTATGTATAGATTTATTGTTTTAAATAGTTGGATTAGCAGTTGTAGCCAGTTTTTTTTTCCACTTAACTACATGGTGAATAATTTGCAAGTACAACAGCATTTTCTTTATCCACCTTTTTATAAGCGTTTTATTATGGAAAATTTCAAACATATATAAAAGTAGAGAGTATAGTAAAATGAAATGTACCCATCCCCCAGCTTCAACAAATGTCAACATTTTGCCAGACTCTGTATGACACTGCTAACGATGGCGTAATATGCATTGTAAGTGTGTGCTGTAATTTATCAAGCCTAGTCTCTATTGTTGGACAATTAAGACTTTATTTTTTCACCATGATAATGGGATTTTAGTATCTTGAATTTAGTGATGGGAGTAGAGGGGTTTCTTGCCATCCTGTTTTAGGCATTGCCCTGCTCCTTGCTCAGTCCAGCACTGACCCTCTTCTGCCCACAGGCTTCTCTGATTAAGAGCTGGAGACAAGAATTCTGTGCACGTGACTTTTTGAAGGCAAGAGGGAAGCAGAACAGGGAAGGAGGGGGCCCAGCACTGATGTGTTGTCAGGGGCTCTCTGTCCTTGACCTCTCCCCCTGGGGTGCTCTGGGGCAAAGCTCATACCACTGAATTGTCCTGCTATGAGCAAGGAGATGGACTTTTTTCCCTCACATCTGCCCAGGGGTGGGGTGCAACGTGCCAGGCATCTTAAGGGGAGGCAGAGGCCCCAGGGTCAGGTGGAGGACGGTGACAGCCTGTAGGGGGGTCTGGAACACCCACACACCCACATCCTGCATCGTGAGACCCCGGCTCACACCTACTGATGAGCAAGGTTTCATAAGAAGCATGTGTGAGGTTAAAGCAAATCTAACCCCCAATACATCAGAAGGTGATTGTATTTGGAGATAGTCTTCAAAGAGATAATTCAGTTAACATGAAGTCATGAAGGTGGGCCCTCATCCAATATGACTGATGTCCTTATAAAACAAGATTAGGACACAGACACGCACAGAGGAGAAGACAGCCATCTACAAACGAAGGAGAAAGGAGTCAGAAAAAAATCAACCCTGCTGACACCTTGATTTTGGACTTGTGGCCTCCAGAACCGTGAGAAAATAAATGTCTGTTGTTTACGCCAAAAAGAAAAAAATCTCCAGAGCTCTTGGATTAAACTGGAAGACTTGGGGTTGGAGAGGCAGGGGGCAGGAAATGTATGTGGAAATGCAGAGACCTGGTTTTCTTTAAGTTAGTATATAATCTAAACTGCTGCTAAACTCTCCTCTTTTCATATCTGGCTGCAAAGCCCACAGATGCCCAAGCTCAGGCTGCAGCTAGATATGGAACGAGATGAAAGACTGGGCCACGCGATGGCGCAAATGGAATTTAAGAAAGGAACAAAAAAAAGTATCAGCCAATAAATGGAGCAGGAGGCAGCGGGGGACATGGGGGGACAAAGTGGGAGGCAGATAATCCTAAAATTTGGCAGACGTGCGGGCCTTTGGAAAAGCTGGCAAGGGGCAAAGGAGCTACTGAGGAGGGGGTGGTTAGATTCTGGGATGGAGCTACTGACTGTCAGGAAGGAAGGGTGCACGCAGACAGGAGAGCAGTGTGGGACTCTCCTGGCTGCCTCAGAAAGTTCAGGTTCAGTATGCAGGGGAGGGTGGGCTTTTAGGGAGTTAAATATCCTCATCCTTAGAAGACCGAGGCCTGACCTTCTGAAGGTCACTGGCCCGCCGTCCATCCTGCTCCAGGAGACCCAGGAGGCAGGGGAGAGCAGATGCTGCAGTCCTCACCCCGGGGCTGCATCACACCCACACACATTTCACTTGACTGGAATGTGAATGAGAAGGATCAAAATCTTTAAAACTCTGGGTCTCCAGGGACCAGTGTTCTTGCATGGCCCCGATGGGACCATCTCAGTAATGGCTGCCCCCTTTAAAGTGGTCGTGCCACCATCCCCACCACTCCCTAATGTGTCAACCTACCCATTTCACTCATTTGCAAGACTTGCCTGGCCCTGCAGCGGCTTGTGGCTTCCCACTCACCAAGGCTTTGAGGAGTCCAACCTCAGTTATCTTTTTCTTTTCCTCAGTCATTTTTTGAGGTTCCATATTTCTACCTCTGACTACAGCAATTTATCTGATGCCCAGGAAAACAATGATACAGAGGTGGGGTGGGGGGGTCAGTGGAAGGGGGAGACCAGCACGGAGGGTCAGGATGTGAGCCCTCGAACCAGGCTGTCCGGGTTCAAATCCTGACTCCCCTGGTATCTCAGGTTTCTCATCTATAATACGGGGAAAACAAAATGAATATGCATATAAAGCTCTTAGCACTTGTAAAGCGCTCAGTATATCTTAACTATTACTGTGATTCCTAGTGAAACGGAGTCTCCCTAAAACTGAGTTCCTCTGCCGAGTTTATGATTAACCTTTCTATTATTTATTTATTTATTTATTTATTTATTTAAAACTTTATTCCCCTTCTTGTTCCACACCTGTTCCTCCTCAGGGTTGAGAAGTAATTTTTCCTCCTCAATTGAGGAAACTGTAACCAAGCAGGACTCTATGGGACCTTCCTGGGACAGAACCCCCATGTCCTCTACCTGCCTCCTGTTTGTAGAAAAACTTTAGCCTCCTTGGCCTCCCCCGAGCTCCAAAGAATAAATTTAATCAGAGAAGTGAGGAAATGCAGAAACAAGGAAAGCAAGACAAAATAATAGCTTAGCCATTAAAGTCAAGGACCTTCAATTCCTTTTCAAGGGCTATAGATAATCTTCTGAGCCAAATCCTTTGAGCTGTTTTGCAGATACTGAAACCCCCATCAGGTGGGAGAAGTTAACTGTATGCTGCCCACAAGCAGGTAGACCCCAGACCAGCTGGAACCAGAAGATTGATGATGTTGACTCCTGATTACCTCACCACCAACCAATCAGAAGAATGTCCATGAGCTGATCACACACTCCACAACTCCCTCTCCCTCACCCTGTCTTTAAACACTTTTCCCTGAAAGCCATGGGGAGTTTGGGCCTTTTGAGCATTAGCTGCCTGGACTCCTTGATTGGTCCTACAACAAACGCTGCACTTTCCTTCACCACAGCGTGGTGTCAGTAGATGGGCTTTACTGCGTGCAGGTGAGCAGACCCAAGTTTGGTTTGGTAACACTAGCCCTGGGTTGTGCTTCCACTGGCCATCAGCTACAAAGATATTCTCCCAGCTACCCTCACCCCTGACCACAGGCCTCTGTGATGGGGCTCTGCCTGCTCCCCCAGAGCCCCTGCAGTAGGCACCAATGTCCCGAGCATTCTTGCACCTCCCCACCCGAGCACCCCCCGACCAGGGCACTGTGTGCAGTGGACCCAGGCCCCTCTTCCCACCTCCACCCCACACCTTATGGTCCTCTGGAACTCAGGGAGCCAATCCCTTCCAAGCCACACGGCCTTCATGCCTCCCTCTCCAGTTCCAGAACTCACATCTGTCCTGTCCACCAGCATCAGGACACCCTGAGGAAGGGGGATGATAAAAATGCCAATTCCTAAGCTGAAAAGTGTCAATTTCCTAGATCCCACGAATCAAAATCTCTGAGACTAGGGCTGGCAATTCATAAACACACTCAGTTTTTGAGATTAAATTACATTTACATTCAGTAAAATGAGCAAAACCTCAACTGCAGAGTTTGATGAGTTTTGACAGATGTACAACCCCATGTAACCCACACCCCAGTCAAGACACAGAACATGTACATCACCCTAGCAGTTCCCTGGCCCCCCCAAGTCAATACCTCTCACCCACCCACAACCACTGTTTGATTTCTATCCCATGTTGGTTTCATCTATTCATGAACTTCGTTTAAATGGAGTCCTATAGTATATATCAATACTTTGTTCTGGCTTCTTTTACTCAGCCCACTGTGTTTGAAATTCATTCGTATTGTTGTGTATATCAATAGTTTATTCCTTCACATCTCTGACTAGTATTCCATTGTATGCATGCCCCACAGTTGGGTTATCCATTCTTCTTTGATGGACATTCAGGTTGTTCCCAGTTTGGGGCTGCTGTGAAGAAAGCTGCTATGAGCATTCTTACCTAAGTCTTTTTGTGGACAATAAGCTTTCATTTCTCTTGGGTAGATACCTAGCAGTGGAATTTCTGGGTCTTTATTAGAATCTGCCAAACTTTTCTAAAATGGTTGTAGCCTTTAAGATTCCATCCAGCAGAATATGAGAGTTCAGTTGCTTCACATTTCTGTCAACACTTGGTATTATCAGGCTTTTAAACTGTAGTCATTCTAGTGGGTATGAAGAAGTGGATCATTGTGGTTTGAATTTAGATTTCCCTGATGACTAAGGATATTGACTATTTTTTCACGTTTATTGGTATTTTTATATGCTCTTTCATGAAGTGCCTATTGAAGTCTTTTGACCATTTAGAAACATTGGATTATCTTTTTAATTATTATTCATAATTATTAATTTTCAGAAGTTCTTTTATATATTCTTGTAGTGTAAGCCCTGACAATTTTTTCTTTTTTGTAACACAGTGCCTGACACCCTCGCTGAGGCATCCATTTCAAAGAGGCATCCTCGACTTCCCTGGTGGTGCAGTGGTTAAGAAGCCACCTGCCAATGCAGGGGACACAGGTTCAAGCCCTGGTCCGGGAAGATCCCACATGCCGCGGAGCAACTAAGCCCGTGCACCACACTACTGAGCCTGCGCTCCTGAGCCCGCGAGCCACAACTACTGACCCATGTGCCACAACTACTGAAGCCCGCACGCCTAGAGCCCGTGCTCTGCAAACAAGAGAAGCCACCGCAATGAGAAGCCCGCGCACCACAACGAAGAGTAGCCCCTGCTCACCGCAACCAGAGAAAAGCCCGTGCGCAGCAACGAAGACCCAACACAGCCAAAAATAAATAAATAAATAAATAAAATAAATTTAAAAAAAAAAGAGGCATCCTCTTCAAAGGCAACTATTTAGAGTAAACACACTGCCAGCCCCACGGCAAGATAAATAGCCAGGCTGCCTCCCCCACCAAGGTGCCTTTATTTTTAGAGATCTTGGTTGATTTCAACAACTGACCTTTGGGTTACGTGTTTTTTTTCTCTTCTCATGCTTTAAAATTCCCACCTGCATATTTTAAATTCACCAATAAAGAGTGAGTTCAAGAAAACCTAGACCCCCCAACCCCCAAGCCCAATAAAAGCAGAACCCCAGGCCCATGCATGCTCTCTCTCTCTCTAACCTTGATCTTAGATGTGCTATGTAATTTCTGCGTGGCCCCAGATGTGCTGTGTAATTTCTAGATCTTGTAAGTAAAAAAACCCTCTTTTTTTCAAAGTTTCCTGACGCTTATAGCTGAAGGGTGTCTTCAGTCATAATAAGAACCATAAGGGCTGGTCCATCCACAACACTGGTTATTGATAGTCTGAGACCAGTGCACAATTCTGGACATATGTCCTTTGTCCTAGATAACTATTAAGAACATTTCCTTTCAGTCTATGGCTTGCCTTTTCATTTTCTTATGGTACCTTTTGATGATCAGAAATTTTAATTTTTGATGAAAACCAGTTTGTTTTGTCCTTTTTGATCAGTGCTAGTTTTCTGCCTGAGAATCTTTGCCTACTGACTATAGTTCTAGCAAGTTTCTCAGGTGATTCTGTTTTGCACTAAAATTTGAGGTCCACTGGTCTCAGATAATGGTACACTGTTGGGTGTTTTCCCCTGCTGGCACCCTTCCTCCTAATACATGCATGCACGTACACACACACACACACACACACACACACACACACACACACACACACACACCTGACACATGGACAAGGAATCTGAAACTTAAGAACCCAAGATATGATGGGTCAGAGACAATGGGTTTGCCCCCAGTATCCACCTTCTTCCTCTTTGTAATAAGAACCCAGCAATTATCTGGGACATGGACATCCAGCTAAGGCATTTCCCAGCCTACTTTGCAGCCAGTGATGGCCAGGTAACCAAATTTTGTCCAATGACTGTAAGTGGAAGTGAATATAAAACTGTAGGAATATATCTTTAAAGGGAATGAGGAGCTGCTTCAGGTCCCTGACTTCCTTTCTGCTAGCTGGAACCTGGGCATAACAGCTGGATCTTAAGCAACCACCTTGAACAGTGAGGCAGGATGCTAAGGATGGTGGAGCAACAGTGTAGAAGGAGCCTGGGTCCTTGATGACTCAGGAGCCACTACCTTGTCTGGATGGGCTCCCTTCAGACTTCTCTTACGTGACAGAGAAATAATGTCTTAGCTTGTTCAGGCCACTAGGTGTTGGTGTTGTTATCATTATTGGCTTTTGTTTGTTTTATGCAGCTGAATTGAATACAAACTTCTACACTTCGCTGTTTTCCTTTGAGGGAGAAGGAACAAATCATCTTTTCATTCTTTGTTAGTGGATGCTGACAAATTAAAAAAAAAAAGCAAAGCAAAACAAAAACAAAAAAAACGGACACGAATTAATTTCTCAGGAACTCACCCTATCACATCTTGTTTGGAAAGAAGTTGAGGAATCTGGAACATTCCTACAGCCTCTAACGTTTTCGAAGCACTTCCATGCACATCTTTCCATGGAGTCTCATCGCATCCTGCCAGGTGGGTTGGACTTAGACAAGCATTATTGATTTCCCCAACACATGATGGGGCTCAGATTCAGAAGGCAAGTGATTTGCCCACCCCCCTCCATGACCCAAACAGGCCACAGGCAGCACTGGGATCCCCTGACTTTTTGCCCAGGGCACTGTGGGAATGTCTGAGAACCATGATGGTACGAGGAGGCCAGGACATGAAGCCTCTCAGAGGGCAAGGGTGAAATCCTGTTCCCCCAATGACAGTGGGGTATGCCAGGGCTAGGGCTCGGGTGAGGCAAGGGGGTGCCCACTTCAGGTGCCACAGGCATGACGCTCCATCCCTCTCTTGCCTCCTCTGAGTCCCTGCTGTGGGGTGTGCAGCTCAATTCTTTCTCTCTAAACAGCAACCCCTTGTTCCTCTACAAAGAGAATGGTACAGTGGCAAGACCCTGGGCTGTGGCATTAGACCAACCTGGGTTCAAATCCTTTTCTGGTTCCTTAGCTACATGACCTTGGACAATTTCCTCTGCTCAGCTTCCTGTCTGCTGTAAAACACGAGGATACTTTGAAAGAGTTGTTGGAAGGATTAAATTAAACAGCATAACTCAAGTGTCTGTCATATGAGTTTCTTTCCCCTAACCTTCCCTTTATGATAATAGGGTTCCCCGGCTTCATAGTCCCAGAGAATTGAGAAACTGTTCATTCATTATAATGATAATTGATATCATTATCAATTACACACCTTCTGGGTATAAAGTGTGGTGCTAAGATTATTCACCAGGTAGAGGTAAAGCAACCCTGATCCAGCTATCAAGTAAGGAGTTTTCTGGTTGTCAAACGCCCATTCCTGGCTTGCTGAATGGAAGACAGAGAACAAAGAGCCCTCTTTGCCAACAGATCCTGATAGATCTTTGCGGGTAAAATGAAACAATGTTCTGAGTCCTGCCCAGTCAAATCCACAACACAGAAGTTATCCCGCTTCTTCTCAGGTCATTGTATTTCTTTCATTCACTTGACACATTTACTACGTACTTATTCTATACAAGGCCTTGCATTGAAATGAACATATTTTAATTTTACTTGCAGGAATTAATTTCAGAAAAAAACAAACAGAAACGTTGATTCTTGCCAGGATAGATTTTTACAAAAACATCATAGAAGTTGATGGATGATTT
The DNA here is from genome assembly GCF_965194805.1 of Balaenoptera borealis. Classification (NCBI taxonomy): domain Eukaryota; kingdom Metazoa; phylum Chordata; class Mammalia; order Artiodactyla; family Balaenopteridae; genus Balaenoptera; species Balaenoptera borealis. Next base: position 27,448,098 of record NC_138878.1, on the reverse strand, counting down.
TAAAAACTGAGACCATATTGGATAAAAACTCTCCCTTCAAATCTTCCAGTTTAAACTGAACCGTGAAACTGAAGAGCAGCCTTCTCATCATTTAAAATCAAATGTATTACAAAAAGTAAATGCTGTGAAGACACTTACAGATTAAAAAGGTAAACAAACATATTTTCCATTAAAATTACATTATCAGCCAGATGGATAAAGAAAGTTTTGTTCTTCCCTAAATGCCCTCTTCCCTGACTTTTTGAGGACTATTTTTTATTTTCTGCTCTAAAAAAGAATGAGACATCTAAGACAGACTTCAGTCAGGGGCTGTAGCCTGGTGAGTGTGTGAAATGGTTTTCATAAGGGTAAACTCTAGCATTGCTTCACTGAAGTCTAAGTGTTCAGCACTCTTGTGTCTCAAGGCAAGATAAGGTCTGGCCACGTCATTGGTTCAGGAAATGCTTCCAGTGCCCAGGAATGTTACAGAACCACAGACCACCAAGATAGGGACACAGGTAGGAGCTGGCTCTGCCTCAAGATGCCACATACGCCACTGTTAGCCCTAGTTTGGACCAAATGCTGAGGGTGCCAGTTCTATTTGAGAAATTTAGACTCTGTGAGTTCCAGCAGAGTTGATCTGTTGCGGGTGCTGGAGCCTCCATTCTGAGAGTCCGGGCTCTGGGGGTCAGGCTGGTCCTTTTTCAACTAACATTCACTGAGCGCCCCCTGGTGGGCATAAAGAGGAACATGCCATGCCACTGCCCTCGGTGAAAGTTACGGGCAGTTGCTATGTCCTGTGATGCGTAACATGGGGTGGGATGGGGTGAGGGCAGAGGGTAGCTTTGTTCTGGTGAGTCGGAGAAACCTCTACTCAATTCTAGAGCATTGTGGCAACAGGCCCTGCCAGAAATAAAAACAGTTAACCTTTATTGAGCTCTTACTCTATGTAAGACTCTGCTCTAAGCCCTTAACATGTATTAACGAATTTAATCCTTAGAACAACCCTTCACGGTAGATTGTTATTATCCCTATGAGAATAGTCACAATGTGAAAAAGGTAATTCCCCCCAAAGTTAACCTGCATGTTCTTGGGTATAGTTACCAAAGAAAGGAGAAGGTGTGGTGGAAAGCCCCAATGCCACCCAATATCCACTATTGTCCACCATGTTCGTTTGCTGATGTTAATTTACTCCTGGGTTTTCAAAGAAGGATTAAGTCTTCTGATTTCTAGGAGTGGTAATAGCTAGAGGTCTGTTTCTGTTTTCTAGTTCATTTTGGGGACAATTTTCTTTTGTCATTTAAGGCTTTTTTTCTCCGGAACCTCCATCTGCAAATGCATTTAATAATCAACCACAACAGAGCCCCTGACAGATGGGCCTCAAAGCAGATGGCTCCGTTGAAAGGCAGCAATTGAAAATGGAGGGTAATTTGAACCAATCAAGAAGATGGGGTCTCTAGGAGGCAAAGTTTCTACAGAAACTGTAACCATATCCCCCAAGTTCCTTTGGTGCATTTTTCACCCGCAGATGAGCTTTCCTGGGGGTGGATCCAACTTTTTTTTTTTTTGACATCTGGAACGTTGAAAAGGAAGAGAGAGAAGCCCTGGGGCCTTGTCAATCAAATTCACTTTTCTTTTGGCAAATTCAGCATCAGTGACAAATTGCGCAGTTTGACATAAACAAAGTTGATAGATGTCGGCAAAGCTGTTTTGAAACAGCAGCGATGAAGAGATGTGTAGGTTTTTTTTTTTTTTTTTCACTCAACAGTCAGTTTGTTTAATAACAAATAAAACAACCAGGTGTTTAAAAAATGCTACCACCTTCACAATGTCATCGGAATGTTAGCTGCTGATTAATGAGAATGTGGGATTTATTCCCTTCCCAATTCAGAAACTTGGCAGGAAAGTCCATTTAATAGTCCAGTGGATAGCTCTTATAGTTCACGAAGTCTTCTAAGTTCACCTCTGAGTCTTTTGTGGACTAGAAAACACTGGCCTTGATATCAGAAAACTTGAGTGTAGGCTCTGGTCTGCCACTACCTCCCTCTGTAACCTTGGATAAATCATTTAACCCTCCTGGAGTTTAGGTTCCCACAGGATGCACGATGATAATCAGCCCTGCCCTGCCCTGGGTTGTTGCAAGGTTCAAGGCCGATATTAGATGTGAATCACATTTTCTGTAATTTGAAAATTACTAATCTTTTCGTTGAGAGATCATTTCATCTGGTAAAGTGCACAAATCTTAAATGTACAGCTCAATAAATTTTTACATATGTGTACACCTGTATTGCCACTCAGATCAAGATAGGATATTTCTGGCACCCTGAAAAGTTCTCTGTGCCTTTGCCAGTCAATACTTCCAAGGAACAATTACTGTCACCTCTATCACCATAGATTAGCTTTACCTGTTCTTGAACTTAATACAAGTAGAATGGCATAGTATGTATTCTTTTATATCTGGCTTTTAGCTGGCAATGGTTTCTGAGATCCATTTATATCAATTCAGGAATCGTAGTTTCTTCCCTTTTTTTGCTGAATAGTATCCCATTCTACAGCCATACTGCAGGTGTGTCATTCATTGATGGACACATGGGTGGTTTCCAGTTTTGGGTTATTATGAATAAAGCCACTATGAGCATTTTTGTAAAAGTGTTTTTGTATAAATGTTTCCATTTTTCTTGGGTAAATACCTAGGAGTAGCATGGCTGGGTCATAGGGTAGGTGTGTGTTTAACTTTTTTTAGAAATTGTTAGTTTTATAAAGTGGTTGTATAGTTTATATTCCCTCTAACAATGTATGAGAACTCTGGTTGCTTTACATCTTCCCCATGCTTGTCACCTTTAAACTATGGTGCCTTTTACAGGGACGGGGGTGTTATTACTATGAGAGAAGAGATAAGTGTAGGAATTAATATGGAATATAGAGTCTGGAGTCATGTTTGAATCATTGTTCTGTGCTGGGCTCACCATATGGCCTTGAGTAAGCCACTTAACTCTAGCCTCATTTTCTGCATCTTAAATGAGGCTGTCAATAGCATCTCTCTCAAAGGGTTGCTGCGAGGATTAACTGAGAAAAATCTTGCAGAGACCCTTAGCACAGTTATTGCATACAGCGCTCAGTTAATGATTGCTGTGGTCTTAATTTTCTTTGTTTACTCTTTAACAGATCCCAGTTGTAGAGAATATCTTTCAATGTCCCGTGTTTGTCAGGAGCTCTGACAGAGCCCAAGGATTATGAGCCATCTTATAGGGTAAGAACTGTCTATCCTGTTTGATCAGCAACATCTTTACTGCCCCCAAGATGGAGTTCACACCGAGGATGACACAGCAGAGAGATGGAAAGTCCCTGGAGACTGTGAGCTGCTGAATCAACCAGTCAGTCTACTGCCAAACTTCCAATTAGATTAATAACACATTTCCTTATTGTTCAGGCCAAATTCAAGTGGTTATTTGGAGCTCAAACATCTTGACTGATACACCAAATGATCTCAGCGTTCCTCCACGGAGCCTGGACCTGCTCTCAGCATCCTTAGCACAGGATTTCTGGATAGACCCAACCAATTGTGAACACACAGGAGCTAGTGTTCTAGTCAAAGCCTGTTTGCCATGTCTGATAATGTCAAGTCACCTTTTGTGCAGCTGAAATTAAATTCATCTGAAGAGCAAAGTAAGAAGCTTCCCTTTTAAGCTTTTAATGACTTTTAAAGAATACTGCTAATCACTCAGCCACAGATCACAAAGCATTATGCAATTTGCTGCCACCCACTAAGAACCCATCTCTGGCAGCAGCAGCTCAAGATAGGGAGCAATTGTGGAGCTGAATTCTGTCATTTAAGAAATATTTCTAGCTTTCTTTCCATGAACCGCGTGCTAGGGATTGTGGGGGAATACCAAAGAAGTAAAACAAGGTTCTAAACTGCAAATAGTTGAGGAAAGGGAAGTGATGTGAATTCTGGGTAGCAAAAATATCGAATATTTTACAGTGAAGAGAATATTTTACTTTTTTTTTTACTTTTATTATAGTATAATGAATAATATATGTGCGGTAAAGTACACACATCTTAAATGTTCAGCTCAGTGAATTTTTAAAAGTGAATATATCCATCCACTCAGCATCCAGATTGAGAAACAGAATATTAACAGACCTCAGAAGACTGTCTCATTTCCCTTCCTAGTCAACAATCCTTCCTCCCTTCAAAATAACTACTGATCTGACAACGTGTCACCATAGATTAGTTTTGTCTCATTTGAACTTTATATAAATGGAGTCATACATTTGGGTCTGGCTTCTTTTGCTTACCATTATGTCTGTGAAATTCATTCATGTTGCTTTATGTGGATGTAGTTCATTCTTTTATTTACTGCATTATTTTCTTATGTGACCACACCATAATTTATTTATCCATTATTCTTTTAATGGACATTTGGGTAGTTTCCACTTCTGGGCTAGTACAAATAATGGTACTATGAACATCGGTGTGCATGGCTTTGGTGAAAATATGTATACATTTATGCAAGAGATAGATAAAACGTACATACATACATATATACATACATAGAACTGTTGAATCACAGAGTATGTGTATATTTAGCTTTAATATATTTTGCCAGTTTTCCAAAGTGTGTGTTCCTATTTACAATTCCTCTGCAGTATATGATGGTCTCAGTTGCTCCACAACCTTAAAAACTTTTTTTTTTAATTTGGGTAATATAGACATAACGTAAAATTAACCATCTTAATTTTCAAGTGTATAGTTCAGTGGTGCTAAATACTATCATAATGTGCAATCATCATTACCATCCATCTCCATAACTCTTTTCACCTTGTGAAACTGAAATTCTGTACCCATTAAAAAATAACTCCATTCCCACCCCCACTCCCCAGCTCCTGGCAACTACCATTCTACTTTATGTCTCTATGATTTTGGCTACTCTAAGTGAAATCATACAGTATTTGTCTTTTTGTTACTGGCTTATTTCATTTAGTAAATGTCCTCAAGGTTCATCCATGTTGTAGTATATGTCATAATTTCCTTCCTTTTTAAAATTTTTAAAAATTTTTTATTTTTTATTTATTTTTCTTATTAGTCATCCACTTTATACACATCAGTGTATACATGTCAATCCCAATCTCCCAATTCATCCCACCACCACCAACCCCCCACCCCGCTGCTTTCCCCCCTTGTTGTCCATACGTTTGTTCTCTACATCTGTGTCTCAATTTCTGCGCTGCAAACTGGTTCATCTCTACCATTTTCTAGGTTCCACATATATGCGTTAATATCCGATATTTGTTTTTCTCTTTCTGACTTACTTCACTCTGTATGACAGTCTCTAGATGCACCCACGTCTCTACAAATGACCCAGTTTCGTTCCTTTTTATGGCTGAGTAATATTCCATTGTATATATGTACCACTTCTTCTTTATCCATTCCTCTGTCGATGGGCATTTAGGTTGCTTCCATGACCTGACTATTGTAAATAGTGCTGCAATGAACATTCGGGTGCATGTGTCTTTTTGAATTATGGTTTTCTCTGGCTATATGCCCAGTAGTGGGATTGCTGGGTCATAGGGTAATTCTATTTTTAGTGCTTTAAGGAACTTCCATACTGTTCTCCATAGTAGCTGTATCACTTTACATTCCCACTAACAGTGCAAGAGGGTTCCCTTTTCTCCACACCCTCTCCAGCATTTGTTGTTTGTAGATTTTCTGATGATGCCCATTCTAACTGGTGTGAGGTGATACCTCATTCTAGTTTTGATTTGCATTTCTCTAATAATTAGTGATGTTGAGCAGCTTTTCATGTGCTTCTTGGCCGTCTGTTATGTCTTCTTTGGAGAAATGTCTATTTACGTCTTCTGCTCATTTTTGGATTGGGTTGTTTGTTTTTATAATATTGAGCTGCCTGAGCTGTTTATATATTTTGAAGATTAATCCTTTGTCTGATGATTCATTTGCAAATATCTTCTCCCATTCTGAGGGTTGCTTTTCGTCTTGTTTATGGTTTCCTTTGCTGTGCAAAAGTTTTACGTTTCATTAGGTCCCATTTGTTTATTTTTGTTTTTATTTCCATTACTCTAGGAGGTGGATCAAAAGAGATCTTGCTGTGATTTATGTCAACGAGTGTTCTTCCTATGTTTTCCTCTAAGAGTTTTATAGTGTCTAGTCTTACATTTAGGTCTCTAATCCATTTTGAGTTTATTTTTGTGTATGGTGTTAGGGAGTGTTCTAATTTCATTCTTTTACATGTAGCTGTCCAGTTTTCCCAGCACCACTTTTTGAAGAGACTGTCTTTTCTCCATTGTATATCCTTGCCTCCTTTGTCATAGATTAGTTGACCATAGGTGCGTGGGTTTATCTCTGGGCTTTCTATCTTGTTCCATTGATCTATATTTCTGTTTTTGTGCCAGTACCATATTGTCTTGATTACTGGAGCTTTGTAGTATAGTCTGAAGTCAGGGAGTCTGATTCCTCGAGCTCCGTTTTTTTCCCTCAAGACTGCTTTGGCTATTCGGGGTCTTTTGTGTCTCCATACAAATGTTAAGAGTTGTTCTACTTCTGTAAAAAATGCCATTGGTAATTTGATAGGGATTGCATTGAATCTGTAGATTGCTTTGGGTAGTATAGTCATTTTCACAATATTGATTCTTCCAATCCAAGAACATGGTATATCTCTCCATCTGTTGGTATCATCTTTAATTTCTTTCATCAGTGTCTTATAGTTTTCTGCATACAGGTCTTTTGGTTCCCTAGGTGGGTTTATTCCTAGGTATTTTATTCTTTTGGTTGCAGTGGGAAATGGGAGTGTTTTCTTAATTTCTCTTTCAGGTTTTTCATCATTAGTGTATAGGAATGCAAGAGATTTCTGTGCATTAATTTTGTATCCTGCAAGTTTACCAAATTCATTGATTAGCTCTAGGAGTTTTCTGGTGGCATCTTTAGGATTCTCTGTGTATAGTATCATGTCATCTGCAAACAGTGACAGTTTTACTTCTTCTTTTACCATCTGTATTCCTTTTATTTCTTTTTCTTCTCTGCTTACCGTGGCTAGGACTTCCAATACTATGTTGAATAATATTGGTGAGAGTGGACATCCTTGTCTTGTTCCTGATCTTACAGGAAATGCTTTCAGTTTTTCACCATTGAGAATGATGTTTGCTGTGGGTTTGTTGTATATGGCCTTTATTATGTTGAGGTAGGTTCCCTCTACGCCCACTTTCTGGAGAGTTTTTATCATAAGTGGGTGTGCAATTTTGTCAAAAGCTTTTTCTGCATCTATTGAGATGATCATATGGTTTTTATTCTTCAATTTGTTAATATGGTGTATCACATTGATTGATTTACGTATACTGAAGAATCCTTACATCTCTGGGATAAATCCCACTTGATCATGGTGTATGATCCTTTTAATGTGTTGTTGGATTCTGTTTGCTAGTATTTTGTTGAGGATTTTTGCATCTATATTCATGAGTGATATTGGTCTGTAATTTTCTTTTTTTGTAGTATCTTTGTCTGGTTTTGGTATCAGGGTGATGGTCGCCTCATAGAATGAGTTTGGGAGTGTTCCTTCCTCTAAAATTTTTTGGAAGAGTTTGAGAAGGATGGGTGTTAGCTCTTCTCTAAATGTTTGATAGAATTCACCTGTGAAGCCATCTGGTCCCGGACTTTTGTTTGTTGGAAGATTTTTAATCACAGTTTCAATTTCATTACTTGTGATTGGTCTGTTCATATTTTCTGTTTCTTCCTGGTTCAGTCTTGGAAGGTTATACCTTTCTAAGAATTTGTCCATTTCTTCCAGGTTGTCCATTTTATTGGCATAGAGTTGCTTGTAGTAGTCTCTTAGGATACTTTGTATTTCTGCGGTGTCTGTTGTAACTTCTCCTTTTTCATTTCTAATTTTATTGATTTGAGTCCTCTCCCTCTTTTTCTTGATGAGTCTGGCTAATGGTTTATCAATTTTGTTTATCTTCTTAAAGAACCAGCTTTTAGTTTTGTTCATCTTTGCTATTGTTTTCTTTGTTTCTATTTCATTTATTTCTGCTCTGATCTTTATGATTTCTTTCCTTCTGCTAACTTTGGGTTTTGTTAGTTCTTCTTTCTCTAGTTCCTTTAGGTGTAACGTTAGATTGTTTATTTGAGATTTTTCTTGTTTCTTGAGGTAGGCTTGTATAGCTATAAACTTCCCTCTTAGAACTGCTTTTGCTGCATCCCATAGGTTTTGAATCATCGTGTTTTCATTGTCATTTGTCTTTAGATATTTTTTTAAGTCCTCTTTGATTTCTTCAGTGATCTCTTGGTTATTTAGTAACGTATTGTTTAGCCTCCATGTGCTTGTGTTTTTTATGTTTTTTTCCCTGTAACTGATTTCTAATCTCATAGCGTTGTGGTCAGAAAAGATGGTTGATATGATTTCAATTTTCTTAAATTTACTGAGGCTTGATTTGTGACCAAAGATGTGATCTATCCTGGAGAATGTTCCATGCGCACTTGAGAAGAAAGTGTAATCTGCTGTTTTTAGATGGAATGTCCTATAAATATCAATTAAATCTATCTGATCTGTTGTGTCATTTAAAGCTTGTGTTTCCTTATTAATTTTCTGTTTGGATGATCTGTCCATTGGTGTAAGTGAGGTGTTAAAGTCCCCCATTTTTAATGTGTTACTGTTAATTTCCTCTTTTAGAACTGTTAGCAGTTGCCTTATGTGTTGAGGTGCTCCTATGTTGGGTGCATATATATTTATAATTGTTATATCTTCTTCTTGGATTGATCCTTTGATCATTACATAGTGTCCTTCCTTGTCTCTTGTAACATTCTTTATTTAAAAGTCTATTTTATCTGATATGAGTATTGCTACTCCAGCTTTCTTTTGATTTCCATTTGCATGGAATATCTTTTTCCATCCCCTCACTTTCAGTCTGTATGTGTCCCTAGGTCTGAAGTGGGTCTCTTGTAGACAGCATATATATGGGTCTTGTTTTTGTATCCATTCAGCAAGCCTGTGTCTTTTGGTTGGAGCATTTAATCCATTCACGTTTAAGGTAATTATCGATATGTATGTTCCTATGACCATTTGCTTAATTGTTTTGGGTTTGTTTTTGTAGGTCCTTTGCTTCTCTTGTGTTTCCCACTTACAGAAGTTCCTTTAGCATTTGTTGTAGAGCTGGTTTGGTGGTGCTGAATTCTCTTAGCTTTTGCTTGTCTCTAAAGCTTTTGATTTCTCCATCGAATCTGAATGAGATCCTTGCTGGGTAGAGTAATCTTGGTTGTCGGTTCTTCCCTTTCATCACTTTAAGTGTATCATGCCACTCCCTTCTGGCTTGTAGAGTTTCTGCTGAGAAATCAGCTCTTAACCTTATGGGAGTTCCCTTGTATGTTATTTGTCATTTTTCCCTTGCTGCTTTCAATAATTTTTCTTTGTCTTTAATTTTTGCCAGTTTGATTACTATGTGTCTCGGCGTGTTTCTCCTTGGGTTTATCCTGTATGGGACTCTCTGCGCTTCCTGGACTTGGGTGGCTATTTCCTTTCCCATGTTAGGGAAGTTTTTTACTATAATCTCTTCAAATATTTTCTCTGGTCCTTTCTCTCTCTCTTCTCCTTCTGGGACCCCTATAATGCAAATGTTTTTGTGTTTAATGTTGTCCCAGAGGTCTCTTAAGCTGTCTTCATTTCTTTTCATTCTTTTTTCTTTATTCTGTTCCGCAGCAGTGAATTCCACCATTCTGTCTTCCAGGTCACTTATCCGTTCTTCTTCCTCAGTGATTCTGCTATTGATTCCTTCTAGTGTAGTTTTCATTTCAGTTATTGTATTGTTCATCTCTGTTTGTTTGTTCTTTAATTCTTCTAGATCTTTGTTAAACATTCCTTGCATCTTCTTGATCTTTGCCTCCATTCTTTTTCTGAGGTCCTGGATCATCTTCACTATCATTATTCTGAATTCTTTTTCTGGAAGATTGCCTATCTCCATTTCATTTAGCTGTTTTTCTGGGGTTTTATCTTGTTCCTTCATCTGGTACATAGCCCTCTGCCTTTTCATCTTGTCTATCTTTCTGTGAATGTGGTTTTTGTTCCACGGGCTGCAGGATTGTCCTCTTATTCTTAACTTTTACCCTCTAACCACTCTTATTTCTCCTTGATAGGAGCTTGATGTATCTTCTTGTATCTGTAGCTGCTGATTGATTTTGTAAGCAGATAGGGTAGGGGTAGTCCTCAGAGAAAGAGAACCAGGCATGGCTTTCTTGACATCATAATTTCCTTCCTTTTTAAGGCTGAATAGTATTCCATTGTCTGTATATACCAGATTTGCTTATCCATTCATCTATCAATGGACACTTGGATTGCTTCCATGGTTTGGACATTGTAAATAATGCTATGTACATGGGTGTACAAATGTCACTTTGTGACCCTGCTTTCAATTCTTTGGAGTGTGTACCCGGAAGTGGAATTGCTGGATTATACGGAAATTCTATTTTTAGTTTTTGAGGCTCCTCCATAAAGGATGGGTTTTTCTACTTCTGAAAAAATGTCATAAGGATTTTTATAAGGATTGCATTGAATCTGTAGATCTATGTGTGTAATGTTGACATCTTAACAATATTGTCTTCTAATCCATTAACATGGGATGTGTTTCCTTTTATTTATGTCTTCTTATATTGTTTCAGCTATGTTTTGTAGTCTTCATTGTGCAAGTTTTTCACCTCCTTGGTTAAGTTAATTTCTAAATTATTTTTTCATGCTATTGTAAATGGAGTGGTTTTTGTATTTTCTTTTCAGATTTTTCATTTTTAGTGTATAGAAACGTGACTGATTTTTGTGTGTTGACTTTGTATCCTGCTACTTTGTTGAATACATTTGTTCATTCTAACAGGTTTTTTTGAGTGGAATCTTTAGGATTTTCTACATATAAGATCCTATCATCTGTGAACAGAGATAATTTACTTCTTTCTTTTTTATTTGAATGCCTTTTATTTCTCTTTCCTGACTAATTGCTCTTCCAGTACTATGTTGAAAAGAGGTAGCAAAAGCAGGCATCCCTGCCTTGTTCCTAATCTTAGAGGAAAAGCTTTCAGCTCTTTGCCATTGAGTATGATGTTTGCTGTGGGGTTTTCATATATGGCTTGTATTATGTTGAAGTACTTTCCTTCTGTTCCTAGTTTGTAAAGTGTTTTTATAATGACAGGGTGTTGAATTTTGTCAAATGTATTTATGCATCAATTGAGATGACCATGTGATTTTTCTCCTTCATTCTGTTGATGTGGTGTATTACCTTGATCAATTTTCATATGTTGAACCATCCTTGCATTCCAGAAATAAATCCATTTGGTCATGGTGTATAATCTTTTAAATATGCTGCTGCAGCTGGTTTGCTAGTATTTTGTTGAGAACTTTTACTTGTGGTATCTTTGGCTGGCTTTGGTATCAGGGTAATACTGGCCTCGTAGAATGACTTGGAAAGTATTCCCTCTCCTTCAATTTTTTGGACAAGTTTGAGAAGGATTGGTAGTAGTTCTTTAAATGTTCAGTGGAATTTACCAGTGAAGCCATTGGATCCAAAGCTTTTATTTGTTGAGAGATTTTCTATTACTGACTCGATCTCATTAGTAATTACAGGTCTACTCAGATTTTCTACTTTTTCTTGATTTAGTCTTTGTAGGTTTTATATTTCTAAGAATTTGTCCATTTCATCCATCATTTTTGGGGGTATAATTGTTCATAGTACTCTTATCCTTATTTCTGTAGATCAGTAGTAGTGTCTCCACTTTCATATCTGACTTTAGTAATTTGATATTGCTCTCTTTTTTCTTAGCATATATAGCTAAAGTTTTGTCAATTTTGTTGATCTTTTCAATGAATCAGTTTCTGGTTTCATAGATTTTTCTCTATTTTTTTCTATTCTCTATTTTATTTACTCTCTGCTCTAATATTTACCATTTCTTTCCTTCTGCTAATTTTTGATTCTTCTTTTTCTAGTTCCTTAACATGTACAGTTAAGTTGTTGATTTGAGATATCACTTGGTTTTTTTAATATAGTATTTATAGGTATAAATTTCCCCTTTACTGCTTTCACTACATCCCATAAGTTTTGGTGTGTTGTGTTTTCATTTTCATTCATCTCTAGAAAATTCAAGTATTTCTAAATTTTCCTTGTAATTTCTTCTTTGATCCATTAGTTGTTCAATAGTGTGTTGTTTAATTTCCACAAACTAAAAAAATTTTTAAAATTTTTCTGTTGTTGATTTCTAATTTCATCCTACTGTGTTTAGAGAAGACACTTTGTATAATATCTATCCCTTAAAATCTTAATCTGTGGCCTAACATGTAGTCTATCCTAGGAAATGTCCCATGGACACTTGAGAAGAATTCTGTTGTTGTTCTGTACACGTCTGTTATATCTAGTTGATCTATTGTGTTAAGTCCTCTGTTTCCTTACTTATCTTCTGTCTTGTTGTACTATCCTTTATTGAGAGTGGGACATCGAAGTCTTCAACTATTATTGTAGAGCTATTTATTTCTCCCTTCATTCTGTCAGTTTTTGTTTCATATATTTTGCTGGTTTGTTATTATGTATGCAAATGTTTGTAATTGTTATATATTCTTGCTATATTGAAACCTTTATTAATATATTAGTGTCCTTCTTTGTCTCTTGTCATCTTTCTTGATTTGAAGTCAATTTTGTCTGATAATAGTATAGCCATTCCCACTCTTTTTTGGTTACTATTTACATGGAATTTTTTTTCCATCTTTTCACTTTCAATCTATTTCTGCTTTTGGATCTAAAGTGAATCTCTTTTAGACGGTATATACTTGGATCCATTCTGCAAATCTCTGTCTTTTGATTGGAGAATTTAATCCATTTCTGTTTAAAGTAATTGCTGGTAAGGAGAGACTTCTGTCATTTTACTATCTGTTTTCTGTATGCCTTACACTTTTTTTTTGTCCCTCATTTCTTACATTACTGTCTTCTTTTGTGTTTAGTTGAATTTCTGTAGTCAAATATTAAAATTCCTTTCTCATTTCCTTTTGTGTATATTCTATGGCAATCTTCTTTGTGGTTACCATGAGGATTGCATTTAACATCCTACAGTTATAATACTCTAATTTAAATTTACACCAGCTTAATTTCAATAGCATACAAAAACTCTGCTCCTTTAGAGCTCCATCCCCACCCATTTCTGTTGTTGATGTCACAGAATTACATCTTTATGTACTGTGGGCCCCAAAAACTAATAATTCTTTTAAATGCATTAGTCTCTTAAATTGTGTAGAAAACAACATGTGGAGTTATAAATCAAAGCTACCATAATGGTAAATTTTAGACTAATAATTTAAAAATATATATTAGTCTCTTAAATCATGTAGAAGACAAAAAGTGGAGTTACATTGTTACAATAATATTTGTTTTTATAAGTGCACATGTATTTACCTCTTGTGATCTTTATTTCTTTATACAACTTCAAGTTACTGTCTATTGTCCTTTTGTTTCACCCTGCAGGGCTCCCTTGAGCTTTTCTTGCAGGGCATGTCTAGTGGTAACAAATTTCCTCGGCTTTTAACCTGGAAATGTCTTAATTTCTCCCTCATTCTTGAAGGACAGTTTGCCAGACATAGTATTCTTGGTCGATGGTTTTTTTTTTCCTTTTAGCATTTTGAATATATTGGCCTACTGCTTTCTGGCCTCCAAAGCTTCTAATGAGAAATCTGCTGATAATTTTATTGAGGATCCTTTGTATGTGACAAGTTGCTTGTCTCTTGCTGCTCTCAAGATTCTCTCTTTGTCTTTTGAAAGTTTGATTATAATGTACCTTGTTGTGTGTCTCTAACTTCATCTTACTTGGAGTTCATTTAACTTCTTGGATGTTTTTCATACCTTCATCAAATTTGAAAAGTTTTCAGTCCTTATTTCTTCAAATATTCTTTTACCCCTTTCTTTCTTTCTCTTCTCCTTCTCGAATTCCTACAATGCGTATGTTGTTTCGCTTACTCATGTCCCACAGGTACCTTAGGCTCTGCTCACTTTTCTTCAATCTTTTTTTTTTTCTATTCTTCAGACTCCATAATTTCCATTGTCCTAGGTTCAACCTCACTGATTCTTTCTTCTGCCTCCTCAAATCTGCCTTTGAATCCCTCTAGAGAATTTTTCATTTCAGTTATTGTACTTTTCAGAATTTCTGGATTCAGAGCTTCAGAGAAAGCACCAGGATTTCTTTTTGGTTTCTTATAGGTTTTCTGTGTCTTTACCGATATTTCCATTTTGTTCATACATCATTTTTTTGACTTTTCCCACATCTTCCTTTAGTTCTTTGAGTATCTTTAAGACTTTTGTTTTAAAGTCTTTGTCTAGTAGATCTGCCATTAAGTTTTTTTCAGGGGCATTTTCTGTTGGCCTATTTGTTCCTTTGAATGGGCCCTACTTTTCTGTTTCTTTTGTTTGTATGCTTTATGATTTTTCTTATGAAAACTGGACACTTGAATCTAGTAAGGTAGTAACTCCGGAAATCAGATTCTCTCCCTTCCCAAAGGTTTGCTGGGTTTTTGTTATTTTTTTTGTTTTTATGATTGTTGTAGACTATCTCTGTGCCAAGGGTCAGCCTGAGGTGTGAACTTAAGGTCTTCTCAGGTCTTTTCTGAGCCTATGCTTTTCCTTGGGTGCAGGTGGTCACTTTCTAATTTTACCCACGTATGTAGTTGTTTTTGAATAGTCTTTAACGTCTGAGGAAAAAGAGAAAAATGTAGGGGGGAAATAGGGCACTGGCCCTTCAAATAGGCTGGGAATGACCTCTGCTGGAGTGGAGGGGAAGGGACTTGCAACAATGGGAGAAGGTGTAACAACAATGACTGCCCTTCTCTTTGTCTGCACCTCTGAGATCAGAAGCAACAATCAGTGATCAGAGCACAGACCCCCAAGATTTGGAGGATCTTGGAGTACAGGGCCGTTTTTACCCACGCCGGCTCCTGCAACTGTGTGCAAGCTGCTCCAGGAATATGTGCACAGCTGTCTGTCACATGGCTGGGGATGGGGGATGGGTATCTGAGCTTAAATAAACTGAAATTAACTTCAATTTACCACCCAAGCCTTCCCCTGGAAGTTGCAAGCTTCAATAGATCCATAGTTCCAAAATAGTTACATCAAACAGATTCTGCCAGTGCAATTGTTGTCCAGGTGTGGACAGATTCCTGATGCTTCCTAGAATCCTCACTTTTCAACCTTTTGAACACTTGGTTTTGTCAATTTTTTAATTTAGCCATTTTCTCAACATTATCAGTAGTCAGAGAAATAAAAATTGAAACTATAATCATATATTCTATACATCTATTAAAGGGGCTCAAATAAAGAAAAATATTTGATAATACCAAGTGTTAGTCAAGTTTGGAGCAACAGGAACTCTTATACATTGCTAGTGGGAATGTAATTTGGTACAACCATCTTGGAAATCATTTTGGCAGTTTCTTATAAAGTTAAACATATAAATACCATACAACCCAGAAATTCCATTTTTAGGTATTTACAGAAGAGAAATGAAAGCATATGTTCACACAAAAACATGTACAGGAATGTTCCTAGCCAAAAACTGGAAAAATATCCAAACATTTATCAGAATGAATGGATAAATAAAATGGAGTATATCTATGCAGTGAATACTTATCAATTAAAATGAATGAACTACTGATACAGGTATCAACATGGATGAATATAAAAAACATTATGCTGAGCTAAAGAAGCCAGACACAAAAGATATGGCATGATTCTATTTACACACAGTTCTAGAACAGGCAAAAATAAGTTATAATGACAGAAAGCAGATCAGTGGTTTCCTGGGATGTGTGTTGGGGGGTAGAGAGGAGGTTGACTGTAAAGGGAGAGAAAGAAACTTTTTAGAATGATGGAAATCTTCTATACCTTGATTGTAGTGGTGGTCATACATTTATTAAATACACCTAAGTATACTTTTAAAACAGGTTCATTTTTTGGAAGGAGACTGTACTTCATGAAAAATGTAATCATTCTGGCCTGGTGGTTGTTTAACGGTTATTCATTGCAGATTTAATTTGCATTACCCTATGACTAATTATGTTGAGTACCTTCCATATACTTACTGCTATTTTGATATTTTACTAGTCAGCTTTCTCCACAGAAGGCAAACTAGAGACCCAGGAGAGTCTGCAGTAGTTCCAGTCCAGTCCAACAGGCTCAAGGCCCAGGAAAAGTCAATGTTTCAGTTCATGTCTGAAGGCAAGAAAAAAACTGGTATCCCAGCTTGAAAGCAGTCACGCAGAAGGAATTCTCTCTTACTCAGCATTTTTGTACTATTTAAGCCTTCAACTGATTGGATGGGGCCCACCCACATTGGGGAGGGCAATCTTCTTTACTCAGTCTACTGATTCAAATGTTAGTTTCTCCAAAAACACCCTCGCAGACACACCCAGAATAATAGTTGACCAAATATCTGGGCATCCTGTGGCCCAGTCAAGTTGATACATAAAATTAACCATTATAAATATCCTCTTTTGTAAAATACTTATTCAAGTCTTTTGCCCATTTCTAATTGGGTTATCTGTCTTTTCCTTATTGATTTATAGGAGTTCTTTATATATTCTGGATATAAGTCATAGTTAGAGAAATGTATTGCAAATTTCTTCCAGTTTCTTCACTCTCTCAGTGGTGTCAAATTTATCAGTCTTTTCCTTGTAGTTAATGATTGTTGTGTGTTATTTAAGAAATGCTTGCCAACCCCAGGTCATGAATTCTACTATCTTATCTTTTAGAAGATTTATTGTGCTTTCTTTTCACATTCAGGTCTATAATCCATGTGAAATTTATTTTGGGTATACGGTGTAATGTAGGGATACATTTTTTTTCCCCCATAGCTAATAGGCTCATACTACTAACTGAAAGCACCATCTTTCCCCCTCTGAGTCACTTTTGCCATAAATCAGGTAACCATATCAGGTCCACTTCTGGACTCTCTGTTTCATTGGTTTATTTATCTATTCTTGCGCCAATTCTTTTAAAATTATTATAGCTTTAAATAAGTCTTGATAATTGAAAGTATAAGTTCCCCTCCCACTTTGTTTATCTTCTTTTAGAATGTCTAGGGACTTCTCTGGTGGCACAGTGGTTAAGAATCCGCCTGCCAATGCAGGGGACACGGGTTTGATCCCTGGTCCAGGAAGATCCCACATGCCGAGGAGCAACTAAGCCTGTGCATCACAACTACTGAGCCTGCGCCCTAGAGCCTGTGAGCCACAACTACTGAGCCCACGTGCCACAACTACTAAAGCCCACGCACCTAGAGCCTGTGCTCTGCAACAAGAGAAGCCCCCACTCGCCACAACTAGGGAAAGTCCATGCGCAGGCTCGAGGACCCAACACAGCCAAAAATAAATTAATTAATTAATTAAAAAAAAAAAGAATGTCTAGAAGGAACATTCTTGGCCTTTTGCATTTTCAGATAAAATTTACAATCAGCTTGTTAATTTCCTTTAAAATTTTTTCTGGGATTATGACGAGGTATTTGAACCTAAATCACTTTGGGGAGAACTGACATCTTTATAATATTGTCTTCAATCCAAAAACATGGTATATCCCTGTGTTTATTTAGGTCTTCTTTTGTTGCTCTCAGCAATGCCGCGTAGTTTTTAGTATCAAGATCTTGCACATTTTTTTTGCAAAGTTTACTCCTCATTGTATTATTTTTATGCTAATGTAATTTATATCATTAAAATTTTTAATTTTCTATTTATTTTTGCTAATATATAGAAATACAATTAGTTTTTTATATATCAGCGTGGTATTTTAAAACCTTGCTAAATCATTGACTAATTTTAACATTGTGATTAATTTTAATATTTTATCTGCATTTTATTTTATTTTATTTTTTTTTTTAAATTTATTTATTTATTTATTTATTTATGGCTGTGTTGGGTCTTCGTTTCTGTGCAAGGGCTTTCTCTAGTTGCGGCAAGTGGGGGCCACTCTTCATCGCGGTGCGCGGGCCTCTCCTTATCGCGGCCTCTCTTGCGGAGCACAGGCTCCAGTCACGCAGGCTCAGTAATTGTGGCTCACGGGCCTAGCTGCTCCGCGGCATGTGGGATCTTCCCAGACCAGGGCTCGAACCCGTGTCCCCTGCATTGGCAGGCAGATTCTCAACCACTGCGCCACCAGGGAAGCCCTTATCTGCATTTTATTTTGGATTTTTTGCTTACGTAATCATATCATCTGTCTGTGATGACAGTTTTATTTTTTCCTTTCCAATTTTTATAACTAGTATTTCTCTTTCCTGTCATACTGCACTGGTTAAGCCTTCCTGTACAATGTCGAATATAAATGGTAACAACTGACATCTTTTTCTCAGGGGAAATATTTATATTTCATCATTAAGTGTGATATTTGAGGAAAGCTTTTTAAATCCAAATTAAGTTCCCATCTATTCCTAGTTTGCTAAAAAAATTTTTTTATCATAAATGAGTGTTGTATAAAATGCTTTTTTTTTTAATTTTTATAAATTGTTTATTTATTTTAAATGGCTGTGTTGGGTCTTCATTTCTGTGCGAGGGCTGTCTCTAGTTGTGGCAAGCGGGGGCCACTCTTCATCGCGGTGCGCGGGCCTCTCACTATCGCGGCCTCTCTTGTTGTGGAGCACAGGCTCCAGACGCGCAGGCTCAGTAATTGTGGCTCACGGGCCCAGTTGCTCTGCGGCATGTGGGATCTTCCCGGACCTGGGTTCGAACCCGTGTCCCCTGCATTGGCAGGCAGACTCTCAACCACTGCGCCACCAGGGAAGCCCATAAAATGCTTTTTTATGTGTTTATTAAGATACACATTTATTTTTTTCTTATTTATGCTGTTAGTGTGGAGAATTACATTATTTTCTAATGCTAAATTAACCTTGCATTTTTGGCAAAAAAAAATCCCTTTTAATTATGGTGTATTATCTTTTGTTGTATTGCTGTATTTGGTTTTCTAATATTTTATTTTGAATTTTTTGCCTTATGTTTACTCAGGCTGTTGTCCTATTTTTTTTTTCTTGTAAGGTTTCTGCCAGGTTTTGAATTCAAGGTTATAAAGGTCTCATTTAACAGATTGGAAAGTGTTCTTATTTTTTTCTATTCTCTGGAAGAGTTTGTGTAAGATTAGTGTTAGTTCATCCTTAAATATTTGAAACAATTCACCAGTGAAGTCATCTGGACTTGGAATTTTTGTTTTGGGTGTGTTTGTTTTATTTCAGTGGAAGTAGAGGGTGTGTCTTGAAATCCTATCTGTCCCAGAGACCATGACACTTGCTGGTCCTTCATGTCTCCACATGGCTGCTCCTTCAGCGATTCAGTTCTTTGCTCAAATGCCACCTCCTGGGCTTCCCTGGTGGCGCAGTGGTTGAGAATCTGCCTGCTAATGCAGGGGACACGGGTTCAAGCCCTGGTCTGGGAAGATCCCACATGCCGCGGAGCAACTAGGCCCGTGAGCCACAACTACTGAGCCTGCGCGTCTGGAGCTTGTGCTCCGCAACAAGAGAGGCCACGATAGTGAGAGGCCCGCGCACCGCGATGAAGAGTGGCCCCCGCTTGCCCCAACTAGAGAAAGCTCTCGCACAGAAACGAAGACCCAACACAGCCAAAATTAAATAGATAAATAAACTAAAAAAAAAAAAAAAATTTAAATGCCACCTCCTCAGAGATGTTCTCCATGACTGCCCCAGCTAAAGTAGCACCCACTCCTTTCAGCTACCATTTCCATTTTTTTGTAGACTTGTGTTCCCTAAAATTAACCTTTCCAAAAAATTGTTTATTTACTGTTTTTCTCTCCTGTTAGATTTTGAGCTCTGTGGGGCAGGAACCTTGTCAATCTCGTTCCCCTCTGAATCTTTAGCACTCAGAACATAGCAGTTGCCCAACAAATATTTTTCAAGTGACTAAATGAATAAAAGGAAGCCAGATAGAGATCCTTTCCCCACAAAATCATCAGAAGACAAGAGCAAGGATGAAGATGTTCATCATCAAGTCTTACCTTTTTAACAATAAATATCGCCTAGGGTCTCCATCAGATTTAATACAGAAACAAAAATCTGCTATATAATTCTGTAGTCTCTGCCAACTTATGATGTCATTTTGAAACAAAATGTAATGAACATAAAAATAAGACTTCTTCAGTTTCTTTCTTTGGAAATGGAACTGTTTAATGTTTTTTTTTGTTTAATGTTATTTTTTAAATGTATAGAACAAAATGTAACATGATGGTGAAAACATTCTTCTTAACATTGTTGAAAGCACCTCCTTATATAGCATGTCCTGAGGGACAACCACATTCATTTGGGAAAAGCTTACTGAATTCTGGCCTGCTGACCTTGTAACAAGCATGTTAGATGAGCTGCTGCAAGGGTTCAAGTAATCTTGCATCCTTCAGGATTATTTTGATTGTAAGTGACAGAAAACCCAACTGAAAGTGAGCAAAAAGTGGATTTTTTTTTTTCTCATGCAACAGAACATTCCAGGGATAGGGTTAGCTATAGTTTGATCTAGAAGCTCACATAATGTCACTGGATTCTGCCTCTCTCTCCATCACTACATTGTTCTCTTTTGTAATGGCTTCATTCCCAGGTAGGTTCTTCCCTCATAACTAAATAACTAAAGTTATAAAAGCTTAATTTCAGGGAGTGAGGACTCCTATGAAAACTCCTTCACAGTTCCAATTCCAGTGGTAAAGAGAGCAACTGTGTGAGCAGAACATCTTGAGAATGAATTTTCTTGACTCTGTTGAGTCATAGGCCCATCCCTGAACCAGCCACTCTAGCCAGGGTAGAGCTCATACTATACTAATAGTCTTCTGCTACTTGTTTTTCACACTTAACATTATGTTTCCAAGATCCGTCCGTGTTGTGTTTGAGGCTATAACACACTCATTTTCACTGCTGAATAATATTCCATTGTTATAATACCTACAATTTATTTATTTATTTATTTTGTTAATGGACATTTGGCTTTTTTTTTTTTTCCTGTTATGAACTGTGCTGCTGTGAAGATTCTTGCAAATATCTCCTGGTGCACATGTGTAAGAGTTTTTCTTGGGCATGTATCAAGGAGTGGAATTGCTGGGTTTTACAATATGGAAGTATTCAGCTCCAAAAGGTAAATGTCCTGATTTTCCGTTTGGCAATGTTTCATGAGTATTTGTCTATGGTATTAAAAATTCTTCTTTACATAACAGAAAAAAGCAAGGTAAAAGGATGAAACATTATTCAGATGCAAGGTGCTGTTATATTTGTGGATATTGTCTGACCACAGCAGGATCTGGTTATATTTAATAGCTTTAAGGCAAAGGCCACACCCATATATATTGTCAATCAGCATCAATCATTTATACAGAACCCACAATATGCTGGTGTGAACTGTTAAAGACAAACAAAGCTGGACACTAGTTAAAGTGGTAAGGACATATTTTAATCAGCAATATACTATTGCAGTAGGGAACAGAGTCCAGTATGAATGGAACTCAACTTTGATTTGTACAGAGGTGACTGGGCATTTCAAAGGGAGAATCAGAATAGGGAGGGGGTTGAGCTCTGCTGAGTTAGGGAAAAATTACCAAAAGTGGGAAGGAGGTGTCAGTCCATGTGAAACTCATCTGGATTTGCTAACTGGTGCTCACTGAAGTTAGGCTCCTGCCCTCCCACAGAGGCTGGGAGACAGGGACCCTATCTTCAGGTGTTGGCTGGAAAAAATGGTAAATTCTTTTGGCAGCCTTGAGTTTTCTCTGGCAGGTACTTTAAGAGGGGCTAGGGTCACCTAAGGATGTGGCCCTGAGCTGTTAGAAACTATGTTGGTGTTTTGCTCAAGTTGTTACAGGCTGAGGTTGAGGCCCTAGAAGAGAACAGGGCTCAGAGGAGCCTGGCTAGAGTTCTGCCAAGGAGAGAATCTGTCAGAAGTGAGAGGAAAGGTGTGGTGAGGGTGGGAATAGCACTATTTCTCTCCCCTCTACCTTTGCTTACACCATTCCCTAGTCCAGGAAAAACCTCCTCTCTCTCTGCCATTCTAAGCCCTATTCATCCTTACGGCTCAGTTAAGGTGTCACTTCCCCTGGGAAGGCCTCCTTGACTTTGAACCCACGAGACCGGGTTAAACACCCTTAGCATCCTTATATAGCTCTGTCATGCACTTAGCACATTACATTGAAATACACTCTGCTTCCTCACCAGATCATAAGGACTGGGTCTCATTCATTTTGGGCATACTGTGAGCACTAATGTATGTTGCATGAGTGGGCACTGTGACAATCCAAGGTCCACTCTCCTTATGTCTTGGACACAGAAATAGCCTCCCAGCTCCTCTCTGCTTTCCTCTTCTCTACCCAGAGGGCTAGAGAGATCGTCTATAAAGGTAAGTCAGCTCATGTCACAGTTCGGCTTCAAATCCTCCGGTGGCTTCCATTTGCATGAGGAATAACTTCAACTTTCTTGCTGTGGCCTGAAGGACCTGCAAAGTCTGGCCCCAGCATCAACTGTGAGTCTTATCCCACCTGAGCTGGATCATCCTCTAGCAGTCATACTCCCCTTCTTTCTGTTCTTCAAACACCAGGCTTGTTTCCCTGTGGAGCCTTCAGATTTGTTCCCTCTACTTAGAATGTTCTGCAGCCAAGACTCTGCAAGTCTGACCCTTTCTCATTATTCATGTTTCAGCTCAGCCAGCACCTCCTCAGAGAGGCCCTCCCTGACCACATTCTCTCTCCCATCACACTGCTTTTTTCGTCATTGCCCTCCTTACAAACTGGAGGTGATTTATTATATTTTGTTTCCCCCACCAGCTTGAGACCTCCATTAGAGCAGGGATCTTGTCTGCCGTGGCTGCCACTGTGCCCCGCAGTACCTAGAATAGCGCCCGGCACTCGGAAGGTGTTCAATGAACGGTAATAAATCCGCGCAGGCAATTGTGGGATCGCTTTCTCCGGCAGGAGCCGACTCTAACCACGTGGGAGGGGTGAGGGCGGTGGCTGGGTGCGTGTGGGGAGTGACAGCTCAGTCGAAGGCCCCGCCCAAACCCCGCCCATGTCCGTGTCCTCCTCCTCGGGTCTCCATAAAGTTCATTTGGCGGCGCGTCGCGCGGGGGCTTCTGGGAGGGCCGGTCTCGGCCAATCAGGAAGCGCGGGCGAGCGGCGCGAGACGCGGCCGCCGCGTTTTCTCTCCCGGACCTGAGCGGCTGACGCGCCTGCAGCGCCAGGTAAGGGTGTTTGTGGCCCCGTCCTTCCGACACGGGGCAGGTCCTTGAACCCAAGGCCCAGAGGCTGGGCGGAGCCCGGTCCACGTGCTCGGAGCCGTGCTGCTCACACTTCCCGTTCGTCTCATGGCAGCCGGCACGCCTGACGCCAGCTACACACCGCCCTGTCGAACCGCCCCCCATTATAGCGTCGGGCTGCGCTTCGGGAGTGCTTTCTATCTGCCCTCCTTCTGAATGCGGAGCCTCGGCCCCCTGGCGACCCTCCTGTCCCACTACAGCGCTCTGCCGGCGCGCCACGCCACGCCCCCACGCCCACCCCTGCCCTGCGAGCCCACCCTTGGCTGGATCGGTGCCCCTCCCCGCCACCACACTCCGCTTGATATCTTCCTGACCGCGCCCTGTCAGCTCCCTCGCTTGCTCCTCGGGGATACTCTATCGGGAGGCGTTTCCCTCCCGGGAAAGGGACTACTCTGTGAGCCTTGGCCTATCTCCTCTGTCTGCATCCAGCGGAATGCTCCTTCCCGTGCAGGGAGATGCTAGTGATTAGAACCTGGAGGTGGCCCGCACTTTCTCTGGGCCCACAGCACCCCATCCTCTGCAAAGGCAATGCCTGCATTTACTGGGTCTCTTTTTTAAAAATTACGGGGCCGACCGCAGGGGTCTTTGTTCCAAGTTTGGACGACCCATTGACAGAGCTGCTGGTCCAGGTTTGCCCCTCTGTCGGGTGTGAGAAGAGGTTATGATTTGTTTGGACCAAAATGTCTTTCAGCAAGGGTCACCTTTCTGTTCTGTTTGGGGGCTGTGAGAGGGTGCCCTTGGGCATCGTATCTTTTTTTCTTTCTTTCGATTATTCTTCTTTGTGAATTTGTGTTTGGGACATTTTCATTTTTTACTCGTGGTGATCTCACTCGAGGCTCATCGTTCTTAATACCTGTTTATTAGGTTAACAGATCCCACGTGAATATCTCCAGCCTGGGCCTCTCCCTTGACCTATATCCAGCTGCCTACTTTAATATCTCCACTGTGATGATTTGTAGGGAGCTCAACCTGAACATTTCAAGATAGGGCTAGCAAGGTTCCCTCCACCTCTCTTCCCAGACTGCTTTTCTTGCTGTTTTTTTTTTTTCTCAGTAATGTAAAAGGCTCTGACCGATAACCTTTAAGTCATCCTTAACTGCTCTCTTTCTTTCTTTCTTCACGTCCAATGCTTGGCATCCTGGGCCAGGTCACCATCACCTCTCTCCTGGATTATTGAAATAGTCTCCCATCTGGTCTCCTGGCTTCTGCCCTGGCACCTATTTTCAGTACAGCAGATAGAAGGACCCTCCAGTGGGTCCCCATCTCATTTAAAGATGAACTCCTTACAGTGAGTTATATGGCTTTACATAATCTGACCCACTGTTACTTTCCCACTTTCGTTTTCTGCTACCCTCTCCTTCCACATGGCAGACATGCTTCGACCTCAGGACCTTTGTGCTTGCGATTCAATATTCATATGGTTCGCTCCCTCACTTCTTTCAGGTTTTTATTCAAGGGTCACCTAGTGAGACATTCCCCACTTCCTATCTTCCTTTATTGCTTTAGTTGTTCTTATATTTTACAAATTTATCTGTGTATTGTTTGTTTTCCCCCTCTAGAACGTTATCTGTTTTGTTCCCTGATGTATCCCCAGCACCTAGACCTGGCACACAGTAGGTGCTCAACAAATAGAAAATAAATCCATGTTCCTGACACTGTTAGAGGCTTGGGGATCCAGCGGTGACTGAGATAGGCCTGCGCTCACTGAGCTGCTGTTTCTGTGGAGCACATCACCAGCAATAAGCCCGGAGGGATAGCATGTAGTGGCAGGGCCTTTTTAAAAAGAGGACAAGGATATCTGAACAGAGACCTGTTTGAAATCAGAGAGGGGAGTATCTCGGGCAAGAGCATTCCTGGAAGGGGAACAGCAAGTGCAAATACCCTGAGGTGGGAACATTGGAGATGTGGTGAACTTGAGTGTCTAAACCTGCTTCCTGATAGGCTGAAGTAGAAAATAAGGTAGAGAGAAAGGTAGATGTGCCAAGGAGAAGGAGGGGTCAGAGCAAAGACCTGGAGGTGAGGACCTGAGGTATGTTCAGGGAACAGGTCACTTTAATTCAGCAGACATTTATTCAGTAACTTTTTTGTACCAAACTTAGCAGCTGAGGATTCAAAGCTGAGCAGTCTGTGGACCTCACCTTACAGGAATTCTCCATGTAGAGAGAGAAACAGACTTGGGAATAAAATCATCACAACTCTTCCACCTGGCTGGGGAAGAACAGTAATAGATGGTTGGGAATAGTGTGGGAGGGGTTTGAGGTAGGTAGGACTGTCCCAGCTGACTTTGCAAGGTACACAGGAGTTCCCATGTGCCAGGGTATGTTTGTGTTCTAGCAGAGGGTGCACCTGTATGTGCCAGGGTGTGAAGGGAGGAAACAGCATGAGGCATCCCAAGGAGTAGAGAATTGCTAGGGTATCTTTGCGGGGAGGCAGTAAGAGATGAGGATGGTAAGGATGGCAGTGCCCATTCTTTGGAGGGTGCCCCTATTGGCCGTGTCAAAGCATGAGCACTTCCTTCTATAGGAGATGGAAGGTGTTCCTGAGGGTATAAAGGCAGGGAAACGTTTCAGAAAGACCTCTCTAGCCAAGGGGAGTGTAGGTTAGAGGAACAAGAAGGCTTAGACTGTTGAGGTAATCAGGAGAAAAGCGTGAGGTTAGAGTGGGGGCAAAAGAGATGAGGGTTCGACTTTCCGAAAGGTTTGGGAGATAGACCTGAAGATTGGATGTTCGGAGAGGAAAGGGAGCCTGAGGTGGTTTCTGGCTGAATTGACTGGGTGCTAATCGTTTTATCAAGAGAGACTGGAAATGCAGGAGGAGGAAGTGGTGCTGGTGGTGGTGGCGGTGGCAGCTAAGAGGGGAGAGAAGTGAAGCGTTTGGGATAATGTGTAGTTTGAGGCATACACTGGTCAGCCAGCTGTAGATGTCAGATGAACAGTTGGAAATATTGACCCTGGGAGAGAGCTGGGCTGGACATAAAGATACGGAAGTCACCTTTGTTTTGATAGGTCAGTGTCCTTGCCTGGGCCCAGATGGACCTCCGAGGTCCATGGATGGACTTTCTGGGGAAGGGCAGCATTGAGCCTCCTGGCATTGCCTGCTCAAGAGTGTGTGTGTGGTTCTCTTGGATGCACATGTGTATGTGAACGGATTCAGAGAGGTCTGTAGCCATCTGGGAGATTAATGGCCATGGTAGGAATTGTAGTTGAAGTTCAAGTGGATGTTATCCAGAGAAATATATAGTGTGAGAAGAGGAGGTCCAAGGATAGAAGCTCGGCATTTGAGGGGTGGGTAGGTGAAGAAGGCACAGCAGAGGAGGCTGAGAGAGGGAGGAGGAGGAGGAGAACCAGGAGAAGGTGGAGTCTCCACGTCTTGGGAAGAGAGAGTTTCAGGAAGGAAGGAATGGTCAGGGTGTCAAAGGCTGTGAGAAAGGAAGGATTGAAGAGTCCATTGGATTTGGCAGTTGGGTCAGTGGTGACTGCCGGGGAATTCAGGAAATGGGAGGCAGGCAAGCAAAAGTTAGATGGCAGTGGTGATGAATGAATGACGCGTGACAGGGGATGGCCGTCTCTTTATGAAGGGAGTGGGAGCCAGAGGAGGACATGGGGTCGAGGAATTTTTTAAAAATAAACTTATTTTAGATTTGTTTTAGATTTATAGAACACATGCAGGGTAGTACGGAGTTCTCTGTACCCCTTACCCAGTTTCCCCTACTGATGAGGAATTATTTTAGGGAAGGAGAGACCTAAATCCTAGGAGAAGGAACCAATGACAGTGGAAAAAAAGGACAACCATCACTTCCTGAGCTCTGGCTGTGCGCAGGTCTCTGCCATGGGCTTTACTTCTATAATCTAATGCCATCCTCACGGCAGCCCTGTGATGTCAGGCTTACTCCCTTCCCTGTCTCCCTCATTTCAGTAAATGGCACCTTCATGGTCTGAGTTACTCAGGCTTAAAGCCTTGGCATTGTCCTTGACTTCTTTTCTC
Source organism: Balaenoptera borealis (assembly GCF_965194805.1). Taxonomy (NCBI): domain Eukaryota; kingdom Metazoa; phylum Chordata; class Mammalia; order Artiodactyla; family Balaenopteridae; genus Balaenoptera; species Balaenoptera borealis. The sequence goes on along the minus strand of NC_138878.1, from coordinate 27,420,856 downwards.
CTCTCACACTCTACATCAGCAATTCATGTCTACACTAAATCTGTTCTTAAAATATAGTATCCATGAATCAGACCCACTTTTTGTCTCTTCCACCACTATCACCCTGGTCCACGCGGGTCTCAGGTATCACATCTGAGTGATAGAGTAGCCTCCTGACTGGTCTTCCTGTTCTTACTTTGTCCCCTCACGCCCCCTGTCTGTTCTCCACACAGCAGTGGGAATGAGCCTTAGAGAAGGCTCAACCCTTCACTGGCTCCTGTCATAAGTAGGCTGAAATCCAAAGTCCTTGGTGGTGGGAAGCCGACATGATCTGACCCTGTCCCAACCCCTTCTCCCACCACCCTTCCCCATGATTATGTGCTTCAGCCACGTGGCCTTCTGCTCTTCAGCTATGCAAACTGCACTTCTGCCTTGCTTCCTTGGCAAGAACATTCTTCCCCCAAATATCTACATAGCTCACCCCCTTACTTCAATTAGGTCTCTGCTCAAAGGTTTCCTTTTAAAAGAAGCTTCTCAGAACACCCCAGCTAAAGCAGTCCCACCATCCACTCTGCCGCATTTCCCTGTTTTACCTCCCTCATAGCACTTATCAATACTTGGCATCATGTGTCTATATGTTTATGCATTTTTATTGTCTGTCTCCTAACAGACATAAGCTCCCTGAGGCTGGGACCTTTGTCTGGTTTTTCCATAGCTCCATCCCCATTGCTTTGAACAAACAGTACCTAGCATGTGGTAGATGCTCAATAAGTATTTGTTAAATGAATGAAGGAAAGCTGCCATATAAATCACCATGACCTGAGTGGCTTAAACAACAGAAATTTGTTTTTCTACAGTTCTGGAGGCTGGAAGTCCGAGACCATGGTGCCGCATGGCTGGGTTCTGGTGAGGACCCTCTCTCTTTTGGGCTTGTTGGTAGCCACCATCTCGAGTGTGCTCACATGGACGTGGGGCTCTAACTTTGGTGAACTTTACAAGGCGAACACAGGAATTTAGAAAATGAGTCATTAGGCATTTTGGGAAAGGTTTGCTGAAGGTTATTCTGGCAGTTAGTGACTGTATTGAGGATCTAGCTACTGTTTAAGGGCACTGTTGGAGTTATACATTAAAAAAAAAAAAGGTAACGCTACAAAATACTTTAAATTTTAAGCTGTTTGGGGGAAGAAGGAATCTAGGTATTAATAGACGATAACATAAGGCAAATGAGAAGAATGTCAGCAGGGTGGTGGACTAACAGGTCCTAACGCTTTGTCCCCCCATAAAAACAACAAAAACAGCAAATAAACAACTGTATATTGACGAAAATAGCTCTGTGAGAGCTCCAGAGTGAAATAAGGAGGCTGCAGAAACCCTGTGGAGGAACTTCCCCGGTGGCGCAGTGGTTAAGAATCCGCCGGCCAATGCTAGGGGACACGGGTTCGAGCCCTGGTCCGGGAAGATCCCACATGCCGCAAAGCGACTAAACCCATGCACCACAACTACTGAGCCTGCGCTCTAGAGCCCGCGAGCCACAACTACTGAAGCCCGCGCACCTGGAGCCCATGCTCCGCAGCAAGAGAAGCCACTGCAATGAGAAGCCCGTGCACTGCAACAAAGAGTAGCCCCCGCTCGCCACAACTAGAGAAAGCCTGTGCACAGCAATGAAGACCCAACGCAGCCAAAAATAAATAAATAAATAAATAAAAATATAAAAAAGAAAAAAGAAACCCTGTGGAGCACAAAAACAGATGGCTGGCCACATAGAAACGTGTAAGGCAAATAAATAAATGGAGTAGAGAGGAATCTAGATGCGGGGAGATTCCTATGGGATGGGTATTGAGGAAAACCATTTTGGTAAGTAGGACTTGAATTCGTGGTAAAACGATAGCTGATGTTTGAGTGGTTACTGTGTGGCAGGCGAGGAAGGTACATCTATTTTTCCACTTCACAGGTGAGGCCCAGAGGGAGTAATTAACTTGCCCAAGGTCACCCAGCTAGAGGGTACAGTTCCTGGCTGGATCTCAGGGGTGTGGTGGAAGGTGAGTAGATGTTCCTGGCTGTGAAAAATGGCATGAGCACAGAGCAGGGTATGCACAAGGACAGTCAGGGATAGAGTGAATCACATTACTGGTACACAGGGTTTCTCCAAAAACAGTGCCTCCTCTGGATCCCGTGAGTGGAAGGTATTGAAGGCTTTTGTTCAGGAGCAACATAGGGAAAGTGATGGTGGAAAGAGGAACGTGGTCGCGGTGAGCAGAGTGATTTGCAGTGGGAGGCACTGGAACTTGCATCTAGCAAGAACTTGGGCCTAAAGGGGGGGATGTCTGGCCTTGAGTGACGGTGATGAAGATGGAAGCAACAGTTAGACTAACCTTACTGTGGTAATCATTTCACAGTATTGATGTCTATCAAACCACGTTGTGTGCCTTAAAATTACACAATATTGTGTGTCAGTTATATCTCAATAAAGCTGGAAAAGGAAAATAAGCAACAGAAGATGCTGCAAAAATAAAGTATCCCTTGCTCTCTAAATCTGTTTAGGTAATGAGAGATTTGGAGAGTGAGGGATGTCATGTTTTCTGAATCTGTAGTATTTGGTTTCCTGAGATTTTGTCAGGGAGAGCAATAGTTTGGATAATGAGGAATACCTACCTGCTTTCTCTCAAAAATGTGTCTGCATCTGTTTTGGTTTCTGAGTCTGGAGAGTGGAGAATAGCTATAAATAAACAGTCCGAGGTCATGCACAGATGCAAGGAGAAGGGTGAGTTAGAACCTAAGAGAGTGCAGCCCAGGTACAGGTGAAGGGGTTTGGGCGGGCGTCTGGTGGCGGCGGTGGTGGTGGGTGGATAACTGCATTTTGAGGTGCACTGGGTGTGGCAGTTGTGGGTTTGAGTGGAAACGCACAGGCAGTGCCTGGAACCTCCTGGTTTGGAGCGTGAGTTCAAGAAGCAGGATGGGAGTGTGGATTTGACATTCATTGCCATCGAGGAGTCAGGGGCAGTGGTGAGGCAAACACTCTGAGGCAGGGAGTTTAGAGCAGTTTTAAAATGAACAAGTTATTAAAAATTAGAAAAGGTCACATACACTTACGGAAAGGATTCGGGTTGACAGAGGGTTATACAACGAAAAGTAGAAATCTCCCAAATCTTAGCTTTGCTCTCTCTCTGGAGATAATGCTAAGTTTCTTGCTATGCTAATGTTATGTTTCTTGCTATTTCTTCTAAATTCTATCTGTGAACAAACCTTAATATATGTATTATATGTATTAACATATACACTTAATATATGTTGAGTGTATAGCTTGATGAATTTTTATATATTTATTCAATCATATGACCATCACCCATATTGAGATATAGAATATTTCCAATACTCTGGTGTCTTACCTTAGGCTGCCATATAAACCACCATGGCCTGAGTGGCTTAAACAACAGAAGTTTGTTTTTCCACAGTTCTGGAGGAAGTCCGAGACCAGGGTGCCACATGGTTGGGTTCTGGTGAAGACCCTCTGTCTTTCTGGCTCGAAGGTGGTCACCATCTCGAGTGTGCTCACATACTTTCCTGGGTGAATGTGTGTGTGGAGTTGGGGTGGGAGATAGAGGAAGCAGCTTTCTGGTGTCTCTTCTTAGGAGGGTACTGATCCCATCATGAGGGCCCCCTCTTCAGGACCTCATCTAAACCTCATTACCTCCCAAAGGTCCCTTCTCCAAATGCCTTCACAGTGGGGGTTAGGACTTCAACATACGAATTTTGGAGGGACACGTTTCAGCCTGTAGTACCAGAAAAGTTCTGTTGTGCTTCCTCCCAGTCATTCCCCATCCCCACCCTCACCAACCCCCCAGATAACCAGTGTTCTGGTTTCTAGCACCACAGATTAGTTTTTTCTCCTTAAAATCCATATAAATGGAATCATGCAGTGTCTTTTTTTGGTGTCTGGCTGCTTTAGTTCATTTTTGTGTCTGTGAAATTTATCCCTATTGTTCCATGTAGCTTTAGTTTGATCTTTTCCATTGCTGTGTGGTATACCGGGGAATGACTACCACCATTAAAAACTCAAATGGTATAATTCTGTATATACAGTGTTGTAAGATTATTTGGGGTCGGGGGGGCGGGCAGGGGACTCAGACTTTAGAATCTGATAACAGCTATAGTGTTTCTCTTATATTTTTTAAAAAATGTATGCATATATTTCCCAGGGTTCCTGGTGCCTGTGATGCTGGTGTCATGGCTCTCAGGACAAGAAGCCTTCCTTAGTTTACAGAAGGGTTTCTCAACCTTGACACAATTGATGTTTTAGGCTGAATAATTCTTTGCTGTGGAGGTTGTGCTGTGCATCATAGGATGTTTAACAGCATCCCTGGCCTCTGCCATCTAGATGTCAGTAGCATGTCGCCTCTCTCTCTCAGTTGTGACAACCAAAAATGCCTCTATATATTGCCAGTGCTCCCTGGGGAGCAAAGCTGCCCCCAACTGAGAACTGTTGGTTTCGAGAGATGAGCCAGAGCCAAAGCCTTTTGGAGGTAGACTTGGTGATCTGCCACTGTTTATGCCAGCTGTAATATGGGGCCTGTATCATTCCTCAGGTTCTTTGTACAGATACTTTTCATCACCACTAAAATGGGGCTGCTCCTTCCAAGGACACATTCATTAAGTGAGTTTAAAGACTGAATTAAAATATCCCACATCTGTAGATTCTTCACGGCGGGCAGGACCTTAGAAATCACCTGAGCCAACCCCTTCCTCTCACCGGTGGTGAAACTGGGATCCAGAGATGAGGAAGGGCCGGTCCCAGGGTCAGAGAGCTAATGTGGGGCAAAGCCAGGATGGGGTCCACAGTTCTATCCCAGGCCTTCTACTCCAAGAATTTGTCAGAAGGTAGGCTGTGTGGGTACTTTATGTTTCTGTGTGATGCCAGATTGCTTCTCTTTGCTCATTGAAGATGAAATAATACAAGTGTTATTTTATGTATCAAGAAAGCTGATACTACACACTCCTTACTGCAAACACTGAGTCATCCAGGCCCATACTTGTACTGAATCACCCAGGTCTTTTAATTTCTCTTCTGTCTAGGGTAATTTATTTTAGTTCTTTGTTTTTCTGTTTTTTTGTTTTTTTACATTTATTTTATTTTATTTATTTTTTAAAAATTTTTTTCCAACCAATAGCATTTATTTACAACATGTTTACAAACAAATATAGAGAACAGCTATTAAGAAAATTTTTTTTTCACACACACACTGTATTTTATTTTTACAAGAGATAAATAAACTGACACCAAGCATTGTAAATGGATGACCACAACAAAAGCAGCAATGATTGCATTTACCAAACACGAAACACACTCATACTATGTCATAATATTGACATTCAGTCCAGTAATCCTCCACTGTAACAGCTCCTTTACTTTGCAGTGAAAATTGATTTGTATATTTTTTGCCTCTGAGTCCTTGTGGGATATTTTTTTTTTATTCAAACAGAAAGTCACAAAAATTATAATCATCCTCATCAGTTCACTCAGTCCCATGTAATTAATTTTTTTTTTCATCTTGATCTTTTGTTAGCACTTTTATGAATTCATCAGTTTTCCATTAGAGTTCTGAAAATGCTTATTCATTCAGTTCAGCAGTATAGTCAGTTGCCAGAAACCTGTACTTGTCAGAGTCTTCCATGAATTCCTTGAAGATGAAACCTTTTTATAGGAACATATTTGCAAAAGTAGTTCTTTGTTTTCTCCAGAAGTCTACCTTCTGAATAATGATTAGGTCTAACTCTTTTACTTAGTTTCACAGGACTATAAAGAGTTATCCCACAGCACTTTTTTTTTTTTTTTTGGTTAATCATCGTTTTCCTCTTCTAGAGGCATCTGAAACAGTAGTATCTGTTAGGATGTAATTTTCTTTTGGTTGTTGTAATTGACAGCTGACAGATATAGTACAAAGTAGAATGATGCTGTCATTTAACCGTAGTTTATGTATTCAGAAGAAGAGAGGAGAACAGAACCAGTCTTCAGCTTTTGACACCTCCTGTGAGGCTTTCCTCATTAATCTTGGTGTTGGACATTGAACACTGTTCTTGTGTTTTAATCCTGTTACAGTCTAATTAATAAGTTTGAGGGCAAGATTTCCACTTGAAATTCAATGCTAAATTTCTTTTGAATCACACCTTCATTGTGGAAATTTGGATTTATAATTAAAACCATATTTGATGTGGGAAATGTAAAAATTGTACATTTAAAAATTGCAGGTGTCTCCCAGAAGTTCTTACTGAATGATACGAAGCTGTGATTAAATTAGTCAATTTAGTATCATATATTTGCTAGAAGATTTTTTTTGAAGCAGAGATGTTTATAATTGACAATATGTTGCCAAATTGGCAACTTTGGGAAAAAGCTAAAATAGCATTTTACAGTGACATAAATCAGGAGAGTTAATAAAATACTTTCTGTGTATCATCAACCCCTTGAAGGAGATAAGCATTATCATCTCCTCTTTAGAGATGAGGAAATTATGAGGGGAGATTTGGGTTTTATCCCAGGGGTAAATCAGCTGATTTATTATGAAGGATGAATGGCCAGATAAAGAGGTACATAGGGCGGGGTCCGGAAGAGTCCTTAGCACAGGAGCTTCTGTCTTTGTGGAACCGGGGTGCACCATTCTCCCAGCGTGTGGATGCATTCACCAGCTCAGAAACTCAACAAATCTCATTGTTCAAGAGTTTTTATAGAGCTTAATCTGCAGCCCTTGCTTCCCCTTCCAAGAGGTTGGTGGGTGAGGCTGAAAGTTCCAACTGTCTAATCACTTGGTCTTTCTGGTGACCAGTCCCATCCTGAGGCCACCTAGCTTAGCCTCTCCAAGTTACCTCATTTGCATAAATCCAGGTGTGCTTAAAAGGGGTTCCTTATAAGTTACAAAAGACTCAGAACTTCAGGACATTCCGAGGGTTTTAGAAGCTGTGTGCCAGGAACTTGGGGACAAAGACCAAATATATTTCTTATTATACTACACTACTCTTTTTTGGCTTGATTAAATATTTAACATGGTTATATTGGGAATGTGGAAATGACCATATTTTTCATAATTAAGACACATGTTAATAGCAAGTGAACCGAAATTATTTGATGCATTTTTGCTCTGCCCTTTTTTTAAGTTCATTTCATCCTATATGCCATTTGGAGATTTTTTTTTTCTCTTTGTTAAGAATGTTTATGTGCCTGGAAGGGACATTTTTTTGGACACTGAATGACAGGTGAGTGCTGACTAATTTAAGGAAATGGAAGTCTGCCCAGTCCTTGGTTTTAGCTCTAGGTGGGAGCTGTCTCTCTAAAGCCGTGGGCTTTAATTTTTTCCCCTGGTTAATTTTCTCAGCATCCTCTAGGTGTGGTGAAGAGGTCTGGATCTTGGGAACTTCCCACTAAGAGCATTCACCATTTATATTTATTTATTATTTATTTTTAATTTAAAAAAATTTTTTGGCTATACCGCGGGGCATGTGGGATCTTAGTTCCCAGACCAGGGATCAAATCCGCACCCCCTGCATTGGAAGCACAGAGTCTTAACCACTGGACCGCCAGGGAGGTCCCACCATTTCTAATATAGCAGGGTGTCTGCAACCTCTGAAAAAGCAGTGGGTCATTGTCCTTCATTTTGATGGGGAACTTTTTATTGAAGTGCAATACACAATCAGAAAAGTACATAAATCACAAGTCTAGCTCAATGAATGTTCTCAAAATGAACACACTATTAAGCAGCACCCAGAATAAAAAAAGTTACCAGCCCCCCAGAAGCCTCCTTTCTGCCTCCTCCTGTCCCCCCCACCCCGCCACCAAAGGATAACCAGTCTTGCCTTCTAACAGCAGTGATAAGTTTGCCCTTCATTTTAAGGCTTACCCTGGTGTTTGAGGAGGTCTGTGGAGGCTCAGTAGGACTTCTGCCAAGAGGCACGGAGAGCAGTTTGTTGCTCAGGGCCCTGGTGCCCTGCCATGCTCTCTGAAGCACCTTTCGGTGTTTCCAGAGGCCTCAACAATCAGGCTCAGAGTCATGCTGACAGAGAGGAGCCTTAGTGCTGTCTGTCCTTGCTGGCCTTTTCGCATCCAGCCCCAGTTTTGCTGCATTGACTGTTCCACATCCCACTTCTGTGGGTTCTCAGTGTGGCTTCTTCCTGGCTCCCTCCTCCACAGCTCCCCAGGGGTGCAGCTGGCATCCAGTCTCTGTGTGTGTCTTGGCCAGATTTTTTTCCCAACACAGAGCTTGGACTTCACTCTCACACCTCCCCTCCCGCTAATCATTCTGGTTCTCACTATTGGACAAAGATAGTGAGGTTATTTTCATGATCAGTTTTCAGTATCGAGTCAAAATTGATATTCGGTTGGTTTAACCCCTATATTTTGTGGCTAAGTTGATATTTATTTTGCAGAAGGGTTAAAAATTGTCTTTAAATTTGTAAAATTAACCATACGTTTAAAATTTTTAATGAGATGATGACTACATCAAAGTATACATTTGGCAACTTTAATAACTTTTTTGTAAATCAGTTTCCACTGGTTGAGTTATAATGCAGGACAGATCCAGTTTTTCCCAAATATGGTATCATATACATTTCTCTCTTCTCTCAGACAGACATGGAACAAGCTTATTTTCTACTCTAAACTTATATAGCACAGTTCTTCCTGTATGTATATTTGTTCTTTTAGTTTGGAATTTGTTCACCTGAAAACTGGGCTGTTTCTTCTAAAATATCACTGGGTTTTTGTCTGGGTATTTAGAGGGAAAGCACTAGTCTGGACCAAGTGTGATCTGAATTCATGCCATTTATACTGTCTCTGCCTTATGCTGTGCAGCCTCAGAAATGTTAAGTATCAGTTGGTAGTCGGAAGGGAATGTTTTTGCTTTGGTCTCTGCTTGCCAGTGGGTGCTGCTTTGGCAAGAGTGTGTAGGAAGCCTTCAAGAACAGAGTCTCCACAAACGGAAGAATAAAACTCCCATTCATTCAACAGATGAGAACCTACTATGTACCAGGCACTGTTCTAAGAACCTGGGGTACCTCAGTGAACAAAACAGGCAAAAATCCCTATCCTTGTACAGTTTACATTCTAGCTGGGGGTGGGGGAGAGCGCTGAGGGTGGTTGCAGGTTGCGCTCTTAAATATTTTGTTCTAGGTTGGCATCAGAGGCAAGCTGACAGTTTAGCTGAGAGAGATAGGGAATCAGCCATGAGCATATCTGGGAGAGGTGCGTTCCAGGTAGAGGAAATAAGGAGTACAAAGAAAGCCTCTAGGGCAGGAATGTGCTTGACCCACTGGGGGACCAGCAAGGAGGCCCCAGGGTGGCTGGAGCCCAGGAAAGGAAGGGGGACAGGACTGGAGATGAGTCTAGGAGGTAAGAAGAGATGGCTTGCTTCTGTAGGGCTTCACTCTGTACAAGAAGTTTAAACAGAGGATGGATGTGATCAGACTTTCAAAGGATCACTGGTTGCTGGATTGAGAAGACACTGTAGGAGACAAGGGCTGAAGCCGGGAAGCCAGGAAGAGGTGAGAATGACTTGGATGGGGGAACGTGGTGAGAAGAGGTGGATTCTGGGTGCATTTTGACGGTAGATTTGAAAAACTTTGTTGGCTTATTTGGATGTGGGATGTGAGTCAGGGAGGCCCTTAAGGATTTTGGCCCAAGCGACTGACTGGAGCAGGCCAAGGAGCAGGTTTTGTAGGTGAAAGGTTAAAGCTCAGTTTGGGGCATATTAAGTTTAGGATGTTTAGAGATTCAGCCTTTATTTTACTATGGTCAAAATAATTCTATTTAGTTAACTTTAAAAAATCATATTTATTGGATTAAAGTAAATCATGACTTTTATTTTCCATTCATTACTTACCCTCAAATCCATCACTTTAAATCTTTGTATGGGCAAGTCATTTGAGAAGTTGAGCATTTCCTTTGTCTGAATTTGCCTGGCGTGGAAATGTTACATGAAATGTTAGATATATTTTTTTCCTTTTTTTTTCTTTTTATAAACATTAAAAAGTTTTGTTTTATTCAGGGAGTTCCAGAATTTTCCTTATGAAGGAAAAAAAGTATTTCCTTCTCCTTGGCTCTGTTAGACAAATTACTTTTATCTTAGAGTTAAAAAAAAGTGTGGGGGTAAGAGGCAGCATATTTCTTTTTTTTCCTCTTTCTGGTGAGTGACCATGTTTCTGGTAGTTCATAGAACATCATTGGCCCTATAGGTTTCTGAGGAAAAACATTTCTCCATCAAGCAGGAGCCGTCGTTTAATTATACGCTCTGCTTCTTTGTTCTTCTGTCCCCGAGAATACCCTTCTCATTCTGTGATCCACATTTTCTCACAGGTAGAGGTGGCCAGTTACAGCTTGATTCTATTAGGTAAAAAAAAAAAATGACAATGATTATCTAGAAACTTTAGGTAAAGAGTTATAGGGTATATGACTTTTTGTCTAAAGATTAAAGTCAGCTTGGCACTTCATAAAGAATACCAAAATGTCTTCATGTTTACTCCAGCTGAGCTATTTTTGTTTTAACCTTGTGCCCTTGCCTTTAAAGTTAATGTCCTTTAATGTTCATTTTTAAAAGTCCTTATTCTGCTGCTGTGGATTTATGGTGGAAACCATGCCCTTTTAACATTAACCTGAGCTTCATAGCTGAGATATAATTATATATTACATTAACATTGTAACTACAATTCTAGACCACAGGGATTTCTAAAGTACAATAGAAGCCATGGGTTTAAAACAAAGAGGAAATATATAATCAACAAGAGCTACTATTTAAAGAATATTGTTCTTTTTTTAATAAATAATAATTTTGTTAACCTTTTAGCAATGTAATTTTTTTAAATGATGTTGATGCTATTTATCTTCTGTTGATTTAAATAGTGGTAGGAGGTAAAAACTCCTCTTAGTTATGAACCTTACACAAGGATGGTACAGTATATAGAAGATTCATAAATGTGTAATATGCATTAAATATCAACATTGTTCACAGAACTTTTCTCAGTTGTTGGAGAAACAGGTGATCTTGCTAATAATATTCATGGTCTAGAAGCCAGCTGCTACTTAAATTAGTATAATTATTAGTTGCAACAGTATCTCTAAAAGTAGTAGGTATATTAACAAGTCATATTCTGAATGTCATATATAACAAGCAGACATGGATCTCTGCTCTCAGAGATAAAGCTGAAGAATGAGTGAATGGAGACTTGGACATGAATTTAAAAAGACTGTCTTTTGTGTTAGCGAAGGAGACTAACGGGATTAGTCAGAAGACCTGTGTTCTTCTGGTTTCAGTTCAGCCTCATTGCAGCAGAGAGTATTCTAGGCACAGAACTGAGCTCTGTGGACTGGAGTTGCTTCTCTGTCTTTTCAGGATCCTCATGGAGTTGTTTGGGAATCATATGAGATGAGATGGCCTTATAAATTGCCAGCCGTCTGGGGGTGGAGGTGTTTTTCTGTCTAAGACAGGTGGAGGGAGAGGAAGTTTGAGTGAGGGTTCTTTACGCCTCCCAGAGGTTGCCATCATGGGTTCTGTTGCCTTGTCGGCTTTGAGTCTGAAGTGAGGCAGGAATTCTGATCTGTGCCTTAATATCTTTGCATTTGTTCTGGTGGCAGAAATCAATCTTGGGGCTGTCAGTATGGACAGAAATGATCTATTTCTTCCCAGTCTGACTCATTTTCTCTGTCAGGCCTGTTGTTCTTGGGCTATGTTCAGGAACAAATCCTGCTTGTTGATGAGCTCTCTCCTTGTCTGTTTACAAAAAGTCCTAGTGTTTCGTTAAGCTTATGACAGGTTCAGGCAGTGTTTGAAGCCTATCTTTCCTCTTGATTTGGATCTCTTCCTTTTTCTCCCCCACCTAGGATCTGCATCTCCAATGGATACTGAGGGGTTTGGTGAGCTACTTCAGCAAGCTGAACAGCTTGCCGCTGAGACCGAGGGCATCTCAGAGCTTCCCCATGTGGAACGGAACCTACAGGAGATCCAGCAGGCAGGCGAGCGCCTGCGTTCCCGTACCCTCACACGCACATCCCAGGAGACAGCAGATGTCAAGGCGTGAGTACTGGTGGGGAGGCAGCACTGGTGCTGGGTGGCTCGGGGGCAGGATCTGCTTCTTCTTTCCTGCCTTGAATTTGGATGTAGTCTGTAAAAGACAGAGACAAGCCAGAGTCTCAGGGATTCAAGAGAGGTTTTATAAACAGGTCAGCAGCCTTGCTTTGTCTCCCTGCTTCCTGGGTTTTCCAGCCTGTCTGCCTGACCAAGCTGCGAGCCCCTATCACAGGCAGAGATGATCAGGGTGAGAAAGGGCGAAGAGCTTTGTCATACAGAAACCGTCCCAGTCATTCCTGCTTGGGTTCACTGACTGTTGGTCATAAATGGCTCACGTAGTATATTGGTAAATGTGGGTCACACAGATAAGTGTTACCCTCCAAGCCAGAGAGGGCCCAGTGATGAGCAGAGTTTTTAAGAGTACTTGGAAGAAACTGATGAGCAGTTAGTGATGAGAAGCCATCCAAGTGAGGAGTGATCCTGTCTGCTTACTGTCAGCGACCCCAGAGGCTGCTTCTAAAAGGCCTTGGAAATGCAGTGCCTGCCAGTTGATTGTAGAAGAGGAAAGTGGGTGAGCCCCAAGAGAGTGCAGCGGGAGAAGAGTGCAGGTTGACTGTCTGGCCAGTGGCTGCTGCTGCCACACAACACGCTTTGGGTTGTTGATTCCACAGACATGTGTTTGGGATCCCCACTGTGCCAGGCCTGGGCTGTCTCTGGGACTACAACCATGAATTAGACATGGTCCTTGCCCTCAAGAAGCTTATTATTTGGTGAGGCAGGAAAAAATCTCGCCTCTTTCCATAAGAAATGTGATTTACTGATTACTTACTATGCATCAGTAAGATTTTGCTTAATCCTCACAACAAATGGTAGGACTGTGGTCCCTGTATTACAGATGAGCAGCTAAGGCTCAGAAAGGGCAAGTAACTCTCTCAGATCACACAGCTGGTGAGTAGTGAGTCAGGATTCAAACCCAGTGAGGTTTACTCCAGAGTGTATGCTCCTTTAGCCCTGATGGAAGGGTCATGGGAGGATGCAGAGGTGATGTTACTGGTGACCTTTCTGGGTCTGGAAAGTGGCTGAGATTCTCTGTGGGAAATACTGTATGGGAAATCGTCAGTCATCTGCTCAGTCTTCATTCCTTAAACTTGATAAGCCGTAAGTGCTGGTGTTAAGGTGGGGACATTGTTTTGGATACATAGTAAATGTCACAGGGGTTGAGTATAAGGGCTACATTTTTTTTTTTCCAACTAATCTTGAAAGCTGAATGTTTTGGCTGCTCTGCTGAGTCAGTAAGGATGTTGTAGAAATTCTTATGTAGGCCTCCCCAGAATTTTATTTATTAAAATACTAGTTAGTTTTTGTTCTGTTGGTATTGGTAAAGGCAAATCAGGGGAACCCTGGCAGGGATTTTTCACTATCCAGCCTTGTAGCTAAATGCAGCCAACTGCTCCACTACACTTTTCCCCAGCACCCCATCCAGCCTTTAGACATTTCTGCTAACTTGCCCTCCCTGCAGGCTCCTACTGCTGCTGCTGCTGGTTGCCTGCAGTTACCCCGGGTCTTTAGCGTGCAGGCTTTTGCTTGTGTGGAAAGGATGCTGCTGGAGCGAAAGGACTGTGATGCCAGCTGAGTTGCTATAGTTATAATTTAATTGCATTAGCTTTACAGCCTATTAAGAGCAAAAAGGGAAAATGTTTTCTTGGGAACAATGATCAGTCATGCTCTCTTTCTTGTAAATTTCCATTCTTCCTCATCTCTTTCTACCTTAAATTCATCATTTTAGGGAGGAGGAAGTTGGAACATTGAAAGAATGGGTATAGGGTGGGGCAGGTGCTCAAAAAGAAACCAAAGGGCTGATGACTGTATTTTTCCATCTCCTTGATAGGCAGAGACATAAAGTGTGATGTGAATATTTCAGTACAGGATGAGGGCAGAGGAGAGAAGTGAATAGAGAAAATTTTCTTACACGAAATAAATTTTGAAAAAAATTTCTGTCTTCAAGATTTTAGTTAAGATTAGCTTGTAGACCTAAGAGTGAATTGTTCTGTGTTGAATTCATTTGTTTAAATAGACTTTGTTGGATTTTTCATTTTAGGGAACAGATTTGCTGGCTTTTTTGCATGTGTGTGATATTTTTAAATTGTAAAATATCTTCACACATAAAGAAGAATATGCATAACATATATAAAGGTATAAATCAGGGGTTGGCTGACTAAGACCCAGGAGCCAAATCCAACTTGCTGCCTGTTAAAGTTTTATTGGAACACAGGCACACTTACTTGTTTATGTATTGTCTATGCTGCTTTTGTGCTACAGTAGCAGAGTTGAGTAGTGATGACAGAGACTGTATGGCCGGCAAAGCCTGAAGCACTTACTGTCTGCCTTTTACAGAATAAGTTTGCTGACTCCTGGTGTAAATAATAGGAAAATGAATGAATACTCCTGTGCACATGGCACAGTTAAGACATGGAATATTATCACTAGCTGTGAAGCCCTCCCTGGGTACACATCGTCAGTTGCATCCCCCCTTTTTCTCATTGGAGATGCCTCATTGGATTTTTCCATTCAGCTCAGAAGCCAAACAACCTAGAGGTGTACAAAGAAAAAGGCAGCAATCATTCTCTCTCCCTAACTTTATCCTCCAAGGTAATCAGTGTTATTAATTTGCTTATTTTTTCACACTTTTCTTCATGTTCAAGCAAAGCATGTATAAACATTTATTTGCCCAAAGTTAAACAGCAGATTATAACTTTACTATGCTTGTACTAACCTACCTTTTAAAGCACTTACTGTTTGTCAGACATTGTGCCAAGTACTTTACATGCATTATATACTTTCCTCTTAAAATAACCCTGTGAAATAAGTGTTACTGTCTCTGTTTTATAATTGAGGAGAGTCAGATAGCAGGTGGTCACACCAGAACTCAAATCCAGCTTGGGCAGTGAGAATCCCTCACGTTTGTAAGGCACTTTCAGTTCCCATAGGCTTATCATAGGTGCTGTCTTGACTGGTCTTCACAAGCCTGAGAGGTGAGAGAGGCAGGGTTTTCCTTCATATGTTAGCAGGAGAAAAAGGAAGCTTGGAAAAGTGATGCACCCAGGATTTTCAGTCAGTAAGTGACTGGTGGGACTAACTCAAACCTCTTGACTTTTTTTCTGCTCCCCATGTGTACTGACTGAGAACAGCTTTTGTCCTCCTGTTCTCCTGGGACTGGACTGTTTGACTCCAGCCTCTCTGGCTCTGTGCTCAAGAGAAGCTGCCTGGCTTACAAAAATTGGGGCAGGTTGGGGGCAGGGAACCTTTGGATTTTTCCACCCTTAGAAGCTGAAAGTTTCTGGTACAGCCTTTATTTGTAAAACCATCCCTACCCTAGATTCCCTGCCTCCTTCATCATTCCTCCTTCCACCTCCCCCATCAGGACTTCTGCATATGCGCTGCACAGGCCCACATACTGCACAGTTCCTCCAGGCACCAGCCACTTGGATGACCTTTCTCTTCTCATAATTCTAATAGCTAATTTTTAAATGCCAAGGTTCCCAGCCCTGGTATGCCTTAAAATCACTGGGCACTGGATACGTTCTCATGTATCTCTGGTGGAGATAGAGTGCCTGAGGCACAGAATTTGGCAATAGCTAGTGCGTTTACTCTTGACCCAGCAATCCCACTTCCAGGGAATCTCTCCCAAAGATACACTGGCAAAAGTACGAAAAGATGTGTGCACAAGGTTATTCTTTGCAGCATTATTTGTAATAGCAAAAGTTGGAAACAACTCTGACATCCATCAATATGGGACTGGTTGAATATTGGTACATGAGCATAGCTTTTCAGTAGCACAAAGGAATGAGAATATACACTGCTGTGGATGGAGCGACTCCAGGCCATATCGTTAAGTAAAATAAACATGCAAGGTGGAGGAAAGGGTATAGTACTTTATCATTTATTTAAGAAAGCAGGTGAAAGAAAGTCCATATTCATGGATTGGAAGACTTTATATTATTAAGATGGTAACACTCCCCAAATTGATCTATAGATTACATGCAATTCGTATCAAAATCCCAGCTGGCTTTTTTGCAGCAATTTGTAAATTGATCCTAAAATTCATATGGAAATTCAAGGAACCTAGAATGACCGAAACAATTCTTTTTTTTTTTTTTTAATTGAGTATAATTGACCTTCAACACTATGTTAGTTCCAGGTGTACAGCATAGTGATTCGATATTTCTGTACATTACAAAATGATCACCACAATAAGTCTAGTTACCATCTGTCACCGTACAAAGTTATTACAATATTATTGACTGTATTCCCCATGCTGTGCACTTCATTCCAGTGGCGCATTTATTTCGTAGTTAGAAGTTTGTACCTCTTAACCTCCCTCACCTATTTCACTCATTCCCCCCACCTCCCTCCCCTCTGGCAACCACCTGTTTGTTCTTTGAATCTATGAGTCTGTTTTGTTATGTTTGTTCATTTGATTTGGTTTTTAGATTCTACATATAAGTGAAATCATATGGTATTTGTCTTTAAAGCTTTAAAACTTTAAAACTCTTAAAAGAAACTATAGGTTTAAATCTTCCTGACCTTCTTGGATGTGAAACCAAAAGCATAAGTGACAGATTCAAAAATAGATAAACTGAACTTCATGAAAATTAAAAAACTTTTGTGCTTTAAAGGACACTATCAGGAGAGAAAACAACCCACAGAATGGGGAGAAAATATTTGCATATTACAATGTATGTCGAATAAGAGGCTTATATCCAGAACATATTAAAAACTCTTACAACTCAATAATAAAAAGACAACCCAATTTATTTTGAAGTATAGTTGATTTGCAATATTATATTAGTTTCAGGTGTACAGCATTGTGATTCAGTATTTTTACAGATTATAGTCCGTTAAAAGTTGTCACAAGATAATGGCTATAATAATTCCCTGTGCTATACAATATATCCTTGTTGCTTATCTATTTTATATATAGTAGTTTGTATCTCTTAATCACATACCCCTAATTTGCCCCTCCCCCTTTCCCTCTCCCCTTTGGTAACCATTAGTTTGTTTTCTATATCTGTGAGTCTGTTTCTGTTTTGCGTATATGTTGGTTTGCATTATTTTTTAGATTCCACATGTAAGTGATATCATACAGTATTTGTTTTTCTCTGTCTGACTTATTTCATTAAGCGTAATGTTCTCTCAGCCCATCCACGTTGCTGCAAATGGCAGATTTTCATTCTTTTTTGTTTGTTTTTTGTTTTTGGCTGCATTGGGTCTTCGTTGCTGCACGGGCTTTCTCTACCTGTTGTGAGTGGGGGCTACTCTTCGTTGTGGTGCATGGGCTTCTAATTTCGGTGGCTTCCCTTATTGCTGAGCACGGGCTCTAGGCACACGGGCTTCAGTAGTTGTGGCGTGCGGGCTCTAGGGAATGCGGACTTCAGTAGTTGTGGCGTGTGGGCTCAGTAGTTGTGGCTCACGGGCTCTAGAGCGCAGGCTCAGTAGTTGCGGCGCATGGGCTTAGTTGCTCCGTGGCATGTGGGATCTTCCTGGACCAGGGATCAAACCTGTGTCCCCTGCATTGGCAGGTGGATTCTTAACCACTGTACCACCAGGGAAGTCCCTCATTCTTTTTTATGGCTGAGTAATAGTCCACTGTATGTGTGTATCACATCTTCTTTATCATCTATGGATGGGCACTTGGGTTGTTTTCATATCTTGGCTATTGTAAATAGTGCTGCTGTGAACATTGGATGCATGTATCTTTTTGGATTAGTGTTTTCATTTTTGCCAAATACATACCCCGGAGTGGAATTGCTGGATCATTCGATAGTTCTATTTTTAGTTTTTTGAGAAACCTCCATATTGTTTTACTTAGTGGCTGGACCAAAAGACAACCCAATTTTAAAATGAGCAAAAGATCTGAATAGGCATTTCTCCAAAGGAGATATATTAATGTCCAATAAGCAAATGAAAAGATGCTCAACATCACTAACCATCAGGGAAATGCAAATCAAAACCACAGTAAGATACCACTTCACCCCCACTAGGATGGCTGTAATCAAAAAGACGGATAATAACAAATGTTGGTGAGAATGTGGAAAATATTGAAACCCTCGTAAACTGTCGGTAGGAATGTAAAGTGGTGCAGCCACTTAGGAAAACCGTCCACCAGTTTCTCAAAAGGTTAAATATAGTGTTACCATATGACTGAGCAGTTCCACTCCCAGGTTTATACCCAGGAGGAATGACAACGGTTGTCCACACAAAAACCTGTACATGAGCGTTCATAGCAGCATTACTCATAATTGCCAAAAAGTAGAAACAATCGAAATGTCTAACAGCTGATGAATTGATAAATAAAAGTGGCATATCCATATAATGGAATACTATTTGGCAATAAAAAAGAATGAACTACTAATACATGCTCCAACATGGATGAACCTTGACAACATTATGCTAAGTGAAAGAAGCCAGTCACAAAAGACTACATATTGTATAGTTCCATTTATAGAAAATGTCCAGAATAGGCAAATCTGTAGAAACAGAAAGTAGATTAGAGGTTGCCAAGGGAGTTGGTAGATTAGGGGACATAGGGAATGACTGCTGGTGGGTAGGGGGATTTCTTTTCTGGGTGATGAAAATATTCTAAAATCGATTGTAGTGGTGCTTGCACAAATCTGTGAATATACTAAAACCCACTGAATTATGCTTTTTTTTTTTTGAGATTCTTTTTTTCCCCTCTTATTACACTTATTTTTAACACTTTTATTATGGAAATATTAAAACATGCACAGTAGTAGAGAAAACAGTATAATAAACTCCCAGGTACCCATCACCTATCATATCAACATTCTGCCATTTTTTAAAATTCTTTTTAATTTTTATTTTATATTGGAGTATAGTTGATTAACAATGTTGTGTTAGTTTCAGGTGTACAACAAAGTGATTCATTTATACATGTATCTATGAATTATACGTTTTAAATGGGTGATTGTATAGTATGTGAATTATAGCTCAATAAAGCTGTTTTTAAAAAGTAGGTAACAAACTTATAAGCCTAACTGCTAATAAAAAAAGAAGGAAGGTGTTTAAAAGTACCTGAGATTTACTGTAATCAGGTATGGTAAGACATGCAAACATGGATATGACATGACTGTCATGAAGGAAGAAGTTTCTACTCACATTTCTTTTTTTTTTTTTTTTTTTTTTTTGGCTGCGTTGGGTCTTCATGGCTGTGTGCGGGCTTCCTCTAGCTGATGCAAGCGGGGGCTACTCTTCGTCGTGGTGCACATGCTTCTCATTGCGGTGGCTACTCTTGTTGCGGAGCTCGGGCTCTAGGCATGCTGGCTCTAGAGCGCAGGCTCAGTAGTTGTGGCTCACGGGCCTAGTTGCTCCGCGGCATGTGGGATCTTCCCAGACCAGGGCTCGAACCCGCGTCCCCTGCATTGGCAGGCGGATTCTCAACCACTGCGCCACCAGGGAAGCCCCTCTGCTCACATTTCTCTGGAAACAGGAGGCAGGGCATGCCATGCAGGGCCACTGAGGGAGCACTGAGGTCAGTCAGGGGGCGGAGGAAGCAAGGGGAAAACGTGGGCAAGAGCCTTTACTGTGGTTTCTCTGGGAAGGCAGGGTGAGCAGGCTTAGGATTGGCTAGTTTGAATAGCCTCAGTGGTCTCTAGGGTAAAGGCGCTGTCTCTAGTTGTCTGGTACCTCACCCTGAGATGATTAGGGCAGGGGATAGTGAACCCATGAAGGAGGTGGTTGAGGTATGGGCTCTGGATTGATTAGTGTGCATATGTTATTATATGCACTTACAGGCCTCTAGGAATTAGCTAACTCTGGGAGAGGCAATCGCTCTAGTGCCCGCAAGGCCCCAGATGTCAAAGCAACAAATACAGGAAATAAAAAGGTGTGATTAATATAAATGGTGTAAACAAACAAAGGGTTACCTATAGAAAAAGGGAAAAAATAAGGTGAAGACAGACTTTTTTATAGATTTGACTTTGGAATTGTATAAATATTTTGCGTAATTATAAAACAAAATTAAATTTCAAGAAGGGAATTCCTAAAGAAGGAAAATAAATGCTCATTCAGTTGGTGACATAATCATTCAGAGAGGAACATTTCCAAGTAATATCTTAATCGGTCTTCAATAATGATATTGTTGGTAGAGGGATTGATACTGCTGTTTTGAGACTATTGTGTGTATAGTGTAGGATAAAGCAAATAAGTAGTTAAGGTGGTGATGCTGAGAACTAGGACTTTGGGTATGAGAGAAAGGAGATACAGATAGAAAATCTATGAGGTTAACCCCAAACTTGATGTTTTTAATTTTGAATTGGAAGTGTCAGTATGAACTCCTGATGTAATTTATCTTAAGGAAACTGAAACAAAAGTAAAAACTCTATTTCTAGCTCTGCCTACTGAAAGGCTTAGAAACAGTGTAGCAATGAGCAATCCTAGTGCCCAGATAGTGGTCTCTAAAAATCCATTTCTTAATAAAAAGTAACTGGGGCTCTTTGGAGAGTTGACCGATTCCAGGTCTGGAGCAAGTCAGTGTAAGATGAACTTGTCTTGTCATACCAGATGGCAAGGAAGTTATGTAGGTCAACTTGAGTCATGTCGAAAGAACTCAGAAACCAACTTGAAAAGGCTTCTACTGGCCAAAGATGAGATGATTTTGAGCATGATAAGGATAATAACTGCAGTGGATTGAAATACATCAAATATGTTTAAATTCATGAGTTCATAATGATACTAAAGCAAAACTCATCAGTCACCTTTGGAGAATGCTAGAGAATCAACTCATTATTCAGAGTAACCACATAGTTGATGAAGAGTGGCTCTGAGGGGAAATATGCCAGCTAATAGAGACAGAATACCACCATTTTGCAACCTCTAAGGAATTAATGCATCTAAGCAATGATCATCAGTGTCTGGTAACATTCCAAAAAGAGGTAATCAGACATTACATACCTCTTGATAAAAGTCTGAAGTAATTGAACCAAAAAAAAAAATAATAATGCCACCTGAATCTGATCAAACCATTAGCACTTACTTTCAATGTACAGGAAATTGGATAGGAGAGGTGGGAGGAACATGTTAAATTACATCGTGGGGATGCAATCAGTAAAACCTGTTATGTGGGAAACTGCATCCTTGCTACTTTGAGTCTGGTCCATAGATCAACAGTGTAAGCATCAGCTGTGAGCTTTTTAGAAATGGAGACCCTCAGGCCCTATCCCAGACCTACTGAAACAGAATATGCATATTAACAAGCTTCCCAGGTGATTCACATGCACATTTCAAGTTGGAGTAGCACTGTTCTATGGAACAAATAATCTAGAGTCTCCAACAAAGAAATTGTAAGAAAAAAAAAATGAGATGGAGGGGCAACTCAAAGATTAAAAGACATTTGGAGGCATATCAATTATTTGCAGGTAGAGAACCTACTTGTATTCCATTCAAACAAACACATTTTAAAGTTATGAAATAATTAAGAGAATATTTTGGATTTACTTCGAAATAATCTGGGTGGTAGAGAGAGGAAAGTAGGTAGGGATGTAGATGAAAATAGAGTTTGCTACAACATGCTAGATTTTGAAGCTGGGTGATAGGTACAGGGTTTATTATTTTAATTTCATATTAAGATTTTTTCTATAATAGTTTAAAAAGGAGTTGGCTAAAATGGCTGTAATCAAAAAGGTAGTAACAGGTATTGTCAAGAGTGTGGAAGAAATTAGAACCCTTGTACATTGCTCATGGGAATGTAAAATAGTGTAGCTGCTTTGGAAAATAGTCTGGCAGTTCTTCAGAAGGTTAAACAGGGAGTCAATATATAACCTAGCAGTTCCACTCCTAGGTATACACCCAAGAGAAATGAAAACATACGTTCACACAAAAACTTGCACATGAATGTTCATGGCAGCATTTTTTATAATAACCAAAAAGTGGAAACAACCCAAATGTCCTTCAAATGATGATATGTTCATTAATATAAAATATAGCATATCCATATGATGGAGTACTATTCACTCAGAAGAAGAAATGAAGTACTGATACATGCTACAACATGGATGAACCTTGAAAACATTATGCTCAGTGAAAGAAACCAGTCATGAAAGACTACATATTGTTATGATTCCATTTATAGAAAATGTCCAGAATAGGCAAATTTATAGAGACAGAAAATAAATTAGTGGTTAGGGGGAGATTTGTGGAGATATGAGCATTTTATTGATACATTCCCATGACTGCTGATGGAGTGGGGGAAATTTTGGCAGGGAGGGGTGATGAAAATGTTCTAAAATAGATTGTGGCGATGGTTGTACAACTCTGTGAATATACTAAAACCCATGGAATTCTACACTTTAAATGGGTGAATTGTATGATATGTGAATAATATCTCAGTAAAGCTGTTATAAAAAAGGGAAGGAGAGCCTAATACTGATACCCGTGCTCCAGGCTTCACCCAACACTAATCAGAATCACTGGGAGGAAAGTTGTCTAGATGATTCTAATGTGCAACCAGGACTGGGAACCACTGTATTAGAAAGTTAGCCATCAAGGATTGTTAGAAGAGAGGGGCAAGATTATCTATTTGAAATGATAGCCTTGAGGGGAAGCCTCAGGGATGGCATCATAGCTGACCAGTCTGCACGGAAGAGGCAAAAATCTACAGTGCGGAGCCCTCTGGGTGCACATTATCTATTCCTGTGGTACTAAGTAGAATGGAAATAAGTATGAGAAGTCTTTTCTTTTTTCCAATAAGTCTGTTAGTTCAGAATTGGTCATCTTCAGTGTAACACCCATAGGTGTTAGGGTTATTTGTGCCGCCAGGTGGTCTAGCTTCTTCTAAGTTACTCAGAATGAGCACAGACTTTGTCGATGGGATTTGGGGGTACTAAATCATAAACCAAAAGCAACAGTCTAAACAATTAATTTCCCTGAGTTTCTTTCTTCCAGACAGTGTTCTAGATATTAGTGAGAATCTATAATTTTTTTTTTGCTCTCCCATTGTTACATTGCTCCAGATGAGTAGACATAAAGCCAGCTGTAGTGTTCCCATCTCTCTTCAAAAGCATTTATTAGTCAGGTGACAGCTTCCTCTACTGTTGGACTGGGCAGCAGAGAGGGAATTTGAAGATGTACTGCACATGGTGTTTGGCTTTTGAAGAGAAGCTTTGGAGAACTGGCCTTGGATTCTGGTTTCCCTGCCCTTTGCAAGTTATTGATTGCCCTGGACTTTCAGTTTCCTTAATGAATGAATGAAGTTTAGACTAGGTTCTCCTGAAGCTTCTAAAATTTTGTGGTTTACTACATCTATCTTTATAGAGGCTGTAAATATAGGATGGTGGTTAAGAGTTTGTGCTGTGGAGCTTGGTGACCTGGCTCTGCTGTTTCCTGGCTCTGTGACTTTTGATAAGTTGGTTAACCTCTTTGCACATTGTTTCCCCCATCTGTAAAACGGGGATTGAGAATAATATGTACCTCACGATTTTCTTTACTATAAAATGTTTGGAGCAGTCTAGCCTATAATTTTATTGATATGCTAGCAATTTATCCTAGACAGGTCCCTCACTCTAATTTAGGCGTGATCAGAACTCTCTCTTACTACCAAATGCAACGTTGTGTCTGTTATCCCAGGTGGTAGATGTTTTTGGAAAGGTATAAAACAACCATACAAAAGTGTTCGGGCAGTATATAAGAAGTTTTAGTTTCATACTAAAAATATTCTCTAGTATTTTAGGAAGCATATTAGATGTTCTAATTCTACTTTTTTCTCCCTGCCCTATATCCACATATAGGTCAGTTCTCCTCGGGTCTCGGGGACTTGACATATCCCACATCTCCCAGCGATTGGAGAGTCTGAGTGCAGCCACCACCTTTGAGCCTCTTGAGCCTGTGAAGGACACAGACATTCAGGTAAGAGCTGCCAGGTACCAGGACTGGTGCAGGTGCAACCCTGAGCATGCAACCCAGGCTGAAGGCCCTGGCCTTTTGTTCACCAGCTGGTTTAGGAATACCACATTTCTTTGTTAATTCTCTTCTTCCTCAGATATTAAGAAAATGGGAGGCTCAGCTTTAGAGGAACATTGGATTATTTTCAGAGTGCTCTGTAAGACTGAATTTAGGAAAGCATTTCCGACCTGCACTTTTTAAATTATTATAATTATGAGCACAGATTTCTCTTCCTTCTTTGGGCTTAATCAAAGGCACGGAGACATTAGTTGTAAGTTTCTCTTGCTTTCTTTGCTAGATCTCAAATAATTTTACTATTCGTCTTCCACATTTCTTTTCTACATCTTGCTTGTGTGGCTTGGCAAAGAGCTGGGGAAAACAGAGTACTATTTACTGAAACCTACTCATCGATTTCTAGGAAGTATTTGGCTCCATTAGTGGCACCAGGAAATGGTCTAATAGAGCACTCCTGTCTCATTTAACCTAGCATGCCACTGGCACAATTGATTGCTATTTTAATCTAGTCAGAAACTGTTTTTTTTTGGTATGTGTGTGTGTGTGTGTGTGTTCAAAATTGTTAAGGAAAAATCTTGTGATCCATTTAGTTGTTTGGTTTTTTTTTTATATTTGTTTATTCATTTATTCATTCATTCATTCCTTCAGGCTGCGCCAGGTCTTAGTTATGGCATGCGGATTCTTTAGTTGTGGCACACGGACTCTTAGTTGCGGCATGCATGTGGGATCTAGTTCCCCAACCAGGGATTGAACCCAGTCCCCCTGCATTGGGAGCACAGAGTCTTACCCGCTGGACCACCAGGGAAGTCCCGTGATCCATTTAGTTTTGAGGAATTGGAACACTGACTTGTGTTAGAGTGAAGGGATAGTGGGATACCATTTTTATCATTGATTTACCTTTGAGATGAAAGGATGCAGGTCCTACAAAGGCAAATCCTAGTACAAATGGATCTGTTATTTATTATTTGGGCTCTATTTGAATTAATACTCTTTACCCCACTACCCTTCCGAGAACTGTTTTAATCCATCTAAAGTAATGGCCATAATTCTACTGCATTTATTCCACTTGAGAAACCTAAAACCCTCAACTTTGAGTTGAGAGTTCAGTAACTATAGATATTCATTATTTTCCCTGTTATTGATATGTTCCCAGAGTATGAAAATCCAGTTTTTTTCCAGTTTTATATACTAAATTATATTTGCCTATCACCTTATAGATGCCTTCTTATTTCCGTGTAATCTTTTTTTTTTTAATTAATATATTTATTTTTAGCTGCATTGGGTCTTCATTTCTGTGCGTGGGCTTTCTCTAGTTGCTGCGAGCGGGAGCTACTTGTCGTTGTGGTGCGCGGGCTTCTCACTGTGGTGGGTTCTCTTGTTGCGGAGCACGGAATCTAGGCACGCTGGCTTCAGTAGTTGCAGCACACAGGCTCAGTAGTTGTGGTTCACGGGCTCTGGAGCGCAGGCTCAGTAGTTGTGGTGCATGGGCTTAGTTGCTCCGCAGCACGTGGGATCTTCCCAGACCAGGGCTCGAACCCGTGTCCCCTGCATTGGCAAGCGGATGATTTTTAACCACTGTGCCACCAGGGAAGCCCTTTCCGTGTAATCTTAAAATGGCATGAAAAAAAAAAAAAAAAATGGCATGTATACTTGCCTCTTTTTTTTTTTTTTTTTTAAGTTTTAGCTGTTGCTCTCCCCACCTTCTATTTCAACTGCTTGATGCCCTAGAAACAAATACTTACTCCCATAACAGGTGAGTGAATGAGATATAGCTCAAATAATTTGAATAATCACCATATATTTGGGGAAGTATTCCTAATAGTGTGGAAAGAAATGGCACTTGCTGAAAGGTTATTTGTTTGTTTGTTTGAGTTGTTTTTAATGTTTAAAATGCCAAATAAGTTGTTTATTTTAAAAACTGCTTTTTAGATTTTCTTTGGCATATTTGTAATACATATTTGGAATACCCAGCAACATTTAGCAATGCACTTCATGAATTCCAACTGATGTGGTACAGCATTTTTTGCTTTGAGATATTAATGACAGGTTTATAAATGTATTGAGTCATAATGATCATTTATTCTAACCTTCTACTTTATGCATGAACACTGTCCTTCAATAGCCCCATTAGGTGGCTTCCTAGCAATGCATGCTTGGTCACATCAAAGAGAGTTTCGTAATTTGGAATGAGCACGGCTAAGAGTTTTGGTCCTGCACCACTGGGAAGTCTTTGAACTTTGAGAGGAAGGATGCCTCCATTTCAAAATTTTACCTCTCAGTTGAGCTTTTCTGGAATAGCTTATTCATAGTGAAATAGTGAAATGGTCACTCCAAGGTAAGTTTTGATTAATTGGGAATTGATAATCTAGACCTGAAGTAAAGATTTAAGACTAACTAGTTTCAAAATAAAATCCTCTATTGACTTCATCTTCTTGCCAGCAAAGGCTTAAAGGAGAAAATTTAACTTCTAAAGGGCTGAGTCTTTGGCCTAATCTGAGATAGCTCTAGTGATTGATAGAGATTGGAGTTTTAAGTTGTATTGTGTGGCTCAGCTGATCTATGCCTAAACTTCCTGTACACATAGTAGTATCATGTCCTTCCCTGACTTCCTGCGTAGTAGTCAAATATAGGAGCCAAGCCAGCTTTCACCCTTAGCATGGAGTGGTCCTCCTTTTAATTCTTCTCTTAATGTGTTGTTTGTCCAAGAAGAGTTAATTTGGACATTTTCAATTTTTTGTTTTTAAAAAGGCCAGATATACTTTTTGATGGACATTTTTTTCTCATTTATTTTTACCAGCTTTACTGAAATATAATTCACATACCATAAATCTGATCGATTTTTGTGTATGAGCTTTTGTTTTCCAACCAGTGCAGTTTTTGAGATGAGAACGCACCCTAATCCCACGTACTGAGTATCAGTCAGAGTGAATTTATTATGTCAGCTTATAAATTCATAAAAGGAAATGCTGAAGGATCCTTTGACAGGTGCTGTCCAAGACTTTGTACCATCCATTGTTTGCATTACTTATAAGCTTGGAAAGGCATTTTCCCATGAATAGGTTATCCTTTTCTCTTTGGTAAACATTGATTGTATTTCCTTCTTTTTCTAATGGAGCTTGAAATTAATACAGGTTTTTTGTTGTTTGTCATAAACAGTGATGTTGGCATGCATTGATAATGCATTTTTAAAAGACTGCTTTGGCCAGCAAAGGTAACATATTTAAATAAACCCACTTAAATATATGTATGGCTGATGCTAGTGGAATTTTTTTTTAATGTTTATTGATTTAATTTTTGGAAATGATCATAAAGAAGGCCTACACATTTTTGTAATAGAGCTGAAGAGCCATAACTGTTAAGAGGACATGGTACTAAAACAACTGTACTGCTCTATTCTGAGTGACTTTGTGGCGCTTGTAAGTATGGTTCCTCTCACAGAGATCCA
The DNA here is from genome assembly GCF_965194805.1 of Balaenoptera borealis. Taxonomy (NCBI): domain Eukaryota; kingdom Metazoa; phylum Chordata; class Mammalia; order Artiodactyla; family Balaenopteridae; genus Balaenoptera; species Balaenoptera borealis. The sequence goes on along the minus strand of NC_138878.1, from coordinate 27,393,418 downwards.
CTTGCTCACTTCCGTCTTTGGAAAAAAATATAGAGGGCAGACTACACATTTTTACTGTGGTCTGAACAGACCTAATGTACCATGGATGATGTGTATTATATAGTAATAAAGTGCACAGTTACACAGTTCAGTTATATTCTGGGCTTTTTCACTAGATTACATGTATTTTTCAAAAGGGCTCTGCAGAAATAGCCTGGGTTGGCCGAAAAAAATGGGAGCTGCAGTTTCTCGGCGTTAGGCTGTAATATTTCCAAATGGCATTAAACCAAAATATAATAATATTATTGCTGAACTAACTGTATTAGATTCCTATGGCTGCCACAGCAAATTACCACAAACTTAGTGGCCTAAAACATTAGAAATGCATTCTCTCACAGTCTGGAGCTCAGAACTTTGAAATCGGTGTTGGCAGCGCCCTCCGAAGGCACGAGAGGAGACTCCGTCCTCTTTTAGCTTCTGGTGGCTCCTGACATTCCTTGATCTGTGGCAGCATAAGTCCAGTTTGCCTCCATCTTCATAGGTTTTTTGTCAGGTGTGTCAAATCCACTTCTCCCTTCTCTTATAAGGACACCAGCCATTGAATTTAGGGCCCACCCTAACTCCAAGGTGGTCTCATCTTGAGATGCTTACCTTAATTACATTTGCAGAGACCCCATTTCCAAATAAGATCACATTCACTGGTACCAGGAGTTAGGACTTAGACATATCTTTTTGGCAGTACCCACTTCAACCCACTATACTTACAGTGCCAGAACATTTAAAACTGTAAATTAACTGTAATAAATGAAACATCTTCAAATCTAACTCTGTTTCATGGAGGAGTTTCAGGATAAGACATCTATTTCTAGTTCCAGGGACTGCAAACCTCAACCAAGTATCTGATCTCATCCTCAGCACTCTCTTTCAGGCCTTTGGAAAGTGAGGCTGACAACCTTTGTCTGATTCCAGAGTTTAGTCATAGTCATTCTCTCCAAACAGGTTAATGTTCTAGAATGTGTTTAAGAGATTTCTCAAGAGACATTTTCCAACTAGAAACAGTCTGATTTTTTTTTAAAGTAGTTTTTAGTACTCTAGTTTACAGGGTAAGTATAGGTAGGATTAAATTGGGGCGGGGGGGCGTGTGAGAAAGAGATTTCTACTTCAGCTAACCAGGTTACCAAACTCTTTCATTTTCCTTTTATACTTTAGGCCTTTGCTCACCCCCTTCCTTTAGCGTGGAGTAGCGCCTCTGAAAATGTCTGAGCCATAATGTCAGTCTGACCCTCTTAAGGCTTTCCTAGATGCCACCTCTTTCATAGTCTCAGATCTCTCTTCTCATGGCCTCCAAATATAGCATGTCGGCTTTACTGCTTAGGAAAAAACAAAACTTTCTGAATGTTCCCGCACAAAGTAAGCAACTTTAGATTATGTTGTTGGAATTGACTTAGCAACCAATTTAAATCTTGATAAATGAAAATGTAGCCCCTTCTACACACAAAAAAACCCTATATGGAACTAAACGTCTTCATAATATGCTAAATTTCCAGATGGAAATCTGTCCTGTATGAATAAAGAGAAAAAGAAGTCTTAAAAAGAGGATAAAATAACTATAAGAAAATGGTGCAATAATAATTGACTTGTTAAAAACTCGTTCTACTTACCACACTATATCTATAATAAAATATTCATTATTTCCTTCCTTTTTCTGTCCTTGGAAATGTAGAGTATACTCAAACCACTCTTAGCTTATCTTTTAAATAATCAGAAGAAGCTAAATGGCTTTGGTAAGCATAAAAATGAATCACTGGTGGTATAATCCCATATCACCTAAATTGTTATTTTCATGGTTTATCTTTTAATTTTATACCTTCAGAATTAAGGTACTGCTGATTAAATGCAGCTGTGTATTACAGCTAAGAGGAAAAAGTAGTTGTCTTGAGTGCTAATTGTGTGTTTGTAGTACTGGCAAGTTGTTGGTAAGGAATTGGTTCCAGAAATCCTGTGGCAGTTTGTTGAAAAGTTCAGACTTTCTTAGAATGATTAGTATGCTAATAGCAGTTCTTCAGGATTAGTACTAGCAAAGTATTAATATTGAGGGAAAGGTGCACCAAGCTTTCCCTAGCTCAAATTAGTTGAGGGAAGGTGCATTCTGAATGGGTGAACAATATCTTAATTCTGGAATTATTTTTAAAGAAATGTAGTTGTCATTTTCATCTATTCCTAGAAACTGAAACTGCTAAGTGTGTGTACCAAGGAGAGGTCTTACCAAAGCTGCTTTAGTAAATTAAGGAAGAGATGAGGTTCATTCATAAGAGTTGCATCTATTTGCATACTGATAATTTGTATAGCAATTCTGAGAAATGGTTTAAGTAGGCAAAACATACTTATCTTCCTTATTGTTTCTGCTCTTAATATGCTTGAGCAGTCTTTTTTGCAAATAATAGTGATCTAGCCCAAATTGGATGATTAGAAATTTTGAATTGATGGACTCTGAAGGAAAAAAACTTTGCTCTTCAAATGTTTTCACATAGTATGAAAATGTAAGAGACTGTTGCATGGAATCTAACAGTATGAAGATTTTTAGTTAAGCATTTGATTTATTGACCTCCTTTGTTATATTCCTCTTGCTCCTAAGAGAGTCAGTGGGAAGTTCATGGTAACCTTTCTTATGAATTTTTAGAGGACTTTAATGGATATTTGAATCTTGCCCTTTCCCAGCTTATAACAGCTGCCTATCCTAGACTTGAAACAACCTATAGGTAATGCTCTTGGGTTCATTAGCAAATGAATCCGGTTCCCACTGGATCCAAAGCCCGTTAGTTAGAGAGGAACCCTTTCCTAGAACAAATACCAGGTACGTTTTAGGCCAGAATTCAGTTGTAGTGGCTGAGGTGCGTGTGGAAAAGACACACATCACACTGTGTCCTGTGTTCTTGTTCAGGGCAGTAGCTGTGCTAGGCTTCGTCTCTTGTGTAAACACTGCGGTGCCCACATCACCCCCACTTAATGAGTACATTTGCTGTTCCTTGTCATTAAACCCTGACCCAGAGTAAATCTGAGCTGGTAAAAACCAGTAAACATGTAAAAAGGAAAAAATAGTGTCTTCACAGAGGCAGGTTAATGTGCCATCCTATTTTGTGTTTATAATTAGGTAGTCTAATGCTGATTGCTGTGGTAAGTACTGAAATGATTTAATTTTTCGGCCTGTTTGTGATAAGGGGAAAGGTAGACATTACGGTCTGGTGGCAAAGTACGCAGTTGTATTAAAGTGTCCTCTGAATGGAATTAAAAATGGTAACTTTGGAATAAAAATGGTGGTTAAAGGCATCGTCTGTGGAAAATGTGAAAAACTGCTTTTATGTGAGCCAAGTATATAAGATTTCAGCTTTTTTACTTAACCATTCACACTTACTCCTGAATGCAGGGCTTTCAGAACAAGCAAGTAAATGGATGCTGAATGCATTCTGTGCAGGCAGGAAATGACAGGCTTTTTTGTCTTCTCAGAGGTTTCTTATATCCTGTAGTGAGCAGGGGAATATCAATTACCAACTTAAGAAAGAAGTTGGAATGGTTCTGTAAGAGTATTTTGGAAGAAGCCCACGGCTAAAATATTTATCTAACAATTTAATAGAGCACTTCAAGTATTGGCCAGGCCCTGGTGCCTTTGAACTGGAGTTGAGTCATCCCCTCCCTCTTTACCAGCTTCTCTTAACCTGCCGATATCTATTGATGCCTCGGTACTCCGGAGATGCGGAACGTATGTTGTTATCTTCAGTCTGGTATCTTTAAATTGCTTGGTTTCAGGAATCAGAAATGGGCTAAACTGTTTGATTTAAATGGGGGTTAAAACCTTGTCAAATATTGAATGCACTACTGTAGACCAGTCTGTCATTCTCAGATGGCAGCCCTTGACCCTGTGCGCCACTTTGATCTCCTTGCCACAGCGCCCTGTGATCTCTTATTTCTGTTTCGGAGTGTTCAGTCCAAGGCTTTCCGGGCCAGCAGCCTGATGCGGCTCCTTCCATTGGTGGTGGTTACAAAGTGTGGCTCCCTAGTTATAAAACTTTGGGGCCCAGGTTCTCCTTGTCTCCATTAAAAATCCACATTCTGTGAAGGAACTGAGAGAGGGGCTCAGACAGGAGAGACTCTTGGTTTTGCTTTTTTCTGTTTGTTGTTTGGCAGGGACCAGGAAAAGAAGCTGGGAGGTAGGATGGGCAACATTCTCTACTGACAAGACCAGTACTATAATTTCTTTTGCTGCAGAGCTCCCAGAACCAGTGTGTATTGTTTCCTTTTTGAGCATTTTCCTGTCTCGCAAATGGTTGGCTTCCATCTTGCACTTCAGATATGGAGAGGTTGAGTGAGTCCCACGCTCAGAGTGAAGGCAGCTCCTGGTCTGCAACACTAACAATGAGCAGCGGTGCACGCGCTGCTTCAGTTATCCTGGAGGGCGGAAGGGCTAGTCCCCACTTCTCACCATGGAGTGGCTGTGAGGCCGAGATGCCATCAGCAGAATCCCGCCTGTGCTTTTTAGTAAACCACAGCACTTGAAGCACTGCAGCAGAATCTGCTGAGCAGGGCTGGGCGTGACACAGCTTCCAAGAAACTGTACAAAAAGAACCTTTGTCTTATAAAACACATTTACAACTAGAGCCAGGCTATTCGTTTAGTTCATAACACAAACGGGAGGATTAGGTCAGCAGAACGTAAGTGGGAGTGTGGATTCACTGGCTGATTTTTATTACTACCTGATTTGATTTATTTCTTTGAATGACACGAGCACAAGGATATGGGGCAGAGTTTTCTCCATTCCTCCTTTATCTATTTAAAAAAAATTGTCTAATTAAAAAAAGCTGTTACTATCTTAGGGACAGGTAGACACAGCCATGGAAGGTTATAATATGCTTGATTTGCTCAAGGTACCAAAATATACTTGTATGATATTATCTGGGAGTGCTTTCTCATTTCTTACTCGGTTCTCTGTTATCCACAGTGCATATGAGTCTGTCTCAGCAGAAGCAGTCTCTAAATGAGCAGGGCCTGGTGAATCCTTGAAGGTTTAAGGCATTCACAGTAGCACTTGGCTCTGTGATGAGGCCCCACACTGCCCCACATGTCTTCATGTTGAAGGAATATGGTGATGGGTGTTGTATTCAGAAGGTGCTTACATAATCCGTGCTTCTCAAGTTTCTTTTTTCCCAATTTATCTCAGACTGAGAGATACTTTTATAAAATACAGCAAAAATGAATTACTAGGAAAAATGAAATAAAAGACATGCAAAATATAAGCCTTAGGTTTTGTTTGTTTTTTGTTTGTTTGTTTTTGGCCATGCCATGAGGCTTGTGGGATCTTAGTTCACCAACCAGGGATTGATCCTGGGCCCCAGCGGTGAAAGCATGGATCCTAACGACTGCCAGGGCCAGGGAATTCCTGTAAGCCTTAGTTTTTTAAATTAAATTCAGTGGACGTAAAATTACTCTGTCAGATTGCTATAAAAGTTTCTAAATGCTGATTCTCAGATTTTGTACTTACCTGCTGCAGACTGGGAACAAACTACTTGTGGACGGGTGCTTCTTCAGCTGTACTTTGGGTAGTACTAGTTTCAGTAGCTGTGTTTTCTTCCTTTCTCCTTTCCCCCCCACTTCCTCCCTCCCCTCCTCCCCGCCACTTTCCCTCCTCATCTCTCTCCCCTTCCTTTCCTGTCTCCCTTCCTTTCTTTTGTTTAGTTTACTTGTTGGTACAGTGAAACATGGCACCAAAGACAATTTTGAATTCCGGTTTTCTGTTTTACCCCAGCTAAAATAGGGAAGGCAAAGCTAAGGCTTACTGAACATTTATTGTGTCCAGACACTGTACTGAGCACTTTCTGGGTTTCCTCATTCAGTCCTTCCAGTAACCCTCTGAGGCAGTTACTATTGTTAACTCCATTTCACCAAGGAGGAGCCTAAGGCCTAAAAGGCTATTATGCCAGACTTGAAGTCCCTTCTGTGGGTTTGAGTTCAGTACTGTGCCCTTATTCCCCTAGGTTTTAAATTTAATTGTAGACTAATTTTCAGGTTATATTTGAAGGAGAAAGATGGTAGAAATAGGAAATAGAAGTATAGTTGATCACTCATTTAGAGCAAAATAAAGAGTATAAAGCCCACAGAGAATGGATGTGGTGGGCATCGCTCTTATTTATATAAGCTTAGTAGTAAAATAATGTTGATTGAGGGAGAAGCTGGAATGTGCTTTCTAAACCTTAATACAAACACTGCTGGTTTGGGGGGAAGATGAGTTTTGCAGGAAGGCCAAACCTGCTTCCTCCGTTTATCTCCAGGTGCTGGTTTTTTTGCCATAGTTTTCTGCTTGCTGAGCTGTCAGTTTAATTTACTGTCTAAAGCCCAGCCTATTATTTCTCAGTTTTGCTGCCCTACAGGTACACTGTAAAGGATTTCTGTGAAATCCTGGAGCAGCTTTTAGTTTTGAAATGCCAAGGCTTTGTGCTTGTAAAAATAGGTTGGGTTCAGCTTCTTGCTTGATCATCTTTGTTTTGTTTTGCTTCTGAAGCTGAGCTGGAGTTAGAAGGATGATGCTAGAAGCAATTTAAAGGGCACATCAAATTTTTACTGTAATCCTGAACTATTGATTGTTGACTTATTTGTAGGTTTAATGCAGACCCATTTCCTTACTTAGCGTCTGACTGGCCATTAAGCTCTGGCAGTATGCCGGAATGTTGAAATCTTGAATCTTATAATATGATTTGGCTGCCTATGGGTATTATGTGTGTTTGGCTTTTAAAGACACAGGCAAAGCCCTCAACTTGGTGTGTGCTCCAGAATACAGGAAAGAATTTCTGCACAGCAAAATTACTCACTTCTAGGAGACAGCACAAAAGTGAGGAGTTGACATTCAGCAGAACATTAATACCTGAAGTCATGCAAATTGTTACTCTTTGGACTAACTGGCTCTTAGAAATAAATGCAAACTAACATAACAGAATCTTGAAGAGAAGACCAGCAGGGAACTAACTGGGCAGGGGTGGTGGTGTGCAAAGAGTAGGTCCCAGCTAAGCAAGCACTCCCATGTAAGTGGTCCTCAGCGTGTGCCTGGTGCCACTCTCACAGTGTGAAATTAGAATCTAGCTGAGGGGCAGGTACAGTGTCCTGCTTATGGAGGGAGCTGGGCTCAGAGTGATTGGAAGAGAAGCAGTCATTGCCTATGAAAAACTTTTACCCTCCTTTTCACAACCTGGACACCTCTTGACTGGAATTGAGGGTGAGTGAAGGCTGAGGGAGTTAGATGACAAGAAAACATTAAATTTGGGATTTTAAGGGTGTGAATGAGAACTGAATGGCGTTAGAAGGGAAAATTCACTTTTCCCTCTAATTACAAAAACAAGATGTCCTTAGTTCACAGAACTTGGAAAATGGCTCCATAGTGTACTTTCTTGACTGCCACCATTTTGGGAGTGTTGAATTGTTTGGACCAGGTACTTGAAGCTGTAGAACATCTTTGAAATGACAAGGAAAATGGATTTATTTTAACAGGGGAGTGAGGAATTAGTCCATGAAGCATGTGTTAGAGATAGACTATAAGAATGGCCCTCATAGTTCAGAATTGGTCAATTCCTATGAAGTAATATACAGTCTTTTCCTTTATTCTGTAATGGAAAAAACTTCCTAATGTGTGAAAAGGGATCTGAGATGTGCAGATTTCATGAGCAACCATTATGTCATTTCACTCTCCCCCTCAAACCGTTGGGAAAGGACTTCCATGGTGGCGCAGTGGTTAAGAATTCGCCTGCCAATGCAGGGAACACCGGTTTGATCCCTGGTCCGGGAAGATGCCACATGCCACAGAGCAACTAAGCCCGTGTGCCACAACTACTGAGTCTGTGCTCTAGAGCCCATGAGCCACAACTGCTGAGCCCGCGCACCTCAGCTACTGAAGCCGACGCGCCTAGAGCCCGTGCTGTGCAACAAGAAAAGCCACCGCAATGAGAAGCCCTCGCACCGCAATGAAAAGTAGTCCCTGCTCACCACAACTGGAGAAAGCATGCGCGCAGCAACAAAGACCCAATGCAGTCAAAAAAAAAATAAATTAAATAAATAAAATTTTAAAAAATTATTAAAAAAAAAACCTGTTGGGAAAAATAGTTATTGAGAAGTTCTATGACTTTGCCCTAATTTAGAAGTTTTAGGGGGGAAGTAACAGGTTAGTAATTTTATGTGAACTTTGAGGGACACACCATAATAATCTTTCCATTCGTATAATACTTTGCAGTGGGCTTTGTCCATCACCGTCTTGTTCCTTACTGCAGTGTTCGAGGTGAGGTGAATGGGTGTTAGCATCATCTTTATCTTTATTTAGAAGCAGAAGAAACCGAGATCAAGATAGATTAGTTATTATCAAAGGTGGAACTTGAACCCAGATGCTTCTTAATACCTTGCCCTGTATCCTTATTATCATGCTTTGCTGAGGAAGGCATCAAGGGGTGGACTGGTTGGATAAATTCCTCCTCCTCCTCCTCCTCCTCCTCCTCCTCCTCCTCCTCATCATCATCATCATCACCATCACCATTGTCACCACCACCACAAAGATGCTAAGCTAGTTCTTTTGCCACTGGTCAAATTTCTTGATGTTTTGGTTCTTTCCCCTTAGACCTTTTCTTACTTGTTTTCTTTGAAGTGACATTTCCATTTATTCCTTTCCATGTGAAAGATTTGCTGGTTAACTAAATCAGTCATAGGTATGAAAATGCTACTTAGAAGGGTAATACTACAGACTGAGTGGGGACAAACCTCACTTTTTCCATCTGAGATATACTTTGGAACAAAAAGTGATACTGAACAAAAGTGTTGCTGCTGCTGATATATTTTACAGATGTACTTTATGTGAAGGGGCCCAGGGTTTCTTGAGATTTGTCACACTAGAGCCTATCAGCCTTGTTTGTGCTGAGTAGGTCACTGGTGCCAACCAAATGCAAAGTGGCAAACTAGAACAAATACCATATTTGAAACTTTAGGTGGACTAGACTGTCAGGGTTCAGAGCAGGTTAGGAGGGAGATTTTTTGTTTTTGTTTTTGCCAGTTTTTTGCTTTCTGTTTCACCCTCCCTGATTCTTCCTTCCTTTGGACTATCCTCCCTTCTTTCATTTTTTTCGTCTGTTCTTTTTGTCTTTTCTCCTTTTTTCCATTCATTCTTGCTTTCCTTCTGTCTTTTGCATCCCTCTTTCTTTCCCCCCCGCTGGTCCCCCCTAGCCTTTTAGACTGGCTGGCATCTGGAGCAGCCATTGCTAATGGGAGTGCACCTCCTTTTTTGCAATCAAGTGGCAGCTGTGAAATCATGGCTGTTAGAATGGCTTCTGCAGCCAGGCAGCGTGCAGCCACCAGCGCTGTCTTGCTCTGTAGAGTGAGTCTAGGTGTGGGGTTGGGCTGGGCCTGGTGGAGAGGCTGGATCTACAGGAGCCTGGCCTTGTTGGCTGCCAGAGGTGGGCCTCTTCCTCACATGCTCTTGTTACTTGTGTTTTCTGCTTTTGCAAACCCCAAAGAGGTGGAATTTAGTTTATTCATCTGGCTAACCTGCTCATGCTTTGCTCTTTTAATGGGTACCCTGAAGTGCATTTCCTTATTTTTGGCCCTTGCCTAAAGCCTCTGCTAATATTCTACTTTTTTGGTGCCTGACTCAGCTTGATATTGAGGGTGTATAAGACTTTTCTGTTATAGTACATAGCTGTTTTGGGTGAGGCTGTTTCAACTTATTTGTTTTTTGAGGATTGATCATACATTAAAGCCAGATCCTAAGTAGAGAAGATGATGGGGAAGAAAATGACCAAGGAAAAGGGCACATTTGATTTTGTTTTTTATGTTTTAGGAATGAAGTTATAAATTAATCTAGCTCTCAACTTCATCTATGTTCTTCACCGTTTGTTAACTATTCATCCTACTAGCTCATATTTTGGGGAAAGGGGGAGTGTTATGGAATAGGGTTTGTTTTGGAGCAGCAAACATTGCAGAGCCCTTCAGGCCTCCAGGTTTTTCTTTGGGGATTAAGAGGGGAAAGGAGCTGCAAATCTCACCTTTGTCTTTGTATTAACTTTCTACTTCAGGTTGGTTTTAATTTCCTTCTCCATTCCTCTCATGAATGCATTTGACAACAGGAAAGAAGCTCTTTATCAGTGATTCTAAAGTGTGGTGCACAGATCAGCAGCATCAGTATCACCTGGGAGCTTGTTAGAAATGCAAATTCTCAGGCCCCACCTCAAAGCTACAGAATCCAAATCTCTGGAGGTGGGGCCCAGAATGTTCGTTTGAACAAGCCCTCCAGCATGAGGTCCACTGGGTTAAGTTATTACAGAAGTCCAGTTAGTATAAGTAAACCCTTCTTTTCTAGCCATCTCTGCCAACTTTTATACTTAGTCCACCTGTGGACTAACCCTGAACTTTCAGCCTGCAAAGCAGTATATTTATCTTCTAAGTGTTTGAGTCCATAAAGAATTTGTAACCACTCATGAAGGACACAGTGGTCAATAAAATATGTTAAAAACTTATATATATTAAAAACCTATGACTTATAATTGGTCATTGATTATTTTTTTACCATGGAGGTATTGACTCTGATACCGAGGCTGTAGCTTAAAATGCACTGCCTAAAAAGCAGTCAGAGCCCAGTGGGGAATGAAGAAGAGAGGGGGATGGAGGAAAGGGAAGTGGAGGGATTAATAATCCCATCTTAGTTAATCATCACTTTCCTCTCTGATCACTGTGAGCGGATGTGCTATTGCTTCTGCAAATGTTAATAATTCATGGATGGACTGTGCCAAAAGAAGGCCTTAAATCTGGTCTCTCAGCAGATTAAATACACCGTCTGCCATCATTAGGAGCCAGGAGAGATGAAAGATGGACTTGTTGTTTTTATTCATTAACCTGATTTTCTCTGCCTTTCTCCTCAGCTCCTCTCATCCTCATTTTGTTTACCTTTTCATTTGCTTCTCTCTGTAACCCCCTCCTGCATTGAGTGAGCGCTAAAGATCTTGGGTCTACTGTTAATGACATTAGATTTTACTTTTCCTTACCTACTAGTAACAACAGATGCCATGAGAGAAAGCAGAGAGGCAGAATAAGTATTTCCTTGGAAATGTCTAAATCAGTCTGAATATTTTAAAAATGTATTAAAATGTGCAGCCTGTGGGTCTTAGAAATCATTTGAAATGGCTTCTCTTTGCTTTGAAGAGTAATTCTGTTGTATAGGCAGTTGAAGATATACATAGTGTTCTTCATATAGGTGTGGTAGCATTTTCCCATTTTACAGATGAGGAAACTGAGGCATGGTGTGAATAACTTGTGTAGGGTTACCTAGAACCCAGTTCTTTGACTCCCAACTTCAGCATGCTTTCCACTAGGTTTAATTACCTCTTGCCTTTAGAAATCATATGTAGGTAGCTTTACATGGTTTTTCACCGATAAGGCTTAAATAGAACTTAATTAGATTAAGTGTGACTAATATATAGGTAGCTTCACAGGAACACTTCAGGTTAAATTCTGAATGTGAGTTGCCCAGAAGCACCACAGTTGGAGAAGGCTGACGACAAGCTGCGGTTCTGTAGACATTTCTCGAGCATCTGAATAATAACCTTCAACAACTTATAGGTTAATCAATAAATATATTTGAGCACTTAACCCTGTGCATGATGCTTTGTTAAGCACCATAAGTGGATATAATATAGTCCCCATCTTTATTAGATCTTCAGTGTTTTAGGTCTACCGAAGGGGATTCAGCTACTTGAAATGTCCCAGTATTGACTTAAGGATGTGAGATGGCAAAATAGTAGAACTGGAAATGTTTTAATCACCTCAGTAGTTTGCTGGAGGACTTAGTATGTAAGAAGCATGTTAATAAAACTGGACCATTGTTTTTTTAAATGATTTTCACCTGTGTCACTGCTGGAAGGATGGAGAGAATGGTGTGGGAAGAGCAGATTTTATTTTATTTTATTTATTTAAAAATTATTTATTTATTTATTTATTTATTTTTGGCTGTGTTGGGTCTTCGTTTCTGTGCAAGGGCTTTCTCCAGTTGCGGCAAGCGAGGGCCACTCTTCATCGCGGTGTGCGGGCCTCTCACTATCGTGGCCTCTCTTGTTGCTGAACACAGACTCCAGACGCGCAGGCTCAGTAGTTGTGGCTCACGGGCCTAGTCACTCCGTGGCATGTGGGATCTTCCCAGACCAGGGCTCGAACCCATGTCCCCTGCATCGGCAGGCAGATTCTCAACCACTGCACCACCAGGGAAGCCCCAAGAACAGATTTTAAAATCAGCCTAGTTTTCAAAAAACTGTTTTAGAATTGCAGATCCTCGTGTTCCTGTTGTAGAGATGTGGAGGGTGCAGTACCTCATTGAATTTGAAATTCTGACCAGATAATGAAATATATACAGGTTTTCCCTTGTTTAAATTACATTGAGGATTGAGTAATTTTAGTAATCCTTTTCTACTGAGGAGTCTTTTTTTTTTTCTTAATCAATTTCTGGCCTCATCAGGGTTTTCTAGTTAATAACAGAAATAGTAAATAATATGCAGCAAAAAAATTGCATGAAAATTGAGGTTTTAGTGTCTTTTATCTAAAATAATAGTAATAATATGATAGACATTGCTTTAGGAAGCAAATCCAAACTCTGAATATCTGCATTTATTAAAGAAATCGTGGGACGATATTTAGCTTTAGTATTCCTTCAAATAACAGCTTCCCTACTGAATTTAAAATAGAAGTTGTTTAAAAGAGTTCTATTTACAATCAACCTGGTAAGAAATACCAACTGTTGTGTAAAGTACATTGGTAACGAAACTAGCAACCCAGAAGCTGTTCTTTTCTATCCACCATCATCCTCCATGTAAGAACTTCAGATTCCATGAAATAGAGTCCATCAAGCACACACCCAGCCAGGTTTTGTTGGTACAGTGTCCCGTAGTGCTATGCAGAGAACTCAGGCCCTGAACCCAGGACCTGGACCTGTGAGAATCTGAGTTTCTCTGTGCCTTATTTTCTTAATCTATGCCATAAGGGAAATGAGTCACCCCTGAAATTTTATGGCTACAACAAAAATGAGTCTGTATTTACTGTATTATTTCATTTATTATTATTGAGGTAGAAGTTCTTCATATAGTCGACAAGTTCTTGCCAAAATCTCTTGTTCCCTTTATCTAAATACTAAGGCTTGATTAGATGCTGTGAGTGTGTGTGTGTCTGTGTGTGTGTGTGTGTGTGTGTGTGAGAGAGAGAGAGAGAGAGACAGACAGACAGACAGACAGACAGACCCAGACCCAGACCCAGACTGACAGAGAGCTCTCATTCTGAATTTCTGAAACTTTGGACTGCAGTGAATTGCCCTGGAGGAATATTTGAGGAGAGCTGCTTCCTCCTCCCACTTTAGCCCATTCCCATTAGTAACTGCACTTAACTGAGGAACTACTTCCCAAAAACATGTTTAAAGTGGAAATCTTACTTCTGAAATTACCTTCACCTACCTGCCTTAAAGTTTCTGGCCCACTTCTAAACCGTGTTCCCACCCCTTTTGGCTTATAGGCTTACCAAAGCAGAACCCTGCTCTGGGGCAGCAGGAACTCATCAGCTTCTCAGGCAGAGAGCTTTCTTCTCCCTGTTGTTTCTTGACCCCTGAGCAGACAAGTTTGCATATGAGCAACAGAGAGTGGACATTAATTTGTTTTACTGCTAAAAAAGATGTGCAGACATCCTCTGACTCTTCAGTGACTGCGTAAATCTAGTGGTCCTCACTTAATACTCAAGGCGAAATGTCATTGATAAAATTAGCAGGTTGCTTTTTCATTCTCAGCTGATTTGTCAGGACAGATCAGCTGTGAATACCACACCACTGACTTTGGCTAGGACCATCTCATTTTCCCAGAATCTCCTTGGCTCTAGATGCAACTGAGAAGGAAGCCGACTTTGGGAATTGAATACTGTTGGTAATATTGCTTAGTCACAAAGAAGAATTTGGTGCCTCTGCACATTGGCCAAGAACCACCTCAGCATCTGTCTTAATACCTAAGGCTGCAGTTATCTCAAGGAGCTGAAGAGATTTGAAAGAACAAACAATAAGCCAAAGTAATATTTAGCTCCCCTTTAAGTAGATGCTTCCATCTCCCTGGGTGGAGCCTGGTGAACACTAATGAAAATCAGTGAAGTGGTTTGTTGCATGCCCATTAAGGACAGCACGATGGTAGGCACTGATGACAATTAGAATAAACATAAATTCTGGATACTGCCCCCTAGAAGCTCCTTGTTTTCTACCTGGAGAGCCCAGACTAACATTCCTATAATAGGGTCAAACTGTCCAAGACAGTGTAAAGTGACTGGCAAAACTGAATGGGAATGACATGAGATTCTACATGCCATACGGAGTTCAGAGGAGAGGAAGGGGGTAATGACGAATGACTTCAAGGGTGATTGGGGATGATCCCCTGGGATAGTCAGGATCCCAATAGGCCTTGAAAGATTAAATGGGCTTAGCTTGCAGGAAGTGAAAGAAGATATGAGAGTAATAACCTGAACAAGGTCAGGGAGGTGAGAATAGAAGTTATGTGCTAAGAAATAAAGTCTGTCAGTGAGGGGGGGATCAAATGTGGAAGGAGTGACTGCCAAGCAGTGGAGTGTAGGCAGTACATGCTGTTAAAAGTTTTGGAGCAGGTAAATGTCAACACGGAAGGAGGGAGGGTGTGGAAACACTTAAGGAAGTTAGCATGGCCAGTGGAAGGATACCTGCTGCGGTGTTGTTCAGAGGCAATTGCAGTAATCCAGGCACAGTGATGATGGCCAGGACCAGGTTGGTGGCCGAGAAAGCGGAGAGGAAAAGATATGTGAGAGACATTTGGAATAAAACATCTGCCGCACTTGGTGCCTGTTGGGCTTAAGAAGGATGTTCAGAAATAACTCAAGGTTTGTGGCAAGAGAAGGATTGGTGCTGTTGGTGAAGCTGAGGAATTACCAAGGTTAACTAGATTGAGAGTTGAGATTTTGTTTCAGTTTTTGATGTTCTGGCAAGACATCACCATGGAAATGCCCCTGAAACACTTAAAGGTAGGATAAGAATCACTGCTCAGAAAATAGCTCCAGACAGAATTTTCCAGAGCCACTGGTCTAGAGGTAAGAGTTGTGGCAGTGCAAATGACTGTACAGGACGGGAAGCGTATAGCATGGGGCAAGGGACCAAGGTCTCAGTAAGGAGAGAGGAGTCAGGAGGAGGTTGGTGATGGAAGCTGGGAAGGGAACTGGGAGCCCGCTGTGCCTCAGAAGACTCGCAAGTAGGGGACAGTGACTGCCCGACCTCACGTGGCCTCTCATTTTTAACTCTTAAAAGCACTTACCCACCAGTGATATTACTTGATCTTCCCAGCAGCCCAGTGACCCTGGCAGAAGGCAGAACACAGCTAACCAGCGTTCTGTAAAAGTTTGATTTCTGGGTAGAGCCCTGCATATTGTTAATGTACTTTAGAGCTTTACAGTTGTGCACTTGAACTTCACCTAGTGATTTTTTATTTATTTTATTTTATTTTAGTTAGTTAGTTTTGGCTGCACCGCGCAGCATGCGGGATCTTAAGTTTCCCGACCAGCGATTGACCCCATGCTCCCTGCAGTGGAAGCATGGATTCTTAACCATTGGACCGCCAGGGAAGTCCCCACCTAGTGATTATTATAATTCTACTTGAACCATAGAATTTCAGTGGCTTCCTTTTTCTATTCTATAATCTTATTTGTTAATGGTAACAGGTTTTTGGTTTTTTTTTAAAAGGAGTACTAATGCCACCCCTTAAAAAATGTCTCCTCGTCCTTGGTGTGTTTCAAGCATGGGCCTAAGGAAATTGGAACTGTTTCCCCCCCTCCTTTTTTTTTTCCCTTCTCAGATCTTTCAAACCAGTTAGCTACATGAGGGAGAAAGTCTGAGAGTCTTTGGAACCTGGATATCTTAAGTTGGAGGAAGTGTTCCTACTATTTTCGGAAAATTTTTTCTTTCTTTCTTGGTCCTACACCTGTACTTTGCTAAGAAGTTCTTTAATGGACTAATTGGGAGAATCTGTAGAGAGATGGAAATAAAAACAACAAACTTGAAACTTCTATTAAAGATTCTCATTACAGTGAATTCTAAGGAACTATCTAAAGGCATACTTTGTTAGAATTTTATATGGAATACTGTTTAAAAATTCAAGCCCTCACCTGAAATTTGGAGATCTTTCAAATACACAAAGACCTAATACACTTTGGTCATTGTGGTAGTAAGATCCATCTGTCTTTACACTTGGGTGTCTACATTTTTTACATAGAGTGTGTGTGTATCTGATGTACAAATTAGCTGCTGTTGTAGTTCAGAATGGTGCAGTGTACAGAGGATTTTGAAAAGATCGTATCGATCCCCTTTGGTAGAAAGAATCAGACATCATCTTTGCATTTGTATAAGCAGGCGCATTTATGTCCCTTATATTATTAATAAGTGCTGAGTCCACTACTTGTCTGTCCTTTTCTCTTTGTTTTAGTTTTTGCTTAGGGCTGTATAAAGCCAAAACACAGAATTAAACAGTGGACTACCAAATAGGCATTTAGGAATGGGTTAATTCATCTAGTGATAAATCAATTGGAAAAGTACCTCCTTTGTAAGGTGGCTTCTGTCCAGCGTTTTAATGACCTCCACATACTTATTCGGGCTTGGAGTCTGAGGCAGGTTAGTTAACACTTCTCAGTAGTCTCTGCTCCGAGGTCCTTTGCAGTCAGAATATTCTGCAGCTCATCTGGTCTCCTTGGGATATTCATAGATTGGGGAAGACTGAGGCTGAGCTGGTTTATGGTTTATTCTAGCATAAAGATATATCCTCGGAATGTATTTCTTTGGCTATAGTGGCATGGAAAAATGTGGCTCCATGATGTGGGTTTTTTAAGTAATTGAAGGGGGTTTTCTCAGTCCCGTGTAGTGAACTTCAGATGTCTCCCTCAGGAATAGGTTTTAACCGTCAGTGAAGTGGTTTGATTGTAACCACACTGGGGTCTTTGAGTTCTTTTTTTTCTTGCCCCTTCCATCCCCAGGCAGAGACTCCTATTGCTGCATATCCGCTGTGTTCCAATGCTGTATTTATTTGATCAGAAACAAAAGAGTTTGCTTCTTGCACTGGTTCAGAGAGAGGTCCCCCAGGATTGTCTTTTGTTCAGTAATTGGAGCATAAGCTGAGCCTGGTTAATTTCAAAGCTACCCCCAACACGATCCCTCTCTCCCTCCTTGTGCGGTTTTGAGCTGCTAGTTCTATCTTGTATTGGGTCTGGAACAAAAAAGCTTGAATTGTTGAGTGTTAGCTACAACTACTGTGACATCTGCTGTGGCACCAAATAGCACTGTTGGTGCAGTTAATTTTAAGTTAGGAGAAGAAACAAAACTAGAAAGCTCTTCAGCTTTACAGCTCTTGTTAACACATGCACCTCCAAATTATGCATTTGGTGCTATCACAATGAATAAAACAAAGGAAATCATGGGTTGATTTTTATGTTAGTAACATAAGTTCTTTCATTGTTATTCACTGTTCAGACACCAGTGTGTTCTTATGTTCATTCTTTTTCCCTTTAGTTTTATTTTTTTCAGGGCAGAAATGTCTGAAACATCTCAACTATGAACATTTAATTGGCAAAAGTTCTGATGTAAGGAATACAAGTTGATTATATTAGTTATTTATCTTTTAAAGCAGCAAAGTCTGTAACCTGGTTCTGCTTCTTTAAATACCAGAATGATTATTATAGATGAATAAGAACCTTAAGTAGCCAAATTCTAGATACTAAGTAGCCAAGTTAATATTTGTATAAAAATGTGTTTTGAAATTGGCAAATCATGTGTCCTTCAGGTTCCGCAGTATAGGTATTGGTTTTGCAGCCAACACATTGCATTGTAAGGTTTGTGGGTTTTGTTTTTGAAGATGGAAGGGTCTTTTTCTCCATTTTTCTTTTGCAATCTGCACCATAATGACTGTCCACTACCTTACTGGCCTGACTTTAATCATCTGGTGCCTGGTTCTCAGTGTGGTTTCATCTCTGCTTTTGCACAAGCTTTCCTGTAATTGCACAGTTGTTTGCTGCATTGAATTTCTTTTAGTGACAATAAAAAACACATGTTAGTATTTTGATGCAGTCTTTAATTTTCAGGTTATATATTAAAACTCGGAGGAAAAAAAAATCCCTTTCTGAGGAACATTTTAAAAAACCATTACGGTAGTATGGGAATATTCATTATTTACACATCATATATTTTTCCCTAAATGTTATACAGAGAAGTGACAGTTGAGCTGAGCATATGTTAATAAAAGGTCTGCATTTTCCTGTGTCACTGACAGTTTCATTGGCTGTATATTCCTGAAATGCAAATAACCTCGGTTCTGTTCAAAGCTGTAATTAATCTGAATAGTTATTTAAACAGTATCGAAATATTTTAACTACTGAGAGGCCAAACATATAAGATGGTGAATTTACTGTTCTGTTTGAAGGACAGTGCACTTGATGAGGGTACAGTGATCTGAGATGCTTGTGGATGTTGGATCCTACAAATTCCGTAGGCTAAAATGGCAGAATCTGCCTGCTGCTGTATAAAATCTTTTAACCACCATTTATTTTAGCATCATGGCATGTGCAAATTCCTGCTGCTCAGTTAAGGGACCAGCTTCACAACTGGTGTTACAATCTGTGGCCACAGCACTGCATCACAATGCAGCAAATGCATTTTCCACAGTAACCAAACATGACAGCTGAAGCGATTATTAACCATGCAAGATGTCGGAAGTCATCAAAAATTCACATCAGAGTAATTGCAGTGGCTTGGGTCAAAAAAAAAAAGTATCATAGCATTCCTTGCCTACATGTTGTCTCTCCCCCTCTTAAATCTTAACTTGGTACAGTCCGTTAACAATAAAATACCCTTCTGTAACCTATAAACTGTTACTCCCATCAGTTTGTGCTTTCAAACTGATGGCTGACTTCTCTGAATTTGTGTGGAGCAGCACAAATGATGATGCTGCGCCCAGGGGCTGTGTGCACCCTTTTTAAGGGGTCCCTGCAATCTCATTGTCTAATTAGACTCTTTAGTGCTTCAGTCATATCAGCATTTGCAGGGTGTTCTCTTTTCCTTTTTCTTCTTTCTCTCTCTTCTCTCTCTCTTTCCTCTCTCTCCTCTCCCCTCCTTCCCCCTCTCAATTCTGGCTGTTCGAAGTGGGAAAAACTTGAGCACTGGTTCCAGCAGAGCTCATCCCACACAGAAGGTATGGAAGAGCTGCGTGACCAACAGCGTCGACCGGTCTGTAACTCCTTAAATTTGAGAGCTGCAGGTAGGATTGCCTATGTTTCGTAAAGAAATTCAGATTATTGCGCCCTAGTAAATACATTGATAGCATGTAGTTGCAGTACCTCTGAAAGACAAAGTCTCGGTTTGCTTAAAATTTTGAGATGAATTCAGAAGCATTTAACTCATTCAATAGAAAAAGTACTTGATTCTTCTGAGAATTATTCAGATTTGTGCCCTGTCATTCTACATTTTTCTTTAAAAAAATCTGTTGGGTGGGGCAGAGAAACATTTGCTTAAAGATTTAAATAGTTGGTTATTTAGGATTTTTGCAGGCTTCATCTTTAAGTAGTAAGTAGTGTGGTCTTTCTTTAGGATTTTTTTGAAAAGATGCATACGAAGTACAGAATTCTTACAAGAGGTAAAATATTAAAATAGAATTTTTCTTTTCTAAAATCAGATCCTTCTTTGGGATTGTAGGTGAGTGTGTGTGTGTGTGCGTAGAATGCTTTACCAAGGAATTCAGTCATTTATGTTTTGTTATAGGGAAAAAGTACTATTTGATATATCTGGAATTATTCCTCACAAGAAATGCTTTAGCATAAGGCTTTAAAATGTGGATTCTTAAGTATTATCAAATGTAGGTGATTTGAATTAAGATAGTTACTTTTCCTATCCTAAATTAATCCTCAAAAGAGTGTGATATGAATGCTTTAAGTATACTTCCAATTTTTGGTGCAGAGAATGTGATTTGTGTAAGTGAAATGAAAAACTTCCCAAGTCACGTAAGCATTATCTGGAGGGTGGTAAAATTATAAATGTTGCCTATACCACTTTTAATACCTTGATTAATATCAGAGATAAAATACTTTTAATTCAGCATTTAAAAGCAGCTTGATTGTTGTCTTCCCTTAAAAACAAGCCCCCCCCCCCCAAAAAAAAGACAATGATGTATAGCTTTTACCCCAAGGAATGTATTTGTATCATGGGACCTGTAGGGTCTGGACTTCTTTCCGAAGCATGGACTTGGAAACTGCTCACCTAGTTGAGAGATTTAGCTCCCTTCAGAGGTGTGGGACTTTCTGTACTCTTAACAATAGGAAGACTTGAGGAGCTGTCAAGTGGGGAATAGAAGAGAGCTGCTCAGGGAAGGGAGAGGAACTGTGAGAATTTCACTTGTCTCAGCGTTGGAGGTCTGGATTTACCCATGACTAAGATTCCTTTAAAACTCTGACCCAGTGCAGCATTACAGAGAATTGATTTCTGGGTTGAGACAATGAGCTGTGGTTTGCATTTTGTAAAGATGGAGGAAACCTCTAACACTGACCCTGTATGGGAGATGACTCAGTTATCCGTGCCTTGGTACAGTCGCAAATTATTTTCCTTTGTCTGAAGTGGGAGGATGCCAGTGCCTTCATCAGAGCTCCTTAATTTAATGTATGGAAAATGTCTCAGCCACCATTTTTAACAATTAGCTGTATCATGGTTGAGGTGAGCTGGGTTTTGAAGGCAGCTGCAGGGCCATTTCATTTACATTAGGTTCTGTGGCACGAGAGCTTTGTTACTGTAAAACTCAGAAAATGAAATTGCACACTGCATAAAAGAGTTCTGTAGGAGGGTGGAGTGCATTCCCAGAAAGAAAATGGAATCCTTTTGTCTACAGTAAGTATTTCTCATACTCATAAAGTGGTGGGAGGTTGAAAATTTGTCTTTGGTTGAATGGGAAAAATAGACTTTAAAATGAACACTGCAAATATTAAAGGTATAATACAGAGATTGTTAGATGTATTTTTTAATGTATGTGCTAGAAACCAGGTGTGATATATATTGGTGTGTATATATATATATGTATATATACTTGAAATATAGGTTTTGTGAGTGGTTTTAATACATGCTTTTGATTAAATATTCATTGGTAATTTCAGTTAATGAGAGGTATGAATTTATCAGTAGTCAAAGATGAAAATGACACTTGAGAGAAAAAAGAAATCTAAATATGGTATATTTAAGAGAGTCCAGGCTTCTTTTCACTGTCTTTTATAGTCTATTTTCCATTTATGAAGAAAATTGCTGGATTTTAGGGTTTTTATTGTTTTTGTTTTTTTTTAAGAAAATGCTTCCATGTTAATGATTTATAATAGCTGATTAAAATATATAAGAAAAATGTTTTAACAAAAGAAGATTTTATCTTAAAAGATCAGTAGATTGAGGGCTTTCACTCTCATTAATGGGTATAATTTTTAGTGCCTTCTGTTTAATTAATAGTTGTGACTTAAAAGCTACTTGTGGAAAACTCTTGTTTGTGATTGTAAGCTTAGAAATCTTGATTCTTAAAATTAATTGGATTTGACTCAGCTTATTCCTTTGTTCCTTTATGCTGTTACTAAGAGGAAACAAGTGAATTTTAACTTTGATTTGTCTGTTTATCTTTTTAAAGGCACTTAACCCTGAGGAATTTATAGTAAGTGTATTTTACAGTAAACTGTACCATGAAGAATTTGCTCAAAATGCTTTAGTAGCTGTTTCAGGAGTTGAATCTTCACAGAACTAGATACCTTTTAACTTGATATCAAATTGGTAAAGCCAGCTGTTCTTCCAAGTCTTGTTGCACTAGCTGTTGTTCATCCTGCTCACTGAATGCTGTTTTCTCTAATTAGGAGATGTCTTTGAAACTAGGGGAGAGGAGGATTTTCACATAAGTCTTTTCATTGAAATAAGAAGGCTCAGTTTTCCTAAGCCCTGTTTAGAATCCCACAAAGATTCCATAAATCTTGCATTAATCTTATGCTTGTAGCATAAGAGCCTAGATCTCCATATAATTTTGTTAATCCTGAGAAGGACATTTAATATATTAATTGTTTACTATATAATGGAATGCAAAGGGATTCTTTTCCTTTGGTTTTTACAAGGCTTGCACTTTGAAATAAGACTTTCAGGGCAGCAAATTAGAACTCCCATTTTAACTGCATCTTTGCTTGCATAAATGGTTGGATGACATAAACGGTTATCACAGAGCCTTCCTTTGAAATTTTTAAAGTAAAACTTGGTTGAAGATTCTGGTCTTATTTTCTTTCTCTGGCTTTCTGTAAGCTGTGTACCAGGTACTCTGAGGACATAGCAGAGACCCAGTTGCCCCATATTCTTTGCCCCCATCATTGTCTACTCAAGTTTGGCTACTCGGAAGAGGCTCTCCTTTCTGGTACTTGTAGGGGATTCCTAAACCTCTTCAATCTGGAAATTTTAGCCTGGCTGGTAGTAAAGAGTCAGGGGTTGGTTCTTTTTGCTGCAAAAAATATATTCATACCAAACCTTTGAATGCTCTGGCAGTGCCATAATGTAGATAAGCAAGCCTGTTGGCCAGCCCGCTATGAGACGTTCGTGGCACTAAGATGGCAGTGAGGAAGGAGTAAAATGGCGTCACCAGGAACACTGTGATAAGAGGTGGACCGCATGGGTCATTTTCCTTCAATCAAATTTGAAGATACCTCTAGCAGCACTGCCCTGCCAATTTACAATTACTTTTTATTCTGTTAGAAGATAGAAATTTTGAGATTTTCCTGAACTAAAGACTTAATTAGCACTTATATCTAGATAGCTTCTGATTGTTGCTTTCAAGAAATTGGTGAAAAATATGGATAAAATAAAATTTTAAATAGCTATTTTCTATTAATACTTCTGAATTTCCTTGCTTTGTGCTTTCTTCTTTTTTTAATTGTGAAAATGTACTCCTTTCAATATAGGATGAATTTTGAAAAAACAGGACAGTATGCTTCTCCTTTATGGCAAGATGAAACTAGCATTCCTATGAAAATACTTTGATTCTGATTTTTGTTCTAGCTCTCTGTGGGCTTTGGTTATTTTAAATATTAAATATATGTTGGCTGCCTTCAAAAACAAAGTTTATTGTATTTCTTGGGTGGTTTTAAGGTATGGATTATTTTAGAAGTGAACTATAGTCATGACAATGCTAATTTCTTACCTGTTCCCACCTCTCATGGAGTTGGAATTTCTGGAGCTGGCCTTAGAGTTGATGTAGTGCAGTCAGCTCATCTTACAGTCAAGTAAAGCAAGGTTTACTATCATTAAACAGCTTCTCAAGGTCGTACATCTGGAAAGCAGTCAATTTTGCCTAAATCTACGCCATCAGACTCGTAATCTGTGCTGTGCCTCTGCTTGCATTTGACTCTTTCTCTTTGTGGGCTTACTAGTTGGTGATGGATCTAATGGATTGAGCTTACAGCAAAGTCTGTCTTTGCTTTAGCAACCTACTCACAGAGATGTTCCTTCTCAGTCTTACCGGAAATGGCTTATTGAGCTGTGCTTGGAGTCCTCCTGGTCCTTTGTTGTAGATGATATGCATTTATAACCAAACAATTAAAACAAGATATATCCTGCAAGTCAAGCTTTTTAGGTTCACTGTGTTGCTCCACATGAAGGGCGAAGTGCTTGTCTTCCGGGATGGGCACAGGCATTCTGACATGTCCTCCCAGCACATCACTCCTTTATCTCTAGGTCCCACAGTGCAGGGTTGCCCCTTCTCCTCCTAGTGTGCATGAGCTGGGTGAAAGGTTTTAGCTCCCTGTAAGTTTGGGGCAATTTGTGTTTGAAAAGTGGTCTTGCCCTCTCCTTTCCTGTTGCTTGTATTTGCCATTTTAGCTAAGCAGTGTTTTATGTTTTCTGTGCCCGTGGTGACAGTGGTAGTGCATCCTGCAGTATTCCCTCAGCTCTGACAAGGCAAAGTCAAAATGCTTCCAAACTTAATTAAGAGAGTGTGAAATCCCAAGTACTGTTAGCAAAGGGGTACCATGACAGATTCCATTTAAGGCAATGGGAAGTTATAAAAGAGAAAGTCTGTTGTTTTAGTGGTCTCCGGACAAATGAATTTTTGAAAAAGAATTTCTGAATAAGAAGAAACTGCAACAAAACCAAAGCTCCGTTTTCTGTGACAGCCATGATGATCAGTGCTCCAGTCCCATCAGCATAAACAGTGCTGCAGAGCGGGAGGAGCTGTGATTTTCGACTGCAGTGTAAATGACTGACACCGTGTACCAGCAGGGAATTAACATGACACGTGGTTCCCAAACATTGTCTTGACTAACGGCGTTCCTTATGCTTGCTAAGTAGAACTCAGGCTTAATCCTGAGTGCTGTGGAAACCCGCCTGGCAAAAACCACTCAGCTCCCACCTGACTGCCTCAGAGACACACCCTCTGCTGTCTGTCTTTCTCATAGCCCCCAAATCTTGCTTTTGTCTCCTGTTGCCAAAGGGAAAAGACACTAGATCTGACAAAGCAGGAAACCTGTATTTTTTTAAAATAATACCGGGTTCTTTTAATAAGTTCTTTTAGAGTGGTTTTGGGGGACAGTGGGAGGGGACTTTGGCCATGATAGAGGCCGTGATTGATGCATTCCCATTTTATATTGCAGTGCAGTTTTAGTACTCAAAGTTCTTTGAACGTGGACTAATCCATCTCCAAGATGGAAATCAGTTTCCCAAAGACATATTAAAACATTTTTATCATCCCTTAGTGTATCCTCCTTATCTTATATTTCCATCACCTAAGAGTGGCTATGGGATTAATATTTTTTAGATCTGTTCATACCTTTGGGTAAGGAGAGGGTTCTTCAGCTGATTTTTGAAGCCACACATACTTTGGCACACTGTTTATTCCATTTGCAAAGCTAGATTGAAAAGTTTTCTCTTTAGAATCCTCCCTCTTCTTGTGTCCCCAAAGGGTGGCTCTAGCAAGTATGCTAGTTTGGGGCAGGGTGGGGCAGGGGCACAGGTTTTGGGGGCAGGGAGAGGAGATAAAATGCTCAGAGTTGCTGTCCTTGCTTTCTCCTGTGGGGCCACCTCAGCATTCTGAGAGCGGTTGGCTGGCTGCTCTCCCTCCCTCTCTTGGTTTCTAATTTTCTTGCTCCTCTGCGCCCCTCCCCAGGAGTGGAGAGAGAGGATGGCCAGCAGAGGTCCAGCGACTGCAGCATGGCACATCCTGCTGCATCACTAGGGTGCAGGCTCTGGCTAGTTTTCTGGAAGTGGTGAGGTGTCAGTGCTGAGCAAGTCACATCCTCTCCCCAGACCTCTTGTGACCAGCAGGGGAAAGCTGCTTACACAACCCCAAAAGGTTATTGCAGGGCTCTGCTGGATCTGGGAGGAGGGGGCATTTCTGCTGAAAAGCATTTTCCCTCCCTAGTTGACTAAATGACCATCATTTTTTATTTTACTCATTTGTATTATGCCCTTACTACTTGCTCCCCTTCTCCATGGAATCTCCCAATAACTGAGCTGGACAGATGCTTTCCTTTCCTCGACGGCCAGAGATAGATAGCAGGGATGCCCTGGGCCCTCTAAAAGGGACAGAACTGGCTTTGCCGCACAAGAGACTTAAATGGCCCTCACAGGATTGCAGACCTTAA
The DNA here is from genome assembly GCF_965194805.1 of Balaenoptera borealis. Taxonomy (NCBI): domain Eukaryota; kingdom Metazoa; phylum Chordata; class Mammalia; order Artiodactyla; family Balaenopteridae; genus Balaenoptera; species Balaenoptera borealis. The sequence continues at coordinate 27,367,726 of NC_138878.1, read as the reverse complement.
CCTTGGCCTTATTCTCCAAGTGCAGCAACCAGATGTGCTAAGCAGCCCCAGCTTGATGCCTTGGTGTAGAACTAGGAAGAGGCATCTAGTAGTTATATGCCTACATTGTGTTGGCAGGGGAGGTGTGCTACACATCCTTGCACCCCTCACCAGTGCCCTGCAGGAATGACATGTCCCCATTTTCAAAGGTGACCTTCTCCTTCTGGATCATAGTGAGTCCTACTTCTTATATTCTTTCTTTACCCAGTGATGAAAATCTTGGAAGTTTGGGTGTTTGTTATATGATAGTTATTTCCTCCTCCCCCTCCCTCCCCCTCCTCCTCCTTCCTTTCCCCTTTCTTTCCTCCCCCACCTCCCCTTCTCTTCCTCCCCTTCCTCCTCTTCCTCCTCCTCCATCTTCCCTCCTCCCCCATCTCCCCCTCTCCCTCTCCTAAGATGGGAAGGCTAATTCTTGAAGCTGTAGGCCTGAGGTCCTTGCTCCTTTTCCTCTCCCAACTCCCCTTCCTCTTCTCTCTCCCTCTCCACTTCCCCCCACCCCCTTCTTTTTGTTCTTTTGTGGGATGGAGAGGATAATAGGGAGGGATCCACAAAGGCTATTAGATGGACTTACATGAGTGGCTCTCTCGAAGGCTTGTGGCTTTTCCAGAAGGCACAGGGGAGATGGAATTTTGTCACAGTTGTGTTGGCATGGCTGCAAGAGATCAGGCAAGCCAGTACACTTGAGTCAGAATGCTGCCGGTAAGGCCCTAGGTGGGCCCAGGAGGAAGCACTGCTCAGAGCTCTGTATTCTTGGGTTTAGAATCTCTCTGCACACGTTGAGTTCTCTTTAGCCTGTGAGAATTTGTAGACCGTCTTGTAAACCAATTTGGATTATATGGGAGCAAGTGATTTGCTTTGCCTTAATGGGCCCAAATCCATCATGTAATTGTGTGACCCTTTGTTTAGGCCAGTAGCAGAAACCATGTATGAAATGGGACCCTGCAGCCTAACAGTGACAGATGGCCTGGTGTTCACACAGCACCAAGGTCTGCCACCTGTGACTCCAGAGCTGCCTGTAGGCCGATGGGTCTGCTGAACTGGCAAATGGTGGGACAAACTCCTCAGGCACTCTTGCAGGGTCTGCTGCCACCTGCTGAATGAAGGTGGCTAGGCTTTTGCATAAATGCACAGTGAGAAATCATACAACAGCATTAAAAATGTATTACAAAAAAAAAAAAAAGTATTACAATTGACAATGTCAAATCTGCCAGCTTAGCACTGCTTTCTGCAGGGGTATTTTTTGAAGATAGATATAGATATATAGATATAGATATAGATATCATTAAATTTTAAAGAGATATATATCTTTTAAATTTAATGCAGTCTGAAAAAATATTTTATTTAATGCAATCTATGAACAAACAATTTAAAATATTAAAATTTTGGTAGAAAACAAGCAGTGGAACTTATTCTGAATATCTGAGTTGGAGAATAAAGCTTGTATTTGCTATTTAGTCTGTATTTCTTACAAAGGGAGAGTCAGTCTCTCTTGGGCCTTTTAAGCTGACATTTTATATACTCTTGTTTTAATGCATTAAATATTGATCCAACAAAATAACCACGCATGCTATAAAACCATATGAATGTTCCCCAAATTTTGAAAATGCCCCAAATTTTAAATTTCTCTGTTCATCTTTTGGGCTTTCAGTAAAGAATATCTCTTTGCACCTGAAAAATTCCTTGAGGGTTCTCTGTAGGCACCACAAAGGGAGCTAATGAAAAGCATGTCCACACCATCTGATAAGCCCAGCAGCTCGAGTGCTGGCAGGATTTCTGTTGTGCTCATCTGAAAACAGTATCTTGCTTTGTCCTTCCTCACTTTCTCCTTTAGTAGCAGTTTTACCTTTGTAAAAATTTTACCTGAGAGAAGACTTCAGAAGAGGTCATTCGTTCAGAAATTGGGAAGAAGGTTTGGGAGAGGTTAAGGGAGTGGTATTTTATTCAGAATGAGCTCGAGCAAAATAATGGGTACAGCTCATATTCCTGTCTTGACAGAAAGTGGACACTTCTCCATTTCACTATCTAAAGTTCTAAGAAATACTTGTAGTGCTTATTGGAATTCTTGTTTCATCTTGGAACAGACCCTCTTGATTATTCTGTTTTTTAAGTTTACTTTTTGCCCGGCTTATTTTTCTTTCCTTTTTCATTGCCCTCCTAGCTCCTGCTTGTGTCTTGGCAATGTTTTTTCCAACCACAGTGACCATTAACTACGGTCACTGCTTACTTGTGTTAATGTTACTTGGATTTGGAATGTTGGTTATTGACTTCCTATAAATTTGTATATATTTTATGTATTAAATGAGAGAAGAGACAAGATTTTTTATAGCACTCACCATGTGTTTTTGTCTCGTCAGATACCTTCTGATAGAAAGTCAGGCCTGCTATGGCTGCCTCACTTTACATTTTGACAGGGTTGATCGCCAGTTGGTCTGTTGAAGGGGAAGAGACCTAGAATGGTCTTTTGTGTTTTGAGGGCCATGTAAAATATGGCTTTTGTTTTGTGGGGCCAACTTAGACTATTTTATCTTTTTTGTTTTATTTTTTAATGGTTAGGAAATCTGTGTGTGCTTCAATTCAAACCGTTTACATAACTGTTCAATAAATCACTTATTTGTTGTTGGTGGAAAGCAAAGAACTGTGAAAGAATCAATGCAGGCTCTTTTTTGCCATCGTACTTTCCTAGCTAAAGTGGATACTAAAATTTTTCTCACAGAGACCCTTCTTTCTTACAGCTTTCACTTTTGGAAAGCAAATAAGTGAAGAGAATTTGGCCATTTGACAAAAACAAACATCCTTTGCCCACTCACTTTTTCTACAGTCATTTATATTCTGAAACCCAGAGTCTTCGTGGTGATTAAAATAAGGCAGTTTTTCATACTTGTCTTTCTCAACCCGAGCCACTTAAAAGCCAGTTTGGCTGCCAGGTCCCTGAGATGTGACTACAGTTTTGATCGGAGACTTGGCTTACCTTGCAGTTACATTCTGGGTTGTTCTCAGACAGCATACATTGCAAGGCAGCCCACTTGCTCTGTTAAAGATGGAACGTGTGGCTGGAGATATTGCTTGTGCAGGTGTACAGTGTTTATTGTTCCACAGCAATAAATAATAATAATATTTTGGAACACTATAGAGTTGGCAGGCTAGAACAGTGATTTCTCCAGCTTTTTTGTCTGTGATCCATAGTAAGAAATACATTTAACACCATGACCCACTTCATACATACAAATAAGTATATATAATTGAAAGAAAGTTTCACAAAACAGTACTTACCCATACCACATATCTCTATTACATTTTATTTCATTTAAAAAATGCTGGTTGATTTCATAACCCAATTATGGGTTCTGGCGCATGTTTTGAAAAACACCATTCTAAAGAAATGCCCCAAACTTGTTTCATTCCTCACCTAACTATGTGAAGTAGGGGAGGAAAGGAATAAATATGCAAGCGTAAAATAGCTGTCTAGCTCATCTTGACTTGCATGGTAGAGTGGAAAAAGGTAGAAAAGGGGTCAGAAAATTTGGATTCTAAGTCTGAACTTGGCTACTTACGAACCAGGTGATCTTAATATGAAACCACAGTGTTTTAGAGTTGATAGAAGCTCTGGAAACCATCTCACACAGCCCTTTCAACTTTTAAACCTATATTAAGAACATACTTTAAAGGATCATCCAGTTAAGTACTATTGAGAGACAGTTTAGCATTGGGTTAAAAGTAAACCAGTGAACCAAATATGTGTAACACACTTAGCACAAAGTAATCACCATATCCATATAAGTGTTAGCTCTTACTAGTACTGATATAAGAATTAGTATTCTCTGAGCCTTCAACTTCATCATCTATAAAGGGGAACTAATAACTGATGAAGAAAACAAATTTAAGGATATTTTGCTCCCCTCCTGGACTCCCATCCCTTTAGAGATAAAAGGAAATTTATCTTTATTTTCTAAATTTAGAAGTTTACTATTCCCTAAGTATTTCAGAAACAGTTGGTCTTTTTTTTTTCTTCAGTTGGTCTTTTGAGAGTTAGAGCTGTGTTTGAATTCTGCCTCTGCCTCTTCCTGGTCGGAAACCCTTGTCATGTTAGTTGAATGCTGAAATCTGTTTCTTACCTGTAAAATGGGATTGGCGGGGGAGGGAGGAGAATGGAGTGATCATGTCTACTCTTTCATATTGTTAAAAGATTAGCAATAATGTCTTTGAATTGCTTGGAGCAATGTCTGGCCCTTAATTGCTTCTTGAATGGGAGCTATTATATGTTACAGAAAGCTTGAAACCAAAACCCATTCAAGGAGTCAGTTAGAAGAGTGTCTGTTTCCAGGACTCTGGCAGAGAGGAGCAGTATACAGATGGTAAGTCAGGAGTAGTTATCTTACTTAGCAGGCCTGCAGATGTTTATGGAATGTTCTTTATTGAGTGGGCCAGCAGTAGAAGGGCTGGGTGGGAGACTGTGTTGGCAGAAAGAGGGGGTATTAGTAGAAGGGCTGGGTGGGAGCACTTGTTGGCAAAAAGAGGAGATATTAATGATGAGGGTCTCTGAGGGTCTGTTAGATGGGTGGCATCTCCAAGTAGGAAGTGAGCTGTTGGGCCTTCGCTTTGACCAGGAGTCTTCAGTGTGGCAGGGAGCCCCACCCAATGAGTGAGGGCACCTCCTAGTACACTGTTCACACCGCAGCTCACCTCTATAGAAAACCCATTTTCTGATAAACTATAAAAATATATCTCTGAGATGAGGAGCCTGAGAGGTGCCTCACAGGAGGAGCTGGAAGGAAAGGAAACACACACATGAAAAGGGAAGTGGAAGAGATCCGTGGGAAACTTGGGCTGAGGCAGGTATTTTCTTGCCCAACTTATTAGTTCTTTAATTTGTTATTCTTCCTTAAGGTATATATTCTTTACAAGAAACTAACTGCCACTAGATGGCACACGGATCCCAGCACTATTCTGACAATATTATTTAAGATTCTTTTCAAAAGATAGGTCACTAATACGTTGTTTTTAAAAATAAAATATGATAGGAGGGGACTCTTTTACATAGGTTACATAAGGAATAAATGATGAAAGAAGGAATAAAGGATGAAAAATTAAAATTCAAAATCTGTATGTTTTGTGGGCTTGGTTTGTGCTATAGAGAAAGCCCAGTTGTAGAGGTGCATAGTGGCTCATGGTCTTTGTTCATATGTAGGTGATGTCTGTACTTTTATTCTCATGCACAAATGCTTCATTTAATTTATTAAGTGAGATTTTTGGAAGGTAGGTTTATAAAGAAGAGAGTAATCTGCCCCCAAAGCAATGCCTTTTTTTCTTCTTTTTCTTTCTTAACCACTACTTGAAATTTCATTTCTTAGAAATTTGGAATTGTGTTTCTTACAGAATATTATGTTGCTTTTAAACAAATGTGTCTGATTATTGCTTTGCATTTGTGTTTGAATTGTGTGTATGTGTATATGGGTTATACGCAGACACGGATGCAGTTAAAAGAATGGGATGAGCTGGTTACTGGGACGAGCAGAGAAGCCCAGAGAGGGGGTGGGGCACTTGGCACACTCCCTGCCACCCCAGCCAAAAAGAAAAAAATGAGACCAGGCCTTGTCAGGAAGTGGTTATCACCACCACTCTGACCATCAGCAGCAGCCATGAAAAGGTGCAACAAAGCACAATCTATGCCCTTTGTTCAGGAACAGCAGTCGAAGATAATAGTTCTATAGCTTTGTTTATAAACTGTGGCACTAAAGCCTTTAGCTTTAGCCATTGAAGACCCGCTCAGAAAAAGGGAAATCATAATAAAGATTTGTTGACTTGATGTAATCATTTGCTGTGAAGGGTATGAACAAGGTCCATTAAAATCCTTCCCATCATTTTGTGTCTGGCTCCCTTGCAATGGCCAGAAACGGACACGTGATGAGAAGCTGCCCCCGTCTGAATGGATTATGTGGGGTCCTAGCTTCATGTGCTCTGGTTTATTGAGGGCATTATATTAGAAGCAAGTGGCCGATGCTCCCCTCCACCCCCGCCCCCCACCACCGAATATCAGTAGAGGTGTTGGGAGCAGCCTCTGTGTCGTGTCCTCAGAGCTGCCTGAGAGCTGCCTCAGGGACTGCCCTGGAGGAGCCGATGAGGGAACTGTTCCCCGAGCTGCTGGCCATTGTCTCTGTCCATTCCAGTGCACTGCCCAGGTTGGGATGTGACAACAGATATGGAGAATCCTGTGAAGATTAGTGATATTTTATTTAAATATATGTCCCCACTCTTATCCAGCCCCCTACCCCTGTTTTGTTTTGTTTTGTTTTAAGAATCACAGCCTTATATCTGCAACTGTTTGAACAAAATATGCTAAAATGTTACAATTGTTGAAATATAAATAAGTGATCAATAAATTAATCAATTAACCATGACAGTAAATTTTCAAGAAAACTGTCAGATGTTTTAAAATTTAGCATGTCACTTTAAAAACTTGAGGTTAATTCTACTTTGTATTATATTCCCCCAAAGAGTTCCTAAAACAAAAACATGATTCTGAAAAAACAGATGATTTGGGACATGTATAAATACACCCATAGTGTGCTTGACACGCAGGTACCTTGCATTCCATAGTGTAGGTGGAGCTAATCTATAGGGTGACTCAGAATCTTTCATATTACAACCAAGAGTTTGACCTCTACTTAATAGTTAATGGATCATCTTCCTTGTTCCTGCTTGGCCCCCACATCCCAGGCTGTGGGGAAAAAGCTTCACCCCTGTGTGAAGGGCAAGGCATCGGCATGGAAGCCCACTCTGTCTGCATCTGTCCCTTGCCCTCCTCCCCAGGATCTCAGGTTGAGCAATGAGGACAATGAATAGCAACTAGGAAGTCACCCTGGGCATCTTTCTTTAATGTCGCCAACAGATCTAGATCTAATCAGTCCTAATGCTAGAGCTACATGTATTGAGCCTTGGGCCAAGCACTTGATTACATTGTCTCATTTAATATTCATTTTACATATGAATAAACTAAGGTTTAGAGAATCTGGGTGACTTGTCTAAAATCGTCACCCATGCAAGTAGTAAATGGGGGAACCATGATGTAAAACTAGATCTGTTGTGTTATCATGAAGTTGCATTTTGCAGACATTTTTAACCCTGTGTGTATTAAGCCAGCCTTGTGGGCCAGTTCCTCTTCACCCCACCAGTATTAAATAAGCAGCAGGTGTCATCAGGCCTGAAATAGGGAGTGCATGTAGCACAACCCCAGAAGAAAAGCATAAATAAATGATTTTTCAGGTATCCCAGCCATTGACGAACAAGTGAAAAACACCCAAACAAAGGGATGGCTGATACCTTCCTCAATGTTAGGAAGAAATTGAAGAATTAACTGAAAACAACAGAGAAATATAGACCGAGGAACAGTTACAGGCACTGTGACTGGCTGCATAGCCAAAGCTGTATCTATAATATGGGCCATATTCAAGTTGAGAGAGTTTTGTGAGGGTGAAGGTAGGCAGGGTAGCAGGTATCCTTATGGGTGTTTTTCTTCTTTTTCCTACAGTGTGCTTTTGATTATTTGAAGGTTAATTTTGTTAATTTTAACCTAAATTGTGTCATTTCTCTCCTCCTTCCTAGGGCTTCCTAAAGAATGAAAAGGACAATGCCCTGCTGTCTGCCATCGAAGAGTCCCGGAAGAGGGTGAGAAATGAACCCAAATGTATATGTATACTGTTGTGAGGGCAGCAGTGTATACTGGGGCGTGGAGGTTCTAGAAGCTGGATTCTGTGTTCCAGGCCCAGCTCTCTTGATAGTTCACCAGAGGGAGTTCTACAGGAACTATTTTTGAGGAAAATACAATGGTCGTAACTCTACGTGTATTTAGTGACTGCATCTGAAACACTGGGCTGGTCAGTTAATTATTAAGTTAATCTTAAAATGGAAGGGCCAGACAATTCTTCAGTTTCACTGTTACAGTATAAATGGTATTTTGGTTTCTACTGAATCAGCAGTTCAGAAAAGCAGTTATGATATTGATAATTTTCCTCAATTTCTTTTCCTTTTATCACACAATTTGACTTTCTACACCACCTTTTCTTTTTTTTTTAATAAATTTATTTATTTATTTATTTATTTTTGGCTGTGTTGGGTCTTCGTTTCTGTGCGAGGGCTTTCTCTAGTTGCAGCGAGCGGGGGCCACTCTTCATCGCGGTGCGCGGGCCTCTCACTATCGTGGCCTCTCTTGTTGCGGAGCACAGGCTCCAGACGCACAGGCTTAGTAGTTGTGGCTCACGGGCCCAGTTGCTCCGTGGCATGTGGGATTTTCCCAGACCAGGGCTCGAACCTGTGTCCCCTGCATTGGCAGGCAGATTCTCAACCACTGCGCCACCAGGGAAACCCCTCTACACCAGCTTTTAAATTAACAATTTCTCCAAGCTCTTTGAAACAAACAAACAAAAAACATCTTGATATTCGAGAGGATAGTAAATAAGTCAGCCAGAACAGCCATTATATGTGCAGCAATATTTCGCAACAAGCATTCCCTCAAGATAGTCAAAGATCATTTACTTTACTAACGTGAGTTATCTTCATCTGTTTGACAAGGATTAAAAGATCAAAACCTTTCCAAAACATTCCATTACGGAGTAAGATTTTCAGGCCCCCGGGGTCTTTTGGGAAGGGAGGAGGAAGGTTAGCGATCATGTGGAGTTGGTTCTAAAAATGCAGCTTTTCCCAGGAAGGAGGCTGGAGGGTTCCCATTAGTCTGGAAGCAGTAGCTGTCTCTGCAAGGGAGTAGGGGTGAAGGGAATCTCTGTTTTGCTGTTTACTTATGTAAGCCTTAGATCAAGTGAAATGTATTTGTGTATTATTTATGTGGTTCAAAAAATAAGAAAGTAAAAAAAAAAAAAAATGCTGCTTCTCAGTGTGCTTTATTAAAATATTTCATACAGGTGGAAGTGCCTAAGTAGTGCTGATATGAGTGAGATAGGGCAGCAGGGGGGCTTGCCAGCTCTAATTTATAAGAATATGTTTCAGAGACATTATTTAAATGACTGATATGTTTAATTATCAGAGTAAAATTCCCTAAAATTTAATTAATTATATTTTTGGCAATAGTACTTATTCCTAGAAATAGAGAAATTCACTTGATCCAGATTTGAAAATATTTTTTTTAAGGTTTTTTTTGGTTCACACTTGGAGTGAGTTACTCACCAACATTGATTCTCCTGCTGTAAAGGACCGATGAAATTAAATTAGGATTGTCGAATGCCACCGAGCCTTATTAATCCATTTACCCTGCGGAATGTGTTTCTGAAATTGGCAGTCTCTGAACGTTGTGCCATACTGAGACTAAATGTGCAGCCAGCCAAAACATTTAAGTGACATACCACAGTGCAAAATGTGTGCATATGTGTTTGTGAGGGAGATGTTCCGGTGTTGGGAGCTGGCCCTGGGGGGGGAAACCTTTCACCTGTCTGGACACCAGAGGCTGCTGCTGAACAAGAATCATTTTCAAACAAAAAGGTGAGCAGCTTTTTGGCATTATTGGTGGTAATTTCACGTTTGAATAACTTGCCAATATCCTGCTGAAATGCCAAGAAAACAAGCTACAAAACCACAAATGTGTCCTATCTTTTCCCATTTGGTGCATCCCAGCAAAAACAGAACAACATTATCAGAACATATGTAGAGTTTCTAAACGCCAGCAACAGCTCAATAATAAGTGGGTGTGAAGTCAAAGCAGGTTGCCCTCTTCCCTTTATGAAAATGGGGTTCGAGTGCTCCCCACCTGTTCTTAATTCAGTTGCCCAGTTCTTTCCCTGCCTTCCTTTCCTAACTATGTTCAAAGAGATATATTTCCCCACATAACTTGAAAGATCGGATTTAATTTTTTTTTTTTTTTTAATATATCTGAGGTCTGCCTGTCTTGGCAATGACAATCTTTTTTTTTTTTTTTTTTTTTTTTTTGGTTGCACTGGGTCTTAGTTGTGGTATGCGAACTCTTAGTTGCAGCATGCCTGTGGGATCTAGTTCCCTGACCAGGGATCGAACCGGGGCCCCCTGAATTGGGAGCACAGAGTCTTAACCACTGCACCACCAGGGAAGTCCCCGGATTTAATTTATAATAGTTTCTTCACTGCTTTGTCATTTTCTGTGGTTTGTCTTTCCTTATCCCTGCTATTCCTGTCTCTCACCTTGTCTCAGACCCTCACTGTCCTCCTTTTCTCTTAGTTCTTAGCTCTTTTGAGTAGCTCTGTTGATTCTCTCTCATTAGCTCCTCTAGTTGACGTTCTTCTTTGCACCTAATCTGGTGGTTCAGATGTGGGTCTAAAGGGAATAGGCTGGAAGAGGGCAGATGGGTGGCTGATCATCCCTGATTAGCCCACAAATTGGATGTTCCATTATCTCTAATGTAATTAAGATAAGCTGGGGGTGGCATGGTGAAGGGAAGAGAATTTTAATGTTGGGCCATTTATTTTTATTTGAAGCTCCTTATCACACTAATGATGAATGGAACGACAGTGCTGTTTGTTCAGGTTGTGGAGCTGTTTCTAAATGAGTAGCCTGGCATATTTCTCAGATACATCTGAGGATTTGAGCCCAGAAAGCTGCCAGTTTTCAGAGTATTTCCTGTGTTCTTGAAGCAGGAGTTCTTGGCACACAGGTGGGCAGCTTGATTAACAGGGGATGGTTAATTCCCACTGTTGTCGCCCTGACCCTTATGTGATGCTGGAAGTCTGCCCCTGCCATCCTCATCAACAGTGTCTCTGAGACAGATTGTGTTTTCTTCAATTGCCTTTAGTGCTCTGCCATTCTTTGTCAGCCAGAGGACTTACCCTTAAGAAAAATTCTTGTGACACTGTGGTGTCCTGGGCCAGTGGCAGCGCTTAGTCAGTGCCTCACTTCCTACTGCAGGTTTGGAAAGCTGTATGGTATGCCAGCCCTCCACCTCCTTATTTCAACCCGCCCTGGTCCACCTGCCCCATGGCCCTCTTATTTTCCCTTTCTGGGACAGGTTCAAGGTTAAGGAGGTGGATGCCCACTAAATGGAAGAGTTTTAGAAGAAATGTGGTTCAACATGTGCACTATTTCTGGATAGCTTCTAGGGAAACTACCTCTTCCCCGCCCCTCTACCCCACCTCTCTGTTCCAGCATACTTTTCCCTATTCAAAATGCATAGCTTTCGTGTTTAAGGTCACTAATGTAGCAAGAGAAAATGATTTTTCTCTGGGTATTTTTTTCAATCCAGGCTACTTGGAGTGGTCTGTTCTGCCTGACCTTCAGTGAGAAGAAAACCAGATGAAAGACTGTTTTTAAAGTTTTTGATAGTCATTTCTTTTTTTGTCTTCACAATACATATTAGAAAAGAGATCCATTGATAGATGGACCAAATCAAATTTGCAAGATGTGCCAACCCTCTTCCTAATCATTTTTGTGGGTGTCGGCTCTCTTTTTCACATTTTAATAAATATTGGTCCACACTCAAACATCCCATTTGTAGAAAGAGTATATGATTTTTCTGATAGTTTCCCAGAGCTCATATATATGAATATTATCAGTATAAATTATCTGCATTGCCAAAATAAAGCAGGCATTACTAATACTCATTCCCTTGGTGCTGCCTAATTAGATGCCAATCTGATTGTAAATGAAATGGCTTTTTGAGAAGTGGGCTTAAGCTGATGGGAAACCTGGTCTGCCAATTGAAGAATAATAGGCTAAGAATGGTTATGATTCAGTATGTCTCTTTAAGTTGCTTTAATCTCCTCCTCAGAGGGGTTTTGGTTTTGCTTTTGTTTTTTGGTGTTTTTTTTCTTTTCTTGTTTTTTTTTGTGTGTGTGTGTGTGTGTGTTTTCTCCCTTCCTCCCTTCTTCCCTTCCTCTTTTCTTTTTTTTTCTTTAAACCACTCTCCTAGATTTTTTTTTCTTTTTTAGTTTTAGTTTATTTATTTATTTTTGGCTGCATTGGGTCTTCGTTGCTGCGTGTGGGCTTTCTCTAGTTGTGGTGAGTGGGGTTACTCTTAGTTGCGGTGCACGGGCCTTCTCACTGCAGTGGCTTCTCTTGTTGTGGAGCACGGGCTCTAGGCACATGGGCTTCAGTAGTTGTGGCATGCAGGCTCAGTAGTTGTGGCTCGTGGGCTCTAGAGTGCAGGCTCAGTAGTTGTGGTGCACAGGCTTAGTTGCTCCTAGGCATGGGAGATCGTCCCGGATCAGCACTTGAACCCATATCCCCTGCATTGGCAGGCAGATTCCTAACCACTGTGCCACCAGGGAAGCCCCCCTTCCTCTTTTCTTTGTTTTCCTTCTTTCTCTTTTTTCTTTTCCTTGTGAGTGCCTTTGTTTTGGCAAGCTGCAGTGTCACCAGCAGATAGAAGTGAGGTTTGCCAGACATTTCAGTAGTGACTTTGAGAAGACTGATAGGAAACCTAATTGCAAAAGGCTCTGTTTTTTCTTTTACTGATTTGCTTCCTCCTATGAAAATATTACTGTTTCTTAAAAAAATAGACACTGGGAGAATCTTACTTTTTGTCTTATCTTAGAGGCTCGTTAAATCTTAAGATACCATTGACTTTATAATCCATCCTTATTTTATGTACTACGAAGAAAAAGTACTTCAATTTAAGCTTTTGACATGCTATGAATTGTAATATGTAGCCTAATTTCAGAGGTTTTAAGATGATATTTATCTTAATAAGCACATGAAAAGATGTTCAACATCACTACTCATTAGAGAAATGCAAATCAAAACCATAAGTTATTACCTCACACCCATTAGCATGGCTACAATCAAAAAAACCCAGAAAATAGTGAGTATTGGAGAGGATGTAGAGAAATTGGAACCTTTGTGCACTGTTGATGAGAATGAAAAATGGTACAGCCTCTTTGGAAACATTATGCAATCGCTCAAAAAGTTAAACATAGGATGACCATCTGATCCAGCAATTCCATTTCTGGGTATGTATCCCAAAGAATTGAAAGCAGGAATTTGAAGAGATACTTGTACACCCATGTTCACAGTAGCACGATTCACAATTACCAAAAATTGGAAGCAACTCAAGTGTCCATGGATAGATGAATGGATAAACAAAATGTGGTGTGTACATACAGTGGAGTATTATTCAGCCTTAAAAAGGAACGAGACTGCATATGCTATAACATGGATGAATCTTGAGGACATTTTGCTAAGTGAAATAAGCCAGACATAAGAAGACAAATACTGTATGATTGCACTTCCATGAGGTACCTAGAAGTGGTCAAAATCATAGAGACAGAAGTAGAATGGTGGTTACCTGTGACTGGGGGAAGGTGGGAATGAAGTTATTGTTTAATGGGTGCAGAATTTCATTTTTGCATGATGAAAAGAGTTCTGGAGATGTATGGTGGTGACGTTTGCACAGCCGTGTGAATGAACTTAATACCACTGAACTGTACACTTAAAAAGGGTTAACATGGTAAGTTTTATTGTTAAGTGAATTTTGTCACAATTAAAAAAACATTTAACGTGTTAGACTTGATGAAATAGGGCATGTTGCAAACAGTTGTCAGTAAATTCTTAAAGGATAATTTAAAATAGATTGCTTTTGCTCCACTCATGGAAAGATGGCAGATCTGGAGGGCTTTGAATTTCTGATGCGCTTCAAGGGAAACCATGTTCTTTGTCTTCTCATTTGGGTCGTCTCTCTCTGCTCCTCTCCAACAGACCTTTGGCATGGCTGAGGAGTACCATCGAGAGTCAATGCTGGTTGAGTGGGAGCAAGTGAAACAGCGGATTCTCCACACCCTGCTGGCATCGGGAGAAGATGCCCTTGACTTTACTCAAGAAAGCGAGGTAGGTTGAGTCCAGAAGGTAAACCACGATGAAAACTCGGAGGTCAGAGAATGCTTGTCTGCTTGACTACTGACAGTCCTGGCACGGTTGATCACTGTCTCCCCCTTGAAGCCCTCTCTTCATTGCCTTCCAGACGCCCACATTTGCCTGGATTTCCTCCAACGTGTCTGGCTGCTTCTGCTCAGCCTCTTTTGCTGAATTTTCCTCAAATTCCTTGACCCCTAGGTGTTTGTGTGTCCCAGGGCTCAGTCCTTGACCTGTTCTTGTTTCTTCCTCAGTCACTGCCCCGTTGATCTCATCTGGGCTTGTGGTATTAAATACCATCTATGTACTTGAAGACTTAAATTTACATCACAGCTCCAAACACCCCCAGACTCATTTTTCTAGTGGCCTTCTTGGCTGTACTCAGATATCTCAGAGCCATCAAGCGAAACATGTTTAGAATTGAGTCATGGTAGCCACTGCCCTTAACTCCCTCCTGGCATCAACCTTCTTTTCTCACAGAGTTTATCATCTTTATAAAGGGCAGTTGCAGTTTTTCACTTGCTCAGATCAAACACCTTAAATTCATTTTTGTCCTCCCCTTCTCTCACCTAGACTCTCTCACATGTTGGCAAATCCACTTAACCCTACTCTCAGAATATACCCAGAATCCAACCACTTTTTACCACCTCTGCTGTTAGCACTCTGGACCAAGTCACCATCATCTCTTGTTCACATTATTGGACTAACCTCCTAACTGGTTAGTTCCGTTATCTATTGCTATGTAACCAATCACTCCAAACCGTAGTGGCTGGAAACAATCATTTAGCTTAGCTGCGTTTACCAGAAATAGTTCAGGGTCTCTTGAGGCTGCGGTCAAGATGTTGGCTGAGGCAACACTCATTGCAGGGCTAAACTCGGGGAGGATCCACTCCCAGGCTCACTCACGTGCCTCTTGGCAAGCCTCAGGTCCTCTCTGGCTCTTGGCTAGGGACGTCAGTTCCTTGTCATGTGGGTCTCTCTTGTGTTGCTCACAGCATGGTAGTTTGCTTCCCCTGGAGCAAGAGTGAGGGATCCAAGGAAGAGCTAAAGGGCCCCCAAGACAGAAACCACCGTCTTTCCGTGACTTCATCTTGAAAGTAATATCCTGTCGCTTTACTTTGATCAAGGTAAGTCACTAAATTCAGCCTATGCTCAAGGAGAGAGGATTAAACGAGGGCTCGGATCCCAGGAAGTGGGGATTGTTGGGAGCCATCTTAGAGGTTGTCAACCCCACTGGTCTCCCTGCTTTTGCCCTTGTACAGTCTTTTCAACACAACAGCCAGAGTGACGCTATTAAGACACAGGCTAGATCGTGTCACTCCTCTGTTCAGGATCCTCCAGTGACACCCATCTCGTTTGGAGTGAAAGCCAGAGTCTTTACCATGACCTCTAAGTCCCTACCTGACCTGGTCTTGTTGCCTCTCCCAGCTCAAGTTATTCTGCTCTCCCTGTTGCTCTTGTTGCGCCAGCCAGACAAGCTCATTGCAGGTTCCTGGAACGAACCGGGTAGGCTTGCTCCTGCCTCAGGTCCTCTGGGCTTCCTGTTGCTTGTGCCTAGAAGGCTCTTCCCCCAAGTAACTGCATGGCTGTCTCCCTCACTTTCTTCAAATATTACCCAGTGCCATCGCAGTGAGGCCTTCCAGGGCCTTGATATCTGAAATCCAAACCAGCCTTTCCCCATTCAGCACTTTCTATATCCCCTTTTCTTGCTATATTTTTCTTTTTAGCACTTCTTCACTTTAAACCATTGTATATGTATATGTCTTTATATTGCTTACTATCTGTTTCTCACAGTAGAATGTAAGCTCCATGAAGGTAAGGATTTTTGTTTGTTATGTTTACTCATATCTCCAGTGTCTAGAAGAGTCCCTGGAACATATTAGATGCTCTAGAAATATTTGTTGAATAAATCATTTGGCCTTAGCTAACTTTGTGCTAACCGGAGTATTAGGGATATGTTGAAACAGTGTGATTTTAGAGTGGGTATGTTTAATAGGGTTTATTTTAATTGCCAGTGTTCATTGATTGGTGGTGGTGCTAAGTTGAGGGGTTTCTCCTCTTTAAAATCTAATTTTTTTAAAGGTAATATATTCATATGACTCAAGAACTAAAGTACCCTGTCCACAGAAGCTCATTCCCTCCCCGCTTTGCCTCTCCTGGAAGTAATCACTATTATTACTTTCTTGTGTAATATTTCTAGAGTCTCTTTATATGAATACAAGGCAATATATTATCTTCCCTCCTTCTTACACAAAAGTTATTTTACTATATGCTCTGTTCTATATCATGCTTTTTTCACTTATTTATCCTGGAGATCTTTCCTGAGAGGGATTTGAGGCTGCATCTTGGGATCAGCAGGAAAGAGTGTCTTGCTTGATTAGTGATGTCTGCCCTTGTGCCGGTGGGAGCTGTGACTTAACCACACATTTACCACGCTGGTGTTGGGGAGAGAACAGCCCTGGGGTTCAGATCCTAGCTTCAGCACTGACTAGTTCTGAGACCTCATCCAAGTTATTTAACCCTGCAGACATTTAATGTCTTCATTGGTGAAATGGGATTATTGGGAAGATTAGTGATAACATAAAGCACCTGACCCAAAATGGGCATCCCTTACTATTGTTTTAAAGTAAGTAATTTCAGATAATTTGGAGGTGCAGGTTAAAAATTATAATGTCACAAAAATTATAGCATTAGACATTTCAAGTAATATTGCCAGTGCTTCCTGATAAATCTTTTCCCCAGAAGTTGTTTCTTAACTAGCTAGCATTCTTTTCTCATGGGAGATAGGACAACTGAGGCTCAGAGAGATGTGTAATATGCTGGTGAGATCCAGGACTGTTGGCTTCTAGACCATCGTTGTGTTGAAGTCTGGGTCAAAGGAGGGTAGCTTGGCAGTGTGTCATGCCTGCAGGATAACTTCAAACATCCTGTATCTACAAATTGGCTCCTGATTTAAAACCCAGTTTTTCTATTAAATAAGCCCCCAAAATAAATAGATGCTAAAGTCATTTATCTTAGGAAATTACTCATTAAAGACCCTGTTACACATTTCTTAGACTCAAAGATTTCAAAGAGGAGTAGAGTCTTTGGGAAAAAAGAGCTAATGTATAAAATCCTTGGCCAGCCTAATGTTTCTTAATTTCTTGTGAGTCTGGGCAAATAAGTAGAACAGCTCATGGTTTTATAAACTTCAGTTTTTAAAATTGTGTTAATAGGTTGTAGTCTGTATTGGGATTTGGAAGTAATTATAAGCTGCTAATGAGATATTCTTTCTTGATTGCTCTTGTCTTAAAAATAGACTAGTCTATTTAGTAGACTCTGCTTTCTTGACCTCGAGTCCTCCCTCTTGGAAGGGAGTTATTGATACTTTTGCTGTCCTCTGTTTTGACACCTAGCAGAGTGGATAGCTTTACTGAAAAAGCTGGCAAATGATGCAGATGTTTCTTCAGATAATCCAGGGAATTGCCATTTCTGGAACCTTGTAGGTTTTGTTGTTTGTTGCTGTTTTGAACTTTTTTCCTGAAGTATAGCATATATACAGAAAAGTGTGCACTTTTTAAGTATACAGCTCAATGAATTACCAAAAGGGAACACACCCAGATGAAGAAACAACATTGTCGGCACCCCAGCATCCCCCGTTCTGTGCCTTTTCATTCACCACCCCTCACCACCACCACCAAGAGAAACACTGTCCTAATTTCTGATGTCATAGATTAATTTTGCCTGTTTTTAAACTCTGTGTAAATGGAGTCATATGGTATGTACTCTTGTTTCTGGCTTCTTTTGCTTAACATTCTGTATATTGTTACATGTAGTTGAAGGCTATTCATTCTCATGGCCGAATAGTATGACTGCAGTCTGTTTATCCATTCTGATGTTGATGGACATTTGGATAGTTACCAATTCTTAGCTTTTATAAAGAGTGCTATTGAGAGCATTCTTGTACCTGTCTTTTGGTGAACATACGTTTGCACATCCATTGGGCACATCTAAGCAGGCAATTGCTGGGGCAGAAGGTACACATATGTTCAGCACTGTTCCAAAACGGTGTCTTAGTGTACCCTCCCACCAGCACTATGAGAATTCTCTTTGTTCCATATCTTTGCCACACTTGGTATTTTTTATCTTTTTCAGTTCAACCATTCTGGTGGATATGTGGAAGAACCATGTGTTTTTACAGGTTTTTTCCATTTAATGTTCTTCAAAATGATGGAAAGGTGGTATTATCTCCATTTGGGCAGGCACCTTCTCTACCCTCTTTGTAAGAAACCACAGAGTGTGAAGGCCTGAGACAGGCTTTGGAATTCGGCAGGCCTAAGTTCCCGGGCCTCTCCCGGGAGCCTCCTGTTCTCATCCTCATTGTAAAAGGCCTCTCTTGAAGAACCGTTGGAAGGAACGTAGAACGTGTGTAAGGCACCTGGCCCAGAGCTGGTATAGAGTGCACACTCAACATATCGCAGCACTGTTTATGGTGGTGGCTGGTATTTGGTAAGCTACACACTATTAAGTTCATTTTTATCATTTTAATATGGATCTTTCCCCTTTTAAGTGTCCCTTGACTTACAGAGTCACTAGGAGTGAAAAAAAATCTCAGGACATAAGTAGAAGAAATAATTAAAGTATGACTTGCCATCTAAACCATTCTTTCCTCGGCACTTTATTGTCAAGAATAAGGTTGTTGGAATCCAGAGAGTCATTAGCTAGGAAAGAGGCTTCCAGTCATTTTGAGCTGACCTTATATTTGAAGGAAAATGTCCAAATTTAGCTAATTTAATATAAAGAGAGGCTTGAGGCTTTTATTTTTAAGCAAAAATAAACTAGGAGATGGTGGTTCCTGAAACATTTTTCCCTCAAGCCTTCCAATAACAGAAGAGCAACAACACATTAGTAATGTCTATTACTGGCAAGTTTTAATAAGGGAAATGATGCTTCAGTAGCATAAATTCAATTTGGGAAGCTAATTTCCTTAGGATATCATTGAAGAAAAAGGTATAATTTTTAAAGAAAGGTAGGAATCGAAAGATTGTTATTAACTTTCCAGGTTGTAGTCTGAATAAAAATGATGTGCTTTGGGCTTCCCTGGTGGCGCAGTGGTTGAGAATCTGCCTGCCAATGCAGGGGACACGGGTTCGAGCCCTGGTTTGGGAAGATCCCACATGCCGCGGAGCAACTGGGCCCGTGCGCCACAATTACTGAGCCTGCGTGTCTGGAGCCTGTGCTCCACAACAAGAGAGGCTGCGATAGTGAGAGGCCCGCGCACCGCGATGAAGAGTGGCCCCCGCTTGCCACAACTAGAGAAAGCCCTTGCACAGAAATGAAGACCCAACACAGCTATTAATTAATTAATTAATTAATTTTTTAAAAAATGATGTGCTTTGAAGCAAGAAAGAGACCGCTGGCTAAGAACTCCCATGCCCTAGTCCTCGCGTCTGGCCTGTGGGGAAGAACACCCCCAGTCTGCGCTCCTTGCATGACACTTCGGGCTTTGAGCATCGTTGAGAATCCTTGATATATCTTAGGCAACATTTAAAAGTAAATTTTTATCTAGCCTCAGTGTGTCGTGGCTGTATTGATATTAGACATAGTCAGTGGATGGTGCTTTAATGTATTGTCTGGAAAATGGCTCAGCCTAGCAAGCAATAGGCTCAGTAGAGAAGCTAAGTTGTAGGTTAATCATTAAAGATAATGATGTGGTGTGTGAACAGTGTGTGTTGAATGTAGTCTCTAATTTTGATCACTGACTTAATACCATATTTCACCAATTCCCAGTTACACATCTTTTCTATATTTTAACATCTCTGAAATCAAGATACGCCTTAAATTCAGTGGTGTGTCATAGTTTGTCAGCATTTTTCTTTCCTAATGGTACATAAATAACATGATGCCTTACAGTTGATGGTGTATTAGATTTGATGGAATACAGTAAAAATATAGACTGACAGTATGAGTTTGAAAACCCCAGACTAGATGATTCCAAGCTGTATTTTATGGCTCCCTGGTAGTTTCCTAATTTGTTTCATGTGTTGGAATTTGAGTAGGATTTCAAATATAGAAAGTGCTCAGCTGCTCTTTCAAAAAGAAGTTTAAAGAACCCAACTCAACGGGCCCTTCATTTTGACATCAGGATATATCACATGAACACCTTCTTCTTGCACAGTGTTCTAATGGTAGAGATAGAGATTGTGAAAATTCAGCTGCTCTCCTCTACCCCCAACCCAAACATAACCTCTGACATTCTGTCCTTCCAATTCCGTCTCAGGTATTTATGTGCACATTTATACATATATGTCCATCTGATCAGTTTATTATCAATTTACTCCATAAATGGCACCATTTTATATAATAAATGCTACTACTTAGCATTATGTTTTGATTTTTTTTAACTTATTTTGGAGCTTTTTCTAGGTTAGTACATGTAGGTGTCTGTCATTTTTTAGTGTCTGTAATAGATTTCATTGTATAAATGACCCAAGTATTCTTCCCGTTTTATCCATGGAGAATGATGCTCCAGAAAAGTTAGATGTCATTACCCAAGGTCACACAGTTGGGTTGCATTTAGAACCTGGGTCTTCTGGTGCCTCGGTGTTTTTTCTGGTAGTACTGGGCTTCTATGTACAGATACTGTAGCCAACTATTGTACATTAATTACTTTGGTTCTGTTTTGCTTACATAAAGCCAAAACATTCCACTTGAAAATTAAAAACTCTCTTCCTTCTGTAGTATCATCACATTTTCTTTTTACTCTGTACTTGTTTTGCTAGAAGTGAGTGCTACATTCCTTTTTCCCCACCTAGAATGTGCTCTCCTTGGGAAAAGAGATTTATTCATCCCTGGATGTTATGTACAAAAGTAGTTGCTTAATAAAAGCTTGCAGTTCCCTCCTGCCACTCTCCACCCACATCCTGCCTGTTCAGGAATGTTCTCTTAAAAATGGCTGTTTGGGGGACACCAGGTACACTGAGAAGACTCTTCTCCTCTCTGTGCTCCCAGAGACTGCTGTTTCTCCACATTATCTCCAGACTCCTGGGTGAGCCCCTTGTTGTTCTCTCTGGCCCTGCCCACCCATCTTCCCTGCCTTTCTGGTCTCTGATTCTGTGCTCCTGTTATCCCCACTGTGCTCCGATCAGGCCCCAGTACAGAGAAAACCTGAAGAGTTTGGAACGTTATTCCCACACAGCATACCGGCGTCTCCTTTCCCAGCCCTCTAGCAGCTCCTGGCTTTGAAATTCCATTGAATGTTTGCTGGTTCCTCTGCTCAGGAATGTGCATGTACACATCCTGTTGATGGATAACTGACTTTGTGTGTGGTGAAATACAGGCTCAGCCAAGGGCAAATGAAGGAAAGGTACGTTTGAAAACAAGGGCATTAGGCAAAATTAATTTAAATGGAAATTTGAAGGCCAAAAAACCAACTACTTTTTAAAATTAGGTTTTTAGTAGTACTGGAAAATATTTCTCAAGGCTGTTTATGTATATTTAGCTGAAACAACTGTGTCCTTGCAGAAGTGTTTAGTGCCATTCCCCCTCTCCTCCCCGTTTATCCCCCCCAGTTAGGTTACTGGAATTAACAGGCTTAGTGCTCTGTTCTTTCAAAAGACTCGGGGATCATCAACTTTCAGAGAGTTCTGTTCCAGAAAGATGGCCACATTATAGAACAGTCCTCAAATGCAGTGTTACTGGGAACACTCAGAATTAGTCCAGAAATAGAAAATGAGCTGGTGGGGGATTCTTTTCCTACAAGGAATGTGTTTTCATTGTAGAGGAGTGAGATGAGAATTTCCAGCCAGCACAAAGAAAATATCTTAGGTTATGTTTCTGTAGTGTCCATATCTATCCACTGTTCAACATCTGATTTAGTCCTGTGTTCATTATGGTTTATTTTTTATTTAAAAAGTGATAACAGCTAGCATTTACTGGTCAAATGTTGGACAGTGAGCTCTTTCTACTTATTCCTACTTACTCCTTGTGAAGTAAGTACTGTTTTCTTCCCATTTAAGATTATTTTGCAAATCTATGAGGTAAATACCATTGCTGCCCCTGTGTTACAGCTAAAGAAACCCGGGCTCAAAAGAAGCAATATACTCAATCAAGGTCATGTAGCTAGTGAGTAGCGGAGCCAGGATTTCTAACTGCTACTCTCTCTTGTTCTTCAATGGCCATCCTTGGACAGTTTCCCCGGGCTGCCCCGGCTGGCAGTGTGGCCCCAGGCTGTGGGCACAAGCCACGGCTCCACTACTTCCTATTGGAGTGACCTCTGGCAAGGTGCTTTCTGTGCGCTTTTGCGTCTTCATCTGTAAAATTGTTATAATAAAAGTATGTATCTCATAGGGTTGTGGAGTTAAACACAGAAATTAAGACAGTGCTTGGCATATAGTAGTTGCTCAGTAAGTGTGGCTATTGTTACTATAACCTGATGGTTTTCAATCATTTCAAATAGGAATGCTTTCAGCTGTGAGTAACAGAAAACTTGAGTTTCTGTAGGTTGAATAGCGATTTATTTTTCTCACCTAACAAGTCTGCAGGTGTGGAGAGTGTGGGCCTTAATTCAGTAGCTCTGCAGTGCCATCAGAGACACCTCCTTGTCTCTGTATGCCACCATTTTTAGCACGGCCACTTACTTCGGGCTCACAAGCTGATTGCTGCAGCTCTAGACAGCCTGTTTGCATTCAGGGGAGAAAGCTGAAAGGCCATGCCAGGCTCTTTTTTCTCCCTTTATCAGGAAAAGCAGAAGCTGCACTAAGCCAGAATGTACTACCAGGCTTGTGCTTTCATCCGGTTGGCTAGAACCAGGGTGCATGGCCACTCCTAGCTGCAGTAGAGGCTGGGAAAGGGTAGTGTGTAGGGGTCAGCTCATGAGGACCTATTGTTAGAGTTTCAGGAAATTTGCCGTCTAGTTGATACTACTTGGAATAGCTTGATTTCTGCCATGGTGGGAATATTTACAACAGAAACCAGCAAACGCTACAAATAAAGTCCCCTTTCCCAAGCCAGTTGTTAAACATTTACCAGCACACCATTGGATATATTTAACTCCATATGCCAGAGTGGGAAGTGGCAGCGAGTAGAAGTGAGAGGTAGGGATGTGAAATGGTCATTGGGTCAGCCAAGCAGCAGCATCTTCCAAGCTTACCATTTGATGGAGAGAGTTAGATGCCAACATATGGAAAAGTTTATTAGTCCGTTTTTTAGAAAGACTAAAGTTAACCTTTAGCTAAGCTTATTCCCTACTATAAACAAGTATGAATCAAAATTAGGTGTATTCTACTAGGTATATTAGTTATATTCTTAAATTTCCAATACATTGGTTTTTACTGTACTGTAGTGAGATCAAATTCGATATTTTGAACAGTAAACTGTTTAAAGCTCTTTTAATACCAATGATTGCAGAAAATCAGAGCTGGGGAGGACCTCTCGAGATTGTCTAGGACAGCCCCTTCATCAGCCAAGGGGAACCTGAGGCTCCAAGGATATGTGCTTTGCCCAGACCCCAAAGCAAGGGAGTGGAGCCGTCCTCCTGGAACCCAGGTGTCCTGACAGTCCAGTGTTCATTCCAGAACCTGAGGGTTTACAACCCACCTTTCTGCTTCCTGCTTCTTCCTATTCCCTGTCCTGCCCCAGTGCGTGCTCATGCTGGTATCCCTTTTACCAGCTTTGGTGGTGCTAGGAAGTTTTGCTGCTATCTGCCATGTGTCTCCCAGGGAACCTACTTTAAACTGCTTTGTTTTAGATTTTAGAGAATAGAGCATTGATTTTTTTTTTTTTTTTTTAATGAGAGAGGCTTGAAGAATTCGATCTTTGCTACAGTACAGTACAAACTAATATTGGAAATTTAAGAATATGCCTAATATACCTAATTGGAACATACCTGATTTTGATCCATATTTTTTTACAGTAGGGAATAAACTTAGCTAAAAATTAAACTTTAGTCTTTCTTAAAAAAGACTAATAATTTTTTCCATATGTTGGTGTCTAACTCTCCCCATCAGATGGTAAGCTCTTTGGGAACAGCCTCTGTGGGCTGTCTTGTCATCCCTGTGGGGATGGAAGTGTACACACTGTGCATGTGGCAGGCAGGCACTTAGCAGATGTTTGCTGAATAAATGAATGCCCAACTTAGACTGGCTTCATATTTTCAGATGCATAAAGTTCATCAGCTGTTGTCTTAGTGTGGACTCTAGATAGGAAATGTCTGAATCCTGGTGTTGCGACCCTATAAACTCCATTTCCTCAGCTGTCTGATATTAGTGATGGAAACAGGAGACCCACATACACCACAGCCTCACTGGTGTAAAGACATGGAGGGGGAATATGAGGTGGACTGGGGAATTGAAACCGAATGTTACAAAGAGGTGCCTTTCCAGAAACCGTTACTGAGATATCCTTACAGCTTCTCCAACCTCCTGTTATTTTTGAGTTGAGTCCCATGCCTGCTCCCTTCTCATGTGATCATGGTAAGAGAGTTGCCTTCTATTGAAGCCCCTAAAATCATCATTTTGAGGAAGTCTGAGTAGGAAACAGAAACAGCTTTGTTAAAGACAAACATATGTTTATGGTTTTTTTTTTCTTTACATGACTGAATGCTGTTCTGAACCAATTCTGAATGTGTATTTATCTACAGCCAAGTTACATCAGTGATGTGGGACCCCCTGGTCGAAGCTCTCTGGACAGCATCGAGATGGCCTATGCCCGGCAGGTGAGTGTGTTCCCAAGGAAGATCGAATCCAGGAAAATCCCTGTGAGCCCGCTGGGAAGCAAAGGAGAACACAGACTTCATGTGAAAGTCCAACCCTGAAGACAGGTTGGGTTTTCGTTCAGAGGACATGTTAATATTTTACCATCTGGGTCCCTGGAGAAGTCTATCAAATTGGGTAATAGAATGACTCAGGTTTGATTTAGGGAAATTGAAATCTGCCTCACACACTGACCAAGGCATCTCATTTTGCATTTGGCAACAGCCCATGTACGGTAAAGCTTTCAGTAACTGCACTGCTGAGCAAATGGAGTTCTGTATTAACTGATCACCTGGTCGGTGAATGGTATTATCAGAAATGCTTCTTCACTCTGTTGTAGAGAGAAATTTTCTAAATGCTTTTCTGCCTTGGTAAGCATAGCATACTCACCATTACCTGATATTACTGTCGTGGAGAAGCTTATGATATTTGGGGGGTTGTGATTCTTGTGGTATATCATGACCATGCAATAGTTTGAGTATGGATTGAGACACTTTGTGGTAAAGCTCAGGGACTCTGTTGACTGAAACTGTGCTTAGGACAGTACATACCTGGAATTGACTTTTTGAATAAAGCAGTGCTGGCCACCTGTGTATTTTATTCTAATTTGCCGCTTTGCTGCACAAAGTATCAAGAAGGGAAAACAGTCTTGTTTCTTGAATTGAGGGTGGTGGGCTTCCATCCCCTTTAAATTGTCCTGCACCAGCAGTGACCAAGGAACATCTGTTCTGTCGTGACCAACTCCCGCGATTCTTTTTTTTCTTTATAAATTTATTTATTCATTTGTTTTTTATTTTTTTATTTTGGCTGTGTTGGGTCTTCATTGCTGCACATGGCTTTCTCTAGTTGAGGCAAGCAGGGGCTACTCTTCTTGCAGTGCACGGGCTTCTCATTGTTGTGGCTTCTGTTGTTGCAGAGCACAGGCTCTAGAGCGCAGGCTCAGTAGTTGTGGCGCATGGGCTTAGTTGCTCCACGGCATGTGGAATCTTCCCGGGCCAGGGATCAAACCCATGTCCCCTGCATTGGCAGGTGGATTCTTAACCACTGCACCACCAGGAAAGCCCTCCCACGATTGGTGCCACTGTGGCCCTCAGCATCACCCAATTCCTTTCTTCTGTCCAACCTGGGCTGGGGTGGGGTGGGGTGGGGTAGGTGGAGTCAAAAACACATGGTGGCTCTAGAGGTGAACAGGGGGAGGGGAGAAACTGCTAGACCCTGTGCCTTTAACAGAGGGGTGCCTTAACTGAATTATTTGGTGAGCTGATGGTATTATCGGAGATCCTTCTTGTACCCCTTGTTGAGAAAAATGTTCTAAATGCTCTTTTTAAGCCTCGCTCCTTCAGTGTACCACTGCCAGTTCTAACTCTAGGCATCTCAAACCAGCCACATCAGCTTCCCTCACATAAGTCCCCCTCCTTCCAACTCCCTCATGTTTTACTACTGGGCCTTCATTTATTTTTTTCTCCAGTTTTTAGATCTCTCTCTTTCTCCCACACTACATCTGCATTTTTTAAAATTTCACTTTCATTATGTGACTGACTTCCATTGCCACAGGCACCGTCAGAATTCAGGCCTAATGAAATTACAAGCTTTTGAGGAGAGAAACCATGTATCTTCTGTGTCTGCAAAGACTAAAACTTCATAAAACTAAGGTTTACTAGCACTCAGGACACTGGAGTGTCATGTATCTGTTTACATGGCTATCCCCTCCAGTGGAGAGCAAATCTTTATATCCCATGTTGAACACAGTACCCCAGGGAAGGCTCCTCATAAATGGCTCCCCATTTCATTTAATCTTTATAACACTCCTGGAGGCTGCACGATACTCTCCCCCATTTAGAGTAGAGGGAGGTAAGGTTCGACAGGGTCCTGACTTGTCTAACATCACTACCTTGTTCAGTCCTCGGTAGAGCAAGGACTTCAGATGCAAAGAGTAGAACTTACTAGTTTTTACCATCGTTATGTTGGGTTTTTTAAAATAAAATCCAAAGTAATATTGGCTTTTCCATTCGTTGAATGTCACATAGTTCCTTTTTCTTGAGAAAATTTTACTAAGGAGCTGGGATTCTTTCCCGGAGAAACGGGTACTGCAGATGGGCAGCAACTGCTCTTCTAAAACACGTGGAGGGCTGCGACCTGACAGTCCTTACTAAGTCCACAAGCCCTGGGCCTGGGGCCATTCAGTCCTTTTGCCAGAAAGATTACCAAATGTTTCCCTGGGTTCCTAGGAGCAGCAGCAGGAGACCTTCCACTGTCCCATCTTCCACTTTGGTCCTTGCTCTCTGGCACTGATGGTCTGCTGGGCAGAGCAACGCAGAACTGCCCGTGGGACTCCCCCCCAACCCCCGGGACCACCCTGCTCCCACTCCTCAGATGTTAGGAAGGCTGGGCTAGCGACTAGCTTTGGTGGGTGTTGCTGCTGCTGTCTGAAGCTCAGGCACAGAACTGGGAAGCTGGCCGGGGGCCTTGCCCTCCAGGCAGTGTGGATAGCTCAGCCACTCTGAGGAAGGAAAGCTTCTGACCATTGGGCAGAAGCTGGTTTCAGAACTGCTTCAAGGGGTTCTAAAAAGAAAAGGTGAAAATAGAATTTGTGCTATTTACTTGGCTTTTCCTTTCAGATTTATATCTATAACGAGAAGATTGTCAACGGACACCTGCAGCCTAACCTTGTGGACCTCTGTGCTTCCGTCACAGAGCTGGATGATAAGGTAGCGCTCAGAGCTGACCTGAGGAGACATGTGGGGTCTGGTGTTCCAATGGGATTAGCAGCTTGCTGACTTGGCAGAAATGTGCTGAAGAGAAACTCTATGCCATGGAAGAAGATGTTAACTGTTCTTCAGAGTTTTACTTTAAATAATTTTGGGATGGTTTTTTGATGATGATCCTATATATATAAATATATGTATCTTTATGCATCTCCAAAAGGCCCAGCAAAGCTGTGTTTGCTTTGAAGTCCTGTCAGGCTCCAGCTCCTCCCTGCCAGTTTCCCTCCTTAGACAGACTAACAGGCTCTTTCACGAGATGTGAATTGTAAAGGTGATGCAGTTTTCACACCAGTGAGCCCCTTGAACTTGACTCAGGTGGGGTCTTTAAAAGCCACTGGTTCTGTTCCTCTCTGACTCCCCATCTTTATTCCTGTCCCTCAGTTCTCATCCTTGGCCAGTTTTCTCCCGCTGGGGGAAAAAAATTTAAAAGGGGATGGATAGATTGGTAGGTGGCCAGGAGGAAGGGAGAAAGGAGGAAAGGCTATAACGGAAGCAAGCACTTGTACACACTTTTTTTTCCTTCAAAAATGCTTTATTTTTTTTTAAATGGTAAATATAAGGCAATACAAACCAATCTAAAGAAAATAAGAATTTATCTACCATCTGACCACCTAAAAAGGGTCACATTTAGGGTGAATTTTCTACAGTTTTTAATTTTTGAGAGAAACAGTAAAAACAGGATTTTCTCTTTTCCTTTGGAAAAGGTGTAAACCTGCTTTTTCTCTAATCGCTACTGTCTTCCAAGGATTCTTAACTTTATGTTTTGCAAAGGTTCAGGGAACACATTTTTAGGAGAGGTTTACAGCCAGGAGGATTCTGGGAAGAGGGAGTCCAGCTGTGTGGTGGTAACACACAGGAGAGATCACCGGTGCCTTTCCTAGGAGGCCACAGGAAGGCGTCTTTTGAAGGGAGTGAATAGGCAAGAGAAAAGGAGGCTGTGCCACTCACACGGTGGGGTAAGAGCAGTGGCCCCTGGAGAGCCTCTGGGAGGACAAAACCTGTATTATTTAGGTTAAACTCTTATTTTAAGCCTTAAATTCCAATGACCTTGTAAGGACTGAAATGCAGCTACTTGAGTTTAAACTCCTAGAGCTTTGGATGATTATAAATGTATTCACTCTCTCTTAAGGGATAACCCACTGAGATTCAGTGTTCTTGTTCGTTTTATGTGGTCTTAATTATGTAGGTGGTTATGTCAGACCTGGAATAGTAATTGATCTGAAAACCAGCTCGGGACGGGGGCTGCTCGCAGGGAAGATGGGAGCCTGGCAGCTGGCCGGGAAGAGGTGCGTCTTCTGTACTGGGCTTGAGCCTGAGGGCCTCAGACAGGACGTTAACCTCTTCCCCCTCCATGTCCCGCCTGCCTTTGAGTCAGATTGCCGGCAAGAACCAGGCAATTTCCCTGGCCCCACAGCATTGTCACATGCAGTCTCATTTATGTGCAGAACATCTCTGACATGTGGACCATGGTAAAACAAATGACAGACGTGTTGTTGACACCGGCGACTGATGCCCTGAAGAGCCGCAACAGCGTGGAAGTGCGCATGGAGTTCGTCAGGCAGGCATTGGGATACCTTGAGCAGAGGTAAGGCAACGGCAGCACAGAGACTGGCTTTAAAATCCCCCGAAGGCAGCCATTCTTGGGTTTCAAGTAGTCCTCAAGCTAAGTGCTCTGTAGCTGGTATCATTTAAACAAGGTTGAGCAAGTCTGAGAGGTGTTAACGCTGTTTTCCGAAACACTTCTCTACCAGCACTATTTATGCACCGGTGTAAAATCATTTTGAGTGGGAGCACTGAGCACTGTTAGGCTTTTCTTTTTCTCTTTGTCCACTCTCTGTCCCTCAGCACAGAGTCATGGTTATTAGGGCACGATGCCTTGGGTCAGGATCCTTGTCCCTCCTGTGGTTCAGCCATTACTGCTTAGGTTTTTTGGTTTTCTCTAGGCATTTTAATTTTCCCACCCAGCGTTACCACCTTCAAACCTTAGGAAGACCCCTTGATCCTTTGTTTTCCTTCTGGCTCTACTTGGTTAATCCTTGTGAGTCCAGGTCCTTCCCGGCTGCTAATGCCTCTGATTTGTGCCTGGGTTTTTTTTGCCATCTCCTCACTAATTGGAGTTGGTCACCAAGGGGTTTGTGGCTGTGCCCTTGTGCCCTAACTGTTGTCCCCCTCGTTGGTAGGGCCCGTGCCATCCATCCACTCCCTGTGGACACTCCTTGTTCTGAATTGGCCAGCAGGGGTTGTCATGAGCGTGCAACAGACCCTCTTTATTTCAGAGACAGGGTGCTGGGCCTCTCTCTGTTGGCTCGAGAAGAGAAAGCCAAGCTGAATACACTTGCTCAATTGCAGTTCTTTGCTGCTGAGCCCATGTAGCTGCCAATGGCCTTGTAGTGTGGTCACCCTCTGTCAACAAAATAGTACTTCATTAGGAAGTCAAGGTAATTCAGACCTGGTACAGCAGAGAGGGAACAGGTTTTTATACCAAATACTAAATTAATTATATAATAGCTACATGAGATGAACACCATCAGACATATTAAACTCACTAGCCTCCATTCTTCTGTTAAGAAAAATCTGGAACTCCAGATTTATTATTGGTTTTTTATTGCTTCTGGCACAG
This sequence comes from Balaenoptera borealis, assembly GCF_965194805.1. Lineage (NCBI taxonomy): Eukaryota > Metazoa > Chordata > Mammalia > Artiodactyla > Balaenopteridae > Balaenoptera > Balaenoptera borealis. Next base: position 27,337,757 of record NC_138878.1, on the reverse strand, counting down.
GGCACAAAGAGTTCATGACGTATTATATCAGGCTTTCACTAAATTTTTGTAATGTAAGTTTCTAAGTCTTCAGCCATAAAGAACCTAATGTATATAGCGGTATTTATTTGCTACAAATCAGCAAAATATGAGTCAGAAGTTCTTACAGTATATAAAAAACATTAGGATTTTATTTTTTAATGTGTGTACGTATATGACTGCTCATGACTGCTTTTCTTCAATAAACCTCATCCTTAACGTTGGCGCTTGACTTCACCAGTGGTACCAGGCTGCAGTTTTTGGTTTTATATATGTAAGCTATCCCATTTCTTTTATTATTCTTTTCGTTTAGTGTTTTTGGAATTATGTTGTTCCATTAATTCCTTTAGCAGCACTTGGAGCTATTTGGGAGTTTCCTGTGCACAACTATTGTATGCTTATTTTCTTTTTCACTCTAGTAGCATCACTCTCTGATGGCATCCTTTTTTTTTTTTTTTTTAAAGATTTACTTACTTGATTGATTGATTGATTGATTGATTGCTATGTTGGGTCTTCGTTTCTGTGCTAGGGCTTTCTCTAGTTGCGGCAAGCGGGGGCCACTCTTCATCACGGTGCGCGGGCCTCTCACTATCGCGGCCTCTCTTGTTGTGGAGCACAGGCTCCAGACGCGCAGGCTCAGTAGTTGTGGCTCACGGGCCCAGCTGCTCCGCGGCATGTGGGATCTTCCCAGACCAGGGCTCGAACCCGTGTCCCCTGCATTGGCAGGCGGATTCTCAACCACTGCGCCACCAGGGAAGCCCTGATGGCATCCTTTTTAAGATTTGTTGTCCTTTTTGATAAAGGGAATATTTCAGATAATTGTACTCACTAAAAACAATATTTTTTCTGTTGCTAATCCACTGACAGTGTAACGTACATACAGTATTTCAAGTGATGTAATACACCAGGTGGCAAAGTAGACCTGGTCCCAAATTATTTTTGGGATATAAGGCTGAAAACGTTGAGGAAATATAGCGTTGGTCTGTTTCCTGCCACATTCCAAATTTGAAGCAAGGTACACATTTCTTAGCTCTCAAGGAATTTAGGCTCTGAGGCCCTTTCCAGCATGTGAGTTGTCTTCATTCAAGTTTGAAGAGACCATAGTGGGCATCTGTTTGTCCTGGTTGCTACAGGACTCTTCTGTAATCTCTTTTCCAACCTCTGCTTTTAAATACTTCCAGTGATGGCGAACTCATTACATTTGCTAAATTGAATTGTGTTCATTTTTCATTATGAAAATACTACATGACTGTTATAGAAATTTTGGAAGATGCCAAAAAGAGGACCTGAAAAAGGGAGCGGTCCCCTCTCCCCTCCCAGAGGCCCCTGGCACCTTGCTGTATTTCCTTACACCCACACCACCCCCGCCACCTTTTTGGACATGTGAATATTTTGTTTGATATGTATATTTTACACAGCTTATAATCCAAATGTGTACAATATATGGTTTTATATAGTTTGCTTTTAAAATTTTTTGTCAGTATCATTTTTTATGACTACATCAATTTCCATTGAGTCTGTTTTCTGTAATTGACAGTTAGGTGTTTTTCTCTGTGTGTGTCTCTCTCTTTCTCTCTCTCTCTCACTCTCACCCTGTCTCTCTCAGTTGGTTATTATACTTAATGTGGTATAATATTAATATTATTATGTGGTTGAACATATGGAGCACCTGACTTTTTGAGGCAGTCTGTTTTGTTTTGGACAAGAAACATATTTAGAAAGTTCTTCAATGTATTAACCCCATGTTTGGGTATCTATAACTTGAACCATTTAATCTTAATACAAAAGCAATTTTAAAACACTGTAAAGGATTTTAAGAAGCCTGCTAGCAAATAAATAAACAGGAAATGATAGAAAATCATTTGCAACCACCAATGTGACAATGGGTTCAGCAAGGACCACCAGTGGAAACTATTGGGTGAAAGATTATTGGTGAACAGATTATTCACATGACGTCCAAGTATTACCCCATAGAGTACTTATTAATTACAAAGGGGAAAGGAGGTGCTTTTACAGCGGTGAAATCTCGTGGACAACACCTTTAACCAAGTGATCAAATTAAATGTTACCAAGAAGGGCAAAATGGTATTATTACCTGCCTCATTGTGGCAATACCAGCATCAGCTGTGTAGGTAGGGTTCTTGGCAAAAAAGTTGAACCTGAATCAAGTCATGAGAAACTATTCAGCTTGTGGGACATTTTACCAGGTAGCTAGTAGCCTGGATTCTTTTTAAAAGGTCAGTGTCTTTATATAAAAGGTGTTAGAATTACCCTAGATTAAGGGAAATGGAAGTGGTATGACAGCTAAATTTCATGCATTCCCTTGACTGGATCCTGGATTTAAAAAAAAAAAAAACAAACTATAAAGGATGTTATTAAGAAATTTGAATATGTGTTATATTTTAGATAATAACAGTACATTAATGTTAAATTTCGTAGTGTCATGATAGTATTGAGGTTGGGTAGGAGAATGTCCTAACTAGGAGATACATGGTGAAGTATTTACAGATGAGGTAGCCCCTGATTTCTATATTTCTATAACATTTTCAAATGGTTCAGAAAAAAAGTATGTGTGTTTGTGTATGTGTGTATATCTACATATATAGAGAGAGAAAAAAACATGCATACAAATATTAACAATTGGTGAATCTAAGTAAAGGGTATATGAGCATTCTTTGGACTATTCATTTTTTGTAGGTTTAAAAATTTTCAAAATGAAAAATTTGAAAAGATCCCACTAGAGCATTAGGCTGTGAGCTGGAGCAATTATTATTCTGCACGTTAGCCCTTAATGCATTTGAAGTCCACTATTATGTTGCTCCAGGGATTCTTTTGAGTATCCGCAGTGATGAGAAATCTTCACAGTGGTCCACTGCCCAATGAATAAATAATGTAGTTTGCTTCATTAAGCATGCACTGTTTACTCTTCTATGTTAGGTTGAAATCCAGGCCCTTCCCTGTGGAGTTCACAGTCTAATGTTGTGGGTATGGACATAGATACGTGTAATATGTGTTTTCAACCTCCCTTTTTTTGCCTTTAAATTTTTTCCAGTTATAAGAATTACACCCTTGTGACTGTCTTTGGCAACTTGCATCAGGCCCAGCTGGGCGGGGTGCCTGGGACTTACCAGTTGGTTCGAAGTTTCCTGAACATTAAACTTCCGGCTCCCTTGCCTGGACTTCAGGTATTGGCATCTTTCTGTATATGGTCAGTTACTTTCCCAGAGCAGTCTCTCTCAGATAGGCGTTTTCAGTTTAAATGAGGTTATGTGTGGGAACTACTATATGGAGAAGAGACCAGAGGGGGCGGGGAGAGAAGCTAGGAGACCTTGGGAGACTGGTGGTGCAGGAGTCCAGGTGATAATCGTGGTCGCTCAGCTTAGGGTGGAGGAGGGTGCAGGGGGATGATGTCATTGGGTTCTGGACATGTTTTGAAAGTAGACCCAATAGGACTGTGGAAGAACTTGGATGTGGCAGAGTCAGGGCTGACTTCTGAGATTGTTGGCTCAAACAGCTGGAAGAACAGAGTTAGATATGGGTCCTAGAACGTGCCTTTCTTCTCAGCTCACAGTCTAGTTACAGCCAGATACAGACTCTGTGCAAAGTGCTGAACCGAAACTGTGTACCAGGGGTGGTGGGATGCAGGCTGCTGGCTTCATACAGGAGGTGAGACCCACACTTGTGCTTGAAGAGTAGGGGCTTGCCAGCCAGGGGTCTGGGAAAAGGGTATTCCAGGAGGAGGGAGGAGCGTGAACAAATGCGTGGAGGCAAGAAAGAGTATCTGGCGTATCGGGTGTGTGGTAGGGCTGGACCAGCTTGGGGCCAGCTGGTGACGGCCTTGAGCACCAGGCTAAGCACTTAGGATGTAAATTGCTCAAAGGGGTTTAAGTGAGGAAGTGACACGATCAGATCTGGGCTTAAGAAAGAGTCCTGCCGAGGGAAGGGTGGAGGGGCCAAGAAAGGAAGTCTGAGGTCCACTTTTCTGGAGGAGTTGGGGAGAAGCAGAGAGAGGAGTAACCACAGGGCTGCTGCACAGGTGATGAGAAAGCCACTTTTAGGAGAGAGAAGCTCTAGTGCTGGGAGAGTGGGAACAGAGCTGCTTGCTTAGATTCCCCAGTGCATAACGTAGCACGGTGTCCAAAACAAAGATACTAAGTGAATGAACAACTAACAGGTGAATGGAAGTGCCAGAATCCATTTAGCTAATCATTAATGGTTAACACTTTATAAATGCAAATATGATGATAGTCTCTTATTGGTCAGTGAACGTCCTTAGCCTGAGTGCACGTCTGTAAATGATCACAGAAGAACATGTCACCTGATTGCTGTGGGTACTGGGGTTCCACGGAGAACCCACTGGCTGTCTTTGAATCCTGTGCACACAGTGCTGTAGAGGAAAGGCTCTCGAGCCAGACTGCTGCTTACCAGCGTACCTTGGAAAAATTATTTAACATCCCCATGCCTCAGGTTCCTGGTTTGTAAAACAGAGAGGAGGAGGCCATTCATGGTCCCTGCCTAGTGGAGTTGTGAGATTAAGTGACTTAATACAAGAAGAGGGCTTAGCTGAGGGCCAGCACATCGAAAGTCGTCAGTTAAACCTTTCCTCTTTTAGGATGGAGAGGTGGAAGGCCATCCTGTGTGGGCGTTAATTTATTACTGCCTGCGCTGTGGAGACCTGCTTGCCGCTTCACAGGTGGTCAACCAAGCCCAGCACCAGCTGGGAGAGTTTAAAACTTGGTTCCAGGAGTACATGAACAGCAAGGACAGAAGGTACGGTGAATGAGATGGTGCATCCAGAAGAAGCCACGTGGAATCAGCAGGGTGGCCCCTGTGGCGTTGCTCTCTTTTCCTTGTGCATGGCTCCAAATAAGTTTCTGCTTGGGAGAAAAATGAAGTTTAGAAAGCAAGTAGAACTGTGTAGAATAACAGTTGAAAACATTAAAAGAGCCCCATTCTGACACCATGTGTACACTTACAAAGTCCCAGGCACATCAAGGATGCTTTATTAAATGAAACTTTGTTGTATTACACTTCACTTGTTCACACTTAGTGCTTTTCTGGTTGACCCAAATGACAATATACACTTCATACTCAAAGGCCAGAGTTAGAAGTTAGCAAACTTGAGATATAATCATTGAATTAATTCAGTAAGTTTTTTGTTTTGTTTTTTTTTAGTTCTCTTGCATTAAGGAACTGCTAAGCATTCGTTTTTCTCTGGTTTTTGTTAATGTAATAGGACTTAAGTTCATATTCGAACCCAGTTTAAATATACATACATGTATGTAGAAGAAATAAGGGTGGTTACCCCAGTTATACATGTGGAAAACCAGGGTTACTTTTTTGGCAGTGTCAATAATGCCATGTCCAGAGATTGTCTTAAACCATAAGCCCTGTCTGGCTCATGTTAGTGTAAAGTAGGGACAGTGTTTTAGGGTTCCCCCAGATGCAGACCCTGAGGCAAGGGTTTGAGTGCACGGAGTTTATTTGGGAGGTGATCTCACAGGGATAAGGGAGTGGAGAAGCCAGAGCGGGGCTAAGGCACTTAAGGGACTGACTCACTCTTGCCCATCACTGCTTGAGGGCTGCTGGGGAGGTGGGTGGAGGATTAGTTCCCCAGATCTTCCCATGTGCCTCTGACAGCCACTGCTTGAGGAAGCCAGTGGGTGGAGACGCAGGTGCTGGTAGCTGCAAGTCTGGTTAAAGTGATGGTGCCCGTGGGTATGGGTGGGACAGTGTTACCCTCCGTGAAGGAAGGCTTCGTGACTCTGCTGTGTGGTTGGGACCTGGGTGCTTTCAGATGCCCGTGAGGATCTTTAGCATATGTGTCTGTGTGTTCCCTTGTGTCTCTAGATTGTCCCCAGCTACGGAGAACAAGCTCCGACTGCATTACCGCAGGGCCCTCAGGAACAACACGGACCCCTACAAACGGGCTGTGTACTGTATCATTGGCAGATGTGACGTCACCGACAACCAGAGCGAGGTGGCCGACAAAACTGAGGACTACCTGTGGCTGAAGGCAGGCGCTGCTTCCCTTGCCCAGTAGGGCATTCTCCCCTTCCCCCTGCTCACACACTGCACACAGATGTTACTGCATAATGTATAATGCCAATAAGGTGACTGGACTAGCGGATTTCCTGTCTCCTGGCCCATTTTTTATTGTGTAATATTCGCAACCAGTAACACAGCCATTAGCATAGCCTCGAGCATGGCTGCTAACCGGCTACAAGTCCCCACCCGGCTCAGGAAGTAGCTTGTACCAATGCCTGTATTTCTCTTGGGGGTTTAGTTGAACCAGGTGTGTTTCGATGACGACGGCACCAGCTCCCCACAAGACAGGCTTACTCTCTCTCAGTTCCAGAAACAGTTGTTGGAAGACTACGGTAAGATACCCTGAACATAACTACCTTCCCTCTCTTGTCCACCTAAGGTCACTGCTTAGCTTTTTCCTGGGAAAATCCTTCATCTCTGAACTCTCTCTCCTTCAGAACTCTCTGGATCTTCAAAACACAACACAACAAAACAATGAGTTCAAATTTGGGTAGAGGCCACGCACGTGGCCGTAAACAGAGTATGTGACTTACATGGTCTTTGACAGTACACTCTTTCCACTAGTTCTTTGAACTGTTCTGGCAGACGCTGGCTCAGGGAGAGACATAAGAGGACTTGGCTGCTGCTTCCTCAGAGACCTCGCAGTGACTATATCTGAGCACAAACAAGGGAGAAATAGCTTTTCTTTTTTTCTTTCTCTCACTGTTTAAAAATTGGGGGAAGAAAAGGAGCTTCCAACTAGTGGTCCGCGGTGTTGAACGCAGATATCTGTGAATCTGAGTAAACCGAAGCTTTGAAATCATTCCTGTCCTTATTGAGTGACTTTTATCAGGATAAAGGAGAGAAACAGCCCCTTTTGTATTCCGTTTTAAGGTCCTGAGCTCTGTTTCTCTCCCAACTAATGCAAGCAGTTTGGGTTTTACAACACAGCCCTCGCTCGCCAGTTGTTTTGTGAGGTCCAGAGGCCGTGGAAACAGGCCACGGCTGGAGTGGTGTCCACTGTGTCCAGAGCCCCCGCATCCATTCAGGCTCAGGCTGGTGCTTTTGTCCCGCCCAGCAAGTCCTTTGAGCACACAGGGCTTCTTCTGGGCTCGGGGCTGCCAGCAGAGGCCGGCTCCTTCTGAGTCAGCTTGACCTCCTCTCCCCGCGCAGGCGAGTCCCACTTCACGGTGAACCATCAGCCCTTCCTCTACTTCCAAGTGCTGTTCCTGACCGCGCAGTTCGAAGCTGCCATTGCCTTTCTCTTCCGCGTGGAGCGGCTGCGCTGCCATGCTGTCCACGTGGCGCTGGTGCTCTTTGAGCTAAAGCTGCTTTTAAAATCCTCGGGACAGAGCGCTCAGCTCCGTGAGTATTTGTTGGCAGTGGCACATCCATAACACATCCCCCCATCGGGTGGCAGTGGACACATAGCTGCAGCCAGCAGGGATTTGGGCAAGTGGTACCAATCACTTTAGAGTGTTGTAGACGGTTGGGCTTCTGGGATGATTAGTATGAGGGTTCTTGCCTTTCCCCCCTCCATTAGTATTCCCTGAGGTGTTTAATAGATAAAATGCTGTGCTAAGTGCTAGTTTTGTGGCCAGTGAGTCAGGTCGCCTGGAGGGTGGTGCAGGAGAAACAGTCCCTAGAGTCATGAGACTGGTTCCCATTAGGGCTCTAACTGGAGACATTGGAAGGCCCAGCCAGCCATCTTGTGTGCCTACCTGCATGGGGTGGCAGTCCGGGGAGGGAGAGAAGATACCTGTGCATGAATGGCTGCAGCTTCCTTAGTAGCACAGCAGACTCACTCCAGAGCACATGCCGTAATGGTCAGTTGTCACCATCTTTTCATTCAGAGACCAGCATACTAGTGGTTTACTAAAAAAATGCCACTTTCTCCAATCTGTACTTGGGACGAAATTGAGGACAGGGTGGTGAAGGGGACTGGCCTAAGCCCACACTGGCGAACATCGGCTGGGCTGCAGGAGTAGGTGCCGCCACGGGGTCTTTGGACTCAGTTCCCATAGCTCTCAGTTGCGTGGGTCAGAAGGGCAGTGTGGTTGTGACCAGTTCTGTCCCCGTTGGTGCAGTCAGCCATGAGCCTGGCGACCCTCCCTGCATGCGGAGGCTGAACTTCGTGCGGCTACTCATTCTCTACACCCGGAAGTTTGAATCCACGGACCCGAGAGAGGCCCTCCAGTACTTCTACTTCCTCAGGTTAGACTGGCTTTTGACCATTTACTTCAGCTGGTTTTGATTTCTGCCACTGTGAGAATGACAATTAGAGACCTTGGGGCCACACCAGAAACCAGGTTGATTTTGTCCCCTTCTAGAGACGAGAAAGACAGTCAAGGAGAAAACATGTTTCTGCGTTGTGTGAGCGAGCTGGTGATAGAAAGTCGAGAGGTATGTCTGTTAACTTTTCTCCACGCCCCCATGATTTCCAGTGTACAAGTTCTCATGCTGATGTGATACTGGATGGTCACCTCAATATGAGTTTGGTGGATGTGGCTGGGGGCAGGGGAGTGTTAGAGTTTTCTTTGGTTTCTGACAATGAAAATGTTGATTCAGTCTCACTGTTCTCTAGTTTGTGCAAGACTTCTCCCACCTCCCCTATTCCTCTCTTGTCTTCAAAGAATTGTGGATTTTGTGTATATCCTCGTCCAATAAACTGAGTAAACTTTTTTTTGTCTCTGCAGTTCGATATGATTCTTGGGAAACTAGAGAACGATGGAAGTAGAAAGGTGGGTTAAGTGCACCCCTAGAGGTGTGTTAGTTTGCAGTTGGGGATTTATAATTGTCCAAAGAATACAGTTAGATTTTAGGATTCAAGGTACTGAAGATGCAAATCTGAATGAAGTTGCTTAGTTTTAAAAACAAAGAATGAAAATTACAGGCCCCAAATGATGACCTTGATTTTACATACATTTACATTTCTCCTTAAAATATGTAAATTTGTGGTTAGATAGTTTTTTTATTATGTTCAGAATACTCTTCTGTTCACACCTGCCATATTTTCAGCTGAGAAGGCTACATTTCTGCCATTCTTGGCTCAGAAAATATGCAAGAAAGAAATTGGTTACCTACTGCACCTACTCTCCCCAGAGGGGAAAGTTACAAATGTACTTGACCTCTCAAAAGATAGTTTTTGAGGGCTCAGAACTCTACACTGACCCCAGAGATGCAGCTGCTCCCGTGAGCCTTAGCAGTTCCCTAAGACCCATCATGGCTCTTGGGCAGTGTAGAAGGGGCAGAGGCCCTGGTGTCAGACCCCTCCTGACCCACTCGGGCACTCTCCACATGCCTCTCTTAGGGACTCACTTTCCTCATTTGTAAAAATGGGTGGTTTAGAGCCAGCAGTCTCAAGATGACCTCCCACTGCTCACACCATCCAGAAGAAGACCGATGGCATTCTTCATTCAGAAGAAGACCAGTGGCAGTGCTGGTGACAGTGGCCATGCTTATGGAGCAGTGACAACTGCCAGGCCCCTGTGCTGAATGCTTGACATGTATTTTCTCACCTAATCATCACAAGAACCCAACATAGTGGGAACCGTCATCTGTTTTTCAAGGGACTTGGAAGTGGAGACAAGAGAGGTTATCTTCCTCAAGATCACACAGCTAGTAAGGAAGTGAGCTGGGATTTGAGCCCAGTCCTTCTTGACCCCAGAGCCCGTGCTCTTCACTGATCTCCTGTGCTGCCAGCGTGGCGGAGCAGGTCACCCGACTTGGTCCAGGGCTGATGGAGAATCAGATGGCCAGTCAGACGTCACACAGTCTGCCCTCTCTCTTCGCGGTACCTCAAGCCTCTCTCATACTTTCTTGACCATTTGGTTGCTGTTGAGTGATGATGCAGATTTTTTTTTTTTTTTTTAGTATCCTGACACCACTTGCCATATATTTTTTCAGGACTGGATTTCTTTTGCCATCTGTCTTAGAAAACAAATTCAGAATCTTTCAGATACTTTCTCTGAGCCTCCTGGTATTTTCCCCCTAGTGCCTACTCATCAGCAAAATTAAAACCATTGATGATTTCACCGATTCTCTAGGTCATTTTGGAAAATTAGAAAGCACAGTCTTACTGGTGACTCCTCTGTGCTGCCTTTGAGTCTGCCTCTTCATGGGTAGTTTCCTTGGTCCTTTTCATATGTTTAATAGGACCTTATATCTTCAAGAAAGCAAGAGTCTAGCTGATGAAATATGTGCATTGCCCAGGGCAAGTATTTTAAGTTAAAGTAGTTTTCGGATCTCAGTTGCTTCTCTGTGTTTAAAATAACAGCTCTGTCCCCCCATTTCTCTCTTCCTCCCCTCCATAATTTGTCTTGTCAGCCTGGAGTCATAGATAAGTTTACTAGTGACACAAAGCCTATTATCAACAAAGTTGCTTCCGTGGCAGAAAATAAAGGACTGTTTGAAGAAGCAGCAAAGCTTTATGACCTTGCCAAGGTAAAATGTGCTCTTTTCTTTGTTCTGCACTTAATAGATCTATCGTCGGCCTTTTGGCATTAAATGCACAAACATTTCGATGGTGCCATTGTTGTACCCCTCTCCCTGCTGAGGCATTTTCTCCTAGTGCTTAGGCAGTTAATAGTCCAGTCAGGGTGAAATTACCATTTTACAGAATTATTTCTGCCCATAAGATCTTTCTGGCCAAACAAGAGTGACATATTGAAAGGCTGTCCCGCGGGCACTGAGCAAAGTTTCCCTTGGCAGCAGAGGAAGCGCCCATCACACTTGGGTGGTGAAGCTGCTGGTGAAGATGCCTGGTGCTCACCCTCCGGGCAGCCGCACACACGCTGTGACCGGTGTGTGTCAGGGAACAAAACCACAGCTGAGGGGTTCTGAGAGAACTGGAGGAAGTAGCTCTTTGTGAGAACATGCGGGGAATACCGGTGACTGTTAGGGCCTGAAGAAGAGTACATTCTCTCCTTTTATCAACTGACCAACGTGGGCAAAAAGAGGGTTATAATTCATTTTTCTTTTCATTTAAAAGTGTTTTGATTGAGGTCTAATTAAAAAGTAGAAAAATGTACACATATTCAGTGAACAGCTTGATGGGTTTCCCACAGGTATGTATCTGTGTCATCACCACCCAGATCAAGATACAGAACAAAAGTTCCCTCTTTGGTTTCGGTTATTTAGTTTTTTTCCTCTTACTGATTATTTTTAATTGATTCCTTTCTTAATTTAAAAAACCGAACAGAACGCTGACAAGGTGCTGGAGCTGATGAACAAACTGCTGAGCCCCGTCGTCCCCCAGATCAGCGCCCCGCAGTCCAACAAGGAGAGGCTGAAGAACATGGCGCTCTCCGTCGCGGAGCGGTAAGGCGGGGCTGGCTCCGGGGGGTGCCGGGGCTCCCAGCGCCCGCCCAGATGCATCTTCAGCTTTACCGTAGCATCAGAGAGTTCCCCAGCATGGCTCTACTGACTCACCCTCCCACCAGCACTGACAGTTTGAGAGTTCCTGTTCCCCCACGTCATAACCAACTGTCACTTGGCACTGTCACTTGGTAAACATTCTTGCCAAAAGGAAGGGTATGAAAGGGTATCTCAACATTTTAATCCTGTACATGAGGTTTAATTCTAGGCATTATACTCATCTATATGTCATTAGCAGCCATCTCAAAGGCATTTTGGAACAAAGCTAGTGATGGATGGATGGGGAAATTCTTAGAGGTGTAGTGGCCAATGTTTCAGAAGCTACCTTCCTCCCCATGAGTTCGAGGAGTTATCATACTTTAACCAGTGTAACTCCCAGGCTGGGGCAATAGTTGTCACTTTTTGTGCCCTCTGCAGATAAGCCTAATAAAGTGACCCAGTGAAAACTGGGTTGGAGATGCTTGCTGAGATGGGGCTGAGGCAAGAGAACTGTGCTTCACACAGAACATTTATAGGTGGATTTCTGTCAAACCTGCCATCAAATGCTTGGCCATTTCAAAAGAAACACTGTTTTCCACTCCTTAGTTCACTTCATCTAGAGAGTTTAAGAGGTTTTGACATTTCTTAGATGCTATCCTCAAGTCATAGATTGCACAGAAATTCCTAATATACCCCCCTTCCTTCTTTTTTGTCCTTCAGGTATAGGGCTCAGGGAATCAGTGCAAATAAATTTGTGGACTCCACGTTCTATCTTCTGTTGGACTTGATCACCTTTTTTGATGAATATCACAGTGGGCATATTGACAGAGCCTTTGATGTAAGTTTCACGAGGGGTGTTTGAAGTGCAGGTTAATGTACGCCCTTGAAAAATCAAAACACTTCGTGAGATTCATTTAAAAGAAAGGAAATGTCACCAGTATGCCTGTTAAGTGAAGAAGGACAAGTATGATCCTGTGAATCTAAAAGGGATTTCTATGTTGCTCTTTTTTTCCTTTTTCTTTTTTCTCTTCCTTTCTTCTTTAGTCTAAAAACAGAGAGGTTTCTCAGAGTAATTTGAAATCTCTGAATTGTAGAACTGCCTCAGAAAACGAGGACAGGACTTGAGTCAGTCAGCAAGTTAGAATCAAAGCCTTTGAATGAGGGGATTAGCATTTTCTATTAGGAAGCCCACTATGAACGTGTTAGATGCTGACTATGTGTTTGAGGAGATGAAATGACTGTGATGGTTGTATCATATGGGACCGATGGGTTTTGTTTTAAATAGATAATTGATCGCTTGAAGCTGGTGCCCCTGAATCAGGAAAGTGTGGAAGAGAGAGTGGCTGCCTTCAGAAATTTCAGTGATGAGGTGAGTCCTTTTCTTCCTGAATTATAAAATTCTTTGTTCCCCCACTTCTACTGAAAGCTTTTGTTTTAACGTGCCAATAACTTTAACAGTCCTACTACAGTCACCATCCAGACTGAGTTTTCTAAGACGAGTCCAATTTCAGGTATCCTGGGCTGGTTTTTCTGTGAGTACACATATCCCCATCAGATTATTGTCTGAGTTCCTGACTCAGAAAATACGCTCGCTTTAGAGACGAGACATGTTCTTGGGAGAAATAGGTTTCTTGTTGATCCTGTGGGATCTGGTTTGATTCTTTATTATGCACTTGTTCTAGAGGGTGTGTCAGTGCTTAACTCTGATCTTGTCTAAGTAGTTCCATTGGGTGCATGAAATATGCATCATGATTCACGTCCTTCTTTCCCTTCTCTGAACCATTTTGTTTCAAGAAGCAGGTGCAGTGACCATGGACTCAGTTATCAGCCCAAGAGCCCCAGAGCTACTGTCTCTCTGCAGGGTTTCTAGCATGTTGCCACTGCTTGGCCCAAGGGTGCTCAACTGGGCTGCGCACTGGAATTGCTAGGAGACCTTTAAAAAAATCTTTGTGCCCAGGCCCAGAAATTCTGGTTTCCCTGATCTGAGCTGTAGCCCAGAACTTCCCTGGTTATTCCCATGTGCAGCTAGGGTAAGACTCTTCTCTAGAACCACAGGCACTGAGGGCCAGCTACCTGGTTCCGGGATGTTCCTAACAGTGTTTCAATTTAAAACCATTAGTAAGCACATTCCTTTTATGAAAGCATGTTTCTGTTCTAGAGGAAGAAGGAAGGCCGGCTTCTGCATGTGTGGTGAGGCGGCTGCCTGCTGTGGTACACACAGTTCAGGAGGTCTTGCCTCTCGCCAGCCTTCCCTTCACACCTGCTGCAGTTCTACCCCTAGCCGCTCCTTCTTCTGTTGTTTCTTGCCCTCCCCTGGTTACATCATTCAGTGTTTCATGGACTGAAGTGTTGTACCAGGGCCTGTCCTCATAGACACTCCCAAGGACTCTGCTCGGGCTGTGCTGGTCCCATGGAGACAGTCTGGTGGATCTGAGACAGTGGGGAGCGGTGGGGACTGGAGAACCAGCGTGTGCGTCCCTGCCTACTGACATTCAAATGCAGGCTTTCGCTAATCACTCTTGCTGGCCACACGTAGTCGGCATGCTTTTTGCTCACTGCCCCTGCCTAGGAGGACTGGCATAAAGAAGGGAGCAGAAGAGTGACCTGCCTGACCTTCTGAGTAGCATCGCCTGAGCTTTGCTTTCACGCTTGACATTGCAATGCCATCAGCTCCTTTTTGGTGGCTGTGTGGCGCTCCACCTGGCAGCTGTGGAGATGTGATGTGACCAGGCCTTCCTGGAGCACTGCTCCCCCCTCCCCCAACCTGTGGTCGGCCCCAGGGCTTGGTTCTTTCTCCTTACTTCATGTGTGTCCCTCTGTGCAGGTCAGGCACAACCTCTCAGAAGTGCTTCTCGCCACCATGAACATCCTGTTCACACAGTTTAAGAGGCTCAAGGGGACAAGTCCATCGTCGGCATCCAGGCCCCAGCGAGTCATCGAGGACCGTGATTCTGTAAGATCCCAGCCAGATGGTTGGCCAGAACCATCGCTGAGAACCACCTTTCTGGTTTGCTGTCCATTGCACCTCATGAGACCACTGCTCATGACCCTAAATTGCTCGTTTCTTTACTACCTGGCAGCTGGGTAAAGTTTGTGTCGGGGGCTCCCGGAAGAAGTCGAACATTAATGGGGTTGCTACTCTTCTCAAGCTAAAAAACAAAGATGTGCCAAGTCAGTGAATATCACCTTTAAAAAAATCAAAATGCTAATTTATACTGATTCCACAAGAATTCCTGCCCATTTTTAAATAGAAGGTCATTTTATGAGTCTCAGTTCAGTACTTTCATGAAAACCATACTTACTTTTGGTCAACAATTTGGTGCAAACCCTTGTTTCTACTGTCATCTCACAGTGACTCCAGAGAGGTACCTAGGACAGTCGTTATCCCCACTTTACAGTTGAGGGATCCAAGGCCTAGGTCAGGAGGCGTCTTGCTTTTGTGGGCCCCTCAGGTGGTAGGTGAAGGAGCCACGTCTGGAAGCCGGGTCTGTCTGACACCAGGGCCAGTGCCCTTTCCACTGCCTGTGGGGCCTCCGGCATTGCTTGGGTCACGTAGAGTCCAGGTAGATAGAACCCTGGGATTCCAACAGCATATGGTGTACGGTTGATTTGACAAAAGGGGAAAGAAAGGTGTTTGACCCAATTAAACCATTAAAACAGGCAGTGTTTTAGAATTACCTTTCCCTTAACATTTCCACTTAATGTTTGGTGAGTCTCTCAGTATGGTGTACAACAGCCATACCTGATTTTGGCAATGAAGAAACTAGAGCCGTGAAAATCTATCTCCCGCCTCCATGGATATCTGAGGGCTCTCTGCGCTATGACCCCTACAGGCATTGTCACTGTCAGAACCTCTGCCTCGTGAGTGATGGTGGGAATTTTCACCTTTAGCAGCATACATAGCAGTGCTCAGAAGTGGTCCTCCGACGTGGTAGGCCCATCCATGTGTGCACGAGAGGCAGCTGCAGGTCTGCCATCTGCCCTTGGACAGGCAAGAGCCTACATAGGAGATGTGCCAGCAGTGGGCTCGCTGTGCTGGGGCCTTGGCAGCAGTGCTGTTGTGAATACAACTACTGAAGTGGTGGGCGTTTCTGATACTCTCTGTACTGCTTACAAGTCAGAGCAGGGCTTGCTCACAGAGAGCAGAGCTGGTGGCCCGGCAGGTCCATTTTCCACATCTGAAGGGAACTGATTGAAGACCAGCTGGACTCACACGCTGTGTGTTTTAGTCTCTCTTTTTTAGGCACTTAGTTTTTACATATGATGGATAAAGCCATTCTCCTGTCTTCCTCTTACCCACTGCTGTCCTTTGTAATGAAAGGAAGGGATGGGTGGAGTCGAGGAAAGACTTATGTGTAAAAGCTGCCTGCCCAAGAAGTGGCCTCATGGTTTAAGGTGCAGTGCTGCCAGGGAGTGGATGGGTCCCTTGGCCTGCATACCCCTAGAGCTTACGTAAAGTAGCTGCAAGTTAGGCAGGAGAGCCCATGCACATTTTTGCACTTTTAAAGAAAATCTGATGGATACTCTCATCATAAAGTAAATTTCTTTTGGTTTGGACATTAATTAGGACCTTTACTTGCCAATTTACTTCACATATCAGGTAAAAGGCACTTACCTTTCAGTTTTCTTCTTGAATGGTCCTTAAGAAGCCTAGTAAGTGACCCTTGAATTTTTCTTAAAAATCTCATTACTGGTCCAAAAGATGTGTGTAGACCCTCCCTTTCTATTCCAGATATGGTTTCCTTTCCTGCTGGTATAAGCATCCAACACACCTCAATGTGGGGCAACCTGAAGCTGTTCTCTTACGTTTCTTTATTCTTTATTCAATAATTTATCCGTTGGAAATTGGAGTGAAGGTTCCTATTTTTGTTGTTGGAAACACCTGAGTTTAAATCTTTTTCCTTCCTGGAGCAATCCAGGAATCTCATAAATATTGTTGCCTGAGAAAAGAGGGCCAAGCACTTTTGTCAGGAAGGAAGGAATGTAAGGAGTGAAAGGAAGGAAAGGGGAAGACGCAGGAGAGGAAAGAGCTGGAATGGGCCTCACTTAGGCACGACTGTTGCCTCTGGTAGTGCAGGTGCTTCATGAGGGTCCTAGAAAGAAACTCAGGACCCCATGGTAACAGTTGGACAGAAACCAGCCAGGAGAGAGAGAGAGGCTCAGAGAAGTAGAGCAGGCAGTCTGAAGCACAGGGCCGTGTCAGCAGCTGGTCAGACGTGTCAGGCGAGGCAGCTTGCCCGGCACACCCATCCATCTTTTGCTAAGCAGAAGGGCTTTGGAACTGAGGCCCCGGCAACCGAGCTTTGCTAGCTCTGCACCATTCTGGAGGAACATGATGGTGGAGGGTGAGACTGTCATCCACCCACCGGGAATCTGCCCTGACCCCAAGGGGTAGAAAATGGAAGGCCGGGGTGGTGGTTCCCAGGACAGTGCCCTGACCCGGAAGTTAACTGGATTTCTTCTCTTCTTCCCCTTTCTCTCAGCAACTCCGCAGCCAAGCCCGAGCCCTGATTACCTTTGCTGGGATGATACCCTACCGGACATCTGGGGACACCAACGCGAGGCTGGTGCAGATGGAGGTCCTCATGAATTGAGTGCGATGCTCCAAGGGGCTCCTGGGGCTGCTCGCTGTCAGTACCTCAGGCGTGTGGGCCCGCCAGGGTGGGGGGAGTTTCTGGTTTTGTTTCTGTTGTGTTAGTTTTGTTTTGTTTTTTTGTATTATGTATTTTTGTCAACACCAATAAATTTCTTTGATTTGTATTTCTTTTCACATTCTTTTATTTTCATTGTTTTGTTTTTTTTTTCCTTTGAAATTTTGTTCAAATTTTTATTTGTGTGGGAGGAAATGTCTTCACTAGTGCTTGGGCCAGAAAATGATAGGCTTATATAGGCATCTGTGATTTGGTTAAAGTTGACCTTAAATGATTAAAAATTCACCCAAAATGAGCAAGGAAATGAAGCCTTTGGGAGTTGCTTTTATTAGATACAACATTCCCTGTAGCAGGGTCACAGTTTGTTTTTCACATTTTTATTTGAATGTGAAAGCCAGTCTCAGCCTTGGTAAGTTAAGATTTGTGTGTAAAATACCAAGCACTCCATGTCCTCTTCCCTCTTATCTCACCAAGGTGGGCCTTGGCGTCCGGGGGTCCAAGACCATCCTCCAAATTATTTGCTCTGATCCCAGGATTAATCGGTTTGCTGTTCTGTTGAAATCCCACTGGAGATGAAAACATAGGCCTAGGAAACGATAGCCTAGTAAACGAACCTTGTTGGGGTCTCAGCTGGAGCTCGAGGGAGGGCAAACGTGGCCCCTTCTCCCTCTGTAGCTGCAGCACTGCGAGGCGACTGCTTGGCCTTGTGTACTCTCCTCTTCAAGAGGACTTCTAAGCCCCCTTTTCCCTTCTCTGGTGTTTGGTTCTTCTGCTTGGACAGCCTCCCCTCTCCTTCCCTTTCCCACTCATGAAGCCAGTTGGCCGGGCCAGCTCATGGGTCTCATTACATTGGGCATCAGCACTGTGGGGGTGTGGTCCCTGATCAGAGGTTGTCCCCCATCATTGGCCCTGTTTCTCCCGAAGCTTTGGACTAAACTAGAGAGGACGTGAGGACGAGTGTTTGTTCCTGAATGGACCAGCTGGGGCTACGAGAAATTGGGTATGGTCGGCTCTACTGGTTTTATGGACTGCTCCTGAGGCGGACTCTCCCAGGAGGATGTTAAGATCCCCAGAGTCTCCAAAGGTACTTTTTGCTTCTAGGGAGGAAACTCTCTCTTGTCACAGGGCATGGTTACCCTCACAATCCTCTGGTTGTAAAAATACTAATTGTTGCCTTTCCTTGTAGTAAAGAGCTAATAGATAGATAATGGGGCCATCTGCTGTTCATCAGTTGGATCCCCTTATATCTATCAAGGATGTAGCCTAAGGGGCTGTCTCCCTCCTCTAGTCCCATCTATTCACCTTCAATTGGGCTTTACTAAGAAAGTCTCAGAAGGCAAGCACTGCAGGGGACTTGATTTAGCAAGTTGTGCCCAATTTATACGTGTTGATTATATTGTAAACAAAGCAAACAATTTGCTTTAACAGTGCCTTAAAAAGATTATTCTGAGGACTTTTCATAAAGTGTGACCTAGGGTTCTGTTTTTTTTTTTTTTTGATACTAGATCTTGTAGATAGAAATATAACAGTGCCATAAAGGAGAGAAGGCTCAAGGTGTTTAAATATGTATTTGCTCCCTGGCTCACCTCTTGTTCATCATTCTCACTGTGAGAATTAATTGTGAATTTGCCTTTCCTTGCGTCATGCAGTTCTGCCAGCTCCAAATAGGAGAGCTGCACGTGAGCCCTGCATAGGGGGATGAGGTCCTCTACCCTTGGACAGAAGGGAGAGGAAAGCTGCCCTGAAGGGGGAGCTGGGTGGAGTTGAGAGGAACGCAGTCCCTGGTTGGCATTTGAGAACTTGCGTAGCGAGAGACATTTATAGGAGAAATAAGGTAACTCGGTTCATACCAGAAGGGCTGGGGCAGGCTCATGGAGCAAACCCAGGGCTTGTCCTGTCGGCAGATTCTGTGGTAAAGCAAGGCCTGCTGGGTGCAGAGATGCAGGAGACATGAGGCCGAGTTTAGAAGGCCACAGCATCAACAGGTTCCCGTGTACCCATGGTTACAGCTTGTGCCCAGAAATCATGGTCCTGTGATAGCTTATTAGGTTAAAAGTCATCCTTAGCTCACTCAGTCAGGGAGCTAAATCCTTTCCCTTGATACTGGTCCATGATTTCACCATTTACCCAGAGAAACTGAGAGAAAGTGGCCCTGGGAGTCTTTCATCTTCCCAGGATGAGATTCCAATCTTTCTAACAAAATCAAGGGTACTTGGAGGCTGACAGGGTCAGTGCCTGCCTCTGAGTGGCTCATAATAAACTCACTGAGACACTCAGAGGGACGTACTGACTTGATCTGAGTCCCTTTCAGGGGCCTAGGGATTTGATTGCATGGACTCTGTTCCTTTGATTTTTTTTTTTTTTTTTTTTTTTTAAACAACCGTGGCCGCCTAACTTCTAAGGGAAAACAAGTGGAACTAGTGAGCTCTAAGAGCGAATCCTTTGGTTTTATCACTCCTGAGCTGGACACGTTCATCAAAGAGCAGGAGATGCCCATGCACACTGAAGCCAGAATGTAGGCCCTGCTCCTGCCCTCCAAGAACTTACAGTCTAATTAGGGACTTGTAATGGCAGTAGAGCAGCCACTATTGTTATTCTTTTGATGAATCATTTAAATTCTAGGGTTTAGGTTACTTGAAGAACAGTACTATAGACTTTCCCACAGAATCCCGCACTTGCTGATATAGAGGAAAAAAAAATGGAGGAGCATTTACTCTTTGGATTCTCACCCCTGCCCGCTCTGTTTGAGTGAACTGTTTTGGCCAAAGCTTTAATACTCAATTTAACCATAACGTGCAGATGTGCCAACGTCCTACTGCTTTACACTGATCCCCACAATCATTGTTTCTCCATTAGGCGTCTGAACCTTTGTCTAGCTCATTAGGTAGTTCACATCACTGCTACATTTCCATCATGCCACTCAGGAAGTGACTCGGGCATGCCGAACGCTGAATAAAACCCCAAGCTGGGGCATTGTCCCAGGCCCACCAGAGTACTGGCCGGCCCCAGCCTGCCTGGACTCTCACTTAGCCTCAGTCAGTCATAGAGATTGACTGAGCCCTGTGTCCAGCAAACTGGGAGAAAACGTTATAAAATTCCTAATGGAGATGTGCACTTTATGGTATTGTTCAAGATGCTCATTTTATATCAGTAAAAAAAGGCTTTTGTGCCTGCATTTCAGGAATATCAGGAAGAAGTCAGCAACTCATTAAACGGAAATTGTGTAGCTCCCTGCAGGAAAATGAGGCTGTTTTGAGGTCCTGGATGGTCCCCCGTTCTTCATTCTTTGTAGGTTGAATTCAGAAGTCACCTATCTCCGGCCTATCTTCTGCCATCTTCATAGTATACTAGTATCCCTCACAGGACAGGGACACTCGGGAAATAAATGTCTTGCCACTTGTTTCTAACTAAAAAGGTTGGTGGAAAAAAGCTTAAAACCACTAACTAAAATGTTTCCAAAATTATTTTCAAATGATCTGTGCTTCTCCTTGCCTTGTTATACGTGTAACTGTTGTGACTGGCTGTAGCTCAGGGAGGGCCTGCCTAAACAGGCCTGGTGTGTTGATGTGTCAGCCTAAGTTCAGTTCAGCAGCTACAGTCCTGCATGTGCTGGGCTGTGCTAGGTAGCTGAGGATAGCCAGGGTCACCAAGTCCCCATCCCAGAGTTGTTCAGAAGTCTAAGTGGGCTCTTTCTTTCCTTTTTTTGCCAGGATCATCTAAGTGGAAATACTGTTGGTTCTAAGTGGCTAACTCAGGAAGGGAGGAAAATTTTTTGTCCTAATCTTGATTTTTGAAATAGCTTCAGTGTGCCCTCTCCTAGGTATCTAGCCCACGATGGCTTGCTCAGCAAAGGTTTGAATGAGCAGATTCTTTGCTTCGGCCTCCTGTGCCAGGCCCCTCCCCACATCCTCTGTACCAACTCCACATGCCTGGATTCAGACTTAGGGACCTTTAACAGGCATTCAGTCTGAAAGAAGGTGGAGGGGAGTGTCTCCTGGGGTTAGATAAAACAGGACTGATCCTTCAAAGAAGGAAACTTGCAGAGCTGCACGGTCTGCAGGGAAACATTGAGAAGAAGGGGGTGGACATTTGATTTACTGTTAACAATGATAAAGACCAGATCTTTAAAAAAAAATGAAAGGTTGAGGGGCTGGCAGAAACCCAGCATTGCATATTGGCATACTCTATATGCCCTGTTGCCTTTGCCCTTGGGGTCCTTGAGAATCTGTTTCTTAGGATGGGGAGGGCAAAAGAGTTTGCCCAGACAGTGGCTTCTGTTTGAACAGGAAAGAGGGGAGCCCGTGATCCCAGAGGGGACTTCTAACAGAGAAGCAGACATACTGTAGCCTCTTGGCTGGCCGCAGCAGAGCGGGCCTAGGCAGGCTCTCAGGTGGCATCCAGGGCTGCACGGCCTGCAGCTAAGGCCCCTTCATCTGCCCCAGATTTAGCAAATAAAAACACAGGACACCTGGTTAAATTTGAATTTCAGATAAACAGTGAATAAGTTCTTAGTATAAGTTTGTCCCAGTTTCTTCTGGCTGCCTTATTCAGGCTGGCCTCTGCTGGCATCTGCTGCGTAGCGGCTTCCAGGCTTGACACAGGCTGCCAGGAGCTCTCCAGCTACATTGGATTACCCTGATTTGTTGCACTGTTTGTGCCTCTGCGGGCAGCGGAAATGACAGTGAGATATGAAGTCACTGGAGAGAGGGCAGTAAGGGGAATTCAGTTCTGAAGAGCCAGGCAGGCTGAGTGAGTTGGATGAGTGTGGGCCCCCGTTGTCCTCAGCTGCTAGCTTCTACTGGGTATTTTTCCGTCAGGAATTTCAAATGTGTATTTTATAAAGAGAGCAACGAAGCAAAGTGCAGGCTTTTCTCACTTGATCAGTAACTTTGATTAGAGATGTAACGGGGGGAGAATTCTTTGCTTTGTTTGGTTGACTGATTATTTTCCTTTCATCTTTGCTTTGCTGACGTTGTCGCTCTGTGTGCTATTTGTGGGGAGAAGGGACAGGGTGGGAGAGAGTCGGTATATGTGTTCTCACCTTCCTTCCTGTACAGTAACTTCTGCATTTACTCTGTTTAGGATGGTTCCTTCACCACCACCCCTGTCTGTAGCCAGTAAATTTCCGGAATGTTCTCCCTAAGTGTCATGTGCCCCCATTGTTCAGTCCTTCAGTGGAGCAGAAACCTCTCTCAGGCCTCCTTTCCTGGGAATGTCCTTAACTGAGGCACAGCCTGGGGCTCCTCGGAAGGCAGCAGAAGTGCCTCTTCCCAGCCTCTGGGGGTGACTGGGCCTGGCCCCTTCTCCACTCCCTGCAAGGAAGGCTAAGGCCTGCTGGGCCCCTGGGTCCTCGAAGTCCCCACAGGTTTCTGTAAGTACAGGACTCCCATCCCAGCTCTGAAGTCTTGCTCTCCCCTCACCAGCCTCAGAGTTCAGTCCCCTGGCTAGGGATCTGAGGGAGGTCGGTCTGGCTGGAGGTGTGGTGGGACAATAGATCCAGAGCATTTTGATGGTGACCCAGCATGTGGCATGCATTCTGGGACTAGGAGCTGTTGGAGCTCTGTGACCATTGACGCTGGGCTCTCAGTGGAAAGCATTTTAAATGGGGGTCAATAGCCAGTTATTGGCCTTGGGAAGGGGATGCAAGATTGTTTCGATGGTGGGAGAGACTTGGGCCTGGTCACAGGACAGATGTCCCCTGCTCTCCTGGGCAGTATCTGCCTGTGTTTCTGACCAGGAAGGGTTTTCAGGGTCTGGGGTTTGGGCTTCTGCCTGGGGATGTGCAAATGGCTGAGGAGGGAGGGGGGTCTTCATTTCTCTCCACCTGGGAGACCTGGCCCTAACGAGAAGCTCGGGAGAGACAGGCTCCAGCTGCCTGGTGGCAGGAGTACTCTCTCCTTGAAGGAGCCACATGGAAGAGCTTCAGCCCATTCGCTTTGCCTGGGGGCCCTCAGCTTGTTTTGGCCTCTGCGACCTGTGCGAGGCCACTTCCTGATGAATCACCTGGAAATCTGGGCCTCAGACAAGTGCCCATGTAGGGCCCACCCCATGTAGGGCTTAGTGGTCTCTTCCACTCCCTGCAGCACCTCCTGGAGCAGGGGCTGGCAAGAGCCGGTGGCTGGAGAGGGGAAGCTGTCGCGGGGCTGGGGGCAGGTGGAGAGCTGGCTGCTGCAGTAAAGCGTAGCCCCGTTTACCCAGATCTCAGAGCTAGAGGCTTTTCAGCGGAGTCCTAGTTAAAACCTTTAAAATGCCACCCACGAGGAAAGAGGACAAGGTTAGGGCCACGGGTCACCCCAAATGGGTGCTTTAGCCATTCCCTTGGAACAGCCAGATGTCCATAGAAGCCCCGGGAAGCACACAGCCACAGAGAAGTATGAGGACTGATGGTGGGCAGTGAGGCCCCAGAGCCCAGGAGAGCTGCATGCTGGCGGTGCTGGTGCTGGGGTAAGACGTTTTCCTCGGGGAGGTCGGCTGGAGAGCCCCTCTGCCCGGTTGCTGCAAATGCCTCCCACCAAACAGTGCCAGCCCGGAGGCATCACCCTCACCACCCGGCTGACCCTCTTGCACTCAGAGTGGGTCCCTGGGTGAGCTTTCATACTGGTCAGCCACACACATCAGCTGGCTTGTATTTTTAGGAAAATTAAACCAAACCCAAAAGGGCATTTTGATTCCCTAAATATGAATGTTTGGGATGTGGCCCTCTAGTGGCCGGCAGCGATTATTAGCTTTAGAAAGCACAAAAGGCCTAAGAAAGATTTCGAGACTTCTCTGAAAACTAAATTCTGAAAGGAAAGCGCTCAGCAACAGTGGGGGTCGGGGGGAGGAAAAGGAAATGAATATTGGAGGACCAGCCCAAGACTGAAGGCTCTCCAAGCACAGAGCCCTGAATGAAACAAGCCCACCAGGCCTCAGGGCCTGGCATTTTCAAGAGACACCACAAGCCTTGGAGCTGGCCTGAAAGTTGGGCTAAAATCCCCATTTCACCACCTGGTAATCATGTGACTGAGGGCAAGTCGTTTGACTGCTTAGAACTAGATTGCTCAGGTGTAAAGCAGGAATACCAATCATATTCCATCAGGCTAATGGGAATATGAAGTTAATTTATAGAGATCACCTACCTATTGCCTGACATACTGTGGGCCCTCAATAAAGGTTAATTTTGGCCACCCTACTCCCAGCGTTGTTTAGACAGGTCTCTAGGGCTATAGGTATGTCCTCTACCATTTGGCTTCTGCACTTCACAACAGGTTTTTCACATGGGTGCAGGGTGGACTCAGTTACCCCCACCCCAGGGATGGCAATCTTTTTGTTTTTTGCAAGAGACAAATTTAGGTTAAAATCAGTAAGCCAAAAATTTGCTACAAGGGGACCAACCTTGGCATGTCAAGTTCAAGTTGTGATTCCTGTTGATTCAGTGACCGCTGAATGAAGAATGCAGTTCAACAAATGTTTGAGCATCTATCCTGTGCCAGGCATTGTTCTAGGACACAGTGGTGAAATGAATTGACATCCCTGCCTTCAAGAAGCTTACCTTTTACTGAGGTGAGACCAACAGCAAAGGGCCTCTTCCTAGGTGAGACTGAGTTGCAGTTCCTGCTTTCGTAAGCTCATGGTGTGGTGTGGTCGGCGGGGAGAAGAGATAAGCAGGTGTGTGCGTGTGTGCGTGCGCACAGACACTATAATAAAATAGGAAGCCTTAGGAGATGCCACAAGAAAGGGCTTGATAAAGAAGATCAGAGGCAGGATTTCCTGTGGCTGGGGGATGCAGGAGCCATCTGCTCTTGACCAGGGTCCAGACCGCAGACGGGTGGGTGGGGTGGGGGGCCCCAGCCAGCCCAGAATGATACAGTGAGCTCCACTCCAGCTCCCCACTCGACCCCAGCAGTCTCATGCAGCTGTTAATCTCTCCTATGACCTTGAAGCTGGGGAAACAGCAGGACTCAGGTGAGTTGAGGGGCCCTGGAGCCAGGTGGAGAACTGCCAGAGGTCACAGGCCTCATGTGCAGCCCTTCCTGGCTGAGCAGAAACCTGATTGTGGGGCATCCACCTTGTCCAAGAGGTGAGTATGTGGGGTTTGCACCTGGGGTGTGTGGTCCATCAGGCAGAGTGACGAGGGGTGGTCTCATCTGGGGACACACACTTGTCTTACAAATCAATAACTGTAAAGCTGTCTGTTGGCCTTAGGCAGTGAATTCAAGCAAAGGGCTGATGGCCTGCTTATGTATTCATGAGTCTACCCAGAATAAAAAAACTCTTTAAAATCCTTTTACAACATGAAAGATTATTTTTCAGAAACCCTAAATCAGCATTACCTTTATCAAGAAAAGCCAGATTTTGTGCTGTGCACAGCCTTAGGCACATCTTTCTCAAGCTTATAGCCCCAGCTCTGCCATTCTCAACCCTGGATACCGATTAGGATCACCTGGGGAGCTCTTAAAAATACTGGCTTCCAAGCCCCTGCCCCCTGAGTTTCTGACTTAATTGGTCTGGGGAGGAGCCTAGGCGCTGACTGGTTTTTTCAAGTTCCCCAGGTGATTTTCATGTCCTGGGTCAAGAACAGGGTCAAGACCATTGTTCTGACTGGAAGCAGGGAGTGAAGTAGGCCCCTCTAAATGTGGACTCCCCCCACCCTCCTCAACACGGGCTTTCAATAAATCATAGATTGTCAGAGATGCACTAAATAGGAAGATGAAAATTCTAACTAGTTAGGAAAAATATGTGCCATACCTAGTGCCCATTGGGTCAACTTGCCCTTTGTGTACCCACCAAGGTCAAAGCTAGTTGTCTAGGATGGTTTTTGATGTTGATGGTTAATCAGTTAAAATGGCACCAGTTGAAATGCATTACTGTGGGGGTGGTGAGGGGGTGGCAGGGACGGCAGTGTCCATTTCCCAGGAAATCACAAGTGAATGACCATCTGACAACTCTGGCCGAATCCCTGGGCCCTCATCAGGGGTGTTCTTTCCTAGTGTCCACCTGCCCCCAGCCTTCCCGCGTCCACCTTTGGCAGGTACAGGCCTTGCTGGGCTTGTCCTGAGCCTCTCCAGCACTCAGTGCTGCTGCTAACGAAGCTCCCTGGGAGTGAGGACTCGATTCCCGCTCCACGCAAAGCCCCTCGGACTTCCTGCTGTAGGGCTCCATACCCTGGGAACTCGCACCCAGCCAGAGGGACCCCGTCTGGAGGGCAGACTCCCTTTGGATCCAGCCCCTTCCCCACTTTAGCACAAATGCATTCCGGATGGCAAGTGTCATCTTGCAGCTGAACCCTGGGTGACCACCGGCAGAAGATCCTTTGGGATATATATTAAGGAGGTCAGTAGCTTATTTCAAGTGTCTGGTAAAGGGGCAACAAGATGATGGGGGAGACCCTCTCTCTGGGATTCTGGGATCCTCTGGACGTTTGCCCTATCGAAGCCCGAGTTGTGATGAATGCAAATGACCAAATCCAACTCTCTCTGGGTTTCCACCTTCTGATCCCGAGCAACCCTTCCCCGCAACTCCTCCTAATGCCCTAACTTTTTGGTTTGTTTGTTAATAAATTTTAGTGCCTGCCGTTACTAAAAAGTATTGCCTTAAATAGTCAAGGATGAGTTGGTTTCTTCCCCCACCCCTACCTTTCTTTTCTGGTAGCTAAAGAGCTGGGGGAAGGGTGGGGGGCGGAATATATATACACACACACACATATATATTTGCAGAGCAATATTAATGTCCTCTGAAATGCTTCTTTCACAAGTTCCCTCTCTCGATCATCAAAACACTCATTGAGAAGAATTATCCATTTGGCAGATGATGAAACTAAGGCACACAGGCCCGAGGTCATGAGGTAGGTGGTGCAGAGCCAGGTCCAGGCCTCCTTTGACTCTTATCCTTCCTACTCCCTCCATGTGTCTAGGGCTGGACCCAATTTGGGGGATGGGGTGGGGAAAGCTGAGCTTTTAAAGCAGTTCCATGATTCTAGGACCCCTGGTCCCAGGTTGAGTATCAGTTCAGAGGCTCCTGAGCTCCAAAAGATGCCATTAAGGAGTATTCTGATTAGGAATGCACTGTGGAGTTCAAAATCAAGCAGAATGACCATGTTTCTCCTCTATTTTTTTCAAGAAAGACAAGAAGGTTTACAGGAAAGTTAGAAAAACTGAAGGTGTATTTAAAAGTGAAAAGCTGGGGGTAGGAGAAACTATGGGTTTGGCTCCTTGGTCTCTTGGAGAGCACATAGGCTGAGTCATCAGGGTGAAGAGCACATGGTCATGCCTGTGACTACAGGACCGAATTTCTGTTAGAATCACTGCTTCAGTTTGTGTTGATGCAGCAGAAATGAGCTCAAGCCACCCTCGTTTTGGAATCTTTTCCAAGCTTGGATGGAGGGATCAAGGGTTGACAGAGATTTATTTTCTTTATGAGAAGAGGATGAGGGGGAAAAAAGTGAAATCTCACTCTTTTTATCAGATAGTGACTACTGATTATAATTCTACTTTTTGCCTTGGCTGCCAGGAAGCTCCAAGCTAACACATGGCACTCTCCTGCCTTAAATGTTTGTTTATCTCTTTTTGCCTTTATTCTAACTGTGCTGCTTCATACATCCCACTCCATCATTACCCCAGCCAGAGGAAGTCATCCCTTCTCTGAACCCTTGTAGCATTTTATCCAGGGATTTCTGCCTTTGGGCCTTGGGTTGTGGCTGTTGTGACCGTTACCTCCTCTGAGGACAGTGATCGTGCCCTGTCCTTCTGTGTATCCTCCAAAACAGCCAGGCTGTGTCTAATCCATTATTAATACCTACAATTACTTGTGGAATGAATGTTGGCTAAAAAGACTTTTTTCAAAAAGCAAGTCTAACCGTGAAGTAAAAGGAACCAGGAGTTGTTCCTTTAACAATGAAAATATCTTAATCATCAAACATGTTTCCCTTTTGCTTTAGCTGCCAGTAGCTTCAGGGTACTTCAATGTTCAACTCCTGTAACACTGTCGGGATAGAAGGACCAGGATTGCAATAGACACACTTATGTGGTTTGCAAGGCTCAAGAGAAATCTCAGTTTTCTTGGTCCTGGTCGCTTGCAGAGGTTGCAGTCAGCCTCTGGCTTCCCAGACCTTTCCAGTGCCAGACACCTCCATTGTTGCCCTTCCCCCTATACTGTATACAGGGTTTTGTGTCTGCTCCCCACTTCCTCGCTACCATCAAGTCTGTGCGCCCCCCTGTGGGCAGGGACCCAGCCTCCATCATTTGCAGCCCTGGGCCTCTGCATGGCGCTGGCCCAGGGCAGCCATCGGTCCGGGAGGATGTTTGCCCAGGCTTGCCATCACTGCCTCAGACCCTCGGAGCCACGTCCAGAGGAGGAAGCTCGCCGAGTTCTGGTATCGTTGCTGCAGCTGGTGTTGTGAATCAGGCCGACGAGCAGCGCATCCTCTTACCCGGCTATTTCACGACACCAGGGTTGCATCATACCCATCCTCTCCAGGCGAGCCTCGTGGGACCGGGGCCGATGTGGACGTGGGGATGGGGCAGGGGTTGGTGTGGGGGTGGGCAGTCTGCGTGTGAAAGATTGTTCTCTTTAGCCCACTGGGTCTCAGCCTGACTGCCCCTCAGTTCCACCTGGGGAGATTTCTAAGAATACTGATGCCGGCCCCTCACCCCCTTTTCGGCCCCAGGCCCATAGCATCCCCAGCGGGGGAGTCAGCATTTGTCAGAGGCTCCAGTGAGATGGTTGAGTGTTGTGTGCAGTCAGGGGTGAGCCCTAGGGCTCAGAGCTGTGCCGTTGTCTGTTCTGCCTGACTGTCACTGGAGCCCCTCCCGGCCCTCCCTGGCCCTGTGCTTTCTTCCTGGCACTGCTCACCACCCCACTATGCCCCCCACCAGCTTTCCAGAAACAGATGAGATCTGATTCCCCAGGACAAAGGCCAGTCTCCTACCCTGGCATTCAAGGCCCTCCTTGCCAGGTGTCCCTACTCAGAAATGACACCACATTTCCCCCATAGAGTCTTCCCTGTTCCCCTCTCTCTCCAACTCCTGCCCTACACGAATCCGTGTGCTGGTTCTATCAGCTCTGCCTTCAGAATATATCTCAACTCCCAACACTTCTCACGACCCTGCCATCCACATCTACTCCCCGGCCCGGCCACCACCTTCATGCACCCACAGTGGCCCCACTAGTCTTGCTTTGCCCTTGCCTCCCTCCATCCGATCTCCACACAATGACCAAAGTGAACTTTGAAAAATATAAATCTGACCATCACATAATAGAACGTGGAACTTCTAACCCTGGCTTATAAGGCCTGGTGTCCCCCCTTCCATGTCTCAAACCCATCTCCTCAGTCCCTCGGCTCCTGCCATCCTGGCCTCCTTGCCATCTTGAAGCCCCAACCACACTCCTACCCCAGAGCCTTTCACATGCTCTCTCCTCTTTCTGGAACCCCTGTGCTCACACCTGCTCACTTATGGGTGTCTCCTCCTTATTGTTGGATCTCAGCTCAAATTTCTCATTCTCAGAGAGGCCTAAATGCCCCTCCTTTAAAAAAAAAAAAAAAAAAAAAGCTTTGTTTTCTTCATAGCACTTATCACTGAATGTACCATGATGATTGCTTGTTTACTGCTTGTCTGTCTCTTCCACTAGAATGTGAGCTCCAGGAGGGCAGGGCCTTTGTCTTGTTCTCCGTGGTGCCTTCCTTGCCTAGCACGGGGTATGGTATGCAGTAGGCACTCAATAAATGTGAGTGACTGAAGAAACAGTCGGACCCCTTTCAGCCTCTTCTCCCACCACTTCTTCCCTCCCCCGCCCACCACGGCACCGTGAGCTCCAGTCCCACCACCTGGTCCCTCCCACTGACCGCACCTTCCCAAGCCCCATGCCCCAGACCCCCTCCATCCTTGCCTACGTCTCCCCTCGAGGCTCCCCCTCCTCCAGGGCAGCCTCCCTCCTCTGCTAGCCAGTTGCTGCGACCTCCTTGCTGGTTAGTCTGCCAGGCTAGGCTGTGAGTTCCAGTCCTGGTGCATAAGGGCTTAGGTGCCTCGGTGGCTGTGAAGACAGCAGGCCCTTCTGTCCTCACCATTTCAGCCCCCTGTGCCTGGGGTTTTCCCTTCCAGGGAGTTTCCTGTGTCTTTCTGTTCCTTTACCACCCCATTCTTCCTCCTCCAAGAACCGGGAGAGGCCAGGGGCCCTAAGTCACCCAGCCAGGGGCCCTTGAGTGAGTGAGAGCCAGCGCTGGTGTAGGTGTCATTTCCATTCGGCTGCTAAGTGGGGGCTGAGGGGGCTGAGGGGACGACTTGCTCAGAGCCCTGGGGAAACTGACAACTGAGATGGGAGCCTGACAGCCCCTGAGGCCAAATCCCAGGGCTTCACTCAGGGTTCTTCCAACTTCCACTCCTGGTCTCAGACCTGACAGGCTCTGGGCAACCTGGCAGCTGAAGCCCTGGAAGGCAGGAGTCGTGTGTGACCCACATGGTGCCCCCATCAAGAAGAGTGCCTCTGTGAGCATTTCTCAAAGGGATGGACTTCCATCCAAGGGCAGGAAACCCCTTTCTTTGGCGTCTGTGCTTTGGGACAAGGAGTTCCGACAGTCCCTTCAACTGTCCTATTGATAAGCCTTTTGAGGGGTCCTGCTTAAATCCCCCCACCCAGAGACATACAGGTATGGGGGGCGCAGGAAAGGCTTCTCGAAAAAGCAAATGCTCCCCTCCAGGGCTGGGAGGGACCTTGGAGCTGACCCAGGCCTGGGAATTGTGGAGGGCGAGGAAGTGGCTTGCTCAAGGTCATCCAGCAAAGCTGTGGGCCCTCACTGTGCCGGGGCCCCAGTGCTGCTGGAAACCAGCCTTGGTCCCTCTGGCCACTTTCTCTCCTAAGATCTTAATCACGAATTTTCCACAGCTGCTCCGGGGACAGGGTGTGTAGGGACGGTGTAAGGGGGTGTTGGGCAGCTGTGATTTTCACCAGTCAAGTGGCAGTTAAAGATGGAGAGGGCGATAAGGTCTGTAAGCTCTACCCTGAGGCCCCGTGGGAGGGAAGGAGTAATTGGCAGATGGGGCGGGGCGCTGCAGGGAAGGTGGAAGACTGACCACGGCTGGGGTCCTGGCTGTGGAGTCCTCACCTTGGAGCCTTCCCCCCTGCTGGCAGCTGGCTTGGGGGTTGGGGACACCCTCCTGCAGAAACCTCTCTGAGGAGGGGCCAGAGGTCCTGGAGAGGGAGTAGGCAAGTCTGGGGGTCTGGGGAGCCCCGAGAAGAGTCTTTTAAAGAAGTGAACACATAGTAAATATATCAACTTTGCAAAACAGTGTATAGTGATCATAGACTTTTGGGTTTGTCCTCGAGGACCAGCCGTCAGCTCACCTCTGTGCCTGGTTGAGCTGGGAGGACCCAAGGACCTACCCTTTGTCCCCACCCCCACCCCTGGGGTGGTTCTGTCAGCCAAGGGTTTCTATGGCAGCCTCTCTTTGGTTCTGGCTTCCCTTCGTTACTCATTCAACAAGCGTTTAATGAGGACCTGCTCTGTGCTGTTCTAACTGCTTGGGAATGTCAGTGAACAAGATGGGCCCAGATCCCTGCCTCTGTGGGCTGGTCTTCTAGCAAGTTGGATGAACTTTATGCCCCCCTTTCCAGAAAAATGCACTTAGGTATGAAAACTTGTCTACAGATTTGTGGGGCTCCTGGACCCCCGTTGAAGCACCCTCTTCTTAGAGGGGTGATTCCCTAACGCAGCTTGCTACCCTAACACAGTCTGAGCATTTCCTCCTGTCCTGGGCCCCTCTGGACCAGGAGTGAGGGGGCAGCAGAAGCCAGCCAGGCCCCCCGCAAGTTCTCAGTCCACTGGTGCTGACTTGCTGATGGACGTCATGGAGCCCTGGGGGGCTCTGAGCATCTCAGAGCTGGTCTCTGGGGACGTAGGTGAGCTTTGAGAGCCCAGCCCAGGTCTGAGAGGCAGGGCAGGGAGGTAGAGAAAGTGTGTCCCTCACGAGGAGGGCCAGAGCCTGGGCATAAGTCAAGCTTAGAAGCCTGTGGCTGGTGGTGGCCTTGAGGCCTCCATCCATCCCCTGCCTTCAGAAGAGCAGCTTGTCCTCCAAGACTCCGGTCAGGGGTCTGTCCTGTCCCTGGTTGTCCCCACCCTGACCCTCCTCCATGTGCATCTCTCCCATCGCCGCCCTCTTCACACAGCGGGGCTGGTCTCTTTCCAGGTCCGTTTCCCCCACTAACTCAGCAGCCCTGTGAACGTAGGCCTGTGCCCGCCGTCTGTGTTCCTGCCTCCTGTCTCCACCCATGACATGGTCGATGGTCAATAAGGTTTGTTAGTTGAATGGCTGAAAGATGCAAAACCCAGCAGGGATAACAAAGAAATGAGTGGTTTTCCTGTGAGCTTTAGGCCACCCACCCCCAGGAAGCAGACTCTGAGACAAAGGTGAGCCTGAAGGGCACTCACCAGTAGAGCTCTTGGGCTCAGTACCTCTGGGGAGAAGAGAAGGAAGCAGGACAGGACAGAGGGAGGAGTGGCCTGCTGTGTAGACAAAGCCTCAGCTGACCCTGGGGACTTCTGGACGTGGGGTGGCTCCTCAGATCTGGGGGCAGGGCATCAGGCCTTTGCATCCCACACCTATCATTGGATGAGAGCTCCATGGGGGAACTCGGCCATAGGCAAGGCAATTGCCATAGGAGCTGACACTGAGACCCCTCGCAGCAGCTGGGGGTTGTCCTTCTTTTCTGGCGGCACATCAGGTGGCCACCACACTAACTCTCTCATAGTCAGAGAGACTAACCTTTTATATATATATATATATATATGTGTGTGTGTGTGTGTATCTTTTTAAATGTCATACCATTCATCTATTTGAACATACTAAATAAACAAAATATAAAACTAAATACCATATACTGAAACAAGAGGTTTTTGAACCTGCGTGGAGTGGGTCCTCAGGCCATCAGTCTGTCTCTGGGGACCCTCGTAGGGTCCCTAAGGATCCTCTTGGTGAGTACTCCTTCCTAGGGTCCGGCTTCTGATGTCCACTGCCCCCAAACTCAGAAGAGCCTCTCTAGGGCCCAGGGGCTGGGCATGCCCCCCTTCTCTGCTGACCCAGTCCCGGCTCCCAGTCCAAGGCCATGTTGCTATCTCCGAGATCAGATGGTGGGCAGGACAGCATCAGGCACGTGCTCTGCCTCCCACCCTGTCCAGGGACCTTGCTCGCCAGCTGTGGGCGGTTTGGGCCAACCTCTCCGCCTCCTCCCTGCTGTGGCCCCAGCCTATAAAGCCACCCTGCATGTCCCCGCCGACCCTGGCCCCCTCCCCCGACACCCAGAGCCACAATGGCAGAGCTGCCGGTGTTGGAGACGCCCAGGGACCCTGCTCTGTGCAGTGGGCGCTTCACCATCAGCACGTTGCTGGGGGGCGATGAGCCCCCGCCACCGGCCGCCTATGACAGCAGCCACCCCAGCCACCTGACCCACGGCAGCACCTTCTACATGCGCACCTTTGGCTACAACACTGTCGATGTGGTGCCTGCCTACGAGCACTATGCCAACAGCACCCTGCCCGGCGAGCCCCGAAAAGTCCGGCCCACGCTGGCCGACCTGCACTCCTTCCTCAAGGTAAACACCGTCCCAGAAGAGTGGCCCTTCCTGCTGTGTGACCTTGACCAGTTACCTAACCTCTCTGAGCCTTGGCTCTGTCATCTGTGTCATGGGGACAAACAGGTGTCTTCCTCGTGGGTTGAGAGGCCCATATGGAATGCAGGTATGGGAGCTGTAAAGCTCTGGGCACATGTAATATTCATTGCCCAGTCATTGGCGACCCAATCAAGCAATCTAGGGTTGCCCAGAGAGGTAATGAGCTCCCAGTCAGTGGAAGTTTACAGAGTTTACACTCACTTAAAGGAGATAGGGAGAGGAGGGTAAGAAAGCTCTGCAGCAGAGACGGGGCTTGCTGGTTTGCTACTTGGGAGGCTGGACGGTGGAGGGTGGGGAGGTGGGGGAGCTGGATTGTCATGACCCCTGCCTGCCTGACCCGCGGTCTCTGCGCTCCCAGCAGGAAGGCAGCCACCTGCATGCCCTGGCCTTTGACAGCCGGCCCAGCCATGAGATGACCGATGGGCTGGTGGAGGATGAGACAGGTACCAACGGCGAGAAGAACCCTGAGGAGCCTGTGCGCTTTGGCTGGGTCAAGGGGGTGATGGTGAGTGGGGCGTGGATGGGATGTCCAGGGATAGGGGTAGGGAGACAGAGCTCCATTCAGGCTCAGCTTGGACTCTCGGGCCTTAGTAGTCAAGGCAGACCCAAGACTCAGCCCGGGCCTCAGTTTCCCCATCTGCATAGTGACCTCAAATTTTCTCTGCTTTTGTACTTCCTGACCTCCGTTTATCCCCCAGGCTGAGACCTAGCCCTGGGGAAGATCTCTGTTTGTCTGCTCAGTCATCATGTGACTTTGGACAAGTTACTTAACCTGTCTATGCCTCACTTTCCTCGTCTATGAAATGATGAGCATTCAATGAATTAATAGATGTAAAGCGCTTGGATGAATGCCTACCTTGGAGTTATTGAGAGAAACTGTGTTTCCCCAAAGAGCCACCAGAGGGCAGCACTAAACACAAATCCACAACATTGTTTTCTCATTCTCCATGATGGGAAGGAGAAGGTTTGCTGTTTTAGGCCCCGAGATAGCAAACAATCTAATGTACTTGGCTTTGGAAGACATTATGGCACTTTACAGAGGGGATCGCATGAGATCTAGGAGAAAGCTTCCTGCTCTGGGAGGCAGGAAGCCTGGGTTCTGACCTTAACTCTGCCAACTGCCTGCTTGGCTGTGCCTCTTTCTCCATCTGAACGGTCAACCCCCCTCTAGCACCAGAGGCCCGTAATCCGGAGTCTGGGTCTCCCTCCTTCACTGTGGTGGCCAGAGCCTGGTGTGGGCCCAGAGCCTCAGAGCATATGGAGGGCCTTAGAAATTTCCCAGGCCTAAAATTTCGAATCACTATGTTATACACCTGAAGCTAATATAATATTGTAAATCAACTATACCTCAATTTTTAAAAAAATAAATTAAATTCAAAAAAATTTTAAAGACTTAAAAAAAAAAAGAAAAGATAGAAAGAAAAAAGAAATCCCCCTGGGCTTGTAAATGCCACATGTCTCCCACCACAAGACGTGGCTGGGGCCAAAGACCACACCAGCCCCTCCCACATGGGATTCCAGCCTCAGCTGTGGCGTCTGGCTTTGCTTTAAATTCGGAAGCTGAAGTCACAGCCACCTGAGCCCTGATTTCTGCTTGTATGTAGGGCATTGGCTCAGCTGGCATTTGCTGAGTTCCCCCTGAATGCCAGGCTCTGGGCCAACAGCTGGCCACTGGGCCATGACTAGGGCTGGCAGACACAGGACCCTGGGCTTGGAGCAGAGTGAGGGGTGATAATGCTTGCAGCCCATCCTCAGGCCTCGATGGAAGGAGGGTAGGAGAGTGGTGGGAGGGACAGGTGAGTCTCTGGGTACCCCTCCCCTCCCTGCCCCACAGAACCAGAGAGGCACTGAAGTGGGCACTCACTAAAGTGGGTGAAGTAAAGAGAGAGCCCAGGTGTCCCCTAGGTGCCCGATGCCATGCCAAGACTGGGGACAGGGACTTATGTGCTTGACCTTGGGGTACTCAGCCCCACCCAGGTGGCCTCTGACCCCCCCTCTCCTCCCAGATCCGTTGCATGCTCAATATCTGGGGTGTGATCCTCTATCTGCGGCTCCCCTGGATTACCGCCCAGGCAGGCATTGGTGAGTGCTGCCTCTGGGGGGCAGGGGGAAGGTGCGCCCGGGTCCTGGTCCTCCCAGGCTCCACGGGAGCAATCTTGAACTTGGGTTACAGAGCCCACAGGTTACAGAGGTCAGGGCAGTGTGGCCAAGGAGCACTGGACATGGAGTCAGCAGGCCTGGGGGCTCTCCCTGGCTCAGTTTGCCCTCAGTAAGTCACTTAACCTCTTGGAGCCAAATTTCTTCTGCAGAGCATCAGGGTTAGGAACTCACACTGTGGACAGACCAGCTGCTAGCTCTGTACCATGCTGTGTGACCTTGGACAAGTTTTTTTTTTGTTGTTTTTTTTTTTTAAGTTGCTTTCTTAATTATTATTTATTTATTTATTTATTTTTGGCCGTGTTGGGTCTTCGTTTCTGTGCGAGGGCTTTCTCCAGTTGCGGCAAGCGGGGGCCACTCTTCATCGCGGTGTGCGGGCCTCTCACTATCGCGGCCTCTCTTGTTGCGGAGCACAGGCTCCAGACGCACAGGCTCAGTAGTTGTGGCTCACGGGCCTAGTTGCTCTGCGGCATGTGGGATCTTCCCAGACCAGGGCTCGAACCCGTGTCCCCTGCATCGGCAGGCAGATTCTCAACCACTGCGCCACCAGGGAAGCCCTTGGACAAGTTTTTAACCTCTCCGAGCCTTGGTTTCCTCATCAGTTAAATGGGGGCAATAACTGTCCCCACCTCACAGATCTATTGTGGGATTCCTCTGATGCACATAATACAGCAAAGGGTTTGGCACCCAGAGGTGCTCATCAAGTGGTAACTATTACTTTATTTTTTATTATTAAGAGAGGATACCTACCCTTCCATATGTAATGATCCTTTACATGTTGGCTTATCAGCTCCCTGGCTATTTAGAATATACCAGGAGGTAGACAGAGACCCATTTTTCAGATGAGAAAAGTGAGGCTCAGAGAAGGAAAGTGACTTAAGTCACATGGTGAATCAGTTGGCTGATTCAGGTTCCTCAAATGGCTCCTTCTGAGAAATGCCCTGACTTTTTGGGGCGATCACCTCCCCGCCCACCCCCACAGTCCTGACCTGGATCATCATCCTGCTCTCGGTCACGGTGACCTCCATCACGGGCCTCTCCATCTCGGCCATCTCCACCAACGGCAAGGTCAAGTCAGGTGGGCCCCCACCCCAGCCCCAAGGTCCTCCTCGTGTAGGTCTCCGAGTCTTCACCCCAGGAATGGGTCTCTGAACCACTCCCTACCCTCCACCCCCACCCAGACGGGGACACCCCAGGCTGCCCCTGTTGATTCCAGATGTAGGCTTTGGGCAGGCTCTCCACACCTATGGGATGGGATGGCCTTGGTTGTCTCCTGCACCATGAACCCCCTGGGCCCCATGCTCACCCCCTCCCAGCCTCAGCTCTGCCTGCCCCAAGTCCACCACAGCCAGCTGACTCCTCTGGTTTCATGGCTCCTGGCTCTGTCCCCAATAGGTGGCACCTACTTCCTCATCTCCCGGAGTCTTGGCCCAGAGCTAGGGGGCTCCATCGGCCTCATCTTTGCTTTCGCCAATGCTGTGGGTGTGGCCATGCACACTGTGGGCTTCGCAGAGACCGTGCAGGACTTGCTCCAGGTGAGGTAGGGGCTGGACCCCGGGCAGACAGAGCCCTGGCCGCCTGCTGCATTCTCCTCCACACCTTCTGGGCCGGGCCTTCCTGCCCCTCTACCCAATTTGGCCTTTAGGGACCAAAGCCACAGTCCGATCATTGTGGGTGACTCTGATGATCTCTTCAAATAAAGACCGTCCCCAGAAATCTCCTTCAGGGGTGCGTGTTGCCTTTAGGGCCAAATTGTCCAGACCCATGCAGTAGCTGCTTTGGAGGACTTGTGGGCAGGGGAGGGGTTTGAGTTTGTGTTTTCCTATGAGAGGGCAACCATAAATGAGGTAAATCAAGGTGGAGGAGCCTGGGGGGGGTGGGCTGTTCAGAGGCAGCACACAGCCTGGCCTGTCACCTCCCCCAGGAGTACGGCTCGCCCATCGTGGACCCCACCAACGACATCCGCATCATTGGCGTGGTCACCATCACTGTGCTGCTGGCCATCTCCCTGGCTGGCATGGAGTGGGAGTCCAAGGTGAGGACAGGATGTTGGGGAGGGATGTGGGCACGGTCGAGTGTGGAAGCGGGAGTCACGGGACCTGGTCCCGGTCTTTGTTCTGCCTCTTGTGTGTGTCAGATGAGCTTTAAGTTCTGCTGCTGACAGAGACCCTAAGGAAGGGGGCCCTAAGCCAGAATCATTCATTTCTCTCTCATGGAACAGTCCAGGTGTGTGTGTGGCCCCTGGGGACCAGGTATTCAGGCGCCTTCCATCCTGTGGCCTCTCCACCCCTGGGGTGTGGCCCTCATCCACCTGGCCCATGACGGCCCCCACCTCCATGTCCCCAGCCCAGTCAGCAGGAAGGGGAAAGAGGGTGGAAAGGAGAGAATCCCCCTCCCCTTTCCTTTTCTACCCCAGCCTGGAAGTTGTACATATTCCTTCTGCTCACTTCCCGTTGGCCGGAACGTGGTCCATGGCCACACCTCACTGTAAGGGGGGCTGGGGAAACGTGGTCTTCATCTGAACCTATCCCAAGCCCCGAGTCAGAGGTTCAGCATGAAATAAGGGAAGAGATGTTGGGCCGCAGCCGGCAGCCTTGACCAGCACAGCCCCGGCCCCGGCCGCCCCTCCTCTCGCCCCCTGGCTCTGAACTCCAGCTCCACCACCTCCCCACTGTTCCTTGAATGCACCAAGCTTATGCCCCCATCATTCTGTTGCTCCATTATCCTCCTCCTTTAGGACCCTTGAAGACACCTTCTCAGGCCACCCTGCTAAAGTAGCCTCAACCCAGTCCCCGGGACACCCCCTGTTCTTACTCTAGATTCATCCTCCTTATTTATCAGCAAGACAGGAGCCTTGCTATGTCGCCAGCTCCTAGGACAGAGCCTGTGGAGTAATGGGTGTTGAATGAATGAATGAATGAATGAATGGGAGAGTAAGGGACCTGGGGCAAGCTCTTCCCTGCTGGGGCTCCCTGAACAGGTGGAGCCAGACCGTCTGACCTCCAGGCTCCCTTCCTCCCAGGCCCAGGTGCTCTTCTTCCTCGTCATCATGGTCTCTTTTGCCAACTACCTGGTGGGGACACTGATCCCCCCCTCTGAGGACAAGGCCTCCAAAGGCTTCTTCAGCTACCGGGGTACGTGCGGGTTGGGGCCACTGCCCGTGGCTCTGGGGACAGGGACAGTCTGCCCACCAATCTGGCCCATTATGTGGGCACCGGTGTTACCGAACCAAACTTGGGTCCGCTTACCCGTGCGCAGTAAAGCCAATCTACTGACACTGGGTTGTAGTGAAGGAAAGCGCAGCGTTTATTTCAGGGTCAAGCAAGGAGTCCAGGGCAGCGAGTGCTTAAAAGACCCAAACTCCCTGAAAGCTTTCAGGGAAAGGTTTATGAAGATAGAGTGAGGGAGGGGGGTGTGGGGTGTGTGATCAGCTGGTGGACATTCTTCTGATTGGCTGGTGGTGAGGTAATCGGGAGTCAACATCATCAGCCTTCTGGTTCCAGCTGGTCTGAGGTCTACGTGCTTGTGGGCAGCACGCAGTTAACTTCTCCCACCTGATGGGGGTTTCAGTAGCTGCAAAACAGCTCAAAGGATTTGGTTCAGAATATTATCTATAGCCCTTGAGGAGGAACTAAAAGTCCTTGACTTTGTTTAATGGCTAAGCTACTATTATTTTGTCTTGCTTGACTGTTTTCTTCCTGCATGTTCTCACTTCTCTGATTAAATGTATTCTTTAACTAAAGTTTATCTACAGACAAAAGGCAGGCAGAGGACATGGGTGGGGGTCAATTCTGGGAAGGCCCCATAGGGTCCTGCTCGGTTACATGGGGAGGCTGGCACCCCCGACTCCCACAGCCAGGAGCTGCCATGGGAGCCTCCTGCCTGCCCGGCTGGGCCCAGAGAGGGGGCCCAGGCCTTCCAGGAGGCCCTGACTCAGGCCTTGTTTTTCCAGCGGACATTTTTGCCCAGAACTTGGTGCCTGACTGGCGGGGCGTGGACGGCAGCTTCTTCGGGATGTTTTCCATCTTCTTCCCCTCAGCCACAGGCATCCTGGCGGGAGCCAACATCTCCGGGGACCTCAAGGTGAGCAAGATGCCCAGCCCTCCTGCTTCCTGGCCCTGTCCTACCAGGGTGTCCCACTGGGCACTGAGCGGAGCCCTGAGACCCCAGGGCCAGAGCTTCTAAACTTCCGTCCAACTCAATCCAAGCCAACCCATATCCATCCCATTCATCCCACTCCATTCTGAGGTTGTTGATTGGCACCACTGCACTCTAGGCCTTGAGGGCCGCCCCCAAATGGGCTAGTCTCCTCCCTCGATCCTGGGACTCCCAGCCTAAGGGGAAGACTGACCCAGCTTGACCTTCCACTCAGACGGGATCGGGCATATCCTCCCAGGGCTCTCCATCGTCTTGATGCGGGCAGGCTTCTTGGCTCGGTGTGCGAGGCCCCAGCCCCACGGGAACTGTTGCTGTTCCCATGACCCCTGACCCGGCCCTGAGGATCTACTGCTTTGCCCCTGTTGCCCTGTCCCTCCTCCACGCCTTTGCCTCTGCTGTGCTCTCTACCTGGGACTCGCTATCCTCATTTCTTTACCTTGCAAAGTTCTGTTCCTCCTGCAAATTAAAGCCTCCATCCTTACACCTCTCCCAGCCCTTTTGTCAGAGTGTTGGTTCCCCTAATTTAGTGATGTCAGGCCACTTATGTCTCTGCCCCGCCGCATCTGGAGAACTGGGGCCTACCTCTATGTCCCTATTCCCAGCTCAGGGTCTGACGCGTCCTAGGTGCTTGGTGCCTGTGTGTTGAGTGAACAGTGGTGGGATGTGGCAAATGGGAAGTGTTAGAGCAGAAGTAAAATGCGCACAAGTGGGGGAGAAGTGCAGACTGAGGTGGCAGGGGCTCCAGCAAAACTTCTGGCTGGAGGTGGGGCTGGAGCTGGGCTCTGAGAGACGAGAAAGCCAGCAGAATCTTTGCCGGAGGGAGGTTATCAAAGGAGCTGGTACACAAGTGGGGATGAACAGTGAGGAGCCTGGCTCTGTGCTGGGGACCTTCACCCTCCATCTCCAGTCCCGCTCGAAAGGTGCTCCTTGATGCATTTTCTTAAATGAATTAAGAATTGTGCACTGGAGGCAATCTCGAATTGCAGCGTGGCTCTAGCAGGACCTGGAAATCAGAGGGAGGCCGTGTTTGCCCAGCTCCTCTCCCTTCTCTGGGGAGTGGCCCGCAGGGGCCTGGTCTGCCTGCCCCGAGTTCTCTGCAGAGCTTGGGCTTGTGCTCAGGTGGCCTGGTTCCCCTCCCAGCCCCGTTATAGATCATCATAGCCTGTGGATTTATCTAGATGCTTTATCAAGCTTCTCAGGTTACCAACCAGCCCAGTGTGCAGGCATCAGGGCCAGGCAGCTGTCTTGGAGCTGGGGGCGGGGGCAGACACCTTCTTCTGTCTTAAATGCCCTCAAGCCCTAAAGGGACACTTTTCTCCTAGATCTGGCCCCTTGCCCATCCAGTGGGACAGTAAGTCCTTAGCGAAGAGCAGCTCCCGTTCATGGAGACTTTATGCAAGTCCCTTAAAGCCTCTCTGGACCTCAGCTTCCCCAGCTGTAAACTGGGACTCACGCAGCCCCGGCTTCCCAGGGCACGGAGCAAGGATTCAACGCGCTAATTTACATAAAGTGCTTAGAACAGTGCCCAGCCCAGAGGAAGTGCTAAAGGCTGGTTGTCAAGGTCAATGTGATTTTTACCATGTGGCCGGCACGGTGCCTCCTTCTTTAAAAATAATATCTGTGGGACAGCTGAAAGCTTCTACCATCATCACCCCCATGTTACAGAGGAGCAAACCAAGCTCAGAGAGGGTCAGGGGCTTGCCCAGGGTCCCACACACAGGTGTCAGACGATCTGGAATGCAAGTTTCTAAAACAAAGAGACCTCAACTTTATCACAACAACTCCATCATTCAACCAATATTTTTTGAGCACCTGCTTTGATGCCAGTGTCTTGTGGATGCAGCAGTAAACTAAAGAGACACAAATTCCTGCCCTCATGGAGGTGACATGCTAGTGAGAGAGACAATCAACAAATAAATAAGTAAAATCTGTAGTTTGCCTGACGGTGGTTGAGCGATGGGGAGAAAAATCAAGCAGGGAAGCGGGGAGGCAATCCCTGGGTCAGGGGTGCAGAAGCACGGTGTGAATTTACACAAGGTGGCCAGAGACTCCTGAGAAGGTGACATGTGAGCCGAGACCTAAAGGGGTGATGACAAAGTTGTCATTGTCACTGTTAATCCTTTACGTCCCCCAACCCTTTAGTGCTTACAGAGCAGTCTCGTGACCATGATCTCATGTTGGTTTAATCTTCACAAACACCCTGTGCTAAGGCCAAGGAAAGCATTATTAACTCAATTTGCTGATGGGGGGATGGGTGCTCAGAGACAAGGGACTTCCTAGTGACTGCCGTGGGATCTGTGCCAGGCTGGTGTTGTCCCAGGTTGTGTCGCAATACAGTCCCCACCCCTAACCGCTCACATTTACAGGCGCTTGCTACATGCCAGGCTACTTTCTTATTTCACGGATAGCGGGTGAGAGACGCTGAGGCTCAGAGAGGTTAAAGGGTTTGTTCCAAGGCGCACAGCCAGGAAGAGATAAGCAAGATGTGGACCCAGATATGCCTGATTTGTGAGCTGGGCTCTGAGATTTCACACCAAGACGTGAGGGTAGGATGGAAACCTGGTGTATTCATTTCCTGTGGCTGCTATAACACGTTACCACAAACTTGGTGGCTGAAGACAATGGAAATTTATTCTCACACAGTTCTAGAAGCCAGAAGTCCAAAAAAAGGTGTCAGTAGAGCCATGCTCCCTCTGAAGGCTCTAGGGAAGAATACTTCCTTGCCTCTTCCAGCTTCTGGTAGCTTCCAACAATCCTGAGCATTCCTTGGCTTGTAGCTTCATCCCTCCAATCTCTACCTCTGTCTTCATGTGGCCTTCTTTCCTCTATGTGTCTCTGTGTGTCCTCTCCTCTCCAAGGACACCAGTCATTGGATTTAGGGCCCACCTAATCCAGTATGACCTCATCTTAACTAATTACATTTGCAAAGATGCTATTCCCAAATAAGGTCATATTCTGAGGTTCTGGATAAATGTGAATTTTTGGAGACGCTATTCAACCCACCATAGGTGAGCTGGGAGGTTGACCTGGTCTGTTGGCCTTGGGACCAGGGACTCAGGGCAGGGCTGGCTGGCCCATGGCTGCAGGGCCCCCAGAGCAGAGACCTCAGCAGCCCGGGGTGCTCCAGAGCCTCCAGCCTCCCTCCAGCTCTGCTCCCACTTCTCTCTGACCCGCCGCGCCCTTCCTCCCACCCCAGTGCCTTCAGAGCCACGTAAATCGTCCCCTCCACCCTGAGGCCTTCCGGGGTTCCTGGCAGTGTCTCCCCCACCTTGTTCCCCAGTGGACTGTGATCCTCTCTGTGTTGGCAGGATCCCACCTGTACCTCCTCCACTTGGGCCAGGGCTCCTTAAGGGCAGGGTCAGGGCCTGGTCATCACAGATCGACCATGGGCTCCAGCGCAGGCCTCCGAGTATCTGAGGCAGAGAGCTGGACCATGGCCAGCTTTGCTTCGACTTGCCAATGAATTTGAACAGTGTCATGGTCCCTCCAAGCTCTGTCACCTGTGATTCTTCCTGCCAGCTGAGCAGTGAGCAGAATGGCCCAGAAAATGCTGGCAGGTTTACGAATTTACTTCCTGTGGCTGACGTGACCTTCCCCTCCAAGCTAGGGTCTATGCCTGGATGGGAAACTTGCCATAAAAATCCCAGCCTGCGTTACTCCACCCAGGATCAGCACGCCTGGGGGGGCCTGAGGCTGTGGACCTCGGCATAGTTAGGACTGAGTCGCTGGGGCTCAGTGAGCTGGGCCTTGCTCACAGCTCCCTGGCCTCAGTTTCGCCACCAGCCACTTCTCAGGAAGCTATGTTTGAGAAAGTGCCTGGAAGAGTGAAACACATGACGTGGGTGTGAAGGTCTGCTACTACTGCCAGGAAAGCACCAGCAGAGTTCTTTCTCGAAGAGGA
This sequence comes from Balaenoptera borealis, assembly GCF_965194805.1. Classification (NCBI taxonomy): domain Eukaryota; kingdom Metazoa; phylum Chordata; class Mammalia; order Artiodactyla; family Balaenopteridae; genus Balaenoptera; species Balaenoptera borealis. Next base: position 27,293,852 of record NC_138878.1, on the reverse strand, counting down.
AGGAGAGAGTTTGGGGCTTGTCTATATATTGATTGCTGTGGAACCAGACAAATCAACTGGTGCATAATAGTGACTGCACGCAGTGAGCCCAGCTGGTGAGCTGGGCCCTGGTCTAGGAGCTTGACAAGGATTAATTGGTTTCACCAGCATCCCTGGGAGGCTGGAGGGGCCGAAGCATGGGAGGACATGCACGCTGCCCAGCGATCACCTGGATTTGACCCCAGGCAGGCTGACTCGGGAGCCCTCCACCTCACCCCACCCTTCACAGCCCCCAGAGCAAGCGTCAGCCAGGTGTCCTCGGGGAACAGGCCTGGGGCTGCTTGGAGTTCCTCTCTCTGCCTTGGGCTCCCAGGGCCCTGAATGTGGTCTCAGCCGTCCCCTTGGTTCCGTCCTGTCCCGCTCTGTGGGTCCTCAGTCTCGAGGTGCCTTCCTCTCAGCACCCCGGGGAAGGGGGTTCTGGGGGGTCAAGGTCAGTGTTTGCTGACCCACCCTCAGCCTGACAAGGACAGGGCCTGGGCGGAGGCCCAGGGGCTGCCTGATGCCCTCTCTCCCTCCCTCCTCCAGGACCCCGCTGTAGCCATCCCCAAGGGAACGCTCATGGCCATTTTCTGGACCACCATTTCCTACCTAGCCATCTCGGCCACCATTGGTAAGCTGCCAACCCAGACGGCTGGAGGGGTCACAGGGTGCCGTCTGGCCCTCTAACAAGGATGGCTGGGCCGGGAGGACATGGCAACCCCAGGAAGTGGAGCCTCGAACTTTATTTTGGGGGGCACCTTGGGGGGTAGTTTGTGGTGGAGATGGGGGATCACCCCAGGCTCCTCTGGTCCCTTCAAACCTCAGGTTACAGATTCTATGGTATGAAAATCCTATAGGAAAAGTCATGTTCCAACTCCAGGAATAATGATCAAATCAATGATGAGGAGGAGGAGGAGGAAGATGATTCTAGCAACTGACTTACTACCACGTGCCCAGCCCTTTACATGCCTTATTACATTTAATCTGGGCACTATCATTTCTGCCTTTTGACGGAGGAGAAAACAAGGGCTTAGAGAGGTTAAGTGACCTGCCCAAGGTCACAGAGCCTGAGTGGTAGCGATGGGCGTTGGACCCAGGCCTGGGCCGTTGATACTTGCCTCTCACTGAGATCTTCACACATGCTCTCGCTCCCAGTAACCACATCGTGAGATGAGCTGCTCACAGACGGCCAAGGGACACGGCCCAGGTCATAGCCACGTAGGGCCTGAGATCCAGTTCTCCACTTTAAGGAGGACACTGTGACCTTAGGTCACTTAAGCTCCCTGTGCCTCTGTAGAACGGCAATGACAATAAAAGTAATAGTAATACCTGTTTCCCCAGAGTGTTTAAAGTCCTTGACGCAGGGCCTGGCACATCGGAGGTGCTCCTGCATGGTAGCTAAAATCATCGTCATCGTCATCATCATCATTATTATTATTATCATCATAAAGTAAAGGAAGAGCTGGCCCATCAGCAGCGTGTCGCCCTCTGCACAAGTGTCTGGTGTTTTCGGGGTGGGAGGGGAGGAGAGAGGAGGGAAAGGAGGCCTCCCCACGCCCTCCTTCCTCCTCAGGCTCCTGTGTGGTTCGAGATGCCTCCGGGATCCTGAATGACACGGTGACCCCCGGCTCAGGCGCCTGCGAGGGGCTGGCCTGTGGCTACGGCTGGAACTTTACCGAGTGCGCCCAGCAGCACAGCTGCCGCTACGGCCTCATCAACCACTACCAGGTACGCGCGGCCCTGCCAGATGCAGGGAGGGCCGGGTGGAGGCTGGACTGGGCTGGGGTAGACAAGGTTTGGGGGGCCCCTTCAGGTAGGGGCCTGGGCCCAGTTCCTGCCCTGGTGGGCACTGGGTCCCCAGTGAGGGTTGCAGACTCAGGTGGCAGCTCCCAGACTCAGCCCCTGCCTGCAGCGGGGACTGGGGTGCCCTGGGTGGGGGCTCTGGGCCCCACCCCTCACCATGGGGGCCCAAACCCCATGTCCTTGCAGACCATGAGCATGGTGTCGGGCTTCGCACCCCTGATCACGGCCGGCATCTTTGGGGCCACCCTCTCCTCAGCCCTGGCCTGTCTCGTCTCTGCCGCCAAAGTTTTCCAGGTGAGGCTGCAGAGGGGGCGGGAGTGTCTAGGAGGCCAGGTGCAGGGGGCCCCAGGTGACTGCCACAAAGGCCTGGAGGAGTCATGTGACCCGGTGTCTAGACTGAAGGAAAAGGAGCTAGTAAAGCAAACGCTTGCAGGAAGCAGCCCCTTCCTGTGCCGAGCTTTGAAGAGCAGCTGCCTTTTCCACCCCTCACTCCCTCTGTGCAGCCTGGTGCCCCGTTTGCAGCCCCCCTCCCAGTTTCCCTCTGATGTGGTCAGCCCCTTTTTGCCCTTTCAGTCTTCATGGTGAGGTGGGGAGGGCAGGAGATCAGTCCCCTTTCAAAAGACAGAAGCCGAGACCCAGTTCGGGAAGTGCCCTGCTGAGGTCACGGAGAGAGCAAGCAGGGCCTGGGGTCCAGGTGACCACAGGGGAGGGGATGGGGCAGGTCCTGGCCAGGGGGTGAGCCCGTCGTCCTGTGCCCACAGTGCCTGTGCGTAGACCAGCTGTACCCACTGATCGGCTTCTTCGGCAAAGGCTATGGCAAGAACAATGAGCCACTGCGCAGCTACCTGCTGGCCTATGCCATTGCTGTGGCCTTCATCATCATCGGTGAGTGGCCACAGGGTACGCAGGGCTGCCACCTCTCCCGGCCAGCCGTGAGGGCCATGGGGACAGGGCCCGACACGCTTTCCCTGGTTCTGCATTCCTGTGTCCTGGCAGCTGGGACCTCCCTCCCCAGGTCTGAACTAGCCCCCAGGAGCACGTTGGGAGCACAGGACAAGCTGACTGATTCCTCCTTGGGAGCTGGTACAAACAGCTGGATCACTATCTCTGTAGGTGTAGAACCTAGACCAACCTCATTTCTCAGATCTTGAGCTGCTGGATCCCTTGGGCTCCAAGGTAGGGGATGCCTTAGGAGAAAGATTCCAGTTAATCAGTTAATTAGATTGACTTTCTATCCTGGCTTTGCCATATGCCAATTGTGTGACCTTGGAAAAAAATCACTTCACCTCCTAGAGCCTCGGTTTCCTCATCTGAAAAATGAGAGTAATAATGCATAGAAGGTGTGTCACAGATGGGCAGGAAGAGACCATGTGTGTATATCACACACACACACACACACACACATACACATGCATTCATATACGCACATACATGTGTGCACACTCCCCAGTACTTCCTGATTTACTTAGCCAATGAGGCGGAACTTGCTAGGAGAGAGGTGGCCCTACTAAGCAAGAGCAATCACCGTGCCTTGACATGATGACCCCTGGTCCCTGCTTCCTATACAGGAATGGGGTCAGGATCAGCTGTTGGTGAACCTCCCCAGGCTGGGGGGCACCTTCCTGCCACAGCTGAATCCCTGCTATAATACTTAGGCTGGCATCACCAAGCCATGAGACATAACCCAATGGTCTAGCCACTTCCACTCAAGGGAACCTTTCTGGACACTAGATACTGCTGGATCCTGCACCAGATGAAGAGACAGCAGGGCCACAAGCAGGGAGTGGAAACACCTAGTCAGGCCTGGCATTCCCAGATGTTCCTGGATGTTTTCTGCTCACCCTGCCGTCCACCCCTGCCTCGGGTTTGATGTCGTTTTATCTGGGTGGTTCTGACTGTACCTCAGATGGAGGATCACGATCTCAAATGCTCTGGGGCAAGGCTCTTGTGTTAATTCAATGGACTCATGTACAGAAGGCCTGGCACATAAGAGTTGTTTGTCTTGTTTTGGGATCCACAGAAGCAGGCCCTGAGACAAGGATTCACATGCAAAAGTGTGTCTAGGGGTGCCAGGGGTTGCAGCAGGGCAGGGGCTCGTGAGACAGGGAAGGGAAGGAGCCGGTTCTTGAGTGGGTTTCCATTGTGGGTGGAACTGCGATACAGTCTCAAGGTTTCAGAGAATAGAGAACATGTGTCTTGGGTCACGCTGTAAAATGTATTTCTTACTGTAATTTGTGGTCACACAAAGAAGTGTGATAGTCACTGTTCTTGGCCATCCCGTAGCCTGATGGGATCTACCCTCACACTGCTCACCATCCTCTTTAGAGCCGGCAGTTTACAGTTTACAAAACACTGGACTTTGAGATTCACAAAATGATGGACCCATTTCACAGATGAGGAAGTTGAGACTCACTGAGCCTCAGTGGCCCATCTGGGGTCCCCTTATCCTGAGAGGGAGAGTACCAAGGACTCCTTGGTGGAGTTGCCCAGTAGACTGTTTCCTCTCTCCCTTGGGTCCCTGAAGCTGAGCTCAACACCATCGCCCCCATCATCTCCAACTTCTTCCTGTGCTCCTACGCCCTCATCAATTTCAGCTGTTTCCACGCCTCCATCACCAACTCACCCGGTAAGTAAGACCCTCCCCACTCATGGGAGGAGGCACCTGGGGCTGGGGTATGGAGCGGGGAGTGGAAGGCATGGATGCAGGTGGGCAGACCAAGGTCACCTCTCAAATTGAAATCAATTAAAGGGACCGTTCATATAATAACAATAATAACAGCTATCCTTTATCAAGCACTTACAATGTACACTATACATGGATTCATGCACTGTTTAAAGTGTGCAGAGACTTTTCTAGTACCTTCCTCCACCAGTTTTAAGGGAGTCAGGAGTCTGACTCCCCAGAGAGGGAACAGAATCGTCAGTCACAGACGGGGTGGCTGCAGGTTGCACGTTGCCCAACTCCAGGCGGCGCCACTCATAGATGTTATAGATTTGTATGTTTATTACGAAAATTTTCTGGCAGATGGAAGTAAAGAGTCTCAAGGAAGACTTTTTCTAATTAGCCCCAAATCACCGGTGGGCTGGTCCCGGGGCCACCTTTTCCCTAGACCATGGACCACAGTGCCCTGGAGTTGGGCCGTGGAGCGGCTGTCACTAGTGGCGGCCCTGGCATGGCCTGCAGGTGTGAGGCTAGGCAGAGTCATGTCCTTCCCCTCCATCTCACCCCCTCGGCTCTGTGCGAGCCCCGGAAACCAGCACTGCTGTGACGTTGGATGTCCTGTGGCCGTATTTGGCCGGAGCTGGACACCTCCCCCTTGGTGTAGCCTGTTCACACAGCAGGATGCCAGTCAAGGCAGGTGTGTGGCCCAACCAGAGCCTCCAAGCCCAGCCCCAGGAAGCAGGGTGGGTGGGCGGGCACAGACTGGGACCCCAGCCCTGGGCACTGCGGGCATTGCCACCCAGGCCCTGCCCAGCTATGCTGGCCCAGGAGGAGGCTCCGGAGTGCTGAGCGTACGTCCTGCCCTGTGCCCCCCACCCAGGGTGGAGACCCTCATTCCGTTACTACAGCAAGTGGGCGGCGCTGTTTGGGGCGATCATCTCCGTGGTCATCATGTTCCTTCTCACCTGGTGGGCGGCCCTCATCGCCATCGGTGTGGTCCTCTTCCTCCTGCTCTATGTGATCTACAAGAAGCCAGGTGTGCAGTCACAGGCTGCCCAGGGGGTCAGGCGTCCCTTCTCGCCCTGAGGCTGCCAAGCCGTCCTGCCTGTCAGCTCAGCCAGAGGGCCTGCCTCAGGCACTGTGCTCTCAAGGGGCCCCTCTGGTCCTCCAGCCTCATCCCTTCCCACGGGTTGAGGAGCCCCTGGGAGTGTGCCCACTCAGAGCCCACACCTCTACTACTAGACCACACCCCCGGACGCGCAGGACCTGACATTGCCTGCCCAGGTCCATCCTCCTGAGAGTGGCCGGCCCACTGGTGTGCACACCAGACCGAGGGCTGCCTGACTGAAGGGCAGCCAGTCAAAGCCTGGACGTGTGGGCAGGGATGTCTACACGCATGCAGGCAAGGGCCCCAGGGTGACAGCAATGTGGGGGTGGGATGCAGAATGCCAGGAAAGCCTAGCACGCTCAAGTAGAGCCTGGCCTTCCAGGTCGTTGTGAAGATCTCTTCGTCAAGGGAGGAGAATATTTTGTAGAGTCAATAGCTTGATGCATAACTTTTAAATGCGTAGCCATATTGCATGTGCGAACGTTAGGAACAGATCTACAGGCTATCTACCTGCTCCCACGGTGCTCGGTTCCTGAAGAAGGTCAACATACGTATGTCTGGTTTCTCACATGACTTCTAACCTTGCACACACCCCTCAGAGGTGAACTGGGGCTCCTCGGTACAGGCTGGCTCCTACAACCTGGCCCTGAGCTACTCGGTGGGTCTCAGCGAGGTGGAGGACCACATCAAGAACTATCGGTGAGTGCAGCCTTGGGGTTGCCTGGGATGCAGGACTGGCCGTGACCCTGCTCCGGGAGCCTCCAGGCCAAGGCCTGTCACCTGACCGGTAGACTCATGGTGGGCACGGTCCCCTCGCAGAGAGGAAACAGGGTGGAGGAGCACTGCCTAGCAGTCAGGAGACCGGGGCTGACACTGCCCCATGGGGACCAAACAAGTCTAGTGACTTCTCTGTACCTAAGTTTCCACAGCGGAATATGCTCTGGGCAATACAAATACAAAGGGCAATACAGTCGTCCCTCAGTATCTGCGGGGAATTGGTTCCAGCCCCTCCCCCCACCCCCATCCCCCAGATACCAGTATCCTAAGATGCTGAAGTCCCTTATATAAAAAGCCTAGCATAGTTGGCCCTCGGTATCTGTGGTTCCACATCCACAGATTCGACCACCACCCTTGGTTGAATCTGTGGATGCGGATACACAGGGCCACCTGTGTTGGTGAGGGTGCTCTGGTGTTGTGATCATGAGACTGACTGAGATGAGCCTCTCCCGAGTACTCTTCGAAGCTGATTCCCCTCTTTCGTGAGGAAAAGTGTGCACCCAGGACCCCCTTCCCATCAGATCACCATGTTAATAATCAGACGTAGCTATGTTGCATTACCACTCAAAGTGCCTTACATAGCCTCACCACAACCCTCTGAGGTATATGAAGTTACTAACCACATTCACAGATGAGAACACTGAGGCCCAGAGAGGTTAAATAACTGGTGCCAGGTCACACAGCTGGTGAGTGGCCAATTTTGTCTGGCTCCAACTGAGTCTGGTCGTGGCCCTTGACCATGGCCCTTGGCTGCCTCTTGACCCAGAGGCTGACTCACCCACCCAGTGACACAGTGATCTCATAAGTGATGGGCTTCCCCACTCCCAGTCTTGATTCTTTTCACACCCTGCTGGGCTGGGCAGGGCAGGAGCACCAGATGGAGCAGCAAGAGGGTGGTTTGCCCACATGCAGCATTTGGTGGCCTGAGCAGGAAGGAAAAGGGACACCCAGTGTGGTGGCCACCAAGAGAGCTGGAAAGGAATCATAGACGGGAAGACCACGGGGTGGTTCACCTGTCCTAGGAAGGGAGTCCTGGGAGGTGGTGGAACTCCGGGGGCACCTGTATTTGGCATCCAGACCCCCAGCTCTGTCCTGACGGCTCACACCCTTTTCCCTTCCCCTCCTCAGCCCCCAGTGCCTAGTGCTCACGGGGCCCCCCAACTTCCGGCCGGCCCTGGTGGACTTTGTGGGCACCTTCACCCGGAATCTCAGCTTGATGATCTGCGGCCACGTGCTCATTGTGAGTGCCCCCTGCAGGGGGGCGGGGCTGTACTCCTGGAGGAGCCCCTGGGCACCAGGTCCACCCCCGGGGGCAGCAGGAGGGACGGTGGTGCCCAGGGCAGGTTCTCTCCCTCCCCCATCCCTCTCCCTGGCTTGCCCACACTGTCCTGCCTCTCACCTGCTCCCTCCATCTTCCTTCCACCCCTCCCTCTCCCTCCTCCTCTGCTTTTCCTCCCCTAATTCCATAAAGGAGAACCAGCAATGAGCTCAGGGGACAGCCTCCAGGGCAGGAGAGGGGCTGAGTCTCAGGCCAGAGGGTGAAGGCCATCCCTGACGTCACCTGCCCCTGTCACCCACAGGGACCCCGCAAACAGAGGATGCCTGAGCTCCGGCTCATCGCCAGCGGGCACACCAAGTGGCTGAACAAGAGGAAGATCAAGGCCTTCTACTCCGACGTCATCGCTGAGGACCTCCGCAGTGGTGTCCAGATTCTCATGCAGGTGCGCAGGCCCGGGGCTTCCTCACAGGACTTACTAGTTGGTGTGACAACCTGGAAGGCGGGATGCCGTGAGGGGCTAGTTGAAGCCCCTTTTGCTGCAACAGGAGTCCCGCCTTTCTTGCCTTTCCAGATGTGCTGATTCAGGGCACTTTCTCAAAGTGCCCAGGGCCTGGGGAAACTGCCTTGGAGGCCTGTGGGATCTGATGACACATTTTGTGATTTTGGTTTTTTTGAGATATAATTAATACACAGCAAACTGAAATAGTGTATAGTTTGATAAATGTTTACATATGCAGACACTGCTCAGTGCTGTGAAACCACCAGTCAGATCAAGTTCTAGAACATTCCACTGGGCAATTCATTTTACTGTTCAGTTTTCTTATTTGTAAAATGGGATGCATGAATAAAATAACAGTTGTTAATTCTGAGTCAACATAGGGGAATCCTTTTCAATATTTCTCAAAATTAAAAAAAAAAGAGCGTACGAGGTCTCCTTTTGGGATTATAAAAATATTTGGAGAGTAGGTAGAAGTTATGATTGCATAATATTTTAAGTATACTAAGCACCACTGAATTATACACTTCTAAATGGTTGATTTTCTGTTATGTAAGTTTCACCTCAAAAAGTAAAAAAAAAATTTAACATGAAAAAAAGGAGAAATATAAAAGATGTAAGGATTAGATGACCCAGGAATACTCCAAGCTTGACATCCAAATTCAAGTCCCTTGTTATAAGAAATAATTTACTAGAGAAGCTGGAGCTGGGATAATCCAGAACTTATGGGACAGTCCAGCCGCCGGCTTGGAGAGGCCGCAGGGGAAAAACTCTGGCTGTAGCTTCACCTTTCTCATGGGTGTGTCCAGGCGGACAGGACCCTGAACTGGCAGATGTGTTTCCTAAGCCCCCATGACATGGCAGAGAGGGCAGCTGGGGCTGAGGCAGAGCCCCACCCTTGTCACAGAACAGAGCCCCGTGGGGCCTGCGGCCTGGTTCCTCACCTCATCCCCTTCCCCTCTCCCCCCTCCCCCACCGGCAGGCTGCAGGTCTCGGGAGGTTGAAGCCCAACATTCTGGTGGTCGGGTTCAAGAAGAACTGGCAGTCGGCTCACCCGGCCACAGTGGAAGACTACATCGGCATCCTGCAGTGAGTGAGGGCATGAGGGAGGCAGAGCCTGTGGTCTCTCAATTTGGGCCTTTGGAGTTTCCTGGGCCTTGGGAAGTAGAGCGGGAAGCAGTGGATACTGTAAGAAGCTGAGTCCACTGGTTCGAAGCTGAGGAAGAAAAAGACAGTCTGAGGGTTCCCCACTCTGACCTGTGAGTCATAGACACCAGGATCAGCAGAAACAGGCAGGTAACACAGTGAAGTGGGCCCAGAGTGGGCATTAGGGAGCAGTGGGGTTGTAGCAATCTGGAGAGAACAGCTGCTACTTGGCTCCAGCTAATCGTGCCCAGGCAGAAATGTGGGCCCGGTGTTGCTAGATGTAGTTTTTCAGAGAAGATGAAAATGTGGGTTTTTAGGTGAAAATCTTGTGTCCACCTGGGGACTGCAGAAGACCTGCAAATGGCCAGCTCTCGAGCTGTGAGGTGGTACCTCTGAAACCAGGCCTCCGTGGAGGCGACAAGCTTGGGAGATGGGACCAGGGGGATAAATGCCCTAGGGATTTTAGGGTTAACTCCAAACTCTTTCTCCTTCAGCTCTTGCTGTGCAAGGTCCAGAAAATGCCTACCTGAGTTGTTTTCTGCATTGACGTGGTACAGAGAGGCAGTGTGCAGGAGCATTTAAAGAACACGAGGCTGAGTGTTGGGGACCTGGGCCCTGCTTCCAGGTCTGCTGTGAACCAGCTGTATGACTCTGAGCAGTGCATCTCACTGCCTCTAACAAAATTACAACAGGAGGCAGTGTATACCTGCTTTTCAGGAACCCCCAGCTTCAACATGCCGAAACTCCAAATTGCTGGGGCCTGAAAGGCCCCTGTCCCAGAGATGTGTAATTAAAGGAGTCCAGAGAGGGCAGTGCTTAGCCTATTAGATTAGCCCTAGTGGTGGGCTCTTGGGCACTGTGTCAAACAGGCAGTAAATATACTTGTGGGGTAGGAGCCTTGTAGACATTTATATAGACAACCTATTGATGTCTTCATGAGCGAGGCCAGTCTTGTGTGCATACCTTTCCTCAGGGTTTCCAGCCTCAGCTATTTAATTCTAATCCCAGTTGGCCACTTCCTTAGTTGTGTGTCATGGGCAAGTTACTCCCTAAAACTCAGGTTTTGCATCTGTCAAAAGGAGAGAGTAATTCCCATTCCCACCTCTGTTGGCAGAGTTATGAGGAGTAGCCGCATGTATCAGGAGGACAGGGCCTGGCCCTAAGACTGGCCTGACTCAGTTTTCCCCAAGTACAGGGTCTGTAGGATCCATAGTGCCACAGACGGTAGAGCTAGAGGGGTCCTGGGGGCCTTTGCAGTCCTGCCTGCACATTATACAGATGGGGAGACTGAGGCCCAGAGAGGACGAGGGGTATGGGGGGAGGCAGGGTCAGCTCTAGACACCTGGCCTCCTGGGGGCTGGGGGCTGGGGCCAAGGGGAGGCTGACCCCACCTCCTCTCTTTCCAGCGACGCTTTTGATTTCAACTACAGTGTGTGTGTCATGAGGATGCGTGAGGGGCTCAACATCTCGAAGGTGATGCAGGCGCACAGTGAGTCCACACCCCACCTTCTTGACACCCCGTCAAAAACAGAGCAGGATATCAGGAAGTTCTAGAACCCATTTTTTTAAAGTGGTACAGGGAAGACAGGGGGAAATTAGTAAATAAAAGGTCACAGACTCCTAGAAAGTCAGCTTTTGATGGAGATCATCAGGTTTCTAAATGGAGAAACCGAGGTCCGGAAAGGGGATGTGACGAGCTCAAGGTCTTGCTTCCAGCTGGGGCCAGAACCAGAACTGGACCTCAGAGGTCCCCGAATCATGATGAGAACTTTTGTAACCAGGTGGTATAAAGAGGATCTAATAGCCAGGAAAAGGGAAAAGAGGGGTGAGAGAGGGTCACGTAAAGACAACAGAGTATGAAAACACACCCAGAAAGGCCATGAAAACTGGGTGTTTTGGTCTCCAGGACCAAGATTGGGGCACTGAGTAGGGATGTGTGTTACATTTAAAGTCACATGTAAACAGGCAGATCTGAATGAGTAATTTTGAGAGGTGTGAAAGAAAGAACGCATATGAAGACAAACGGGCAGGCGGTGCTGAGGGAACCGAGAGGTGTGAACGCCACAGGCTGGCCTGGGTCTTGTTCATCCGGGTCACCGAGGGCATGCCTGGCACCCAGCAGCAGTTCACTGAATATTTATGCAACCAGAATTTACAGAGCAGTGGCCACACTCCTGACCGGGGCTGCTCTAGGCGCTGGGCGTGCAGCAGGGAACAAAACAAAGTCTGCCCTTGAGGAGCTGACATTCAGGCGGGAAACGCACGGACCCAGGACTCACTTCAGGCAGCGACAGCATCCTGAGGTGTCCTGAGGAGGCCAACACAGGGCATGCGGGCAGGAGGGCCTCTCTGAGGAGGGGGCTTGTGGCTAGAAGGGGAGGGCTGGGGAAAGAGGGCTCCCGGCCCAGGGGCCACTCACCGCGCCACCCACCACTGAGGCCTGGTGGGAAGGAGTGTGGCCTGTCTGAGCAGCAGAAGGAAGCTGGGTGGGGCCGAAGCGTGAAAGGAGGCAGAGGCCAGATCTGTGACCTGAGAGTCAGGACCTTCTTCCCAGGGTAAGGGGGAGCCCGGAAGAGCCCCAGGCAGGAGAGCCTGGGAACAGAGCTCCCCCTCTTTTGCAGTTAACCCCGTGTTTGACCCAGTGGAGGATGGCAAGGAAGCCGCAGCCAGTGGAGCCAGGCCGTCTGTCTCCGGCACGGGTCAGTCCCACCGACTCAGAGGCTCAGGGAGCGCTCACCCTGGGAGCAGCTAGCGATGGGCCGCCGGGGAACTTGGGCAAGGGCAGGAGGTTTTTGCTCGTGACAGTGGCGCCTGAGACCCCTGGGATTAAGCAACAGGGCGTCGGGGGGTGGGAGGGGAGCAGGATAAAGACTGCCAGCCCTGCTGGAGAATTCAGTGTCCAGGCATCGTGGGACCCCCACCCAGTGGGCTCTGGGGCCCAAGTCCCAACCCCTCCGAGGCCCCCCTGGCCAGGCTCCAACTGGGAGGGGCAGCGATTCTCTGGCAGGCAGGGGAACCTGCAGTGCAGGAGCTGGGAGCATCCTGTGCGCATCTGTGAGGGGCACAGTGGAGTTTTTAAGAGAATAGCCCCAACCCCCCAGTGCCAACCAGAATCCCAGGAGAGAGAAGCTGGGAGCAGGGGAGGGGCGCATCCCAGCCCTGCCCATCCTGGGTCCCTGCTCCCGGAGTCTCGGCATCAGGAGGGCCCATTGGCAGTGCTCCGGGCCAGTCCCCCAGTGCATGCCTGCAGCAGGGGCTTCCGGCCACCGCGTGCACAGCCCCGGTGACGGCAAGCCCACCTCCCAGGGCAGCTCGCTCTGTTTCCAGACACACTCGGGTATTTGGGTGGGCTCTGCTCCCATGTGACCTGCCCCTCTGCTCCTGCAGTGGACCCCGAGGCCCTGGTGCAGGAGGAGCAGGCCAGCACCATCTTCCAGTCAGAGCAGGGAAAGAAGACCATCGACATCTACTGGCTATTCGACGATGGAGGTCAGCGCCCCCAGGACACCGGCTCCCCGCCGGCCGTCTCCCCTCTATGACTTACTCTTTCAGCATGCCCTTCCTGGTCACTCTCGACAAGGTTTCTGGTGGGACCTTGGAGCCCAGCAAAGGGAAATAGGGGCCCCTGGGCCCACCACTGGGCTCACAGGAGCCTGGCTGGGCCCCTCTCTTGGCCCCATGCTTTTCAACTATAACATGGGAGACTTAGGGGAGCAGCTGAGGTCAACATGAGGTGGAACCTTCAGACTGGACAGGCCCTTGGGGTCACAGGCACATGACATAAATGGGAGAGATGGCCTGGTGCACAGGAAAGCTGTAGGGATGTTCTTCACTTCCCAAAGAAAAACACTCTCTCCCATTTTTCTTAAAGCATATCATTCTCAGCTTTATTGTTCCCACCCTTGATTGAGTCCTAGATACAGAGAAAATGTTCTGTTCCTGTAAGATATATCCTATTATATATAGGATGTGATAGATAGTATTGAATGAGCACTTACTGTATGCTTGACACTAAGTGCTTGCATGGGTTAACCTAATGCAATCCCCAGGTAGGAACGATTATTAACCCCCTTTACAAATAAGGAAACTGAGGCACAGAGTAGTGAGGTCATTTGTGGATTACACAGTGATAAGTGACAGCGATCTAGATTTACGTGTGAAATATCCCAATTATTACATGCCAGCTCACTTATTTAAAAGCATCGTGCAGGCCAAATAAACCCCAGCCCACAGAGCCCAGTGTTTCACCCCTGGTTTAGTCTGGCACACTCATTACAGAGGTGGGTACACTGAGGTCCAGAGAGGGGAAGGGGTTTGCTAGTGGCAGAGCGGGGTGGGAACTCAGAGAGGGCTGGATCCTGAGAGCATTTTCCTCTTGACTCATGAGACCCTCCTTGCCAGGCCTCACCCTCCTCATCCCCTATCTCCTCGGCCGCAAGAAGAGATGGAATAAATGCAGGACCCGCGTGTTCGTGGGGGGCCAGATCAACAGGCTGGACCAGGAGAGAAAGGCGTAAGTGGGGGGCACTGTGTGGGTCGCGCGGGACCGGTAGGTGTCATCCCAGCGCTACCCCAGCCTGCCCCCGCCTGCCCCCCCTGCCCTGCCCTCCTCCACTGCCCCCGGGGGCTTGCCCCTCTCAGGTCACAGCTGTGGTGAGGAAGCTGTGGGCAGGAGCAGGTTTCTCCCCATTTCAGAGGTGGTTTTGGTGTCCTGTCCCCCTTTAATAAGATGCACATGCCCTAGTCCCGGCCATGACAGGGAGAGCTGTTAAATTTTAAACCCACAAACCTCAAGATTTGTGTGAAATGAAGGATGGAGAAGGCCCCTCCTCCTCAGAAATGAGGCGGAGCTTAGAATCTTTCAGGGCAACGTCCCCCCAGGCTTGGGTTGCTGCCCGTGGTGAGAACAGAGGTGACTTCATTGGCCAGGATAAGGGGCAGCAAATCCTGAAGAATCTCTTGGTGAGAAGTGACTTAATTCTCCAATTCTGTGGCTGATTCTCTGTCTAAACAAGAGGAAGCAGGCCTGGCTGGAGTGCTTGGCAGGAAATGGCATCCACCAGAATTTAGTGACGTTGGTTTACTGGCTTTATTGGTCACGTCTTTCTGGCAAGAGATGCTGGTGTTCTGTTTAAATTGTGATGACAATTTCCTTTCAAGATGTATCTAAGTAAGGATGTGAGTTGACTTAAGCTGAGAAGGAAGTAAATAGTAGGCAGGTACACAGGTGTGGAGGTGGCAGGAATTGGGCAGGTGGCACATGTGTGCCTAGATTTGGGCACCTGCTTCTTTAGAGCAAGGTCAAGTGAGGTCTAAGGTCGTAGGATGGAGGACTGCTGGAGGGTGCAGCCGGGCTGGGAAGGATGGGGTGGGTGGCTTGCCTCAAATCATGCAGTTAATTAACCAGAGAGAAAACCCTGCCCAGCCTTTAGTGCCCGCCATGACGCCCCAGGGTCAGGACCCCGTGGCTTGTGCCACTTTAGTCCTATGCCAGGACCACATCCCCACGACCCCTTCTGAATCACCCACTGCATGAGTTAAGAGCGACCAGCAATCCCATCTCGTCCTCACCCCCCACTGAGGACCTCTCTACCGGAGGGCCCTTCTCAGCAATGCAGAGGAGAACATTGCCTGGGAAACAGAGCATCCGCTTCCCTGTGCTCTCCAAAAGGTAAACACACCTCGAAGGCTGCTTTGCCCTCTCGGCTTCCTGTTCCAGCTCCGACTGAAAGCTGGGTTCAGCAGGTTTAGTTTAGTTCAAGGCTGCAGCACTGTGGGGTCACAGGATGTCTTTCAAGCAAAGGGTGTGGAATCTCCTCTGCCTCCCAGCTGACTCTGGACCAGGCCACGTCCTCTGCCTTCCTCATGACTGCCTCCACCCAGGCCCTGCCCAGGCCTGCCAACCAGCACTGCACACCAAGATGTTTGCCCACGGCTCTGCTTTCCTGAGTTCACTCCCAAGTTCAGGGACCAGCAGTGGCTTGACAGCTGGGCCCCAGCCTGCTCCTTCGGGCTTGTCTCCTTTTTGTCCCCTAGCGTGCTCCACACCACCCCAGGCAGCCCCTCACTGCTCCCACTCCATCCCCTGCACCCCTATGTCTTTGGTCATTTGGACTCCCCTCCTGGGGTGCTCACTCCCCACCAACTAGTCCTGGGGCATCACCGACGCTGTGTCCTGCCCCGGGATTCTGATGCAATGGGCGGGCTAGGGCCGAGGCACGTGTACTGTTTAGAAGGCTCCTTGGGTGATTCCAGTGTGGACACCCTCTTTGGCCTGTAACAGTCTTACCCACCATTCACCATCCAGCCAGATCACCAACTCCTCTGTGAAGCCTTCCCTGACTGCCGCAAACCACAGTTGGCGTCTCCTCCCTGTGGATGCAAAGTCAGGGCCCTCTGGCTTGCTGCTCCGGGTTCTGTACTTAGTTCATGTGTGTTATCTGTTTCCTCAGCCACCCTGAGGAGTTTCCTGCATTTGGCCTCCCGTCCCTTAGACCCTTCCTTCTCAAAGTGTGGCCAGTGAACCAGCAGCCTCACATAACCTGGGAGCTGGTTAGAGATGCAGAATCCCAGGTCCCAGCCCAGACCAGCTGGATCAGAATCTGCACTGTAACACAATCCCCAGCAGGTGCTCAGACATTAAAATGTGAGGCGCCCTAGTCCGGAGGTGGCCACCAGATACTTAGGACAATTCCTTTCCCATATCACTCGTCATCACCTGACCTGCTTTATCAATATTAATTTATTGTCTGCCCTCCTCCCAGGTTAGAATGTAAACTCCCCGAGGGCAGGGTTTGTTTTGCTTGCTGCTATATCCTCCACAGGAGCTCAATAAAAACTCATTGAATGAATGAATACATTAAAAAAAGAAAATCTCCGTCTCCCAGGATCATTTCTCTGCTGAGCAAGTTCCGGCTGGGATTCCACGAAGTTCACATCCTTCCCGACATCAACCAGAAGCCGCGGGCTGAGCAGTGAGTCTTCTGTGTTGGGGGTTCCAGGCAGAAGGGTCGGCCCTTTCTGGTGAGCCAAGGGCAAGGACATGGTCCTTCCTGCCCCCACCTAGACTGGGCTCATGGAAAGAAAGAGGAAGGGTCGAGTGTGCAGCCGTTAATTTCTGTTCGTGTTTCTTCCCCCTGCCTGCTGGTCCTTTGCATATCAGAGCTGTGGTCTTTGCCAGAAACACACCTGGGCGGGAGGCCGAAGAATGTTCACATTTATCCTTTTCACACACCAAGTGTTTTTGAAACTCTTACTGGTGCACATCATGGCTATTCTGCCCCTCGAGCAGAAGCCGGTGTTTCATCTGCCAGGGACCCCCCCCACCTACCCCACAGACCTGGGGGCTGAGGGAGTCTCCAGCTTCACACTTCAGGAGCCCAGGCTGCTTGCTATTCACAAAAGGCTGATTTTACCTACACTGGTTTTCTTCAGTTTTCTCCAACCCCTGGATTGTTTTCATAAAGCAGTGGTGCTCAAACATCAGCATCACCTGGAGGGTTTGTGAAAACACAGCTTGGGGGTCCTACCCCCAAGATTCTGAGTTAGTAAGTCTGGGGTAAGGCCTGAGAATGTGCATTTATAACAAGCTCTCTGGTGCTGGTGCAGGCACCTCACTTTGAAAACCACTGTCTTAGACAATCCGTGTAACATGCTTAACTCAGCGCCCAGCCCAGAGTCGATGATCAGTCAATGCTGGATTTGTGGCTTCTGCCTGCTTGTAGCTTCTGAGCTCTTTCTGCATCTCGACCTTTCCCTGCAGTCCCAATCCGCTACAAGCTGCCTCCTTCCTTCTCTGGGCATTGCTTAATTTAAGTGCCTGAAAAAGTGACTGTGACTGGCCCAGCTCATCCCTTCCTGCCAAGCTAAGGTAAAGGCCACTGGAAGGCCTATTTCTTGGCTACCTTTGGTCCAGTTGGCAGTGGCCAGGAATGGCAGAATCATATGCCCCGAAATACACAGCTAGAGGGTAGCTCCTTCTGCAGGGGCCATGGCAGAGGCACATCCCCTCCACGGGGCTGAGGGGTGCTGGAGCAAACAGAATGGAAGGTGCAAAGGCCCTGAGGCAGAAACATGGCAGCTGTGGCCCCTGATGTTATATTAACCCACTGGCACTTGGAGGGGAGAAGATGTCGAATGGTCTAAGGGACCACTCCCACTGCCCGCCCATACAATGGCAAGCGGGAGGACTTTAAGCAAACTCCTGTGTGAATTTGTATCAGGGCTCAACTGTGGGGCAAGAAGGGATGATTTACTTTCCTAATGATTCAATTTTATATTCTTAAAAGAAGACATTTACAATAGGACTGCTTTATGTCAATCTGTCTACATGAGGTTTTCCAGGACTCTATCTTCTCCATACAGTAAGGTCTGTCCTGACCTCTTTAGCCCTTGTTTACCTGGAGAGGGAAGGAAATCAAGAAGAGAAGAAAGGAACTATTTAATAGTGATGGATATCCTGACTCTCCCATTTTCTCAGGGCTGTGCTTGAGCTGCAGGGGCAGAGGTGAGTACATTGCAGCCCTGCCCTGCAGGGTTTACCCCGGCTTAGGTGTAGGGAGGACATCAAGAGCCATCAGAATGCTGCAGACAGGGACCAGAATGCACACGAGGAAAGGTCGTCTCTGCTGGTGGAGGAGCAGAGCCTTGAGAAAGGCCATGAACAGAGATGGGGGAAGACGTTCCTCAGTGGAGAGGATAGCGCAAGCCAGCATGCAGACCCCATCCAGCACATGTTATCTTTAAACCCCCCTTTGTCCCTGCATCTGCCTCCACCTCCTGGACCCTTTCTCTCCTCCCTTGCACAGCCAACCTTCTCCAAAGTGATGCTACACTCTTTGTGGCCGCTTCCTCCCCATCCCTCATTCTCCAGCTCACTCCAGTCTGGCTGCCCTCCCACTGATCCACTGAAATCACTCTCTCCAGCCTCGGCCGTGACCTCCGCACCACCAGATCCGCAGAGCCCACTGCTGTCCTCATCTTTCTCTGCCTCTCAGCGGCATTTGGCACAGCGATCCTTCTTGAAACAGTCCTTCTTTTGGCTTCTAAGACGCCACCCTCTCCTGGTTCCCACCTACCTCTGTGGTCCTTCTTTCAGTATCCTTTGCTGGTTCTTTCTCCTTTACCTGACTTACACTTGTTGGCATCCCATTCTCCCCTGCACTTGCCTTGCTCCGGACACACGGGCTCCTTCGCTGCTCCTCAAACAGCCCAAGCATGCTTCTGCCTCAGGGCCTTTGCACCTTCAGTTCTGTTTGCTCCAGCAGCCCCTGCCCTGTGCATAGCTGGCTTTAGAAGGACGGGCATCCTTGGGTCCAGGGAGGTCTTCCTGCCCAATTAGTCCCCATCCCGGTACTCAGTTTGTGCCTTCATAATACTTCCAATCTGTATTTATTTGCTTATTTGTCGCCCAGCAGACCGTGAGCTCTGTGAGGATGGGGTATGTTGTCTGGTTTGTTCACTGTTGTGTAGCACAGAGCCTGGCACAGAATAGTGCTCAGTAAATACCTGGGGGACAGACAGGTGCGTGGAGGTGGATCACAGGTTGGTCTTCGTGGACGACTTGTGGAAGTTCTGTTGAAAGTCAGACCCACCCGTCAGCGCTGAATTCAACACAGAGGCTGCTTTGATGTAAAAGGCAGCGTCAGAATGGGTTTCAGCCTGAGATGTATGTCCCCGTGGCACCCACTTCCATCTGCCTCTGAGGACCTGGTTTCCCTGGAAACGGGCATCTCACCCGGTCTCACTTGCTCTCTCTGTCCCCAGCACCAAGCGGTTTGAGGACATGATTGCGCCCTTCCGCCTGAATGATGGTTTCAAAGACGAGGCCACGGTCACCGAGATGAGGCGGGACTGCCCCTGGAAGATCTCGGATGAGGAGATTAACAAGAATAGAATCAAGGTGCAGGAGAGAGAAGGGCCTTGCTGGGGTGGGGTGGGGGTCCAGGGGCTCCCAGGCGTCAGCACCTGTGCCCCATCTGTCCTGGGCTTCCTTAACCCCCTCCCCGACCCTCGATTCTACTCTTCCCGCCCCAAGCCTCTGAGGCGTCCTCAAGCCATACATGCTCGGGCTGACGGGTGACCCTGTGGTTGATCTCGGAGCCTCCTTGGCGTGGGAACCTGGTCCCCCTGCCCATTTTGAGTCACGCCCCCACACCTCCCGGCCGTGGCAATGGACTGCCCGAAGTCCTTCTCCCTCCCCTCCCCTGTTCCTCCATGTGTGCAGGAAGGGATGCATGAGGCAGGTGGTGAAGGTCAAGGCAAAATTTGTCCTGTGGGCCAACAGAGCTGGCTGATCTTTTCCCCTTAGCTGCAGACCCCGCCCCGCTTCCCAGGCAGCATCTTCAGGACTCCGACAGGGCCTAAGGGAGAGTGGTGGCTGCCAAGGCCAGTTTTAGGTGGGGTGAGCAGTTGGGGGCCTGGGGACCACAGTCCTGCTCCCCGTGTGCTCTGGGGCAGTGGTTCTGAGGGGCAGTGTGACATTTGGTGACTTCTGGAGACATTTTTGGCTGTCACCTCCGGGGGTGGGGGGCGGGATTGCTACTGTCATTTAGCGAGTAGAGGCCTGGGATGCTGCTAAACACCCCACCGGACAGGTCCACAGCGAAGAGTGATTCCACCCAAAATGCCGACCGTGTGACATTTAGGTGAACCCACTTCCCCTCGGTTTTCCGTTCTCTCACATGGGGTGTCCGTCCACTATGAGACCCTGAGTGTCAGTCGTTTCTGAGCAATTTGGAGACAGGCCTTGGGGTGGGAGGGAGCCCCACACAACCCAGCGCCCCCCCAGCTTTGGGGAATTCCCTGACCCAGCAGCCCTGAGGCCCCAGACCCCCCCACAGCTGCCCAGCTCCTTGGAAAACGCTGAGTAAAGCGTCGTGTCCGCAGAAGGCTCTTGCCCACTCTGTGACGGGAGAGGTGGGGCCATCCACCCCTGCTCCAAGTCCGCCTTATCAAGTGCTTCCCCTCGGCCTGGAGCTTTTGCATAGATCATCTCCCTCAGGCCTCCCCACATTCCCCGGGAGAGGGCACTGCTGTACCCATTGCTCAGCTGTGGACAGTGGCGCTCAGGGAGGCGAGGTACCTGCTCAGGCTCTCTGCCGGGGACTCTCAGGGCTGAGATTTGAACCCAGCTTTCCCAGCCATGTGAGGTGCTCTTCCCTGCCATGATCCGCTGCTCATGGTAATAAAGTCAGGAAGGAAACACCCAGGGGCTTCTCCAGGAGGTGAGCTTGACATTCACTTACCTCCTCGGGGGTGGGAGAGTCTATAATAATTTAGGGGCAACAATTCACACCCCTGGTTTGAGATGGTCACAGAGGCCCCTGGGCTTGGCCAGGACCGCTCATCGGACATGGGAAGTGACCACGTGGCTTTTCCTCGCCCAGTCCCTTCGGCAGGTGAGGCTGAACGAGATTCTGCTGGATTACTCCCGGGATGCCGCTCTGGTCATCATGTAAGTAGCGCCCTGCGGAAGGAGAAGCCTGTCGCCGAGCCCAAAGGCGTCAGCTCTGCAGGGGTGGCCACTGGCTGAGGACCCAAGCCTTCCCCTGTGAGGATGCAGGGCCCCAGGCTCCTGTAAACACAGCCCGGGTGTCTCCTCACCACGCGGCCAGGCCTGCATCTGCCCCATGCCCCTCGCCTGAGCGCCAGCTGGCAGAGGTCTTGGGGCCCCAGTGTCCCAGGTCTCACCGACTCCCCTCATCACCGCTTTCCCCTTATCCACTGCTTTGTCCTGCCAAACTTGGCTTGACAAAGGGGACCCAGCTCATTCCAGAAGAAAATCGATTCCTAGTTGTTTGGGAACCACCCAGCCCTCCTTGGCCACTGGCCACCCCCAGTTGATGTTGGTGCCAGGTCTAGGCAGTGGAAGCAGAGCCCGGCCCCAGCCCTGGCTATTCCAGGCTCCGTGCCTGTCAGCCCCTCAGGCTTCCGTTGCTGCTGCTTGTGTCTGGTTAGGAGCTGCCTCGCTAGGGCAGGTATTGGCTGAGGCTGAGTGGAAGATGAGGGGAAGGTGACAGTGGCACAGGGAGTCTCAGGGTGGCAGAACATGGCTGGGAAAGGCCCAGCTCAAGAGGCAATGTGGGCATTTGCCAAGCGGAGTACCTGACATTTCCTGGGGTAAGCCACCTGCGGATTCCGGATTCCGCAGGACAGCCGTGAAGCCTGCGGAACCTGTTTGTTCATACCCGGAAATCAACATGGAGCACACGATTTCCAGGGCCCCGCGCACAATGAAAAGGTGGGGCCCCTTGTTCAAAAGTGATTAAGAATGTCAAGATAGTGACAGCAGAGCATGAAGCCCAGCCTGGGGCCTTTCTCAGTGGGGGGCTTTGTGAATGCACAGGTGGCTGCCCACGAAGATGGCTCTATGAAGCCACGCTTCCTGGAGCTTTTAGGAAGATCATTTTTTGTACAGAGAAAGTGCTTCATGCTGCCTTTGATGTGGGGACTGTGGTATAAGGAAAGTGGGTTTATCTCCAAGCCTCTGGCTAACATCTTGCAGAAAATGTTTCTAGGGCCGGGTTAGCCTGGCTGTAGACTGGGTCAGACGGCAAGACGGTGGCAATGGCTTCACCCTGGGATGGCTCCCCGACTTTCCCTGGGTGTGGCACCTGTTGTGTGCCAGCCAGGGGGTGTGGGCGTGCCAAACCACCTCTTCCTGAGTGCCACCTCCAAAACAGATTTACTTTTTGTCTCTGCCATTGGCCAGCCCACTGTGTGGCCTTGGGCAGGTAACCCTCCTTCTCTGAGACTCAGTTTCCCTGATTATAGAGAAGAGTTAAACTAAATTATTTCCAAGACTCTTTTTCACGCTAACATGCTATGATTCTAAGTTTATTTGCCACTAAAATGAGTCAGTCTCTCAAGCAGTAAGATGAGGAATTTCATCCAGGGAGGTGACTACCTGCTGGCACCTCTCCCTTCCCACTCCTCCACCCCCTGGATCTCACAGGGAAAACCAATCCCCCACCCACCAGTCTTTGTGGGATTGGCTGATACAAATAATCAGGAGTCCAGTCACCTTAGAGGAGAGGCCTGCACACAGCGTCCCACCCCATGGTGGCGGCCGCAGCTGTTGCCCAAAGGGGCCCTGGCTGCCAAACCAGCTCCACTGGGAGGGCGCAGCAGCTGCGCTGCTCAGTCTCCAACCCAGAGACGTGCCCGTAAAAAGTTCACTCTGAGGGTCACCTTCATCAGAACCACCGGGAGACCGTGGAAAACGGCAAATTCCTCAATTCCTTCCAGATCAGGGCCTGGGGTGGGGCCCAGGAGCCTGCATTTCCCAGAAATTCTAAGGATGAAAAAACCCTCCCAAGCCTCCATGAAATGACAAAAATCACATTTTCCAGCACGTCAGAGAGCGCACTTGGACTCTTTTCTAGAGCAGCTTTGAGGCAGAACTGGCTCGTTTGCCGTCTACTAATCAGCGGTTTATCTGATTAACGGCCCACAGTTGAGCTCAGCTTAACCTGCACTGCTGAAAAACCAGCCTTGCAACCAGCCCAGCAACCTTTGACCACACTAACAACCTACTTCTGGCATAACTTTTGGATCTAGACTCCTCTTCTATAAAGGCTCCCTCCTCAAAGCCAAATAGTAGTAGTCACAATAATAGTAATCAACATTGCATTTTATCGATTGAGCCTCTATGACACTCAAGGCATTGGGCCTTATTAATTTTATTTTTTTATTTTTAAACAATTATTTTGAAGTATAGTTGATTTACAATGTTGTGTTAATTTCTGCTCTATAGCAAAGTGATTCCGTGTTTTATATATATATATATATATATATATATACATCTTTTTAAAAAATATTTATTTATTTATTTATTTTATTTATGGCTGTGTTGGGTCTTCGTTTCTGTGCGAGGGCTTTCTCTAGTTGTGGCAAGTGGGGACCACTCTTCATCGCAGTGCGCGGGCCTCTCACTGTCGCGGCCTCTCTTGTTGTGGAGCACAGGCTCCAGACGCGCAGGCTCAGCAATTGTGGCTCACGGGCCTAGTTGCTCCACGGCATATGGGATCCTCCCAGACCAGGGCTCGAACCCGTGTCCCCTGCATTGGCAGGCAGACTCTCAACCACTGCGCCACCAGGGAAGCCCCCACATTCTTTTTCATATTCTTTTCCATTATGGTTTATCATAGGCTATTTTTTTTAAGGTTTTTTTTTTTGATGTGGACCACTTTTAAAGTCTTTATTGAATTTGTTACAGTATTGCTTCTGTTTTATGTTTTGCTTTTTGGCCACGGGACGTGTGGGATCTTAGCTCCCCGACCAGAGATCGAACCTACACCCCCTGCACTGGAAGGCGAAGCCTTAACCACTGGACCGCCAGGGAAGTTCCTATCACCGGATATTGAATATAGTTCCCTGTGCTATATACAGTAGGACCTTGTTGTTTATCCATTCTACATATAACAGTTTGCATCTGCTAATCCCAAAATCCCAACCCCCTGGGCCTTATTAATTTTCAAAACTCTATGAGGTGGTTCTATTTTACCCCCATCCCCTCCGCAGCACACACACTTAGGAGATGAGGAAACTGAGTCTCAGAGAAATTCAGCACCTGCCGGGATCTCACAGCTGTCAAGTGGCAACTGGGTTTTGAAGCCTGAGATGCTGATTCTGAAGCATGGTTATCTTTCCGCATCTAGATTTGATCCAAGGCTGCCTTTCTTTGTGGCTAAGAGATGCAGTTCTAAACAAAAAGCTCCTTTGTTCTGGAGCAGCTTTATTTCTAAAGATTAGTAGCTTACAGCACACACATCCTGTGAACATAAATAGAGCGTGTCATTGGCTGGCACTGGGGGAGACTGCCGAGGGAATCAGTCGCATGGACAGGAGAACAGGGTCCGCCTGGGGAGGGAAAGGCCACAGCAGGAGCTATGGGAGTCCCCTGCCCTGGATAACGCAGCCACCACTCCCCTCGTGGTCTTTGAAGTTTCTGAATTCAGTCCCAGAAAATGATGTAGAAGTTCCCGGAAGGCATTTCCAGCCTTTAGCGTAACTGTTAAATCAGGAAAGTTTGCTTTCCATATTCCCACTTCCCTTTTCCCTGGAAAGGCACCACACAAACCCAAACACGGTCTACTAACTAAAGTGACACTGGCTTAATGGAATGTCCTTGTTCCCACCGGGTTCCCCAATCCTGGAGACCTTGCTTTTTAAGGGAGGATAGTGTTTGTGGCAAGTGAAGCTTTGAGGATGGAATTTTAAAGAAGGGACAGCTGTTTAGGGACCTCAATTCACCTTCTCAGTGGAGGCGGGAGTTGCAGTGAGCAGGAGCCGCTGGGATGGAAAGATCCCAGGACCTCGTGTCAAGTCCCAGCTCTGCCACTCACTGGCGGGTCATCTTGAGCTGGTAAATAGTAATACATGGTGACAGTACTGCCGACACCGTGAAGTGCTTACTCCGTGCGAGCGTTTTTGTGCAGCACCCTTCCTGAGCGGGGTTTTCGTTAGAGCTTACAAGCATCCATGAGGGAGGCATGTGTGTTCTCACTTCGGGGAAGAGAAAGCCGAGGCTCAGGGCCAGTGAGCCATTTGTCAAAGCCACGTGGCTGAGGAAGTGGCAAAGCCGTGACTCCTACAGCTTCTCTGACCCCAGAGCCAGGCTCTGAAGCCCACTGTCGCACAGCACCCTCCTTTCTGCCCAGTTCCCTCAGCTGTTCCCCAGGGTGGTTCTGAGGTTCAGATGAAATAGTACCTGTGGATGTACTTTGGGAAAACAAAGTGCAGTCCCATGTAAGGTGCTGGTGCCCCAGCTTCACGTAACGCCAGCTGGCAGCTGCGACGCTGCCACATCCAAGAGCCAAGAGCAGGACGGCCGCGGGCGTCACCACGCGTCTTTGGAATCTCAGTGTGGTAGAAAAGTCACCTCCCAACATAGCCGTGAAAATGTGGCTGAAGAGCATTCCCAGGGCATGTTGTTATTTGCACAGTGTTGCAGTTCGGACAAGGGGCCCTCCCCAGGCGACAACGGAGTCCTGCTCCCAGGGCCTTACCTACGGGGCAGGGGGCAGGACCAGGCCGCTCAGCTAAAACACGTGAACATATCACTTTGTTGTGGCCCCAGGCAGGTGTGTAGCTGGAGAGGCGAGGCTGGCATGACCTGAGTGGCCGGATGAGTGGCATACAGCCTCACTGTGTCAGACTGTGTTCTAGACACAGGCGGATAAGACAGACCCAGCCTGCTCGGGAGTGAACATACATTCTAGTGGGGGGAGACAGACAACACACAAATAAATAAAAATAGGATTTGAGAGTGTGAAGTGCTATGAAGATAATGAAACAGGGTGACATGATAAAGAAGGATGGGAAGATGGGATCGAAGAGGGTGATCAGAGAAGGAGGTGCGCTTGAGCCAAGACCTGAGGGAATCGAAGGAGCCAACCCGGTGAAGAGCTGGGGACACTGCCTTCTGGGTGGAAAGAACGTCACATGCCAAGGCCCTGGGGCAGGAGCAAGCTTGCCATTTTTTTCAGGAGTGGAAAGGAAGCTTCTGTGACTAGTGGTGTGAGCGAGGCTGCGGGTGGTGGGAGGTGAGGTTGTGGAGGCTGGTGGGGACCAGATCATGGGGACCTTACAGGCCATGGCTTTGTTTAGAAACACGTTGTGGGAGTTCCCTGGCAGTCCAGTGGTTAGGACTCAGCACTTTCACTGCCAGGGCTCAGGTTCGATATCTGGTCATGGAATTAAGATCCTACAAGCTGCGGGGCACGGCCAAAAAAAAAAGGAAAAGAAATGCTTTGCGGCTGAAGGTACATTTCAGGTCATGCTTTCAAGGAGAGCAGCAGGTCATTCTTAGGGTGGCTGGGAAGAAAGAGCTCTGAAGGGGCCAATAAATGGAGATGCTGTTCAGAAAGCAAACCAGGAACTGGGCCGTGTGGGGAAGGCCCCTTGGTAATTCCCCATCTGCTGCTTCTTCCTGCCCCACAGCACCTTGCCCATAGGGAGGAAGGGGAAGTGCCCGAGCTCGCTCTACATGGCCTGGCTGGAGACGCTGTCCCAGGACCTCAGACCTCCGGTCGTCCTGATCCGAGGAAACCAGGAAAACGTGCTCACCTTTTACTGCCAGTAACTCTGGGCTCGGCTGCGCCTGCCCAAAGCCAGGGTGCAGGGGGCGCCCACCTGTCCACGGGGACAGGACACATGCCCCATCGCACTTTAAGGGGTGGCATCTGATGATCTGATGGAAGAAGCTGGTACATTTCCAAATTTCAGCTAGACCCCACTCCCATCAGACAAGTCCTCCGGGCTTTGTTTTTCTGGGCTGGAGAAGTAGCAGGTGGAGCTGCCTGGAAAACTCTCTGGTGGATTCATATTCCTTTTAAGTTTTCTTTTGCTCTTGATTACAACAAATTAAGATTTCAATCTTTGATTTGTATACAAATTTGAGTCAGAGTGCTGAGTGTGTGAATTTTGGCAGTTTCTACAGACCTTTCCTGGGAGCACCCCCTAAACACGCCTCCCCCCTCCAATGTCAGGAAAGTGGGCAGCACCCCACCTACAGCCCTTAACAGGGGGAATACGGGGCTCGTTGAGCCTCCATAACAATGCAAATTTATTTAACCACCTCTCACTTCCTTCGCTTTCAATAGCACGTCTTCAGTGTTGTGGTTGGCTCTTTGGTAGACCGGGACTTTCAAACTTTTTCAGACTGCAACCCACAGTAAGAAATCTATTTTACATTGAGGTTTGGAACAAACACAGTGAAACTGAAGTGTCACAAAGCAATCCTTATCCTTACTATGAGTGATGCACTTTGGTATTTTCTATTCTTTCTATTTCTTGTTCTCCTTTTAATGTTGGTTGCAATCCACTAAAATGAGTTTGGGATCCACTAATGGGTGCTGACTCATGATTTGAAAAATAGAGCTTAGACTTTCCTCTGTGCCCTGTGTTTTTCTACACAACAGGGAGTTCATCTAGTTGGAGAAAGGCCATGGTGGCCATCACTGCCATTTCCCCAGCTCATCCCACAGGGAAAGAAAGGGAACCAACAAAAACACCAGGAGGAGGGGTATGGATGGTGGGTGTGTCAGGAAAGAGCTTCAAAGGAGGGGCATGGTTTAGGGAGTCTCGTGGAGGAGTGTTAAATTTCAGGTTTGGTTGGGGGTGCAGGTTTGGTGGGTCAGGAATGGGGAAGCAGAGAGGTGGGTGTAAAGATGGCAACATTGGGCAAAGAATCAGAAAGGTCCAAACCCAGCCCAAGGCTGGGTGGAAGGACAGGGAGGAGGAACCACCAGTAAGAGATGGAAAGAAAGTAGCAGAGGGGGCTGCAGTGCCGGGAATGTAAGATGGGGCTCAGAGAAGAGAGAGAACCTGGGGGAGACGAACCTTGCTCAGGTAAGTGTGTTCAGGTTACTGTGAATGGAACCCCCCCAGAGTGTTTGCACCACCACCTGGGATGCAGGAGCAGAATGTACATTAAGGTATGTCCAATGCTGGGGGGTGAGGCTCTCTGAAAGGGCATTTCAGCTCAGACGTACCCAAGCAGCATAAGGGTGAGCTGTTGGGGGATTCCACTGGCTGAGCCTTCTTCCAATAGCACTGGGGTGGCCAAGGAACCAGGCATCTTGGGGTCTGGTTGACCCCCTCCAAGTGCACTGAAGCACCCACTTAGTCATAAAGGCGAAAGTCTCTTTCTTGGGGTTGGGACTAAAAGGACTTTAGTGTTCGTCCCACTGCAGAGACCAAGGCCCTGGGTTCCCAGGCTGTGATAAGCCCCACTGTCCTGTTACTACATCAGGCCTTTGCTGAGGGAGCCGGAGCGCCTGGCTGAGCTCCTGAAGGACGGAGAGGGGGCTGCCTCTGAGCCGTTCAGTGGACCTGGACCAACTCCAACTCCAGATAAGGCAAAGGCTCCATCAGGGAATGCTTGCCTTTCTAGAGCCTCATGGAAAACCATTTCCTGGCAAACAGGTGCTCCCTCCTCTGACCTCAGGGAGACACTGATTCAAGAACAGAGAATGCTTTGCCTTTGGGAATTAAAAAAAAAAAAAGTTCACCATGTTGGAAACCAAATGTTGAACAATGATAATAGCTTTGTTTAAAAAAAAAAAGGCTTTGGGGACTTCCCTGGTGGTGCAGTGGTTAAGAATCCGCCTGCCCATGCAGGGGACATGGGTTTGATGCCTGGTCCAGGAAGATCCCACATGCCGCAGAGCAACTAAGCCTGTGAGCTACAACTACTGAGCCTGCGTGCCACAACTACTGAAGCCCGTGAGCCTAGAGCCCGTCCTCCGCAACAAGAGAAGCCACCGCAATGAGAAGCCCATGCACCACAGTGAAGAGTAGCCCCCCACTCTCCACAATTAGAGAAAAGCACACACGCAGCAACGAAGACCCAACGCAGCCAAAAATAAATAAATAAATAAATAAATTTTTTTTTAAAAGCCTAGGACTTCCCTGGTGGCACAGTGGTTAAGAATCCACCTGCCAATGCAGGGGACATGGGTTCGAGCCCTGGTCTGGGAAGATCCCACATGTCGCAGAGCAATTAAGCCTGTGCTCTAGAGCCCATGAGCCACAACTACTGAAGCCCGCATGCCACAACTACTGAAGCCCGCACGCCTAAAGCCCGTGCTCCACAACAAGAGAAGCCACTGCAATGAGAAGCCCATGCACCACAATGAAGAGTAGCCCCCTCTCGCCACAACTAGAGAAAGCCCGCGTGCAGCAACAAAGACCCAACGCAGCCAAAAATAAATTTAATTAATTAATTAATTAAAAAAAATTTTTTAAAGCCTTGAGTTAACAGTAAGGTGAAAAACAATGAAATGAATAAAAATACGTTTACTCAGTCAACAGAATTTATTTGTTTTGGAACACACTGTGTTTCAACTATGCTGAGTGTTATGAAAAAACTGTTGTTTTTTCAACCCTGGATTGAACTTCGTGCTGAGCTTCCACTGGTTCTGTAGGTCATATTGCCAGATTTCCACATGGACATTTACAGGAGCCACTTGTTTTCCCTTTGCTTCTCTTACATGTGTTTGCAGACACACAGGGAACCTGTTTTCTTCAGTCTCTTTTTTTTTTTGGTGGCCGTGCCGTGCGGCATGCGGGATCTTAGTTCCCCAACCAGGGATTGAACCCGTGACCCCTGCAGTGGGAGCACAGAGTCTTAATCACTGGACCACCAGGGAAGTCCCTTTAGTCTTTTTAAAAGTCTCCCAGAATTTTCAATCTTGCCTCAAACCGAGGGGTGGAGAGATTGAGTGGAAAGAGCCACAGCGTGGCCACCAAGGAACCTGGACTTGAGTTTCTGTCTCCCCCCAGAACTGGCTTGTGACCTCAGCTATGCCCCCTTAACCTCTCTGAGCTTCGGTCTGTGAAATGAGAGAATTGGACCAAAGCATGTGTCACCAGCCAGCTGGCCTGCTGCTGGCTGTGGTTTGGCCCATGCGTGGTTGATCAAAGTTGTGGAAGTGAGGGGAGGGGTCGGGGGGAGGACACATTCTTCAGCCCCCCCCACTTGGCCCACCACTTCCTGTTGCCCTACTGTGTGCTCAGAGGCTCTGAAGGCCCTCCAAATCATTGTTGGGCATAGTGGGCCCTGAGAGGGTACGAGATTTTGGTCTACAGTGTGTGTGTGTCTTTCTCTGCTTTTGGACGAGTAGATACTCCACGTCAGTGAGTAGTCCACCCTTGCACTGTGCATGGAAAGCCACAGAGAGCTGGGTCATCAGAGCTGGGGCCCAGCCCCCCCACAGCAGCCACAACGGCCACTGCAGACGGGACTCCTCATTTATCTCCCCCAGGATCCACTGCTCAGATAGCTCCTGATTTTCCCCTGGGCATTTCAGCCTCCAGATTTCACATCCTCTTTCAGTTCCTGCCCAGACTTGTCATGGCTTTGACGTAAGTACAGCAGTGCCTGTTTTCCACCAGATAGGCTCTCTGAGCTCCGCCTCCCAGGCAGAGAGCCACGGGTCTCATTAGAGCATGGAGAGCCCCATTTGGACTGAATTCCCTTTTACACACCTGCCTGGCCTCTCGTGTGGCTAGGAGGGAGAGGTGGGTTTCACAGGGAAGAGAACAGCTGGAATGTTCCAGAAGAACCACCTGGCTGGGAGGCCCCCAAGCACATGCAAAACAGCCAGGTTTCACTTGTAGATGTGTATAGCTCAGGATATCAGAAAATACGTACTGCCCACTTCAAAAGTGTTTACAGAAACTGGGCCTAGGAAAGCCCAGCCACCGGCTTCATTGTTAATTGCCCACTTGAAGTGAGGGTCAACCTTATGACTAAAAATACAAGCATGACATGAGCGCCCCTTCCTGAAAGGGTGCCACAACAAACTCAGTTTCTAAAAATATCACGTGGTAGAGCATTAAGAAGAACCACCTGGCCAGGAGGCCGAAGAGCAGAACATCATACGGACGAAAGATGGTGGCAAGAAAGGACGAGTGGTTTTCATTTTCTCATAGGAGAGTTACAAAATAAAACACTCTTAAGGATGCAAAAGAGGGAGCAAACACTAAGGTCAAGGGAATTAAGAAACTCTCTCTAGAGAAAATGATATTTAAAATAGGTTTGAACAGTCGGTAGGATTCTATAGACAGAAATAGGAGCTGGGATGGGAAAAGGTAACCCAAGTGGCAGGATGCCTTGAGCAAGGACCAGAGTAAGAACAGCTTACTAGGTATGTTTGGAGAACAAGAAATAAACCCGTCTTCCTGGTGTATGAGGGATGCGTACCCGGGGAAAATAAGATTGAGAAGGTTATAATGTGCAAGGCCCCCACTGAGAGGCTGAGGCGCTCAGAACTGACTCAGGGGCACTGGAGAGCCACTGAAGGTGAAGGGGCGGTGTGAGCCTGAGGAAGCTTGGCCAGACAGGAGATGGAGGAGGCTGGAGGAGAAAAGGCAGGGCACCCGGAGAGGAGGCTGTGCAGAATTGCAAAGGCAAGTCAGCAAGTCTCAACACTCTAAGAGTGGCGGAGAGCAGGGAAAAGAGGAGGAAGGATAGTATCTTCCAGAACTGGGAATTGCCTGGATGTATGTGTGGAAGGAACAGGGCCCCAGGAGTTGAGCCTGGGCAGCTGTAAGAATGAACAAACCATGTAATATGGAGGGCGAGGTAATAGGCTTTCTGCTGGAGAAAATGAGCAAGTAGGTGGGTTTGGTTTTGGACACTTGAAGTATGAAGACATCCCAGTGGTCAGAATTGTGGTCCCGGAGCTCAGGAAGAGCTCAGGGTGTCCACTGTTAGCCTGACACTGTAAGAACAGAGACCATCGTAGATTTGGGAGTCAACACTAAAAGACAGGAAATCGAAGTCATACCTTGGGTGAGATGACCAAGAAAGAAAGTAAAGAGAATGGAGAGGGCTGGAGGCTGGACCTTGGGAAGGGCTTCATTTAGGGGTAGGAGGAAGAAGAGGCAGCCAGCAAAGCAGCCTAGAAAAGATCATTGGTGAGGCAGGAGGAAAACCCAGGTAACCAAGGGCCTTAGAAGGTACCAGAGAAGAGATCGAAAAAGCACAGTATCGTCGACCCTCATGGCAGCCGACTGCAGAAGTAAAGCCGCTGCTGAATTGCAGTTCTGGGAATCACTGGGAGCCTTACAGAGAATAATTTGGTAAGGTGGTGGTTCAGGTACCAGAGATTGAGGAATAATTGGTGGAGGGGAAAGGAAAGCAGCCGACATGCACATTGACCTGTGCTTCAGTAACCCAGCAATGGAGAGAAAAATAAGGAAAATAAGGGGAGAAAAAATAAGGTGGAAACTTGGAGGAGACTCCAAGGGAAAGGAGACTCCAGGGAAAGCATTTTGATTGTTATATCAGGGGGTGTATCAGTCAGGATCATGGTAGGCTCTGCTGCAGTAATAAATTACCCACTAAATGTTAGTGGCTTACATGACAAAGACTGATTTCTCTCCTACAAATATTCCTATGCTGGGTAAGCCCTTTTCTCCACCTCAAGACTCAATGATCCAAACTATTCCCGTCTTGGGAGGCTATCACCTCAGTCAGTAGCTTCTAACTCACTGAGGAAGGGAAAAGAGAGTAGGAGGGTCATGCCCTGGCTTTCAAATGCTTCAGCTCAGAAGTTACGTGTTACTTCCACTCAAAGTCCATTAGCCAAGTAAGTCACGTGGCACCACCTCCCTGCAAGAGTCTGGAAAACTGGGGGGAACATGTGAGTATTCATCGAGCAATCAATGTCTCTGTTACAGGTGGGAGTGATAAAGAGAGATCTGGGTGTATTTATAGGTCTGAGGGGAAAGATTTAAGAGCCAATGAAGAGAATAACTGATGAAGAGGTAGTAATGGTGAAACAATAAAATGTGGCGGAAACTTTGCCAAGCAGCAGGGAAGGCATAGCTTATCTCTGCTAGTCCAAGGGTGCAAAATTCTCAGGACACCTGCCCTTGTGCCTTTCTCTGGCAGGTCTCCCGAGCACCAGGTCAGAAAGCAAATGTGTAGAATGTAGGGGACACGTTCCCCAGTGATGGGGCTGGCCAAGCAAGAAGGATGGAAGGCCAAGGCACGAGGAATTCAAGGAGAATGACCAAAGTACATGAAAATGGCTGACCACGAGCTCCAAGATGGGTGGAGACGCTGGAAGTGAGCTGCAAGAGTTGAGAAGACTTGAGGGGCTGGTAGCAGGAGGACGAAAAGGCTGCTCAGTGGGAATGGGAGAGAGGGAGACAGAGAAGAATACAGGGTAGTTTGTGGTCAGTATGTGTGCATTTCAAAGTTTGAGATTCTGCAGGAAGTAAACTTTATTTTATTTTATTTTGGGCTGCATCGGGTCTTCGTTGCTGTGCACAGGCTTTCTCTAGTTGTGGCGAGCGGGGGCTATTCTTCGTTGCGGTGCACGGGCTTCTCATTGTGGTGGCTTCTCTTGTTGTGGAGCGTGGGCTGTAGGCGCGCGGGCTTCAGTAGTTGCCACGCGGGTTCAGTAGTCGTGGCCCGCAAGCTCTAGAGCGCAGGCTCAGTAGTTGTGGCGCATGGGCTTAGTTGCTCCGCGGCATGTGGGATCTTCCCAGACCAGGGCTCCAACCCGTGTCCCCTGCATTGGCAAGTGGATTCTAAACCACTGCGCCACCAGCGAAGTCCCAGGAGGTAAACATTTTTGAGCAAAATCTAGGGTGTCTATCATTTGACTGTGAGCTCTATGAAGGTGGCAGTTGGGATGAAACTTTTAGTTACTGGATGGTAGGAAGACCTGGAGGTCTCAGGGCCGAGGCAGCTGGATGGTATTCACGGCATGTTTACCAGCTGGCATGGTGGTATTTCAATATCTTAACTGCTGAAATGGCTGAGTGAGTGCATATCAGCCCTGATTGTGACCACATCGACTCATCTTTGCACCCCAGCACCCATCACAGGGCTTAGCACGGAGTAGGCCCTCAATAAATGTTTGTCGAATGAATGAATGAATGGCAAAGGAATGGATTATGCCAATGAGCAGTGGGAGCAGAGCAGAGATAAATGTAAGTAGAACTGAATGAAAAGGAGTATGATCTGGAAGCTGGAATTCTTAAGATGGGGAAGGGATGGGAGGGAAGTTTGTGATCTTGGAAGAGAGCCCTAGAGGTCAAGAGATTATACTTGCAGTCAGGTAAGCCTTCCGGTGAGAAGTGGCTGCTGAGATGCACACCAGCCTAGAAGCAACAATGGGGAGGAGGA
Organism: Balaenoptera borealis; assembly: GCF_965194805.1. NCBI lineage: Eukaryota > Metazoa > Chordata > Mammalia > Artiodactyla > Balaenopteridae > Balaenoptera > Balaenoptera borealis. Next base: position 27,259,911 of record NC_138878.1, on the reverse strand, counting down.
GGGGGAGACAGGGCTGCCTTCAACGGGAGATGTTCAAGGGTCCTGTCTTGGAGAAAGGTAGGGTTGGTTAACATAAGGAGGTTTGGGGAATAGGGCAAGGTGCAGGGGGAGGGGGCCAGAGCTTGTTTACAAAGAACCAGACCCGCAGGTGAAATCTTGCTGACCTGAGTGATTGATGTAGGCCTGGGGCAGGGAAAGCTGACGGAACCAGGGCAGAGATAAGAGGGGAATGAGTGGAGATGTTTGTAATGGGCTGGGAAAGGAAAAGTCCAGAGTTGAATGGGAGGGCTGAGCAAGGGAATTCATAGAGGAAAGTAACAAGTCCCACCATTTTAACAAGAATATTGCTATATTGCTATAGCTATCTCTGTAGTCTTATGCATCTTTGCCTAAGTGCTAGGTCTAGTCTGAAACCAGCTTGGGGAAGCTGGGGGTTTTGCGAGAGAAAAAAGAAAGAAACTAACACACAGTCAAAATTTTACTTAGAGTACAGGAAAGATTCTGTATTTATGAAAAGGTACTATAAAACTTAAGATGAATAAATATGGGTTTTTTCTTTTCTTTTTAAAGTAAAATGCTGGGCTACAATCAGAACATTTAGAAGAGGGCTGGACTGGCACCCGTGATGGGGAAGTGCGGGCTTCTGAGGTTTCCTGGGCCTCAGGGTTCAGCCATGATCCTGCCCAGGATGCAGGCCTGGAGGGCAGGGCCCACCTGAGTGGTGTTTGCCCTGGAACCAAACCCAAGCAGCCAGGAGAGTCATAAACCTGGAGCTGGCTGCACCTGCAGTCTAGAGAAGAGCCAAGCATGTGCTCTGTGAGAGAGATTATTGAATCAAGCGACACCACCCATTCATCTACCCCGTCCTTTTTGCGGTAATCAGAAGGATTTTTGTTGTCTGGTGGCGGTTATTTTATTTGGGTTCCTCCCTCCATTGGAGGAAAGGCTGTGAAATAGCATTCAACAGGAAAGCGGAAACCAAGTAGGACTTTTGATTTTTTCAATTGTATAATATAAAATTCACCTCATAGTATCAATAGCACTATTTACAATAGCCAAGACATGGAAGCAACCTAAATGCCCGTCGACAGATGAATGGATAAAGAAGATGTGGCAAACATATACAATGGGGGAATTCCTTGGTGGTCCAGTGGTTAGGACTCCGCTCTCACTGCTGAGGACCCGGGTTTAATCTCTGGTTGGGGAACTAAAATCCCACAAGCTGTGCGGTGTGGCTAAAAAAAAAGGAAACATATACAATGGAATATTACTTAGCCATAAAAAAGAATGAAATCATGCCACTTGCAGTAACATAGATGGACCTAGAGATTATCATACTAAATGATAAAAAAGAATATATATACACACATATATATGTACATATATATAGTAGGTATAACTGAATCATTTTGCTATATACCTTGTAAATCAAGGTATATATACATTGTAAATCAACTATACTTCAATTAAAACATAAAAGGAATTAATGTCTACTCCAAATATATGTGTGTATGTGTGTGTGTGTGTATATATATATATATATATATATATATATATAAAATTCATCATGTTAACTATTTTAAAGTGTGTAATTCAGTGACATTTAGCACATTCACAATGTTGTGCGACCATCACCACTATCTAGCTCCAAAATATTTCCATCATCCCAAAAGGAAATCATGGACCCATTAAGCAATCACCCTCCATTAACCCCTGGCAACCACTAATCTGCTTTATGTCTCTATGGATTTGCTTATTCTAGATATTTCATATGAATAAAAACCATACAATATGTGGCCTTTTGAGTCTGCCTTCTTTCGCTTAGTACAATGTTTTCAATGTTCATCCATGTTATAGCAAGTATCAGTACTTCATTCCTTTCCATGGCTGAATAATATTCCATTGCATGGATAGACTGCATTTTGTTTATCCATTCATCAGTTCTTGGACATTTCAGTTATTTCTACCTTTTGGCTATTGTGAATGTTGCCACTGTGAATATTCATAGACAAGTTTTTGTTTAAATTCCTGATTTCAATTCCTTTAGATATAACCCTAGGAGTAGAATTGCTGGGTCATATGATAATTCTGTTTAGCTTATCAAGTAAATGAACCCCAGGTACATTTTTAAACGTTATAAGGGCTGAGCTTAGAAGTGCATCATGCATGGACTTCCCTGGTGGCGCAGTGGTTAAGAATTCGCCTGCCAATGCAGGAGACACGGGTTTGATCCTTGGTCCGGGAAGATCCCACATGCCACAGAGCAACTAAGCCCGTGCGCCACGACTACTGAAGCCCGTGCCTAGAGCCCGTGCTCTGCAACAAGAGAAGCCACCACAATGAGAAGCACGTGCACCACAACGAAGAGTAGCCCCCGCTCGCCGCAACGAGAGCCCACGAGCAGCAACGAAGACCCAATGCAGCCAAAAATAAATAAAAATAAATAAATCTATTTTAAAAAATTATTTTTAAAAAAAGAAGTGCACCGTGCAGTTAACTACTAGGCCCACTGTTGCCCCCAGTGGTCAGTCTTGACTGGCCAGACCCCTCAGTGTCTCCCATTCAAGAGATACTTGGGGTTCTCAAAGCCAAATCAGTTTTCATTCTCTTTGATTATACAAATGTATGTAACATGCACTTTTAAGAAACAGATATCAGAAAGTAACAGGGAAGTGGGTGTCACACTCGAAGTTTGGGCATCCCAGTCCAAGATACCTCCTTCCTTTATCGAACAAAAGCACTTCCCGATCACTGACTACATTGTTTGGGAGGACTTACTGTGGGCGCTGCTTCTGGTGAGGAAAGAAAGCTGCTTCCGGCTTAGCGTGGGCATGGGTCACCATGGGATGGATTTCATGAGTACAGAACAGGATGTCCATTTCCTGGCCTAAAGAAGATGGCTCGTGTGTGTGGCCAAATTAGGATTTCAGAAATGACCATAAAAGGCAAGGTTTCTGGTTGGAGCTTGAATTATTTGGGAGAATCTCTAGAAACCAAGTAAAAACAAGAATTCCAAGAACAAAGTACAGAAGTTCAGCAGGGCCTAAGACACCAGATTGTTTGAAATAAAGCACGTGCACTGTCAGTGACCTTTTGCCTGCTCAGGTTCTGAAAAGGCTTCTAGACCCTCACAGCCTGAGTATAAAATAAAATAGGTCTCAGCTCCTTCCCTCTCCCCCCTCAGAATTTAAAGACGAATTAGGTCACAGCAGAGACATAGCACCACAGAGGTGCTTCTAACCATCAAGTTTTTAAATTTCCACAGTCTTTCATTTCCACAATTCCAGAAATCTCACTTAATAATATGGATTTTCCGAGACTTCCCTGGCTGTCCAGGGATTAAGACTCTGCGCTTCCACTGCAGGGGGCATGGGTTCTATCCCCGGTGGGGGAAATAAAGATCCTACATGTCGCATGGCGGCGGCCAAAAAAGAAAAAAAAAAAAAAGAGTTTGGATTTTCCTTGAACTCACTATCTTTCTTTCCCTGAGCCGCTTGACTTTCTATCCTTGAGAGGCACAAAGGAATGTATATTGTATGATTTCACTTATATGAACTTCTAGAACAGGCCTGACCAAACTGGACAGACAGAAAGCAGACCAGTAATGTCTGGGACCAGGACTGGTGGGGAGGCGAGCAGGTTGGCTGGGAAGGGGCACTAGGGAACTCTCTAGAATGATAGGAATGTATCTGGAATGATAGGAATTCACAGAGGTGAATACACCTACCCAAACTCTTTGAACTGTACATTTAAGATCCATGTATTTTACTATGTGTAAATTATACCTCAGTACCAGTTAATTAAAAAATAAAAATTTCATAGAGTTACTAGCTCTGTAGCCGAGTTACTTAAACTCCCCGTGCCTCAGTTTCCCCAGCTGTGAGACGGCAATAATAGAAGCATCCTACTTCAAAGGTTGCTGTGAGGATTAAATGCAAGTTTCTTGAAGTTGTGTGTCTGGCACGTGGTAAGCACTCCCCCATGTTAGCCATTAGCTCTGTTCCTGAACCCATCTTTGTTCCCAGGCCTCTTTCCCTCCTGCTTTATTTCTGCCATGTCTTTTTCTTTTTCCAATTTTTTTTTCACATTTCCTTTCTTGCTCAATCCTAGCACTGATCTACATTTTCTCTTGAACGAACCACTCGGGTCTCGTGGCCCCAAGTCTCTCCTCCTCGAACCCAGCCTTCGTAATGATGAAGATCCATACTGATTCTGATCATGTCCTTCTACTACTCAAAAACCTTATTGCCCACAAAATAAAGCCAACTCTCAAGGGTGAGCACGCAAAGTCTTCCCTGAACTGGTCCCAAGAATTCCTTCCAGTCTTACCTCTCGCTGACATCATCATTATTATTTTTTTTAATTTTACTTTATTTTATTTATTTATCTATATATTTTTGTCTGCTCGGCATGGCATGCGGGATCTTAGTTCCCCGACCAGGGATCGAACCCACGTCCCCGGCACTGGGAGCTCGGAGTCCTAACCACTGGACTGCCAGAGAAGTCCAGACATCATCATTATAAGTATTTTAAAATAAACTCTGTCCTTACTGCCACACTTGACCAGTGGTTTCCAAAGCTGGCCCTTGAATCAGTACCGACTTAGATGCCTCAGGTCCCATTTGGTAGGCCTGACATGGGACCAGATACCCATCCTATTGTTTCTACATGTTTAGTTGTGGGCATAATGTCCATGCAGTGAAATGCACATATCTTAAGTATACAGCTAGATCCATTTTGAAAAATGTCTGTGCCTGCCTACCCCACACCCTACCAAGACAGAACTTTTCACCACCCTAGAAATTTCCTTAATACACAGTGGTGTATTAGTAGAGGTGAACAACTGCTTCCCCGGGGGAAAAAGGCTCTGCTTTATTGCGTTTCCTGATCTCTGTGGTGTAAATATTCCTACCATGGCCAATTTCAGGCTGTCAGTGTGATGACGCTGAAAGCAGAGTCAGGAAGACAAGCTCACATTCGGTTCTTGAAAACCAGCACCAGCCGACTTCAGCACAGCCCCTTCCAAGTCAATCTCTGCCACCCCATCCCCAGGCAACCATGCATCTGTTCTCTGTCACCATAGGTTCATTTTGCTTATTCTAGAGTTTCATATGAATGGAAGCATTTAATAGGTACTCCTTTTGTCTGGTTCTTTCACTCAGCACGGTTTTGAGATTCATCCATGTTGCTACATGTATGGTAGTTCATTTCTTTTTATTACTGAGTAGCATTCCATTGTATGGGTATACAGTAGTGTTTATCTGGTCTCCTGGTGATGGACACCTCGACTGTTCCCAGTGTTTGATGCTATGGATAAAGCTGCCATCAACATTCTTGTGCAAGTCTTTAATTTCTTTTGGGTAAATCCCTGTGAGTGTAATAGCTGGGTTGTAAGTTAGGTGTATGTTTAACTTTATGAAAACTGCCAGACTGATTTCCACAGTGGTTGTACAATTTTATACTCCTACCAGCCAAGTATGAGAGTCCTCATTGCTCCATATCTTTGTCAATACTTGGTGTTGTAAGACTTCACTTTAAAAAAAAGAGAAAAAGGGTTCCTCAGGTGATTCTGTTTCACCGCCAGGCTTGGGAACCTGTGGACTGGACTCCTTGCAGTTTCCTAAATATTAATGGCTAATATTAATTGAGCACTTGCTAAATGTCTGGCTCTTCCCCAAGACCTTTAACAATGCTATATCATTTAAATATCACAACAGCCCCGTGAAATAGACACGATTATTCTTCCTATTTTACAGATGAGGACAATTAGGTACAGAGAGTTTGAGTAACTTGCCTAAGGTCACGCTCATAAGTGACACAAGTTGGCTTAGAAACAGGCACTCTGGCTCTGGGCCCATCAGTTAAACCACTGAACTATACTTGCCCATACAAATTGTGTATACAGGTCCCCTGTTGGGCTTATCAATAATTGCTGCCATTATTTTCATTCAAATCCTACTCATCCTTCAAAGTTCAGCTCAAATTCCACCTCTTCCATCCAGTTTTCTCTGTCTCCCCCTCTCCTCCTGCCTCTGTGTAATTCCTCACTGTAATCATAAGTCCTTCAGAAATGTATGAGACTTTTGGGTTGTCTTTTATTTCTGTTTTTGACTATCTTATCATGCTCGCTGTATTTGTAAGATCACTGAGAACAGGGTCACTCCGTGTTTATCTCTCTATTCTTGGCATGCTGACCTGAATTTAATGTTTTTATAAATATGGTTGGCCCTCTATATCCATGGGTTCCACATCCACGTATTCAACCAACCACAATGGAAAATATTCTGAAGAAAAAAATTCCAGAAAGTTCCAAAAAGCAAAACTTAAATTTGCCCCACTCTGGAAATGTTACATAGTGTTTACATTGTATTTACAATTATTTACATAACATTTACATTGTATTTAGTATTATAAGTAATCTAGAGATGATTTATTTATTTATTTATTTATTTTTAAGATTTATTTATTGATTGATTGATTGTTATGTTGGGTCTTCATTTCTGTGCTAGGGCTTTCTCTGGTTGCGGCAAGCGGGGGCCACTCTTCATCGCGGTGCGCAGGCCTCTCACTATCATGGCCTCTCTTGTTGCAGAGCACAGGCTCCAGACGCGCAGGCTCAGCAATTGTGGCTCACGGGCCTAGTTGCTCCGTGGCATGTGGGATCTTCCCAGACCAGGGCTCGAACCCGTGTCCCCTGCATTAGCAGGCAGATTCGCAACCACTGCGCCACCAGGGAAGCCTAGAGATGATTTAAAGTAGATGGGAGAATGGGACTTCCCTGGCCATCCAGTGGTTAAGAAAGACTCCACGCTTCCACTGCAGGGGGCGCGGGTTCAATCCCTGGTCAGGGAACTAGGATCGCACATGCTGTGCAGCGCGGCCAAAAAGTTAAAAAAAAAAAAAGTATATGGGAGGATGTTGCATTGGTTATATGCAAATACTACGCCATTTTATAGAAGGGACTTGCGCATCCAAGGATTTTTCTATGGGGGAGGGGGTGGCGGGGGGAGTCCTGGACCCAATCCCCCATGCATACGAGGACCAATTCTGTACTATAGGCAGAATCACAGAAGTCCTTTACAAGGAGCTGTCTCGTTGAGAGATAACTCAAGAGGGGATCACAGAAATTGGATTGCCTTTTCCCTAGGGAAAAGCACACCCCTTTACCTTCTTACTACTGAGTGAAAATGGATATGCTGTTTTAAGGGGACCTGACGCTTGTCACAGCAGGCTACAGGAAACCATGTTATGTGGCCTCCTTAATTACCCAGTGAAGCTGTTATCTCCTGCCTGGCTGCCTGCTCTAAGGCTTCTGCTTGTTTTATCTGGCCTGGCTCCACTGGTTAGCTTCTAGCTAGTTGGAAGACTACCAGATTGTAATCAGTCATTTCTTCCATTCTGATGTATGAAAAACAGGACCAGCTACATAATTTGTGAGACCTGGTGAAAAATGAAAATGCAGGACTTCTTGTTGAAAATTTATTAAGAATTTTCAGAAGAGCATTATACAAAGAGTAGGGCCCCAGAGGTGCCACACCCATGAAGCCAGCCCGGATGAAAAGGGACTGAGCCCTTCTCAGCCGACAAAAACCAATCACAGAAAGCTGAGCATGGGGACAATTATCTCCAAAGCGCTTCACCTCTAGTACAAAGACTGCTGAAAAGGAAACAATCTGTGTTCTGCGTTATATTAAGGCTGATTGTTATGGATTGAACTGTGTCCTCCAAAAAGATGAATTCCTAAACCCCTAGTACCTGTGTACGTGACAGTATTTGGAAATGGGGTCTTTGCAGATGATCAAGTTAAGATGAGGTCATTAGGGTAAAACCCTAATCCAATATGACTGGTGTCCTTATAAAAAAAGGGGGGGGGGGCTTCCCTGGTGGTGCAGTGGTTGAGAATCCGCCTGCCAATGCAGGGGACACGGGTTCGGGCCCTGGTCTGGGAAGATCCCACATGCCACGGAGCAACTGGGCCCGTGAGCCACAACTACTGAGCCTGCGCGTCTGGAGCCTGTGCTCTGCAACGGGAGAGGCCGCGATAGTGAGAGGCCCGCGCACCGCGATGAAGAGTGGCCCCCACTCACCACAACTAGAGAAAGCCCTCGCACAGAAACGAAGACCCAACACAACCAAAAATAAATAAATAAATAAATAAATTTATTTTAAAAAAAAAAGAAAAAAGGGGGGGGGAATTGGGACACAAAGACAGGCATGCACAGAGAAAATGATGTGAAGGCACGCACACAGGGGGAACACACTGTGACCATGAAGGCAGAGATGGGGGTGATGCAGCTACACACCAAGGAATGCCAAAGATTGCCAGCATGGAACAGATTCTCCCTCATAGCCCTCAGAAGGAACCAACCATGCCTGACACCTTGATCTTGAAACCAAGCGGGGCCCTGTGGGGCTCCCGGACACAGAGGCCTTTTTGTCCCCCATTTCTTGTAGGCAAGACTCCAGCCTCCATGATCTTCCCTGAGTTCCAAAGGGCAGATTCGAACAGTTGCTAATCAAGGGGGGAGCAGCCACGAAGCCACCTGAGGCAAGATTAAAGGGACTAGAGAAGCTCCTCAAGATTAGGAGACCCTGCTCACACCCTAATCTTGTCAGCACCCCCACCCTTCTGAAACTCTGCAGAAGAAAGAAGAATGTAAGACTATTACCGCCTTGATCCTCATTGAATACCCCTGACCACAAGCCCCGAATATGAGACCTCTCCCTATTCCCCAGGGAGGGGGGCACACTTCTTGAGGTGCTGGCCTGCTGTGTTCCCTCTTTGTCTGACAAAGAATAAAGCCACCCTTTCTTTCTCCTCCAAAACTCTGTCTCTGTATCTCATTTTGGCATCGGTGTACAGGGAGCCAATATTTTGGCACCAATCTCAGACTTCCAGCCTCTAGAGCTGTGAGACAATACATTTCTGTCCTTTAAGCCACCCAGTCTGTGGTACTACACCCACCAACCAGACCAGGGTCCTCCTGTTACCCTCCTTAAATTTGCCTCACTCTGGAAACTATTTACATAGTGTTTTACATTGTATGTGCAACTGCCAAGGTCCTGACACACCTGGCAAAACAGATGTCCCAACAGGATTAGAACAAGGACGAGCCAGCACAATGTCAGTTTTGTTTTAAAAGACCTTTTTTCCTACAGAGGGAGGGAGTGTCTACATCAGCCAGGCCTCCGTGGTCACATTTTAGGAAAACCAAGAAACCTGCCTTCCCTGTTTCAGCCCCAATTTCAAGGAAGTATGTTTTAGTATCCTATAAAATGAGGCCTTTTTCTAGCGTCTCCCAGCCTAAGCTGGACTGTGGCCTGCTTGCCACTCATTAGGATGACGTCCCACAGTTGGCGGTATAACGTTCAAGTCTGAGGTCACAGATGAAGTGGCAACATTGGCTCGGATTCCTGCATCCTGAACCCCAGGAAGAATCTCCCTTCTTCCTGGCCCTTCTAAGGCGCATCGGGGGCGCCCTTCCATGTGGGCTCGCAAACGGGGCTCCCCCAGCAGTTCTTTGAGCTGAGGCCGGGGTGGGGGTGGGGAGACCTCCCCTGGAGGGCCTGACGTCCCGGGCCACCCGGGGAAGGAAAAGGGGAAATGGGGCTGGTGTCAAAAGGGCGGAGCTGCTGCTTTGTGAGGAAACAATTTGCAGAGGCTGCCAAACCGGAGAGTCGGCAGGGTCGGCCCTCCCTAAAGTGCCGTGAGCAACCCGAGCCAGGGAGCAAGCCAGTGTCTCAGGGCCGAGGGGCCCCGCGTGGGCCGCGCGAACCCCAGCACGGCCACCGAACCCAGGCACCCGGGCCGCAGCCGCGACTGACGGTGACGCCGCGGCGGCGGGTTGCATCAGCCTGCGCCCACGTGCTCCGCCCGCCCTGCCGCCCACGGAGCCGGGCGCCGATTGGGCCACGTTGGGGCAGTGCTCTCCACCCCAGCCAATGGGTGGCAGCCACAGAGGGTTCTGTCCGCAGAGTCCGGGCGCGGGGTGCCTATAAAAGGTGCCCGAGACGGGCGCGCGCGATCCAGAGAGGCGGAGCGTTTTTGTGGGGGTTGGGTGTGGCAGCGACACTTCCTGCCTGGCGTCTGGGAGCGCCGCCGAGCCCACAGCGCCGTCGACATGGAGCCCGAGCCCGTCACGCTCCTGGTGAAGAGCCCCAACCAGCGCCACCGCGACTTGGAGCTGAGCGGCGACCGCAGCTGGAGCGTGAGCCGCCTCAAGGCCCATCTGAGCCGCGTCTACCCCGAGCGCCCGGTGAGAGGAGCCCCCGGCTCCAGCTGCCAGCACTCCCCTAACCCCGGCTGTCATCCTCGCAGCCCTCCTCGCGTCGCCCTTGGGATGCCACGTCCTCCTCCCCTTTTCCTGTAACTTCTCGCTTCGCCGGCCTTCCCCTGACGGCTGGTGCTCCCCAGGTCCCCTCTCCCAGGCCTGTGGTCTCCCCCTTTCTGCCCTGCCGCCGTAGGCGCCCTCTGACGTGGTCCAGTGGCTGTCACTTCCTCGTTCTAGGCCGCCATCGTCCCGCCTTCCTGACGGGCCGCCTTCCCCTGTCACCTCGCGTCCTAGGTCCCCAAACTCTAACGGCTGTCGCACTCCTGCCATACCTCTTCAGACCCCTTCCCAGCCCCCTAGATCTGGCTTCCAGCCTTAGCCAAGCCGCTGAAACAGCAGTTTGACCTTGAGTGAGTCATTTCACCCTCCAAGCGTCAATTTCCCCAAAACGGCGGAGTGACTAGGTGTTCCTCGTTAGGATTGCATCCGATGGGCAGGAATAAGGACACAGAAGTGCTGCGAAACGAGTTTTCTGAATGTAGCCTCTCATTGCAGAGAGGTGAGGGCAGGGGCCAAGCCCGGCCAGTGGCTGGAGAAGCACGGTGAGCGCCCGGGCAGCGTGTGCTTAAGGCCCCACACCCGGGAACAGGACGTGGCGCTTCCCCTCCCAGTCCGCCTTCTGCCCTAGTCCCCTCCCTGTGAGCTGGACTCCACAGCCTGTGCTTAGTCCCAGGGAGGAGCCCGGTGTGTGCTTTCCGGTAAAAAGTGATTTAGAAGGAAAATAGGTGGAAGGAATCTCCTGGAGTCTGGGTTTTAAGACTCTGGTCCCTCAATTGGCAGAGACTTCCTCGCTTTGTTTTGGTTGACACATCTGTCAGCATCACCCTTAGGGCCACCCTCCCTCCCCAGCACGTGACGGAGGCTATGAGCTGGACCTTCCTGTATTTACTTTCTGCTCTAATATTATGTAAGTGTCAACAGTGTTCTTTACTGCCCACAACTGTAATTCTCCATCAAACAGGAGAGGGCATCAGGGCAGGACAAGATTGTGAAATTGTTCTTTCTTATCTGAAGTGTTGCAACGTGTCAGGGTGTAGCTTATGGGTCAGGTTGTTTTTGTTCCATATTGTCAAGAACGTGGAAGTGAGTTTCCCTCCTGAGTCGTTCTTTTGAAATGTGCTTATTTATTTAATAAGCTCCCATTCCTCTAGCATTCGCCTTGGCACTATTTGCAATTTCACCATAGCTGCTCCCAAGAAACAGGTGGCAGTGCTGCTGCGAGAATGGCTATTAGGTACACAAATTGGCGAAGCAGGTGTAGCCTCTAGTTGCGTCATTTGGTAAAAGGCGGTGTTTTGGAGGAGGGCTTCCCTTTAGGGCTTCCTTGGGTGAGGAACATCACTCCTATTAAGTCCGAGGACCCAAAGTTGTAAATAAAAGGTCTCTCAGGTCTGTATATCTGTGTTTAAAAATTTTGGCTGGAGCACATTCGTCATTTGCTTTCTAATGTGAGAAGCCTTACTTTATAATAGTTGTTTGCTTAATATATATTTTTTTAAATCAGCCTTCTGGATAAAGACGCAGAGTGTCAGTTCAGGCCTTTAACAGGCCTCAAATCACGGGCACCCGTGGTTTTCAAACTTTTTCTAGTGTGAAACTCTTTAACATAATGCAGGACCTCACCTATATAGTAACATTTACAAGTCCAGGTTTATAGCATTTACATATGAAGTTCAATCAGTGAGAACAATGATGAACACAGCATCCAATATATTTCTGCAGTTTGTTATAGTTGCCCAGTGTCCAAAAAACAAAAATCCTGATTTATGCAGATAAATAGGTACGGTTATTTTTTTGTTTGTTTTAAACAGCTTGCTTTAGAATCTTGGGCTACTTGGTAGGAGCAGCTTTATTCCAAATTTTGCATAATTGGTTATTTTGGCAAGAGTAGATTGAGAAGTTGCTGGTGAGCTCCGGTGTACTGACTTTGGTATATATCACTTGAAGCCATTATTTAAGTCCAGTTTTAAATTTTATTTATTTATGTTTGGCTGCGTTGGGTCTTTGTTGCTGTGCGCAGGCTTTCTCTAGTTGCGGCGAGCGGGGCCTACTCTTCGTTGCGGTGCGCGGGCTTCTCATTGTGGTGGCTTCTCTTGTTGCGGAGCACGGGCTCTAGGCACACGGGCTTCAGTAGTTGTGGCGCACAGGCTTAGCTGCTCCGCGGCATGTGGGATCTTCCCGGACCAGGGCTCGAACCCGTGTCCCCTGCATTGGCAGGCGGATTCTGAACCACTGTACCACCAGGGAAGTCCCTTAAGTCCAGTTTTTAAGGGAATTAAAAATGGATTTTAAAAGTGAGATTTGTATAAAAGTGTGTGGCACGACTGTGGTTTTAAAATCACTGGAATGGAGTAGAGTGGAATCTTGACTCTTTAGCAGCAGGTGACCTTGGACAAGTGAATTTTAGATTTTCCCCCTTACAATAGGCATACTAAATATCTCATAGGGTTGTGGTGTGGAATTTTACCACACACCATCTCCTCTTTAGCTGCATTTGTATGTTGGGAAAAGTCTCTTTGAGGGCTTAAGTTTAGAATTGCTTCATGTTATCTTGGGACAGTGCTAGGTGGTTTTAGGGAAGGCTGACTTTGAGTTTTCTCTGAGACCAAACTTTGAGTTTTGAAGTTCGTTGCTGTAGGAGCCCCATATTTGTGCTTTTTGTGGCAGAAAGCAATTTCCCTGGGAGTTAAGAAGTCAGGTAGCTTGCCATAGGTTTTGTGGACTGGAGGTAGTTTGCCATCCTAAATTTGTTTGCATGTTAGAGATCAGTTTAAAGTTAAGTACTTCCTAAGTAAAAGTTTTGTATATGGGGCCTTCGGAAAAATGTTTTCCTGTGATGCTGGGAAAAACACACACGTTTAAATTATTTGTATAAAACAGTTTCTTCTATGTTTGGGAACTTGAGGGGGCTAAGTGCTGACCTGTGCTGCTCTTTCTTTCCATAAGCGTCCAGAGGACCAGAGGTTAATTTATTCTGGGAAGCTGTTGTTGGATCACCAGTGTCTCAGGGACTTGCTTCCAAAGGTATCACTAAATATATTAACTTTTGAATGTTTTTGAGCACTACTAAGGTTGAATTCAGGTCCTAAAGTACCTCCTTATTACTTTCAGCAGGAAAACCGGCATGTTTTGCATCTGGTGTGCAGTGTGAAGAGTCCTTCCAGAATGCCAGAAGCCAGCACAAAGGTATGTCTGCTTTTTCATGATGATAACAATTCGTGTCATTCAGACTCTCAAGGTCGAAATAAAGGAAGTTGGATAAAACTCTTAAGTCTTTTTATCATATAATATTTTGTCTCTTCTCCAGTGAGAATCAGGAATAAGAAACTTACCAATACAAGTGAGAGTTTACTATAATAGTAGTAGACTTCCATTAGTGTTGTAGTGGAAAAGTGGAGTTCTGCAGTACACACTTTTCTGGGATTTGATTTGATCTATAGTGGCTGTGTATCCAGATCACCGAACTAGCAAGGCAGTCATGAATTTAGCACATAATAAATTTCTTCTAAGGAACCACTGATTTTTTTTTTTAATTAATTTATTTTATTTATTATTCATTATTTTTGGCTGCGTTGGGTCTTCATTGCTGTGCGCGGGCGCTCTCCAGCTGCAGTGAGCGGAGGCTACTCTTCGTTGTGGTGCGCAGGCCTCAGTAGTTGTGGCGCGCAGGCTCCAGAGCACAGGCTCAGTAGTTGTGGCATGTGGGCCCAGCCGCTCCGCGGCATGCGGGATCCTCTCGGACCAGGGCTCGAACCCGTGTCCCCTGCATTGGCAGGCGGACTCCCAACCACTGCGCCACCAGGGAAGTCCCTGATTTTTATAAAGAGTAAAACATGACTATGTTTACTTTGGAAATTTTCATTGTGATTATTTGTTTGGATAGGAAAAGGCCTCAGTCTTTATCAAGTGATCTCTAAAGACTTGCTTATGTTAGATGGTCAAAATCCCTCATTTTTCATTTCACAGTGTTAGTTCAAATATACGGTATTAAAGGACTTTCCTGGTGGCACAGTGGTTAAGAATCCACCTGCCAATGCAGGGGACACGGGTTCAATCCCTGGTCCGCGAAGATCCCACATACCGTGGAGCAACTAAGCCCCCGTGCCACAACTACTGAGCCTGTGCTCTAGAACCCGAGAGCCACAACTACTGAAGCCCTCCCATCTAGAGCCGGTGCTCCGCAACAAGAGTAGCCACGACAATGAGAAGCCCGCACACTGCAAAGAAGAGCAGCCCCTGCTTTCCTCAACTAGAGAAAGCCCACACGCAGCAGTAAAGACCCAATGCAGCCAAAATTAAAAATAAATAAATAAATAAATTTATTTTTAAAAATATAATACAGTATTAATATTCTAATGTGGTGATACACTCTAAATTTGCATTACAACTGTACATCCTGAAACATCTGAGTATAGTGTAAGAAATTCTTTAGGTTGCTGGCTGGGTTGTGTTTATAAATCTTATTGGTCAAATTTAATTTCTTAGTAAATTTAACACCATAAGATGTATAGAAAAAAAAAGATGTATAGAGCATTAACAGGAAGCTTTCTCACCAATGATAACTTCATTGGGAGATTTTAGTGAAACTACAGCATAGCTACTCTAGGAAAAAATACGGATTTTTTTTTAGTATCTGTATTGATACTGTGTTGAACAAATTTTAGAATATTCTTTATGTAACATTGCATCTGTTTGATTTTGTCAAGTTCAGAGGTCAGGGTTGGGGACATAAGCCATTCACAGAGAAAGAATCCTTGAAGCTTGATTTCACACCGTTGCATCAGGCCTTTTGTTCTCATGTTCATGTTACACTTATCTAGGTTGCTGAATCCATAGAGCAGCCCGCTGGTCTTAATCAGGGTCAGTCTCCTGGGGATTCCTCAAGTGACGGTTTAAGGCAAAGGGAGGTTGTTCGGAACCCTTCTCCCTCTGGATGGGAGACTATCTCGAGGTGAGTGTTGTAATAAAGAAGCAGGTTGTACAACATGAATGTGCATCATTTGCGTCAACTTAAGAATAAGCTGTGTTTATACTATATAGTCATAGAATTTTTAAATGGACAAAATTTTGCTTTATAAGGGCTTCACTTTAAAGATCTCTTCTGTATTTAACTTTTCTTAATACATAGCCTTTTAGGAAGATCTAAAAAGTGGAGATGCATGTCCTGAAAATCTGGGCATTTCTCCTCCTACGTGGGTGCACTTCACATTGCGCTGATCTCATGATAGGGAATTAGTGCTGGTGCAGAAAAGCAGCTGTTGTAAGCACTGTGCAGCTGCTTTGCCGAGTGGCTTTGTGCTTTGTCTGTCATAACAGTGGGTGACAAAAGGTGAAGGGATTGTTTGAGAAATGCTCTGCCAAGTACCATGTCGGTGGTGCTAGGAGAAAAGGAGCAATTAGAGCTTTTCTTTAGCGCAAAAGCCAGAAGCGACTAAATGCTGTGATGTTCGGATTTCACAGCTCTTGGAACACCTTACTATGAAAGATCCTTTGGGAAAAAACAGTTTATTAACTACAAGTTGAAACTCTGTTACTCCCTGAGTCCCCTGCCCACCGTTTCGTAGTAGTTTTTAATATCTGATTGTTGATAAAGTCAGGTGTTTGAGGAATGAAGAGTTGTTTTTTTTCTTAATGGAGGTTTTCAAATATACACGGAAGTAGAGGGAACTGTATAATGAATCTCCATATAATGATCAATTTTTGCCATACTTGCTTTATCTATTCCTGCTTCCCATTTTTTCCTGAAGTATTTAAAAGTAATTCCCAGACATTGTCAGTTCAGTTCTACATAGTTCAGGATATAACTCTAAAAACCTTTCAGTTATCTTGCGTATCTGCAGTGTCATCATCATCAGAGCTAACAAAAGCACTTTGTTATTTTCTCATTTCCATGTACTGTATCTTTTTTAAATGATCAAAAACAGTATCGTACCAAGACCTATTTGTATTAGAATACAACTTTAGAAATACTCTGGGTATGGAATTTGGTTAAGTTCCATACCTAGCATATAAAGTGGATAATTGAATTCATTATTGGATAGAAACACTTAAAACTGCTTCCCTTTTTCTGACTATACGATTTGAGAATTGAGGCTCATATCTGACTATGAATTTTACCATAATAAAACTTGATTTCATCCAACAAATATTTATTGGACAGCCAGTGCATATAACTTTGTTTAAGGATATGAATTGACCAGCAGAGATGACCACATAACAACTCCTGATCTTTCTGCAGTTCTGTTAGTTTGAATTTTGTGAAGTGGTGCCAAAGGAGTTCACTGTGTAGGGCTCACAAAACCAGAGATGACTCCCACACACAGCCTGCCCCAGGCTGCGCTGGATGATAGAAGCATGAGTTTGGTGTCAAACAGATCTCAAATCCAGCCCTACTATTTACAGGTTCAGTGACCTCGTGCAGATCCTTTGTCTTCCCTGAGCTGCACTCGGGCTCCCCTCTGTAAAATGGCAGGGTGGAGAGCTCCCTCCCCACAAGGTTGTTGGGGATCCCGTGAGATAACAGCCCGGCGGCCTTACAGGGCACAAGTGGTCAGTAAGCATGCATGGGTGGTGCCACACATAACTCTGCTCCCCGTATAGTTCAGATCTAGGGGTGAGGGAGAAATGGGTATTGGGAGGAAAGGAGTATTTCCTGCAGAAAAGACTTTGGGAGAGGTGTGACTTTTTAGAGCTGCTCCCTAAAGAATGAATAGTGGGGTTTAGACCTTCAGTGAGACTCAGCAAGTCTAAAATAAGGGTGGGGATCCACTTAGAGTGAAAAGGTCCAGCTTGTTTGTACATCATGGTGATGACATCATGAGACCCCAGTGCTGGGCAGAGGGCTCTTGTTTTCCCATGGGATCCAGACCATGGGAGGGGGGCTTTGTCAGTACTTTCTGTGATTGTATTACACAGGTGCATCACCCAGAAATCTACATGTAACTGTCATAAAGCTCAATCTTCTGTCTCTTTGTTTTGAATTCCTGATTGTAATTTAAACTTAATTTTCACTTATTCATACTAAACCAACTCAAACAGAGCATTTTTTGAAATCTTTCATAGGCCTGAAGCTGTCCAGCCGGCGTTCCAAGGCCTGGGGCCTGGTTTCTCAGGCTACACAACCTATGGGTGGCTGCAGCTCTCCTGGTTCCAGCAGATATACGCACGGCAGTACTACATGCAGTAGTGAGTCTTTACTCACGACACTGGGTGTGGCCAGGGCTCCCAGAAATGGAGGGAACTCCCATCCATGTTACCCACAAAGTTAGGGAGGGCGGGATGAGTGTGTCAGAGTCCTGCTCTGTGGGTGGGATAGAGGATAAATGGTAACTACTAATCTGTGTATTGACGCGTAGTTGGCTGACTGATCCATAGTTTGATGACTTTATTTAGAATATGTTATTTCCTTTTTTTTTCTTTTCAATTTGTGATATCTTTAACATTTTATGAAAATTTTAATTTGCTACTGCACCATGTTTTCATGGTCGCCTTGATGTTTAATTCCAGATGAAATTTACTAAGCGGCTTCTCTTAGGAGTAGAAAAGGCATTTATAGATATGACTGTTAGTAAAGAAGTTCTTCACTAAGTTAAAGAAAAATCAAGTTTGTATATGCCTACTTAATAGTAAAAGATCCCTGCGTAAATGAGGTTATGAGAACCAGTCTTCATGGTGCCTTGCTCTCAACAGTATTTGCCTCTGTCATTTTTATTTTAGCTTAGCAGCCACTGCTGCATCAAGGGCTTTTGTCCCCTCGCCAAGTGCACAAGAGATACCTGTGGTCTCTGCGCCTGCTCCAGCCCCTATCCACAACCAGTTTCCAGCTGAAAACCAGCCCGCCAATCAGAATGCTGCTCCTCAAGTGGTGGTTAACCCTGGGGCCAATCAGAACTTGCGGATGAATGCACAGGGTGGCCCTATTGTGGAAGAAGATGATGAGATAAATCGAGATTGGTTGGATTGGACCTATTCAGCAGCTACGTTTTCCGTCTTTCTTAGTATCCTCTACTTCTACTCTTCCCTGAGCAGATTCCTCATGGTCATGGGGGCCACCGTTGTTATGTACCTGTAAGCAGATGATTTTGCTTTCCCTTTTTTCCCTTTACTACAGATTACACTATGTGGTGACCCAAACCAAGTACAGATTTTCCTCTTTTTTGAGCAGTCTCAGTCAATATTTAAGGAGGTGTATTTAAGTAGTACGTCATTCTAGGATTTTCGATGGAAAGAATTGATGGCTTGGTTGCACATTGCCAGAAACACAATTAATTCTCTGTTAATACAGGAACAACATTCTCTTCTTTTCCTCTAGTTAAGTTACCTGCCAGGCTCATGAACCACAATAAAACAGCCATACTGAGGCATGGAAAGGAAAATTGTATTTGTGTTGAATAAGAACATATTTATCTTTTATCAGGCTACAGCTGCCTTCTAGGATAAAGGGCAGGCAAAGGCTGTGGCATAGTCCTGAAGGGCCAGAGATCCATCACAGACCTGGCATTTGGCTTTATCTATGGCTTAGAGCAGTGGTTCTCAACCAGGATAGTTTTGCATCTGCCCTCTACCCTCGCCCCCAAGACGTTTGGCGGTGTTTGGAGACATTTTTGACTGTCACAGCGAGGGGGGTGGTCCTGCTGGCATCTGGTTGGTAGCTGTTAAACATCCTGTGGTGCCCAGGGCAGCCCCACAGTAAATATCCAGCCCAGTATGTCAGCAGTACCAAAGTTCAAAAACCCTGGCCTAGAGTGATATGTCCTTGTATGTGGCAAAAACTGACAGAAGAAATTTTTCCTCCGTAGGAAAATGGATTTTTATTTTAGTTTTTAAAAATCTTAAAAAAGAAATATTTAGAATAATGCATTAAGTACTTATATCCAGTATTAATCATTGTTATATTTTGTTATATTTGCTTCAAGACTTGGGTTTAATTGGATTTTTCAGATGCAACTTTTAGTTAATTCTTTAAATTCTATAGTCTCTAGAATCATATATGTAGGTGACCAAATCTAGGTCTTATTAGTATGTTATTACATATATTATAGTCACAGCTGTGTGTGTATTTCCCCTTCCCCCTCTGTTCAGGTTTTCATGTGTAAGGTTTAGGTCAGATGAAGAAGTATTTATTGAGCACATACTATGTGTCAGGTGCTGTTTATGTTGCTGGGCACATGATAATGAATAAAGCCTAGTTTCCATAGTGCCTGTCAAGAACCTGACAGGCCAGTGAGAAAGTCTAGGAGCCGGTGTGGTGGAATGTCTCTGCAGATGGGCCTGGCTGCGAGCTTCTAATCAGGTTCTGCTCTGATGAGAGGAGGGGAGCAAGGGGGACCTCATCTCATTGAGAGAACCCTTAAATTCTTGAGTACATGTCACTCTGATGTTCACTAAGATGGACTTTATATGCTTCCTTTGAAGGCATCATGTCGGGTGGTTTCCATTCCGACAGGGGCCAGTTCAGAACTTCCCGAATGATGGTCCTCCTCAGGAAGCTGCAAATCAGGACCCCAACAATAACTTCCAGGTATGGAGTTTCTGCTGGAGCCCAGCGATCTTGGTGTGAAACACCGGGCTCTTGAGTCCTTAATCTTTAGATACCTTGTGGTGTACCATTTTATTAAGCTCAATATTTCAAGATTTTTTTCAAATTTATTCTTATAGCATTAGCTATTTTTAAAACATTGTGTCATAAAATCCATCAGGTATTTTTGTCATGTGGCAATTTGCATTTTGGCATATATAAGTAATGTTGTTTTTAAACTCACTATTTTTAGTGTTCATTCTCAGTAACGATATGTTATACCATGGAAACTGCTAATGGAGAGTTATTCTAATTAAGGATTAGGAACATAAGCCTGTCTCACAGAATAGATTTCCTGGAAAATAACAGAAATAGAATTTTTAGGGACTTCCCTGGTGGTCCAGTGGCTAAGACTCTGTGCTCCCAGTACAGGGGGCCCGGGTTCTATCCCCCGTCAGGGAACTAGATCCCACGTGCCGCAACTAAAATATCCCGCACGCAGCAACGAAGATCGAAGATCCCTTGTGCTGCAACTAACACCCATCACTGCCAAATAAATAAATATTTAAAAAAAGAAATAGAATTTTTATAAGGCAGTTTAATGCATAATCCTAAAGGATAGTCTTTTTAATATAAAGTGTCACCCTTGAATCTGTTTTTAGAATCCTGTGTTTCCAGTTTTAGTTTTTTTTTTTAACTCGGGACACTGCCAAAATTAGAAAAATATCCACATTTAATGAAGTGGCTAACTTAATTACTAGTTTAATAATAGTTGAAGATCTAGTTACAGTACTTCATTTGATCTGATACTTGCTGCCAGGAATATTGAAAACTATGAGAATGTTCCAGCACAGTTGTGCTACGGAGGCTGGAGAAGGAGCTCCGTCCAGCCGGGGATGTCGTCCCCAGGGTCCTGCCTGCCTGGCTTGGCTTATGGGGCAAGGGGCCAGGGAGCCACTCTGCCCTTTCCTGACATTATTGGGTGCTTCTCACGGTCCTTTCTTCTCCTTGTATTTTATTACCTGTAGGAAGACCCTGATCCTGAAATTGCAGACCCCAACCGCCTCCCTCCAGACAGGGACGTAGTGGATGACGAGCAGACCAGCCCTTCATTCATGAGCACAGCCTGGCTCGTCTTCAAGACTTTCTTTGCCTCTCTTCTTCCGGAAGGCCCCCCAGCCATAGCAAACTGATGGTGTTTGCGGTCTGGCTGCTAGAGGCTTTGGCAGGCGTGGACTGGATCATCTGGTTCCGGCTAGATTTCCTTACCTGGACGTGGCGATGGCACAGAATTAGTAAAAGAATCAACAAAGAGGATGATATGCTTTTGTGATTCTGCAGAAGCAGAAAGTAAGACGTGAAGCCATGATACAAATTGATGAACAAAAAATGCCTAAGGCTTCTCATGTCTTTATTCTGAAGAGCTTTAATATATATTGTTGTAGTTTAATAGACATTGTAAGTAGAAGGCATTAGTGTCGCATGTTTATGCCTGAGGAACTTTTCCAGATGTGTGTGTCTGCATGTGTGTGTGTACATAGATGTCATAGATGCAGAAATGGTTCTGCTGGTACGATTTGATTCCTGTTGGAATGTTTAAATTACACTAAGTGTACTACTTTATATAATCAATGAAATTGCTAGACATGTTTTAGCAGGACTTTTCTAGGAAAGACTTATGTATAATTGCTTTTTAAAATGCAGTGCTTTACTTTAAACCAAGAGGAGCTTTGCAGAGGTGAAAACCTTTGCTGGGTTTTCTGTTCAATAAAGTTTTACTATGAATGACCCTGGCGGAGACTCCTGTCATCTTAGCAGTTTACTCCGTGTCCATCATCTCTGGATGGTCAACAGCTGAGTTGCTGATTTTTGAGTAACCTGAATATTTTGCTTCTTTTTATTAAAGAATTGTTTGTACTGATGAAGAAGATAAGGTAAGGCCACGAAAGTTTTAATTTACTAAGATTATGCTTGTGTTTGCCCCCCATTTCCTGATTTAAACAGTACTGGCTTATGTTGTAACCCATCAGAGTTAAATTCCCCCGATTTAAAGTTAGTGGCATTAAGTACCTTTCACCTGCTCACATGTCATGCTTAGCTTACTTTTGGACTTTAATCCTTCTTTTAAGTATTATTTTTGAGACTAATCTGAAAAGTAAAGTGCTGTGTACTTTTTAACATGAGTGATGCTGTAAGTAGAATGCTAAAGGCCTGGGAGTGTTGTTTTGGGCAAAGTATAATCAGCTTCTTGTGTCATGGTCGTGATCATTTAAATGAATTGTGACTGGACACATTGACATCAAATAAACATTCACTGAACAATTCATAGCCAGATGCTGGGTAGATACAAAGCTGTTTTATGTATGGTCGTGCTTTAAAAAGCCAACTAAGATAATTATGTAAGGAGTGAAATGACATAGAGTTTCAAATAACACCAGACCTCCAGAACAAAGGAATAGTCGGTCAGGAGGCAGTGATTATTGATGAGTTATGAAGGCAATGTTTGCTTGAAGGAAGAAGTGACTTGAGACTGGAGGTTTTATAGTTTTACGAGTGAGGAAGTAGGTGACAGAGAAAGCCTGAGGAGCTGGAGAGAAGGGTCACAGCAGAAGCAAGAGTGCAGAGGTGAGACTTCCCTCCTGCCATGAAGCTGGATTGATGACAGTGGTCATTAAGAGTTGATACGAAGGTCATTTAAAACTGTTGGGTGGAAAATCCTGTGGTTCTGCAGAGCAAGGGGCATCATCGTTTGGAAGAGGGGCCTGGAGCCCCAGGCAGCTGGCGGTGCCCAGCTCCTGTTTCTGAAGGAGTGGGGCCTCTCTCCCTGTGGTGTCGGGTTGCATCGATTAAACTCCAGATTCCACCAGCCCAAAATAGTTCCAGGATGGTGCTCCTGAGGGCAGCTGACAAGGGTTCAGATTGTCCAAAGCCCCACCAATACAAGAGAAGAACCTTCAGACAGGAGCCAAGGCTTAAGAGCGCTGTTGGGTGGGAGACGTGGCAGAAATAACAGTGCTTCCACAACAGTTACTAAATATAGCATAAGGATGTACTACATACCACTGTTAATACTTAGGAAATTATTGGTTTGGTTATTTGTTGTTAAGTAGCAATTAAAAAGCTAAAAGCACAAAC
This sequence comes from Balaenoptera borealis, assembly GCF_965194805.1. NCBI lineage: Eukaryota > Metazoa > Chordata > Mammalia > Artiodactyla > Balaenopteridae > Balaenoptera > Balaenoptera borealis. The sequence goes on along the minus strand of NC_138878.1, from coordinate 27,236,928 downwards.
CAAAAAATTTCCAAATGCTAGCTCAAGCCATAGTAGCTTTTTAAGTTTGCATTTTCCAAGGTGTGTTTTCTTGAATCCTAGTTCTATAGAAGAAACACTCCAGACAATGAGCCCATGGTCAAGTAAATTTGGAAACCAGGTTGATTCCAGTTGGTGGGTTTCTTCACTGCAGGATTCCTGGGGCCTTTAATATGCTGATGTACTTTTGAAGGAGAGTGTGTGGTCTGCGGCCCCTCTGTTCTGTGAACCTGCCCATGACTGAACGGAGTGCCACGGTTGGGGAAATGCAGTTGTTACTATTAATCAGCACCTTGTTTGGCATTCTAAGCAGCAAACAGATGCCTGGTGAGAAGTGATGGCATACATCCATAATGAACAATGGAGTTAAATATTCTTTATATGGCCAGGGAGGGGATCAGAAGCCATGCGGATCTAGAGTCTGACTGAGAGGGAGAGGTTACAGGTCATCTTTGTCACAAGGAGCTCTTTTACCCATTTCTAAGGAAGTTAACCCTTTGTCAGAAGGGTGGCCTCCCCTGGGTAGTTACCTTGAGAGATGCTGCTGATTCTTCTCAGGACCTATGCCCACCCCGCCTCTCTTTGCTTCTAGACCTATAACCAGACTCAAGTCCCAGCAGGCCTCAAGGAGTGAACAGCTTTTTGCTACACCCCGGAAGAGCTGCATGATTTTTCCAATTTATACAGACAGATCTGGGGAGGTACGTGGGAATGGATATTAATGGGTGTGGGTTAGTGGTGGAAGCAACACTGAGTTGGATCAGGCTGAGTTTATTAACACGGACGCACTAAGCAGAGATTCTGCGTTTACTGTTTTAGCGTGAAGAGTGAGGAAGGACTCTAATAGTTTAGTTGGCTGAAACATAGTCTAACAGGTGGCCTACACTCAATGAAGTTGAATTGCCAGGATTGCTTTAGGGAACTGTAGCGGAAGGTATTCAGAATCTTAGGGAGATTGGAATGTTAGAGTGGATTTTTTTTTTTTTAATATTTATTTATTTATTTTGGCTGCGCCGGTTCTTAGTTGCGGCATGTGGGATCTTCATTGCAACACGTGGGATCTTTTAGTTGCAGCATGAGGACTTCTTACTTGCAGCATGCCTGCGGGATCTAGTTCCCCCACCAGGGATCGAACCCAGGCCCCCTGCATTGGTAGCACGGCGTCTTACCCACTGGACCACTCGGGAAGTCCATTAGAGTGGATTTATCATGTGAGACCAGCTCACCCACCCTGGGAGGGTCCAGAGGACACACCTTTCACCACGACTGTGAGAAATAAATTTGTGAGGGGAGCCCAGCGTCATTGCAGAGCTCTGTGGTCACTCTTCTCTGTAGGTCAGAAATTATAGTGGGAACCACAGCTACTGAACTAGGATCCTTAAATACAATAGGGATAATCGGATTCCAGGGTGGCAGGGGCCAAGTGGTAGAACTTAAATCACCAGAGATAAGGTGGCTGTGGATACCATTATGGTACCAGCAGAGTCTAAAAACAACTCAGAATCGTTGGACTTGCAGAGACCTAGGGTGTTGGCCAGTTGATCATAGTATCCCTTGGAAAGAAAGAAACGGGCAGGCTAACTGAATTCTTGATCTGTGTAAACAGAAGTGAACAGAAGTCCCAGTTGAATCACCCAAACAGAATTAGCTTCTCCATCAATTCCCGGACTTGAGACAGTTTCCAGACCCAGAAACCCTTGAATGAAGGGGGGGCAAGTCTCCTTGAGGAAGGACCCTGCAACACTGAAAAAATTTACACTGTTTCGCCCAGCCTCCCCCTAAAGGAACCTGCAGCTTTTTATCAAGCTGACTGTGCATTGGGGAAAAGGAAATAATCAACTTTGGTGGGGATGGCTGGACACAGCCTCTAAAACTAATTCAAGGAGACCCAAAACGTGACTGTGGTCCGCCAGTCAAGAGTAGAAACTTATGGGGCTTCCCTGGTGGCGCAGTGGTTAAGAATCCACCTGCCAATGTAGGGGACCGTGGGTTCGAGCCCTGGTCCAGGAGGATCCCACATGCCACAGAGCAACTAAGCCCGTGCACCACAACTACTGAGCCTGCGCTCTAGAGCCCATGAGCCACAACTACTGAAGCCCTCCCACCTAGAACCCGTGCTCCGCAACAAGAGAAGCCACCGCAATGAGAAGCCCGCGCACCTCAACGAAGAGTAGCCCCCACTCACCGCAACTAGAGAAGGCCCGCGCGCAGTAACAAAGACCCAAGGCGGCCAAAAATAAATAAAATTTTTTAAAAATGCTCAATTTAAGAAAAAAAAAAAAGAGTAGAAACTTATGGAGATCAGGTCCATCTCACAGTAGGTCCAGTGGGTCCCTGAACCCATCTTGTGGTTATGTCCCCAGTTCCAGAATGTATAGTTGAAATAGACATACAGGCACATCTTGTTTTACTGTGCTTCACTTTATTGTGCTTCGCAGATAACTGGTTTTTTTTTTTTTTTTTGCAGATTGAAGGTTTGTGGTGACCGCTGCGCTGAGCAAGTCTATATCAGGACCATTCTTCCAGCAGCATTTGCTCACTTCGTGTCTCTGTGTCAGATGTTGGTGATTCTCTCAATATTTCAAATCCTCCACCAGCAAAAAGGTGATGCCTCGCTGAAGGCTCAGATGGCAATGAGCGTTCTTTAGCAACACAGTATTTTTAAATTAAGGTACGTACATTGTTTTATTAGACATAATGTTATTCCACACTTAATAGACTACGGTATAGTGTAAACATAACTTTTACAGGCACTGGGAAACCAAAAAAAGTTCATATGACTCACTTTATTGCGATATTCACTTTATTGCAGTGGCCTGGAACCGAACCCGCGGTATCTCCGAGGTGTGCCTGTACTTAGCAACGGGCAGAATCCCCACATTGGTTCCCTCACGTGTGGAGTGAGGCCTATTATGGTAGGAAAACCAAGTGGAAGTCTCGAGAACTGCCTCTACCTAGGAAAATGGTAAATGAAAAACAATACTGCATCCCTGGAGGGACTACAGAGATCATTGCCACCATCAAGGACTAGAGAGATGCAGGGGTGGTGACTCCCACGTCTCCAACCCCCATTCTGTCTGTGCAGAAGACAGATGGATGACAGTGGATGATCATAAACTGACGATTGGAGGTGGTGGCTCCAATTGCAGCTGCTCTTCCAGATGTGGTTTCATTACTTGAGCAAATTAACACATCCCCTGGTTCCTGGTTTGCAGCTACTGATCTGGCAAGAGCTCTTTTCTCAATACCTGTTAGTAAAGACCACGAAAAGCAGTTTGCTTTCAGCTGGCCAGACCAGCAATACACCTTCACTGTCCTGCCTCGGGTAGATCAACTCTCCAGCCTGATGTCATTATAATTTGGTCTGCAGGTATCTTGATCACTTTTCCCTTCCACAAAATATCCCACAGGTTTAACATCGATGATATATGCGGATTCCATCTAGAGAACAAGAAGTAGTAACTATAGATATACTGGTAAGACATTTGCATTGTTGATGGTGGGAAATAAATTTCACCAAAAGTCAGGGGCCTTCCACCTCAGTGAAATTTCTAGCGATGCCCTGGTTGGTGGGTGCGTGTCAAGATATCTATTTTTTCAGTGAAGGATAAGTTATTACATCTGGCCCCTCCTACAGCCAAAAAACCAGGCACAACACCTAGTTGGCCTCTCTGAATATTGGACCTCTCTGGGTGTGTCACTCTGGCCCATTTACCAAGTGACCTGAAAAGCTGCTTGTTTTGAGTGGGGCCCAGAACAAGAGAAGGATTTGCACCAGGTCCAGGCTGCTGTGTGCGCTGCTCTGCCACTTGGGCCACAGGATCCAGCAGATCTCCTGGTGCTTGAAGAGACGGGGGCAGGCAGGGATGCTGTCTGGAGCTTGCGGCAGGTCCCTACGGGTGAATCACAGTGGAGGCCCTTAGGATTCGGGGGCAAAGTCCTGCCATCCTCTGCAGATAATCCCTTTCCTTCTGAGTAACTACTGAGTCATTGGATTTACATCTGCAAAGACTCTATTTCCAAATAAGGTCACATTCCAGGGTTCTGGATGAACATGAACCAGGGGGGACGCAATTCACCCCACAAGAGGGAGAAGTGCTTTCCGGAGACACAACATTGATGTCATTGAACTGGAAGTTCAGACAGCTACCAGCCACTTCGGGCTCCTCAAGCCTCCAAGTCATCAGGCAGAGAAGGGAGTTATCCTATTGGTTGGGGTGACTGACCCTGACTACCAAGAGAAAATCGGGCTGCTACTATACAATTAAGGAAGAAGATGTGCGGAATACAGGAGATCCCTAAGGCTACCCTGCCTTAAAGTCGATGGAAAATGCAATTAAGGCAGGACTACTAATGGCCCTGACTCTTCAGGAATGAAGGTTTGGGTCACCCCAGCAACCATGACCAGCTGAGGTGCTTGCTGAGGGTGTGGAATGGGTAGTGGAAGAAAGTAGTTGTAAAGACCCGCTACATCTATGTGACCAGTTGCAGAAATGAGGCCTGTAATTATCATGAATTATCTTGTAATTTTCATGTAATTCATCATCTTGTTGTGCTGTTTGTATCTTCGTACACAAACTTGTATAGATATATAGTAAGTATAAAATAAATCTTTTTGTCTTCTTCCCTTATCTCCTTATCATGTAACATAAGATGAATGAATAATAGTTAACTTTACATAACAGGATCTTTCTTCTTTGGCCATGCAGCCTGCGGGATCTTAGTTCCCCGACCAGAGATCGAACCCGTGCCGCCTGCAGTGGAAGCACAGAGTCTTAACCACTGGACCGCCAGGGAAGTCCCTACATCACAGGATTTAAGTTACAGGATCTCATAGAGAAGAGTAACTGTCACCCAAGGACTTGGCATCCTCTCCTGGGGAAAGGATCTGTGTGTTTTGGGTTATAGGCAAGATAGTTGCATCACATTCGATGGAAGCAAGGCTTTGTTATTTTCTTTATCCGGAGATTAAGTGTGGTTTAAGGACGTGTGCGTGGGTAGCAAGTTGATAAAAGGTGAACTGGGCTAGGCCTAGTCATTCAATCAAACACTAATCTAGGTGTTGCTGGGAGGTTATTTTGCAGATGTGATTAACATCTACAATCGGTAGACTTTAAGTAAAGGAGATTATCCTCTGCATCTGAGTTGGCCTCATCCAACTAGCTGAAAGATCTGAAGAGACAAATTGAGGTTTCCAGAGGACAAAGCCATCAAGGCCGCGGGCGGCAGTATCAGCTTCTTCTCAAGAGTTTCCAGCCTGCCGGCCTGTCCTGCAATGTTAGACTCACCTAGCCAGCCTCTACAATCATGTAAGCCCATTTTTTTGAAAGACAGAAACAAGCAAATAATCTCCTATGGGTTCTGTTTCTCTGCTAGAACCCTGACTGATAAAGCGTCCCAGCTCTGGAGGTTAGGAGTCCTGCCTGGTGCACCATACTGACCAGTGGGGTTGCTGCCAGGCAGGCTGTGCCCCTTGTTCAGAATCAGGTGCCCCCCGGCTCTGCTTGAGACCAAAGGCATATGGGGGCGGCTCCAGAGAAGGTACAAGGCTTTGCTCTGTGCCTCATAAAGAAGGTTTCCCGTTCCAGAAGTGGGCTGGGCAGCCTTGGGGAAGTGGGAAGAGGCGGCCTCCGCTGGAAGCACATCCTTAGGGTGGAAGGGGTGGGATATAAACAGTGCAGGGAGCACGAAGTGAGGTGGGGCTAGCTGTCTCCGACGTGACACATCCAAGAGTGGCTTTGCCCGCAGTGGTACCCAGGGGCCCGGCAGCAGCCAACTTGGACGCTCTGATGCCTGTTGTACTCAGGCAAGCCTGAGTGCGCAGGAGCTTGCGTTCCCTGCCACACAGCTGGCTGAAGAGCACGCAGGCAGGCACGTGTCATGGGGTCAACACTCACAATTATGCACTCAGGACCTTCCTGGTGCCAGGTGTTCCTGCCCTCATGGAGCTTACATCCTGGCAGGATGACAGAGACTAAAGAAGGAAACAAGTGGACATAAAATGACAAGTACTGGGGAAAAAACAGAAAGAAAAGAGAACAAGGCAATGGGGGACATTCTAGATAGCCGTGGGTTTGGGGGAGGACAAGTGGTTAGACAGTGGTCAGGGAAGGCCTCTGAGGAGGTGACACCTGAATGATGAGCTGGAGCAAACCAAGCAAAGATTTGGGGAAGAGTCTTCCAAGTAGAAAGAGGCGAGTGCAAAGGTCCTGAGGTAGGAACAAGGTCAGCATAGCCAATGCCTTAGAAGGTGGCAGGCGACTGAAGTTGAGCGAAGGGATCCAAAAGTGGGGGGACAGATCATATAGGGCCTTCTAGGCCATCGTAAGGAATGTGGGTTCTAGTCAAAGTGAGATGGGATCCATTGGAGGAGTCATAAGGGAGGGAACAGTATGGTCTGATGGATTATAGTTCAAGGAGCTGGAGTTTTACGGGGGCAGAGAGGGAGGAGCAACGATTTACACACAAAGGGTATAGGAGGGAGGACTGCTCACTGAGAACCTGCGGGGAAGGCCTTAAATCCAGGGTCAGAGCAAGGAGCTGAGGGCATGGAGGAGAGTGCCAGTGACTACAGAAGGCAGGTGGGAGGATTTGGGGTCAGGGAGGACTAGGGGGTGGGTTGGCTGAGGGCTGCAGGGAGCTGCAAAGGGTAAGAGTCCTGGTGTGGGCTGACTGGGAGACCCGCATCTAGGTGGTGCTGGAGACAGACAGGGAGGCGTTGGCGGGATGAGGCCAGAGAGGTCGGCCCTAGGGAAGGGCAGAGGGTGCAAGGGCAGGAGAGCTGGTTTGAGCCCTGGGGCCTCTCCAGGCTGAGCCCCTGCTCCCTCATCCAAAACATAGGCCCCTAGGATATACAAAACTGCACTGTCCACCCCACAGGGGCCATGAGGCTCAAAATAACGCAGTGTTCTCCAAAGGCGGCAAACGTGCCCTGGGATGGGTGTGCAGAACCAAATCTAGAGGGTCTGTCCCTTACTTTAATAACTGTTACTTTTCAATGTATTAGATAAGCGTATTTTTCTACTTAAAGTGGAGATATGAAGTTCCCTTTTAAAATACATTTAAGTAAAAAAAGCGAGTCAGTTTAAAAGGTTAAGTAAGTAACAGTCTAAAGCATGTGCAGAGAAGGCAGAAATCACGGCAGTAGTTTTTGAATGATGGAGGTCAGGAAACACTAAAAGCTTTGTGAACATATAGCCCATGAAAATGTTTAAAAACAAAAAAGACACGAATCTCATCGCGATCGTTTGTTTGGGTGGCTCTCACGGGTGCATGTGCACATGTGTGGGCGTGGGCGTCTCATAGGCAGATGTAGCTGGGTTGGTGTGTATCAGCCTGTGTGTAGGGGGCCCACGTGTGTACGTGGGATGTGCACATCCGTGCACATGTGCACGCAAGTTTATCTGCATGTACACACGGATTGCTTTATCTGGGCAGGGGTGTGGGTACAGGTACACCAGGTATGCGAGCATCTTGAGTTACAGCCGCCTCCCCCCTCCCCAGCCCTCAGTGCTACCCAGTGGCACTGGGCTGGGCCGGAAGCCTGGGGCCAGCTGGTCTCCAGCCACCAGGGGGCAGCAGAGGCCGAGCAGGGCCTTCTTCAGGACGGGTCTCCTCTGAGTTTGGCATGCGAGGCCCTCTGAAGTCTCCCTCTGTCCTGTCCCCACTTCCCCTGATCGCCCCAGGCCTCTGCCAGATTAGCCAGTGGCCCCTGCCTGAGGCTTGCTGGAAGACCTAGGACTCAGAAAGTGGACCTGTGGTCGTAAGTGGTTTGGGTCTCCTGGGGTCATGGGGGAAGGGACCCGGGTCCCTGAGGCACTGGCATCTGGAATTCCGGGGGGGTGTACAGCTGGCTGGCCACTTCTGGCTCTTCTGCAGGCTGGGCTGTGGGTCTCTTCTCAGGGGTGCTCTGTAGCTGTCTGTCTCGCCTACTCTCAGCCCCAAGCCTGTTCAGAATACAGCTGAACCCTTGGGCTCACCCCTGGCTTGTGGGGAGTAGGCCCCTCCGAGGCTCCCAGGTTGGCATCGCAGGGGCAACTGGATCCTAGAGCCCTTCGGCTCTGTCCCCGCATCCAGGGCCACCACCCGCACTAGCAGGGAGGAGCACCCCCAGGTCAGCCCAGTGGCGGCAGCGACTAACCAAATCCCGGAAGCTCCTCACCGTCTTTCCATCCACAAATACGTAATGAGGTCCTACTGTGTGCCGGGCACTGCTGCAGAAACTCACCTTCTAGTGATGGGCGACTTCTTCCCTGCCAGCCTTGAGGACCGAGGCCTCGCTAGAGCAGAGTATATTAACACCCAGCAGCTTTCCTCCCAGCCTGGAGAAGAGGATGAGCCATGATGATAAGACAGCCGACTGTGGGCCAGGCAAGCAATACCTCCTTTAATTCTGCCACCAACACTAGGAGATGCGTAAAATCCGCCCATTTTATGCTTGAAGAAACTGAGGCTCTGAGAGGTTAAGTGGCTTACCCAAGTCGCACAGCCGGTGAGTGGCCCACGCTGGGAGCCACGTGTAGCCTGCTCACATTCAGAAGTTCTCTCTTTAGAGACCCCTGGGCACGGCGTTGGGCACGGCGTAGACACAGCCGCCTACGCTTTGTTGTGACTGAATATGAAAGAGCAAGTCAGTCTCCCAGGGACTCAAGGGTGACTTTATCTCCCCCATCCTTGCCCTCACCCCCCACCCCAGGTGACCAAGTTAACAATCTAGTGTGCGTCCTTCCAAATAATCCGATATGGACCTACATATACATAATCAGGGTCTGGGGCTGTCATCATTATCTGCTTTAGAGACATTTTTCTCCCTCAGTGAAACTGTGGTAAACTGAATAATGACCCCCTCCCCCCTCCCCCCGCTAAAAAGATATCCCCGCCCTAATCCCTAGCTGACTTTTTGCACTTTTACAATCATCATGATGTAGGATTCCATTTATACAAAAGGTCCAGAGCAGATTTGTGGTTGCCAGGGGCTGGGGGGTTGGGAGGAGTGACTGCTTATTGGGTATGGAGTTTCCCTTTAGGGTGAAGAAGATGTTCTGGAATTTGACGCTTGCACACATCATTGTGAATGTACTAAATGTCACTGAACTGTACCTTTTAAAATGTTAAATTTTAAGGTATGTGTATTTTACCATGATAAAAGTAAATAACAGAGGATTAAATGAGATAATGTAAACAGCATATAGCTCAAAAATATAGCTGATATGATGATGATTATTAAGTTTTAAGAATTTAAGATGCAGGGTTCTAAGTTTGAAGGGATAGATTTTTTTAAAATCTTTTTTTGAAATATAGCTGATTTACAATGTTGTATTAGTTTCTGGTGTACAGCAAAGTGATTGTTTTATATATATATATATATATATATATATATTCTTTTTCAGATTCTTTTCCCATACAGGTTATTATAAAATATTGAGTATAGTTCCCTGTGCTATACAGTAGGTCCTTGTTGGTTATCTGTTTTATATATAGTAATGTGTATCTGTTAATCCCAGCCTCTTAATTTATCCCTCCCGGCCAGGGATAGATTTTTTTTTTTGGTTTTGGTTTTTGGTTTTGGTAGGTTGCTTGGTTGGTTCTATTTGTTTTATTTTGCTTTTTAAACCTTTTTTTAAAAATGAATTTATTTTATTTATTTATTTATTTTTGGCTGCGTTGGTTCTTCGTTGCTACGTGCGGGCTTTCTCTAGTTGCAGTGAGCGGGGGCTATGCTTCATTGCGGTACGCGGGCCTCTCATTGTCGTGGCTTCTCTTTGTTGCAGAGCACAGGCTCTAGGCATGTGGGCTTCAGTAGTTGTGGCGTGCAGGCTTCAGTAGTTGTGGCCCACGGGCTCAGTAGTTGTGGCGCACGGGCTCAGTAGTTGTGGCTCACGGGCTCAGTAGTTGTGGCTTGCGGGCTGTAGAGCGCAGGCTCAGTAGTTGTGGCGCATGGTCTTAGTTGCTCCGCTGCGTGTGGGATCTTCCCAGACCAGGGCTCGAACCCAGGTCCCCTGCATTGGCAGGTGTATTCTTAACCACTGTGCCACCAGCGAAGCCCTTATTTTGCTTTTTAATCCATTACCCCCTGGGCCTCTCACACTCCCATGCCAGGCCCCCCAGCAGCCAGCTGCACTAAAGGATTGGCATGCCTCCCCCTGCTGTGGGTACAGCCGCGACCGCCAAAACCCTGGCCGCGGGGCACCCTCAGTCACTGCCCTCCATGACCCCAGGAGTGGAACATGAAAACAGCCAGGAGGACAATAGCACGCCAGGGAGTCTTCCGGTTCCTGGGAAATGGAGCCCAGGAACGAGGCTCCCGAGCCCCAGCCCGTGGATGGGGGTGTTGGGGATTCCTGGGCGGAATCTCTGGCCTCCAGCCCCCACCCTGGTGAGGCCAGTGGGCACGTGCCTGCTCATCATACCCTCGCGATGACTGTGGGTATGTACCCCCCAGGGGCTGGGTGCCCAGGGGAAATAGGCCCCCCCCTAGCTGGGCCTTGGGAATCAGTGAGGCTCACCCAGCTCTGTGAGTGGGTGTATCACATGTGGCTAGGGAGGGACCTGCCCGAGAGCGGGCTGGGCAAGCCCTCCCTTTGTGGATAGCATCCTGTCACATCCTTGCGGCCCTGGCACCCTGCCTGAGGACTCTTGAGAAGGAGGAATCGGCTGTTTAGTCTCAGTTGCTAAGGGGAATTCTTGGCCCCAGCTGTGAGTAAAACACTGTATGTTATAGTTTTTGAAAAATAACACATTCATGTGACCCAAAATTCAAAAGGCATGGAATTCCCCCACCCCTTTCTCCCAGACACCCAGTTCCTCCCAGAGGCAGCCCATGTTTTCAGCATCTTGTGTACCCACCCAGAGATACTTTGTGCCAATCAAGCAAAAGCCTATATATAGGACTCATTTTTTTTATTGGAGTATAATTGCTTTACAATGTTGTGTTAGCTTCTGCTGTACAACGAAGTGAATCAGCTATATGTATACATATTGGGTCCACTGCCTTTATCTCCTTGGATGAAAAGGGCAATGGTCAACATTTTCCCATTTTACAGATGAGGCAACTGAGGTTGAGAGAGAACCAGTGACCAATCCACGGTGACACAGTGAGTGAGCCAGGGTCCAACTAGACCCGATCCCTGACTCCCAGTGTGTGCTCCTACCCCACCCCCCACTCGGGGCTCGGGGACTTGTGAAAGCCCTCTGCACAGAATACAGACCTTATAGTTTAAGTCCTCCTTCTAATGTCCATCAGCTTCATCATCTAGGATATGTTAGTGCACCTCTCTGAGCTCAGATCTCTCGCCTCTAAAATGAAGATAATAATTGATAGCTCCTTATGAGTTTATCATAAGAGCCAAATAAGATAAAGCATGTAAAGAGCTCAGCACAGCACCTGGCTTTTCTATGCCATTCAACAAGCTTTTATTGCGGGCCTACTATGTGCTGAGCACCTACTATGCGAGGATCCAGTGCAGCCACAATCCTGGCTCAGGGAGCTCACGGCCTAGCAGGCTCACAATAAGAGCTCAGTGAACGGTGGATGTTATTATTCAGCAAATAGTCATCTTGCCTCCTGGTTCTAGGAAGTGGAGGTGAGACCACGGTACCTGAGTCTCCACCCAAGTCTAGACTGTGGGACCGTGAGAGGAGGGGCCGGCATCTTGTTCCCCACCCTCTGTGTCCCTGACTAGGGTCACATTAGTTGAGTAGGTGCTCAGTAAATATTTGTAGAATGAATGTGCAGAGGCAAAAACCTTCGTGGAGGAAAGCCCCTCACCCCCCCGCCACACACACACACACGCACACACACATGCACGCACGCACACACACACACACACACAGGTTGCTCCAGGACGGGAGGACTGACAAGTGACTTGATTTCCTTTTCTCTGTGACTTTTGACTATGCAGATACCAGTGTTATATTTTAAAACTCAATTGATTAATATTTAAAAATGGAATGGCACAAGAGCTCATCCATGGTGAACCATGCTATGTGTCCAGTGACTGGTACTGAAGAGAATTCAGAATGGGAGGGGATGGCAAGGATGAGGTACGTACTCCAGGAAGGCGTCCTATAGAGGGTGGCCACAGAGACTGAGACCGTGGCACTGGGAGCCATGATCATTGTCAGCCTGGCTCCTGTTACCATCTTAGGACGTGGGGTTAAGTTCAGTGTGGCAGAACGCCGTTCTCGCGGTGTGCCCCCAGGCCTCCTGCCCTGCTGGGCCTAGGCTTCCCAGACCTCTGGAGCTGCAACTGTGAGGTGCCAGGTGAGTGCCAGCACCTCCGTCCGTGTGTTCGCCTGTCGGTAGAGCTCCCGGCGGCGCGGGAGGGGGACACTGACGGTGAGTGCGCTGCTGGGCCTGCGTGTGGCAGGCGTTCACTCAGAGTTGTTCCCTTCCTACCTCTCAATCCTCTGGAAGCCAAGGACATGGGAACCCAGCTGGCAGGAGTGGTCCCGACACCCCCAAAATTCTGATTCCAGGCTACTGTAATCACAAAGAGAACTTGAAGGGTGCCAGCATGGGGCCGGGGGTGTACTCCAAGATAGCCCCTGGCCTCATTCTGCCCCAGAGACAGGCTGTCGGTGATGGAGGGGGTTTGGGAAGCTCCAAGGAGGGCAAAAGCTCTGGGGAGACAGCAGGTCAATGGGGGCAAAGAAAGAGCCCAAGGTGGGGAGGCCCTCTCACTGACTGCTGTGTGGCCTCAAGCAGCTCACTTCCTGTCTCTGGGCCTCAGCCTCTTGCACAGTTCAATAAGGGAGGCTAAGTGCAATGATCTCTAAACCAGAATACCGAAGTGTGAGGCACGTGCCCCTGGGGGCGTGCAAGATGATGCTGCGTGGCACACAGATGCGGCATTAAGTGCCCTGGTACCAAATTCCAGCGAGGGAAAACCCACAAGGCTGTCTCCCTTTTTGAACTGGGTTTTGATTTACATGCAGCAGCGTGCCTCAAACTTAGGGTCACTGTCAAGCGAGAGTATCTGGCAACAATGAAATGTCTTCATTTTATTGTCATTATATGTTAGCCTCTTTCTAGTTATGGCAAAAGAGATAACGTTTATTTTTACATACATTTGTTTAAGTAAAAAAAAAAAAAGAATAAATTTTGTTTTAAGTATTAAGCAATTATCCAGATACATAGGAGAGGGCAAACATGGTGCCAGGTGGCAGAGGGGAGACGAGCAGAAGGTGGGAATCCTGGCTGGATGCCTGGCTCTGAACCTGAGACAAGGCCGGAGGGGCAGCGAATTAGGCAAGACCCTCTGCCCCGGAAGTGCCTCAGGTCCCGTGGGAGCTGTGCAGACATGAGTTCCGGGTGGGCCCGCCCACGGCTGCCCGAGAACCACGCTCGCTGCCTCTCTCCTGCCCCCAGCCCTGCTGGGCAGTGACCGCACCGCCCCAAAGGCATTTTGTACCAGGCGTTGTATACCGACTTACCAAGCCTGCCCTCCTGGGGTGTAAGTACCACCACCACTGCTCTGTGCATGCATCTGTCTGTCCACCCATTTGTCTGTCGGTCCAGGGCTCCTTTGTGGGGCACCCACTGAGAAGGAGACTCCCTGGCCAGAAGCCAGCTCTGATGCAGGGGCTGCCACACTGTAGCCCAGAGAGAGGACAGCCCTGGGCTGAGTGGAGCAATCCTCACTCTCTCCTGTCCTCACCTTCAAGTCAAGCTCTTTGGTGAGAAGGTCCCTGAGGGGCTGCAAACAGCCTGATGTGGGAGTTTGTGGTTTTCCTGGGACCCAGGATCATTCTGGGGTTCGAGTTAAGTTTCAGAGCAGAGCCAGGTTGAGGGTCAGGTTAGAAGGTGAAGGTTAGGAGGTCCGTGTGTATTTGGTGTTGGGGATCCTTGCATGGCTGGAGTCAGGGGTTAGCATGAGCCCAGGATGGGGAAGCTCTGTCACTCACTCCCTGCTGTGTGACCTTGGTCAGCTCCCCTGCCTTCTCTGGGCCCCAGCCTCTTAAAATAAGGGCATAGGGAGGCTAAACGCAATGATCTCTAAAATGGAGGATCTCAAAGTTTGAGTCCCAGGACTACACACTCAGTTTGTATTTGGGGGAGGGGGTGTCCCGGCACAGTCTCGGTGACGCTGGGCTTAGTGTGTGGCTGGGTTCAGAGGCTGCCATTTGACTAGGATCATGGGGTTCCTGTGTGTTGGGATCCAGAGGCTAGGGTATGACTGGGATCTCTGACCATGGTCAGGGGTCAGAGCTCTCTCTATGTGCCCTGAGCGTAGCCATCTAACTTATGCCAGAGTGAGGCCAAGTCCAACCCCTCATCCCAAAGAGGCTGAGCCACAGCTGAGGCCAGGGGACAGGACACTGGTCCTGGGCCTGCAGCGCCTCACCACTGCCCTCCCTTCTTATGAGCCAGGAGACCACCAAGGTGATCCAGACAGCCTCCAGCGATATCAAGGGCAAAGGGCCATGGTGATCCTTGGCCAAGTGAAGTAAGGTCTGCACAAGTGAGTCAGGCCTGGGGTGGGGATTGGTGGGGAGTAGCCTGAAACTTGCCCCCAGCCCCCAGAGAGGAAGGGCAGCCAGGAGAACTCAGACCCCCCCCCCACCTGACTTGGTACCAGGGGCAGAAGCCTGGTATTGCACAACCTGCCCCCACCATGCTTCTTCAACCCACTCACCAGTCCCCCAGTGCCCCTGTGGGGATTTATTGGAATGTGTCAGTCTCTCCAACAGCCCCAGTAAGATTCGGGCCTTAGAACGGCCCTTTCTCTCCCCTACTGATGGGGTCTTTTTTGGGTAGAGGGAGGCAGGGTAGTAAGATCTCTTGGCAAACTGAGTCTCCTGACTTTACCTGGGCTGAGGCCAGGCACCTTTACAAACAATACCTCATTTTACCTTCAGCACATCCCTCTACTGGCCCTGCTTACTGAACAAGGAAACAGGAGCTCAGAGAGGCTAAGCAGCTTGGAGGTCACACAGCGAGGCTAGCAGCGGCAAGCTCAGGTTCCAACCCAGGTCTAAGCACTAGGCTTGGCCCCTGGAACTCAACACATCCACCTTCTGGGCCCCTCAGGCTGTAAGGGAACAGGTTCCATGTCTGTATGTCTGTGTGAGGCCTCAGGGATGGGGAAGACACTGTTCAGGGACCTTATCTTTGTCCTAAAACTAACCTCATCTTCCCCAACCGCCCCCCCCCCGCCCCCCGCAAGGACAAGCTCAATAAAGGTAGACTCGGATTTGCACAGGTAACCAACCTGGTGCTGGAGTCAGTGTAAACACTTTACTACCACTAGGGGGCGCTGGCGATGCTGAATGCCACCGTTACCTCTCGGGAGGAAAGCACCTGCCACCAGCAGCTGGAGTGGGGGTGTCCCAGGTCTAGTGGGGCGTCCAACGGGGCTGCCCCAGCCCCGCACTCTCTGTGTAACATTAGGCTTCCGTTTCCCTTCTGTAAAATGAGGATAAAGCCATCTTAGACCTACATCACAAGAGGTCAGAGATGGCAAAGTTGCCTGGAGAAGTTAAAAGAGATATTACCCTGAACAAATCATCAACAATTCAATAAGACCAGACTTCCATAGAATAAATTTCATTGATACATAACTTATCCAAAATAAACATGGGTGGAGTAGAGATTAAATGTGATTGACCATGACTGATATTAGGTGAAGCTGGACTCAGCTCCAGGAGGATAGGACAGGACTTTGCCCACTGCATCCCTGGGCAGCACAGGATGACAAGAAGTGGAGATGTGACAAAAACACCCCCTTGCCTCTTCCCAGGCCCCCGACGCCCTTCCTTATTTCCCTTTGTTCTCCCAGCGTCCAGATCAGCCACCTGTCCGTCGCCAGCCGCCAGGTAGAGTTGGTGGAAGACAAGTCCACCAGTGTCTCCATTCAGAATGCATCTGTGATCTTCAAGGGGATCCTGGGGCGCCTGGAGATAAGCATTCCCATTCAGCTGACATGCCTCTCCCTGGCCCTCTCTGGGCTGAGGGTGGAAAGAGGGTCTTGGGCCGTGGCCTCCTTGCAGGTTGAGGGTTGATCAGTCTGTTGACTTTGAAATCGACTCTACTGACCTTCAGATCAACACACATAGCTGAATATGTGTCCTACTCCCTCTGGGGAGGCAGGGAGGCTGGACTCCAGGAATCGGCCTCAGTGGAGAGGGAAGGCTAGGCAGACCGAGGATTCTGAGGCTGCCAAAGACGGTCCAGCCTGGGAAGTTTGCTGGCTGGGGGAGCCCAAAACTAGCCTAGCTCCTGGCTGGCCTGGGCAGCACATGGGTTCTGCCTGGAGGCCGAAGCTGCCCTGATGTGGTGTCAGGGGACTCTGCAGCCTGTGATTCTGGCAGTGTGTGGACCAACGCCCCTGAATGCTACCCATCTTTCCACAGGCTGCTCCTGCATCTCCAAGGGGAGCGCAAGTAAGTACGCTGCCTCTGTGGCCCCCATTTCTACTTGTGCCCCATCCTGTTAGCATGAGCCCCAGGAGTATGAAGGGTGGTGTGTCCACTGCCCCCCCCCGAGGGTCAACCCCAGACCATGCCTGTGGCAGCCAAACCTGGGGGATCAATCTTTTCAGGGGTCATTACCTACCTCTCCCCATCAACGCCCCCTTAAAGGCTGGAAAAAAATAATCACTAACAGTTACTTGCTATGAGCCAAGCACTTTTCCAAGCCATTTGCATGGATTAGTTAATTACATCCTCACAACCCAACCCTGGAAGGTAGATTGTGTTATTAACCCCATTCTTACATATGGGCAAACTGAGGCACAGAGAGCTTAGGAAGGAAAGAAAAACTCATATCTGCTGGCATCCCAGGCATCACACAAGCTCGTAGCTACAATTCCTAGCCAAGCTAAGTAACTGGCTGAGGACACACAGCTCGCCACTAGGAGGTGGGGGCAGGATTTGAACCCAGCAGTCCCCCTGACTCTGGAACCTGAGATCCTGAGTACTCTACTCAGATCTTTGTCTTGGCCAACCCTCTGTCAAATTGCTGTGAGCAGCCCTGATTCAGGCCCCTCTCTGCCCGTGGAGCAGATGGACACATGTGTGAATCTGGATTCAGGCATATCCATGTGTGTGAGTGTAACAGGTATGAACATCACGGGCAGTGGGGCCTCCCGAGGGCCTCTGGGCTGGTTAACACTCAGGTCTGAGGCTCCTTCTGAGGCTCAGTGTTCTTAGCTGTGAAATGGGGTTATAGCTGGGTTATAGGAGGATTCCAAGGCTGGCAGAGCCCTGAGCAGTGTCTGGCACACAGTAGGTGCTCAGTGGATGCACAGGACTGGATCACCGCAGCACTTGCTCCCTTCAGGCCCAGGTGGACCAAGCAGCTGTTCGCAGACTTCATCTCCTTCACCCTGAAGCTGGTCCTAAAGGGACAGGTGAGTGGGGCTCGCCTACCCCGCTGGCCCAACCACTCGTTGTGGGGAGCAGTCCAGGGTTATGCCCCAAGGCTGGGTCCTCCTCCCCCCATTGACCTTCCCTGAGAAACGGCCACCACTTCCCAGTGTGGTCAGTCCCCTGTGCCTGTTCCCAGCACTGCCACCCCCACGTGGCCCTGCCCCTCTTCTGGTCTCCTTTCCAGCCTGGTGAGCCGCCTGCCCTGTCCGCCCCAGATCTGCAAAGAGATCTGCATCATCTCCAACATCATAGCCAACTTAGTCCCGACAAGGGCTGGTGAGTGTGCTTTGGTCTGCATGCCTTTGAAGGTTAGTGGTGGGAACCAGGAGGCCACCTTTGGTCACTGTGCAACCTTGGGACAGTCATTGCCCCTATCTGGGTCTCACAGCCCCTGTGTGGCTCTACCGTTTGGTGATTAGTTATGGTCAGGCTATGGCAAGTCGCTTCCCCTCAGGGCTGCAACCTGTCAGGCTGTGACCTTGGGCAAGTCACGTAACCTCTCTGAACCTCAGTTTTCTCATCTGCAAGATGGGGGTGATAATAGCAACTACCCCATAAGGCAGTTGTGAGAATTGAGTGGAAAAAAAAGTATATAAAATGCTTAAGATGGTACCCGGCCCAGTTGGTCCCTATTATTACTACTGCTATTACTAGCCTGGTACCCCCAGCATGAGCATACTGTCAATTACTTCTCAAGCAGCAGTAAACAACGGGTGAAAGCTAAGAGGAAGAAAGTGGTTTGGAGATCTAAGACTCCCCTGCCCTTCCCTGAGTCTCTTCCCTCCCTTCCTATACAGCCTTGGGCTAAGGGGAAACTCCCACAAGGCTGTGCAGTGAAGAAAAAACTACTCAGGACTCAGTTTTCTCATCTGTCCAATGGGGACACCACTGGGCCATTGAGAGGGACCCAGGACAAGAGGAGAAGGTGATCTGAGAGGTAGGAAGCACTGTCCTGTCCCAGTCCTAACACGAATACAAGCCAGTGTTTGCAGAACATGCTACCGACCAACTACTTGACTTAGATTAACTGTGGAATGCTCACAATCACCCAGGAAGGAAGGTAGTGCTAACATCCCATTTTATGGATGGAGAAACTGAAATTTAGGGAGTCGAGGGGACCACCCCCCCCAAGCTGGGAAGCAGAAGAGCAGAATTTGAGCCTGGGCCATCTAAAAATTCCGAGTCCCTGTTCTTACTACGTCATAACTGCTCCCACTGTGGTTGGCCAGCAGAGGGGGAGGTGGCCAGGCTGAGGGATGCGCCCGGCTCTTTGGACCCTGGCACATAGTAGGTACTCAGTGAACAGAGGCAATAAAGGACAGTGAAACCCCACTGGGTAGACCCTCTGGGCTCCTGTCGGGGCCTTAGGAGGGGAGACCCCTGGTGGCACCAGGTCCGGGGCAGTGTGGGCTGGCAGTGTAGGGGTGGAAGAGGGGGTGGCGTGAGCGTAATTCTGTCTTCCTGAGTGCTAGATCCTCCCCCCGACCCCACTCCCATCACTGCCCAAACCTGGAACAGGAACCTTGCTCGTCTCTCTGGGAACACCACACCAGGGGCTGTGCCATCAGAGTGCATGTAGCAAAGCTAATGCGAGGGTGAGGCCAGCCTCCCTGGACAGACCCAAGCAGCTGCCAGAGCACAGACAGGGCCAGGGGGCCTCACCAAGGTCATGGCTCTTGATGCAGTACTACTACACTCCCCCGCCACCCTCCAGCCCTCGTGCTGCTTCTGCACCAGGAGTTGGAAACTACCTCCCGAGGGCCAAGTTCGTCCTGCTGTCTGCTTTTACAAATAAAGTTTTATTGGCTCACGGCCACGCCCAGTCATGTAGATGCTCTTGCCCGTGACTGCTTTTGCCCTGCAGTAGCAAAGTGGAGTCGTTGCACAGAGACTGCGTGGCTCGCAAAGCCTAAGGTATTTACTATGTGGCCCTTTACAGATAAAGTTTGCCGACTCCTGGTCTGGCCTGTTGAACTCCATAACGCAGACCAGAGCTGGGGGTGGGGGTGATCTCCAGGTTTCTCTTGGGAGAAGATTAGGAGGAAAATTAGAGTAGCTCATGTTACTGGGCGCGCTCCCACTTTTACCAGATTGTTCCATTAAATACATAGCTCTGAGGTGGATGCTTTCATTGGAGACGAGGACATGGAGGATGCTGGGCGTGAGGCTCGGTCGCTGCCCACGGATCACCCAGCAGTAGAGGGCTGGGATTACAGCCCACGCCTCCGACTCAGAGTCCCACACTCTGAACCACTCTTCTAGAAGGGCTCCTGCAGGGCAGGGCCACCCAGACAGACAGAAGTTGAGAAGAGAGAGAATGGCAAAGTGCACCCTGTGCACCCCAGGACCCATTTTACAGATGGGAGCTCTGAGGCTAGAGGCACCTGTGAGTGTTGGGCAGGGGCAGGAGGAGCAGGTGAATCAGGGAAGGCCCCCCATCCTGAGGCTCCACCCTGATCTCTCCCTCCCCACAGCCGACATCCCCTCGGTTGGAGACATCGGGTGGACGTTTCCCTGACAGGATTGCCTGTCATCAAAACCACCCACCTAGGGTCCCATCACGAGGTGGGAGTGGTGGGAGGGCATCTTCCACGCCCTCTCCAGCATCTGTTATTTGTAGACTTTTTAAAGATGGCCATTCTGACCGGTGTGAGGTGGTACCTCATTGTAGTTTTGATTTGCATTTCTCTAATAATTAGCGATGTTGAGCATATTTTCATGTGTCTATGGGCCATCTGTTTGTCTTCTTTGGAGAATGTCTGTTTAGGTCTTTGCAGCTCAGAATCTTAAGCTTGCCCTTGACCTGCTCTTCTCATCATCCGCATTATTGAGTCCCTATTATGTCCTCAGTATTTCTGGAGCCTGTCCACTTTTCTCTGTTTCCATCTCCACCTGGGACAGGCTACCATTATCACTTGTGGGGACCCATCTACAGCCTCCTGCGTCCTGACATCTCCTGAATCTGTTCCCCACAGTAGCCTCCAGAAGCAAAGCTGATTGTTCACTTGTCTGCTTAAAACTCATCAAGAATAAAAGTCTTAGGATAAAAGCAAAATTCTCTGACATGGGCTCCAGGGTCATGTATTTTCTGGCCCCTGTTTACCTCTCAATCTAGTTGTTTTGGACTCAGCATAAGCATTCAGTTTAAGGGATGGTGTCTTTCGTCAGCTTTGGAAATTTCTCAGCCACTCTCACTCCAATTATTGTCTCTCCTCTATTTTTTCTATTCTTAACGTCTTGAATTTCCACTAGATGTATGTTGGGCCTTCTCATTTCATTCTATGTCTCTTAGTTGCTCTGTCATAGTTTCCATCTCTTTCTATCTCTATGCTAAATTCTGAATCATTTCTTCAATTATCTCTTTCAATTCACTCATTCTTTTTATAGCTGTGTCTAATCCGTTTACTCATTCACTGAGTTTTTCATTTTAAAATTAATAATTTTCATTTCTAGAAATTCTATTAAGTTCATTTTTTAAAATTGAAGTATAATTGACCTTCAACACTATGTTAGTTCCAGGTGCACGACATAGCGATTCAGTATTTCTATAAATTACAGAATGATCACCATGATAAGTCTAAGTACCATCTATCACCTGAGTTATTACAATATTATTGACTATATTCCCCATGCTGTACATTTCACTCCTGTGACTCATTTATTTTATTTTATTTTTAAAATTTTATTTATTTATTTATTTTTGGCTGCGTTAGGTCTTCGTTGCTGAGCGCAGGCTTTCTCTGGTTGTGTTGAGCAGGGGTTACTCTTCATTGTGGTGCGTGGGCTTCTCATTGCAGTGGCTTCTCTTGTTTCAGACCACGGGCTCTAGGCACACGAGCTTCAGTAGTTGTAGCCCACGGGCTTAGTTGCTCCGCAGCATGTGGGATCCTCCCAGACCAGGGCTTGAACCCATGTCCCCTGCATTGGCAGGCGGATTCTTAACCACTGCGCCACCAGGGAAGTCCCCATTTATTTTATAACTGGAAGTTTGTACCTCAGTCTCCCTCACCTATTTCATTCATCCCTCCAGCCCCCTGCCCTCTGGCGACCACCTGTTTGTTCTGGGTATCTACGAGTCTGTTTCTGTTTTGTTATGTTTGTTTTTTAGATTCCACGTGTAAGTGAAATCATACGGTATTCGCCTTTCTCTGTCTGACTTATTTCACTTAGCACAGTACCCTCTGGGTCCATCTATGTTGTTGCACATGGCAAGATTTCACTATTTTTCATGGCTGAGTAATATTTGTTATACCACATCTTTATCCATTCAACTATTGATGGACACTTAGGTTGCTTCCATATCTTGGCTTTTACAAATAATGCTGCAGTGCACGTGGGGGTGCATGTCTTTTTGAATCAGTGTTTTTGTTTTCTTTGGAAAGATACCCAGAGGTGGGATTGCTGGATCATATGGTAGTTCTATTTTTAATTTTTGAGGAACCTCCATACTGTCTTCCATAGTGGCTGCATCAATACGCATTCCCACCAACAGTTCACAAGGGTTCCCTTTTCTCCACATCTTCCTGAGTTTATTTTCAAGTTTTCCTTTTCAAATCTATCTTTTGTTTTTCCCCCCTGGAGTCCTATGCTTTCATTATGGCTCTGTTTCTTTAATCATGGAAAAATTCGTTCCTTTGTAGTTTCTTCCATGTTCTATTACGTCACAGCCTTGGGGTGCTCATCTTCTTGTTGGCTGTGTTTGCTAGCTCCCTCTCGTGGTTTCCTTGTGTGGCTTGTAATATTTATTTTCTTAGAAGCTCACCTTTAGCAGAATTTGGTTTTTCTGTGGACAGACTCTGCTCCCTGAATCACCCACATTTTCCTTAGAGAATGATTTTGCACTTATTCCTGCCAGGGACCCCAAAGGTTACATCATTCATTCCTTCCTGTTTTTGTAGGTCATTTCTCAGTTCAGGAAGTCCTGCACCATGCTGGCAGTATAAATACTTACATAATTCAGAGCTGCACATCTGAATTATGCTGAACCCGAGCTGCAGGCTCGGGTTCTCAAGTTATACCCTCCCAGACCCACCTTGACGTTTCTTGTGGCTTCCTTTGGTGGGTGAAGTCATTTGGTCTCCTTTTCACTGAGAGGAGGTATTTCCATCCCCCCTCCTCATCTCACTTCTCTCCCTCTGACAGTGTTAAAACCCCATGCTAGTGTGGTCTGAACCCACATCCAGTGCTTGTGTCTCTGGGCCACCTTACTTACGGTTTTAGCTCTCATTTCCCTCTTTATCTTTAGTACCTGGGATTGTCCCTTTCTTTTGTTTGAGCTCAGCTGTGTATTAAATAAAACTTTTTGTTGCAAGGTACTTATTGGTTCAATTTTTTGATGGGGAGAGGTCTCCCTGAGCCCAGCCCAACAGTCTGCAAATCGGAGGTCCTGCCCACCTGCCCAGAGGCATCCCCTCTTCCTTGCCCCATCTCATTCCTCCTTATCCTCAGGGAGGGCCTCCCCATTCCCTAACTAGGTGAGATTTGCTCTCCAGGGCTCTCAAACCACAGCCCGGTGCATCCGTCCTTTAAGACGCTCCTCAGGTGCCATTTTACATTTAGTTCTGGGATTATCTGATAAACGTTGAGCCTCCTGAAGGTAGAGACCAGGTCTATTGAGCTCTGCACTGTCCCCCATATCCTCACCCAGGGCTGAAGCATAGTCAGCATTTCATGAATATTGTTACACAAAAGCAATGGCAGCTTCTTTTGGAGGGTGACCATGCGCAGGTCCTTCTGCAAGTTCTTTATGTTGATTCTCTCATTTAACCCTTGCAACAACCCTCGGAGGTAGGTACTATTATTATCCCCATTTTACAGATGAAGAAAGTGAGGCACAGAAGGCCTTTCCACACACTAAGAGGTGGGCAGGGCAAGGGATTACTTCACTATCACAAAGGTGAGAAAACCAAGGGCCAGAGAGGGCAAGAGTAATGCCTAGATCACTGGCAAATTAGTGATGGGGTGTCGTGGGCCCCAGCCACTGCCCTAGCTGCTTCCTTTTTTTCTCAGCCCTGGGAACCCCGAGTCAGCTTTGTCCCTTGTGTCTCCAGAGGCAGTGGCCACAGCTGTTCTGATGGGCCCCAGTCCTAGCCATGGGACCCCCTCTGTGTCTCCCACTGCTTTCCCATAGCTTCCCCGCCAACCAGGCCCAGGTAACTGTCTACAGCCTCAAGATGTCCAAGCTCTTGTGTCAGAACAAGGGTGTCATGGTTCTTCAATGATGGTGTAATTCCCCTCCCTACGCCCAGGCAGGCAACTTTTTGTGGCTTACACATTTTTTTTTTTTTGGCCGCACCAGCAGCATGTGGGATCTTAGTTCCCCGACCCGGGATCGAACCCACGCCCCCTGCATTAGAAGCACGATTCTTAAGCACTGGACCACCAGGGAAGTCCCTGCGGCTTACACTTGAAGAGGTGAAGTGGGTACAGACAGAGGAAGGCAAGGAGATGGGGAGGCCGGTAGTTGGCAACCCCTCCACAGATGGACCTTTGAAACCTCCAAGTTCTTCTCACTGCTTCTGCTGTGATTGGTTGTTTCTAAAACATGGCTGTCCTCCTGATCATCAAAATCACACGATACAAGTTATGAATGGGGCACATATGGGGGTTTTGACAGTTTTAGTAATATCTTATTTCTTAACCTGGGTGGTGGGACGTGGGTGCTTGTAACATAGGTCCCCAAACCACTGTCCATCTCCATTAGGGCCACATGACTTTCCAAAAGCAGAATTTTGTGTATTTTAGAAGGTAGTACAGGTACATGCACACTGGATATATTGCAGGACACCCCCATGGGATCTGGGGTGGCACCCCACAATCAAGTCCATTGATATTTCTCTGCATATGAATTTTCACATAAAGCAAGGTAAGTACTATAAACAGCCTTCCATCCAAATGGCCAGGTTTGCTGACAAACTTAAGAAAAAGACTTGTAGTCTTCAGAGCTTGTTTGATTTTGTCATTGTAGGTAAGGAATTGATGATCAGTACTACTCCTAATGCCCCTCTGCATGTCTTCAATATTTCTTCATACATGAAAACGACAGACGAAAGTAATGTAGGCACATAGTGGAAAACAGAGAAAAGTATAAAGAAAAAAAACCACCACGGTCATTCACAACCATGGCACATTTGTCATAACTTAAGAGGTTAATGCTGGTATATTGGTATTAACCAAACTCCAGACATTTTTGGATTTCACCAGTTTTTCCACTGATATACTTTTTCTGTCCCAGGATCCAATCCAGGTTAGCACATTGCATTTAGGTTGTTTTTTTTTAATCTTTTAAAATTTTGTATTATTTACTTTTTTTTTTAATCTAGGAATCTGAAAAGTTTACAGTACTCTTAACACCCAGCTGTAAACTCCACCTCCCAGAATATCCCATTTCATTTCCCCTCCCCTGACTTTTCTCAGAGTGCCCTCTTGTTTCTGGCTCCTGAGGACTTCCCTTCTTGCTTCTGAGTCTGACTGTGGACATACGTGCTTTTTAGGAATCTGTTAACCAAGACTTCTATGTGCTGGAGTGCTTCCGGAAGGCAGTTTGAACTGGCTCTTAAGGGGCAGGGAGAGAGCCAAGCGCAGGTGTCCTGGCTGGGGAAGAGCAGTGACAGGACCAGAGGGAGGACGGAATCCCAGTGTGGCTGAGGGAAGGGTTGTTTGTGGGTAAAGGAGTTGCAGATCAGGCCAGGAGTTAGGTTGAGATTATGTCAAAGGGACTTAAAGGCCAGAAGGAAGCAGTAGAAGCTCCAGAAGACTTTGGGGTGGGGTGTGGGAGGAGACGCCTTGGTTGGCGCTGGTGCGGGATGGCTGGATTGGGGAGGCGTCAAAATGAGCCTCCGTTAAAATGGTAGAGAGCGGCGTGGCCCTCAAGGGTCAGCTGGACCCACCCCTTCGCTGTACAAAGGGAGTTCCAGAGGCTGAGAACTAGAAGGACGTTTGTTCAGGGTCGCACGTCACATTCATATCAGAGTCAACAGTTTCTGTGGCCCCAGCATTTTTATGTATGGATGGATGTATTTTCAACAGTATCTGTTGAGTTCTTACTCTGAGCCAGGCCCATATGGTTCATGACTTTGTGAAGCTTATAGTCTAGGGGACATAGGCAGAGATAGATAATAACTAGCCAAACAAAAGACTATATAACCACTAATTGTGCCCGGAGCTATGAAGAAAAAAGGGGTGGGTGGTTGGGTGCTTATACAACTCATAACCCCAAATCAGGAGGCTATTTGAAAGTTATCTAGTGCTATGGGTCTCAAACTTTGGCCTGTATCAGAATCACCTGCAGGGGTTGTTAAAACACAGATTCCTGGGCTCATTCTCAGAGTTTCTGGTTTGGTGAGCCTGGGGTAGAGCCTGAGAGTCTGCATTTCTAACAAGCTCTCTCCCAGGTGGTAAAGCTAATGCACCTGGTTGAGGACCCATACTTGGTCTCTGGAGTGTAAAAATGCAGCTAAATCCAACTGCCAGCAGATGAAGTGTCACCTTGTTTTGCTGATGGTTTCATTTTAGAGGTGGAGGAAGTGAGCCATGCGGGAAAGTCCTGGTGCCGGTTCAAACCAGGAAGAAGCTGTTGGGAATGTGGATGAGTGAGAACCCAGGAGAGGACATGCCATATAATCCCCCAGCGGCAGGTCCTGGGGAACTCCCTTTTGTTTGTAGACTATCAGTGCTAGGCTGACCCCAAGAGTCCCCAGGGTCCACCTCTCCCCACACCTCTCCCATCGCTCAGCATAGAGAGTTGAGGGTCCTGGGCTTGGGGGTTGCTCTCTGCTCTGAGGAGGGCCCCTGCTCACAGTGAACCTGGTTTCTCTCCCCAGGATCCCACCTGTTGGGCTGCAGTCTGCAGGCGTGCGAGCCTTGTAGTTGCCCAGCCTCAAGACCATCGGGGATCTTGGACAGGGGATCTTAAGCAAAAGGTCCTGGAGCGACACCTCACCGGTTACGGCCGGACAGGGCGGGGGTGGGGCGGGGAGAAGGAGGCTACCATTCATAGGGTAATTGACATCAGGTGGGGTCATCAGTTACCAGGGAAACCAGCAGCTGGGGCGTGTCCCTCACAGGCCCTCAGGTTAACCACCATCAGGAGGGCAGTTGTTTCCCTTTAATAAACTAGCAGGTGAAGCCACTCTGGCCTAAGGATTAAAACAAGCACTAGCCGGCGGTGGGGGACAAACGCGTTAACGTGAGTGTGGTGGAGGTGAAGCGGGGACTGGTCGAGCACGGGATGTACAAAGAGAGCTTCTCGAGTGTCCTGGCCACACACCATCACTACCATGCAGGCCTCCTACTCCAGGAAGATCTTCTTAAGCCTCTTGGATTCCCAGTATGTCTGCAGAGAGGGGGTGAGTGGTTGACTCAGCAAATCCCTCCCTTGTCCCTCTGATGTCAGGCACAGGATACTGGTGGGGAAATATGGCTCCTTCCCTCCAGGACTTAGGACCTGACTTCTCGGGGGAGAAGACTCCTACCTAGAGTCTTAATTCAGAGGAAGAGGCACCATGAAGGATGGAGGGAGGGCATAGCCAGAGGAAGGGCCTGCCCGCGCAAAGGCCTGGTGGCTGGAATGGCAAATCTCATGAGAGAGCCCAAAAGGGCTCTCTATGGAGGGCCCTAAATATAGACTGAAGCACTTGGAATAATTCCTAGAGTTTCTTTTCTGGGGGATTGGGAGCACAATGGAGGGCCAAATTCTCATCTTTTTGACTTCAGGATTAAACTGACTTTTTCCACGTTGACCAAGGTAGGTGGTCTTGGGTGCACCTGGAGAAATAAGCGCCATAGAGGGACTTCCCAGGCGGGCCAGTGGTCAAGGCTCCGCACTTCCACTGTATGGGGCAAGGGTTCCCGGGGGAACTAAGCTCTCACATTCCTTGAGGTGCGGCAAAAAAACAAAAAAAAACAAAAAAAAAAAACCCATGTACCTCATGTGCTTAAAGAAAGCGGACACAGAGTCCTAAAGGAAATCAGGCAACGGGACCAGATGATCCCTCCCTTATCTTGTGACCCTTCTTGCTGTGTGTCTGTTGGGAAGACACTGAGATTGCAGAAATGGAACCCTGGTGGTGTGGATTAAGGGGGTGGGGAGGGCAGGAGAGCACTGGCCAGCTGGCCGCTCCCCGGGCCTTGGTTCCTTGGACGGGATGCAGTCACAGTCCTCCCCAGGGCCTAGGAGGGACCATGCGGGAGAGGTACCATTTTGGGGGTGGGGACAGGAGGAGAGGGTGGGTTGAGATGTAGTTTTTCATGGGCATATGGATGAATGCCCTGCAGGCTGTGGGGCCGTCTGCCTCGTGGGTCACCTCTGTGCCCCAGGGAGCGCCCACAGTGGGCTTGTGATCTGAGGAGCAGTGTTGAGCCCACCCAGGACCTCCTGTGGACCAGGGTCACCACAGTGGGCACCCCTGAGGTCATGTCTCGAAAGTCTGGGCTGGGGGCTTCCCTGGTGGCGCAGTGGTTGGGAATCTGCCTGCCAATGCAGGGGACACGGGTTCGAGCCCTGGTCTGGGAAGATCCCACCTGCCGCGGAGCAACTGGGCCCGTGCGCCACAACTACTGAGCCTGCGCGTTTGGAGCCTGTGCTCCGCAACAAGAGAGGCCACGATAGTGAGAGGCCTGCGCACCGCGATGAAGAGTGGCCCCCGCTCGCCGCAACTGGAGAAAGCCCTCGCACAGAAACGAAGACCCAACACAGCCAAAAATAAATAAATAAATTTAAAAAAAAAAAAAAAAAAAGAAAGTCTGGGCTGGAGGAGGCTTTGGGGACACATGCCTGACAGGGAGGCTCTCATTCATCTTCTAGGCCCTTCCCAGGCGGAGCTGCAAGTGCCCCTGATTCTCCAGTCATCGAAGCTTAGCCGTCCTGGGTCCCCTTCCCTCCAGGTGCCTCCTCCTGTGGGTGGCAGTGCACACCCCTGACTTGGCCAGAGCGTGGATCCCTGTTCCTGCTTCACTGGAGAATATTGTCTCTGCCACCCCACGGATAGCTCAACCCCCCTTAAGGGCACGGGTCTCCTAATGGCACCTGATGTGGCAGGAAGAGCCCTGGGCTGGGAGGCTCGTTCACGCCCGGCCCCGAGCCTCAGTTTCCCTTCCTATAAAATGAGAGTTAGACTTGATGATCCCCAAATTCCCTTTCCATGCTGACCTTATAGGATATTTGTCCACATGAGATGACTCTAATGGTGGAATCTCAGGCTCCATTACTGGGGCGTGCAGGGGGTATTTGGAGAAGGCCCTGCCCAGAGCTTTCTGTTTCCCCACAGGATACGTTGAGCTGACCCTGCCGTCTTTTTGAATATCTGCCTGTGCGTGTGGCTTTGGTAGAGAGAAAGGGAGCAGGAGCTGTCTGGGTCTTTTTTTTTTTTTTTAAGGAGAGGTTATTCATTTATTCATTTGTTCGTTTATTCGTTCATTCGTTCATTCATTCATTTATTCATTTATTTATGATTGTGCTGGGTCTTCGTTGCTGCGCGTGGGCGTTCTCTAGTTGCGGCGAACGGGGGCTACTCCTCGTTGCGGTGTGTGGGCTTCTCATCGCAGTGGCTTCTCTCGTTGTGGAGCACGGGCTCTAGGCGCGCGGGCTTCAGTAGTTGTGGCGCACGGGCTTAGTTGCTCCGCGGCATGTGGGATCTTCCCGGACCAGGGCTCGAACCCGTGTCCCCTGCATTGGCAGGTGGATTCTTAACCACTGCGCCACCAGGGAAGCCCTGGCTGGGTTTCTTAGCCTCCCCATCGGTCAGCAGAAAGCATCTCTCAGATCATCTCTCTTCCCTCCCCCACAGCACTGGGCCCTTTCACCCTCTTCCCCACCCACCCACCAAGGTCCCATTTCCTGTTCTGACCAGCTTTCTGCATGAGGTGTCACTCATTCTGTGTTCCACGTGGCTCCAGCGCTGGATAGGAAATATGGCACCATAGGGGCTTCAGATCCGGAGGATGGCAGGGAGGGTAGGGGGCCCTCACAGAGGTCTGGTTTCTGGTAGAAGAGGAGGAGGATGGAGCCTCTAAAAAGCAAATCAGACTTTTAACATGGAAGAGAAACCTCTTATGAGCACCAGCCAGACCACCTTATGATGCTCAAAGCGTGTCTTCTTCCCACTCAGGCTAGAATACAAAAGGTTTCTTTCTGCCATCTCAGTCTTGGGAGGTACCAGGCTCCAGGGAGGGTGTGTGAAGAAAATCCCTCGCTGCCACACTGGCCAAATGGAAGGGGGAAAAGCATAGGAAGACACTGGCATGTGCAAAGTCCCTAGGAGGAACCATGAGAGAGTCAGGATACTTAAAGGAGGCCGGAGTAGCACAGAGAGCAAAGAGGAGAGGGAGGGAGAGGAGGTCAGGGCCCACATCATGAAGGTGCAGAGGGGGCCTGGCCTTTATTTTGGCGGGCAGGAGAGACGGCCAGGAGGCAAGATCTGGGGTGGAGCTTCGCAGAGGGACACCTCTTCAGGTTTGGGAAGACTTGAGGGGAAGGCACCATCTTCTGAGCCCGGTTCCTTCCTCCTTGGTCCCCTCTAAATGCTCTCTTGGGCCTGTTTCTCTTCCTCCCTCAGGGTCCAAAGCAAGGGTCTGACCCACTAAGTTGACCAGGCGTGCTCCTGGGGGCTGGAAGGCAGGGCCCCTGGCACAAAGAGTCAAAGTGGTTTCACCAGTCCCCAAGTCCTGAGTCCAACATGGAAATTCCAGGCCTTGGGATGTAAGCCTTCAGGATAGTGACACCAGTTGGGAGACTCACTCTACCCAAGAGATAACCCCCGAGGGGGTTGGGAAGCCCAGGCCCCCAACTTGATGCCCCAAGAACAGTATCAGGATGACCTGGCAGCCCTGGGCAGCTCCTTCCCCAAAATGAAAACTTTCACCATCACAAGGGGCAGACCGAGAGCTTGCTTGGAGTCTTGCTCCTTGTGGACCCCAGCCCAGCTGGGACCCTGGAAGGCCCTGGGGCTCATTTCTGCTCCAGAAAGGTGCAGCCCCTCAGCTTCCTTCGCCGCCCCAGGCGCAGGAGAGTGTCTCAGCCAGGTCTGCGCAGGAGGACTTACAGACGTGGAACCCCAGAGCTTGCCAGGACAGCACCAACCTGCTGGACCCCTCCCAGTCCTGGCCCTTCCATCCAAGCCCAGAAACTCAGACCTAGGCCTACGACAAAAGACTGGGAAGTCCCCCAGCATGGGTGGGGGCATTTGCTGCTTCCTCCAGGGAGGAAACAAGGGCTGCCCAAGGCCAGGTCCTGTGGAAGCACATCCTGCCACCTGGGCTGCTGACCCAGGACAGGATAGGCCCCTGGTATTCGGGACCAGCCCTGGGCAATGGGGAACACAGAGGGAAGGCTTGGCCTTCAAACCTGGGTCCAAATCCCAGTATCCTGAAATACTAATTTTGGGTCCCTCTGTGCCTCAGTTTCCTCATCTGTTAAATGGGATGATAATAGTACCTTCCACATAGGGTTCTGGTAAGGACTGGGTTGGCCTAGAGGGAGTATCACATGGTGACCAAGAGCAGGGGTTCTGGAGCTGCCCTGCCTGGGTCCAAATCCAGGCTCCTGCACTGCTAGCTGTGTAATCTCAGCATGTTACCCTCTCTGTCTCTGTTTCACCTGTAAAAATGGAGATAAAAGGGCTGCCGTGAGGATTAGAGGAGCCCATGTACCCGGAACACATGTCCTAAGCGCTCACAAGTGCCACCTATTGGTTACACTGCACGGAGATGGTACTTGGCACACAGAGGTGCCCAGCAAATGTGGGCTCCATCCTCTGGTCCCCCTGACTCTCACATCTTGTGTTTCCTACCCCCAAATCCAAACACCCAAGACTCCCTTGGATCTCCCACCAATAAAATCTTATTAGCTTGTTCACACTCAAGTGTAAATGATGGACGGCCATTTAATTTATACCAGGGGAGCATATGCACACCTTCAGCCAAAGGAGCAATGTGCTGATGGTGGACTCCAGGCCACAGGCCAGGCTGGGGGTAGGGGGCATTTGGGAAGGTAGCTCTCCCAGAGTCCTTCAATGATAACCTCCTCAGCAGGCCAGGTATCTCCAGGCTGGAAAGGGTATTGGGTTTAAGACCCAGCTCTGCTCCTGATTGCTGTGTGACTTTCAGCAACTCACTTGACCTGTCTGAATCTCAGCTTCCTCATCTGCCTAATGGGATAACTTGTCTTCTGCCATCCTCAAGGGGCTGTCCAAAATTAAATGCATCTGAAAATGGTCTGCATTTGTCTCTCAGGATTGTGGTTATTTGTCCACGTGTCCATCTGCTCTTCCCAGCCTGGATAGGGAGCAGGTGTTCAGGCCAATAACACAGCAGGTGTTCAGTGAACATGAGCTGAACCGCACATCCTGATCTTGGGGCATAATCCCTCCCGTGCACCCAGTCACAGCCACATTCGCATTCTCATGCCCCGCAGTGGCCTGGGGAAGCTTGGAATACCCCATTTAGCAGATGAGGAAACTGAGGCCTGGGGAAGTCAGGGCATTTGCCTGAAGTGGAGGAGCTGGGAATCACCCACAAGCACTTGACTGCAAAATCCATGCTGTCATGTGATTTCTGGATATCAGAGTTGGTGCCGGAAGGGGAGCAGTTTCCCTTCTCACAGGGATGTGGGACCGGCAGAAGGAGACAAAAATACAAGGACACCTACTGGCTTCAGGCGCAGGCTACATTAGCCTGAACTTTAGGTCATCAGATTCTCGTGACCTCTCTGCGTGGAGGGGTTCTTATCCTACAGATGGCAAACTTCAGGCTCAGCGAAGTAAAGGCATTTGGCCAGTAAGTTGAAGAGGAGGACTTGAAGCCGGGGGTGTCTGACACTGATAGTTGTGCCTGTGGCCATTACCATGCAGTGCCCTCACCCACACCCACACACACCCGGCTGGCTTGAGGGGCAGGGGGATAGAAGATCTGGGAGTGAACGCTGCTGCACCGTGGGGATGTCACGGGAAGGTGGGCGGATGATTTTCCTGGAGGGCAGACCTGTCCACGGGGATGGATGTATCCTCTGCAGGACAGGAGCTCCTGTCCCCGGAGGAATGCAAAAAGCCAGGGAGGTTGTAGTCAACTCTGAAAGGGTAGCGGACTAGTGGCCACTCAGGGCTGCCGCTGACCCCCGCCTGGGGGAGGCTTCTCACCCTCTTTCTGCTCCTCCTTTCTTCTTTGTCCCATCTCTTCCTCATCTCTGCCTGTGTCCCTTGTGTGACTTGGACAAGTTCCTTCACCTCTCTCCTAAATTCATAGCGTTTAACACCGTCCAGAGGGCCAAGGGCTCAGTAAGGGCAATTATGGTCGTTTTTCTTTTCTCCCCTCCCTTCATCCTGGCGAGCACTGAAGGAAAGGAGGCTGGACCCCCTGGGTTCTAAGTCTCCTCCTGCACAGGGAGCATCTCCTGCCTATCCTGTCCCATTCCTTCTTAGTCTCCAGGGAGGCAGGGAGAGCCGAACTCAGCCCGGGGTCTACTGGCGCGACCCGGGTATGCCAACCCTCATCCCTTCGCCTCAGTGTCGCGTCCACGAAAGGGGCGAGCGCTCCCCGCGTCCCTTGGTGCCATCTCTGGGTGTCCTCCGCACAGGTGGCTGAGCTCCAAGAGGCGCAGGACGCGGGCCCTGCAGGAGCGCGTGTGCTGCCCCCGCCCATCCTGCGCTCGCGCCCGCGCCGGGGCAGTGAGAACCCACGTGATTTCCCGGCAGAGGCAGCCGGCTCCCCGCACCCGCCGCCAGGCTGCTCTCCGCGCCTACTTTCAGTTTCGTGCGGAGCGCGGCGAAGCCGGGAGCGCAGCTGGGAGCGCAGCCGGTGAGTGCCCACCACTTCGCGGGGCAGCGGGACCCGGCTGGGGCGAGCGGCGCAGGGAGGTTCGGGGTGCAGACGCCGCGCGGAGTGGGGAGGAGGGGATGCCAGAGGACTCTGGAGCTGGACGTACCCATGGCCAGGTAGCTGACCTGATGGATGGTCGGGGCCACGGACGGCTGGGCTGATGACCGGGTGGGCAGATGGGGCGCCGGTGGCGGGGCAGCGCTCAGCCTGCCACCCTGCAGAGTTTGGGGGATGAGTTTCGAGCCGCAGAGGAAAGCAAGTCTGGGTCACCCGGGTTGGGTTTCGGGACCCGGCTGCGTTCCCGCTCCCTCCCATTCCTCCCCACCTTCGCACCGCTCCTGTCACCTGGAGCTTCAACTTCTAATTGCCTTTTAAAGAATTCAAGTCCCGCTGCTCACTGCGTGGGACTTTTTAGCCTAAAAGAGCTTTTTGTGATGGACAATTCCAAACAGGTGCAAAAGTAGAAGGACTAGGGGCTCCCTGGAGGCAGCAGTGGTTAAGAATCCGCCTGCCAGTTCAGGGCACACGGGTTGGAGTCCTGGTCGGGGAGGATCCCACATGCGGCGGAGCAACTGAGCCCGTGCGCCACAGCTACTGAAGCCCACGCGCCTAGAGCCCGTGCTCCGCAGCAAGAGAAGCCACCGCAATGAGAAATCCGCGCACCGCAACAAAGAGTAGCTCCCGCTCGCTGCAACTAGAGAAAGCCCGCGCGCAGCAACAAACGCAGCCTAAATAAATAAATAAATAAAAATAATAAATAAAAGTAGAAGGAATAGAATTAGGTTGAGCTGTACAAATATGTCAGTTTTGATATAACCAAGCCCCACGTAACCGCCACTTAGGCTTCAACAGTCATCACCCCAGACCAGCCCAGTTTCGTCCCAACCACACTTCATTTTGAAACAAATGGCAAACAGACGTAACAGCATCTCAACCGAACTTTCCCACAATGTACTAAAATAAGGAGTTTTTAAAAAGACATAACCACAGTACCATCAGCATAACTTTAAACATTTTAACAGTAATTCCTTAATGTCAGATCTCCACAGACTATTCCTGATGAACCGTTTTAACCTCATAAGTAATAGGTGAATACAAGGGTGCCCTTTTGTTTACATGGGTGTCGTTTTGCTACTTGCTTTTTGCGTTTCCAAGTCGTTTTCAGCCATTTTCTCACCCGGGGGGCGAGGACCTGGAGTTTGCTGGGACGGCCGTTGGGGAGGTTCAGGGAGGCCCCCCACCTTCAGCACCATTTGCATCCATTTTATACGTTGGGATTCTTATGTTTCCTTTTTAAGAGGTAGGGGGTTCTGCAGGCTTCAAAAGCAGTTTGAAAAGCAGCACTTCCCAGCCTCCCAGACCTGGGGATGGCAGGAGGTCGGGTGCACCCCGGGCCCGTACATGGAGCCTCATCCCTCCAAATTGCTTTTCTTTCTAAGAAGCAGTAAGCTCAGAAAACACTAGGCTTGGTCTCTTACCAGAGAACAGAGGCGGGGTAAATATGATTTCATGGTGCATGCAGGCCTCCCATCCAGCGTGCTTTCCTCAAAACTTACCGATAGCACCGACTGGTCATTGGTTATGCCCACCTGCCTCCCCTCCAAAGCACAGCACCAGGACTTCCCTGGTGGCACAGTGGTTAAGAATCCGCCTGCCAATGCAGGGGACACGGGTTCGACCCCTGGTCCGGGAAGATCCCACATGCCGCGGAGCAACTAAGCCCGTGCGCCACAGCTACTGAGCCTGTGCTCTAGAGCCCGTGCTCCGCAACAAGAGAAGCCACCACGGTGAGAAGTCCACGCACCCCAATGAAGAGTAGCCCCCGCTCTCCGCAACTAGAGAAAGCCTGCACAGCAACGAAGACCCAATGCAGCCAAAACAGAAACAAAAACAAAAAAACAAAGCACAGCACCAGCTTGATTGGAGCCTGGCATGGGAGGCAGAAGGACCAGGGCTCTCAGCACCTTGAATTTGCTTGGTGACCATGGACTATTTTATCTCTCAGAACCTCGGTTTCTCATCTGTAAAATGGGGATGATAACATGTCCTTCAAAGTGTGTTTCATGGGTTGGATGAGATGAGGTATCCCTGTGCATGGGCAACCTCAAGGTACCGCACCAGCATGAGGAGTGATGGGTCCTTGATGAAAGCAGACAAGCGGAAGGGGAAGTTCTTTGGAAGAGTTTCCCAATATGCTTAGCCTTATTCCTCCACCAGATACAGAGGTGCCTGGATGTTTGTAGGGCCAAGTCAGTCTCCTTACACCCAACACATATACCCACCTCCCCTCTGAGAAAAATTCAGCCAAATTACTTAGTATGTCTTCCCCTGTCTGTTATGGATTGAATTGTGTCCCTGAAAAAGATACGTTGAAGTCCTAACCCCTCTACCTCAGAATGTGGCTTTATTTCGAAAAAAGGTCGTAGCAGATGTAATTAATTAAGATGAGGTCATGCTACAGTAAGTGGGTCCTTAATTCAGTATGAATGGTGTCCTTATAAGAGAGGAGGCCAGCATAGGAAAATAGAGACACACGGGGAGAAGACAGCCATGTGACACAGGCAGGGATTGGAATGAGGTATCTACAAATTAAGGAGGTCCAACGACTGCCCAGAAACCACCAGAAGCCAAAAGAGGCATGGCAGGGCCCACCCCTAGAGGCTTCAGAGGGAGCATGGCCCTGCCCACACCTTGGTTTCAGGCTTCTGGCCTCCAGAACTGTGAGAGTATAAATTTCTTACATTTTAAGCCACTCAGTTTGTGGTTCTTTGTAGCAAAGCTAGGAAACTAATTTGCCATCCCAGAATCTTTCCTCTGCTTTCCACACAGAGTCCCACTAAGGATTAAGCAAATTAAATACAGGTGCAAATACTTTGTAAAAACTTTTTGGAGGCCTTCTAAGGATGTAAACTACGGGTTTTCTTTACGGGATCTATTTTTTGAGTGTTGCTGGTAGCCCAAAGTCTATCTTGGATGAAACTCAGTCTGCAGGGCAAACACCTAAATGATTTGAGAAGGAAACAAACAAACAAAAAGTCTGAAAAATTGATCAGTCTGACGGTTAGTGCAGGCTGTCTGGAGAAGGGAAGGCTTTTGGTCTCTCAGACCACCCTGAAGATCATATCTCTGCCATCCACTGCCCTTAAAACCAGGAGGAAGTGGTGAGGCAGGCAAGCACTTGGTTATATGTGGGACTTGTTACCCATAAAATAAGCATGCTTATGTAACCTGTATGCCATCTGGGGTTTCCTAGATCCTTGAGAGCCGGGTGAAATTGTCATGAACCCCCATTATGCTCCTTTGGGAGGCCCTAAGTATTCTCAAGCTCTCTGTGGATCTGGAAGGTGGAGATGAATGTCAGTGTAGTTCTTCTGGCCACCTCTGACCCCAGACTCTTCTGCTCTGTAGTCATCCTCTCTCACTAGTAGAGCAGGGCATGAAGCCAGTAGGTTTCCTGGGGTGAAAAGATGGGAGACCTGGGGAAACCTGAGTTCACTCGTTTACCCTGCCTGTTTCAACCCTGATTCTCTGTGATGGGACTCCTGCTACATCCTGTGAGTCACTCCAAAGTCTTCTGATAAATTCCCAGACACAGGAGTCTTTCCCAGAAAGGTTTTTAGCAGCCCTTCCGGCTGGGATGCCTCTGACATTTGGCAAAGGAGAACCTCAACGAACTTGAGGGAATGTTGAGTTCACACTCAGATGACCTCTATTCTCAGTTTGGTTTTCTTCCTTCCAGACTTTTTTCTATGTGTGTATATTCCTATCTTTTTTAATGGACTCATAACATAAAAACCAAAATGGAGTTACACTTTTTAAACTAAATAACGTGGAATTATGTATTAAAGGAAGATTAAATGCTATGATATCCTTTTTTTAATTGTTTAGTTTTTAGTAGCTAGTACATTCACATAGTACAATAATATAAAACAAATAAAAAGGTATGTGATGAAAAGTAAGTCTCCCTCACTCCCCAGTCTCCTGGCCACCTGATAACCCTTCCTGAAAACAACCAATGTTATCAGGTTCTTATGTCTCCTTCCAAAGACAGTCCAGGTGGGCACATGGAGATATATATATATATATATATATATATATATATATATATATATATATATATATGTATATATGTATATACATATATATATGTGTATATACATATATATATATACACACACACACACATATATATATATATCCCCTTCTCACAAATGGTAGTATACTGTATATAGTGTTTTTTATCTTGTTTTTTTAAATTTAATGTAATTTGGAAATCTTTCCACATCAAAACAAAACAAATCTGCCTTTTTTCTTTTTCTTTTTAACGGCTACATAGTATTTCAGTGCATGGTTGTTCCATAACTGATATAACTGTTGTTGGGCATTTAGGTTGTTTCTCATCTCTTGTTATTTCAATCAGTGCTGTAACAAATATCCTTGTTCAAGCATCGTTTTTGCCTACGTGAGAATAAATCTTTAGGGAAAACATCCAAGAGTGTGTTTGCAAGGTCAAGGGGAAAATATGCAGTTTGAGCTTTGATAAATCTGGCAAATTACCCTCCTTAAGTGTTGTACTAATTTTCACTCCCACCAGCATGTATGAGGAAGCCAGCTTCCCACCCCTTCCCCAACACGTGTTATCAAACTTCTCCATATTTGCAGATCTGGTAGACACGTAATGGTGTCCTATTTTTTTTTCATTTCTCTTATTATGAATGATTTTGGGCATCCTTTCAAATATTTAAGGCTCACTTATAGTTCCTTTTCCATAAACTGTTCATATCCTTTGCCTACTTTTCCATTGAGTTGTTGGTCTTTTTCCTATTGAGCTGTAAAAGCACTTTACAAATTAAGGAAATTAGCTCTTTGTAGTATGAGTATACTGTCATCTTAAGTGGCTGCATAGTTGTCCAAAGAATGGCTGAACCGTAATCTTTGTTAAACATTAAATTGGATCTTGTTTTCTCCTACTACATATGGACTGTTTCCTCTGTTTTATATAAAAAAAACAAGAGGTGACATTTTAATTCTTTCCATAGCCCTTCCCAGAATTCCTCTCAGGGAAGGAAGTATTTCTGGAAAAATACCTTGATAGGATTGGGGTGGGTGGGGCCTGTGTGCAAAGAGGTCAGCAGGGACCAGGACATGGGGGGGCGGGGCAGACTTGCGGCATGGAGCATGTATATGGGCTGGGAGTGCAATATTTGCTCCTGAAAAGAAGGAAGAAGGAGAGAGGAGAGAAGGGAGGATGAGGAGAAGGTGGAGAGAAGGTAGACCACACAGGAAGAAGACCCCCAGAAACTTCTTGGGGGTAGGATAGCCAAAGGGCATTTTCGCTAGGGTGATGCCCCTACTTCCCACGAGGTGGGTAACTGACAGCACAGACTCCAGCATGGGCTCCGCTCTGCAATCATTAACCCGCTCAGCACACATTTGCTGAGTTTCTACATGCCAGGCCCTGCACTAGGTACTGGGCTACAGCTAGGAGTACGACAGAGTCCCTGCCCCGGGGAGCTGATGTGCCAGCAGAAACAGACAGTACACAAGTACAAAAAGATGTGTGGTAGACCTCAGGTAGTGGCGACTATGGTGCAGGAAGACAAGGCAAGCAAAGGGGCAGGCATGCTGGGGGCAGAGGGAGGGTTGTGTTTGGAACAGAGAGGCCAGGCATGACCTTTTCATAAGGGGCTTTTGGGACAATTGAGGGGAGTGAGGCAGGGACTCATGAACCATGATGGTGCCTGGAGTGGAGAAGGGAGGGGAGGAGGGAAGGGAGGTGGAGGAGGAGGAAGGGAAGGAGGAGTTGATAAACTCACAGTTGTTAAAGCCTCTTATGAGTGAATTGTTTACCTGTAGCTTACCAAAGGGCTGGACCTGGAGCAGGAGCCCTCTGTCTGAGGAGCTCTGCCGGTGGGGAGGCTGTAAGCTTCCCCAGGCCATGGTATTTCAGGTGGCTGTCTGAGCCAGGTCATCTGTAGCAGGAAAGATGGCGCTGCCCAGGTTGACATCCAGCCTTGCGATGAACATCCTGGTGACCAGAGCTCTGCTCACAGTCTGGATGGTTTCCTTCAGCTCCATTCCCAATGTGGACTTCTAAAGCGATATATGGACTTTATTTTTATTTTTGATTTTTTTATTGTGTTAAAAAGACATAAAATTTCCTATCTTCACCATTTTTAAGTGTACTACAGTTCAGTGCTTTTAAAGACATTTACGTTGTTGTGAATCCATCACCACCATCCATCCCCATGACTCTTTTCATCTTGTAAAACTGAAATCCTATGCGCATTACCCAGTAACTCCCCATTCTTCCCTCCCCCCAGCCCCTAGCAACCAACATTCTACTATCTATCTCTATGGATTTGACTACTCTAAGTATCTCCTATAGGTGGAATCATACATTATTTGTCTTTTGGGGACTGGTTTATTTCACTTAGCTTACATGTCCTCAAGGTTCATCTATACTGCAGAATTTCCTTCCTTTGAAAGGCTGAATAATATTCCATTGTGTGTATAATCACATTTTGCTTATTCATTCACCCATCAATGGACACTGGGTTGCTTCCATGTTTTACCTATTATGATCAATGCTGCTATGAACATGGATGTACAAATATCTCTTCAAGACCCTGCTTTTAATTCTCTTGAATATATATCCAGGATCCAGTGTCGTAGGGTAATTCTATTTTGAATTTTTTGAAGCACCTCCATACTGTTTTCCACAGCAGCTACACCATTTTACATTCCTACGAAAAGTGCACAAGGGTTCCAGTTTCTCCACATCCTCACCAACACTTTTTGTTTTCTGTTTTTTAGATAGTTGCCATCCTAATGGATGTGAGGTGGTATCTCGTAGTTTTGATTAGCATTTCCCTAATGATTAGTGATGCTGAGCATCTTTTCATGTGCTTATTGGCCATTTGTATATCTTTGGAGAAATGTCTGTTCAAGTCCTTTTCCCATTTTTGAATTAGATTGTTTTGCTGTTGTTGAGTTTTAGTTCTCTCTATATTCTGGATATTAATTCTTATCAGATATATGTTTTGCAAATATTTTCTCCCATTCTATGGGTTGCCTTTTTACTCTGTGGGTAGAATCTTCTGATGTATGATTTTTTAAATTTTCATGAAGTCCAATTTTTCTGTTTATTCTTTTGATGTCTATGCCTTTGGTGTCATCTCCAAGAAATCACTGCCAGACCCAGTGTCACAGCTTTCATCCTATGTTTGCTTCTAATAGTTTTATTATTTTAAGTCTTAGGTTTAGGGCCTTGATCCATTTTTGGGTTTTTTTGTTTGTTTGTTTAAAATTTTTTATTTATTTATTTTTGGTGGCATTGGGTCTTCATTGCTGCACGTGGGCTTTCTCTAGTTGCGGTGAGCAGGCTTCTCATTGTGGTGGCTTCTCTTGTTGTGGAGCCCGCCTTCTCTAGGTGCGTGGGCTTCAGTAGTTGTGGCTCGTGGGCTCTAGAACACAGGCTCAGTAGTTGTGGCGTGTGGGCTTAGTTGCTCTGCAGCATGTGGAATCTTTCCAGACCAGGGATTGAACCCGTGTCCCCTGCATTGAAAGGCAGATTCTTAACCACTGTGCCACCAGGGAAGTCCCCCTTGATCCATTTTGATTTAGTTTTTATATATGGTGTTAGGTAAGGGTCCAACTTCATTCCTTTGCATGTGGATATCCAGTTTTCCCAGTACCATTTGTTGAAAAGACTGTCCTTTCCCCATTGAATGGTCTTGGCATTCTTGTCAAAAATCATTTGATTATATATGTGAGGGTTTATTTCTGGGCTCCCTATTCTGTTCCATTGGTCTGTATGTCTGCCTTTATGCCAATACCATACTGTTTTGATTACTGTAGCAAGTTTTGAAATCAGGAAATGTGAGTCCTCCAGTTTTGGTTGTTTTTTTTTTTTTTTCAGGATTGTTTTGACTATTTGGGGTCCCTTGAGATTCCATATGAATTTTAGGATGTGTTCTTTAATCTCTGCAAAAAAGAAGTCATTGGGATTTTGATAGGGATTGCATTGAATCTGTAGATCACTTTGGGTAATATTGACTTTTTTTTTTTAAGGAAAATACTTTTTTAGTTTTAGTTTTTTAATATTTACTTATTTATTTGGTTGCTCCGGGTCTTAGTTGCAGCTCACCAGCTCCTTAGTTGTGGCACGTGGGCTCCTTAGTTGCCTCTCACCAGCTCCTTAGTTGCAGCTCGCCAGCTCCTTAGTTGCAGTACGCGGACTCCTTAGTTGTGGCATACGAACTCTCAGTTGTGGCATGCGTGTGGGATCTAGTTCCCTGACCAGGGATTGAACCTGGGCCCCCTGCATTGGGAGCATGGAGTCTTAACCACTGTGCCACCAGGGAAGTCCCAATATTGACATTTTAACAATAGTGAGTCTTCCAATCCATAAACATGGGATGTGTTTCCATTTATTTATGTCTTATTTAATTTCTTTCAGCAACATTTTGTAGTTACATTGTACAGATCTTTCACCTCCTTGGTTAAGTTAACTTCTAAGTATTTTATTCTTTTTGATGCTATTATAAATGGAATTGTTTTGGTAATTTCCTTTTCAGATTGTTATCTTTCATATTTAGAAACACAACTGATTTGTTTGTGTTGACTTTGTATCCTGCTGCCTTGCTGAATTCATTTATTAGTTCTAACAGGTTTTTTGTGGAGTCTTTAGGGTTTTCTACATAGAAGATCTTGTCATCTGCAAACAGATTATTTTACTTCTTCCTTTGCAATTTGGATGTCTTTTATTTCTTTTTCTTGCCTAATTGATCTG
The DNA here is from genome assembly GCF_965194805.1 of Balaenoptera borealis. Lineage (NCBI taxonomy): Eukaryota > Metazoa > Chordata > Mammalia > Artiodactyla > Balaenopteridae > Balaenoptera > Balaenoptera borealis. The sequence continues at coordinate 27,194,936 of NC_138878.1, read as the reverse complement.
GCTAGAACTGCCAGTTCTGTGTTGACTAGAAGTGGTGAAAGCAGGCATCCTTGCCTTTTCCTGATCTTAAAGCAAAAGCTTTCAGTCTTTCACCATTGAGTATGATGTTTGCTATGGGTTTTTCATATATGACTTTTATTATGTGGAGTAGTTTCCTTCTATTCCTGGTTTGTTGAATTTTTTTTTATCGTAAAAGGGTGTTTAATTTTGTCCAATGTTTTCTTCTGCATCAATTGAAATGATTGTGTGGGTTTCTTTCCCTTCATTTTGTTGATGTGGCATATTACATTGATCAATTTTCATATGTTGAACCATCCTTGCATTCCAGGAATAAATCTCACTTGGTTATGGTGTATAATCTTTTTAATTTGATGTGCTGAATTTGGTTTGCTAGTATTTTGTTGGGGATATTTGCATCATTGTTCATAAGGGATATTAGTCTCTAGTTTTCTTGTAGTGTCTTTGTCTGGCTTTGGTATCAGGGCAGTGCTGGCCTCCTAGAATGAGTTAGGAAGTGTTCTTCCTCTTCAGTTTTTGGGAAAAGTTTGAGAAGGATTGGTATTAGTTCTTTTCTAACTTTCTGGTAGAATTCACCAGTGAAGCCGTCAGCTCCAAGACTTTTCTTTGTTGGGAGATTTTTTTTATTGCTGATATATCTCCTTACTAGTTATAGGTCTATTCAGATTTTCTACTTCTTTGTGATTTAATGTTGGAAGGTTTTGTGTTCCTAGGAATTTGTCCATTTCATCTAGGTTATCCAGTTTGTTGACATACAACTGTTCATAGTATTCTCTTACAATTCTCTTTATTTCTTTAGAATTGGTAGTGATGTCCCCACTTTCTGATTTTGGTAATTTGAGTCTTCTTTTTTCCTTAGTCCAAAAGGCTTGTCAATTTAGTTGAAGTTTTTGAAGAACCAACTTTTGGTTTTATTGATTTTCTCTATTATTTTTCAGTTCTCCTGTTCCTTTATCTACACTCTAATTGTTATCATTTCCTTTCTTCTGCTAGCTTTGAGTTTAATTTGCTTTTCTTTTCTAGTTCCTTAGGTTGTAAAGTTAGGTTGTTGATTTGAGATCTCTCTTGTTTTTTAATGTAACATTTATAGCTATAGTATTTCCCTTTGGCACTGCTTTTGCTGTGTCCCATAAGGTTTGGTATGTTGTGTTTTTGTTTTCATTCATCTCCAAGCATTTTCTAATTTCCGTTGTGATTTCTTCTTTGATCCATTGGTTGTTTAAATGTGGGCTGTTTTGTTTCCACGATTTTGTGAATTTTCCAGTTTTCTTTATGTTATTGATTTCTAACACCATTGTGGTCAGAGACTGTACTTTGTATGATATCTATTTTTAAAATCTATTGAGATTTAATTTGTGCCCTACATATGGTCTATCCTGGGAAATATCCCATGTGCAATCAAGAATGTGTATTCTGTTGTCGTTGGGTGGAGTATTCTGTATATATCTGTCAGATCTTATTGATTTATTGTATTGTTTAAGTCCTCTATTTCCTCACTTATCTTCTGCTTGATTAGTCTACCCATTATTGTGAGTGGGTATTAAAGTCTCCAACTATTTTTGTAAAACTGCCTATTTCTCCCTTCAGTTCTGTCAGTTTTTGCCTTGTATGTTTTGGTGGCCTGTCATTAGGTATGTAAATGTTTATAACTGGTATATCTTCTTGCTGAATTTAACTTTTTATTAACATATAAAGTCCTTCTTTGCCTCTTGTAACCTTTTTTTGATTTAAAGCCTACTTTATCTTATATTAGTACAACCACTCCTGCTCTCCTTTGGTTACTATTTTCATGGAATATCTTTTTCCATCCCCTTACTTTCAATCTGTTTTTGTCCTTGAATCTCAGCTGAGTCTCTTGTAGACAGCTATAGTTAGATCATGTGTTTTTATCCAGCCAATCTCTGTCTTTAGATTGGAGAGTTTAATCCATTTACATTTAGGTTATTACTGATAAGGAGAGACTTATTTCTGTCATTTTGCTGTTTGTTTTTTATATGCCCTATAGCTTTTTGGTGCCTTATTTTTTGCATTCCTCTCTTTTTTTGTGTTTAGTTAACTTTTTGTAGTGAAATGTTTAAATTCTTTCTTAATTTTCTTTCGTGTATATTCTATAGCTATTTTCTTTGTGGTTAACATGGGGATTACATTTAACATCCTAAAGTTATAACACTCTGCTTTGAATATAGTGGCTTAACTTCAATAACATACAAAAACTCTGCTACTTTACAGCTCCATCCCCACTGCTTTCTGTTGTTGATGTTACAAAATTACATCTTTATACATTATGTGCCCCAAATATAAAATAATAATTTTTAAAAAACACATTAGTCTCCCAGTTTATGAAGAAAACAAGATTTGGAATTACAAACCAAAGTTACAGTACTGTATACTAGCCTTTACACTAATAATTGTTTTTCTTTACATGTAATAGTCTCTTAAGTCCTGTAAAAAACCAAAAGTACAGTTACAAACTATTGCTACAATAATACTAGCTTTTATAATTGTCCGTGTACTTACCTCTATTGATATCTTTATTTTTCCTTATGACATTGAGGTACTGTCTAGTGTCCTTTCATTTCACCCTGCAGGACTCCCTTGAGCATTTCTTGCTGGGCACATCTAGTGGTCATGAATTCCCTTAGCTTTTGTTTATCTGGGAATGTCTTGATTTCTCCCTTACCTTTTTGTTTTGTTTTTTTTTTTTTGGCTGCATCAGGTCTTAGTCACGGCACGCGGGATCTTCGTTGAGGCATGCGGCATCTTTTGTTGTGGTGAGCAGGCTCTTCGTTGCAGCGTGTGGGCTTCTCTCTAGTTGTGGTGTGCAGATTTGTTTTTTTTCTCCTCTCTGGTTGTGGCACACAGGCTCCAGGGCGTGTGGGCTCTGTAGTTGTGACGCGCAGGTTCAAGAGTGGGTGGGCTCCGTAGTTTGCAGCACGCGGGCTCTAGTTGAGGCGCACGAGCTCAGTAGTTGTGGAATGCGGGCTTAGTTGCCCCACGGCATGTGGGATCTTAGTTCCCTGACCAGGGATCGAACCCATGTCCCCTGCATTGTAAGGTGGATTCTTTTCCACTGGACCACCAGGGAATTCCCTCTCCCTTACTTTTGAAGGACAGTTTTGCTGGATATAGCATTCTTGGTTGTCAGTTATTTTCTTTTTGCACTTTGAATGTATGGGCCTACTGTCCTCAGGCCTCCAAAGTTTCTGAGGAGAAATTTGCAGATAATCTTATTGAGGAGCCCTTGTATTTGATTATTCATTTCCCTCTTGCTGCTTTCAAAACTCACCCATTGTCTGTGGTTTTTGAAAGTCTGCTTATAATGTGTCTTGGTGTGGGTCTCTTTTAGTTAATTTTACTTGGAATTTATTGAGCTTCTTGAATGTTTATATTCAGCTTTTTCATCAAATTTGGGAAGATTTTAGCCATTATTTCTTCAATTTTTCTCTCTGTCCTTTTCTCTCTCTTCTTCTGGGGCTCCCATAATGTGTATGGTGGTCCACTTAATCATGTCTCACACATCCCTTAAGCTCTGTTCACTTTTCTTCATTCCTTTTCTTTCTGTTTCTCAGCCTCGATAATTTACTTTGTCCTATCCTGAAGTTCCCTGTTTCTTTCTTCTGCCTGCTTAAATCTGCCCTTGAATCCCTCTATGAATTTTTCATTTTAGATACTGCATTTTTTCAGCTCCAGAATCTCTTTTTGGTTTCTTTTTAGGTTTTCTATCTCTTTATTGATATTTCCATTTTGTTAACACATTTTTTTGACTTTCTTAGTTCTTTAGGCATCTTTAAGGCAGTTGTTTCAAAGTCTTTGTCTAATATATCTGTCATTAAATTTTTTTCAGACAGTCTTTTGAATTGATTTTTTCCTTTCAGTGGGCCATTGTTTCTTTTCTATGCTTTGTGATTTTTCTGTTGTTGTTGCTGAACACTGGACATTTGAATCTAATAATGTGGTAACTCTGGAAATCAGATTCTCCCCCTTGCCAGGGTTGCTTTATTTTGCTTTCTGTTTTTTGTTTATCGTTTTTGGTTTTTTGTATCATTGTGAACTGTCTCTGTGCCCAGGATCAACCTGAGGTGTTAATGCCTTCTTATGTCTTTTCATCTTCTTATGTCTTTGCTGAGCCTTTCCTTGGGCATGTGCAGTCACTTTGTAATGTTCCCCATATGTGCAGTTGTTTCTGAATGTCCTAGTCTTTAATGTCTGGCTTCCAAAAGGGGAAAAGCAAAATTGAAGGAGAGAACAAAAGGCACAGGCCTTTTAAATCTCCCGGAGGTCAGTTCAGCTGGAGGGGGAGGGGCTTGCCACCACGGAGCTGGTGGTGGAGTGACAACAATGGCTGCCTGCTTCTGTCTGCACCTCTGAGATCAGAAACAGCAGTCAACAATTATGGTACAAATCTCCAGTATCTGGAGGACAGGGTCCTTTTTACCCACCCTCGCTCCTGCAAACTGTGTGCAAGCTGCTTCAGGAACATGTGCACAGCTGGCTGCCACAAGACCTAGGGGTGGGGGTTGGCTACCTACTACTGTACTAAGAGCTGAAATTGACCAAAATGAACCAAAAAAAATTTTTTTATTGGAGTAAAATTGCTTTACAATGTTGTGTTAGTTTCTGCTGTACAATGAAGTGAATCAGCTATATGTGTACCTATATCCCCTCCCTCTTGGACCTCCCTCCCTCCCCATCCCACCCATCTAGGTCATCACAGAGCACCAAGCTGAGCTCCCTGTGCTATACGCTAGCTGTCTATTTTACACATGGTATTGTATTTATGTCAAACCTAATCTCCGAATTTAAAATTAACCAAAATTTAAGAGTCCAGATTAACCCTGGAAGCTGTAAGCTTTCAACAGACTCCAGAGTTCCAAAACAGTTATACCAGATTCTGCTCGTACAATCTTTGTCTAAGTGAGGAGACAGATTCCTGGTGCTTCCCACTCTGCCATCTTCCCTGAATCCTCACTGGAACCATTATTTTCAAAATGTTTGAGACCGTGTTGCTAAATTTCTCTCCTAGAAGACTGTGTGGATATAGAGGTTGCAGGCAGCTGGAAAACTGCCTGATCCCTCAACACCCATCTCCTGAGGGGAGGGATGGAGCTTGTACCATCACGAAACCCCAAACCCCCATCAACCCCTTGCCTGGGCGGTTCCTTCTGCCCCTCATGCCAAATGGAGGGAGGACTCAAATCATGGTGAGCTGGTACTCTGAGGTATTCAGATCTTGTCACTGCATCTTGTTTGAAGAGAGAAATAGCTTGCCGTTTTATTGGTCTCACAATAGTCTTTTCCCTAAGTTCTTGAAGGTGTCCTGTGCATTTCTCAGCCTCAGAAGTCTCTTCTTGAAATGGGCAGGTGAAGGTTTGCCTCGTTAGAGACTTACACGGTAGAGTCAGCAGGATGACGTTTAGGAGGTGCACGGACGAGGCGCTGGCTGAATCATAAAGTGAGAGCAGCTGTCCTCTTTTCACTTCTCTTTAATCCTTCCTGTTTAGTCAAGGAGAAGATCTCAGTTGGCTGCTAATGTCTGTAAGGCCTCTCACACTCCTGATCACCTTTTCCGCAATGCGAGGCCAGGCCTCAGGCCTCAGGCAGCAACACCCAGGTCCCGTTCAACGGGCATCATTTTGGTTTTTTTTCCCTTGGGTTTCTTTTAGGGGTTATCTTCCATGCAGGACAAATGATACTTTAGAAAATCAAGTTCAAAGTGAAATGATTTCTAGAAAATTTTTGAGGAAACGCTACTCTGATTCTCAGATAAGGCAAAAATGTCCTCCAACATGGGTAAAAAAGTCTTGGAAATTGTATTTCTATCCCTAAAGGGTAAGATTGTGGGAAAGTTCACGTTCTATAGTTCCGCAATGTTTAGAACTTTTCATATGAGTGCAGATTATGTTTTATAGCAGAAAAATAATCAAGAGCTATGGGAATGATCATTTCGTTTGGAAAGAAGATCATTGGTTGAAGGCAGTATGGTGCTTCAGTTAGGAAAGCGCCTCTGGGTTCAGCAGAGGTTTTAAATCCACTCTTTGCTTCTTGACTTCCCAGAGTCCATTTCTTCACCTGTACAACGAAGGCAATACCTGCCTTGAAAGGTTGATTGAGGATCCACTGAGGAAATGCAGGTGGAACACCGTAACATGATGCCCCACCTGTGCTGAGAACCCAATATATGAGATTAGCATCAACTAGCATCAGCTGCAGATGGGCAGTCCCCTCATTGTGCTGTAATCTTTATATGAATTATTGTCCCCCATCCTCAGAATGACCCTGTGAAGTAGATGCAAAATCATCACCGCATTTGCCGGTGAGGAACATGTGGTACAGGGAGGTTAGGAAACTTGCCCTAGGTTGCACAACACAACATGTTGAAATCAGGATTTGCACCCAAGCCTCCTGACCCCAAAGGCTCTTTTATCAGCTCCACAGATCCCTGTGAGATGGGCTGATATTAACCCTGCTTGACATACAAGCGAGCCATGGTCCAGAGAGGGCAGGGACTTGCCTGGTGTCACCTAACAAGTCAGTTTGGGGCAGTGGGGCTCAGAACTGAGGCTCCAACCAACCAATCCCCTAACCCCCAGTCCCAGCCCCAAGCCTTTCTTCTACCCGTGTTTTGCGTGTCCGGCATGGGAGAACGTCGGTCAGGTGATCCATCCCGGAAGCAGAATTCCTCTTCTAACTTAAAAGAGTCCAGCTTTCTGGTCACTGATCTTCGGTCTTCTTTCACTTTCAAAAAAATGTATTCAGTTTAAACCATACAGGTAATACATGACTAAATTCTCTTTTCAGAAAGCTAAACACCTTATACATCAGGCTGAAATCCCCATTACTCACTGCTTCCCGCCCCAGGTCTGTCCTCTCCCAGTTTGAGGTAACTAGTTGGGTGTGTTGCCTTCCAGAACTTTATCTAAGCCTTCGCATTAAAAAAAACAAGCAAGGGAATTCCCTGGCGGTCCAGTGGTTAGGACTCTGAGCTCTCACTGCCGTCGGGGAACTAAGATCCCACAAGCTGTGCTGCACGGCCAGAAAAAAAACCCAAAACAAAACAAAGAAACAACAACAACAAAAAAACTCAAAACACTTAAATTGGTCTCACTCACTGCGAGGCCCTGTCTTAAGTGCTTTACGTGTATTAACTCATTCACAACCCTGTGAGGAAGGTACTGTTATTATCCTTGTTTGATAGATGAGAACATTGCGGCTCAGAGAGGCTATACAACCTGCCTGAAGCCTCACAGCCTGAAAATGGTGAAAAGTTTAGTCCCAAACCTAGACAGCCTGGCTCCAAAATTCACGCTCTTACCCTCTAAGTTATAAAAACATGTTATTATAGAACTGGAATATTGGTGTTTTGCTTTATATGTATTCTTCAGACAAATGATGTCATATTATACGTGTGTCTTGTCTATTCAGTAATACATATGGAGGATCCAGCCGCATCAGTGGCCTTCATGCCCATAACCCAGAGGTGTGGTAAACCAAACTCTATTCGGTTATGAGTTGTTCAAACGCAGCTGCAGGATTTTCTTATCTAGTGCACTCTGTGCCTTGCGGGCCGTGTGGCTCTCCCTGTAGCTTTCTGCCAAGCAGTTTGGTTGTAGAGTCAAAGGGCGGACACATTTTGTGTGTGTGTGTGTGTGTGGCTGCGTTGGGTCTTTGTTGCTGCGCACGGGCTTTCTCTAGTTGCGGTGAGCGGGGGTTGCGGTGAGCGGGGGCTACTCTTCGTTGCGGTGTGTGGGCTTCTCATTGGGTGGCTTCTTTTTTTGCGGAGCACGGGCTCGAGGCTTGTGGGCTTCAGTAGTTGTGGCTCACAGGCTTAGTTGCTCCGCGGCATGTGGGATCTTCCCAGACCAGGGCTCGAACCCGTGTCCCCTGCATTGGCAGGCGGATTCTTAACCACTGCGCCACCAGGGAAGCCCAAAGGCTGGACACATTTTAAGTTTTAGAAATCATTGCCAATGTGCCTTTGAAAGCGGGCAGACCAATTTCCAGGCTGTGAATTCGAACCTCAGGATCTAACTTCTCTCCTTTACATCCCGAGCCTTCATCCCCTAAGTTCCAAAACCAGCACAAGATTCCTCCGGCATCCTCACTGACCGCATGGCTGGAGATGAAGGGGGATCTCCAGACCTCGGCTCCATTTTCAGTTTGGTGTGGGCACGAGAGGAGGTGGCAGAGCCACCGAGCTGGGGCCTGATGGGAAGTGCAGGAGGAGTGTTAGTTATGAGCAGAGACCCTTAGGGTCTCACCTAAATATGGCCACCTCGGTGACCTTCCCATCCCCAGCCTCTTAGAAGGCAAGAATCATTCGGCTGTGGTTTGCTGGGGAAGCAAGACACCGGGTACAAGGGAGCAAGGAGCCACTCTCCCCACTGGGAGCGGAGAGCTGGGTGACAGCGTGGCCTGGAACAGTAGTCCTCAAGCTCACCTGGGCTGCTTCCAAAAGTGCTGATGCCTGTGTTCTGCCCTCAGAGATTGTGCTGTGATTGACCAGGAGTGTGGCCCATTGGCAGTTTTAAAACCCCGGATGATTCCAACATGCAGACAAGTTTGGGACCCACTGCCCAGGACTGTGCTGGGCAGGACCCTTCTCACGGGGGCCTCACCGGCCACTTCCTGTGGGTTCTGGGCCCAAACTGCCAAGGGCTGAGCGGGAGAGGCAAGGCCACTACCTGGCCACCTGCTGTCTGAGCCAGGCCAGGGCTGCCTGTGGACACACACTCCGGTTTCGGGAGGGGGGGCAGGGTACATCCAGAAACCCTAGGGGGTCTTTTGGTGGAGAGTCTGAGCCTTCCAAGCAGGAAGGTAGCTGGAGTAAAGGAGACGGTTTCAATTCCAGTGATGGGGGCTGGGACCCAGCTTCCTGGTTTCCAGTGACAAGGAGAGAGAAGCCTTGCTGGATTTGGAACAGGGACCGCCCAGGCCTGAGGCCCGGAGTGCAGGCTTGTGCCACCTTCACAAGGGCTTTGAGGCAAGAAGATGTTTGTTCAACTCCCAGCTCTGGGACTGTCTAGCTAGTGACCTAGGGAGGTCCCCTCACTGCTGGGAGCCTCGGTTTGGGCTTTGGTAAAGCGTGTGACTGCATTTTAAGTCCTGCAGGACCCTGTCATTGTGAGGGACAATAAAGATGATTGTTTTCAAAGGAACAGTACGTTCAGAACAATCTCCTACGTCATCATCCCCCCACGGAAATGTGCTGGGTCAAGGACCCCTCTTGCCCGCTATGCCAGCTTTTGTGGGTGAGGGAGGAGATGGCCGCTGACGTCCCCCTGAAGGTAACTCCCGTGGGGCCCCATGAGAAGAGGGTGATTCCTGGGGTGGGGCTGCATTGGTGCCCCAGAAAGAGCCCACTGGGTCAGTCTGGTCCCACTTCTGCTTCTTATTTGCTGTGAGTGTCAGCAAGGCCTTCCTTTCTCGGGACCTCTGTTTCCCAATCTGTAAAATGGGCCTGGCATGGACCCCACTGCCAGGATTCTTCCAGCTCTCTTCCCCTTTGCATCTGGGCTCAGGCATCCTCTGAAGCCTCGGACTGTGATCAGCCACCCTGGAGGAAGCAGAGGCCCTGGGTTCCCGGTCGGCAGCCCTGTAGGGCTTGGCGTGGAGGATTCCCAGAGGGCTTGAGGGCCTCTGTGGACTCTGGTCCACCCTGGGGTCCCCAGGCCTGACCTGTCCACTCAGTCCTGAGAAACCAGCTTCAGCAGCACTTTCTTTTCTCAATTTCGGTGATATTTTGGTCCAAATGTCTCGAGTGGCTGTCATGGCTGGGGGTACTGACCCCACCAACCACATCCTTCCTGATCCTGAGGTTAGCATTGGCAGCCTTCTTATTTCTGTCCCTCTCTTCCCGCTGCCTGGCCTCAGTCGCCCCCTTCTGTCCTCTTTTCTCCCACCCAGGCCCAGGAACTGGGGCAGAACCCCGGGGTCTGCCAGTGCCCGGGGGGGGAACAGGGCTTCCAGCCTCCCACAGACCCTGATCCTCGGCCTGACCCTCCCAGACAGCCCCGGGAACAGGGACAGCAGGTGGTGTCCCCCTTGTAGAGATGAGGAAACAGATCCCAGCAAGTGGGAGGGGTGCTGCCAGCACCTGTTACTCCTGAGCCCCAGCCTCAAGCGGGCTTCCTCTCCATCCAAGCAGGAAGAGGGAAGAAGCAAAAGAACAACAGCCAGAAGCATGTGACTCAAGCCATATCCTCTCCTCCCTGCCTTCCTTCCTTCTACCCTGTGCTACTGGCTGGGGCTACATAGGAAACAACAAGAATAGCAGCACTGGTAATAATAGCTAATGGGCCAGATGCCATGTCACGGGTGTTGCCTGCTTCATCTCCCAGCGACCTGGCCCGGTAGCGCTTATTACCCCCAAGGCGGACCCGGCTGGTGCTCCCTCTCCCCAGTCTACTGGACACCCTCCTAGGCCAGTCCCCCTCCCCCCATCCATTGTGGGTGTAGGCCCACTAACACCTGCGCCCTGCCCTGAAGGATTGCCCTTGGCTGATAGAATGCCCCTCCTCCACCCCATAGGCATGGCCCGTAGCCAATGAGTGACAGATGTGGCAGATATGGGCAAGGGAACAGCGCAGCCCCCTTGCCTCTTGGCAGGACAAACGCTGGAGTGTTGTTCACATCCCAGAGTTCCCTGTGGTCAGGCTAAAGCTGGACTGCTCCTGAAACCACATCTTTGCCTAACTTCTTCCCCCACCCCATCCTGCTTCCCTTCCCACCTTAATAAATAACTTTGACAGACACCCCTGTCTTGGGCTCTGCTTTTAGCAGCCTGACCTAGAACATCCCCATTTTACAGATGAGGACGCTGAGGTACCAAGCCATGGAGTAACCAGACCATAGCCACACAGCTGGTAACTGTGTAGTAGAGACTCAAATCCAGGGCCCTGGTGCCAAGGTATTTGCCCTTATCCAGAATCAGGCAGTGTCCCTGCCCTGGAGGTGTACCCAGCTGCTGAAGGAAGGGCGGGCCAAGAGGAAATGATGATGCAGAGTGACAAGCCCTGCTGTGGAGGAGAAAGGAGAGATTGCTAGGGAGGGAAGCCCAATATTGGGGGTGCCACTCGGTCTGGGAAGGCAGCTGGGAAGACTTCCCTGAGAAGGGAGCAAAAGTCGATTGGAGCTAGGTCCAGAAGGATAAGGAAGAGTTTGCAAGACAGAAAAAAAGGGCAGGGCATTCAAGGCAGAGCAGGGCATGTGTGCAAGGCAGGGAGTTGTGAAAGAGGATGGCGGGGTGGGCATGGGAAGATCACACCCATGGAAGCATGGTCACATGGCAGGGCAGCAGGGGTGGTGTGAGGGGGCCCGGAGATGGCCAGGACCCAGACGGTGAAGGACCATTTGTTTATTCATCCTTTGAGCCTTTCTTCGGCACCTGATGTGGACCTGCTTTGTGGAAGTCATGCTAACGTGGTGCCACTTCGTCTTTCAGGTGGTGGGAAACTATAAGAGGTTTAGACAGAAATGAGGCCAGACCCGAGCTGAGTTTTAGAGACAACTATGGCCAGAGGCGTGTGTGCTGGCGTGCGTGCACGTGTGCATGCATGTGGACTGGAGGTGGGGGGTGTCTCCAGGCGCAGGGAGCAGCGAGGGCAAAGGCCCTGGGACTGGGGCAAAGGAACTGGCTGTGATTTCTCCACTCCACCCCCTAACCTCCACGGCAGTGGCGTTCCCTGGATGGCAGGAGAGATTCCCCAAGAGCACAGCGATGAGGGCAACGGAAGGGGCTGTCTGCTTAAAATTGAAGCCAGGATGGAGTCATCCTTCCATGCCCACCCCTCAGTGAGACTAGCACCCCAGCAAGGCCCTTTTCCCTCTTGCTGTCTGGACCTCGAGTGGCAGGAGCACCGGACTGCAAACCCACATGCCTGGATTCCCTTGGCATGCTGACTGTTTCTGATTGTGTGATGCTGGGCGTTTCACTGCCTCTCTCTGAGCCCCATGTTTGATCGCCCTATCCCAGGGATGCATTGGTGATTCTTAGAAGTAACACTGTTTTGTTTTGTTTTTTAATAAATTTATTTATTTTATTTTTTATTTATTTTATTTTTGGCTGCGTTGGGTCTTTGCTGCTGCACGCAGGCTTTCTCCAGTTGCGGCGAACGGGGGCCACTCTTTGTTGCGGTGCGCGGGCTTCTCGTTGTGGAGGCTTCTCTTGTTGCGGAGCACAGGCTCCAGGCGTGCGGGCTTCAGTAGTTGCAGCACACGGGCTCAGTAGTTGTGGCTCGCGGGCTCTAGAGCGCAGGCTCAGTAGTTATGGCACACGGGCCCAGCCGCTCCGTGGCATGTGGGATCCTCCCGGACCAGGGCTCAAACCCGTGTCCCCTGCATTGGCAGGCGGACTCCCAACCACTGCGCCACCAGGGAAGCCCATAACACTGTTTTTTAGCTGGAGATCCCGGTGCTAAAATGCAAATATGAAGGCTTGAGAGTTTATTGAGGTTTATTTTCTTTGTTCTATTAGCAGCGCTCCGCTATCTTGCTTTCTGTAGAACAGTAATAAAATTTTATGCATTTGGGTAACATGAACCCATAAACTTATCATCATTTAAAATTTGTTATTTAAATTCATATTTAAATTTAAAAACTGCTAGCTATGCATGGAGAAACTGATAGAAGCACAATGACTAAGAATGTCTCTCTCATTCTTTGATGGCTACCCCAAACCACATAAATACCAACATAGGAGATTTGAATGACAACCAGTATAGGTGAGGTAATAGATATACTCGATTTTTAAAAAACTAATCTTGTTTAGGTAATACATGCATACAACATAAAATTCTAAAAGTTCTCTTCCCTGGGGACAATTACTATTATGAGTTTCTTCTAGAAATATTCATGTATTTAGAAACATACACATTTTTTTTTCTTTACGCAAATGCAGCATAGGTACCCTATTCTGCCCTTGACCTTTTTTAAAATGTGATATATCTTGTTCCATATCATTCCACATAGTTCTGCCTCTTTCTTTCTAATGGCTGCGTAGGATTTCATTGCATGACTGTGCCATAATCTTTTTTTTTTTTTTTTTTTTTTTTGGCCGCTTGGCCTGCGGGATCTTAGTTCCCCGACCAGGGATTGAACCTGTGCCCTCAGCAGTGAAAGCGTGGAGTCCTAACCACTGGACCCCCAAGGAATTCCCAGGACCTTGTTGTTTATCTGTTCTTCTAGTACTTTCATGGTTTAACTTTTTACATTTAAATTTTGACTCCATCTAGACTTTATTTTGGTATAATTTGTGAGACAGAAATCCATCTTTATTGATAAAGAGTATCTTTTAAATGTTCAAGGAATATTTTTAAACTTCTCATATACCAAGCCAAAAAGGGAACTCTCAACCTATTCCCGATAGCAGAAATTATGTAGGATTTATTCTTTGTACAGTACAGTAAAGCAAAAAATTAATGACAAAGATTTTTAAAAGAACTCACCCCTCTATTAAATGACTCAGTTCAAAATTATAATCTACTAGTAATCCAATATAAATTTGCTATAAATAATATAAATTTACGGAAATTGGCCAAAAGTTCTTTTAAAAGGAAAAAACTCAAAATGGCCTAAGGCATAAAGTTCAGAATTTTAAAGAATAACAGTCTCAGTAAATCAGGGGAAAGAAATAAGAAAATAAAAACAAAAATTATAAAACTAGAGAAGGGAAAATTCTACAGAATTGATAAAAGAAAACAAAAGTTTGTTTTTAAACATAAGAGATACCAACTGCTGGCAAATTTAATAAGGAAAGAAAGACAAAGTAAGAGAAACTAAATTAAGTACAAAAAATGTGAAATTTAAAAGTACAAGAGGGAATTTCCTGTTGGTCCAGTGGTTAGGGCTCCGCGCTTTTGCTGCCGATGGCTGGGTTCAGTCCCTGGTCGGGGAACTGAGATCCTGCAAGCTGTGTGGTTCGACCAAAAAAAAAAGTACAAGAAAAATATTATACACAACTGTGTGCTGCATACTAAGTTTGAACATTCTTGACGAACTAAGCAAATTTCTCAGAAAAAAACCCATAAATTGCCAAAAGTTAATTTAAAAATAAGTGGAAAACAACCAACACAGTAAGGGGAATGTTAAAGTTATCACATTTGATTTTTCTTTTAACTGTTCAAACCACTTGATGGTGTTGAGAAGAACTTTGGCTTTTCCTCAGGGTGCGATAGGAAGGGGCACATGTATGTGGCATGGGCCACGTTTTAACTTGACCATCTGGCTCCCTGTGGAGGATGTTTGTGGTAGGCCTCCTGGCGCAGGAATCCAGGTAAGAAATGATGGTGCAAGGTCTAGGTAGCAGTGGGGGAAGTAAGATTCTGTGATATGCTTGGAAAACTTAAGCCACCTTTGGCCTGAGCTTGAGGAAGCTTGAGGCCGCCCTTCACTGAAATGGGGAAGGGGCAGTTTGGGAGGAGAGATCAGGAGCTCAGCTTTGGACCGGGAAATTTTTTTTTTTTTTTTGGCCACACCCCGCAGCATGGCATGCAGGATCTTAGCTCCCCAACCAGGGATCGAACCTGTGCCCCCTGCAGATGAAGCATGGCGTCTTAACCACTGGACGGCCAGAGAAGTCCCCGGAAATTTTTAAATGCATAGGAGGCATCCAAGAGGAGTAGCTGTGAGAATTAAAATAGATACAGCCTAAAGGCACTTGCCTGGCATTTAGCAAATATTCATTACATTATCTGTTCAACTTTTTCAACACTTTCCCAGTGAAAATGTAGTTTTGTCCCTATAACACACACAGAAACATTAAACAAAAAGTAGAATAAAGTATTTCCTTGGTGTGTATGAATTACTTTTTAATTTAAATTTTCAGTCTCTATCTGTCATACTTAATGCAGATATTTATCCTCACTTATTGCCTTCCTAGTTCTGTTTTCATTTAGTGTTTCATATCATGTAGGGAACTTCCATTCATGTGAGAAGCGCTGATAGTTTCTTGTGCTTACTCAGCATTGTGAATTTCTTTTCCTTACACATTGGGGAAATGTCTATTCTAGTTTTTAATGTGAACGTTTTATGGCTTTGAAAAAAAAATTGAAATGCACCTGTTGAAAAGTTTTAATGGTACAAAGTGGTCCAGAAGGGAATGGTCGTCCTTCTGTATCCCTATCCTCAGTTGCTCAAGTCCCTTACATATAATGGTGTAGTACAGTTGGCCCTCCGTATCCGCGGGTTCCACATTTGAGGATTCAAATCCACAGATGCAGAACCCACAGATACAGAGAGTGAACTGTACAGTGTAAAGGGCTCTCCTTTGCCTGCGTCCCCCAGGTTCCCTCCCCAGACACAATCCTGTCACCAGTTACTTGTGTAACCCTAGAGTTGGTCTCTAAGTACGCAAATGCACACAGCACATTTAAAACATCCATGTGCCATAGCTTTCAAAAGTTGAATTCACTTACTAGTATACTTTGGAGCTTTTTTCACTTAGCATGTTTTTGCATCCATGTTGCAGTATGTATTGTTACTTTGTTCCTTTTTATTCCTAAATAATATTCTATTGTATAGATAGATATACCATATTTTGCTTATTCATTTGTGAGTTTTTGGACATTTGGACTGTTTTCACTTTTTAGCTATTAGGGATGATAAACATTTGTGTACATGTTTTCGTGTGGATGTATATTTTCATTTCTCTTGGGTATAAACCTAGGAGTAGAAAATTGCTGGGTTATAACTCTCTGTTTAACATTTTAAGGAATTGCCAAACTTTTTCAAAGTGGCTGCACCATTTTGCATTCCCACCAGCAGTATATAAGAGTTCCTGTTTCTCCACATCCTCATCAACACTTGTATTATCTTCTCTTTCATTACAGACATTTGATGGGGGTGTGAAATGGTATCTGGTTGTGGTTTTAATTTGCCCATACAGAAAAATTTAATTTAATTATGTAACTAAAAAATAATTCTTAAAAAAAAAAAGGAAATCCTCTGGCAGTCCAATGGTTAGGACTCCGCGCTCTCACTGCTGAGGACCCAGGTTCAATCCCTGGTCAGGGAACTAAGATCGCACAAGGGGTGCAGCATGGCCAATAACAATAATAATAATAATTCTTTCCAGTTAAAACACTTGTATTGCTATGTATTTTTTATATAGTTGATTTACATACAATGTTGTGTTAGTTTCAGGTGTACAGCAACGTGATTCAGTTACACATACATATATATACATATATATCTTCTTTTTTTAATAATCTCTTCCATTATACCATTATAGGTTATATATGTGCTGTGTTTTGTTTGTTTGTTTGGTTTTGGCTACATTGGATCTTCGTTACTGCATGCAGGCTTTTTCTATTTGTGGCGAGTGGGGCTACTCTTCTCTGTGGTGCGCGGACTTTTTATTGTGGTGGCTTCTCGTTGCGGAGCACAGGCTATAGGCACGCGGGCTTCAGTAGTTGCCGCACGCGGGCTCAGTAGTTGTGGCATGCGGGCCCTAGAGTGCGTGGGCTTCAGTAGTTGCGGTGCGTGGGCTCAGTAGTTGTGGTGCGCGGGCTCTAGGGCACACGGGCTCAGTAGTTGTGGCACACAGGCTTAGTTGCTCTGTGGCATGTGGGATCTTCCCGGACCAGGGCTCGAACCCATGTCCCCTGCATTGGCAGGTGGATTCTTAACCACTGCGCCACCAGGGAAGCGCCTGGTACCATAAAGTTTTAATGACAGTTACTTTATAAAATGCCTTTGTTTGGAAGCCTCTCCATTATTGCCTGCCTCTCCTAATGAATAGTCTTTGATATAATTGCCTTCGTTTTTTTAATTTTTATCTAATTCTAATTCAAAATGTTTATTGTGAAATAGTTAATACATACAAACACTTGTCATTATCTGCCATTTTTGTCTAAAAGACCATTATTATAATTTTACCAAGTTCTCCTACTGTAATATATTTAAGGCATTGCCTTAAATATGTCTATTAACTTAGAGGGTTTTTTCCTTTCACTTTCTGTAGTCACAGGCAGGCTTGTCTTAGTCTGTTACAGCCGTCATAACAGAATACCATAGACTGGGTGGCTTACACAACACACATTTATTTCTCACAGTTCTGGAGGCTGGGAAGTCCAAGATCAAGGTGCCAGCAGATCCGGTGCCCAGTGAGAACCCTCTTCCTGATTTGCAGATGGCTGCCTCCTCCCTTTATCCTCCTCATGTGGCAGTGAGCAGAGAGAGGAAGCACATCTCTCCTGCCTTTTCTTATAAGGGCACTAAACCCATCATGAGGGCTGCATCCTCATGACCTAATTACCTCCCAAAGGCTCCATCTCCAAATACCATCACACTGCAGATATAAGCTTCGTCATGTAAGTCTGGGGGGAACACAAACATTCAGTCCATAGCAAGGCTTTATTTCAATTTGCTCATGCTTCTCTCCATTTCTTCTGTTAGAATTTGACAGTTTTCTTTTTAAAAAAACCATTATTACCTCAGTAGCCCTTCAACAGGCCGTGTTTTTTTTTTCCTTGTTTCTAACTACAGTACTTATCTCTGTTATATTAGAATATGCTCTCCTTTTTAAAAATTTATTTTATGAAGTGTAGTTGATTTACAATGTTGTGTTAATTTCTGCTATATGGCAAAGTGATTCAGTTATACATATATATATATGGTCTATTTCCTATACTTTTCCATTATGGTTTATTATAGGATATTGAATATAATTCCCTGTGCTACACAGTAGGACCTTGTTGTTTATCCACTCTATACGTAATAGTTTGCATCTGCTAACCCCAAACTCCCAGTCCATCCCTCCCCCCACCGCCCCTCCCCCTTGGCAACCACAAGTCTGTTCTCTGTGAGTCTGTTTTGTAGATAAGTTCATTTGAGTCATATTTTAGATTCCACATATAAGTGATATCATATGGTATTTGTCTTCCTCTTTCTGACCTACTTCACTTAGTATGATAATCTCTAGTTCCATTCATGTTGCTGCAAATGGCACCGTTTCATTCTCTTTTATGGCTGTGTAGTATTCCATTGTGTGTGTATATATACATATATACATATATATATATATACATATATATACGTGTATATATATATATATATATATATATATATATATACACACACCACATCTTCTTTATCCATTCATCTGTTGATGGACATTTAGGTTGCTTCCATGTCTTGGCTATTGTGAATAGTGCTGCTATGAACATAGGGGTGCATGTATCTTTTCGAATTATAGTTTTGTCTGGGTATATGCCTAGGAGTGGGATTGCCGGATCATATGGCAACTCTATTTTTAGTTTTTTGAGGAACCTCCATATTGTTCTCCATAGTGGCTGCACCAGTTTACAACAGTGTAGGCGGGTTCCCTTTTCTCCACACCCTCTCCAGCATTTATAGACTTTTTAAGGCCAGCCATGCTGACCGATGTGAGGTGGTACCTCATTGTAGTTTTGATTTGCATTTCTCTAATAATTAACAATGTTGAGCATCTTTTCATGTGCCTATTGGCCATCTGTGTATCTTATTTGGAGAAATGTCTATTTAGGTCTTCTGCCCATTTTTTTATTGGGTTTTTTGTTTTTTTGTTATTGAGTTGTGTGAGTTATTTGTATATTTTGGAAATTAAGCCCTTGTCCGTCACATTATTTGCAAATATTTTCTCCCAGTCCGTAGGTTGTGTTTTCGTTTTGTTTATGGTTTCCTTTGCAGTACAAAAGCTTGCAAGTTTGATTAGGTCCCATTTGTTTATTTTTTGCTCTTATTTCTATTGCCTTGGGAGACTGACCTAAGAACATTGGTACGATTTATGTCAGAGAATGTTTTGCCTATGTTTTCTTCTAAGAGTTTTATAGTGTCATGTCTTATATTTAAGTCTTTAAGCCACTGAGTTTATTGTTGTGTATGGTGTGAGAGTGTGTTCTAACTTCATTGATTTACATGCAGCTGTCCAACTTTCCCAGCACCACTTGCTGAAGAGACTGTCTTTTCCCCATTGTATATTCTTGCCTCCTTTGTCAAAGATTAATTGACCACAGGTGTGTGGGTTTATTTCTGGGCTCTCTATAGAATGTGCCCTCTTGATGTGGATTGATCTAAAGTCTGGAACTTTGTTGTTACATTTGTCATACTTCGGAGATAATCAGCGCACACTACTCTGATCTTTTGCCTTTCTTCCGTTCTTCCATGTACTTTTTAACCATCTTTTTCCTTCTCTATTCCTTATTGTTAGACAAGATCTCTAAAGCTGTATTACATAGGCATTTGTGCCAGAGCGTCATTTTATTTTATTTTTTATTGAGATATAGTTGATGTACAATATTATGTAAGTTACATGTGTACAACATAATGATTCACAATTTTTAAAGGTTATACTCCATTTATAGTTACTATAAAATATCAGAGCATCATTTTATTGTCCTCTTGGTGAGATAGTGATCGATGCCTCTGGGTTTTCTCATTAAGAAGGATGTTTGCTCTTGATTATTTAAAAACTTCATGATATATTAAGAGAGAAGACTGCACATTCTAACCTCTTTGGAGTTTTATTAGGAAAGGAAACTGACATCTGTGGTAAGGATTATTCCATTTTCATCCAATAAATTAGCTGTAATAAGTCTGCTGAATTTGAGGCACCTGCAGTGACGTCACAAGTCACTGTAAGAGGAATGTGCAAGTTGGAAGAGGAAGAGGGGCATCCTCTGGGCCAGATACGGTGGGAGGTGACACCAGGGAGGGCTGGGCTGTGAACAGTCCAGGGACAAAAAGAATCTTTGTTGGGGAAGAACAAGATCTGTACCTGAAGACGAGGATACTGTTTCTGGGTCGATGTCCTCAGCGGTGTCAGGGGCAGGGGTCAGCGCCTTCTTTACAGAATTCCTCTTGGAACTTGGAATAATGATGGGGAGAGTGCACTGTCTCCTCTCTCTTAGGGGCCTGTCCTGTGGAAAGAACCTGAAAATCCAGCTCAGGGACTTGGCCCAGGAACCCATGAGACCCTCTCTGTGGACATCCTAGAACATCTATGATGAACCAGGAAGCCAGGTAGGTGATCATTCCCCTTTGCCTCCTCTCCTTCCCTCCCATCCACTCCTTCATCCCCCACCCTCCTACTGCCAAGACTGCTCACTACTGCTCCCTGGACTGCCCCCAATGTAGCAAAGTTACCCTTAGTCACCCTTCAGCGTGAGAGTGAGAATCATCAGACACAGAACATCAGCAAAGGCCTGCGTCAGCATCTACCCTTTTCATGGATGGTGTGACCAAGGGCCTGACAGAGAAGAGATTTGCTCATATTAAGAGTGTATCAGTTAAGATAGGCTACTGTATGCTGCAGTAACAAACAACCTCCAAAGTCCCCGTGGCTTATGACAACAAAAGTTATTTCCTGGTCTCAGTTCTCGTCTAATATGAATCGACTGGGGCCCCTAGTCCGCATTATCCTCTTTCCCGGACCCAGGCTAAAGGAACAGCCAAGATCTGGAATACTGCTGGCCACTGTGTTAGAGGAAAAGAGAGAACAAGGTGAATCACACGTTGGCTCTTAAAACTTCTGCACAGACATGACGTGGGTCATTCTTTAGCATATTTCATTGCCAAAGCAAGTTTCGTGGCCATACCCAATTTCAAAGGGGCAGGGAGATGCAATCCAACCAAAGGCCTAGAAAGAGAGTATCTGTGAACAGCCCTGATTCTGTGAACAGAGAATTAGTTACAGAGCTGGGACAGGCACACCCGTCTCCTAACTCTGGGTCTGAGGCTCTTTCTACTTTAAACCTCTGTCTCCAAGGCTATTTCCCACAGACTTTCACAATGACCAGTAATAATGTAATGTGCTTTTTCTTCCAGGGATGGTTATTTTTAAAGAGCTTAAGGTCTTACCCCCAGGGGATAGAGCACTCATGGTGGAAACAACGACATCATGTTAGACTGGCTGGAGGGGAAATTTGAATTTGAAGGACTTTCCCAGAAATTATACCATCCAGGCACTCCTCACTTCCACCTGGCACCTTGCTGCCCTGGATGATTTCTTTATGGGCCACATGATTTTGGACATTATAGCCCAGAAAAGAAGCTGTGCCCTAGGCCATGGTCACATCCTTGTGCCAAGATCACACAAAGGGCAGGGATTAGCCCTTGTCTGGTGCCACCTAGGGATCCCAAGCCTTGGACATTTACTGGCCTGAGAGGTAAGAAATCTCAGTTCTGAGCCTGGCTCTGCCATGGACTTGTATGATGACCTTGGGCATGTCCTTTACCCTTCCTTGGCTTAGTCTTTCCATCTCTTCAGTGGGGATGGTGATCCCTGCCCACGCCGTAGATGTGAGCATGTTTCATGAATTCTAAAGCCCTGTGTCTGAGCAAGGAGTTGTTGCTATTAGTTTAGTTGGGGAAGGGTGACCAGAGGGAGCTGGGGACATGTGCCCAGTAGGCCTCTGCCAAGGGTCAAGGGAGAAGCTGGGGTCTGAACCCCAGGACACATGGTCTTTGCCCCAGCCTCTGGGAGTTGGTAAGGCTGGCCCCTGGGCAGGCCTCCTACCTTTTTCAGAGTTAGAAGTGGAGTCTCTGGAGTTGTGATGACTAGATGAGACACATAAAGCACGTAAAACAGTGCCTAACACGTAGTAAGTGCTTTCTGAGTGTTTGCCTCTATTATTAAGGAAATAGTACCAGAAAGTACATTTGGAAATGTTATAGTATATTCCACTATATTATGGATAACCAGTTAGGTAATCTCCCACTGTTGGATATTTAGGTTGCTTCCAATTTTTAACTATTAAAAATAATCTTGCAATGCACAGCTTTGTAACTAAAAATTCTGTGTACCTCCATGATTGTTTCCTAAGGCTAGAGTGTGAGAAATGGAATTGCTGAGTCAAAGGGCCTACAGACTTTTTAGGCTTTCACTACATGTGTCCCTTGCCTTATATTAGTACTCCTACCAGCAGGTTGTTTGAGAGTTCCAGTTTAGAAGGGGAGAATTTGCTTAGAGAGAGAGAGGAGACGGTCTGTATTAGCTAGGATTATATTTCACTGTGAATAGCAGAAAGGCCCAAGCAACAGGGGTTTACACAGAATAGAAATGTATTTCCTTGTCATGTAATAGAAATTCAAAGTCAGAGAGTCCAGGGCAGGAAAGCTTTACCCTCCATCTTCCTCAGTACTGGCTTCTACCTCATAATCCAACATGGCTGCCCAAGTTTCAGCCATCACATCGGCATTCCAGCCAACAGGAAGAAGCAAAGAATGATATAGAACATTTCCGCCTACATCCCATTGGCCAAAATTTAATTACATGGATACATCTAACTGCAAGGGAGGCTGAGAAATATAGTCTATTCCAGATGACCAGGGAATATTCAGGGGTTCTAGTACTAAGGAAGAAGGGAAGAACAGATTTTGGGAGACAACTAGTTGTCTCTGCCATGAGCTTAGCTCAGACAGAGAGCAGCACAAATGGGTCCATGGAAACAAGAATGAGTAAAGCATCGTCAGGGCATTATCCACGGGGGATGAACTAGACCATTCCAGAGCCAATACATAGGCACAGATTAATTTTGCAAAGGATGCAGAAGGAGATTAATTTCTGGGACCGAGCTCTGGGCAATGGCATTGAGACTCCACGGAGAGGCCACTTCTTTGTCTTCTGTGTCTGTCTCTTCTCTTCCCCTCAGATGTAGGGGGTGGTTTTTGACTGCCCCTCTTGGCTTCCCCCCAGCTGAGTTGTCCCCCAGCTCACCTGCCTCCCAGCTCACCTGCCTACCTGGTCCCTGCAGGGCCGGGCTGCTCATGGACCCCATTAGCCTCCAGCTGGGCACCGAGAACCTGTGTGGATATCTCGTGAGCCTGCTCAGCAAAGACCCAGAATGGCTGAGCGCCAAGGTGAAGTTCTTCCTCCCCAACGTGGACCTGGGCTCCGGGGACCAGTCCCCAGACCCCACACAGAGGGTCATCCAACAACTCAACAAACTGCACACCCAGGGTCAGACCACCTGGCAGGAGTTCATCCACTGCGTGTGCATGGAGCTGGACGTACCACTGGAACTGGAGGTGCTGTTGCTGAGCACTTGGGGCCACGGAGACGGTAAGAGTGGCTGTGAGAAGTGCAACGCCGCCAGCTAGCCCCAGGGCGTTGGGAGCCAGAGAGGCCCAGGCGAGTCCGGGACCTGTCTGGCTCAGAGACAGTATGGCCAAACCAGGAACAAAATTCCATGTTTCTGCGCACCTCCCGGAGCAAATGCCCTAACACCACCAAATCCGCTGGGGACCTGGAGGACTCCTCCTTCCACCTTGTACCACCCCAGTTGCCCAGAAAGGCAGGGTGCACAGAGAGAAAGGACCAGGTGACTTCTTCCTGCCAGGAAATTCCAAATAGCCTGTAACGCCCAAGAGGTTTCTTTTCGCAATGCAGTCAGAAACAGTCATAGGGAGAGCCCTCTGACTACTGCTTCTGCGCAGGCTGATTGAACTCTGTTCTGTCCAGCGAACGTTTCTTGGGCTCCTTCTATTTACACAGCA
The DNA here is from genome assembly GCF_965194805.1 of Balaenoptera borealis. NCBI lineage: Eukaryota > Metazoa > Chordata > Mammalia > Artiodactyla > Balaenopteridae > Balaenoptera > Balaenoptera borealis. Next base: position 27,171,449 of record NC_138878.1, on the reverse strand, counting down.
CCGTGAGGAAGCCCAGAACACTGAGGGGTGACGGTGTCCTTGGAGAGAACGTGAGAACTCACTCGAGAACTCTACAAGGCAGAGTGCAGGGCAGGCGGGGAGGCACAGTGGACACACGCGTGGATACACACGTACGTGCATGCGCACAAGCAGGCACAGACGTGTGTGCGTGCACACGTATACCTGTATGTGCACAAACCTTTAGATACGCACATGTGTCTGCCCCCAGCTGCCTTCAAGGCTCACCACCAGCTGTGCCCCCCACAGATCGCTGAGTGTAGATTTCTCCCTTGCTGGGAACCTACCCTGAGGGATGAGCCCCGATCCAGACATGGGGCCAGAGCTGGCCCCAGGGCATCCTAGCACATGCCCATAGCATATTATCTCCTCCTCTCTTCCAGGCTTCCCCAGGCAGCCTGAAGTTGGCGAGGAAAGCCAACCAGACTCTCAGCTCCACCCTGGTAAGGCCTGGGGTTGGGGAGTGGGAGTGGGGGTGAGCATGCTAAGTCCTCACCTCAAACCCAGAGCAGGCGGGTGGTGGCTGGTCACAGCCGTTTCCCATAAACCAGCCTCCTCATCCTTGGACCCATTTGCACGCTTCCCAGGTCCCTCACCACGACTCCCAGCCTCACCTGCACCCCCTCTCTGCCCCTCAAGGCTTTGGCCTGTCCTGATACATGTTCCCAGGGCTCTAACCTGGAGCCTCCTGGGAGAGTCTGAAGTTGTCAGCCCTTGACCACTGCCAGAATCACCTCTCTGGTTTCACTAGGGGAAGCCCGTTCTCACTTCCCTGTCCCCAAGCCTCAGGGCCTCGTGCTCCAGCCCCACAGACTCAGGCCCCTCACCATTCAGACACCCGCAGGCCTGACACTAACCCACAGACTGCCGTCCACACCCAGGGAGCCCCTGACTGATTTTCTGATGGAGCGCAGAGAGGTCAGCGATCAGATGGCCCACCTCACTGATTCAAAGGCCGCACTCTATTCAGAATCTTTCTTTCTTTTTTTTTTTTTTCTGTGGTAAATTACATGGCATCAAATTTACCATCGTAACTACTTTTGAGTGTACAGTTCAGTGTATTAAATACACTCACATTGTCGTGCCACTACCACCATCCATCTCCATAATTCTTTTCATCTTGTAAAGCAAACTCTACCCATTAAACAGTAACTCCCCATTCATCCCTCCCCCAGCCCCTGGTAACCACCATTTACTTTCTCTCTCTATGACTTTAACTACTCTAAGTACGTTGTATAAGTGGAATCGTACAATATTTGTCCTTGTTGATGGGCTTATTTCACTTAGCATAATGTCCTCAAGGTTCATCCATGTTGTAGCAGGTGTCAGAATTTCCTTCCTTTTTAAGGCTAATATTCCACTGTATGTGTAAATCACATTTTGTTTATCCTTCGGTGGACTCTTGGGTTGTTTCCATATTTTAGCTATTGTGAATAATGCTGCTATGAATATGGGTAAACAAATATCTCTTCAAGACCCTGCTTCAATTCTTTTGAGTATATATCCAGGATCCAGGGTCATATGGCAACTCTATTTTTAAGTTTTTGAGACACCTCCACAGTGTTTTCCACAGAAGCTTCACCATTTTACATTCCTACCAACAGTGCACAAGGGTTCCAGTTTCTCCACATCCTCACCAACACTTTTTATTTTCTGTTTTTTTGATAGTTGCCATCCTAATGGGTGTGAGGTGGTATCTCATTGTAGTTTTGTGTGTGTGTGTGTGTGTGTGTCTGTGTATAATAGCATTAATTTTTTTTTCTAAATATTTTCTCAAGCTATAGAGATTGTTTCTACTATAGTAATTGTTCTAAAGTTACATAAGGCAGGTTTCTGTACATAAAAGAACAGATATTAAAGCCAAGTCAAAACATTGAACAAACTTAATAGTATATGTATACATACATACCATATAAACATTTGGCAGAGATGCTCAAGTGCAGAGCCTTACATAGGGTAGACAGTTTGAATAAATTATATGGGCAGGCCCTGCTAATGCTGGACCTATAGGCTGTGTTGGGAATTTTCTTCCTTTCACCCCCAAATTTATTAATTCATTGAGAAAACATTTATTGCCATCCACTGGGCTAGACTCTGGACCCAGGTCCTCAAGGGAAAAAAATCCAGGAATAAAGATTCCTCAGCCTCTTCCCTGAGCCAGAGGAAGTGAGGTAGTATGGAGATGTCAATTTTAGGGACTATGTTATACAGTCTACAAATAAGGAGTTGTATTTGCGGGGCTCAAAGGCAGAAGTACTTCAGGTACTACTTGCCTGAAAGTCGGTATGCTGTCTCACAGGAATCCATATTCTACCCCCCAACGAATGTCTCAAAGTACTTTGACTACCCCTTCTAGTCACCCTGACGATGATCTCCTCCTTGAATAACTATTCTGAAAACAACAATATTAGTTCAATTCAAGCTTTACTTAGTTTTCCTGCCATTTCACTAGAGAAGGGTATGGGAAGTAGATCGTAGGCACAATTTGCACTTTCTTCTTATATGTGAACATTTTTCACAGGCATGATTATTATACAGTTATGATTAAAGCCAAATGTAGCAGTGATGACAAATTAAAGATTTGTGGTATCACTGCTTAACTATTTCTACCAGTTACCTTGGGATTCTGGAACAAAGCATGCTATGCCCCTTTTTCATTATCTGAAAAGTGCCTTTTAGACTTCTCTATAATCCCTTCACTTCTCATTGTAGTTTTGACTAGCATTTCCCTAATGATAAGTGATTTTTAAAATTTATTTATTTATTTATTTATTTATTTATGTTGCACTGGGTCTTAGTTGCGGTATGCGGGATCTTTAGTTGCAGCGCGTGGGGTCTTTAGTTGTGGTGTGCAGACTCTTAGTTGTGGCATGCGAGACCTAGTTCCCCGACCAGGGATCGAACCCAGGCTCCCTGCATTGGGAGTACGGAGTCTTACCCACTGGCCCACCAGGGAAGTCCCAATGATTAGTGATGTTGAGTGCCTTTCATGTGCTTATTGGCCGTTCATATATCTTTTTTGGAGAAATGTCTGTTCAAGTCCTTTGCCCATTTTGAATTGGCTTCTTTGTTTATTTGTTGTTGAGTTTTAGGAGTTCTGTCTATATTATGGATATTAATCCCTTATCAGATATATGTTTTGCAAATATTTTCTCCTATTCTGTGGGTTGCCTTTTTACTCTGTGGGTAGGGTCTTTTGATGTATGATTTTAAAAATTTTTATGAAGTCCTATTTTTCTATTTATTCTTTTGATGTCTGTGCCTTCGGTGTCATCTCCAAGAAATCATTGCCAGTCCCGGTGTCGTAAGCTTTCATCTTATGTTTGCTTCTAAGAGTTTTATTGTTTTAGGTCTTACATTTAGGCCCTTGATCCACTTGGAGTTAGGTTTTGTATTTGGTGTTAGGTAAGAGACCAACTTTATTCCTTTGCATGTGGATATCCAGTTTTCCCAGCATCATTTGTTTAAAAGACTGTCCTTTCCCCCATTGAATGGTCTTGGCACCCTTGTCAAAAATCACTTGACCATATATGTGAGGGTTTATTTCTGGGCTGTCTATTCTATTCCGTTGGTCTTTATGTCTGTCTTTATGCCAATACCACACTGTTTTTGATTACTGTAGCTTTGTAGTAAGTTTTGAAATCAGGAAGTGTGAATCCTCCAGTTTTGTTCTTTTTCAGGATTGTTTTGACCATTTGGGGTCCCTTGAGATTCCACATGAATTTTAGAATGGACTTCTCTATTTCTGCAAAAAAAGGCATTGGGATTGTAATAGAGATTGCATTGAATCTATAGATCACTTTGGGTAATATTGAAATTTTCAACATTAGTAAGTCTTCCAATCCACGAACATGTGTTTCATTTATTTATGTCTTTAATTTCTTTCAGCAACATTCTGTAGTTTTCATTGTACAAATCTTTCACGTCCTTGGTTAAGTTAATTCCTAAGTATTTTGTTCTTTTTGATACTACTGTAGATGGAATTATTTTGTTCATTTTCTTTTCAGATTGTTCATTGTTCATGTATAGAAATGTAACTGACTTTTGTGTGTTGACTTTATACTCTGCTACTTTGCTGAATTCATTTATTAGTTCTAACAGCTTTTTTGTGGTTGTCTTTGGGGTTTTCTGCATACAAGATCTGATCATCTGCAAACAGAGATAAGTTTACTTCTTTTTTCCAATTTGGATGCCTTTTATTTCTTTTTCTGGCATAATTGCTCTGGCTAGAACTGCCAGTTCTATGTTGAGTAGAAGTGGTGAATGCAGGCATCCTTGCCTTGTTCCTGATCTTAGAGGAAAAGCTTTCAGTCTTTGACCATTAAGTATGATGTTTGCTGTGGTTTCAGAACTTTATTTCTATAGAAATATCGACTTTTACTTATAGCTGTGCATGGCTGTAACAGAAAACATCCATCCCGTAATCCTAGCTCCCCAATAAATCAAAACTGTTTAATACCTGGTCCCTCTGTCCCTTATCACTGAGCTGGAATACTTGTCACCTGGCTGTGACCAGGCCTGGTTGATATTTAGCTAGTGAGTCCGTTACTAGTAAAAGACTCGTTAAAATATTGAAATACAAGGGAATTCCTTGTTGTTCCAGTGGTTAGAACTCGGTGCTGTCACTGCCGAGGGCCCAGGTCCAATCCCTGGTTGGGGAACTAAGATCCTGCAAGCCGCTCAGCGCGGCCAAATATATCTTACACCGATTCCAGCCCCTCTTCGGGACCCCTGGGTTTCCCTGCAGACCAGCATCTAAAAATTTAACACCTGGCAGGGCAAGGGGCCTGCTGCAGCGGCCATTCTGATTAATCACCAGTGCCTGGCTGTAGGAGTGTCCTGCTTTACTTCTTAAAATTCTTCCATAGCCCTCTTTCTTTCTTCCTCCCCTCCTTTCTGTCTCCCCTTCCTTCTTGTTCTCCTTCTTCCTTTCTTCCTTTCCCAACCTCTTCAGAAAGGTATTAAAGCGACTCTTGAAAATCCATGCAACCAGACAAGAACTCAGGAAACTAGTAAGAGAAGTGAGGAAATTTGGAAGATGTGAAATAAGGGGGATAAAACACACTGGTACAGGAGGGAGGGCACAGGCCTGACCAAGCCTCATGGAAGCTCCACTTTTCCAACCAGCAATGCCCTCGACAGAGCTGGGTGCTTTCCAAGCCATTTAGTGCTTGAGGCTATTGGCTGTGGGCCCTGCTTCCTGCATTCTGGGCTGGGAGATCCCCAGGCCCAGAGCCTGCAGCCCTCTCACTTGGGCCTGGGACCCCTCTGCAAACAGGAGCTGATGCTGATGCAGCCTTTGCCTGCTGCTGCCTTCACTCAGTCCCTGAGTGTGGATATACTTGTCCGGCTGCTGCCTGTCTGTGGAATGGAGCTCCCTGAAGGTGCCGGCTACCCCCTCCGCCCAGGCCCCCAAACCTCACCCCTTACTCCTTCCTTCATTCTTTCCAGGCCTCAAGCGGCCTCACCAGAGCTGTGGGTCCTCACCTCGCCCAAAGCAGTGCAAGAAGCAGCAGCAAGGTGGGTACCAAGGTGGGGAGGGACCCGAACACTGGGTTGGATTGCCTTGGGGCAAGGACACAGATCCTGGACTCTGTCCCCTGATAACAGGCTTCCAGTCATGGGCCCCCTGACTCTTGTCTTTCAAGCTCCCAGGAGGGAAGAAGAGGAGGTCCTGGGTGGGCAGAGGAGAGAGCTAGGTCTGGCAAGGAAGCACCTTGCCCAGTGGGCCACAGCGGGGCTTCTCCAGAGATGGCTCAGCTGAAGGAGCTCAAAGCATCCCAGCAGGTCGCAGCTTCACCATCCAGGCTTTTCCGGGGATACTCCCACGCACTCAGGGTTGAGGGAGCTCCAGGGATGTGACCAGCATGACCTCAGAACTGGGCTCCCATTGGCCAGTTTAGGGCTGAGCTGGATAGCAAGGCAGAAAGAAGCCTTGAGGGCCCCTGGGAAGACATGGGGGCTGCTGAGGACCGGTCAGGCCGGGACAGAAACTTCTGTCATTCTCCACCGGTTGTCCCACCAGCTGGGAAACCCAGCCCCATGGGGCATAGCCAGAGGATTCACAGCTGGTCAGAGGATTCATATCTGTATAGAATAGGACACTATGTCAGGCGCCCCCCCAGCAGGGGTATCCAGTGTCCCCCAACAGTGGCCCCGGGCCCTCCCCTGGGCCACCCAAGAGCTCCCAAATGACCCAGCAATTAAAGTCAACAGCCGGCAATGTAGGTATTGACTATTGACCAGCTTCCGCAGTTCTGATTGTTCGGTGTCTGGGCCCACAGGGTGCTCGTGCTCATCCTGGGCATCGCACAACTGAAATACTGTGGGCATGGGGGCCGCAGGCAGCTTACTTAGATCTCACAGTAAAAGCTTGTTCCAATTTGATATTGCAAAGGAAGTGCCCCGTTTCCCCTCCCCCATCTCACTGAAAACTTTACACCACTTACATTGTTGCAAAACAAATAGAGCCGTGGTCCACACTTCCCCATTCCTCCTTCCCTGTGTAAATGGCCGCCAGAGTCTATGCTTCTGTAGAACCAATTAATTCTAGGAATTTGGGGGGCACAAGAGTACCTGTGTGCTCTTGCCACCCCCCACCCCCATACGTACACGGCCAAGGCTACAGGCTCCCAACAACCCGATACTGTGGTGAGCGGCGCGGGGAGGCCCCCTGCTCTCATGCAATCTTCCTGTCCCCTGCAGAGCTGGCCAAGAGGTACCTCCAGCTGCTTAGGACTTCTGCCCAGCAGCGCTATGCCGACAGGACCCCCGGACCAGGGCAGCCGCTTGCCTTCCCCCAAGCCTACATCCCTCCAATCTTGCAATGGAGCCGGGCCTCAGCACCCTTCGACACTCAGGAGGGGGCCATTACAGGGGACCCCAAGGCAGAAGATGGCACCGACGTGAACATTCGGGACCTCTTCAATACCAAGGCCAACAGGGGCCCGAGAGTGACGGTGCTTCTGGGGAAGGCGGGCATGGGCAAGACCACGCTGGCCCACTGGCTCTGCCAGAAGTGGGCTGATGGTCAGCTGGACCGCTTCCAGGCCCTGTTCCTTTTCGAATTCCGCCAGCTCAACCTGATCACGGGTTTCTTGACGCTCCCCCAGCTCCTCTTTGATCTGTACCTGAGGCCTGAGGCTGGCCCCGAGGCTGTCTTCCAGTACCTGGAGGAGAATGCTAATGGAATCCTGCTCATCTTTGATGGGCTGGACGAGGTCTTCCACCCCTGCTCCAGCAAGGAGACTGCAGGCCCTGAGGACCCAGCATCAGCCCTCACCCTCTTCTCCCGCCTCTGCCGTGGGACCCTCCTGCCTGGCTGCTGGGTAATGGCCACCTCCCGTCCAGGGAAGCTGCCCGCCTGCCTGCCCACCGAGGCGGCCACGGTCCACATGTGGGGCTTTGACGGACCGCGGGTGGAGGAGTACGTGAGCCGCTTCTTCAGCGACCAGCCATCCCAGGAGGCAGCCGTAGCAGAGCTGCGGACAAACAGACGTCTCTGGAGCATGTGCGCCGTGCCCGCTCTGTGCCGAGTCGCCTGCCTCTGCCTCTACCGTCTGCTCCCGGGCAGCTCTCCGGGCCAGTCTGCGGCCCTCCTGCCCACCATGACCCAGAACTACGTGCAGATGGTGCTAACCCTCAGCCCCCGAGGGTTTCTGCCTGCCGAGTCCCTGCTGGCCCTCGGGGAGGTGGCCCTGAGGGGCCTGGAGACAGGGAAGGTCATCTTCTCTGCAGGTGACATCCCTCCACCCGTGATGGCCTTCGGGGCTGCCCTCGGCCTGATGACCTCCTTCTGTGTGTGCACGGGACCCGGGCACCAGGAGACAGGCTATGCCTTCACCCACCTCAGCCTGCAGGAGTTTTTTGCTGCCCTGCACCTGATGGCCAGCCCCCAGGTGGACAAAGATACACTCTCCCAACACGTCACCCTCACTTCTCGCTGGGTGCAGCGAACCAAAGCTAGACTGGGCCTCTTAGACCACCTTCCCACCTTTCTGGCTGGCCTGGCATCCTGTGCCTGCCGCCCCTTCCTCAGCCTCCTGGCACAGCAGGACGAGGCCTGGGTGGGTACCAAGCAGGCAGCAGTGGTGCAGGCACTGAGGAAGTTGGCCACCCGCAGGCTCACGGGACCAAAGGTTGTAGAACTGTGTCACTGTGTGGGTGAGACACAGGCGCCTGAGCTGGCTGGCTTCACAGCCCAGAGCCTCCCCCATCAAATGCCCTTCCACAACTTCCTGCTGACCTACGCCGACCTGGCCGCCCTGACCAACATCCTAGGGCACAGGGATGCCCCCATCCACCTGGATTTTGAGGGCTGCCCCCTGGAGCCCCGCTGCCCCGAAGCCCTGGCCGGCTGTGGGCAGGTAGAGAATCTCAGGTGAGAGTAAGGACAGGGGAGCTCTGGGGAGGACCTGGGAACATCCCTGGGAGAGAGCTGGACTTTCGGGAGAGCGGAGGCCAGCCAGTCTCGGCAGAACCCTGCTGAGGAAGACTGAGGAAGAATCTTGAATATCAGAACAGAAAGGTCCCTCCTTACTGCCCCTTAGCCTGTGACACAGTGAGGAAGCTCATTGCCTCTCCAGGAACTCTGGGGTCCAGTTAGATCTCCTCTAGTCATGGTTTCTGGATTCAGTCTTTCCCTCTCTTTCTCTCAGTCATGGTCTGGAGCATCTGACCCAGGCTGTGCTATTAGAGCCTCTTTGCTTTGGACAGGGTATTTAACCTCTCAGCCTGAGTTTCTTTATCCCTAAAACGAATCAGTAGTAATACCTACTTCACAGGGTTGTTGGGAGAATGAGATGAAATAATGCATGAAAAACACTTCGTGGCACAGTTCCTGGCACAGAGTAGAGGCTCGATATGGGTAGTTGCTAGAGAAAAGTTTAGGCTGCAATAACAAAGAATCCCTCCCCCACATAGACGGTGGATTCAATAATGTAGTTGTTTTTGTTGTGTTTTTTTTTTCACTCTTATGGAAGACTCAGAGGTAAGTGGTCCAGGTCAGTGGGATGGCTCAGCTCCACATGGCCATGAAGAGACCCAGGTCCCTTCCATGGTTGCAGCATCATCTCCTTGGGCATCTTGATCTGCATGGTCAAAGCTGGGTCACAGACACATCTGTGCTCTGGCTTGGGGGAAAGTAGAGAGAGAACACGGATTAGACATGCCCAATGTGTTAAAGCTCAGTCCTGGAAATAGAGCACATCCTTTCCACTCACATTCCAGGGGTGACAACACAGTCGGAGTCGTATGGTCACACTGAGCTGCAGGGGAGGCTGGGAAACACCACCTCTGGCTGGGAAACCATGTTCCCAGTTATAGCTACAGTGGAGAATGGGTTTTGGTAGACGATTAGCAGTGTCTGCCATGATATGTATTTGTTACTACTACAATAATTACAGCAACAACTACTACTATTGCCATTACTGGATTAAATTCCATCTCTCAGAGGAGGGAATGGATGATGAACTCTAAGTCCTGCCCACCATTGATCTTCTGCCACTTCACCTCTTCCTGTGGCAGCTTTAAGAGCAGGAAGTGTGGGGACGCCTTTGCCGAAGCCCTCTCCAGGAGCTTGCCAACAATGGGGAGCCTGAAGAAGCTGGGGTGAGTCAGGGCTTGGAACCAAGATGGATCCTCAGCCGGCGATGCTTGGAACTCTCCTCCCGCCCCTCAACCCTACACAGGGCAGATTCCTGGTCTATCCCCTTTCCCATCCCCATTCTTCCCACTATCTTTGCTTACCCTATAGGTTAGCAGGAAGTAAGATCACTGCTCAAGGCATCAGCCACCTGGTGCAGGCTTTGCCCCTCTGTCCACAGCTGGAAGAGATCAGGTGAGTGATCTCCAGGAGGGCTCGCTGGCTGAGGGGAGGATTCACTGTCCAGGTCCCAGGGCCCCCCCTTGAGACTGGACTGGGTCCTGTATATTGCATTAGGGTCTGGCCACTACTTTTTCAGTGAGACCCAGAGAGGAGAGGCATCAGTCCAAGAACTGGGTGGGACTGGATCCAAACACAATGCTCCCAGAGACCCCAGAGAAGTGCTAATATTTTGGGACATCTTGAAGGAGCTTGAGTTTTGAGAGTCCCTCCCTTCTTTCTGTGACCCTGAGAGAAGGGATGGCATTGTGTAGGCAGGTGCTGTGTGGGTACACATAAAGGCATGAAACACACACATACATCCACATTCATGCACATATGTGCACACACACTTGCACTTGCCTGCTCACTTAAGTATATGCCACACATACATGCACATGTGCAGCACGCACATGCCTGCACACTTAGATCCACATACACATCTAAGCACGTATGTATGAATATACTCCTGCCCTATGTCTGTGATGAGTGGCCTGAGAAGGGTGGGACCAGGGATCCTCCTCAGCAGCTCTCTGGCAGGACCACTGCTACCTAATATGGCACCTTTATGAGATTTAGAAAAGACACCCTTTCATCCAAGCAGATGCAGCCCAGCACTAGGGTGCACTGATTGTTGAGTGGAGCATTAGCTGGTCCAGAGCTCTGCTCTGTTCCCTCTGCTGGGTGTCTTTGTTCATGATCACTCTGGGTGATGGGGGAAAAGATTAAGGTCACTCACGGACTTCCCTGGTGGCGCAGTGGTTAAGAATCCGCCTGCCAACGCGGGTGACACGGGTTCGAGCCCTGGTCCGGGAAGATCCCACATGCCGCGGAGCAACTAAGCCCATGCACCACAACTACTGAGCCTACATTCTAGATCCTGTGAGCCACAACTACGGAGCCTGCGTGCCACAACTACTGAAGCCTGCGCTCCTAGAGCCCGTGCTCCGCAACAAGAGAAGCCACCGCAATGAGAAGCCCCCGCTCACCGCAACTAGAGAAAGCCCGTGCACAGCAAGAAAGACCCAACACAGCCTAAATAAATAAATAAATAAATTTATAAAAAAAAAAAAAAAGATTAAGGTCACTCTCAATAATTAAGAAAGAAAAGTAAATGTCAACAAGTTCACTATTTCTGATCCTTTGTCCTGACCAAGTGATTACACACAGAGGCACCCTTATACTCTTCAGCTGTTTTGTCCCTCTAGCTAGGAACCCAGGCAGGGCTGTTTGTGGACCCCATTTGACAGGTGGGGAATGTGAGGTCAGAAAGGAAAGTGCTTGGCCTAGGGCTTTGGGTGAATCAGGGCCAGAGATGAGGCTGAAAGCAGCTTCTCCTGCATCCCAGTCTGCTCATCACCTGGGAACCAAGAGGCCCTGCTGAACTCAGGCCTCAGGCACATCCCAGACAGAGCCTAGAGAGCAGGGCGCTGGGTCCCCTCATCCCACCTCATGAGGCCTTCACAGTCCATCATCTGGATCCCTTGGGCCACCAGGCAGAAACTCTCCCAGAGGGACTGAACTGGGATGGAAGTGAGGCCATCAGAGGGCCTTTCCTCCTAGCTGGGCCTGCTGGATACCACGAACTTCTCGTGGGCCCCTATCTTGTGTCTCCTGCATGAGGATGGCCACGCCTGTCACCTGCCACCTGGGGCTCCCGTCTCCCAACCCCAGGGCTGAGGGACTGGGCCTCGGTCTCCCTGCAGCTTTCGGGATAACCAACTCAAGGACTGGGAGGTGCTGAACGTCGTGGAGGTGCTCCCTTGCCTGCCGCGGCTCCGGAAGCTTGAGTAAGCTGTCTTTCCACCACCCCCGCCTGAGTCACCTCCCCCTCCTCCCTTGGAGAGCAAAGAGAGTCTGGGGTGGATGGGATGGGGGATTCACTCCTGACACCTTTGCCACAATCATGCAGGCTGAGCCTCAGCAATGTCTCCGCGTCAACCCTACTCTCCTTGACGAATGTGGCGGTCACGTGCCCTACCGTCAGGATGCTGCAGGTCAGGTGAGCAGGAGTGGGGTCCTGGCCTTCAGGGTCTTGAGAAAAGGGGAGGAGAAAGTGGGGTTGGGAAAAGGAGGAGGCCACTGGTCTGTAAGACCTACGTGTGCATGCATGAGTCTGTTTTACTCACATCAGTATCTCCAGAGCCTACCTCAGGCCTGGCACCTCGTACTCAATAAACAGTGAATGAGTGGAAAGATAAATGGATAGACGGATGGATGGGTGGTTGAGGGAATGAATCAACAAATCTAGGAACAACAGGCAGAGTGGAAGGAATCCTGAGTCCCATGTCGCTCTCCGTGGTGCTGAACTAGCCAGTTCGGGTCACGGGGTAGATGACGTGTCATGCTTCTTAATCCCAACACTGTGGCTCCTATAAAAACTCTCAGCATTCCTAACTTTTATAATTTTTGTAGCAAAAATTGTTTTCCTGACTTTTTAAAACGCTCAGGATTCATCTAGCAACGACATAGTCACAATTTTACATGTCTGATATTGAGCACTTTTGCCAGTTCTGTTGTTTCTCTGTCGATTACAAAATCAGCTTTCTCTGGATGTTTGGGGCAACACAGGGTGCACAGGTAGGGGGTGATGTACTGGTTTCACGGCTCAGTGTCTGACCCTGCAGGAAGGCGGACCTCATCTTCCTTGTCTCCCCACCCACAGAGACGGCTACAGAGCTACAAGGGTAAGAAGCTAGGGATGGGGTGGGTTTGGGCTCATTCTGAGAAGCAGTCTGGGCTTAGGTAGTTGTGGGGAAAAGTGGCAAAAAGAGCTTAGGAAGAGCTGGAATGCGGGGATTTTTCTTTCCCCTGGGAAATGACTGACTTCTCAGAGTTGGCCAAGGACTTAGCTTCCTCTAGTGTCTCTGGACCACATCCAGCTCCTGTGATGAGCGGGCATCATCAGAAGTCTCAGAGTGAATCAGACCCTTAGGGAGGACATGAAGATATGGTGAGACTGGCGATACTATGCAGGGAAAACTCTTCCAATTAAAAAAGGAGGAAGGCAATTATGGTACCAACATCTTAGACTTGTTCTGAGAATTAAATGAATTAACACATTTAAAGTGCCTAGAGCACTGCTGGCATCCAGTTGCCATTCAAGCGCTAGCTGTTCCAGCTGTGAATGGATTCCAGCTTGGCCAGTCCTTACTGGGCAGAAAGAGGGAAGTTGCCTTCCCATGAAAGAACTTTCTGTGTTTCCCTCACACCCCTCCCTGTGAGACTCAGAGACACATGAAGTTGTATGTCCTCATGCAAGTCCTTTCCCTGCTCTGAGCCTCAATTTCCTCACCCATACAGGGATCTGGGAGGACCAATGTCTTTTTACCCTCTGACTGCATAGAACTATGATGCCCAATACGGTAGCTACTAGCCCATGTGGCTATTTAATTTTATATTAATTAAAATTAAATAAAATGAACATTTCAGTTCATCAGCCACTTTAGCCACATTTCAAGTGCTCAATGGCCACAGGTGGCTAGCGGCTCCCATAGTGGATGGAACAAATAGAAAACATTTCCATCACTGCAGAGAGTTCTTTTGGACAGCACTGATCTAGAAGTCTATGGAAATCCATGATGTTCCAGCATCCCTGCAGCCCCAGTCCTCCCCTGGCCCAGTTGGAGAGAACACTTGGCGGTGCCTCGGCTTCCCACAGCCTGCACCCACATGCAGGCCATGCTCCTGGACTTCTGAATCACAGATGGTACATCTACAAATGGAGACTGTGGCATCTTAGACAATAGCAGCTTCTTTTCACTAAGCTTGCACTTTGTGCCTATGCTGGGCACTTGACCATACATCGTCTCATTCAATCCTTCCATCACTCTATGTGTTGGATGTTGTCATCCCACTTTAGAAAAGAGAAAACTGGGGCTCAGATGGGTGAAGTGACTTACCCAAGGCCATACAGCTATATATGGCAGAGCCAGAATTTGAATAAAGGTCCCAACTGACCTTAAACCTTTTTCCCTGCTGCTTCGCTGAAGCACCTTTAGTACCTTCAGGCAACCATCTTTGTTATTCATTCACTGTGGGTCATGCTATAGGGTCTTCAGTTCCTAGAAACCAAGGGAAGAGGTTTGGTCCATCAGGCCCTGGACTCCTGAGCCCAGGCCACTGTTGGATTTGTTCTTGCCAGAGACCCAGACCTACAGGGAAATGCCAACCAGAGGAAAGAGGCTCAGAGGAGAAGCCTGGCACTCAGGTACCTCAGTGGGATGGGATCCATTGCTTTGAGGGGAGGGATATGATATGGGGGGAGGGTTCCTACCCAGAGGAGGCATGGCAGGGGCAGGGAAGATAAAGGGAAAAGCAGATGTGGAGCGGGGAAAGGACATGAGTAACCCATCCCGGCCTGAACAAGGAGCACTTGTCATAACAACAATAATAGCTGTAATTTAATGGGCCCTTGCTTTGTGCTTGGCACTGTAGTATTTTATATCCATTACCTCATTGTGATTCTTTTGAAAACCCTGCAAAGTACACATTATTAGTCCCATTTGATAGAGGAGAAAACTGAGTCTCAGATAGGTTAGTTGCCTTATCCCAGGTCACCAAGCTACTGAAAAACAAGGCCAAGATTAGACCCAGGCCTGCCGGCCTCCTGGCTCCTCCAACTCCTTCCTGGTAGCTGCACTCAGAGCTACAGGAGGCATAGTGTAGCTTCTTACCTTGAGCCTCTCGTCCCTACCCCCGCCGCAGGCTCCAGAAGTGTCAGCTCGGGGTCCATGATGTGGAAGTACTCATAGCCCAGCTCCGGGAAGGTCCACACCTGGATGAAGTGGAGTGAGTATCATGGGGAGCGCTGGGACAGGAGACAGAAAGGGAGGGCAGGGCAGTGTAGGCAAGGCCTCAGCTTTGGGTGGACGGTGTGGGGAAGGGCATGCTGCTTCATTAAGAATTTGGGGGAATCAGATCATCCTAACAGCTACCATTATTTAACACCCGTCCTGTCCCAGGTGCTTTTACATACATCCTCTCATTTAATCCTTATATCTCTATGATGTAAGTACTGTTACTATGTGCATTTTATACTGGAGGAAATTAAGCCACGGAAAGGTAAATTTGCTCAAGGTCACAAGGCTAGGAAGAGTCTAGGCCAGGGTTCAGGCTCAGACAGTCTGGCTCCTGGCCTCATCCTCACTGAGATCTGCGAAGCAGAACCCTCATCACACGTAGGTCTTATCTTCCAGCCCACAGCCCTCAGGGTCCCCTCACCCTGTCTTCCTCCCAGAGTAGCATGAGATGACCTTCTCTTTTTGGACTGGAGAAATTCCCATGATGTCCAGCTCCTGAGCAGAGCCTTTGAGAGTGGGGTTTGGGGATTGGTGGAGGTCCTGTCATGTCACCGGGAAGGGACCCCTGCCACGATCATCCCAGGAAATCAAATGGGCATGAAGGTGGGGTGATGGAATGCCATCATGTATTTTGAGTGGCCCCACCCTAGGGCGAGATGGACGGGGTGAGGGCTGCCTTGATGACCAAAGCTTGAGCCTCGACCTTGTCCCATGGGGAGAACCAAGACAGGATTAGAAGGTGGTGTTTACCCAACTCACATACTTCCACCCACCTCGCCACCACCAAGCCTGTCCCTCCCCCAGTTTTCTCACCTGCAGGTGTGCCCCGTCACCCAGCTGGTCACACAGACCAGACGCCTCTCAGCTCCCTTGCCCTCCTCCTATAGCCAGTCATCCTGAGTCGACCTACCCCCTATATAGTTCTCAAAACTGTTCTCTTGGGGACTTCCCTGGCAGTCCAGTGGTTAAGACTCTGCCCTTCCACTGGAGGGGACATGGGTTCGATCCCTGGTCAGGGAACTAAGACCCCGCATGGTTTGGGACTAAGATCCTACATGCTGTGCAGCGCTGCAAAAAGAAAAAAAAAAGTTCTCTTTTCTGCATCCTCTTCATCCACCTCCCTAGTCCAGACCACTCTCATCTTTCACTTGGAAACCTCCGCACTAGGCTCCCTGCTTCCACCCTGGCCGCCTCCACCTGGCAGTGAACTGCCTTTTACTGCCTGCCCCCTTCCCAGTGCTCAGGATAAACCCAAATCCTAAAATCCTGTGTGATCCAGAACCGTGCCCCCAACCCCACAAGCCCCATCTGACCCCACCCTCCCACTCCATCTTGAATGCAGACATACCGGCTCTTTTTCAAGTCCTCTAATCTGCTATGCCATGGGATCTTTGACTGTACTGTTCCTACTGCCAGGAACACCCTTCCCCCATCTCTCTCCCACCCCTTACCTAATGAACTCCTAGTTTTTCTAGCAAGTAGCTCAAACATCAGGCAAGCCTTTCCTGGTCCCCAGACTAGATCAGATTTCCCTATAAGCGTGGAGCTCATCACAAGAAGTCATTATGTAGGTTGCAGCATAAAGAAACAATTGAGGATGGGGTCTTGAAGTCAGGCTGCCGGAGTTCAAATCCCAGGCCCAACTTTGAGCAAGTGTTTTAACCATCGGTTAACTCATCAGTAAAATGAGGATAATAATAGTGCCTACTTCGTAGGGTTGTTATGAGGATTAAATATCCAATAATTGTAAAAGCATCCAGGACAGTGCCAGGCATGTGGTACGCAATCTTTCAATGTTCATTATAATTGAGTCTCATTTGTTGGAGGGATGCTTTGCCTGTGTGAACGCTGAGGGTTGAGGGGCAGCACAGGACATCAGACCCCTCTGTCTCAGCCTCTCAGGGAACCGGCTGGAAGATGAAGGCTGTCAACTGATGGCAGAGGCTGCACCCCAGCTGCACATCGCCGGGAAGCTGGAGTGAGTGGCCCACCCCACTGTCGGCTACCAGGGAGGGCCCAGGAGAGCCCCAGCTGGTCCCTGCCACCCCTGGTCCCCGTGCCCACAGTCACCAGAAACAGGGCTGCTCCACCGACCAGCTCTGCTTTTTCCCCCAACTCCAGCGTAGTTGGAGTGGTTCAACCATGCCTTGCCTTTGCCTCTGGCATGAGCCGCTTTGTTCCAGTTATTAAAATCCCTTGAACATGTAGAACGTGTTCACTGTACATCAGTAGCTTGTATTCCATTTTGTCCTGACAACAGCCCCGGGTGGGGCGGGGTGCAGAGTTGCACTGGGGCAGCGCTAGGGTATTGGGTGGATGGGTGCTGGGCTGTTGGAGTGGGAAGTGGTGCAGTGGGATATGGTTTTGGGGTGAAGGGGTGGGTCGTTGTGGTGGTGGAATGAGAAGAAAGGATAGTAGGCTATTGGGCGTGCTGTGGTATAGCATGGTGTGGGCTAGGGGTGCTATTTGGGGGGGGTGGGATGTGTTGGGGTCTTAGCGTCAAGTGGGAGTGGGAGTGGGGGAGTGTTGAGGTTAGGGTATCAGTGATTTGGAGTCTTGGCTTTGCACTTAGACCCTGGCTCTGTCACTCAGTAGCTTTGTGACCCTGGGAAGGTAGCTTCATATCTCTTGGCCTCAGGTTCCCCATTGGTAAAATGGGATTTAAATGGTGGTTATTTTTCAGAGCAGAAAACTGAGGATCAGAGAAGCAAAAACAGCGAGTCAGCTCCTACTGCTCCAGATGGAGAACTTTATTCTCTGTGTGGGGCAGGAGGTCATATGCCTCATGGCTCATCCTTTGAGACCCCCTGGTTAAGGACCCAGGACATTCCACGAGTGACAGCCAGCCAGCTGCTGAGCCAGGAGGAGGCGGCTGGAGCTGTGTGGGGCTGGGGACTCCAGCCGCCCGCTAATGGCCGACTCCCTCCTCCTCTCCGCAGCCTCAGCAGCAATGGGCTTTCTCTGGCCGGGGTGTGCCGTGTGCTGAGTGCGGTGAGCACGTGCCGGACGCTGGCAGAGTTCCACGTCAGGTAGGGACTCCCAGTGGACCACCATCACCCACTCTCACCTCTAGCGTGGAGCTCTTGGGCTCTCCTGTCATTCTCTCTAAGTCCTTGGGATTCTTTCTGGCCCCAGGCCTGTGAGACCTGTAGAAGATGCTGCTAGTGCCCCGCCCAGAGCCCCTTTACAGCTGGGCGCCCGTTCCCAGCTGCTGTGGGTGCTGGCTGCGCACAGCTTAGACCTCCTCCAGAGAAATGCCCTGGGCCGATAAGAGCCAGGGATACCTGGGAGGTTACACACCCCCTTATCCTCCCAACCAGGAGTGGCCAATGACAGAGGCAGAGGTATAACCCTCCGGCCCCCTTACCTCCGGTGGGACAAACTTTTAGTGCTATTGACGTTACCAAGTCCAAGCTCGCTCTGCTCGCCGCACGACAGGCCAATGAATTGGAGACGAGGTGCTGAGGCATGGAAGGCGACTTTATTCGGAAAGCCGGCAGACGGAGAAGATGGCAGACTAGGGTCTCCGAGAAACCATCTTATCGCGGTTTGGGTGCCAGTTTCTTTTATAGAACAGAGAAGGGGAGGAGATGAGGAAGTAAAAAGGCCATAAGTTTTGCAAATATCCCCTGGAATGGCCAGCCTTGGGGAGGGGATGTGTTAATTTCTTCTTTCCTGCAGCCGGCCACAGGTGGGCGGGGTCAGGATGCTTCCCTGAACAAAGGCACTTTGGTTTAACATTCAGGCAGAGGAGCAGGGTTCTCCAAGGCAGGCCATTATGTACAGACAGTATCCTTTTGGCGAACAAAAGCAACGGGAAGCAAAGGTTAAAGTAAAAGAAACAGATCCAACAGGTAGTCAGATTTGGCTCTTCTGTTTTACATTCATGCTCCCTGTGGGATCAGGCTGAGGACCTGCCCCCCTGTTCTGCTTCCCTCGGTCCCTTACTGGTTTCTCCTGAGATCAGGCCCTCAGTACATCATGTACACAGTGACCAAGTGACTGTGCTTCTAAGGGAACCCGACCTCAGACAGGGCCCAACCTTATTTCTGTAAGTCTCCGCATTCAGTCTGGGCAGCTGAGGACAGATGCTAATTAATGTCAACACAGTCCCCACCCATAGGGGCTCTCCTGCTTTCAACACCCCTTAAAGGAGGAAAGGGAGACCAGATTCACCCACGAGGTGGTACTAGGGGCCTTGGTTCACTGTATATAATGATTCAGTAAAGGCCCCTAGGGCGTTCCAAATGACACTGCATTCACTTCTAGGAATTTATAATGAAGAAATCACCGTGACTGTGCAAACACTTTGACCTGCGGGATGTTCACCTCAGTATTGATTATAATAGGAAAAAAATGAAAATAATTTAAATCTTTAACAGTAAGATGTTAGTGATATTAGTTAAGTAAACTAAGTTGCCTCCAGAGAGAACTGATGGAACCATGATATAGCTGCAGCTTTAGTGTGGAGGGATGACTCTGGCATATTAAGTAAACATAAAAATTTTAATTCATCAGGGGGAATTCCCTGGTGGTCCAGTGGTTAGGACTCGGTGCTTTCACTGCCGTGGCCCAGGTTCAATCAGATCCCACAAGCCACGCGGTGTGGCTAAAAAAAACAAAAACAAAAACTTAAAAAAACTTTTTTTTTAATTCCTCATTTTTATTATAAAGCTTTTCAATCAAACTGAAAGCTAGAGAGAATGGTATAATGAACTCCCCAGCTCCCACCAATAATTATCAACATCATGTAACCCTTGCTTCATCTGTCCTTTGAAATATTAATTTTTAAAAGGGAATCCGTAAATTTAATCCCATCTTTGAAGAAAGAAAAGGAAAGAATATTAACTGCATTAAGAAGACAGAAGACTTGAAGGACCCACTTCACATGTTATCATCAGTGATAATTGATATGTGGAAGAGATTGTGGGTGATTTTTCTTTATTTTCTTCTTATTTTACTATATTTTCTAAGTTCTCCAGAGGGAAGAAGAATAACTTTTGTCATAGGAAATATATATATAACATTCACTTGGAAAGGCGAGGTTAGGGATGTTCTGGACTCTGTGTCTGTCCCGACCTGGCAGTGGCCTCACCACACAGGGGTGAGTACCCTCAGGCGAGAGAAGACATCAGGGCAAAGTCAGAGGAAGCGCCGCAGCTAGAGGCAGGGGGATGGCACCTTAGAGGTCCCTGGAGGCCAGGCTAAAAATATGACGCAGCAGCAGCTGGGCCCCCCCGCAGCTGCCTCCTCTCTCCCCTCCTCTCTGCAGCCTGCTGCACAAAACTGTGGTCCTCAAGTTTGCCCCAGAGCCGGAGGAGCAGGAGGTGACCCAGAAAAGGTAGGGCCAGGACTGTCCCCTCCTTGACCACCACAGCTGGACAGTGTAACTCAACAGCCGGGGCCTTGACAAATTCACGAAGGCACAAGAAGCCAGCAGGCTTGGCTGGGGATGAAGCCCTGAGGGGAGGCTCAGAGGACAAACTGCCTCCCCATTTCCCAAGTGGTACCTGAAGAGGGCCCTGGGATGCCAGATGCAGACGGCAGACTGGGGCAGGGGTCGGGTAGCCAGAGAGCTACGCGTGGGAGATGGAGGCCCTTCAGCCTAAACCCAGAGGATAGCCTGGCCTGTAGCTCTGATTCTGGTCAGAACTTCTGGCTCCCTTTGGCACAAGGACCCTTTAGAGGGTGTTTGCCTCCACCAGGGTTCCTTCCTGGATTGCCCCAGGCCAGCACCTGAGCAGAGACTCAGCTCTTTGCTCCTCAGTGTGCACCTACAATCTCTTCTGTAGGGTCTGAGCTTTAGAAGACTCGCTTGCAGCTGAGGCTGACATCTTTGAAGGCACTGCTGGTGATGAGATTAATGATCCTAAGAGCCAAGGTTAACTGAGCACTTACTATGCACCAAGCAGCAAACTAAGGCAATTCACCTATGTTCTCCCAGTACCAGGCTAAGTGATTTGTCCCAGGTCACACAGCCAGGAAGCCGAGAAGCCCAGCTGGAACCAAGGTCTGACTGTCCCCAGGTCTCATATAGGGATTGAATGGTGGGAAGTGAGGCTAAGGCTGGAGTGTGAGGCAGTGGATGAGGTGTCTGCTCAGCATGGCCTTGGTGTGTGTCCCTCCAGGGCTGCGTTTCCTGACAGCCTTACCTTCCAGACGCCCTATGATCTGCCCCTGTGTGCCCCAAGGATCAGGTACCGTGATGGCCTGCAGGCCCCGAGCATGGTTCCCGCCTCCCCGCTTCCTGGGCACAGAGCCTGTCCCCGGGTCCCCAGTGCCAGGTGCTCCCCGGAGGACACGACCTGCTGTCATGTCCTGGTTTTCCTGCCTCCCGTCTCCCCTGCCCAGCCCACCCCAGAAGGGGCTCACATGGCAGACCCCCAGTCACCTTCCCTGCCCACGGTTCCCACCCCCCTTAGCTCCCCTGACCTCCAGTAGTTGAGGGCTTGTGGGAACTCTGGACAGAGAAAATGGGGAGCATGCGGCCCCTTCGTTCCCGATCCTGCGGCCTAGGCCTGGGGACTCAGCTCGGCCCCCCCCCCAGGGCTCCCATCACAACTCTTCCAGCCTCCTCTCTGATTCTGTGTCCATCTGAATCCCCCTCCCTGTCTGTCTGTCCTCCTCTGGCACTCAGTTTCCCTCTCAGTCTCTTTCTGTGTCTGTCTCCTTCCCTCCCTCTCTTATCTCGGTGTCTCTCCACCTTGGTCTCTCTCTGTGTCTCTGACTCTCTCTGGCTCTTCTCTGCCCATGTGACATCTCACGTGTGCTGTGTGTCGGTCCCTCTTTGCCTGTCCGGGTGCCCAATGCGTCCCAGTCCCCTTTCCACAAGCCTCTCTGCCTGTGTATCTGGGGGTGGGGGGCCGCGCTCGCCTCTGTTGAGCGGGGCAGGCGCTACAGGGCTGTGGTCCTACCCTCCCTAGGCTGACACACTGTGCCCTGCAAGCCCAGCACCTAGAGCACCTCTGCAAAGCACTGGGAGGAAGTTGCTGCCTCTGTCACCTCGAGTGAGTGGTTGCTGGAAGGCGGGTGGTGGGGCCCATTAGTGAGTAGGTGTTAGTGTGTTGCGTTTTGTTCTGTGTTTTAAGATTTAGGGTCATCTATTCTTTCCCCGCTGCAATCAGGAACCCCTTAGAGAACCTGGTGAAAGCTGTGACTCTTCCCCCTAAAATACAGGTTCCCCCATATTTGACACTCTCTGAAGCCCAAGCCTAACCCCTCAGGGGTCACAAACCTGAGGATAAGAACCCAAGGGGAGGGACTTCCCTGGGGGTCCAGTGGTTAAGACTCCATGCTTCCAATGCTGGGGGCGCGGGTTGGATCCCTGATAGGGGAACTAAGATCCCACATCCACATGCTGGGAGACCCCAGCTGACCCCGTGCCATGTGCTGAGATCCGGCCTGGCAGCCCAGGACCGTATCCCAGTTTCAGGAGAAGCTGAGTGACTGGGGTGGAGGGCGAGCTCCTGCTGTCTCCACCCTCCGCCCTCCGCTCACCTGTCCTCCGCCCTTGCCCCTCCCAGCTTATCAGGCAATGCTCTCGGGGACAAAGGTGCGGCCCTGCTGGCTCAGCTGCTTCCGGGGCTGGGCGCTCTGCAGTCCTTGAAGTGAGTAGCCCTGTGGGCAAAGCCTCTGAGGTTTGATCTCATCGGGATGAGAGGAGGTGTGTGGGAAGGGGGGGATGGAGATGACGGGGTGGGGGATATTCTGTGTCCCATCTCACTCCCTCCCGGGGTTATCGTAAAGGTTACATCAGACAATTCACGTCAGCCACCCGGGCCCGTCCCTGACGCGTGGCAAGTGCCCAGGACAGGGTAGTTACTACCGCGTTGCTCACTAATATAGATGCTGGTTTCTGTGACTCAACGATCCAGCTTCTGAGTTAGGCCTTCATTTCTCAAACCTGTCTCCCTGTCTCTGCGCAGGCTCTCTGGGAGGCCCAGGCAGGCAGGGCTGGGAAGTATTACCTGATTAATATAACAGCTGGCAGCCATTCTGGCCCTGGGGGGCGGGGAGGGGCCGTTTGATGGGGGGGGGGGGGGCCCTGGCCAGGTAGGCAGGGAGGGTTTGGACTAGAGAAGACACCCAGGAAGGGTGTCCGGGGAGACTTGAGAGCCCTGAGCACCTGGCAGAGAGGGGGGAGATGTTCGCTACGGGAGGGAGGCCCTGGAAGGAGGCCGTGAACCCCCAGACTTTGCCTGCAGCCAACCAGAGTTTCTAGGCCCTTAAAGGTCCCTGAGTTCCTGGCTCACATGCCCCCTCCTCCTCCTCCCTGGCTCTTCTGGGCCCAAGGGAGAGGCTTCCTGGCCTCAAGAACCTGGTCACAGACCCTAGGTTCCCAGTGTCCCTGGACAAATTACATCACCTTCTCTGAGCCCCTGGTTCCCAGTCAGTTAACACAGAAACTCTGGAGGCGGTGGCTATGGTTTTCGCTGTAACCAGTGCTGTGGCCTGTGGGCACTGCCTGCTCAGGCCGCCTTTCGCTGGGAAGCTGGGACCAGAGGAGGTTGCCTCTGTTCCCGTTCAGGGCCTGCGGGGGGTGGGGGTGGGGGAAGGCCTCGCTGCCATTGCAGGCAAATTTTATGCAAATTGGAGCTTTCGGGCAAATCCCCCGTGACCTTCTCAATACTGAGAATGCCTGGTGTGATCCCAGCCTGTGAGGTCTGCACTCGCCTGCCAGTCTCCCAGTGCCCGAGGAGTGCAGCGTTAAGTGGCAAATATAAACCACCAGGACAGACTGACCACGAAAGAAAGGGAAAGCTCTGTCCCTGCTCCTTGAACAAGAGGCCCCACATTTTCACTTTGCACTGGGCACTGCCCCTCCTTGATCAGGTGGGGAAACTGAGGCACATGTCTGGCTCATAGGCGGAGGGAACCACTGAGTTCCAATCTCAGCTCTGTCACCAACATGTCTCATAATCTTGGGCAAGACCTTGCTGCTCTCTGGACCTCAGTTTCCCCATCTGTGCAATGGGGAGTTGGCAGAGGTGCTCTGACCATCCGGGGTTCAGTGTGTTCCATCATCTGGAACAGGGAGGGACAGCCCTCCCCTGCCCTGTGCTCTGACCACAAAGAGGGTGTTTTTGAGTCCTGAGTGACCTCTGTCAGCATCGTCCCTCTGATTCTCCAGCCTCAGTGAGAACGGTTTGTCCCTGGATGCTGTGTTCAGTTTGACCCAGTGCTTCTCTACTCTGCCGTGGCTTTTGCACTTGGACTTCAGGTGAGCGTGTCCCTGGGACCCCACTCTGCCCTTCATCTGTCCCATTCACGATATAGCATCCTCAGGGCCCTGGTATGATACCAGGTCCAGTGAACATGCAATGCGTGTCTGTGAAATGAATGAATAGACGAATGAGTGAAATATAGCTCCAGGGACACTCAAATTTCTCCAGAGTCACCACGGGGCACAGTCCATCGACTCTCCCGTACTTACTCTCTGGATTGTTCTGGGGGACTTTTAAGGAAACTGGGAGCTCCCTGGTGGGAGCTTGAGTTCTCAGGGACCCGCCTGAATTGTGAGGTCTCTGGAGCTGATGAGAGTGTAGAAGGGAAGGCACCTAGCCAAGCGGCCCCGGGGAAGGCAAAGCAGATCATCCATGGTTTCAGGTGAAGTCCATCTATTCCTCCCCTCCCCCTTCCAAGAATGGTTGTTACGGTAGCAGACAGACCAGGTTCAAATACAGGCTTACCACTTACCTGCTGTGCCGCTTTGAGCAGGTCACTGCATCTCTTGATACCTCAGTTTCCTCATCTGTGAAGCAGGGGTAAGAACACTTCCTGAAAACCATAAACAAGACGAAAAGACAACCCTCAGAATGGGAGAAAATATTTGCAAACGAAGCAACTGACAAAGGATTAACCTCCAAAATTTACAAGCAGCTCAATATCAAAAAAACAAACAACCCAATCCAAAAATGGGCAGAAGACCTAAATAGACATTTCTCCAAAGAAGATATACAGATTGCCAACAAACGTATGAAAGAATGCTCAACATCACTAATTATTAGATAAATGCACATCAAAACTACAATGAGGTATCACCTCACACTGGTCAGAATGGCCATCATCAAAAAATCTACGAACAATAAGTGCTGGAGAGGGTGTGGAGAAAAGGGAACCCTCTTGCACTGTTGGTGGCAATGTAAATTGATACAGCCACTATGGAGAACAGTATGGAAGTTCCTTAAAAAACTAAAAATAGAACTACCATATGACCCAGCAATCCCACTACTGGGCATATACCCTGAGAAAACCATAATTCAAAAAGAGTCCTGTACCACAATGTTCATTGCAGCTCTATTTACAATAGCCAGGACATGGAAGCAACCTAAGTGTCCATCGACAGATGAATGGATAAAGAAGATGTGGCACATATATACAATGGAATAGTACTCACCCATAAAAAGAAATGAAATTGAGTTATTTGTAGTGAGGTGGATGGACCTAGAGTCTGTCATACAGAGTGAAGTAAGTCAGAAAGAGAAAAACAAATACCGTATGCTAACACATATATATGGAATCTTAAAAAAAAAAAAAAGTCCTGAAGAGCCTAGGGGCAGGACAGGAATAAAGACGCAGATGTAGAGAATGGACTTGAGGACACGGGGACGGGGAAGGGTAAGCTGGGACAAAGTGAGAGAGTGGCATGGACATATACACACTACCAAATGTAAAACAGATAGCTAGTGGGAAGCAGCTGCATAGCACAGGGAGATCAGCTCGGTGCTTTGTGACCACCTAGAGGGGTGGGAGAGGAAGGGCGGGAGGGAGACGCAAGAGGGAGGAGATATGGGGATGCATGTATACATATAGCTGATTCACTTTGTTATACAGCGGGAACTAACACACCATTGTAAAGCAATTATACTCCAATAAGGATGTTAAAAAACAAAACACTTCCTTACCTCACAATTTTATTGTGAGAATCAAAGGAAATCATATCGGTGGTGTGCTTTGTATGTATATTTACTGTCCTATTTGCTGAGAAAACAGGCCACCATCCAGGTCTTCCTTGACCCAGCCTGTCTGGTCTCTTGCTGCTGCCTCGGAAGGGGGCCCTTGGCCCTTTCTCAGGCTGCCGCCTCCTCTCTGCCTGCAGCTCTGAGAGCCAACGCGTCATCCTGAGAGGTGATGGAAGAGACAGGTAAGGAGAGAAAGCTCTGAGGTTGGGGGGCCTCCCCTCTCTCTCTCTGGTCCCCATTTCCTATAGGTGCCCCCAACCCGCAGGCCCATGCTGACTGTTAGCCCAGGTCTGGCAGGCTGGAATTAATCACTTCTGTAACCCCCTCCCCCATATAAATTTGCAGTAATCAGCTGCTTTCAATCTTTTCTAAGGAGTGCACATGGGAGGGAGGGGCTGACGGGAGATGCTGCAGCAGAGCAGGTGTTAGGAGAGCGGATGTGTGGGGAGGGTAGAGGGGAGCCGCTGTGTTTCTGCCACTGAGGACCTTTGCAGCACTTTGCAGCGTCCTGACTTCATACGAATCCCTGCCCTTTCACACTCTGAGTATCACATTAGAGAAGCCAGGAACCGTTGGTGCTCTGAAAAAGTTTCCACATCTTTGCAGTAAACAAGTTATTTCTCCGCAGGTGTTCCCGGCTGCCCCCTAGTGGAGCCCGGCACCCTGGTCTCACATGGGCATAAAGCACAGGGCTCCTAAAGCGGGGCCAGCTGGGCAGAGTGCATTTCCAGCTAATGTGTTAGAGAAAAACACTGCCGTAGCAGGTGGGCTGCCTGAAGCCGGGGTGATATTGCTTGCCGAGCTAGGGTCTCCATTTCTGGGAACTCTCTGGGTTCTTGAAGCCAAAAGAATTGAGGCACAGAGAGGTGGATGATACCTACAGCAGTGGTCAGAAAGAGGAGGGCTCTGTCCTAGCTCCCCTCGACCTGCTCAGGTGCTGCCCACCCGGACGGGTATAAGCTGCTGGCGTCCTCACTCTGGCTTCCCTTCCCTGGGCCTCAGTTGCCCCATCCGTACAGGGAGGGGCTTGACTGTCCCGAGGGCCCCTTCCAGCCCCGACTAATGAGTCTAGTCTTCCAATGTGGATGCTTTGAACTTTCCTTTCAAAATGATTTCCCCACTCCTAGGGATCTGCTGGCTGCTGGATCTTTGCCAGGGTTCCAAGCTGGAGTCCAGTTCTTGGGGTTCGGTCAGCGCCTCATCTCCAGGAGCTTCTGGTACCATCTTACCCACTTCTCGTTTAGGGGTAACCACAATGGGGTAAGGGGTGAGGGAGTGGAGAGCCTGGGGGTTGGGAGAGAGGGGAAAGAGAGTTTGAGAGAAGGGGGAAGAAAGACGGGCAAGTGTGAGGGCTGGTGACGGGGCTGCTGGCTCCAGCGTTCCCTGTAGAGAAGATTCTGTATTGTTTTCTCCGAAGACTTCCCAGCTCTGCCATGAGGGGCTGCGAGACCCTGGCTGGGCTCCTCCCCTCTCTGGGGCTTGATTTCCTCACCTAAGAAGAGAGACACGTTAGCTGGGGCCTGAACAGGGTTCTCTGGGGACGGCGTGGGCGGGATCCCAGGCAGGCGGGACAGCTCGTGCAGAGGCCCAGGGGAGTGAAGCCTTGGCTCTGGGGAAGCATTTCTGTGTGGCTAGAGCTTATTATACGGGGAGAGTGGAGGCGAGTGAAGACATGGGAAAGGCGTTTTGCTTTTAGCCTAAGGATAATGGGGAGCCACAGAGGGTTTTCAGCACAGGAGAGGCTGGCCAGAGTTGTATTTGTTAAAGATAAGACGCTGGCAGGGTGGAGGATTGCAGGGTAGCAAGAGGGGGAGCCCAGGGGGTGTTCAAGTGGCCCAGGCGGGTGACAGCGATGGCCTGGATGTAGGCAGGGGCAGTGGGGAGGACTTGGGACTGGACGAGGGCAGCTGGGCCCTCAGGGGGCCTTGACTGTTTCTGTCGGAGCAGGGGGACTGGGGGCTGTGAGGGGTGGAGAGTGTGCCCTGTTGGCACTGCAGGGGCTGGCGGCCTGCAGGTTGGGAAGGGGAGTTGTTGGGAGAAGCGGAGAGCCCTTGGGGCTGGACACGGACCCTGAGCCCTCCCTGACCCCCTCGCCCTGCCCGCTGCCCCTTTTCAGCCTCAGGGAATGTCAGCTGGAGCCCCTGAGCCTCTCCCGCCTCTGTGAGACTCTGGAGAAGTGCCCGGGGCTTCTGGAAGTCAAGTAAGTACGGAAGACACAGCCCCAGGGGCACAACGTGGGCACCTGCCCGGTGACCTGGGGTGGGGTGTCCTGGTTAGAGACCAGGTGGGTCCCTCCTGGTCCCTTCCTGCCAGACCCCGTAGCCCTACCCCATGGGAGTTCCCTAACCCATTGGTGGAAGGCTCCTTGCCTCCCAATGGCCCCAGCTTCAGGCACCTCGTCCCTCCCACTGAGAGAGGCCGTGCCGGGCCCGGGGCTTCATCTCCCCATCGGCTCAACTCAGGACACCTGGGAGCCCCAGTCTGCCCCCCTCCACCTCTGGAGCCCCACCCTGGCATCCAGCTGGGCCTGTCTCTGTGGCTGGAGCCTGTCATTCTGAAGGCTCCTCCTCAGGGCATCCCCCAGCCCGGCTTACCAGCTCACCCCAGAACACCTGGGTCTGTGACCGGAGACTGGGCTTAGAATCAGGAGTCCTGGCTCAGCCTCCAACAAGCTGGGTAACTTTGGGCAAATGGCTTTAACCGCTCAGGCCTCAGCTTTGTCATCTGCAAAGTGGTTGGTCAGACTTTCCTTCCCTCATCATTGTTGTAATTTTTTTTTTTTATAGGGTTGATTTTTATTTATTTATTTATTTATTTATTTATTTATTTATTTATTTATTTATTGGCTGTATTGGGTCTTCGTTTCTGTGCGAGGGCTTTCTCTAGTTGCGGCAAGTGGGGGCCACTCCTCATCACAGTGCGCGGGCCTCTCACTATCGTGGCCTCTCTTGTTGCGGAGCACAGGCTCCAGACGCGCAGGCTCAGTAGTTGTGGCTCACGGGCCCAGTTGCTCCGCGGCATGTGGGATCTTCCCAGACCAGGGCTCGAACCCTTGTCCCCTGCATTGGCAGGCAGATTCTCAACCACTGTGCCACCAGGGAAGCCCTATTGTTGTAATTTTATTACAATAATTACCTTAAAATAAAGAAACCCAAGACAAACCTCCCTCATCTAAATAACCCCGTCCCTCATCAACTCAGTGTTGTCATTTGTCCTGGTGACCTTCTCCATTTGCATATACAAGTTTTTTCCTGTTCGAAATCACAGGCCAGCTGCGTTCTGCGGTTTCACTTTACATCGCCCCATATGTGTTTTTCCATTTTGCTACAGGTTTTTTTTTTTTTTTTTTCTTGCTTTCTGGCTCCGGTCTCAAATGCCCTCTGGCCCTTGCAACAAGCTCATTATCCATGTTGACACCTGGGGTGTGTCCTTCCATACCTCTCTCCATGTTCAAACACTTATGGATACCGAGGAAGGGGGTTTTGATGTTAACAGATACAGGATCTTAACAAGATTTGCAGTGAACTTTTGTCTCATAACAGAACATTGTGGCTTTCCTGGAATATCAAGATGTGTGGAACCAATGAATTTTCAAATAAACCATTTATTTTAGAATAGTTTAAGGCTTGCGTTACAGAAAAGTTGCAAAACTAGTGCAGAGAGTTCCCCCCACACTTGCCCCTGGTTGTTAGTATCACTCATCACCATGGTACGTGATGTGTACATTTTGGCATTCCAAAGGCCCAAATAAAGGTAAAGGTTCTGTTGCTTAAAAAAACAAGCAAAAACAGTGTGTAAACCCCACATTGACCCCAAGCAGAGGCCGTAGCACTGTGTGTATTTGGGGTCCAGTGGAAAGCCACTGGTGTTTGTGGTCAGACCACCCCTCAGTGAACGCCTCTGCTCTGCCTGTGCTCAGAGCCCCAGGCCCAGTCCCGGGACAGAGCAGGTAGAGCTGAGCCTACAGCCTGGGCCCTGGCAGAGGCTCCTCGCTTCCAGTTCCAGAACCACAGGTGGCCCCTTCTACTGTTCCCCCCAAGGTGAAGCTGGGTCCCCCTTCAGCCAGACAGTAATGCGATGGAGATGGGCCAGGCTCCTGGCAGCCCCAGTGAGGGGAAACGGCAGCCTGCAGGGGACAAAGAAACAGGGACAGAGAGAAGGGGCAGCAAAAGGGGAGAAGGCAGAAGGAAAATACAGTCCAAACGCCTCTGGGGGTCAGGAAGTGGCTCCAGACTCCCAGGGAGGGCTGTATATAAACCCCAAGGTGCTTAGAAACTCTGGTTGACCCAGTCCTCCAGCCAGAGCAGAGACCAAAGGATGGGTATCAGGAGTTTCTCCTAAGTGGACTGGCTTCTGATGAATTCTCGGGTCAGGGACCCGAGCTACCCTGCATCTCTCCTTTGCTGACCTGTTATGTGCCTGAATTGCCACCATTATGTTCACTACTTTGGGTTAAGGCGGCATTCTCTTCTTAACAGGTGTGTTCTGCAGGGTACCAGTGTTCATGGCCCTCAAAATGATAATCGTACTAGTCCATGCCTTTTGGGGGAAAAGTGTCTACTATAGCCCCTTAGAAATTCACAATGCACAAGGGCAGATTAAAGGCTCTGAGAAGTCCTGCAGCAAAGAAAACTAATGGGGCTTAACCCAGCATTTTCCAAGCATATATGACCTTCCTTTTCCTCCAGCCTCAATGATAACTCAAGGATCCAGTGTTCAGAGGGGGTGTTTTGGGCAATCCTGGCTTAGGACCCATCTAGCTTTTCCCAAGATTTCCCCACCTCATTCAGATGCTTTGTTTCACAGATTGTCCTGCAATGTCCTGAGTGACCAGAGCCTGGAGACCCTGCTGCACCACCTACCCCGGCTCCCTGAGCTAAGGCTGCTGCAGTAAGACTGGTTTCCCCATTTCACTGTGCAGGGCTGAGGCTCTTGCATTGCAAAGCCATCCCCTTCTGCCCCCTCCCCGCTTCTCTTGGGCTGTTTCATCATTTTACCTGGCACAACTGGGAGCTCAAGTCTGCTTCCAACTCTTCCCTAATACCTTATCAACCTCAGGGGGGAGTTATTTGACCCCTCTAAGCCTCAGTTGCCTCATCTGACAAATGGGACTAATATTCTTCAACCCTTCCCCCAGGGTTGGGATTCAAACAAGATAGTTGCTCTAAAAGCACCTTGAAGAATCGAAGGCCTGTGACAAATGGGCCATCATACTTCTCTCCACCCACAGAAAGGTCACCTACTCCTATAAAGAGACTTTATAGTTGTAGGTCATGTATATATCACACACCAGTTTTTTTTTTCAATTTATGTATTTTATTTTTTTTAATTTATTTTTGGCTGCATTGGGTCTTCGCTGCTGGGCTTTCTCTAGTTGCGGCGAGCGGGGACTGCTCTTCATTGGGGTGCACGGGCTTCTCATTGCGGTGGCTTCCCTCGTTGCGGAGCATAGGCTCTAGGCACGCGGGCTTCAGTAGTCGTGGCTCGCAGGCTCTAGAGCACAGGCTCAGTAGTTGTGGAACACGGGATTAGTTGCTCCGCAGCATGTGGGACCTTCCCAGACCAGGGCTCGAACCCGTGTCCCCTGCATTGGCAGGCAGATTCTTAGCCACTGCGCCACTAGGGAAGTCCCCACACACCAGTTTTTAAAGGTCACCATCTAATTCTGTAAAAGGGGAATTTAAGCAGCATCCCCCAAAGTATTTAAAACTCTATTTTCTAATTTCAGCTCAGACTGGTTAGAATTTAAAAAGGATTTACTTTAAATATTTTTCCAACAGGGGGCAAGAGCAGCTACAGCTGATATGGAAAAATACAACAGAAAATTAAATCACACCATTAAAAACATCAGTATAAGTACTCCTGCTAAGGATCTCCGGGACACCTGAGACAGCTGACATCACATCCAGGATCTCACTTATCCCTGAGTCCTTTTGGGAGGGGAGGGAGGAGATGTGTGACTTCCCAGAGGTGGGCAAGTGTGGCAGAGCCCATGTCAAACTACAGCACCCACTGTGGTCCCAGCCTGACAGGAAAGGATGGATCAGGAAGGGTTCTTTTGGACACAGAAGCTGTGGGCTAACATGAATAGATAGGAAACCTCAGACCAGAGAGGGACTTCTCTATGCCCAAGTCACACAGCATCAGCCCCCAACTCCTCATCTATCTTTGGAATGAGGTAGCCAGCCTGATCCTCACCAGTGCTTAAGCTTTGTATTGGGTTGGCCAAAAAATTCATTTGGGTTTTTCTGTAGTATCTTACTGAAAAACCCAAACAAACTTTTTGGCCAACCCAGTATTATTCAGTCCATACTGTTTGTGCACTGCTGTGGACCAGGCACTGCTTGGGGTGCTGGAGACACAGCTGAGAGAGAGAAAAAAAAAAGACGAGGTCCTTATCTTCTTGGAGCTTACCTTGTAGTAGAGGGAGCTGGTCAACAAGCAAAGTGAAAGCAAATAAGATGAATTCAGAGAGTGATAAAGTATTTTTCTAGAGAATGTGGTAAAGAGTGATTGTGGAGGTGATTTAGACAATGGCGGGGGTGGTCAGGGAACGCCTCCGAGGAGGGACGCTGGGGTGCTACCTGAAGGAAGAGAGGGAGCCAGCCTTTTGAAAAGCAGGGAACAGCATTCCAAGGAGGTGGAACAGCATGCATGAGGCCCTGAAGCAGGACTGAACTCAATGGGCTCAAGGAACAGGCGGAAGGCCAGTGTGGCCAGAGCACAGTGTCCGGCGGAGTTGTAGGAGAGAAGGTAGAGAAATGAACCTGGGCCGGGTCACACAGGGCCTGGTAGCTGTGGGGAGGAGTTTGGGATTTTGCCCAAGGCAGAGGAAAGATTTGTGTTTTCAAAAGCTTAGTCTGGCTGCTGGGTAGAGAAGGGACCCAGGACAAGCGTGGAAGTAAGAGCAGGGAGGGGGCTGTACAGCCAGGGTAAGAGATGGTGGGGGCTGGGAATTGGTGAGGAGAGAGGGAAGTAGGTAGATTCAGGGTGGATCTTGGGGGTGTAACTAACAAGACAAGCTGATGGAGGGTTTATGGAGCGAGGGACATGGAGACACCAAGGATGCCTCCAAGGGCAAGATGGAAGCATCTCACTTTCTCGAAGGCAGTGGTTCACAGCTGGGGGGTGATTTTGCCCTTCAGGAGACATTTGGCAATGGAGACATTTTTGTTGTCATGATGGCAGAGGGGGTGGGAGGTCATGCTACTGCTGGCATCTAGTGAGTAGAGGTCTGGGATGCTGTTAAACTTCCTACAGGACAGCCCCCAAATCCAAAGAATTATCTCTGTAATGCTGAGCTTGAGAAACTCTAAGGACCTAAAGCTTCCCGCTCCTTGTCAGCAAGGACTCACTTATGAGTGCTTGGGATAAAAACAATATAATAATAACAACAAGCGTGGGTATCATGCTAGGCAGTGCACAAGCTTGATATGATTCAGTCCTCATGACACCCTAGAGGAAGGTGTGTAAGTAGTTCTGTTTTTCAGGTAAGGAAACTGAGGTTCAGAGAGGTTAAGTCACTTATCCAAGGACACACAGCCAGTAAGCAGAACTAGGACTCAAACCTCAGTCCACTTGACCTCAAGCTCCTATTTTTCCCTCCTGAGTTCCTGTCTCCTTCCTTAATGCCTGGCTGACCCACCAGCCCCCCATCCTTTTCATTTGCCTCCAGCCTGTCCAGGTTTCTTGCCCACTGATCTTGCTTGGTTCCAACTTGCTCACATAGGGCCCCGCCCCTTTCCTTCTCAGGCTGACCCAGATGGAACTGTCCCCGAGGAGCCCCCTCCTGCTGGCTGACATCTTCAGCCTGTGCCCGCGGGTTCAGAAGGTGGATCTCAGGTGAGCGTTGCCCTGGGACAACCGGAACCTAGGAGGGTGGTGCCTGGAGTCTGCTGGATGTGAGGGGCTAGGATGGAGATAGTGGGACCCAAGTCAGAGACTCAGCTGCTGGAGGAAGGGGGCCTGCCCCCGGGGGGCATGTTGAGGCTGTGGTCAAGGGTGGCTGACGCAGGTGCTGTCTGCTCCAGGTCCCTGCATCACGCGACCCTGCACTTCAGGTCTAGTGAGGAGCAGGAAGGCGGGTGCTGTGGGTAAGTCCCCCGGAACCGTGCCCGAGCAGCCAGTGGGGATTGAGGACAAGCAGACTTGCCTCCTGCATGTCCAGAGCAGAGGACAGACTGAGAGGGTCGGGCTCCGTCATGGGCAAACAAGGAGTCCACAGCAGATTGGATTAGAGCTCAGGGGCCTGGTCTGAGGAAAAGGACTCCACAACCTGCCCCCCAAGCTTTAAATCCCCACCCCACAAGGGCCTGGCACCTTGGGCAAGTTCCTTAACCTCTCCGATCCGCAGCTTCCGCGGCTGGAGAAGGGAAACGCTATATTGCAGGCCGCTGGCAAAGAGGAATTGAGGCAATGTGTAAAGCACGAGAGGCACTCACAGATATGAGTGTCCCCCTGCGCCACACCGCTGACTCTTGGACCAGTGCTCTGTGGTTGCCATGGTGAGAGGGGAGCCAGCATTGCACAGGATAATGGGGCCAGAGAATAACCTCTAAGTACAGAGATGACATTTCTGGTAGCTATTTGATGCCACTGGCTCACCGAGTGATCTTGGACCAGACCCTTCTCTCTGCGTCTCAGCCTCCTCAGCTGCGAAATAACAATAAATAAAGAGCTGATGTTTGCTGAGCATCTGTAGGGCACCATTCTAAGAGCCTCATGCAGATGACGTCCTATAAGCCTGGACAGCTGTGGTCATGCAGCAGGAAGGGGTACAGCTGGGACTTGAATCCAGGGAGTCTTATAGCACTTCTGGCCCAGGGGCAGGCAAACATTTTCTGTAAAGGGTTAGACTGTAAATATTTGGGGTTTTCCAGGCCACAGGGTCTCTATCACAGCTATTCAACCCTGCCGTTTTAGCCTGAAAGCAACACAGACAATGTGTAAACGAAGGCGTGTGTCTGTGTGCCAGTAAAACTGGAGTTATGGACACTGAGACTTGAATTTCATGTAATGTTTATGTGTCATGAAATGTTACTCTCCTTTTGATTTTTTTCTCAACTGTTTGAAAATGGAAAGACTATTCTTAGTGTGCAGGTCTTATAAAGCAGGCGGTCTTGGGCTGTAGACTTTCCAATTCCTGTCTTAACCCAACACTATCGTGACTTCTAGAATACCTTCATAGTTTCCAAGTCTGTGATTTCCAAAATGTAGGAAAAGACCAGGATGGGATGATATTTAGGAGGTTGGGCCGACAGTAGAGTACTTCCGCTTCATTGAATTCCTCCCTTTTCAATTTTCTGATTAAGGCCAAGAGGAAGCCTCAGTTGGGTGCTAGCGTGTCTATAACACCTCTTAACGTTTGCTAAGCTCCCTTTTAAATAAAGAGAGAGCTCTCAGCAGGTGCCAATGTCTGGCTTGAATTTAATGATGATATTTTGCTCTCATTTCCTGTATCCTTATGCTTATGCAATGCCAGTTTTCCATTGGAGTGAGTGATACAGGGTTTCCTTTTCCAATAAATGCATTAAATAAAAAGAATGAGCTGATTTAAAAATAGGAAGTAAACAGTAGTGTAATAGGGAATTTAGGACTATGGAAAAAATCATGAAGGAGAGTAACAGTGATAAAAATTTGAGATACTGGTTTTAGGTACTTTCTCATTTTAAGATTTTTTTTTTTTTAAGTTGCTGGCTGGCTATAAGCTGTTCATTTACCTTATCATGTAGTCTCGGTGTAGGCCTCTCAAAGACACTATTACTTTTGATTCCAGCATCAATAACCCTCTGCAGGAGCAGACCTCACCCTTAGTCTCCTCCCCTCCACCCTCATGTCTGTCCATTAAAGTGACCCCCAAGAGCTGTAGTTCACCTTGAATCAGAATCAGTCTGGAGAGCCTTGTTCCTAGAGCTTTTAATTCAGCGCGTTTGGGTTGCGTTCCCAGAATATGCCTCTTACCAAGTTCCCAAGGGATGCTGGTGGGGCTGGTCGGGGACCACACTTTGAGAACCACCTCCCCAGAGGGAGACTGTTGGTGGGATCTGCTGTGGAGGGAGGTGGGAGTGGTGGATGCTGGATGTTTCCAGAGAATCCAAGCTTGGGTGAGGCCCCGCTGAAACTCAGAGGCCACACCCAGGACTAGCCAGGGCAGAGGGTCTGAGTGGCCCCATCCCCGGTTTGCACCCCTTCCTGCAGCAGATTCACAGGCTGCGGCCTCAGCCAGGAGCACGTGGAGCCGCTCTGCTGGTTGCTGAGCAAGTGTGAAGACCTCAGCCAGCTGGAGTAAGTCGGGCCGGAGGAGGGAGAGGAGCCCGGGAGCGTGTGCCCGGGTGGCACCGAAGGGGTGTGTGTGCATGCGTGCGTGTGTGCACTCAGCACCTCTCAGGACCAGCTAACAGGGCATGGGCTGCTGGGAAGCAGTCACGTCCACATGGTTTCTCTGTCCCCATTTTATCCCTACCATTCCCCAGTGCCACCATGGTGGAGCTAATTCAGGGTATGCCCTTGATCTAATTTGGGGAGCCCTTCACAAAGGGCCACAGGAGCCCCTTGGCCTCATGTTGATCAGGGCACTGGAGCTCTGCTGGCTGGTGGGGCCTGAAAGAAGGGATCCGTTGGTTTGCCTGGCAGGTGGTTAAGAGCAACAAATGCCTCAGCCTGCAGAGGGCCCTGGAGGGTGGGGATTTGTGGGCTCTCGTATTGATGTGAAGTGGTATCTGTGTGGCCTGTCTTGGGTACCCAAATAGTGCAGCCCGCATGGGTAGGTGAAAAAAAGCAAATACCTATTGAGTAGTTTCTCCACTGTCCTAAGTGCTTTACATATTCTTTTTATCCTTCCAACAACCCTAAGTACTATTGTCCCCATTTTATAGATGAGAGGACTGAGATACAGAGAGTTTAAGAACCTGCCCTGAGTCACACAACTAGTACGATGCAGTCTTTGCTCAAAACTGTTAGGAGTCCAGCTTAGGACAAGCAGGATGTAAAGAGAGCTGTCTACCCGAAAAACCACAATTTAAGTTCCTGTTGTGATGTAGCCAAGGAGAGAAATGTGGCTGATGAAAATCATGTATTTTAAAGAAAGATGAATAAGCAAGATGTCTTTAAGTTTTTCTGTTTTTTCATCATAGAGGGAACTTTTGCTTATTTTAAAGATGACTTTAGTAAGTGGCTTCCTGAGACAAACT
The DNA here is from genome assembly GCF_965194805.1 of Balaenoptera borealis. Taxonomy (NCBI): domain Eukaryota; kingdom Metazoa; phylum Chordata; class Mammalia; order Artiodactyla; family Balaenopteridae; genus Balaenoptera; species Balaenoptera borealis. Next base: position 27,134,617 of record NC_138878.1, on the reverse strand, counting down.
AGTTTTTCATTTTTAAAATTTCTCAGGAAAAGACAAAATAAACAAGGCTTGAAAGTGTCATAATCAGGGGCAAAATGAGTTCGAAGATGCAGGACAAAAATCAGATATTCCCGGGCACGCTGATTATATTGTTTCTGAAACTGTAGCTAAAACCATAGAACGCTACAATGAAGGGAAATAAGAAAGTCTTCCAGTGCAATTTCAGATATTGCATTCTCAAATTAAAAGAAGAAATCTGATGGGTAAATGCATCCTCCAAATATCTTTCTTTTTCCTGAATTTACCCTTGTTCAAAAATTATGGCTCGCAACGGATGCAGGCCAAGTGCATAGTAAAAGCGAATTGGTTTTTCTCTAACCCCTGAAAGCCTTCTGGAGGCACATGAGTCCTGGGAGTGGTCACCAGATACTGAAGGGGAAGATGAGGCCCGGTTAACTGTGGTGCTGGTGAGGGGGGTGGTGGTGATAACTCTAGTGGTGATGGAGGTGGTGATGCCGAGTAGCAGCGACGGGATGGTGCTGGTGGTGATGACGGTGCTGTTGGAACAGAAGTAGTGCGCGGTGGTGGAGGGGATAATGGCGGTGCTGTTGGAACAGAAGTAGTGCGCGGTGGTGGAGGGGATAATGGCGGTGCTGTTGGAACAGAAGTAGTGCGCGGTGGTGGAGGGGATAATGGCGGTGCTGTTGGAACAGAAGTAGTGCGCGGTGGTGGAGGGGATAATGGCGGTGCTGTTGGAACAGAAGTAGTGCGCGGTGGTGGAGGGGATAATGGCGGTGCTGTTGGAACAGAAGTAGTGCGCGGTGGTGGAGGGGATAATGGCGGTGCTGTTGGAACAGAAGTAGTGCGCGGTGGTGGAGGGGATAATGGCGGTGCTGTTGGAACAGAAGTAGTGCGCGGTGGTGGAGGGGATAATGGCGGTGCTGTTGGAACAGAAGTAGTGCGCGGTGGTGGAGGGGATAATGGCGGTGCTGGGTGGGTAGAGTAGCAGTGATGGTAACTGAAGAGAAGGCACGTCTGAGCACCAACAACCTCCTCGTACCTCTTGCAGCCTCTCAGCAAACCTGCTGGGTGATGCCGGGCTCAGGTGCCTCCTGGAATGTCTCCCTCAGGTGCCCATCTCCGGTTCACTTGAGTAAGTGATGAGCAGCCTCAAGGACAGCAAGGGGGAAGACTCCCCAGGGCCAAGACCATTAGTGGGCTTCTTTTGAGGCATCCCTAGAGAACTGCAGAGGACAAGGGCTGGGGAGGGGAAAGGGCTGATTCTTACCTTGACCCCTGCCTACCTTGGGTCCTTTCTTCCTTCCCTCATTGCCCACTATGGGCAGAGCTCCCACCAGACACCCAGGAGAGGCTGTGACTAAAGCTTGGTGACCCAAGTTGACTCCGGGTAGGAAGCAACAGTTCATCCCTAACCAGCTTTAGGATCTCAGTTGTCCTGGCTTTTGGTCCATCCCATCCCTGAAGCTCCTCTGACCAAATCTATGGGACACGGATTTGGGGATGTTGCCACAGCAGGGAGGGTCCCTAGGAAGTCATCCTCACTCAGTCTCCCCAGTGACCTGGGAGACTGGCGGCCACAGCCAGGATACAACCCGTTGCTAGGCAACTGGGCTTTGTGCTCTGGGCATCCCTGACCCCTGTGGGGCTGGCGTTGCCAGCCTGGCCTCATCATCACCCGGTCTCAGACCACAGGGGCAGCTCTCAAAGACTCATAGTCTGGTGCCTGACCTGCCCCGTGTGGGGATAGCGCCCCTCTGGCCTCTCTCTGGACCTCAGTGTCTCCACCTGGAGAACGGACACTCAGACATTGCGGACGCTCCTCTGGGAGATGACAGCTGGAAGGGAAGAGACGAGGGGGGCTGGGCAGGGCTCCACTGAGGTGCTTCCCCCCACCCCCCATCCTGAACCTCTTTTCTCTTCTAGTCTAAGTCACAACGGTATCTCTCAGGAAAGTGTCCTGTGCCTGGTGGAGACTCTCCCCTCCTGCCCACGTGTCCGGGAGGCCTCAGTGAAGTAAGGAGATGTCGGTGCCACTTGCTGATGGTGGGGAGGCAAGACTCGCACACTCAGTGGCCCCCCATCTGTGTGACTTGGGCAACCTCCCCCCCTCTCTGAGTCTCAGGATTCACTGAACGAGGGATCATAGTTTCCATCCTCTGAGGCCCGTGTGCCACAGGGCCTAGGGAGGCCACGGGTTAGGGAACACCAGGTTTGGGGTCCTTGTAGAAGGAGGTGGGAGTCTCCTCGGGTCGGCACGGGTCTCTCCTCTGGTCGGCAAGGGTCTCTCTCGTGGCTTCCACCCGCCCTTGCCCCTGCAGACCCAGCCCCCTTCCCTCCTGCACCCCCTGATGCCTGGGTCCCAAGGATGCCGGCGAAGCTGGGCCCTCGGCTTCCATACACCCCTCTCTCTGCAGCCTGGGCTCCAAGCAGAGCTTCTGGATTCACTTCTCCCGACAGGAGGAGGCTAGGAAGACACTGAGGTGATTTCTGGTCTGGGGTGACGGGAAGGGGGGACGGGGGAGAGGAGGCTGACCCTGCGGTGGCCTCCATGCCTCCTTCCTCTCTGGGTCCTCTCCTCCTTCACACACCCTGCTTCAAGCTACTGCCTGGGTTTGCCTCTCCCCCACATCTGCCCCCAATCTCCCCATACCTCCAGCCCCTGGGCTGGGCCTTTGAGTGGTATTTGTGCCCCTTAGCCACATCCTAACTATAAGTCTGGAGGCTTCTGAGTTAAGAGATCAGACTCTGGAGCCACTTGGGATAAATCTTAGTTCTACCACTTACCAGCTGTGTGACCTTGGACAAGTGACTTAACCTCTCTGTGTTTCAATTCCTCATCTGTAAAATGGGAATAATAGTGAGACCTACCCTTTAGGGTTATTGTGAGGATTAAATGAGTTAATATATATACAGTGCTTGGAAAGGCCCTGGCTTATTTGAGTGTTGTATCAGTTGTTTATTATTACTGTTATTATTATTCCCCCTGGTAGCCTTGAGCTCTGTCTCTCTCTCTCAGCCTTGGGTTAGTTCCTCTACATGTCTTACTTCACCTTTGGTCGTGGCCTCTGAATCGGTCCACTGCCTCTGGCTAGGCCTCCTCCAATCATCCCACAGCACCTGGAGGGATCTTCCCAACACACACATCTGACTGTGGTACTCCATTGCTCTAAGCCCTTCGGTGGCTCCCAGTGGCCCTCAGGATAAAGTCCAAATTCCTTAACCTGGCCTTCTCCCTCAGAGTCTGATCTGGCTGTCACCTCCCGCCGTGTTCTTCCTCACTCTCCCCCACTCCACACACACACCACCCTCACACCAAGTATATACACACCACATACCACCCCCCCACACACACACACACAGCACATGTGCGCACAAATTCAGCCACGAGGGATCTTTGTTCACCAAACACGCACTGCCTGATGAAGCTTCCCTGCTTCTGGGTACTCAGCCTGACGTTCTCTTCCCTACCTTTTCTGAGATCAAATTCTCCTAATCCTTTAAGACCCAGCTCAAACGTCAGCCCCTCCTGGACACCTCTGGTGGCCCCTGTCCTGTGAGAGGGAGCGGCCCCGTGGTGCTGTGCTGGGCCCTCTTCTCAGCCTGTCTGTCTGTGAGACAGTGTTCCGAGGCCTGTCTGCCGGCCACACGGGGCCGGGCAGCGGGAGGGCAGGGCCACAGCCAGAACCCCAGTCCCTCCTGCCCCTGAGGGAGCCTGGACTAGGGTGGTACTGGAGACGAGGGAAGCGGTCATGGGTTTGGGGTGTGGAACCAGGCTGACTTGGATTGAAACCCGAATCTGTCCCTACTTCTTACCAGCTGTGTGTCCTTGGGTCGGTCACTTTCTTCGTCTGTAGGTGACGCTCTTGGGGTTCGGTGAGATACTGCACGTAATGCAGACACTCCTGCGTGCTCACATGGTGCACCCAGAGGCTGGCACAGGGCCTGCCTTAGAGTCAGGGCTCAGTAAATGACTGACTCCTCGCACTTCCTTGGGAGGTGGTCTCTCCAAAGAGAAGAGAAGGGCAGGGGTTGCGTCTTTGGCCTTTTCTCAGGCCTTTGGTCCAGGCCTTCGCCCTCAGAGGAGGCTTCCCCATGGGTCCTGGCAGCAGGACGGCAGTCCCAACAGGCCTCGCCCAAGCTCTGTCCCTTGCCCTCTGCCCTCAGGCTGAGCGAGTGCAGCTTCGAGCCAGAGCACGTGCCCAGACTGGCCACTGGCCTGAGCCAGGCCCTGTGGCTGACGGAGCTCACGTGAGTGACCAGGCCCAGCCCGTGGGGGCAGCTGAGGGGTGGAGAGTCCCTGCCAGAACTTCTCTGGTAACTGACCTCTGTCTGCAGGCTGACCCAGTGCTTCGTGGGCCTGGAGCAGCTAACCATCCTCCTGGGTCTGCTAAAGTGCCCGGAAGGACTGCTCACTCTGAGGTATCGCCTGCCCGTGACCCTGGGAGGGGGCCGTGGTGGGAATGGGGGGCAGAGGTGGGCTCTGAAGTATGGGTCCCCCCGAGGTCATGGTCTTAGCCGTTTCCTGCATCCAGAGCCCTGCCACCTGGATGTAGACCCACCCTGCCCATTAGTCCCAGAAACCCCCTCAGGCTCAGAGAAGCCTCCCTCCCCAAGGTGGAGCCTATATTTGGGGACTTCAGAAAAAGAGGAAACTGAAAAGGACACCGAGCTGAGGTCAGAAATAACATGTAACAAATATCATGTTTGTATGTTCACTGCGATCATTTTAAAACTTTCAGAAAAACAGAGAAGTTTCCAAAAAGTAGAAAAACAATTTTGAAAACTCATATTCTCATCACCTAGTTTTGACCGTTGTTGATGTTTTTCCATATTTGCCTCGTATTTTTACTTTTTAGCTGAAGTGTCTTAAAGTAAGTTATAGATCTCATAAAATATCACTCCAAAATATTTCACCACAAGTCTTTCAAAAATAAGGACATTTTCTACATAATCACAGTTGAATTAGGACACCTACAAAAATCAGTAGCAATTCCTTAGTGTCAGGTATTACCCAGTCGAATCTAAAATTTCCCACTCTCCCCAGATGGGACGGCTGGCTCTTTGGATCCAGGATCCGGTCAAGGTCCACATTTGCATGGAGTGGTGATGGCTCTTCGGACTCTTAATGGGTGAACCGTTGACAAAACCGGTCCCCTGTGCTGTAGACCGTCCCACTTTCTGGCTCTGTCTGGTGCTTCCTTGTGATGTCATTGAGTTTGTTCCTCTAACCCCTGACTTTCCTGGAACTGGAAAGGCTCTATGGGATTTGTGTCGAAAAATACGTACTTTGTGGCCAATGCTGTGCACTTCTCAACTCAGCCCGTGATGAGGCATATAGAGTCTGGTTGTTCCCCAACATGACATTTTTAAAAATTGTGTTAGAATACACATAACATAAGATTTACCATCTTAACCATTTTTAAGTGCACAGTTCAGTAGTGTTAAGTACATTCACATTGCTGTGTAACCGAAACTTTTCATGCAAAACTGAAACTCAGTACCCATTACCCCCCCTCAATTTCCCCTCCCCCCAGCCCCTGGCTTTCTACTCACCTTTCTACTCTGTTTCTGTGGATCTCAGTCCTCTAGGTGCATCATACAAGCGGAATCATACAGTATTTGTCTTTTTGTGATGGGCTTATTTCACTCAGCATAATATTCTCAGGGTTCATCCTTGTTGTACCATATTATAGAATTTCCCTTCCTACTTAAGGCTGAATGATATGCCACTGTGTGTACACACCACATTTTCTTTAGCCATTCATCCATCAGTGGACATTTGGATTGCTTCCACCTTTTGGCTATTGTGAATAATGCTGCTACGAACATAGGTGTACAAATATCTCTATATCTCTGCTTTCAATTCTTTGGTGTAGAATCGCTAGATTACCCCAAATAGCATTTTAAAATAAAACTTGTCTTACTCTAAAAATAATGTGTACTCCTCGTAGAAATTTGTGGAAAACCCAGAAGAACGTAAGAAGAAAATAGTACTTGGAAAAAAAAATTCAACATAACTTTAGAAGCAGCAATGTTTTAAACAACTCTCTTTTTCCTGCTTCTAAATTAATGCATACAGGGACTTCCCTGGCAGTCCGGTGGTTAAGACTTCGCCTTCCAGTGCGTGGGGTGTGGGTTCAATCCCTGGTCGGGGAGCTAAGATCCCACATGCCTTGTGGCCAAAAAACAAAACATAAACAGAAGCAATATTGTAACAAATTCAATAAAGACTTTAAAATAATGGTTCACATCAAAAAAAATCTTTAAATTAATGCATACACATTGTAGAAAGTTCAGAAAATATTGAAAACTAAAGAAGAAATAAAATAAAAACCCTTCAGGAGAATTCTACAATTGAAACAATCACCATTAACATTTAATATATTTTTCTCATAGCTCTGTCTCCCTGTTCCTCACCATATGTGTTTTTCCCTTTCCATATATATTTTTCCTTTTTTTAAATACAAAATTGGGATCATGTTTCATATACAGTTTTATTTCCTTATCTTTGCAACGTGACGTTATGTAGACCTTTTCTTAAACCTAAAAATATTGTTTAAAAAAATAACATTTTCCCTTTGGATGGTTGCATAACTGTTAGAACAAGGATGATATTAATTTTCTGTTTTATGCTTATGCCTAATTTTAAATTTTATTGTTTTAAAAATCAGCAAAACCCAAAAAGCCTCTAGGCAGCCCCCTTGGCACTTTCCTCCCCACCCCCACTAACCCTAGGCGACCTCTGTCTGTGTCCACCTCTGTGACAGGGTGGAGGAGCCGTGGATGGGCAAAGCCGGGGTGCTCACGCTGCTAGAAGTCTGTGCCCAAGCCTCAGGCAACGTCACTGAAATAAGGTAAGTCCAGGGAGGAGGCCCCTCAAGTTCTTCATCTTTTCATGACCATTGGGACCATCCGTCATCTAGACATTGGTCTCTTGTCCTGTGGGGTAATAGCTGAATCCCTAGTGAGTTCTCTGGGTCCCCAAGATGGCAGAAGCTCCTGGGGCGTATGTGAGGGGCTACACATACTTGTTGGGACTTGTGCGGTAGGCAAGCCGCAGGGCCAGAGAGAGGAAGGCAGCCCCGGGTTCAAGACAAAGGGCTGTTAGATCCCAGACAGACACTGCTGGAAGTCCCTGCTGGTTGTCTGGAAGGGGCCCCTGGTGACAGTAACACACACCATGGCTCTGTGACCAGAGGTGCCAGAATCCCATGGACTAGCTAAGAGCAAAGGCGCTGGTGTCTCATTGACCTTGTCCAGGTCCCCAGTGGGTCTGGGAGCTCAGTCGGCTGAGCAGCCCCAGTCCCAGCACAGCCTATACGGGAAAGCTGCTGTGGGCCTCACGCTGGCTACCCCTTCCCTCCTCAGCATCTCCGAGACCCAGCAGCAGCTCTGTATCCAGCTGGAATTTCCCCATCAGGAGAACCCAGAAGCCGTGGCCCTCAGGTGGGACCCAGTACCTGGGACCCCAAGAGAGAGGCTGGTGATGGAGGGAGGGGGAGAGAGGGGTACTGCTGCTGCTGACCAGTAATTCTCATGCCCCTGCTCAGAGTCATTTGATGCCCAAAGTCTCTACATGGCCTGTGAGATCTGGCCCAACCTACCTCTTCATGCTGTCTATCCCTACCCCAAACCCTAGTCTAGGCTCCAGCTAAGCTTCCAGTACCTTAAACACCACCTTGCTCTCTTTGACCTCAGGACCTTTGCACAGGCTGTTTCTTGCCCAGAATATTCTCTCCTCCCTTTCCTTCTTCATCCTTCTTCACCTGGCTAACTCGACCTCATCCTTCAGGTCTCAGCTTAAATGCCACCATCTCAGGGAGGCCCCTCCAACCCCCCCAGACTTAGTCAAGTCCTCCCATCATCCATTCTTACAGAGGCCTGGGTTCACAGCTCCTCTAATCCATATAGCAAGTTTTTGGAAATTAAAATGTCACCTCTTTGGGGGAATGCAGCCCTGCAAGTATACATTGTGAGGACTAGACCATACCTGGATCTCAGCCCCAACTCACTTCCTTGGCTGGGTCTCCTTGTGCAGTGAACAACCTGCACAGCCATACCAGGTACCCCATCCTGACCTCTCCTTCATAGTACTTCCCATGATTGATTAGTAAATTGGGGGACTTTATTTGATTAGCATTTATTTACCACCGTAAGAAACGCTCCTTGCAGGTAGGGACTGAGTCCCCAGTACTGAGCCGGGTGTTCAGAAGCTGCTGCCTCCCTCTCCACCTCCAGGCTGGCTCACTGTGACCTTGGGACCCACCACAGCCTTCTTGCCAGGCAGCTGATGGAGACCTGCGCCCGGCTGCGGCAGCTCAGGTCAGCACCCCGAAACCCTGTCTGGGGCCCTGAGTTCTCTGATTGACCCCAGTGCCCGCTCCAGGCCATAGGTGAGAGGCTGGCCAGTGCAGGATGGGGATGAGCAGAGCCTGGGGCTGTGCTAGCATTCTTGCTTCCCTCTGCAGGAAAGACTCACACCTGGCCAGTGGGGGAGAGCCCCAGGGTGGCAGAGGGGAGCCCTGCCCCACTGGGAGCTCTTGGGTGGGCCTTGCCCCTCTCTTGGCCTCCCCATCTCTATGTGATGTTTGATCCCTGAGGTGTGTCCAGCCTGAAATCCTCTGGAATATGCTTGGGCCTTTTCAGCTTGTCCCAGGTGAACCTCTGCGAAGCCAGTGCTCTGCTGCTACAAAGCCTCCTGTTGTCCCTCTCTGAGCTCAAGAACTTCCGGTATGCAGACAAGACTTTCACTCAGGGCCTCCCCCGCCCGCCCCCTGCAGCTCAGCCCCGCCCCCTGCAGCTCAGCCCCGCCCCCACACTTCCTGTTCTCCCCAACCCTGCGCTCAAAGGAGCTCTGTGTCCCCATCCCATGGGCTGGGACCACACATGACCCTGGAGATGATGCCAGGGTTCATGGTCATCTACATGGCCACGTGGCACGAAGGTGATTCCCTTTTGAATGCTCTTTCTTTTTCTTTTCTTTATTATTTGGAAATAATTGCAAACTAATAGAAAAGTTGCGAGAAGACTGAGAAGAACCTCCATATGCCATTTTCCCAGATTAACCCTGTGTCATTATTTTTTCACATTTGCTCTTTTCTTCCCTTCTTCCTTCCTCACCCCTCCCCTCTCTTCTCCACCCCCCCTTTCTTGTTCTGAACCATTTGAAAGTTGCATAATTATGCCCCTTCGCCCCTTAATATTCCAGTGAATTTCCTAAGAACAAGAACATTCTCTCCCCTAATCCAGTAAAAGTATGAAATTCAGGCAATTTAACATTGATATCCTACTATTATCTAAACTACAGTTTATATTCCAATTTTGCCAATTGTCCCAATAATGTTTATTGCTTTTTTTTTCAGGCCTGGATTCCATCCAGGATCACACACTGTGTTTAGTTGTCATCTCTCTTTTGTCTCCTTCCATTTGGAATGTGTCCTCAGCCCTTCTTTGTGTTTCATACTGTCATGACATTTACATGCCAGTTACTTTGTAGAATGTCCTTCTGCTTGGGTTTCTCTGCTGTTTCCTCATGCTTAGATTTAGGTTCTGCATTTGGGGCAGGACTATCACAGAGGTGCTGCTGTGTTCTTCTCAGTGTGTCACATCGGGAGGCACATGATGCCTATTTGTCCCCTTACTGGTGATGTTAACTGTTATCACCTGGTTAAGGTGGTGTCTGCCAGGTTTCTTCACTTGCAAAGCTACTGTTTTTCCCTTTGTAATTAACCAGTTATCTGGTAGGAAGATACTTTAAGATGATGTAAATATCCTGGTCTTCCTCAAACTTTCACCCATGAATTTTAGCATCCATTGATAATGCTTGCCTGAATCAAATATCAAGGATGATGGTTGCAAAGTGGAGCTTTTGTAACTCTCAGTTCTCTTTTAATTCAACCGATCGCATCGGGGAGAAGGTCTCCTTTTGGTACCAATATATCTTTAACACCCTCTCCAATACTTGCTACATTTTTTGTTTAAATAAAGATGCAGAGCTCATGGTAAACGACAGTAACTAGCTAGACTTTACAGTGATGCCTGATTATGGCAGACATTGTGAAGTTGCTACCTGAATGATTGTGGTTTAAAGAAGTATTCAACTAGTCCACGTGCCTGCCTCCAAGCTATATCTTGACTTAAAGATTCCCTGATGGGAGAGATTTATGAAGGGAAGGAAGGTCCCCTCCCACTGCCCGCCAGGAACCATTCCCCACCCCACCTCCTTGCCCTCTGCCACCAGCATCCAGAGCTCCCAAGACCCAGAGCTCCTACCTGACTTGCCTCCCTTTGACCCCCACCAGGCTGACCTCCAGCTGTGTGAGCTCCAATGGGCTAGCCCACCTGACATCTGGTCTAAGCCACTGTCACCACCTGGAGGAGCTGGAGTGAGTTGTGGGGTGGAAGGGTCCGGGAAGGGATGGCCCAGCTAAAGGCAAGGGGTGGGGAGGACAGTTGTGCCTTTGGTTAAAGTGGGTGGTGGGACTTCAGCCTGTCGCTTTTCTCCCTGATGAAGCCCGGCAACTCTGGGTGTGGGTTGGGGAAGGCTGAGCACTGGATTCTTGGTCCCGACTTTATCACTCACTCAGAGTGACCTTGGGCGAATAACTGTGCCTCTCTAGACTTGGACAGCCTAATCTGTAAAATGGGGCTTATCATCCTTCTCTGCCTAGAGCGGCTCTGGGTGTTGGGTAGAGAGAGAGCTAAGGGGCAGAAGGGATCATTGCACGTGTGTGTGTGGTGTGTGTCACTTGTCTCTGGCTTCCTCTGGTGCAGCCCTCATTCCAGGGCATCCTTTCTCAGCTGGGTCAGCTGTGACTGCAGTGCCCACCTCCTCGGGGACCCCAGAGCCTGACCCTTGGGGCCAGGAATGTCCCTGTGGAGCCCGGATAGGAAGGGTGGTCTGGGATCTGTGGACCCAGAGCCAGCCTCCTGGGGGGACTGAGGTGGTAAGGGGGGCTGATTTGACAGCTCAGCTCCAGGGGCTGGGCAGGCTTGTCTAACCCTCACCTCATGCTTGGTCCCCTCCAGCTTGTCTAACAATCAACTTGGCGAGGAGGGCACCAAGGTGCTGACGCGGGCCCTTGAGGGCAAGTGCTGGCTGAAGAGGCTTGAGTAAGTGGTGGTGGTTAATGGGGGTGAGAGCGGGGGAGTTGGGAGCATGTCTAAGAACCTTTGCATCTCTAGTGAACACCACTGTCAATCTCCTGGATGGACCCAGGTGAGCTGAATGCCCTCCCTTTTCCTTCCTTACCTGGCTCTGGGTGTTATCAAAATGCTTCATCATAAGAAACAGAATACTCAGTCAAAGCAACCCGACCCAGAAATGTGTTAACTCATGTCACAGAAAATAACAAGGCAACTGATTTCAGGCTTGGTTGGATCCAGGTTCTCTATTTGTTCCCCCTCCTCCCTCCCTCCCTCCCTCTCCCTCCCCACCCCCCATCTCTTAACTTCATCCTCAGGCAGGCTGTCCCTGCAGCTGCAGGTTCACTTCCTACCAGCCAAGTGGAAAGGGAGCACCTTTTTCCCTGTACCTACAACACAAGTCCCTAGAATGAGTCTCACTGGACTAGCCCAGGTCACATGCCCACCCCTAAACCAATCACTGTGGCTCTAAGCACACGATAATCTGATTGGCCAGATCTGGGTCACATGCCCATCCAATTATCTGGACTGAGTCAGGGGTGGTATTTCAGGGGACTATTAACACAAGACAGGGAAACAAACTCTGGCAGAAAAAAAACCCATAGATGACCACTGCCATTTGCCTACAATCGTTTCCTTAGTAACTGGCAACTTTTACTCTCACCTATAATTTGGAGTCACCAAATTCTTAGAAACGCTGGAAACAGCCTCAGTCTAAAGGACAGGTCCCCATCCTGCACAGACATGACAGTATCGAGACAGAACACTTGACAAGGCATCTTCTGCTTTTAATCTCTAGGTTTATCCGTTGACCAAAAATACACATGAATTATAAAAAGTTCCATCATCATAGAAATATGTAACAATGAACATGAAATCCCTGGCAATGACACCCCCTGGGAAAACTTCTGTAAATGAGCAGTTTGTGAGTTTTCCTCCAGATTTTTTTGGACACATTTTTGAATACAGTTTAAAAGCAGCTCTCTGACTTTTTGCCCCTTAACAATGAATGAAATTCTTCCACTTTGTCCCTCTTTGCATATCCTGGCAGGGGTCAGGGGGTGGTATTAGGGAGACCTTTGACCAGAGGGTCCAACTGTCTTCCCACTGAGATGTTTCTTTGGCTTCCCCCCATGTGCCTGCACCTCTGCTCAGCCTCCCATTCTTCTGGAAGCTTTTATTTGGGGTGGAGTTGGAGGCCCAGTGAGGTCATTCATTGGCTCATTCATGCGTTTAACATATATGTGTGTTCACCTGGGCACCCGGGCCAGAGCCAGGAGCTGGAAGTGCTTCAGAGAACAGGACATGCGGGATCTTAGTTCCCTGACCAGGGATCGAACCCATGCCCCCTGCATTGGGAGCGCGGAGTCTTAACCACTGGACCGCCAGGGAAGTCCCAATGATTCCTTTCTGTCTGAAGGAAAGGGATGGATCTTCACTCCCCAGAGACCTCTTCCAGTTTCAGATCTGTCATTTCTGAGTGTCTCCTCTCCAACAAGCAGCTCCCCTCAGATCCAGCCAACTTTTCCCACCTGTCCATCAGGGTGAAATGGTTAGGGGTGTAGGTGCTAGTTAACAGCCACACCACCTGGCATAGTGACCAACTGTCCCAGTTTAGCTGGGACTGAAAGTCCCGCATCCTGGAAAACTCCTCAGTTCTGGGCAAACCAGGATGGTTGTCACCTCTCGGTTCCACCTCTTCGTGTGTGAGCTTAGGCAAGGTACTTAACCTCTCTCTGTTTTCTTCCTCATCTTAACTCTGGGGATAATAGCTGGACCTACCCCCTCAGTGATTGTGAGGATTAAATGAGATCACACCCATGAAGCACTTAGAGCCTGGCACAGAATTCACACTCTACAAGTATTGGCTGCTATTATTATTATCATTATTATTATTACTGTTATTATTATTATTCCTCTCTCCTGCCCAAGGTGGGGGCCGTAAGGAGCGTGATCCATGGGTAACACATGGTTGGGCCCAGGAATGGGAATCCTACAGCCTTGGCTTCTGTTCCTGATGCTGCCACTTTCTGTGTGTGACTGCTGGGCCTCAGTGTGCCTCATCTGTAAAATGGGGATAACTGTATATCACATCATCTCTAAATGGCCCTTAGTATGCACTTGGTATGTGGTCGCTATGATTACTGATCAGTAGTCTGGGTCTAGTGTGATTCAGAATATAGAACTGCTGCCTGGATGACTGTAATAATTCTTACAGAGAAAACAGCATTTGGATTTCCCAGTGCAGTTTTGTCTGTACAGTTTTGGGGTTTTTTTTACACTGTGTGGATGTAAGTGGCTGTCTTGGAGATCACTGGGCATTGCTGAGCACTCAAGGTCTGCGTCAGGGACCCAAGCCCAGCATGCCAAGTCCTCCTGTGGCCTCCTCTCCTCCAGCCTCAGCCACCTCCCACTGGGCGGCTCTACCCTGGCTGCACTCACTCAAGGACTAAGCCACATGACCCTCCTGCAGAGCCTCCGGTGAGTGACCAAGTGACCCCATGGGAGTGAGTAGGAGGAGGTACTTCCAAGTTCTGCTGGGACCACCCATCTAGGGAAACACTGGGGCCCCTCCCTGAGAACCCTCTGTGGCTCCTGTCCTCGGCACATTCCTATAACCCTCCCAGGTCGGTGTCACAGCTCTTGCCTTTTACTGCCACCAGCTTCCTCTGCGCTACAAAAGTGACCTGAAGGGGCTGAGCCCAAGTCCTAGGACAACCCTTCATGTGCACAAATTCATCCTCTGTTCTTGTTCATGTTTCTGATTCACGGATGTGGGTTGCCTAGATTCTGCATTTCAAGCTCCCAGGTGGTGCCAGTTCTGGGGGCCACAGACCACACTTTGAGTAGCGATGGTCTAGCCTCAGAGCTGATGACCTTGATATTCTGCCCTTGTGCCCCTGGCCACTTTGAGAAACAAATAGCACATGTTCTTTTCATGTGATTTTTCAAAATATGAAATATTGTGACTCTAAACAAACCCAAGCAATGACACAAAGCACTGTTTTGTTTTTATCCAAGTCCCCGCCCCCCACTCTGGCAGGGTAGAGCGTGTAGGAGATGAGCTCAGAGTTTGGGGGACCAGGTCATTTCACCCAAATTAATTTACCGAAAGGCAGTTCCCTAAAAATTAATTTGCAAAACAAAAGACAACAAAACAAGCAACCCTCAGACTAATACTTCTGCCATCAGCTGTTTTGTTTCGTTTGTTTTTTCCCCCCATTCACAGAGGCAGGGTGTGGTCAAGTGCAGAGAAGACCATAAATAGACTGGGTTTAAGGAAAAGCCCACTATTTTTATAGATTAGAACAGGATGAGCTGTGAGAGACACGTGAAACTGACATTCAGCCGGGCTGGCCTGAAGATCCCTGACATAGGGGCTGAGGCAAAGCCTGGCCAAACCAAAAAAATGTGGCCACTGCTCCAGGCCAATGGCTCTGGCCTTTCATTTCCACCTTGCCTGTGAGGCCCTGGGAGTCTTTGGCCCATCACGGCTCCTCCCTGGGCCTCCGAATTCTCCTCTGGATATTGGGTACAGTCTGCCCACCTTGCCCATCCCCCTTCCTCGGAAGTTTTGTGACTGACATATGACATATGTAAAGGCTTTGCAAACTGTAGAGTTCTTAGCACTGCACTTGCAAATGCCTTTACTCCTGACTAAGGCTTCTTGGCCCTGCTTCTCCAGTCTGAGCAGGAGTGATATCGGTGACGTCGGCTGTTGCCACCTTTCGAAGGCTCTCAGAGCTGCCACCAGCTTGGAGGAGCTAGGGTGAGTTGCCTGTCCCTCCACCAGACCCAAGACAACTTTGGCAGGGGAAGATGACAGAAGCAAGGGGCTCCTTGAGGACACTCTTCACTTCTGAGTCTCGTCACCTTCACCCACTTATATACTGCATCACCCCAGACCCAGAACCTCGGGAAACCCAAAGATAGGATATGAGAGTGTTGATTGCAGCAAGAGGGATTTAGGTCAGACACCAGGGAGAACATCCTAAACAGAAGACAAGAGTTTGGAGTCCTCACCCAACATAGGGTGAGGGGACTTTATCACTGTGGCTGAGGCCTTTCTCTAGACGTCGGCCTCCTCTGATCCCAGAGCCTCCTCTGGGATGAGGACACGGACAGGATGAGATGGGTGGCAGGCTGATGGTTGCAATTCCCCTGCTGTTCTCTCCCCAAGCTTGAGCCACAACCAGATTGGAGACACCGGTGCCCAGAACTTAGCTGCTGTCCTGCCGGGACTGCCTGAGCTCAGGAAGATAGAGTGAGTGGCCAGCCCTCCTGACAGGGGTCCTCAGCAGCTACACCACGGTCCGGGGAGACTCTGGCTTCCCCCCGTAACCTCAGTGTCCAGGCCCTGGGGCTGGTTACCTCCTGGAACTGTTGATCTGGGGACCTTGAGCCAGCCCAGCCCCTCCTCCTCCCTGGGCCTCTCTGTCCCATCAGGCTGGGACAGTGCGTGGTGAGAGTGCTGTCTCTTAGGGCCCTAGCAGATGTGGTGGGGTTGGCGGGGGACGGGGGAGTCAAGGGTCTGACGTCTGCCCCTCCTCAGCCTCTCGGCGAATGGCATCGGCCCGGCAGGGGGAGCGCGGTTGGCGGAGTGTCTCCCGCTTTGTAGGCGCCTAGAGGAGCTGATGTGAGTGTCTGCCCGGGTGGGCTGCCCTCTGTGTCCCCGCAGGCCACCTGGCCCTTGGGTCCCCCAGTGGGCACAGGGCAGGGGTCTGGGGCAGGCCAGCCTGGTGCTCAGTTTCATCCCCTCTCCTCTTCCAGGCTCGGCTGCAACGCCCTGGGAGACCCCACAGCCCTGGGGCTGGCCAGGGGGCTGCCCCGGCACCTGAGGGTCCTGCAGTGAGTGGCCCCCTGCCCGCCGTGTGTGCAGGGTTAGCGGGAGGGGTTCCCCCAGGAGCACTAGGGGACCAAGGCCCCCATCGGCTGAGCTGCCCTGCCTTGGGGGAAACTGTGGCGTGTGCTGGGGCTGGCTGCCCCTCCCCTGCCTGCCCCTCCCCCACCTGCCCCTCCCCCGCCTGCCTCTCCCCCGCCTGCTTCTCCCCTGCCTCTGGAGTCTGGGGCAGGGAAATCAGGAGACCCAGCCTCGTCCTGGCTCTGCCACCAGCCCCCTGTGGGCCCTTGGCCGAGCCCCTGCCCCTTCTGAGTCTCAGTTTCCTCATAGCTCAGCGTACCCTGTGAGCCAGTCTCCGAGGGTGAGTGAGGAAGGGTCAGCAAAGGGCTATGCAGGAGAAAAGCGCCCTGCCACTCTACAGTTTATGTCCATGGTCTCATTAGAGCCCTGTGAGGCCGGGATTTCTACTTGCTCCATTTTCCAGGCAAGGGAACTAAAGCCTGGAGAGGTGTGGAAAGCTTACCCTATTAATACGTGAAGGAGCCAGGCCTTGAACTTGGGATCTCAGACCCCAAACCCAGGGCCCTTGATACCCACCCAGGTCCTGTGTGGGTGGGGAGAGGGGTTAGGGTGGCAGTTACCCAGAGACTGTCTAAGGTCTGGCAGTGCAGCCTGAGACAAGGCTCAGGCTGGGGGGATCTAGCCCCCCAGTTCCCATACCTGGTCCCCCAGGCTCCTCTCACCCCTTCCCTTTCCTCAGCCTGCCATCCAGCCATCTTGGCCCAGAGGGGGCGCTGAGCCTGGGCCAGGCCCTGGATGGATGTCCACACGTGGAAGAGATCAGGTGAGTAGGGGCCGCGGAGCCTGGGCAGGGGGCCGGGGTGGGGGTGGGGGGTTGCGGTCTGGGGCTTCCTCTCACGGGTGTTTCCCCTGCCCTACAGATTGGCAGAGAACAACCTGGCCGGAGGGGTCCCACATTTCCGTCTGGGGCTCCCACTGCTCCGGCAGATCGAGTAAGTAGCCTCCTCTGACTACCGGGGAGCTGGGGTGCAGTAGGGGCAGTTCTTCTCTGGCTGAGCCTGACACCTGGGAAGGCTTTTGAAGTGACAAGAGGCCTCAGGTATGGGGGGAGCCTGGAACTTAAAAAAAAGGGGGCACTTTCCTAAGACTCCCAGCGTGCCCCAGATGCTGGCCACTCTGCTCCCTCCTGCTGTGATTGCAGGGTGGGGAGAGGGGCACTAGGCTGAGGGTGCCCCTGACTCAGATACCTCCATCCCATCCCCTTCTCCGTCTCCAGCCTGGTGTCGTGTGAGATTGACAACCAGACTGCCAAGCCCCTCACTGCCAGCTTCGTGCTCTGCCCGGCCCTGGAGGAAATCATGTGAGTGCTTGGGAGAGCCCTGAGCTGGGCAAGGCGGGCACCTGGGGGCCTGGTTCCTTCCTCCCTGGAGGTCTTCCCATCTTGTACAGGGAAGGTCATTTTTGCTCAAAGCTCCTCTCGAGGAAGTTTTAACACTTGAGCTGCGAGTGTTGTTTGTCTAAGCTGTTCAGCCTTTCCTGCCTGTTTCCCCACCTGTGGAGGGTGAGGGGCAATGGACCAGATGGAAATGGTTAGGACCATTTCCCGATTGTCCCTTTGGGAAGCATCTGGATAGACTACCTCACCGGGTTTATGGAGCCTTGATTTACGAACCACCTGTTGGTAGTGAGGAGTGGCTGAAACCAGCAGGCCCCCCGACCTGCCCACTGGCCATGCCCACCTCCCCCTTGGCCGTCAGAGGTGCTCGGACCTTGGGACCTGGGAGTACTGCCTCAGGGATAAACTAGATTGCCAGGACTAGCCTGGGACCTTGAGCATGGTGGAAGAAAATGGGATTTCCTTAAGTACAGGACACAAGGGATTACAAGATTTTAGGTTTGCATCCTAAAGATTTTAATTCTTCCCATTACTTTACACCAAAGAGAAAGTCTCAGATCAGGGCTAACTCACCAAACACTGGTGATTATCCCTTTGTAGCCAGCAGGGGGCAGACCACAGGGTTAGCACCTTAGGAAGGACGCAGGTTCCAGCTAGAAGTTAATACCATTGTTTGCACTGTATTTATCCTTGTAACTACCTTCTACTTAGGGTCCTTAACACAAGTCTTTCATTGATAGTAGTGATAAATGTTTCCTAAGATCAGTTTCTTAAAGTGAAAAAAAAAAGAGGGGACGGAGGACTGATTTAAAGAAAAATATGAAACAAATAATATAGGCGGTACACGGATGTAGCAAAGTCAGGATGGAGGCACATGCATGGTGGAAGTTTGGATCATGATGTTTCCACAGACCTCATGTTCTGAACTCTCAGGACAGCCAGCTCCTAAGCTGTCTGGGTTCCGAGGGATGACCAGCTCGGGAATGGGGTTGGGAGGTCGGAAGGAGCCTCCTGTGCCTTGTAAAGTCTTCAGGGAGGGCACGCAGGACCCCGTGGCACTCCCCCATCCCTGTGGCCCCCAGCCCTCCCCACCTGCCCCCTGTCTCTACCCTCACTGCTCTCCTGCCACTGACATCGGCACCCCTACCCTGCAGGCTGTCCTGGAATCTGCTCGGGGATGAGGCAGCTGCTGAGCTGGCCCGGGTCCTGCCGCGGATGGGCCGGCTGAAGAGAGTGGAGTATGAGGGGCACATCCGGGGAAGCCAGAAGGGGGTGGGGAGGGCCAAAGGGGGACCTGTGTCCTGGGGAAAGCCAAGAGGCCACTGGCTCAGGCCCCCGACTCCCAGGAAGCCCTCCTGGACTTGCTCACTCCTGTCCACTCCAAGCCCCTGTCAAGCTTAGCTCTCCCTGGGTCCCGGCCTTCAGCCTTCCCGCTGCACTGTTGAATGTTGAGTTCTCTAAGCACATGCGTGGGGAGCCTTTGTCCCCACCCCCGACCTTGGCACAGGGAAGGGACACAGGGAATCACCCCTCCGGCCGCCTCCTCCCCGTCTCACCATCTCACGTCAGTCTCTTTCCCCTTCCTCCGCCGTCCATCGGGAAGCCTGGAGAAGAATCGGATCACAGCTTACGGAGCCTGGCTCCTGGCTGAAGGGCTGGCGCAGGGCTCTGGCATCCAAGTCATTCGGTAACAGGACTTGCAGGGGCAGGGATGGCTGGGGCTGGGGTGAGCACACCAACCTCTACAATGTAAAGGCACCTCCTGTAGGAGAAGGCAGGACCTGGGTCGGGAATTATCAAAGGAGACTTGGACCGCACCATCAGGGATTTGGCAGCAAGCAGACCTGGATCAAATCCCAGCCCTGCCTGTTGCCGATTGCATAACTTTGCGTCAGTAACTCAACCTCTCTGAACCTCAGTTTCCTCCTTTGTAAAATGGAGGTAGTGATAGTATCTACCTCAGAGAGGTGCCCGGCAGAGTAAATGATTATATGAAGCACTGAGCGCAATGCCGGGCACGTAGTAAGCACTTAAAATGGTAGCTATCATCAGGGCCACCACGTACAGTTGTATAGGTGGTGCACTGAACTTCAGGGTATTGCATCTAAGGGACACCACTTACATAGTAGACGTCTAGTACACTACTAGAGTAGTAGTGAAGTGCCTCGCTCTATAAAACTCAATATATTATGACAATTTCAGACGATGGACGTAAAGTGTCTTACAGAAGGGGAGCTTTTTCCTTATTTGTCCAATGTGTCATATGAGCATGGCCTGGGGAAGAAGCTAGCTCCCGGGGAAGAAGATTGAGTGAAGGGGACTTCCCTGGCGATCCAGTGGTTAAGACTCCACGCTTCCTCTGCAGGGGGCATGGGTGCGATCCCCGGTCAGGGAACTAAGATCCCGCATGCCGTGCGTCGCAGCCAAAAAAAAAAAAAAAGATTGAGTGGAAGAAGTCCGGGTGGGCATGGGGGATACCATCTCCCTAAGGTAGCCATACTGGCCCAATACCTGCTCCTGCCTGCCAGGTAACTCTGGAAACAGCTCTTCCCCTTTGGGGCCTTGGTTTCCCCATCTGTAGGTAGGACGGAGGGCAGAGACAAGACAGTAGGTGAGCAGCTCCCAGTGCTGAGTGTCTGTCTCTGTGCCCCACAGCCTCTGGAATAACCCCATCCCCCCGGACACGGCCCAGCGTCTGCAGAGCCAGGAGCCCAGGCTGGACTTTGCTTTCTTCGACAACCAGCCACAGGTCCCTCAGGGCACTTGATGGCTCCCTCGAGACCTTTCGAATCCAGCCGAGTGATGCCAGCTTCCACCCACCAGGATAGAGGACTCAGGAAAAGAGCCTCAGCTGGCTGTCCCTGTACCCTGCCCCACGAGGGAGAGACACGTTTTTCCTGCAACAGTCTTCGGGGAGGACTTTTTTGGCAACAAAGAGCCTAGTATAGCCAATAGACTACCCTACATCCCATGGGACATGCATGACCAGTCAGAAACATGTAACACAATAAGCATGTCATGGTGTGATGCGTGACACAGAAGGTCACACGTGACAGCATTCCATGTGACATTGCATGAAACCTGCAGTGTGGCCTGTGGGTTAATGTCATGGGTCTTAGCACTACATGTGATTGGTGGTCCATATATAAGACATGACAAATGTCCATGTCACGTGCCATGTGGCTGGCCAGATGCCCTCAGGCTGGTCCAAGATCTAATTTATTACTTTTTTAAACCAAGTATGTATTTATAAATTGCATTTCCAGAGCAGCTAAGCCAGAAAATGTCTTCCGCCCAGAATGGGATGGGGAGAGCATCCAAGCACTGACCGGCCCAGTGGCCCGAGGGCCAAGGCCCTGGGCCAAGCCAGGGATTTAGCCATGAGGCTTCCAGATGAGTATCCTCCTGCCTCAAGCCTCAGTTTTCCCATCTGTGAACTGGATCACCCACTCTCCCTTAGTTTCCAAGGACTTTAGGCCCAGGTCCAGGTAGAGCCAGCCTGACCTTGGACAGGCCCAGTCCGTGCTGTGTAAGGGACGAAGCTAGGCCTAAGGGTGCAGGGGGTGGGGACTGCCAAAATATTCAGGTAAGGCCACTGGATCAAGCCACTACCTCAGCAGAATCTGAGTGAGCTCCCAGGGGCTGCATGTGTTACACAGTGTTCTCATTACTTCCAAGAGGGCCAAAGGGTGGCCCTGCTACACTGTAAGCCAAGTTTGACCAATAAATGTGGGTGATCTTCCAGCCTCTAGCCTGAGTCTGATGTGTCCCACCACCTCACCAAAGTCAGAAGTGGTTCACCCCCTGCCCTGGGGACTGGAGAGCAGGGCAGACTACAGAGAGAGATGCTGAGAGGAACACTGGCCTGGGAGTCAGGAGGCATGGGGTCAAGTCCAGACTCTGTCTCTATATGTGGTCATGTGATCGTAGGCAAGTGACCTCCTCTCTCCAGAGCTCACCTGCACCATGAGGGTATTGTAGAAGCTCATAGTGTTAGAAACAGTCTTTGTTTGGCTTGCATTATATTTACACTTTTTTCTGATTTAACTGTCAGTATTTTAAATTGAGAACTTTGACCCAAAATTCAGATTTTCAGCTTCTCGTAGGTGCTAGTCCAGCATTCCCACTCAAGAGTAATCTGCTGGGGATGTATGACTGTGTCCTTTAGATGTGGCACACATCCCTCAGTTCGCCGCAGTCCCCACCACTCCCCAGTGTATCCCCCCTCACTATTGCTGCTTGCCTGGTCCTTGTGAGAGCCTGGGAACTCCTGGCTAAAGGATTTCCACAGGCAGGTGGTACATCAAGAACATGGCTTTGGAAGTCAGATGGGCACGGAATGGAATGTGACTTGACCCCTTGCTGCCTGTCTTCAGGGCCAGGAACTGTTTCTGTACATGTTCGTAACACCCCCTGGCCCCCAGGACTTTCAGAGGGGTCAGGGAAGCAAAGTGTGCAAAGTCCCTAGTATGAAGAAGTAGGTACTGGTTACATGCTCGTTCTCTTCCCTTTTAGGGCTGAATGTCGTATGAAGTGAAGAGGTGTTTGAAATGGCAGGAGAACAGCACCGCCTCTCCATCACCTACCTGTGGGTTGAACAAGTCCATATGTGGGGAGCCTTCCTCCAGAGCTGCACTCCACTGTGAAAAGTGGAGCAGGGAGGGTGCAGTTACTACTGATCACCACCGGAGGGCAGGCTGGCCCACTGGCGAGTCCTGAGATAACTTCACCACCGTACCCAGAATGAAGTTAGGAAGTGATGCTAGAGGCTGTTCCCACCTGGCTTGGGAACCTGGGATGTCCCAGCTGACTTGTGGTTCACCTAGATGGCTTGGCCCTGACCATTGCCACCCTCCATGTTGTCCTCGGTCCCCCACCAAGCATGAGGAGAAAGTCCTCCAGCCAAGTGCCAAGTACCCACACCCCACACAGGGGCACTCTTATCGGGCCAGGATCAGGGCACACCTGGCATCAAGTGGGGCCATCAGCCTGGTCCTGGGGGAGGGGATGGGCAGGTAGAGGATCCAAGAAGTTTACCTGGAAACCTTGAGCCCCAATTCAGTCTTTCCCTTCCGGGAAATGATGCCGAGGCCATCAGGGTGCACCTTCACGCCAAGGGGGTTGTCCTGCTTCCTCCCCTTGCCTAAGACTGGAGTATGAATTCCACAAAGCCTGAGGAGCCTTTGACCGGGGAGGTCACAGATGAGGAAGGAACAGAGCACCGACCAGAAGCTCCAGCCCAGGTGAACCGCACACCAAGCAGAGCCCAGAGCTCAGAGACACTTCATTTGCTGCTTATTTGTTTTCCTTTTCCCTTCTTCTTTCCCCTTTAGCTCTGCCCAAGTTCTAAACTCCAAGAAACTTGCAGCAGCTGCCCTGAAATACACCACAGTACTGTCGGCACTTCAGAGCCGCCTGGGCCCAAGTCAGGTGCGGTCACCATGCTCATTTCATTAAGAAACTTCCTCTCCTGCCACCAACTTGTTTGGAGGCCTGGACTATTTTTCTACCCCATGCTGATGAGGTCTCCCTGCCCCTTTCCTCCCCAAAGTAAGCTCAGTTTAAACAGATCTATGAAAACAGATAAAATTCAAAGAAAAGTAAGGCTCTGGACCAGTAAGCAGTGTAACCAAAATGGTGCTCCCCGTTTCTGCACGTGACTCTTCCCACTAAGAAGGTAATCGGGCTGGTAAGTTCCCATGTCTAACAGCCAGGCTGGGATCAGCTCATTTTGCTGCTTTGTCACTTGGCTTCCATCCTATGGTTTTACAGATTGAGTATCCACCTTTCTGATGGGAGTCACAGAATCTTCCTTCCCACTCCCTCCGGTCTCAAATCCTGCCAAATTGCCCCCTCTGTCCTTCCCCTAAACATACACGTGTCTGAAATCCACCGTCCAGGCCAGTACCTCTCGAACTGAAAAATCATAGTTACAGACACTGCAGTGTGCATTGAATCATCTGTGGATCTCGTTAATTTGCAAATTCTGATTCAACGGGTCTGGGGCGGGGCCTGGGATTCTGAATTTCTAAGAAGCCCCCAAGTAATGCTGCTGGCCCACACTTAGTGAAACTGCAGACCGGTGAGTAGATCTCAATCCTAACTGCGCATTAGAATCACCTGGGGAGCTTTTTAAGCTGCCTGTCTAAGACTAGAGTGGTATTTAGAAAGCTCTGCAGGTGGTTCTGATGTGCGGCCAGCGTTGGAGGCCCACTGGTCTGGAGTATGCTCCCCCTCAGAGAGGCGAGGTAAGCCTTTGCACCTACCTTCCTTAGTTTTTGTCCTGGTAGATCCTGGTGACCCTCCTTTCCCAGATGAGGACACCGAGACCCAGAGATTTTTCCTAACTTGCCCAAAGGTAAGCTAGTAAGTATAGTAAGTGAAAGCTAGTAAGTGGTAGCACCAGGAATTGAACCTGGGTCTTCACAACCTTTTTTTTAAACTTTTTTTTCTTTCCAGTTTTATTGAGATATAATTGACATACAGCACTGTATAAGTTTAAGGTGTGTGATATAATGACTTGATTTACATATATTGTGAAATGATTACCATGATAAGTTTATTAACATCCATCATCTCCTATAAGATACAAATAAAAGAAAAAAAAATGTTTTTTCCTTGAGATGAGAACTCTTAGGATCTACTCTCTTAACAGCTTTCAAATTTTGTGACTCTTAATCCCACAGGTGCTGCCCCAGTTTCCTCATCTGTATGGTGAGGACACAAGCAAAATGAGTCAGAGCACAAGGACCTACTTTCTCCAGCTGCAAAGATGACCTTATGCTTCATCTCTACACTCCCTCAGGTGGGATCTGAATCCTCTGTCGCCTGCCTCACCTGGTTACGGTTCTGTAGGGCTTCACCCCCTGGGACCTCCTCTAGACCCATAGCCACAACCTCAATAACAATGTCCTCCATTTTACAAATAAGGCCCAGAGAGGAACAAGATTTGCCCAAGATCCCACAGCAAGCATTCAGTGGAGCTCAGATTCCAACTCTGGAACACTAAGGGAGGGAGGGCGTTGAGGTGACCCTGGCTGGGGACTTAACTGGTCTGTGGGTCTGTATGTTCAAAGAGAAGGGTCCCCAGGAAGGCGAGAGGGCCATATGACCTTCCTGACCTTGCCTCTGCCCCCCAGCCCCTCCCTTGCCTGGCCAAGGCCAGGCCTGAGGGCGGTGGCCCCAGCCAGAGCTGTGTATGCCCTCTGGACACATCCGGAGCGTCCTAGAAAAGATCTTGCAGTGGCTGGTTTGGTACAGATCCTCCCAGGACTGGGCCCAGGGACAGCTGGTCTTCCTCCCACCCCCCAGGCACGCCAGTACAGCACCCCACCACCCCAGTGTGTCTCGAAGCCCCCCAGGGCTGGAGTCCTCCCTCCCCTTCAGCCCTTGGAAGCCACACCTTATTGCTCATCCCACACAAGCCCCGGTCCTGCCCTGGCTGCCCAGAAATCCACATTTGCCCTGAGGAGGAGGTGACAGAAGAGGAACTTCCGCAAGAGAACAGAGGCCAACTGGGGTCCCCAGGTTGAGTCCCCTAAGCCAGAAGTTATCAGTCTCCCGGGCTGTGCCCATAGGCCCCGCCCCCACACACACATGCATAGTATAGTGCAAGACTGGGGCTGATGGAAATGTCTGGGGCTGACTGGAGGGCCTGGGGAGGTGGAGGGAGGCATGGACATCCTGACCCTGGAAGGGGATATCCCTGCATTAGAGTGACCACAACCCTGGATCTTAAAAGTAGCAATAACAACATGCTAGCCCTGGGGTCTAGGCATGCGTGGTACCAGGCTAGACACCAGATACCAAATCGATCCTTACATTTTACACAGGAGGAAACTGAGGCCCAGAGCATTGAGTGATGTCACCCAGGCAGTAACTGGACAGGCTGAGATTCAAACCTGGGGCCATGACTCTACGCCTGAGATGTAGGAGTGCCGTGAGCCACACCCACCTCTCTCCGTGAGATCCCTGAGGGGATGTCTCTATCGCTGATGTGTCTCCACATCAACCCCCTTTGTGGGCAGATGGTATTTTCCAAAGATGGCCACTATAATCTCTCCCCGCCCACATGCTCTTCCTACAAATGACAATGACACTCCTCTCACCTAGGGGCGGGGTCTATGGAGAGAGCCAGTGACTACAGCAGAAGTGACATTATATGAATTCCAAAGCCGAGTCCAATAAAAGATAATAAGGCTTCCACCTGGTTCCCTTGGGATACTCACTCTTGGAACCCAGCCACCATGCTACCAGGAAGCCCAGGCCACATGGAACTGGAACGGTCACAGTAGGTATTCCAACTGAGGTCCCAGCTGACAGCCAGCGTCAGTTGCCAGGCAAATGTGTGCGAAAGCCTTCTAGGTAACTCCAGGCCCTGTCATGGTCTGACTGCAACTGTTTGAGAAATCCTGAACAAGAACTGCCCTAGCTGAGCCCAGAGGCCCCCCAGAGCCATGAGAGATGATAATGCTTGGGGTGATTTGAGATGTAGCATAGATAACTGGGACACCCTCCATCCTCTCCCCGCTCACATACACCTGAGTCCAGCCAGGGCCTGCTATGCAGGTGGTGCTATTTCAAGTCACTTTAATTCACAAGCCATACGTGCATGCGTGCACATACCCTAATAGCCTATTTAGGGAAATTGAGGCCTCCCAATTGTGCACAGAGAAGTCTCTACCAGGGAAAGGAAAGACTTCAACATTTTGTAGTAACAGCCTTTTATTGTGTGTGGATTAAAGACAGACTGCAGAATCAACCCATAATGGACACTTGGCCTTAAACAACTGACCTCTGGGCTCTCCTGATCCCTGACATTTTTAAAAAAAGCTTTATTGAGATATAATTCACATACTACAGCACTCACCTCTTTAAAGCATACAATCAATGGTTTTATCTACAGTTGTGTAACTATCACTATAATTTTAAAACATTTAAAATCATTGCCTTCTTTCTCTATGGCTCTGTCTAGTCTGGACATGTCATATAAATGGAACCATACAATATGTGGTCTTTTGTGACTGGCGTCTTTCACTTAACACAGTGTTCTCAAAGTTCATCCATATTGTATATACGGCATACCTTTCTGTGGCTGAATAATATTCTGTTGTATGGATAGACCACATTTTGTTTATCACTCATCAGTTGATGGACCTTTGGGTTGTTTCCACTTTTTGGCTATTTTGAATCATGTTGCAATGAACATTCATGTACAAGTTTTTGTATGGATGTATGTTTTCATTTCCCTTTCCTAGGAGTGGAATTGCTGTGACCTGTGGCCTTTGTACTCCATCCCCTTGGCCAGGGATCAGGTATCTTTTTCCCCCTCAGCAGGCCCAACTACCTCATCCTTCAGGTCTCCGAGAGGAAGCCTCGCTGACTCCTCTGGCTGAGTTGGGTCTTCTGAACAATCCTGCCTCAAACCTTTGCGCTTTTCATACAGTAATATGATTGCCTGGGCCATGGTCTTGCCCCTGAGAAGTGAGCAGCTTGAGGTGAGGCACTCTCTGCTTGGGTTCACCACTATCCATCCCAGTGCCTGGCTCTCCTGCTCTGGAGCCAGGAGAGGAGAGGGATTCTGGGGGCCAGATCAATCAGAAAAGGCTTCCTGGAGGAAGAGGGGCTGCAGCTGGGTCTAAGAACACCTCGATTGGTTTGCCCCACAGCTGGGCTGAGGGCTTTGAGGACTTTAGTTGGAAGAAAGATGAGAGTTTGGAGAAAAGAAGGATGGATGGAGGTCGGGGTTGGGGTGGCGGGGGGGAGGCAGGCAGAGAACAAAGCCCAGAGCCCTGGGGCTGTTTAGCAGCCGCCCTCTAAGGCTACAAAGTGCCTGTGACTCAGACGTGGAGGGAGGTTCGCAGGCTGCAGCGTGAGTCTCCCAGTTAACCCTCACCTGCCTAGAATGGAAAACCCACAACCCAGG
Source organism: Balaenoptera borealis (assembly GCF_965194805.1). Taxonomy (NCBI): domain Eukaryota; kingdom Metazoa; phylum Chordata; class Mammalia; order Artiodactyla; family Balaenopteridae; genus Balaenoptera; species Balaenoptera borealis. Next base: position 27,107,290 of record NC_138878.1, on the reverse strand, counting down.
TGCTCTGCATTAACTCCCAGATGCCCAGTCCGTGAGCCCCGGGGCCAAGGGCTTTCTTTGGACGTGGTCTTGAGATCCCTGAGCCAGCTCTGTCCCCCACAATCCGGTTAAATGAGGCTCCTCTGTCTGAGGCACTGGATAGGGAAGAGGGGCGGGGGGAGCGAGCACATAAATACTGCCGAGTGGCCTGCAGCACGAGCGCCCAGCGACAGACGAATTTCTTAAGAATTGGTGCCTCTTCTAGGGAAAAGAAGGCCACCGCCGAAGGGCGGACTCGGCGCTAGGGTCTCAAGGACCCGCTAGACGCCCTCCCGCTGACTAGCCCCAGGCACTGTTGGAACTGTGTTTATCTTATCGTCTCCGTCAGAGAAATAACGCTTGTGTCATCTTCCCAGTCCCTGGCGGTAACAAGAAAACGCCGAGCTCTTTTACTATCGAAAGAAAAAAAAGGAAGAAAACACAGCGATCGTAGTGCTGCCCAATACAGCCCAGAACCAAACCCCGTGGTGTATCCCCCGAGGGTGCAGCGTTGAGCCGAACAGCCCGTGGGGTCGAGGCTGCAGGCGGCGCCCTAGGGCCTGGCAGGCCCGGGCCGACCCCACCCCTCGGATCCCGCGTCGGCAGCCCTGAGCGCACAGTGCGGACAACTCGGAGGTGCCAGCGGCTCGGGCGAGGCCGGCCTGGGGCGAGTGCGAACCAGCGGCGTTCCGATCCGCGGAGTCCTAGCCTGGAACGTTCAGACCCTCGGATCCCGGCCTCGAACGTTCGGACCCTCGGATCCCGGCCTCGAACATTCGGGGCCCCGAGGCACTGACAACCCGGAGTGCCTGGACGCGCCAGCCGCGGGCGGCGGGCGGGCGGGATATCATCCCCGCTCCGCCCGTGGGAGCGCTCGCCCCTCCAGGAAGCGCCCGCCTCGCCTCCCACTTCCCGCCCCACGCCCGCCCCCGCCCTCGGCCGAGGGAGGAGCCCGAGCAGCCGCCGCCGCCGCCGCCGCAGCCACCGCCCGCCCGGCCGGGGAGGAGGACCGGACCTCGAGCAGCTGCGAGCGCACGCGAGCTGGCCATGGCCGCGGGGGCAGCGCCCTGAGCCTGTCCCGCGCCCGCGGGCCCAGCCGAGCAGGGGAGCTCCCGGGGATGCCCCGGTGGCCCGGAGTGCGGGGAGCGGCAGCCGCGCGGTGAGGGTAGCGGGACCCGGGGTGAGTGGGGCCCCGGCGGGGAAAGGGGCGGGCGGGGCGCCCTGGCGCGAGGGCTCAAGTTCGGCCTTGGGGCTCGGCTTCTGGTGCCAGTGGCGGCTTGGAAGGAAGCTGGGTTCCGCTTCGGGGGACTGCGGAACCCCAAGCCCCCTCCACCCGCGCTCACCCAGACTCCGGCGTTTGGGTGACTGAGCTCCGACCCGGCCACGCGGGGGCGCTCCGGCTTCGCCCCGACCGCGGGGGAACAGAGGGCAGGGTGCCGGGAGGACGGTGGCGCCGCCCGGGGTCCGAGCCCAGCGGTTTAGGGACCCCCCTACCTCCACGGAGGCGCCTGGGGGCGTCAGGAAGGTGGCGTCCCGCCACCATCGCAGCTGCGGAAGTGCTGAGTTCGGGCTGGCTCCGGGCAGGCGCGGGGCCCGCTCCTCGCCCTCGTGCCTTACTCCCACCCCCCCAACCCCCCTCCGTCCCGGCCCCAGAGAACTGCTAGAGAGTCAGCTCCCTGCGGGGGAAGGGGGAGCAAAGAGAGGGAGTGGAAATGGGCAGCTTCCCAGAAGTCAGAGTGTGTTTGCAAACTAGTTTTTTCTCAAAAGCTGTCTGGCACCTGTGTGTTTGGGGAGGGGGCGGGGAGGGGGGAGCATGGAGAAAGAGAGAGCAAGGCCCTTTCTTCCTTCCCGTTCCTCGTTCCCCCGCAGCGCTGCTTCTCTGAAAAATAGAGGGTTCTTACTTTCCTCTTCCCATTTCATCCCCCAGCCTTGTTGGACAAGCCCCTTTGGGGAAGGGGCTCTGATTTGCCCAAGCTGACAGGTGGTGCTGGAACCCAGGGCTCTGTTAGCCAGTTGGAAGTTCTTCTTACTGTCTGGGACTCCCCCAGCCCTGTTATGTACTGGGTGAAGTGACAAGGGCAAAGGATCTGGGAGAATTAGCTGAGTGACCCTTTGTTTGTCTGCCCTTAGTTTTTGCTCCCCTAGGGGTGTGGGCTGTCACTGAGGGATGGGGGGCTTTTTCTGTTTCTTGGAGCACCCACAGCTTCAGTAATTGAGGAGAGGAGCCAAGCTGTAACCTTTGGCAGCTGCACAGCCCTAATGGAGAGCTTGGGAGACCTGGGTCTGAACACCTACCCAGCAGTGGGCCCCTGGCCTAGACCTTCCTCCCCTCTGAGCCTCCAGGTCCTCATCTGTAAAATGGGCTAATCATCCAGGGCCTGTGCATATGGAGGCTGGGTGCAAACATAAAAAGTGGTTTTATTGCAGTTCCTCTGGTATGGAGCCCAGTGAGTGCTGGGACTGTCCCAGGCATGTGACATAGCTGCCCAGAGTGGGAGGGGTCACCCAGGCAGTTTTCTCCATGGAAAGAACTATGGGCTAAGAACGTGGCACTTGAGTTCTCCTGGCCCTCTGCCGTGTCCTGTTTGGGTGCCTTGTCACTCCTAGGGCTTAAGGGCGTTTCCATTGGTGAAATGAAGCAAAATATGACACAATCCGGTTTACAGGGCTGCTGGGAGACTAGAACCTGGGCCAGGGGGCACGTGTTCTGCAAAGTTGGGTGCACTGGTGGTCATGGGACCTCCCTCCCAGAGGCCATGAGAATTAAAACTCCAGGGACGTAAGAAGAGGGTCGGAGCTAGAGCCTCAGTTTCTGTACCTGTAAAGTAGTGAGAGCAGTACTCTGTACATCTTTATAATCTTTTAGGGTAGTTGTGTAGTTCTTTAAAGGTAGTTGTGAGGATTAAATTAGACAACAAAGGGCTTGTGCACCAGCGCTGTGACTGGTGCCCGATAAGCGCTCAGTTAATGTTAACCATCGTTATCATTATTCATGGGAATATTAATAAGCCTGATGTGGGTTACTGATTTAGGATTCCTTCTGGGATCTCCTCAGGCCACCTCGCTCCTCTCTCTCCCACTTCCTTCCTGGAGAGAGGAGCCTCAGAATCCAAATGTTGGACGTCTGGGCTGTTCCAGGGCCAGGGTCCTGAACAGGAAGGTGCCACTAGGCTGAAGAGAACACCATGGGGGATGGTAGATCCAGTGGGGTGGTCCCGTTTCCCCCACCTTGGGCTGGCCTCACAGGGCTCTAAGGGGTGATGGAAAACAGAAGAGCATTCTCTAGGAATTCCCTCAGGAGCAAGGTTGTCAGGCAAGGTCCCCTACTGTGAAGCCCTCAGCCAGGGCCGGAGTCCCATCTGCCTGATGCTCTCCTCTCCTCTAACCCTTGCAGGGGCTGCTGAGTCAGGGCAGTCACTTCAGGAATCCGTCTCCCTCCAGCTGGGAGAATATGGCCTCAGAGAGGGGGCAGGATTCCTCCCCTCCTTCCTGGTCTCCTGCAGGACACAGGGTGGGCTCCTTGGAAGCCAGGAGGCCAGGTCACCCTAGGGTCTTGGCAGGCAGCAACTGGAGAAGACGATCATGACCCACCCGTGCTGTCCAGAAAGAGGGTATGGAGTCCCAAGGGGATTCATGGCTTCCTGAGGTCCTACAGGGCCTGAGGGATGAGCGGGGGTCCGAGGCACCTCCTGGGTCCCAGCCAGGTGTCCTCTCCCTTCCTTGGGCCACCCGGCCTCTGCTCTGTGGTGGCGTCAAGAGGGCTGTGCTGGCCCATGTCCTGGAGTGTTTCTCCACTAGCCCCGTCCACACGTGCCTCCAGAGCCTGAGATGAAACTAGACTAGATGCTGATCCCTCGCTCGCTATCACATCACCTTGCTTAATTTTTCTCGAGGCATTAGCCGCTCTCTCCCGTCATCTGATTCATTCAAGTGTGTGTCAGTTTGTTCTCTGCCCTCCTCCCCAGGGGGTCAGCTCCAGGAATGGCAAGGGCATCCTGTGTCCATCTTGTTCAGGGCTCTTTCCCTGCACTTACTGGCTTAATGGCTGAGTCCGCCCCTCCTTGTAGCCTCCTGTTGAATGGGTCTGTGATGTTGGGTGATGGAGCCTAGAAGAATCATGAGCTCACCCTTTGGGGTTTCTGGAGGAATCTCTGTCTCACCATACTGAGTGCTGGGGCACTGTCAGAGGGCAGTGGTCTCAACGATGGAGGAGGGGCAAGTGCTGGCCTGGGGGAAGGGAAAGTCGTGAGTCTGGGCGAAGGTGGGATTCTCCCGGCACTGAAGGTCTGGGGGAGGTGGGCATGGCGGCTGCTGACCTGGGTGGGGTGTCACCTGCTGCCGTTTCCTGCAGAACCAGAGGTCTGGGGCGTGCTGGGGAGAGTTACCCATCCCCCAGGTGACCTCAGCCAAGTCTCTTAACCTCTCGGACCTCGGTTTCTTCATCTAGAAAATGGGGAGCTTTAGACCAGGAGCTAGCTGTTCCCTTGCTTTCTTCATGTGGTTCTTTTTCTTTTTTTTTTTTTTTAATTTATTTTTATTTATTTATTTTTGGCTGAGTTGGGTCTTTGTTGCTGCTCGCGGGCTTTCTCCAGTTGCAGTGCGGGGGCTTCTCATTGCCATGGCTTCTCTTGTTGCGGAGCATGGGCTCTAGGCACGCGGGCTTCAGTAGTTGTGACACATGGACTCAGTAGTTGTGGCTCACGGGCTCTAGAGCGCAGGCTCAGTAGTTGTGGCACACGGGCTTAGTTGCTCCGCGGCATGTGGGATCTTCCTGGACCAGGGCTCGAACCCGTGTCCCCTGCAGGGAGATTCTTAACCACTGCGCCACCAGGGAAGCCCCTTTCATGTGGTTCTTAAGGCAGCTGTGAAAAGGCTTGTAAACCAAAGAGGGCTTTGCCCAGTTGGCGTGATTCCTCTTCCACCTGTGGCTTCGGGTCCCTGCCTTCCAGAAAGGCTTCCCTCACCATGCAGCCATCTATTCGTCACTCAACAAATGTGTTGTGTTTTGTTTTGTTTTAATAGCATAATATATCAAGGGTTTATTTACTGTTTTAGGTAGAGCCACAGATTTGTTTATTCATAGACTTTAAAATTTTTTATTTTATATTAGAGTATAGTTGATTTACAGTTTGTGTTAGTTTCAGGTGTATAGCAAAATGATTCAGTTATACATATACAAATATCCATTCTATTTTTTTTAATAAATTTATTTATCTTATTTATTTATTTTTGGCTGTGTTGGGTCTTTGTTGCTGCGTGTGGGCTTTCTCTAGTTGCGGCGAGCAGGGGCTGCTCTGTTGCAGTGCGCATGCTTCTTATTGCGGTGGCTTCTCTTGTTGTGGAGCACAGGCTCTAGGCATGCGGGCTTCAGTAGTTGTGGCACGTGGGCTCAGTAGTTGTGGCTCACAGGCTCTAGAGCGCAGGCTCAGTAGTTGTGGCACAGTGGCTTAGTTGCTCCGCGGCATGTGGGATCTTCCCGGACCAGGGCTCGAACCTGTGTCCCCTGCATTGGCAGGCGGATTCTCAACCACTGCGCCACCAGGGCAGTCCCATGTATCCATTCTTTCTCAGATTCTTTTCTCATATAGATTATTACAGAATATTGAGTTCCCTGTGCTATACAGTAGGTCCTTGTTGATTATCTGTTTTATATATAGTACTGTATATATAACCATAAGTTTGGTAACCCTAAGTTTGATTTCAAAGTCTGTTTCTGTTTTGTAAATAAGTGAGTCTGTTTCTGTTTTGTAAATAAGTTCATTTGTATCATTTTTTTATATTCCACATATAAGTGGTATCATATAGTACTTGTCTTTCTCTGTTTGACTTACTTCATTTAGTATGATAATCTCTAGGTCCATCCATGTTGCTGCAAATGGCATTATTTCATTCTTTTTTATGGCTCAGTAATATTCCATTGTATATATGTACCACATCTTCTTAATCCATTCCTCTGTTGATGGACATTTAGGTTGCTTCCATGTCTTGGCTGTTGTAAATAGTGCTGCAATTAACACTGGGGTGCATGTATCTTTTCAAAGTATGGTTTTCTCTGGTTATATGCCCAGGAGTGGGATTGCTGGATCATATGGGCTCTAGAGCGCAAGCTCAGTAGTTGTGGCACATGGGCGGCTTAGTTGCTTCGTGGCATGTGGGATCTCCCTGGACCAGGGCTTGAACCCCTGTCCCCTGCATTGGCAGAAGGATTCTAAACCACTGCGCCACCAGGGAAGCCCAGCACCACTTATTGAAGAGACTGTCTTTTCCCCATTATGTATTCTTGCCTCCTTTGTTGTAGATTAATTGACCATAGCTGCATGGGTTTATTTCTGGGCTTTCCATCCTGTTCCATTGATCTATAAGTCTGTCTTTGTGCCAGTAACATACTGTTGTTTTTTTTTTAATATTTATTTATTTATTTGGCTGTGCCAGGTCTTAGTTGTGTCACACGGGATCTTTTAGTTGTGGCATGTGGGATCTTTAGTTGCAGCATGCGGGATCTTTTTAGATGTGGCATGAGGGATCTTTTAGTTGTGGCATGTGAACTCTTAGTTGCAGCATGTGGGATCTAGTTCCCTGACCAGGGATCGAACCCAGGCCCCCTGCACTGGGAGCATGGAGTCTTAGCCACTGGACCACCGAGGAAGTCCCAGTAATATACTGTTTTGCTTACTGTAGCTTTATGGTATAGTCTGAGGTCAGGGAGCCTGGTTGCTCCAGCGCCATTTTTCTTAAGATTGCTTTGGCTATTCAGGGTCTTTCGTGTTTCCATAGAAAATTTAAGATTTTTTGTTTTAGATCTGCAAAAAATGCCATTGGTAATTTGATAGGGATTATATTGAATCTGTAGATTACCTTGGGCAGTATAGTCATTTTGATAATATTGATTCTTCCAATCCAAGAACATGGTATATCTTTCCATCTGTTTGTGTCATCTTTGATTTTTTTCATCAGCATCTTATGGTTTTTGGAGTACAGGTCTTTTGCCTCCTTAGGTAGGTTTATTACTAGGTATTTTATTCTTTGATGCCATGGTAAATGGGATTGTTTCCTTAATTTCTCTTTCTGATCTTTCATTGTTAGCGTATAGAAATGCAGCAGATTTCTGTGTATTAATTTTGTATCCTGCAACTTTACTGAATTCATTGATGAGCTCTAGTAGTTTTCTGGTAGCTTCTTTAGGATTTTCTATGTATAGTATCATGTCATCTGCAAACAGTGACAGTTTTACTTCTTCTTTTCCAATTTGGATTCCTTTTCTTTCTTTTTCTTCTCTGATTACCATGGCTAGGACTTCCAAAACTATGTTCAGTAAAAGTGGCGAGAGTGGAATCCTTGTCCTGTTCCTGATCTTAGAGGAAAGGCTTTTAGCTTTTCATCATTGAGTATGATGTTAGCTGTGAGTTTGTCATATATGGCCTTTATTATGTTGAAGTATGTTCTCTCTATGCCCACTTTCTGGAGAGTTTTTATTTTTTATCATAAATGGGTGTTGAATTTTGTCAAAAGCTTTTTCTGCATCTATTGAGATGATCATATGATTTTTATTCTTCAGTTTGTTAATGTGGTGTATCACACTGATCAATTTGCAGATATTGAAAAATCCTTGCATCCCTGAGATAAATCCCACTTGATCATGGTGTATGGTCCTTTTAATGTATTGTTGGATTTGGTTTGCTAGTATTTTGTTGAGGATTTTTGTGTCTATCTTCATCAGTGATATTGGCCTGTAATTTTCTTTTTTTGTGGTATCTTTGTCTGATTTTGGTATTAGGGTTGTAGCAGCCTCATAGAATGAGTTTGGGAGTGTTCCTTCCTCTGCAATTTTTTGAAATAGTTTCAGAAGGATAGGTGTTAACTCTTCGCTAAATGTTTGATAGAATTTGCCTGTGAAGCCATCTGGCCCTGGACATGTATGTTGGGAGTTTTTAAATCATAGTTTCAATTTAAGTACCTGTGATTGGTCTGTTCATATTTTCTATTTCTTCCTGGTTCAGTTTTGGGAAATTGTACCTTTCTAAGAATTTGTCCATTTCTTCTAGGCTGTCCATTTTATTGGCATATAGTTGCTTGTAGTAGTCTCTTACGATCCTTTGTATTTCTTTGGCATCAGTTGTAACTTCTCCTTTTTCATTTCGAATTTTATTGATTTGAGCCCTCTCCCTTTTTCTTCTTAATGAGTCTGGCTAAAGGTTTTTCAATTTTGTTTATCTTTTCAAAGAACCAGCTTTTAGTTTCACTGATCTTTTCTATTGTTTTCTTCATCTCTATTTCATTTATTTCTGCTGTGATCTTTGTGATTTCTTTCCTTCTGCTAACTTTGGGTTTTGCTTGTTCTTCTTTCTCTAGTTGCTTTAGGTATAAGTTTAGGTTGGTTATTTGGGATTTTTCTTGTTTCCTGAGGTAAGATTGTATTGCTATAAAATTCCCTCTTAGAACTGCTTTTGCTGAGTCCCACAGGTTTTGTATCATTGTGTTTTTGTTTTCATTTGTCTCTAGCTATTTTTGTATTTCCTCTTTGATTTCTTCAGTGATCCATTGATTGTTTAGTAGCATATTGTTTAGCCTCCACGTGTCTGTGTTTTTTACAGATTTTTTCTTATAATTGATTTAAAAAAAAAATAAATTTATTTATTTATTTATTTAATTTTTGGCTGCGTTGGGTCTTTGTTGCTGAGCGGGGGCTACTCTTTGTTGTCATGCACGGGCTTCTTACTGCGGTGGCTTCTCTTGTTGCGGAGCATGGGCTCTAGGTGTGCGGGCTTCAGTGGTTGTGGCATGCGGGCTCAGTAGTTGTGGCTCATGGGCTCTAGAGTGCAGGCTCAGTAGTTGTGGCGCATGGGCTTAGTTGCTCCATGGCATGTGGGATCTTCCCGGCCCAGGGCTCGAACCCGTGTCCCCTGCATTGGCAGGCGGATTCTTAACCACTGAGCCACCAGGGAAGCCCCTGGGATTGTTTTTGTAGGTCTTTTTTCTTCCCTTCCTCTTTTGTTCTCTTGTGATTTGATGACTATCTTTAGTGTTGTGTTTGGATTTCTTTTTCTTTTTTGTATGTATATCTGCTGTAGATTTTTGGTTTGTGGTTACCATGAGGTATTTGTTTGTTTTTGTTTTTTTTTTTACCATGAGGTTTTGATATAGCTGTCTGTATATATACAAGATTATTTTAAGTTGCTGGTCTCTTAATTTAAAATGCATTTCCAGTATCCTGCATTTGTATTCTCCTCTTCTCATGATTGCTGGTTTTGATATCATATTTGTGTGTGGATGATTTCCTACCTTTACTATATGTTTACCTTTACCAGTGAGCTTTCCCATTCATAATTTTCTTGTTGCTAGTTGTGGGCTTTTCTTTTCTGCCTAGAATTGTTGTAAAGCTGGTTTGGTGGTGCTGAATTCTCTTAGCTTTTGCTTGTCTATAAAGCTTTTGATTTCTCCATCAAATCTGAATGAGAGACTTGTTGGGTAGAGCCTTGCTTGGTTGTAGGTTTTTCCCTTTCGTCACTTTAAATATATCATGCCACTCTGTTCTGGCCTACAGAGAAAAATCAGCCGATAACCTTATGGGTATTCCCTTGTATGTTATTTGTTGCTTTTCCCTTGTTGCTTTTAATATTTTCTCTTTGTCTTTCATTTTTGTCAGTTTGATTAATGTGTGTCTCAGCATGTTCCTCCTTGGGTTTATCCTGTATGGTACTCTCTGCACATCCCAGACTTGGGTGACTGTTTCCTTTCCCATGTGAGGGACGTTTTCAGCTATTACCTCTTCAAATATTTTCTCAAGCTGTTTCTCTCTCTCTTCTCCTTCTGGGACCCCTATAATGCGAATGTTGGTGCTTTTAATGTTGTCTCAGAGGTCTCTTAAACTGTCCTCATTTCTTTTCATCCTTTTTTTTTATTCTGTTCCACAGAAGTGATTTCCACCATTCTGTCTTCCAGCTCACTTATCCATTCTTCTGCCTTATTTATTCTGCTATTGATTCCTGCTAGTGTTGTTGTTGTTTTTTAATCTATTTATTTATTTTTGGCTGCGTTGGGTCTTCATTGCTGCATGCGGGCTTTCTTTAGTTGCAGTGAGTGGGGGCTACTCTTTGTTGTGGTGCGTGGGCTTCTCATTGTGGTGGCTTCTCTTGTTGCGGAGCATGGGCTCTAGGGCGCAGGCTCAGTAGCTGTGGCACACAGGCTTAGTTGCTCCGTGGCATGTGGGATCTTCCCGGACCAGGCCTCGAACCCGTGTCCCCTGCATTGGCAGGCGGATTCTTAACCACTGTGCCACCAGGGAAGCCCCCTGCTAGTGTATTTTTAATTTCAGTTATTGTATTGTTCATCCCTGTTTGTTTGTTCTTTAAATTTTCTAGCTCTTTGTTAAACATTTCTTATATCTTCTTGGTCTGTGCCTCCATTATTTTTCCACTATCTTGGATATCTTCACTGTCATTACTCTGAATTCTTTTTCAGGTAGATTACCTATCTCCACTTCACAGAGTTGTTCTTCTGGGCTTCTATCTTGTTCCTTCATCTGGAACATATTCCTCTGCCATCTCATTTTGTCTAACTTTCTGTGTTTGCAGTCCCACAGGCTGCAGGATTATAGTTCCTCTTGCTTCTGGTGTCTGCCCCCATCTCGTTGTGGCTTCTTCTTTGTCTTTGGAAGTAGAATATCTTTTGATAGGTTCCGGTCCCTTTTTGTCAGTGGTTGTTCAGCAGCTGGTTGTGATTTTGGTGTTTTATGAGAGGAGATGAGCTCAGGTCCTTATGCTCCACCATCTTGCCGGCAGGCTCCTCAGCACATGGTTTTTGAACAGCTTCTCTATGGACTGTGCCAAAGCTGGGGTACAACTGCAGAGCTCTGAATGGAGTTGGGGGGATAGAGTGAGGCAAGCAAATGACAAAGAGACAGGAAAACTTAAGATGGTGGAAAATGCCATAAAAAGAATGAAGCAGGGTGAAGTGATTGAGATTGGCGGGGTTGGGTGGGGGACATCAGGGAGACTTCTGGAGGAGGAAGTGTGACATTTAAGCTGAGATGTTAATCTATGGCATGACATTCATGGCTGTATCCCAGCTTACCTAGTTCCCAGCAGGAACTAGGATACTTCCTGGATATGCTCCATGGATATTTTTGAATGAATGAAGGAGGGAGGAGTGCCCAAAGCAGAGGAAGGAACACATACAAAGGCCCTGAGGTGGGAACATGCTCAGTGTATTCCAAGAGCCCTTTCTCTCCACCACGCAGCTCTCTGTCTCCTTTGGTGGCTCTTGTGTCTCGTCAGGAGCTAGGGGCATCTGGCCTGCCTTCTGTGCTCTGGCTGTACCTGCCCCATGACGCAGGAGAGTGCATGCTCAGCTCCCAGCAGATGATGCTATCCAACCTCTCCCTCCTTTGGGCCCCCAACAATCTTTCCGAGTCTAAGTCACATCCCTGTGGCTCCCCTGAGGGCTGTGCTGGGCAAGAGCACAGTGGACCCCATCTCATTTCAAACCCTGGTTTGCCACTGACTAGCTAAGTGACCTTGGGCAGTGTGTTAGTTTCCAAGGGCTGCTGTGAAGCCACCACAAACTGGGTGGCTTCAAGCTACAGAAATGTATTCTCTCACAGTTCTGGAGGCTAGAAGTCCACATTCAAGGTGTTGGCAGGGCCATGCTCCCTCTAAAGCTTCTAGGGGAGGGTGCCTTGTTGCCTCGTCCAGCTCCTGGTAGCTGCAGGTATCCCTTGCCTTGTGGTGACGTCACTCCAGTCTCTGCCTTCTTCCCATGGCTGCCTTCCCTCTGTGTCTTAACATTGTCCTCCCTTAAGGACCTCAGTCATGTGGGAATAAGGGCCCACCGTACTCCAGCATGTCCTCATCTTAACTCTTTACATCTGCAGCTACCCTCTTTCCAAATAAGATCACATGCTGATCTTAGGGGTTAGGATTTCAACACCTCTTCTGGGGGGACACAGTTCAACCTCTAATAGGCAGGTTACATAACCTCTTTGTGCCTCAGTTCTCTGTTCTATGAAATGGGGTGGTAATAATAGGGCTCATCTGCTGGGGTTGCGGGATGGCCTACACAGAATGGTGGGACCCTCCGGACAGGGCCAGGCACACAGGAAGCACTCAGTCAATGCTGTTATTTCCATCTTCTCAGTGAAGGTTTCCTGGGAGCTGGGACCAGGGCTGAGGAGCAGATGGCAATGTCCTTGGCCGGGAGGACTTGCTGAGGAGGGCCTGGGGCTGGGCTGTGGGCCTCTTGCCTGGGATGCGGAGGCTCAGAGAGGCCCCTCCCCGCTGTCTGGAGGAGAAGGGGCAGGCGGGCGCCTCTTCAGTGTGGCGGGGTGAAAGCCATTAACAGAAGGTGGGGAGCTCAGTCTGCAGAGGGATGTGAACAGAGGGTGCCCAGCCACTGTAGGCGCCCACGAGGGGATTCGGGTACTGAGTAAGCCCAGGTGACCTTTCAGGCCCAATCAGCTTGGAGTTCCTGGGCAGGAGCTTGGGGCTAGAATCCCAGAGCAGCCCAGCAAAGACTGAGGGACATATGTAGACTCCCCACAGCCAGAAGGGGCCTGAACCCTGACAGGCAGGGAAACTGAGGCAGAGAGAGGCAGGGACTTGTGGGGAGTTCACAGAGAGAGTTGGGAGCCCCTGTCTCCTAGTCTCCCCATGGTAGGCCCCTGGGTGGGTGTGGATGCCATGGGGTAGGGCCCCAGCGCTGGGTCCCAGTCCCTGAGGCTGCCCCACAGTCCCCTTCACACGAAGCTACTTTGGAATGACTTCGGCTGGTGGTCATTGTCACCATGCCCTCCTCCCTCCGTTAGCTCGGTCCCCCCTCTCTGAGCCTGGCCAGATTCACCCCGAGGTCCCCGAAGTACTTCCTGCATCCCAGAGTCCATCCACGCCCGTCCCATGTAGCACTTGCTGGGAGGCGAGAGGGCAGGGCGTCGCCAGCCCCACTTTGCAGATGAAGGAGCTGAGACCTAGAGGGAAGGGGTAGCAGAAGCGGGCAGAACCCAGTGCCTGGACTCCTTGGGCGGTAGTGTGGAGGCTGGACCAGCCCCTGGGGCAACAGGCTGGCGATACCCCGGGATCAAGCCCTTCAGAACAAGGCTCAGCTGAACCAGGGTCCTGGGGATCCGGAGGAGGCCCCCTTCCCCGGAGTCCAGAGCTTAGTGATTTGGTGGTGGCTACAGAGAATAGCCTCCCTCTGGGTGTGGTCTGGCCACAGCTGGGGCCTCAGGGGAGCTGGGGGGGGCGTCAGGGCTGACCCCTGCTGCAGCCTCCTCCCCATGCTGTCTGTACCTATATTTATCCCCATGTTGGCCTGGCTGCCTGTTGGGAGTGCAGCGTCTTCAGAGCTCAGCAGCTTTAGCTAAGGTAGGGAAGTGATTTGTGTCAAGATGCTGCCCGCCCCCCACCTTGACGGGAGAACCGGTCTGCTCTCTGAGGGGCTGTGCACCACCCGGCAGGAGCCAGTGCAGCAGTGGGTGTGCAGGGAGGGCCCCAGGGAGTATGAGCCGCTTGGGGATGGACCCCCCCCCCCACTTCAGAGAACCAGGGCTGTGGGACATTGGGGTGGTAGGGCTGCAGCTAGAAGGTGGTACCAGATAAACTGTAAAGCCTTTCAGCTCAGAGGTTCAGAGAACTCCTGATTTCCGAAATCCTAGAATTCCCAAACCCTGGGATTCTGTGAATCTGTGAATCTGTAGGCTTCTGCAATTCCAAGATGCCACGGATCCTCTTCCCTTCACCTTCACTCTTCCTTCAACTTTCAGCAAACGTTTGTCGAGCTCCCGTTCTATGCCTCTCTGTGCTGGAAACAACAGAGATGAAAATAAGGTCTGGTCCCATCTTTAAGCTCAAGTGAGGGTGACATTTTCTAAGCCAGTGGTTGCAATATGGTAACAATGTAAGTGCTTCCCTCTCCAGGGCCAGGGGCTCAGGGGGCACTTTGTAGAGCAGTCCCCAAGTTGTGTGTTTTTTTTTTAAACGTTTTCTTGAAGTATAATATACAAAATAGAGCAGACTTCCTGCTCAATGACTGTTCACAAACCAAAAACATCCGTGTTAGCAGCCCCTAGACTGAGAAACAAACGTGACCCTCACTGAAGCCCCCTGGTAGCCCCGTCCGGTTACTCACACACTCCCCCACTATCTTGCAATGCCCCCTCCAGCAGCGTAGACTTGTTTTGCCTGGGTTTAACTTCATGTAATGAGATTATACAGGATGACATGCTCCCTTGCGTCTGGCTTCCTGCATTCAATATGTTCATAAGACCTATTCATATTGTTGCTCTCCTTGTGCTTCCTTCATGCTCGTGGCAGTGTAGTCCACTGTGTGCACGTTCACCATTTATTTATCCCTTTTCCAGATGATAGGCATTTAGGGGACTCCAGGCCTGGGGCTGTTACAAATAATAGTGCTGCTCTGAAAGTTCTCCGGTGTGTCTTTTGGTGAACATATTGCATGTTTCTGCTGGGCGTTGCTGGGTCATCATAAGGGATGCATTGAGTTAGCTTTGTAGTCATTGCCAAACATTTCTCCAAACCGGTTGTACCAGTCCACACTCCTGTTGGTGACATGTGAGAGTTCCAGTTGCTCCACATCCTTGTCAACACTTGGTATTGCCAGCTTTTAAAATTTTATCCTGGGGGTGGGGGCAGGAGGGCATAGTGGCGTTGGTTTCATTTGGTTTTGCTGAGCTGAGTTTGAAGAATGACAGAGCTAAGTGAAGAAGAGGGAAGGGCATTCCAGGCAGATGGAACAGCATGTACAAAATTACGGAGGCATGAAAAAGTACTGTTGGAACTCTGTAGTAAACAGCATAGCTAGAGCCAGAAATGTGTTGAGGCAGTGGGGGGGCGGCGGCTATCAGGGTGTTTGGACATTGTCCTGAGAACAGTAGGGAGTCCCGGAGAGGATTTTCTCATTTGAGCGAGTACCTACAGTGTGTCAGGCATTTTGTAATTTACATTTGATGGATAAGAAAACTAAACTGAGACTCAGAAAGACCACATGACTTGTCCTGAGTCATATTAGCAGAGGCTCTGGAATGCAAATCCTTCCAAGCCTCAGTTTGCTCTTCTGGAGAATGGGAGCGGTGATAACACCTCGCTCAAGGATGTTGTGAAGCTATAGAAGTTAAAGTCCGTAACACACTGGGCACAGGGCCTGGGGCAGGCGTTATTATTACTCTCATTTTATATCATGTCTCCATCACCACAGCCATACCACCCCCTCTCTTCCCTGCCAGCTGACAGGGTGGGAGTGGGCTCTCCTAGCTCCCACAGTTAGGAAGGGCTGGCAGAGAACTCTAGCCTCAGCACCCTATTTTCCTGCCCCACGGCAGGTCTTCTAGGACCTGAAGGTTGCTACGATGGTTAATCTTTTTTTTTTAAAACTGTAGTACTTGTAGGCGTGTGAAACCAGGAATGGGGAAACTGGAAACCATGGCTTTTTTTTTTTTTTTTTTTAATTTATTTATTTTTGGCTGTGTTGGGTCTTCGTTTCTGTGCAAGGGCTTTCTCTAGTTGTGGCAAGCAGGGGCCACTCTTCATCATGGTGCGCGGGCCTCTCACTATCATGGCCTCTCTTGTTGGGAGCACAGGATCCAGACGCGCAGGCTCAGTAGTTGTGGCTCACGGGCCTAGTTGCTCCGTGGCATGTGGGATCTTCCCAGACCGGGGCTCGAACCCGCATCCCCTGCATTGGCAGGCAGATTCTCAACCACTGCGCCACCAGGGAAGCCCCGATGGTTAATCTTATGTATCACCTTGGCTAGGCTATCACGACCAGTTGTTCAGTTAAACACTAGTCTGATGTTGCTGTGTAGGTATTTTTTAGATGTGATTAACATTTAAATCAGTGGACTTTTATTAAAGCAGATTATCCTCCATTACATGGGTGGGCCACATCTAATCTATCAAAGGCCTTAAAAGCAAAGACTAAGGTTTCTCCCAGAAGAAGGAATTCAGCCCCAAGACTGCAACATAGAAACCTTGCCTAGTTTCCAACCTGCTTGTCTTGCCCTGTGGATTTCGGACTGAAGAGTGCAATATCAACTCTAACCTGAATTTCCAGCCTTCAGTTTTGCCCCACAGATTTCAGACTTGTCTGCCCCAACAAGCTCATGAGTCAGTTCCTTAAAAGAAATCTCTCTCTATATATGTAGATATCCTATTGGTTCTGTTTTCTCTGGAGAACCCTAATACAGTTGCCATTTGTCTTCCTGGATCTTTCTCATCTGGGAGATGGGGTGAAGGAGGCAACTTAGATCTGGATGTATTCAAGGCACGTTCTGACCCTGTAAGTTCAGTAAATGCAGCCATCAGGGCCAGTGGGGACCAGGCATCTGGTTAGCCAAGGGTTCCAGTTACCAGAGTGTCACCATCTAGACCAGAGGCTGCAAACTCAGACATCTGCGGAGACCTCGCGGGAACTCAGCGTGTGAAGTTGGCAGGGCTTGTATGGGGACCAAGTATGACATCTGCCTAATTAGGCCAAGAGCGGGCTAAACCAGAGCCATCCCTGGGGTATGGTCAGCCACTGGTGGGCCGTGTAGCAGCCTCCTGCCTAGGAGCTTGGTGTTCAAAGTGTGGTCTGAGATGGGCCGCCTCAGCAACGCCTGGAAGCTTGTTAGAATTGCAGACTCTCAGGTCCTTCCCAAGACCTGCTGCATCAGAATCTGCCCCACCTACCCACCCCTCTGGGATTTGTGTGTTACGAGGAGGGCTTGTTAAAACACAAAGGCCATTCTGGGGACTCTGAGCAGGTCTGTTTGGGGCCCAGGAACCTGCCTTTCTAACAAGCTCCCAGGAGATGCTGAGGAGGCCCATCCGGGAACCACCCTTGGAGCGGAGAGAGCCTGAGGCCACCCCAGGATCCTCTGTTGTCACCGATTAGGCCCCACTGAGCAGGATTTGCTGCATGATGAAGACCCAGGAGCCCTCAGCCCGGGAGAGTAGCACCTTGAAGGGCGTGTGGGTGTGGGGTCTGAGTCTGTTATTCCCTCCCTGGCCCCCTATCTACCACCTTGGTGTCCCTTGGCATCTCTGAGCTGTGTCTTCCAGCTGAGAAAGGGAGCCTAGAACCATATGCTCAACGAGTTTTCACTCCTGGTCCCCTGTACGTACACCATAAACTTCACACACCTCTCCCCCTGCCCCCAGCCATCAAGAATCATTAATAGCACAAGCTGCATAGTGTCATTCTAAATGCTTTACCTCATTTAATCCTCGACATCAATACCTGATGAAAGCACTTTTATTGTTCCTGTTTTTATAGAAGGGGAACAAAGACCAGAGAGGTTAAGTAACTTGCCTGAGATCACACAGCAGGTAAATGACAACCAGGGATTCAAACCCAGCAGTCTGAGTCCAGAGTCAGTGCTCTTACCCTCAGCACAGTACCGACCAGAGGACCGCACCCCTGTCCTCGTAACTGCTGCCAGCAAGACTGGAGCGTTACTTGTTGCAGTTGGCACTGAAAACAGAATTTCATTTCTCAGATATCAGGTTGAGCATGCTTTTTCAGAGGGCACACGATGCCCCCCAGTTCTGACAGGCCATCCCGCTGTTGCACTTGCCCCTGCAGTGAGGGGCACCTCGGCCCTGCCCTGCCCCTCCCATCCCCCTCTTCCCCATCTGGGTCTCCAGGTCTCCACCTCAGCTGCTGCCTCCCCTGCCCCCTACCGGCTGTCTCCCTGCACCTGCCTCTCTTGGTGTCTCCTGTCACTGCCCGTCTCTGAACTGGGGCCCCTGCAGGCCACCTCGGCGTCTCTTCCCCACAGTGGGTGGGGTGCACAGCCCGGCTCCTGGGTCCTGAGCTGCTGGGGCCAGTGATGGGCGGGGAAGTTGGAGTAGGGCAGCCCTAGCTCTTAGCCTCAGCACCATTCTTCCCTGGCTTAGAAGCACCACTGCCCCCTTCTTGGGCCTTGGTTTCCACCTCTGTGAAATGGGACATGAACCCCTCTAGTGCTGGCCTCTTGGAGCAGCTATGATGGTCCCGGGACTGAGAAGGGGCTTTGTGTTCTCTCAAGTGCTGTGTGTAGCGGGGAGGTGGTTGTGATTCCTCTGGGGCTGCAGATTAAAGAGCCTGCCTGAGGGGCTCCCTTCCTCATTCATTTGCCACCGTGTAGGTGCTGCTCTAGGTGTTGGGGAAACGGTGATCCCTCCTTTGTGGAACTTACATTCCAGACAGTGCACAAGGCAAATAGACAAATTAGTAAAAATGGTTGTAGATTGCATTGATCTGTGAAGGAACCAGTGTGGGGCTGAGATTGCATTAGCTTGGGTGACCAAGGAAGGCTTCTGAGGAGGTGACATGAAGCTGACAACTAAGACCTGTCATGTGATGGGACTTCCCTGGTGGTTCAGTGGTTGAGAATCCGCCTTCCAGTGCAGGGGACATGGGTTCGATCCCTGGTCAGGGAGCTAAGATCCCACATGACGTGGGGAAACTAAGCCCGCGTGCCGCAACTTGAGAGAAGCCCGCGTGCTGTGACGAAAGATCCTGCATGCTGCAACTAAGACCCGACGCAGCCAAATAAATCAATTAAAAAAAAAAAAAAAAAAAGACCTGCCATGTGAAGAAAAGCATTTCTGGCAGGGGAAAGAGCAAGTGCAAAGGCCCTGAGGCAGGAGAGAGGTTAGCATATTTGCAGAGCAGAAGGAGGCCAGTGCAGCTGGGGCACAGGGAGCGAGGGAGAGTGTGGCATAAGGTGGGTTCAGGTCAGGCCCTGTTGGCCTGGGGAGGATCTGGATTGTGTGACAAGGAAGGGCAGCCACTGGGAGATTTTCAGGAAGAGCTGTGGTAGCATCTGATTTGCATGTTTAAAGACTCCCTCTGGCTCGGGCGGGCGTGGAAAAGAGAGTCTGGGGGCTGGGGTTGCTCAGGGAGACCTGACATGGGCCAGGGAAGTGGAAGCGGGGAGATGGGGACGATGCTGGACGCATCTTGGCGGTGAAACCGACAGCAGTAGCAGGATATGGGGGATGAAGGAAAGAGAGAGGTCAAGGAGGATGGGTTCCTAGGCTTCTGGCTAAAACTGGAATGTTCTAGACCTGTGACTCAGCACTAGAATCTCCAAATCCTGTTCTTCTGCCTAAAGGGTAAGATGTCCACCTGCCCATCCAAAGGGGGCAGCCAATGTTGCCATGTGGGAATAAGGGCCCGAGATGGCCAAGTCTTCTAATTTTTCATTAGAAACTTGAAATCTAGGCATTTCAGTAAAACCTCCCAATATGCAGGCAAATGATTAAAAAATTTTTAAACACTTGCAAGTCAATGCTAGAAAGCCAAACAAAACCTGTCTGGAGGCTAGATTTGCTCCACAGACTGTTGTTTTGTGATCTCTGACACCACACCATGTAATGCATTATATAGTAATGCATTAATAATTGGCTGACATTCTTAACAGCTGAATCACACGGCCAGGACAACTGAGGTTGTGCCTATCCGAAATGCCCAGATCCTTTATATGCAAACAGCTGTCAAGCCAGGCACGCCCTACACTGGACTCAGAACTGAACACAGGCTTACAGTTATCTCTATCAAATTGCATCTTGTCATTTGTCAGAAACATTTGTCCCTGGATTGGCTCCACTCTTCCTCCAAATTCTACTGAATTTGCACTCCCTTCCAGCTTTGTATCACACACAGTTTTAATAAGCCCATCCAAAGCCGTCTACAAAGCTAATGTCAACCTGTGTGTATAGTTCAGTAGAGTTCAATGGATTTCAACGGGTAGGTTAGACTTGTCTCCTGCTAGACGTCTACAGCTGTTCAGCTATAACTTCAACCTACCTTCTGGGTTCATCCACCTCATATTTACCCGTCTTCCTCCTTGAAGCCACCATACATCGCATATAGGCCTAATCCACTAGTTTTGTGGTGACAGGAATGCCACCTCCTTACACCTGTATATGGAGTACTTTATGGTTTTTATAGCATGTTCCCATAATTTCCTGACTTGATCTTTATCACCCATCACAACCTTTAAAAATCCTATCAACCTCACACTAAGACATTGATCTACAAATCTGCCAGTGGTCTATTTGTTTGTTTATAATCCACTAATAATCTATCTGGTGATTTCCAGATTAAATAGAGCAAGGGCAACTATTGATAATTTAGCTTCTTACCTTCCCACTTCACCATCTCACCAAAAAAGAGTTCCCCAAACCACCACCATTCCAGCAATAACCTATAGGGACAGAAACAATATTTAAGAGGAAGAATGTTCTAACCATGAGAGTTGACAGAAAGTGGAATGCATCACCTTGTGAAGAAATGACATTTTGATGCTAGAACTTTTCAAATAGGAGCTAGGGTTTTGCAGAAGGGATTCCAACATGGATAGGGAGTTGGGCAGAGTGATCTTTCATTCATGTATTTCTGTCCACGTGAGGAAACTGCTCCGTGCTCAGCTCTTGGCTGAGCTCTTGGAAGTGTCTTACCAGTTCTTGCAGTGATAACCTCTGAAGGTTAAAAACATACACTTGGCAAGTGTGACAGTTTTTATGCTTTGTACATTTTTAAATTCCCTTTAAAAAGCAGTTTTCAGCAAATGTTTTTAAAATGCCAACCTTTTCTCCATTGTTCAAAATTGGGAAGAATCCATACAATGGAATATTATTCAGCCATAAAAAAAGAAATGAAGCACCGATACAAGGTAGGACGTGGATGAATCTTGAAAACATTAGGGTAACTGAAAGAAGCCAGTCACAAAAGACCACATATTATATGATTCCATTGATATGAAAGTCCAGAATAGGTAAATGTAGAGACAGAAAGTAGATTAGTGGTTATTTAGGGGTGGGGTGGGGTGATAGCTAAAGGATACAGGATTTCCTATTGAGTTGATGAAAATGTTCTAAAATTGACTGTGGTGATGGTTGCACATATCTGTGAATGTACTAAAATCCGTTGAATTGTACATTTTAAATGGGTGAATTGTAGGGTATATGAATTGTATCTTGATAAACCTGTTTTAAAAAAAAAATAAAGGGTAAGATGTCTTAGGAGCCCGGGCCAGCGGACCCTGTGGGAGCTGAAGCCTCAGTCTTGTTCATTGTTGAAGCCCGAGAGTGCTCAAGGAATGTTTGCTGAATGAATGAATGGGAATTCCCAAGCCCCTGCCTGCTCTTGGCCTCAGTTAACCCATCTGTAAAAGGGACTGCTAGGGTTTTTGTTGTTGTTTTTTTTTTAATCTTTTTTAAAATTATTATTTATTTATTTATCCTTAGCTGTGCTGGGTCTTCGTTTCTGTGCGAGGGCTTTCTCTAGTTTGCGGCAAGCAGGGGCCACTCTTCATCGCGGTGTGCGGGCCTCTCACTATCGCGGCCTCTCTTGTTGCGGAGCACAGGCTCCAGACGCACAGGCTCAGTAGTTGTGGCTCAGGGGCCTAGTTGCTCCACGGCATGTGGCATCATCCCAGACCAGGGCTCGAACCCGTGTCCCCTGCATTGGCAGGCGGATTCTCAACCACTGCGCCACCAGGGAAGCCCGGGACTGCTAGTTTTGTATCCCCGCCTTCCAATTCCTTCCCCGGGGCTCTGGTCACCCCAGAAGGCCTGTGTCCATCCAGGCCAGGAGTCAGGACCATCCACGAGCAGGCCCCAGCTCCCCAGGCCCCCTCTCCAGCCTGAAACCTCAAATTACCTGTGCGGCGGTGCTGCACCAGGGAGCATTTCCATCTTGCCCAGATGCGCATGGCAGGCCCAACCCTCCCGTAGTGACACCTTGCCTGCCTGCCCTCCTGCTGGAGTAGGAGGGGAGGGGGCCCGGCCCAGCCTAAGCCATGGTTTCTTTTTCCATTGCGTCAGGCCTCAGGGTCTGGCCTGCCTGCCTGCTGCTGGCTGGCACAGAGGGGCCCACTCTGACCCCCGCCTGCCCCAACTCCAGACATCATGTGCTCCCCGTTTCGGGGATCCAGAAGCTTCCAAGCAGAGGGTGAGTTGGGGATGGGGGACCTGCCCCTAGCTGGGGGAGGAGTGCCCCTTCCCCGCCCACTCATCACTCACTCTCTCTGGGGCCTGCGAGCTGATCCAGGTGGGGCCACAGTGGGCTCTGAGGAGCCCTGACAGCCCAACCGTCCCCTGGACCTGGCCCTCCTGGCCACACCCTCAGCCAGGCTGGAGCCAGTGAGGGGTAGGAGGACAGTGCAGTAACCTAGGCGACGGATGATGGTAGCTCAGACCAGGGGGAGGGCGGGGGAGAAGTGGCCCCAGAGTGTTCATATAAGCGCTTGCCTTTGCATCTGTTAGTCTGCGGGCGTGTGCGTGCGTGTGTATCAGTGTGACGTGCACAAGGAAATGTGTGAACCTGGGTGTGTGTACCTGATATCCCTCAGGTACAGGATGAAAACAGAGGTCTCTGACTTGGCAGCAGGGGGCATGTTGGCCCACATGGCATCTAGCATGTCATGAAGGGGGCCTGTGAGGTGGAGAGGAGGTGGGTGAGCTGGAATCCACCCCATTAGTGATAATGGGAGAGACAGGGGTGCGGACAGGGTAACCCCAGAGGAACTGGTGACCTTGGGGGCTCCGGGGTCTTCTTAGCCTCAGGCTCCCTTTGGCCTGGCTGACTCCCCAGATGCCCCCACCTGGTTCTAGGTCCCCACCATGCCCAGCAGTCCCCTGGCCCTGGCCAGAAGGCCGTACGTTGGCCTGGGAGTCTGGAAAATTGGTTCACAGCCTGCCTCTGTTTCCTGACTGTGTGACATTGTACAGGTGACTTCTGCTCTGAGCCTCAGTTTCCTTATCTGCAAAATGGGGGTGATTTGTGCCCCCCCCACCCCAGGTAGTTGTAAGCATAATCAGGTGTTCTCTCAGCCTCTGTGTGGACGAGTCCAGCCCCCAAACACTTACCCACGAGGGCCAGGTTCCAACTCCTTGACTAATATCTTATCCCCTGACTGTCGAGTGGGTAACTGGCCCTGCACTGCCCCAGAGGAGGGAGGTGAGAGGAGGCCATTCCTTCTGAGAGCACGAACCCACCTGACCACGCTGACCAGCACTGACTACAAGCTGAGCACGTCACCCGCGAGATGTCTCTAATCCTTATTCACTCTGGCGGGGCAGGTCCTAAAATCGCCTCACCCTCCAGACGGGGACACTGAGGCTCGTTCATTCACTCTAGAGTGTTTGCTGAGTGTCTGCCAAGTCGCGAGAACTGTGCCAGAGCTGGGATCCTGCGGTAAGAAGACTACCCAGCTCCAGCCCTCTAGGACCTCATGTTCCAGTCTGGCTGAGAGCGTGCGGAGGGCAGCCAGGTCCTGCGGCTGCAGGCTCCCGGAGGGAGCTGGGACTTTATTCAGAGAGTGATGGAAGTCTTGGAGGGTTTTAAGCAGAGAGGTGACATGGTCCAATTTGTGTTTTTAAAAGCTCACTCCAGCCCCTGTGGGGACAAGGGGAGGTTAGACTAAGGAGAGGCAGCAGGGAGGCTGGCGAGGAGGTGGCTCTCATCCACGCGGGAAGGACCGAGCCACGGTGGCAGCGCTGGGCCCGCTTCCTGAGCGCCAGCCTCTCGCTGGGCACGCGAAGCGCCGGTCTGCAGGAGGCCTGCGCGAGCGTGGTCCCCTCTTCCGCTCCAGACACAGCGCCCTGGGCATACATACCTGGCAGGGAGAGGATCTGGACAGTGACAAAGCCCGTGCTCAGCCTGCTCCCTCCCACCGTCTGTCCCTAGAACAGAACCTCATCACAGTCACACGAGCCCAGAGCATCAGCACAGCACTGCAGTCTGCCTGCAGTGTTTATTCCTGTCGTGTGAAAACTAGTTTCCATCGGAGGGGCTGGAGAGCTGCGTGTGTGCCGCAGGGTGGCCATGCCAAGTCAGGGAGGGATGAGCGAATCCGTGACCCGGCGAGGGGAACGGGGAATAGGGATGTCCAAAATGGACATCTTGCCTGGTGGCTGATGCTGGAAGGCGGGCCTGGGTGAACTTCAGATGTGCCAGTGGAAATAAGATCTGACCACACCTTGTAGTACTGTGTCATGATGTGTCGTGAGCACATGAGGAAACTGAGGCACAGAGAGCTGAGGATAAGGACCAACTCAGGCAAGATCTGAGCGATATGGAGCGTTTGTCCGTTCGTTGATTTATACACTTACCTTTTTTTTTATCCAACAAATATAAACTGAGTGCCTCCTATGGACTGGTCACTGTGCTTAGGCTGGTGATACAGGATGAACAAGACAGATAATGAACAAAGTCAAGTTTTGGATAAGTGACCAGAAGGTAGCTTCCTAGTGGCCAAAGCAGTGAGGGAAACCTGAGCAATTACAAGCCCCATTGTAGCTGCAAGATGCCGATATGTCAATTGCTCAGGAGAAGCCCAGGTTTTCCTGGCAAAATGAATGGGATGCCTGTGTCCACTGTGATTTGTTGCTGATCCGACAGGGGCAGCTTGGACCTGTGTGTATCTCACAGGTAAAGATGGACCAAAGCAGAGAATGACTTCAAAGACAAACTAAACACACCTACAAGAGACTCCTTTTTCACACATTTCCTGCATTCTTTTTTTTTTTTTTAATTTAATTTAATTTTATTTGTTTATTATTTTTGGCTGCGTTGGGTCTTCGTTGCTATACGCAGGCTTTCTCTACTTGCGGTAAGCAGGGTCTGCTCTTCTTTGGGGTGTGTGGGCTTCTCATTGCGGTGGCTTCTCTTGTGGAGCACGGGCTCTAGGCGCGCGGGCTTCAGTAGTTGCGGTGCGTGGGCTCAGTAGTTGTGGCTCACGGGCTCTAGAGCGCAGGCTCAGCAGTTGTGGCACACAGGCTTAGTTGCTCCATGGCATGTGGGATCTTCGTGGACCAGGGCTTGAACCTGTGTTCCCTGCATTGGCAGGCAGATTCTTAACCACTGCGCCACCAGTGAAGTCCCTTCCTGCATTCTTTCTCCAAGCTTTTGCCCATGTCATCCCCACTTCCACCCCGCCCCACACACACTCCTTTTCTTCCATCTTTACCCACATCTTGAGGGTCAGGTGGTGACGCCTCCCCAGGGTGGAGTGGCGTAGCAGATGGCTGTCCCCTCTCTGACCCCCAATGCTGTCCCCTCAGACTGCGAGGAGCTGCTGCCGCCGTTGCCGACCCCCATGGCCTACATGCCAGGTGGAGGTGCCCCAGCACCGGGGGTGGCCCCCGTGGGCTCCCAGTACTGCGTGTGCAAGGTGGAGCTGTCAGTGAGTGGCCAGAACCTGCTGGACCGGGACGTCACCTCTAAGTCCGACCCCTTCTGTGTCCTCTTCACAGAGAATGATGGCAGGTGGAGCGAGGTGAGGCCCCTCTGTGTGCAGCTGCAATGGGTGGAGGGAGGGTGGCTCGGTCGCTGGGGAGGGGCTCTCACTCGATCCCAGGGACCTGGGGTCAGGCCCTTAGAAGTACTTGCAGTGTGGGCCGAGGGTTACTTAGAAGATTGTTATTCTGAAAATCAAATTTTATTTAAAATGTTTATAACAGTACTTAAAATAATTATATTTGTGTTTATTATAATTCATAGATTTATATTTATATAATTTTATATTTAGTGTTTTACAGTATTTTAAGTTACTATGATATATAGTTAAAACCTTAGAGTTTTGCAAAATGCTTGCTTTCATTTTTAAAATAACTTTGCCCTCTTATTCCTAAATGAGCACAGTCAGTGAGGAGCAAAGAGAGAAATAGGGAACTCAGGCTTTGGTCCCAGAGCTGGACCAAGACCCAGCTCTGTCACTCCCTGCTGTGTGGCCTTGGGCAGGTGGCTATCCCTCTCTGAGCCTGTCTCCTCATCTGTGAAATGAGGATTTTTTTCCCTCCTAACCTTGGAGAGTCCCAGAGCTGGGGATGTTGATGGTGCTACAGCCAAGGACTTCTGAGCTGGAAGACTTTGGCCTGAGGGCTGGGGAAAGATGCAGCTTAAGGAAGGATATTGAGAAATCCAAACTGTTAAGACTTTCAACGTTTAAAAATGGCTTTGTTTCCTATTCCGAAAGGGGTCTATATTCATTGCAGTAAATTTAGAAAATCCAGGTAGACCTAGAGAAGAAAATCAAAATGGTTGGGAACTCGCCTGTCAGGGAGAACCAACTGTTAATGGTTTGGTATCCAGCCTTCCAGATAGTTTTACATGCATATAAATTTTCCAAAATATGTTTCTATTTTTCATAGTTTTTTAATGAGGCCTCGGTGGGCGTCCCACAGAACATACTGTGGTTTACAAAGAGTTTCCACAGATGTTGGCTCCTTCTTATGATGCCAAGGAAATGGGCTGGGATTGTTGACCCATTTTACAGAGGAGAACTGGGGCCCAGAGCGGGGAGGGACTTACCTGTCTCACCCAGCACGTTGGTGGTACAGCCAGAAGTGGGAGGTGGGGCATGAGGTCAGCCGAGGATTGCTGGGGGAAGCCCCAGGCCTGAGGCCAGCATGTCCAGAGTCCCCTCTGACAGGTCTCCGGAACTCCCCCTACCCCCGCCCCGCCCCTCGGGGAGTGATGTCCTCCCCCACTGCACCCACCCCCACTCATGGCATGCCCCCCACCCTCCGTGACAATCTCTCTCCCACCCAGGCCAGACACCCTGGCTAAAAATAGCCCAGGGCCAAGACCTCTTCCGTCCCTGCTGCTCTCTGGCCCTTGGAAATGGGATGGGTGGGAGGAAAAATCAACACAGCCCAGGCTCCAAAATAGACTGTCACCCAGACTCCGCGGTTTGGGGCCTCAGTGCAGAGAGGCCGGGAGGCGGGGTTCCTGTCCCAGCCCCACCAGAGACACACGGTGCAAGGCCCTGTCCTTCCCCAGGCCTCGGTCTCCACAGTAGGTGGGGGGTGGGGGCCGCTCGGTTCCTGGTTTTGACATTCCAGGGTTTGAGGAAGGTACAAACACCTGCCTCTGGGAAGATGGGGAGCCCCTGACCTCACCTCCCCCTAAGTACCCCTCCTTCTCTCTGTTTCTTCTCTCAGCTTCCATGTAAAATGTGGTTTGAAAAAAGGGTTCTCCCCAGATAAAAAGGATGAAAGCCACAGATGTCAAATCCTTTCATTTTACAGAAGGGAAAACTGAGGTCCAGATGGGAAAAGGGATTACCTCTGTCACTTAACCTAGGCAGGGACAGGGTCCGACCTCTTACCTTGGAACCTGGGTATGGAGTCAGGACCAGTGTGTTAAAAGTGTGAATGGTAGAGTCAGGACTGGGTTCAAATCTTGGCCCTGCCCTCTAGCTGTTCAACCTTGGGTGAGTCACTTAACCTCTCTGTGCTTCAGTGTCCTTATCTGTGAGCTGGGAGTAATGATTGTTTCAGCCACCCGGGTAACTGGCCATGAGTGCCTGGCACAGAATTGGGTGTTCAGCAAGTAAGCACCATGATTCCCTGTAGCCCAAGAAGGGTTGAACCAGCTACCTGACTCTGACACCTGTTTCCCTGCCCCCTGCCAGTATGACAGGACAGAAACTGCAGTCAACAACCTCAACCCCGCTTTCTCCAAGAAGTTCGTCCTTGACTACCACTTTGAGGAGGTGCAGAAGCTCAAGTTTGCCCTGTTCGACCAGGACAAGTCCAGCACGCAGCTCGAGGAGCACGATTTCCTGGGCCAGTTCTCCTGCAGCCTGGGCACGGTGAGCCGGGCTCCTCCAGGAGGGTGGGGTCAGTGCAGTGCCGCCATAAGTCACCTGGCTCCCAAGGATGGGGCAGCCCCCTGGAGAGTCTGCTGCTGCCTGCTTTCCCTGGTCCCATTTTCCCGCCTGGCTCCCAAGGTGGCATCACAAATGCAGACAGCCTTGGGGGCCAGCAGGCACAGAAAGGGGGAAGTAGGCAGGTGGGGCTGGGGCCAGGCTGAAGTGTTCCCCTCGGAAGACACTGAACACAGTGCCACACAGGAGTGGGGCGCCCTGTGGCCAGAGCTTCTCAGTGGTAGAAGTAAGCAAGTGTGGTCTTGACTTCCTGGGATGGGAGCATCTGACCAGCAACCAAGACACCCATGATAGTCCCACTTGATGGCTGGCTCACTGTGTGACCTTGGGCATCTTCCTTTCCCTCTCTGGGCCACATTTCCCCCTCCAGCTCACTCCTTGCTGAGCTTATGGAGGTTGCAGGGCTAAGAGCTCCTGATACAAGTTCCGATCACTGTTAATGGCTGTGTGCCCTAGGGCAAGCCCCACACCCTTCTGAGCCTCACTTGCCCCATATTTTACTTGGGGATAGCGATGACCTCTCTGCCCAGTCTGTAGGGATGGTGGGTGAATAAAGTGGAAAATGCTTCGAGAGGTTCTAGTGGAGACTGAAATGCCCTGGGCCTTCCAGGAGATGATGTTCAATGAAAAAAGCAAGGGCCCAGCAGTTACGTAAGAAGTGGGGTGTGTCTCTCAGGGTCCCCGCCATGTGTCTACACCCTCAAAGGGTAACGGAGGAGAGAGCTTTAGGACCAGTGGGCAGGGGCAGGAACCGACAAGGGGTGAGGAAACCTTTACAGGGCTGACACCTGCCAGAAGCCCGGCCACCCCTAGCCTGGAGGGAGGGGCGGGGCAGGAAGTGGTGTTGCCAGGTCCTGGGGAGAGCTGTGGCCACCACGGGGAGGCCTCTGGACTAGAGCCAGGCCGATGATGAGCAACAAAGCTTCCGCCAAGGCTCAGCCCAGCCCTTCTCCCCTCCTGCTCTCCTGGCTCCTGCTGGCACCCCCGTTGGCTGAACCCCGAGAAGCTGTAAGACAGGGGAGCCAGGTGATGCAGTCCACAGTGGCATAGAGAAGGTGGAGAAGGGCAGAGAGTGGACCTAGGGAGAAAAACTAGCACAGGGAGACTAGGAACATGCTCACATTGGCACAAAGAAACACTGGCCTTTTCCCCAAGAAACAGAACCGTGGTGGCACATGGAGGGTGTGGGAATGGGGTGTACAGAGACGGGTGGGAGGGAGACTTTACAATGTGTTCCACTTGTCCTTTCTATATTGTATTGATCCTTGAACACTGTGTGAATGTATTCACTATTCAAAGCAATGAAAATACATAGGAGGAGTCAGGGTTTGATCCTCTCCATCAGGGATCACACCCTGAGGGAGGGTGGGGGTCTCTGGATGACTCTGGGGGAGGCAGTTACGCGGGGAGGCAGTTAGCCGCAGTTACGCGGCTAACCTCTCTTCAGCAGTCTCCAGAATGTGAGCCTTACAAGAGCCTTTTCCTGGGGACATCCTGTCAGCAGAATCCGACTGCTGGGATTCTATCCCAGCTGTGGGACCTCAGGCAAGTGTCTTAACCTCTCTGGGCCTCAGTCTCCTCAGCTGCCCGGTGGGGTTAGCAGTGGTTGCTGTCTGCCTCCCACGGCGGGGATCACGCAGGGGGAGGTTTAGCCAGCGCCTGGCATGGAGCATCGCGCTGTGAGCAGTGCCTGTTGAGGATTTTTCCTCCCTGGGTCTCCTCCCCAGCCCTCAGAGTGAGCGCCTCTCCTCTCTCCCTCCAGATCGTCTCCAGCAAGAAGATCACTCAGCCTCTGCTGCTGATGAATGACAAGCCTGCGGGGAAGGGCTTGATTACGGTACCAGCCCCCCTCCCCGCTCTCTGCAGGCCCCCCACACACTGCCCACTGCCCTCCCCCATCAATGGGCCACTTCACTGGCAGATAATCACCAGCTTTGTTTGGAGTAAAAAAGCCCAACTTACAACTTAGCAACAGGTCTCTTAGCAACGGGCTCCTGGCTCCACATATGATGCGTTGGGGCTGCCAAACTGGGGAGTGGGGGGCACTGCCAGGGGTCCCCACGGTGGCTCCCCAGGCAGGGGCGCTACCACTCCTCCCTGGAGGCCTCCAGAGCCCTCCCTGCATTCACTCCCGGCACTGGCCCCTTGGGCGTCTTTCAGGCGTTTCAGGAGCGCCTTGCCCATCGGAACTCTGCTTGTGGCTGCAATGCGCAATGATTCCTCTGATGCGCAGTGATCCCTGCGAAGCACAGTGATTCTTGCGATGCGCAGGCCCTTTGAGCGGCTGAGCTCTTCAGTCATTAGACCCCGGGAAGGCAGGGAAACCTGGTTTTACAGATGAGGGAACTGAAACCCAGAGAGGAAGTGCCCTTGTGCGGTTCAGCTAGTGAGGTTCGCTCCGGGATTGTCCCTCTTCAGAGCCTGTGTGACGCCAGGGGTTCTGCAGGGAGGAGGGCTGTACCTGTGTGTGTTCACACGGCATTACTCCCCCGCCCTGGAGCCTTCCTGGCTCCCCACTGCCTGTGGAGCCGTGCATTCCAGGCCGGGAGGGACCCAGCAGTCTCAGCTATTTTTTACCCCGTTCATGTCCATGGCCTGGGTTCAAGGCAAACTGAATTCTTAGCATACCCTGCACTTACTCCAGGCCCTCATCCACTGTTCCTGCCACCTGGAATGTCCCCTCCCAGCCTCCCCCACCTCTTGGGGTTCAAAACCTCCCCATCTAAATGCCTCCACAAGCCAGCTGCCCTCCACATGGAAGCCAGCCCAGAAGGACCCCACCCAGCGGGTATGCCATCCTCCAGCATTTCCAGCAGTTCGCCTCCAGACCTGGGTTCCGTCCTCTTGTGAAATGGGGGCAGTAATAGGGCCTACCCTATGGGGTTGTTGAGCAAGTCTCAGCTGGAGGGGAGGAAGGGGAGAAGGGGCCTCTAGCCTGGCCTCCGTCTGTGGTTCTCAGGGTCAAATAGCTCGTTAGGTGTCCCAGAGGTGTGGGAGCAGAGGAAGTCCTAGCCGAGGGAGGACCCAGCCCACTTGGGTTGCTGTTGGCCAGAGGGCCTTCCCTGCCACTCTGGGGAGGGGGCGGGGGAGAGGCCAGAGAGGGCAGATGGCAGCCTCGAGGTCACCCAGGTGGTGCATCACTGGCTGGCCTGGGGCAGAGGGCCATGGCTGATGGGGAGGGCATGGAGGATAGATGAGTGGTGTGAGCTGACGAGACAGCAGAGGTAGCTCGGGTGGTCCCTTCCCTGCCCTGGGCCTCAGTTTCCCTGGCTGCACAGTGAAGTTGTTAGAATTTCCGACGCCTTGGTGTTTCGAGGTGGTTGTGTGTGCTCCCTGGATCTGCAGTGGGGACATGAGAGGGTCTGTCAGGCTGCTCGCTGGCCCAGAACGTCTCCCTAGGGCTCAAGACCACCCTCCATGTTTGGTCCCTGCTTCATCTCCCCCCCACCATCTCATGGCCCATCTCTTGAGCCACACTGGGGTCACTTTCTGATTCCTCATATCCAGAAGAGTTATTACCCCCATCTTCCAGAAGATGGAAACTGAGGTTTGAGGAAGACGAGAGACTTGTCCCAGGTCACCTGGCACTACTCTTCCCCACCACTCCCCTCCCAGCCCTGGAGAATTGACTCCTGGGGCAACCTATGTCCACCCTGCCTGAACGGAGGCCAGAGGGAGTCTCAGGACAGACCCCGACCCCCGACGTTCCTCTGGCCTTACAGATTGCTGCCCAGGAGCTTTCAGACAACCGGGTCATCACGCTGAGCCTGGTGGGCAGGAAGCTGGATAAGAAGGTGAGGCAGGCAGGGGAGGGGGCTCTCCATCAAGGAGCAGCAGCCCTCCCCCAGCCCTGGGGTTGTGTGGCCTGGGACTTCTGGCCACCACCTTCACTGCCCCTCCAGGGACAAGTCCACAGCACACGGCCCTACTGCCACCCCAAATTAGAACTGCTTCACCACTGAGGTAGTGAGTTTCCTATCACTTAGACATATTCAAGACATGGCTGGAAACCCACTCGTTGGGGCTCCCCATCCCACGTAGTGTAAATGCTAGGGTCCTTACAGTAACCTACAGGACCCCAGCTGATGTGTCCTCAGCTCCCCCCGCTGACTCCCTGACCTCACCCCTTCCACATTCCCTACTTTCATTCTGTTTTAGCCAAATCAGCCTTTTCATTGTCCTAGGATTAAACCAGGCACCGTCCTGCCTCAGGACCTTTGCAGTTGCTGTCTTTTCTGCCTGGGATGTTCTTTACCCTGAATATTCTCATGACAGGCCCCTCCCTCACCTCCATGTCACCTCCTAGTGAGGCCTTCCCTGAAATTGCAGTGGTCCCTGATTTCCCGCCCGCTCCTCCTTTATTTGTCTCCTTAATACTAATTGCTGCCTCATGTATATTACTTACTCATTTATTTTATGTCTCCCCCTCTTGAATATAGCCTCTTTAGAGTCCATGTTTTCTTAAATAAATGGAGTTTTAAAGGACTCTTCTGCTAGGATAGTTTTAGTTTTTCAGAATCCCACTAAAATAAATTAAAATCCCATCCTGCTGGGTGCCTCCCTCTGCCCTGGGAACAATCTCCCTCTTGACGTCCTGCCCCACTGAAGATGCTGGAATTGTAACTTCTACAGGCTCCAGGTCTTAGGGTCTCTGAGCCCAAGCTCTGGTAACCCCAGGATGGGGCGGTTTCTCCTGGGGCTGCTGCTTGGTCCCACGGGGCTGCAACTGCCCTGGGCGTCTGCTGAGCCCTGCAGAGGCTGAGGGGAGAGGGGCCAGGCTGGCTCTGCCCACAGCCCTCACTCCTGACGCCAGGTGTGGGAGGCAGCGGGGCCACACCCCCACCCCATCTGAATCCGGTGCAGTTATGCCTTCCTCACCCACATCCTCCCGCTTCCTCCAGGACCTCTTTGGGAAGTCAGACCCATTTCTCGAGTTTTATAAACCAGGAGGTGATGGCAAGTGGATGCTGGTCCACAGGACTGAGGTGGGTGTGTGGGGCTCCAGGGGTCTCTGAGCCAGTGGGTCTGTAGTCCGTCCGGCCACACCCGACAGCTCAGGACGGGGCTAGGCAGTCACAGTTCTGCGGTACACAGGAAAACTCAAGCTGGCCGCTAAAGGACTTGTTCCCTCCCCATCACAGGGATGCTCGCTTCCATCCCCAGAGGCATGGCTGTGGGTCTCTCCACCTTGCCACTCCCTGTCCCATTGGGCTGGCCCAACCCCAGAGCTGTACTGGCCCTGGGCCTGAGTTCACCCTTGCCCCTCACTGTCCTGCAGGTGATCAAGTACACGCTGGACCCCGTGTGGAAGCCATTCACTGTGCCATTGGTGTCCCTGTGTGATGGGGACATGGAGAAGCCCATTCAGGTGAGGGGGGCTGTGAGAACCCTGCTGCCCACCCTACCAGCTCCGGCCTCCTGGTTACCTGAGGCTTCCTGGGGGTGCCTTGGCAAAGCTCTTTCTTATTAAGATGGAAAAAGAACCCTTGTGGGGGGAGGGGCAGGAGACCTGAGTCCTTGTCCCAGGTCTGCCTGACCCTCTGAGTGATCTGGGCAGGGCCCTCATCTCTGTGATTCCCTTGTCTAAAATGGGAACAGAGTGACTGCTCTTTTTTTCCCGGAGGGCTGTGTGCTGCTAGCTAGGATAATGAATGCAGAATCACCTTGGAAACAACCAAGTGTTGTTGCTGTGATGAAGGTGATGATTACTAGTCTCCAAAAGCCCTAAGTCCTCAGGGGCCGTGTCTGAGAGCAGACGAGGTGGGGTGAGGCCCCGAGACCATGTAGGGATCCCCAGATAGGGCACCAGGAAACTTGGGTTCTAGTTCTGGGTCTGCTACTGCCACTGTGAGACTTTGGGCAAGTGCTTCCCACTCAGGGCCTCAGTTTACCCATCAGTACAATGGGTACAACAATTCCTGCCTTCCTTCTAGGAGTGTCATGGCTGTTAAGTTAGAGAGCATAACAAGCTGGGACTTCTGTGCCCATCTCAGGAAAAAAATACCAGTCTAGGGAGGACTCCAGACCATGGCCCATGAGGCCAGGTGGGCCACAACCCAGGATAGATTATCAGCCCAGTGTCACGTGTGGGAGGTGTGCAGCTTCCTGCTCCAGAGGGAATGGGCTCCATTACTAGAGCGGGCACCCTTTCTCCTTTTCCCGGCACTCATGGAAGGCTTCCTGCAGGAGGCAGTTCAGTTCAGGAGCTACCGGCATCATCCCAAGCCAGCTAGTCAGATCTGGTGGGGAGAGGGAGCCCCCACCCCCCAAAAAAGACATGGGATTTGCTCAGGGAGCTGAGAGGAGCTGGCGAGTGCCTCCTGTGGGGCAGCTCTGGGGTGACCTCGCTGGACCCGCTCCAGGTTATGTGCTATGATTATGACAACGATGGGGGCCATGACTTCATCGGTGAGTTCCAGACCTCGGTGTCACAGATGTGTGAGGCTCGTGACGGCATCCCGGTAAGATGTGCACATGTGCGTGACCACAGGACCTCAGCAGGGGATGGGGAAGGGGCACAGGTTTTTCAATCAGGCAGGCTGGGGCTCGGATCCCACCTCTCTGCCTTATGACCTTGAGCAAGACATTTAATCTCTCTGAGCCTCAGTTTCCCCATCTGTCAAGTGGAGGCAGAAGAATAGAGTGGGAATTAAATGAGATTAAACAGGTAAAGTACCTAGTGCATAGTGAGTACTCGGGAGCTGTCTATTTAACTCTGAGAAGCCAGGCTCTGGGTGACAGTTCTGGGTGCATGAGTGGACATGACGTGGATGAGTTGTCTGGGGATGGAGGGCAGATGCACATCTTCTGACCTTGGGCAGATATAGCTTGGCATGAGCCCAAGGTGGCAGGAACCATTTCTGGGGGGGCTTCCTGGAGGAGGCATGCTGCCCCTTGGTCAATGCTGTGGAGTAGATTCTGGGGCCCAGGGGAGGGTCAGTCCCCACAGAAGCCCCAAGCTGAGCTCCTCTTTCTCCTGTGTTGCCCAGCGGGAGTTTGAGTGTATCAACCCCAAGAAGCAGAAGAAGAAGAAGAACTATAAAAACTCGGGCATCATTATCCTGCGTTCCTGCAAGGTGAGCCAGCGTGGGTGGCATGGGGCACAGTCCCTGTTTGGGGTCACACAGAGATATATCGCTGCAGAAGAGACAGAGCATTGGGTTTGGAGCCAGCAAGGCCTGGGTTCAAATCCTGGTTCTGCCATGTCCTGGCTCTGTGACCTGAGCTTAACCTCTCTGGGCCTCAGTCTCCTCATCTATAGAATGGGAAGGTTAACAAGGTAAAGCATGTAAAGTGTTAGTCTCATATCACATTCCTGTGTGGAAGTCAGGGAGGGCATGAGATGACCTTCCAGGGTCTCCTTGTTGGAGGGTAACTACAGGGAGTTACTGCTTCCCAGGCTTGCCCACTGCATGTTCAGCGTCAGAGGGGGAGAGGATATCACACCAGGGTGCCCTTTCCTCTGGCAGTGACATTAGTGAGGGCTGAGGTTACTGGCCCGTGGTGTAACTGGGGCCACTGAAGTCCACAAAGACAGTGAAGTTTGCACCGGCAGTGGCCAGGCTGAGGTCAGGGGCCAGGCCCCCCTGTATATCTGGTGGCCACGTATCTGCTGGAATCGGGTAGGACGTTAAGGAAGGCAGCCCAGGCCAGAGCAGCAAGAACCCTGGGCCTGAAGGTTCCAAGTCCTGGCACTCTCTACCAGCTGACCGACCCCAGGCCTCAGTTTCCTTGTCTGGAGACTAGGATTTACGTGAGCATTCAGTGAGGTCACAACGTAGCAGTGCCCTGTAGAAGTTAAGCTGGCAGGTTGCAGCATCATGATTTCGGGTCCTTGTTTTCTGAAACTTGGGTCATTCACATCCCCCTTCATGATTTCTTCCACCTGCCTTATTATGTTTTGTATTCAGCCCCTCCTCCCCCCATTTTGGTGTCTTTTTTACTTAAATACATTTACTTATTTATTTATTTATTTGGTATTAGAATTTATTTATTTATTTATTTATTTATTCTTGGCTGTGTTGGGTCTTCGTTTCTGTGCGAGGGCTTTCTCTAGTTGCGGCGAGCGGGGGCCACTCTTCATCGCGGTGCGCGGGCCTTTCACTGTCGCGGCCTGTCTTGTTGCGGGGCACAAGCTCCAGTATGCGCAGGCTCAGTAGTTGTGGCTCACGGGCCTAGTTGCTCCGCGCCATGTGGGATCTTCCCAGACCAGGGCTCGAACCCGTGTCCCCTGCATTGGCAGACAGATTCTCAACCACTGCGCCACCAGGGAAACCCTTAAATACATTTATTTTGAAAGTAACCTTTCTAACGCCACCAAAATTGGAAGGCCAGTATCCTTTGCCAAAAGGAGGCAAAGACCATCCAAACAAACAATGTTTTAGCAGCTTTATTAATTATTAATTTACAGTAGAAGGCCTTGAGCCAGAGGCCTGGCCTCTCTCTGTTCAAAGTCGAGGTTGGTAAGGGCTAGAGAGGCTTAAGGACCAAATGGCAACAAATTGAGACTTTCTCTGTCATGTAATTGGTAGGTATGATTGACACTGGGCCCTGGGACACTGCCTGGACTCATCATGCGTGTGTGTGTGTGTGTGTGTGTGTGTGTGTGTGTGTGTGTGTGTCCGTCCCACCTATTGGTAACCGTTGCTCTGAGTGCTTCGTTATAGAGGGATTTGGGTTTTGTTGTAATCAGATCAGGTCCATCTGCCTTTTTCCGCCTCCTTGACCCCTGTCAGGGCACAGAGCAGCAACTCCCCAAAGGTCGTCTGTGGAGTGTGGCCAAGTGAAGGCGAGCCCTCAGGTACAGGGCACGGGCCCACTCACCCCTCTGATTCCTTCCAGATAAACCGGGACTACTCCTTCCTGGACTACATCCTGGGAGGCTGCCAGCTCATGTTCACTGTAAGGCTCTCCCCCACCCCACCCCACCCCAGTGAGGATCCTCCCTAAGGGCTTGGGCCGTGATTGCAGCAGGAGGGACTTGGGATAAACTTCAGGAAGGATCCTCCCCAGGGCAAGGGGTGTGTCTGGCCCAGAGGAGAGGGTATAGGTGGATGGGCCTGAGTCAGAGCTTAGCTGCAGGTCAGGGCCTGGCTGCCCAGCCCTCAGAGTGTCACTGGTTACACTTCCTCCGAAGGAAAAAAAGCCAAATTCCTCAAATTCCTCCCCACTTCCCTTCCTGCCTCATCTGCTGTGCCCTCATCCTTGCTCACTCGGCTCCATCCACACTGATCCTCCCCCAACACGCTAAGCTCTGCTCTGTCTCAGGGCTTTGCATTTGCTGTTCCCACTGCCTGGAATGCTCTTCCCCAGAACCTTCTCTTGGCTGCTGCCCTGCCATCCTGCAGGCTGTGACACAGAGGTCACCTCCCCCGATGCCTCCTGTTCCTCTTGTCACTTCTCCTGTTTTATTATCTTCAGGGCACTTGCCACTCGTCCCTGTCCCACTAGCGACTAGTGACTGTGGGTATCCTGAGTGCGGGGCCACTGTTTTGTTTTTTTTCCCCTCCACCCTCGGTGAATCACTCAGTGCCTGGCACATAGCACCTGCTCAGTATATGCTCATTGGAAGAATGAATTGTCACTCTGCTGGTGGCCTGGAGTGTATGCCCCATAGATTTCTCCCGTTCCTCACCTGAAGGGAGGCCTCAAGCCCAGGGGAGAACCCGCCAGGGTCCCATACTCTGCCCACCTCCCACCTAGCCTCCCTGCTCTCTATCACTGCTTCTGATCCCATGGGGGCTGGAAGTCATCTGCAGGACTATAAGGAGGCGCAGGGGATTGGCCTTGTTGACCTGTAACCCCACTGGTCACCACAGCCCCCCTCCCCTGCAGAGAGGCCAGGCCCTATTATTCCTCCTGCGTGCATGTGTTCACTCAGCAAATGATACCAAGCACCTCCTGTGTGCCAGACTCCAGGCCGTGCCCCTGCAGGAGTCCCTGACTGATCCTAACTGAGTTCTCAGGTGGCCATCTCATGCCCTGGGTCCCTCTCCTAGTCCTCCCCAGCTGGGCAGTCTTGCCCGCCCCTCTGTGCTGGAATTCCCTCGGGGCTGAGAGAGCAGGTGGAGCCCAGTACCCTGCCCACCCGCCAGCTCCAGCTCCCTGTGGGGCACCCACCTGGTGCTCTGTGCCCAGCCCTGGGCCTGACTCCAGGGCCATGTGTCTTACCTGCAGTGATCATCCAGTCTGACTGGGAAGGTGGGCACTGCCCTACCAGGCAGCCCCAGGTCCTGGTGCCCCTTGGTGGTCTGAGGGGTGATGGGGAGATGGCTTGGTGCGGGGGCAAGGTGTCTGGGAAGGCTTCAGTGGGGCAGTGGCATCTGAATTGGGCCTGCAAATTGGAGGAGAATTAGATAGGGAGACGAGGTGGCCTGGCTCTTCAGCTAGAGGGAAACTCAAGAAAAAAGGCCTGGAAATGGGAGCAGATGAGTGTGTGGGTTTGGGACAGTGAGGGGGAAAAGGAATTTGGGGCTGTAAGTTGGCTTTGTATCACATCTGGGCAATAGACTTTATGCTTGGGCAATAGGGAGCCACAGACGTCATTAGAGCCAGAGGAGTAATACAGTCAGACGGTTTCCAGGTTTTGGACCATCTTTTGGAAGGGTGGGTCAGGGCTGGGAGATGAAGTGGGCTTCCTGTGTCCTATCAGCCTGTCTGTTCCCTGGAGGTGAGATAGGGAGCTGGAGTCTCTGGCTACACTGGGTGGCCTTTTCCCCCACTCTGCAGGTTGGGATAGACTTCACAGCCTCCAATGGAAATCCCCTCGACCCTTCCTCTTTGCACTATATCAACCCCATGGGCACCAATGAATATTTGTCAGCCATCTGGGCTGTTGGGCAGATCATTCAGGACTATGACAGGTAAGCTTGGGGAGGGACTCTGACTAGTCAGCTTGGGCTCCATCCATCCTGGGAAGCTCAGCTTTTCAAAGCTAGAAGGGACCCAGAGATCAACAAACCTAGGAATGAGTAGCATAGGACATGGATGCAGTTACTGTCCCTTCCTATTCCTGTGGCAGACATTGCTAATCAACT
This sequence comes from Balaenoptera borealis, assembly GCF_965194805.1. Classification (NCBI taxonomy): domain Eukaryota; kingdom Metazoa; phylum Chordata; class Mammalia; order Artiodactyla; family Balaenopteridae; genus Balaenoptera; species Balaenoptera borealis. The sequence continues at coordinate 27,068,584 of NC_138878.1, read as the reverse complement.
GCTGATCTCTGACTTACTGAGCCCAGATCCATACTGAGATCCTTCTCCACACAGTACACCGAGTAAGAAAATGAGTCAGGATAGAAAATGAAATATGTCTGCTATTGCTGCAACCTCCACTGTTAGAGCTGAGGGAAAACAGGCCTAGGATGTAGATAGAGAATTTATCCAAAGTCACCCAGATCAAGGAACTGGAACCCAGACATTTTGATTCCTGTACCCGCCACCTAATGGCCTAACAGTCTCACTCCTGTTGGGAACTTCAGAGGAGCAGCCAGCATGTGTGGGTCCTCTTCCCATGACCACGCTTCCTGGAGATCTTTGGGTTGGGGGGGGACAGTGGAGAGTCAGGGAAAGCTGTGTAGAGGGTGTGGCCACCAACAGGATGGGCCAGATGCAAAGTCAAGAGGGCCTTGGAGGATCTAGAAGTCACCTGAGGGTTGTGGTGTCATTGTCACAGGTGGTGCTTGTTCGGACCTCCAGGTCAGAGTGTGGGATGACCAGGAGGACACATGGGGAGCAGGGGAGAAAGGAGCAGGTCCCACAGATTTGGTAGGAACAAGAGCAGGCTCAGGAATCCTGTGTGCACTTCAGCCTCCTTGAGAGAGGCAGCCTAAGGTCCAGCTTCTGACTCCCAGGGGGCTCAGGGCCTAAGGGGTGGCTGTGACCCCAGGCCACATTAAGAGAGGTACGGCATGCAGAGCAGGGGAGGTGGAAGTCCCCACCTGCATGGTCGGTGGAGGAGCCTGCTGTTGCTGCTCCAGAGACCCTTGTATCCAGCTGCCCACTCAGCCCCTTTGCTGAGCCTTCTCATGGGCATTCAGGCGTTGCTAGACACTTGCCCCACCCCTACCCCTCTTACCCTCTTCCCCATCTCAGGGAGAGGCACTACCACTCACTGAAAACCCTTCACTTCCTTTCTTTCCCTCATCTCCCCCATCATTCCTTCAGGAAATCCTTTCAAAATATGCTTGAATCCAGCCTCTTCTCCCACCCCCACTGCTACCAGCCTGTTTGAGCCACCATCACCTCCTGCCCAGAGCGATTCAGTAACCTCCTCACTGGTCTTCGTGCTTCTGCCCTAGTCCCTGACAGTTTGTCCTCCACACAGCAGCCAGAGGATTCTTCAATAAATACATGTTGAATGAATGAACAAATGAGATACGGTCCCTGCCCTCAGGGAGTTCCCATTCGAGGAGGAAGATAGGGAAGAAATCACTGGGGTTCCAAGAGACCGGTTTACATGTGAGACAGGAGCTATGGAAGCACCAAAGAGAGAGACATCCTGGCATCTCAGGGAAACCCACAGAGAATGGGCCATTTGAATTGGGCCTTAGAGGATGAGTAGGAGTTTGCCACAGGGAACAGACTGGGGAGAGGTAGTTCAAGAAGGGGTGCAATAGGATTGAAGTTGGAGCATGAAGATGCCCTGTGTGTTTGGGAAACAGTGAGTAGCCAGTGGCCAGGGCTGGGGGAGTGGGGAATGAGGGAGGGCAGGTAGAAAATGAGACTAGGCTCTTGGGCTAGATGATGAAGGGTCTTGAACGCCAAGCCGGTGTTCTCATTTTAGAATTTTTCCCAGCCATAAAAGGGACGTCAAGAAACAGCCAATACATTTCACTTGCGTCATGACTGTGGTTTAGTGATTGCCAAGGTCCCTGTTTGAGAAGGATCGAGCTGTACCCAGGTCCATGTTTAGGAGTGCTGTGGTTGATTAGCGATGTCTGCCATAGGTGTAGATGGGGGTCAAGCCTCTTATTCACCAGATACCCAGAAGTGGGTCTGGGCTCAATAGATCATTCAAACAGAGCTTTTTCTAGAGGTGGTGAGCTTTTTCTTTTTGTCCATGGAGGTGTGCAAGGCAGAGTGGGCCCAGCCCTGGGTAGGGGGTTGGGAGGGTGAGCGTGGGTAGATGAGGCCCCTGTCTGGTTGTCTCACAGTAATTTTTTCTCCTTTCTCTGATTAGTGATAAGATGTTTCCAGCTCTGGGCTTTGGGGCGCAGTTACCCCCAGACTGGAAGGTAAGTGAAGCCAGACTGTTTCCTTTTGGCTGAGATGGGATTTGTGTGTATGGCCTCTCTGGGATCTGCTTTGGAAAGGTTGGGCTATGGCCCAGCCACCCTGCCTTCTCTGCGTTTACCACAAACGCACACGCATTTCTTAGCCTGAACGTCACGCAGGCAGTGGGGCTAGAACAAGGAATAAGTTATGATATCTGTCCCCTGGTACCCCAGTCAGGTGGGGAAGATGCTAGATTTAGCAAATAAAAATATAGGATACCCAGTTAAGTTTGAATTTCATATAAACAGTTTGTTTAAGTATGTCCTAAATATTGTCTGGGACATACTTATACTAAAAAATTATCTATTATTTATCTGAAATTCAGATTTAACTGGGCATCCTGTATTCTGTCTGGCAGCCCTAAAGACAGGCAGTGTCATCAGTGCTGAATGGGGCAGCGGTCCCTAGAGGAGGGCCCCAACCTGGCCTGGGGGTATCAGGAAGGCTTCCTGGAGGAGGTCAGGTCTAAGCCAAGAGGGGAGAGGAGAGTAGGAGTTTGCAGAGTGACTTGAGGTGGTGACGTGGCAGGTAGAGTGTTCAGGGCAGAGAGAATAGCCTGTGCAAAGTCTGGGAGGCAGAGGGAGCAGGGTGGTTGGAGGAACTGAAAGAAGGTGGGCGTGATGAACTCTCCATGAAAGATGGGCAGGATGGAGAGAGATGTGGCTGGAGAGGTGGGGAGCCAGCCGTGCAGCAAGCAATGGGTGGGTCTACATGGGGTGTTTGTTATTGGCATTTTTGAAGGTTCATTCTGGCTGCTGAGTGGGGACTGGCTGGGGTGATGGTGGGCAAGATGGAGGGTTGGAGAGAAGGGGCAATGTCCATTACAGGTGAAAAAACAGAGGCTCAATGACTTGTCCAAGGTTATGTTCAAAACAGGGAGCCTGAATTCCAACTGGGCAGGTGGACTCTCATGTCTATTCTCAGAATGTGCTACCCTTCTGATGAGAAGCCTGGGGCTGTGGGCATAGAGGACTCCTAAATCTACATGTCTTAGCCAGTGGCCCCTCTTGTCTACCCTGCTGTACCACATGCTGTTTCCAGAGTGAGCGTTCCCCTCCCATCCTATCCGGGGAGGGCAGTTTTCACCTAGAATTTCAGGGAGTGGCTCTGTGGCCTGCTGGCCATTGTATGGTAGGGGGCAGGACCCTGTGGACCACAGCTGGGCCTCTGGGCAGACATGGTGATGCCACTGGGGGCAGGGCGGGCTGGTGCAGCCAGGCCCAGCACCATCTCGTTGCTAGGACACCAGCCAGCTTTCAAAGAACTCTGGCTGAATGAGATGTTTTCCTGCGCAAAAGCCTCCTTGGAAATGTCACAGGGCAATTCTGGGGAGGCTGGGGCTTGGCCAGGCTGGAGTGCCCGGTGGTGCCAGGAGGGATGCTGGAACGAGGCTTGGAAAGGGCAGATGCTCTATCCCACCTCCCCCTGCTGCTGGAGCTGGCCAGGCCTGGCCCCTCCCGGCCCCTTACCTTCCCTCTCATTCTAACTCACCTTGCCATGTCACATGAACCTTCTTCTGTTCGTTCCTACCTCAGGGTCTTTACATGTGGTCTTCCACTGGCCTTTTGCCCCCTTTCACTGACTTCCCATTGCTGCTTCTTAGCCGAGAGATCATTTCCTCTAGAAGGACTACCTTGAGCGTGCGCACGTGGGGCCCCTGCTCCCTGCCCCGGAACTTTGTGGTCACTCTGTATGTGTTGATTTGCTCATTGTCTCAGGGAGGGCACGTTGTCTCCTCCTTGCTGTGTCTGGCTCCAGGCATGCAGTACGTGATTGTTGACAGTAAATTTAGGGCCCAGTGGCCTGAGCAGACAGAGGTGTTGGTTCTCTGAGTGTGGGAAGTTGGAAGGAGCTAGCAGGAGCGTGCCACTCGGCTGCCCGCCCTCAGGACCTCAGTCCCTCCCTGGGCCTGGTCCAGGTGAGCCCCAAGAGGACCCCTGACCTGGGTAGTGGCTGAGGAACTCAGGAAACATTGGCCTTTCAAAATGAGCCAGAGTTAGTCAGATGAAGAGAGGTATCAGGCTGAAGGACAGGCCTGCACAAAGGTCTGGGGTGGAGAGGAGCACAGTTTATGACTCTCCCCACTTTATAGATGGGAAAACTGAGGCTCAGAGGGGATGGTCACTCTGAGATCCCTTCGACTCCCTCCATGTCACCATCCACTGCCCTGCCAAGACCAGAGGGAACAGCCTCTTAAGTAACTCAAGACCATGGGCTGGGCCTGGCCAGGTGGGGTGAACAGGACCATTGATCGTCAGAAAGCAGCAGGGAGTCCCAGGGCAAAGACCTGTGGCTGGCCAGTCCCCAGGGGCCCCTAATCGGCTTGGGGTGGCCTCCAGGAAGCTTGTCGTGTTTGCTGGCATTTCTCGGGCAAACTAGGGCAGCAAGTGTGGGATGAGGCTGGGCTGCTACAGACAACGTGAACTCTTGTCCCCCGGATCTGGTCCCGTCTCTGCTGTGGCTCACTTGTGTGACCTGGGCATTCCTTGGCCCCCTCTGAACCTCAGTTTTTCCACCTGTGAAATGGAGCTGCTGGGTGGAGTAGATGACCTGGGAGGCCGCCAGGGTAGATGGGTAACCACCCATAGCCCCACCCACTTGACCACCAGACCCCACTCTCCCCTTAATAGAGGAAAAAAATGGAGAATGAGGAATTTGGGTGGCCGAGAAAACAGAATATTAATCCGTCCCTATCAGGAGGGGGCTTTTCCCCCTTGGTCTCTAAAATCTCCTAAAATCTGATTTTGCAGGAAGTCGTTGGCCCAAGGGACGCCTGTTTCCCTGGCAACCATTTTCCTCTCTCAGCCCCCTCTGTACAAGCCCCCCCCTCTTAGTCACTATAGAGGCTCATGAAGTTTCCATGGCAACAAGGACCTCCAGCCCCCACACCTGGAGCCCGGGCTGGGGACCGGGTGAAGAGGGTCCCTGGGCAGGAACAGGGCCCAAGAGGGGCATCAGGGGTATGGCTCCATGTCAAGCACTTAGGGCTGAGGGAGCAAAGAACAGAAAAGCCCATTCCCCTGAACAGGTGGGGGTCTTCTCCTCAGGCTGCTAGGCACAGGGCAGTGCTGGGGTGAATTCCTCTGCTGAGTCCTTCCCGTCTTGGCCCAGGAGGGCTCCCCAAGGTCAGCAGCCCAACCCCTTTACCAGGCTTGAGGGGCCTGGGCCTCAGGTCTGTTCTTCTGTGTGGCCTCGGCACCTGGCTTCCCCTCTCTGGGCCTCAGTCAGCTTACTTGTAAAATGCGGATGCTGGGCTTGGTAGGGCCTCCCAGCACCCCCCTGCAGTGTCTCGGAGCTAAAGCGTCTGCCTGGGACCGTTTGCGCCTGGACTGGAGCGCTCCTCCAGCCTCTGAGGGTGGGGTCCCTTCCCCCTGGGCATCTCTTCACCCTCCCATTTAAACTCCTCAGGAGAGGAACACCTTCTCGGGTTAGTGGGTTTATGGATTGTGAGCTCAGGAGGCAGCCTGATTTCAGTTCTAGTCCCAACTCTCCCCTTCAGTAAATGTGGGAACATTCTGGTCCATTCTCTGTCTCAGTTTTACATCAGAAAAAGGGAGTAATACCAGGCCTTCCTCCGTTGGATTGTTGCGAGGAAGGAGTGAGGGGATGCTAGCAAAGTCCTGAACGTGGACTGTGGCACACAGTTCACAGGGAAGGGGCCGAGTGGGGATTTTGACGGAGGCAGCAGGGGAGGGAGGGAGGGTGGTCCTCCCATCTGAGCTCTGGCCTCTCCTGAGGCCCTAGGTTCTGCAGCCACCAAAGTCTGACCCACAGTCCTGAATGGGGGTCTAGTTATCAGTCCCTCTGTGGGCCAGCGGCATCCGGGAGTATGCAGGATCAGCCTCTGATGATGCCCCCGGGCTAGGGGCTGGGTCTGCAGGAACTGGGACAGGGCTCTCTATTCCCTGCCCTTCTGGCCCCATTATGCTTCCTGATCCCCCAGTCCAGCTCTAAGTGGGTTGTCAGCTAAGCCCCAGTTTGGCTCGCTGGCATAAGGTGGGCTCCCTTCCAAGCACTCGTGCTTATTAGTAGGATGGGGAAAAGCACTCAAGGCCCGAAGAAGTGGAACTCTAGTTATAGCCCCACCACAGTGAAAGCAGGTGACGAAGGAGCACTCCAACTGCTCCTTGAGCCCGCCACCCTCAGATGCACCTCCACCCTACTCAGGGACTCTTCCACCCACCCCCCACCCCCCACCCCCTGCTTTGGGTCTTCCTTGCTGCCTGTGGGCTTTCTCTAGTTGCGGTGAGCGGGGACTACTCTTTGTTGCAGTGCACGTGTTTCCAATTGCAGTGGCTTCTCTTGTTGAGTTCTAGGCGCGCGGGCTTCAGTAGTTGTGGCTCTCGGGCTCTAGAGCGCAGGCTCAGTAGTTGTGGCTCAGGGGCTTAGTTGCTCCGCGGCACGTGGGATCTTCCCAGACCAGGGCTCGAACCCATGTCCCCTGCGTTGGCAGGCAGATTCTCAACCACTGCACCACCAGGGAAGTCCCTAGGGACTCTTATAGTGGGGCGAGGAGGCATAGACAGCCCTGACCCCCCAGAAGAGATTGGGGTGGTGTGGAAGGTTCTGTTTCTTCTGTTATGAAGTGAGGGTGGTTGGGCCTCTCTGTGGGTCAGACCCAGCAGTGGAGGTGAAAGCAGATGTAGGGGTATCAGTAGCCTTGACCTGGGGTCAGGGTGGCAAAGAGCCAGGTTCCCTCAGAGGGAGCCTTGCCTGGCAGCAGGTGGGCCTGGGCCCAGGTTTAGGCCAGGAGGCTTTCAGCTCATCATTTTCTCTGCATTTCAGGTCTCCCATGAGTTTGCCATCAACTTTAACCCCACCAACCCCTTCTGCTCAGGTGAGTGTCAAGCCCACCTGCCTCTGCCCTGGGTTCACGCCAGGCCTGGCCATCTCCCTGGGCAGACGCGGGGGAGGAGTACGGGTTTCTGTTCTTTTCTCTCCCCTCCCCTCCCCTCGCACTTGCTCAGGGTGGCAGATGGGGAGAAGCTGGAATTTGGAGTCAGGTGGCCCTGGATTCAAGGCCAGCTGCTGCCCTTTCCTGGCTGTGTGACCTCGGAGAGATCACTGCACCCCACTGGGCCTCTGCCTCCTCACCTGCCTCAAGGAGGTGTGATACCAGGGTAGCTCACCTCACTGGGTGGTCAGGTGAGAATTAAGGGAAGCACTGACAGAAAGCCCTGTGTAGACCAGGAGGAGGTGAGAGCAGCAAATTACACACCTGCCTCTCACCTCCCTTCTGCCCTCACTGGGAGGGCCCAGCCTTGTCCTGCCCCACCCTGTTCTCCCCACCTTCCACAGGGAGCCTTGGCACCTAAGGATTGAGCATGGCCTGGGCGGGGGTGCTGGGCAAGAGGGAGGGGCAGGCAGCGGAAGTGGTGTCTGTGCTCTCCCTGCCCCAGGCCTAAGAGGATTTCTGAGCCTCCCAGAGTCAGTTAAGAAACAGTGAAAGAGAAGGGGCTCCCAGGTGGGTATGGAAGAGGGTGGTTCCTGACACCATTAGAGCTTTCAGCCTAGGACTTGCCTTGGGTGTAGCATCTACCTTCCCTGGGAATCCCTGAAGCTGGGTCAGGTTTGTACTTGGAAGGGAAATGCATCAAGTCACCACGATGGGGATGATGCTGTGACTCAGAAGCCATGGGCCTCTGTTGGCTGAAAGCGTGGCCCTGTCCTCCTGCTGGGGCCTGTCTGGCTTGGAGCAGGTCTGCAGAGATGTTTTATCCAAGTTCAGATTGGTCAACCTCATCTCTGGCCAGAGGCCATCTGGACAGGACAGCAGGGCAGGGGGGGTATTCTTAGCCTTGTAACAGTGGCTATTTACAGAGCACCTACTGTCTGCAGAGCTGTGCAAGCATCTCAGTTCCCCCAGCAACCCTGAGAAGCCATAGCGTGTCCCGAATGGACCTCCAGGTGGCTCCGTGTGACCCCAAAGTGTCACTGGAGGTTCTGCCCGCCCCTTCTCTGGGAGGAGCCTGCTGGACACCCTCCTGCCAGCTTCCCAAGGGTGTAGATTACTAGTCTCCTTGACAGACAAGGAAACAGGCTTAAATAACTTCCCCCAGGTCCCACAGCTAAGAAGTGGTAAAGGCAGGAATTGGAACTCAGGTCAGACTCCACGTTCAGGGCTCTTTACACCACTCTGGCCCTGCCCTCTGGAGCTTCCAGTACTACAGGGCACAGACTGGTCACGGCCGGGGCATTTGGGGTGGGCAGCAATTGGGATGAGAGTGGGTGCAGGGTCAGGGAGGACCTGGCTGATCCAGAGTCTTCTCCCCGAGGCAGGCGTGGATGGCATCGCCCAGGCATATTCGGCTTGCCTGCCCCACATCCGCTTCTATGGTCCCACCAATTTCTCGCCTATCGTCAACCACGTGGCCCGGTTTGCGGCCCAAGCCACGCAGCAGCAGACAGCCATGGTGAGTAGGTGATCACTGGCGTGGACGTGCAGGATAGGGCTGGCACAGGCTGGGCCTTCCCTGCCAGATGGAGGTCTGTCCTTCCTACCCTACCCACCCATGGGGCTGGCTGGCGAGCTGGATGTTCTGCCTCCCCTTGTTCTAAAATCCTAGGTGAGCCCCGGCCTCTCCACCTTAGTTTACCAGCAGGGATGGGAAGGGGGTTGGAAGAAGCTCAACTTGACTGGTTCTGGATTCCTGGAGCACAGACTCCAGGACAGACAGCAATTCCGTTCGTTCGGTGCTTAGTAGGAAATAGGGGCTGTGATTAATGGTGCATGCCTCCAGGCAGAGGGAAACCCGGAGACTGTAGTCCCTACAGCCCTCAGGCTGACCCTCTGGGCCACCTAGTTCCCATTAGAGCAGCTGCCACCTCACGCTGAAGGGTTTGGAACCGTCTGGCCCGGGTCCGGCGCTCAGTGACGAGGCTCAAGCCTGAGGCTGCCAGGGCTGCTGTGTGGAATCTGGAATATACGGCAAACGGCCATCCTGGGCAGCTGCATCCCAGGTCCTCTCCCTGCACCCAGCTCCAGGCCCAGTGCCAGTGCTGGAGTCACCAAGGGTCACCTTGCCCACCTCGCCCGCCATCCACCAGCCCCTGCCCCAGGGCTACTGCCGCGAGGAGCTGAGCCAAGTCTGGGAACCCGGCACCCGGCCCTAGGGTGGTGGAGCCCGGGCTGGGACGTGGGTCCGACTCCCACCTGACCAGGCCCCCGAGCCACAGCCTCTGCCCCTGTCCGGGCTTCCTCCTCCCCTGGAAGGAAAGGGTTGCTGCACAAGTGCTGAAGTCCTTTGCTGACTGTCCTTTTCACCCTGCCTCCAAAATACTATCCTCAACTCGCCTGCTTCCCCATTGCCACGGCCACTGTCATCTCTCACTGGACACCACGGCCGCCCCTCACCCCTCTTGGCCCTCCTATCCATGCTCCTGCTAGAGGGTCCTTTAACTGCGCACATCAGATCCTACCCCCTCCTGGCCTCTCCTCCCCGCAACCCCACACCCCTTCCTTTACTTGTGACCATTCCACCACTGACCTTGTTCCTATCCCTCAAAGACACCAAGCTTGTCTCCCAACAGATCCTTTGTTCTGCCGTCTCTTCTGCTTGGAGGTTCTTCTCCTCTCTCCCTGGCTTGCTCTCTCCCATCCCTCAGTGTCCCTCAAACACCACCTCCCTGCAGCCTTCCTTGCCCACCCACCTGAAGCCTATCTCCTGCCTTCTCTGTTTATTCCCGTCTGGACTCTGATGACGGTGGCAACATCTCCTTCACATACTCCGCGTTTCTGTCTACTGGGTGTCTCCCTGGTTGGCCTCTCGGCCCCACAGGGCCAGGCTGTGTCTGTGTGTGGTCCGTCATCTACTTGGTGGCCTGTGCTGTGGCAGACGCTCATGTTCTGGGAACGGATGGATTCAAGTTGGCCCCTGTCGTGTGCTGTGCACTGTGCGAGTAGCTGGGAGGAGGTGACTCAGCCAGGGCCTCTCTCAGAAGGAAAGGGACCTGGTCCCATTGGGACTGCCCAGAGGAGGGAGGCACCTGCTCGGTCACTGAGGAGGTAGAGGTTGCCTTCCCGAAGATGGAGACAAAGATAAAAGAAGGGGAGGTTATGGGAAAGAGAAGAGGACACCAGGGCCAGCCTGGGGAGGGCAGGACAGCAGTATGTGGTCTGATTGGGAGGCAGCAGAGGGTCTGTGGGAAAGGGGGTCCTGGGGTCAGCCTGCCAGGGTTTGAATCCAGCCCCTGCCCATCCCTCACTGGGTGACCTGGGTAAAACTTACCCTCTCTGAGCCTCATTTGTACCATAGGAATACTAATAGGACCTACCTTAAGGAGGTGGTGTTAGGATTAAATGTGATAACACAACAGCTGGTACCCAAAGAGACCTGAGGATGAGGAAGAGAGTGGCAGAGAGTTCTGGGAAGAGCCCCCCAGGCAGAGGGAATGGCAGATGCCAGTGACGGACAGGAGGGAGGTCAGTGCACGATGTCGGATTGAAGGAAGATGGTCCTGGTCGTTTCTGCTTCAGGGAGCGTGACTTGCTGTAGTCCTGGCCTTGGTGGTGGCAGCTGAGGGCCTGAGACAAGTCCCTTCCTGCTCTGAGCCTATTTCCTTTATGAAATGGGACAAGTAAGCCCATCTGAATGGGACAGTAACTGGGGAGGACCTGGGAGTGGCTTTGTTAAATTCCTGGGGTGCTGGGCTAGAATTGGATGGAGAGGGCAGAGTGAGGAGCAGCCCCTCAGCTTGCACACCGTTTGGATGCCTGCTGCCAGCCAGGCCATTGTCCCGCCCAGACTTTTATCTGCCTGAACCAGCTTTCAGAGGGATGGAAGAAAGGCCTGCATTCTTGTTTAAGGGAAAAAAATGGGGCGGAGCAGGAATGAAGCCCAGTGTTCCTCTCGGGCTCTTTCACCTGCCAGGCAGGGGCAGGACTGGGCAGGAGATGAGGTCCTGGGGAGAAGGGGCCTGTGTCTGCTGGATCCTAAGTCTGGAGGGACTTGGGGACCACCAGGAAGGTGTCTTTGCATTCTGGGTCACAACTGCTGAGGGCCCTCCAGAGGGAAGAACTGGGCCCTTTCTGTGAACAAGTCCTAATCCTCACCAGTCCTAACCCTCACAATACCCCAGCCGCTTTCGTCGTGACCAGGTCCTCCCAACCTGAGGAGGCAGCCTTCCCCGGCTCCCTCAGCCTGGGGAAGCGCTGTCACCCACCCCAGCTGTGTGACTTTGGGCCAGCATCTCTGGGCTGCAGGAGGCGAGCCAGGGGTCTCTACTGGCCTCTCCTACTCTGATGTCCAAGAAGATACAGATAATTCTCTACCTCCTGCCTTTACTCCGTCCATCTCACCGTGCACTGAAGGTGGGGATGCCTCAAGGTTTGGAGGCCCATTGACCTGGTTCAAACCCCAGCTCCCGCACTTCCTGACTGTGTGACCCAGAGCAGGTTGCTTATTAAGCTCTCTGAACTTCAGTTTTCTCACCTGTACAATGAGGATGATGGAATAGTACCTGCCTAATAGAAGCATTGCAAGGATTCAACCAGCTCGGCATCCAAATTGCTCAGCACAGCGCCTGGCACACAATAGCACCTAATAAACGTGAGCGGATGAATCTTCTTAGGACACCTCTTGGGCTGGCATTTGGTGATGCTGAGCCCATGTAGGCCTAACGCAAAAGGAAATAATTTGTGCGTTACCTGATGCTTTCGTACAGCTGCTTTTTGGGAAACACTTGGTGTGGCTTCATCCTCCCTGTCCCCAACACACGAACATGCATGCACACCCACGCACAGGAAATCAAGAGCAGATGGTGGAAGCATCTCTCTAGGCAGGCCTGTGTTCTGCCATTCATTCACGCAGCTCATCTCTACCACGTGTGTTTCTCTGCGGCACTAGGGAGACCATGATGCGCAAGCCATGGCCTCTGCCCTTCCAGGGCCTGTGGTCTTGTGGGGAGCCAGGCCAGGAACAGCAGCTGTGATGCCAGCCAATTAAAACTGTGATGACGGAATTATAGGATTATAAAGGTGGCATCTAACCCAGACAGAGGGCTCAGGGCAGGCTTCCTGGAAAAGTGATGTCCAAGCTGAGACTTGGAGGATGCTTAAGAGTTAGTCTCATAAAGGGTGTGTATGTGTGGGCATGTGCATGTGTAGAGTGTCCCTGGCAGAAGAAACAGCATAGGCAAAGGCTTGGAGGCATGGTGTGTGGCGTAACTAAGGGAAGGAGTGTGATGTAAGAGGGGTGGGTGAGGTTGAGAAGGTAGGCCAGATCCCACAGATGCCTTTGAAGCCAGTAAGGAATCTGGATTTTCTCTTAAGGGCAGCGGGGAGTCACTGAAAGGTATTAAGAGGTTTGCGTGGTACCAGGGGACTCCTACTGTGGGGCCTCATCCTTCCCTCTGCTCTGACCCATGTGACTTGGGCCTTCCCATCCATGGCCCATTGCTGGTTGGCTACCTAGGCAACTGGTGCCATAGTGGAGGGGAAACTGGGAAGCAGCCAGCACCCTGGAAATTTTCCTCCACTCCCCAGGGCCCTCAGCAGCCAACTTCTCAGAAATAAGCTAGGGATGAGTGCAGCTTCCCCGGACTCTGCCTGGAACTGTCGTGGTCAAGTCAGTTTCTTATAAATCAAATCACATGTTAAATGCATTAGGGGAGGTGGCTATTTACAGCCCTAGAAGCCTGAAGAACCTCTTGGGTAAATGCTAGAGATACTCTGTCCTGGAAATGTGTTGGAAATTTGGGGTTTGGGCTCGACCTGGCAGCAGCTGGCTGTGTTCATGGAGCCCGCACAGGGAGCCGGGCCCATGAGATGCAGAGGTGTGTGTGGGGGGGGGGCTGCCCTGAGGAGCTCTTAGGGCGTGGGGGGAGAGGAGTATCCAGAGAAGCCGCCCCAAGAGGTAATCGCTGGCAGCGAAAGCAGAGCTCAGGGCTTGGGGGAGCCTTCGCATTCACTCGGGATGGAGGAGTAGACGCCCAGAGAGGTCTTGGAGCTGTGGCTGGGGAGGGTACGCCAGGCAGAAGGAAGTAAACCAGGAAAGGCATGGAGGTGGGAAAGCTTGGGGTAGGGTAGACCAGGACTATCCATGGGGACAGCAGAGGCCCTTCCCACCTCCTCCTGCCTGATTCCACCCTTCTTTCTCCCCTTCCACAGCGCCCCCAACCCCGCCACCTCCCCTCTGATCTGTCTTGGGGATGGGATCATGGACCCCTGGGGTTGCAGTAGACCTTAGAGGCTCCTGGACAATCTCATTTTTGCCTGGGATGGGCATGAAGCCTAGGACTTGTCAGCGGCACTTCGCTTCTCCCTGCCAGGCCCCACTATTGGAGAGACAGCTACTGGCCACTGATGCCATTGTGGAAAGAGCCCTAACTTTGGAGTTAAGGCTTGGGCTTGAATCTCAACTGTGCCGTTCCTGGCTGTGAGTCCTTGAGCAAGTCACTGAACCTCTCTCAGCCTGTCTCCCCAACCTCCAAAAGGAGAATCCCAGCGTGAGGATGACACGGAGCATGTGTGGTCACCATCACCATGACTCACCTTTTCAGTTGGTGCCTACTGTTCTGCAGGAACCCAGGCCATGGGGAAGAAGGCTACAAGGCTGTGAGGGAGGCCTTGGCCTGCATGCTCCAAGTTTCCTAATGTAGACACGTGGCTGGTGGAAAGGGAGAGCCAAGAGGGCCATGTGGGGAGGAGGGTGGGAGATAGCCATCTGAGCTGGAGGGGGCTTGGAGACCAGTCCCACCCCGAGTGGTGAGGCCTGTCACCCAAGGCCAAGTATTCTTTTCTGTCCTCATTGCTAGGCCTCTCAACGCCTTCCCTCCTGCCAGCCTAGGTGCCCCAGAAATACTGCCATGGACTATTTTTGGTGGGATGGAAGTGGGGTTAGAGGGCCACTTAGGGAAGGGGTGCTGGCCAGGATGATGGTGGGCTATGAGGGGACAAGGGTCTGGATGAGCTTATGAGGTGCCCCTCAACCCCAGGAATGGGGACTGACAGCAGCAGCCCTCCACTACAGGAATTCAGGCTGCCATCTCCATAGCAACAGGTATCCATCTCCAGCCAAGCTTTCGGCCTCTTAAAGGCACAGTTCAGGAGGAGTTGGACTACTGCTGTCGAGGGCTGGGGGTTAGGATGGTGGCATTCGTACCTCCTCACGGTTCATTCCTTTCAGGTTGTGCTTGGGGGACAGGCAGGAGAGCAAGGCATCCTAGATGGCTGAACTTGTGGTCTCTGTATGTTTCCCAGGGAGCAGACGGCTTTGCTGGGTGAGAAGGTGGCCAGATGCTATCTTGGGGGCTGGCTTGGTTCTTCTCTTTTTAGCTCCATGACCTTGACTAGTCTGGGTCCCCATTTCCTCTCCTGCGAATCAGAAGGGTCAGAAGAGAAGGCAGAAGCCCCAGACAGAGAACATTAGGACCACAAGGGCTTTTCTGTTCATCTTATGTATGGGGAAAACTGAGTTCCCCAAAAGGGGCCAGAGGGTGCTAAGCACAGAGCCAAGTTGAAAATGAGGTCTTAGGCAGCTAGGAATGCTGGGGCTTCTGCCCACAGATCATCCAGTGAGACTTCCTGAACTTCATTCACTCACTCCCCACCTCCACAGTCTATGCTATGGCCACCTGTCACCTACACTAATTATTTTTTTCATGTAAATAATTTTATAGAGAAACTATAACCCACTGTAAGGGAAAAGTTACTTATCACTTGCCATAGAGAGTAACAATAAAAATAAATACACCAGGCTGCACAGTGGTATCAAAGTCTACCTAGAGACTGCTGTCCCTGGAGCTCTGAGCTTCCTGCCTTTTCTCTCTTTTTTAATAAGGAAGGTTAGCAAGTGGGACACACGAGCACCAAACTGCGACTTCCTCCTGGCTGCAGTTTGTAGAATTCAAAGACCACTGCAAAACCAATACCCTTCCCACTGTGACGGATGCTGTGTCTGGGGTGTGCCCCCAGGTCTGCTTGTTGCCAGCAGAGAGTCCCACAATCCGAGAAGCACTGACCTAGATGATCTGCTTAGCTCCTGCAAGGGGTCTCTGAGGCCGGCTGTGCTAATGGGGAACGAGCAGCGTCACAGGTGTTCACGTGAAGGTGGAGCAGAGAAGGGGAGGCTGCTCCCAGAGTCCACAAGCCAGAATGCATATTCCTCAACAGCCGTGGGCCTCACTCTGCCACAGATGCAGCTGTCGATTACCGAGCTGCTGCCACACGCCCGGCGTGGTCTCTTTGAGAGGTGCAGGAACTTCCACTTTGCAGATGAAGAAACTGAGGCACGGCGAATTGAGTCAGTTCCCCAGAGTCCCACGGTGTAGCCACTGTCAGAGCCAGGCCTGGAGTCCGGGGCTCTCAAACTCCCAAGCCGGGGAGTCTGATGTTGCACAGGGCAGGAGGAAGAGAGCAGTTTGTGCCTCCAGCTGTGACGGAGGAGAGGCCTACAGGGCCCAAGCACTGAGAGGTGGCTGCCTAGGGAGGTGGCTGGGGTTCGGCAACAGCTCGGGGAGACGAGCCATCTTCCTCCCAGGGGTCAGAGGGTTTGGGGAGATTGGGAAAGGACGGAGGGGAAGGGTGGCCAGAGGCCGAGGGCTGTGCTGAGTGCCTGTTGACCCCCTCCGCAGCAATACTTCATCCTCCTTATCATCACGGACGGTGTCATCAGCGACATGGAGGAGACGCGGCACGCCGTGGTGCAGGCCTCCAAGCTGCCCATGTCCATCATCATCGTGGGCGTGGGTAACGCCGACTTCGCTGCCATGGAGTTCCTGGACGGAGACAGCCGCACGCTGCGCTCCCACACAGGGGAGGAGGCAGCCCGCGATATCGTGCAGTTCGTGCCCTTTCGAGAATTCCGCAACGTGAGTGTGGGCCCGGGCTGGGGAGGAGGCGCTTACAGGACCCCAACAACCATAGTTAATAATCCAGAATGAAGGCGCTGGGATTGTCTGCCCAATCCTAGGCTCCTCTACCCTCAGCTCTGTTGACTACTCACCTCCTGAGAGCCTACTACCCTCCCATGCGAGGCCCTGCCCCCAGGTGAGGCCATATGACAGTTGCGTGAGCACTTGCTTCAGCAAGCTGACGGAACTCAAGGGAGTAGTGCCCAGTCCAGACTGGGGCTCCAGGACAGGGGTTCCCGGAGGACCTACCCTCTAAGCCTGAATCAGAAGTCGGCGTCATCCATGCGGGGGAAAGCATTCCAGGAGAAAGAGATGGGAGCAAGGCCCAGAGATGTGAGGGGCCTTCCTGGAAATCACACCTCGCCAACCGTCTCGCTTCAGGTGGAAAACAAGGCCCATCTTAGGATGGCCTCCTCTCCCTGAGGGCCGCTCTAGGAGGAACTGGTGGCCTCCCTTGCTCCTGGAGGTGGCTCTGGTCCTATCTGCAGGTGACCCAGGTCTGCTTACAAGGAGGCTGGCAGTAGCTTCCTGGTTGCTGCCCTTGCAGCTGGGCCCGCAGGCAGCCCCAGATGGAGCAGTCTGTCAGATGCCAGCCTGGGGCCTAGCTTTATTTGACCAGAGGCACACTGTATAGCCTTGGGCAAGTCCCTGACCTTTCCTCCTGGCCTCAGCTGCCGCAGCTGTAAGCCTCCGGGTGCTGTGGCTCAGGTCCTGGGAGCCAGTCCCAGCAAGAACTGGCCACTCCGATTTGTAACCACTGGTGCTCACATCTCTGCCCAGTACCCTCTGGGTTTGCCTGAGCTGGTTCAGTTCCTTCCTCTGGAGCGTGAGCTTCCTGAGGACAAATGCTGGGTGTTGGCCACCCAGGCACTGCATGGACACTGAACGAGCTCCTGGTGTGCCCAGCCTGTGACTGGGTGCCGAGCAGTGAATCAGACAGTCACAACCCCTTAATACCAGCCAAGAAGGTGCTCAGGAAATGTTTGCCAGATGAGTAGGCTGTGCAGCTCACCTCCACCATCTCTTTCCCCCAAAAGTCTCCCATAGACAAATTCATCCTGAAACGTTACTCCCAGGCACCTCGAGTGCTCAGGTAAGAGTTACACTTAATGTGAAGGAAAGCACTGCTAAGGGTGGGATTTCAGGCCTGGGCTGGGCTGAGGAACGCTAGTTTTAGACAGCTCTGGCCCTCTGCTCTGGTTCTGTCCTCCAGGGACACCTTCTGTACCAGCTCCCTGGGCATGGTGCCCCTCACCACTTCATCCAGTGATCCTTTCTCTCTCCTCTCCCCACCCTACCCTGCAGGCGGCAAAAGAGACCTTGGCGAAAGCTGTGCTGGCAGAGCTGCCCCAACAAGTTGTTCAGTATTTCAAGCATAAAAACCTGCCCCCCACCAACTCGGAGCCCGCCTGAGTGCCAGCCCTCACCCAGCAGCAGCATGCCGGCTGGGCCTCCCACCCTCCCCAGGAACATGCACGCTCACCCTGCTTCCTTGTGGGTGGCCTTTTTTTTTTTTTTCTTTTAAACTGATCCACATTTTTATTTTCTACAACCGGACCTCCACCCCCAACTTCCTCCAGCCCAGCTGGGCTTCCTTTATTGGAGTCGACTGATGATACTTCCAGGCCAAACTGGCTTCCTCTCCTCCTCTCCCCACCCTTGCCACTCTTAAGTATTGAATGTACTTTGTATAATTTTAGTGGAATTGTTATTAAAGAGAATAAAATTTTTACAATCATAACTGGCTTTTTCCAAGTAACTAGCTGCAGACTCAAAGGAATGTGTCCCCGGTGCATACTGTGTGGTAGCCTGCACCCAATTCCTGCTCTGTTTTTTTAATACTGTGACCGTGTTCTACTTGTTATACTCAGGGTAATAAAGGAGTTTCAGATGTCCCTGTGTCAGCTCCTTCCTCAGCTGGGACCTGATGGGCTCACTGATCTGGGAAAGGAAACATGAAAACCCCTTCCCCCCAGCAAGCCTGTGAAATTGGTATAATCACTTCTACTTGGGGACATGCATTCCACATAAACAGTAATGCAGCTGTTAAACTGGCACAGAACTTGGCACATTGTACATGCTCAATAAATATCTGTGGGGCAATGAAATGCACGGGCCCTCACCAGCCTTCTGGGCCCCAGCAGAGCCCATGCTGGCCCAGCCAACAGCACACGGTGCCCCACCCTTCTTCCTCGTGGTCCACGCTGTCTTATGTACCCTACCCCACCACAGCAGTGGCAGTCGCTGCCACCCATTTGCTCCTCCTGCAGGTCTCCCAGGCACTGGAGTACACCCTGTGGTCTGCAGCATGTGAAAGCCTCTCTGGCTTCAGGATGCTAAACAGGGCTGCTTCTGTCCCTGCAGCAGCCGTTGGTTTCTATCGCACACCCCACCCCGGGCTTGGGCCCAACCTCACGAAACCAGCTAGGCGACGCATCTCTGAAACCCCAGCCGTCTGGCCTGTTCCCTTCTCTCCTCCAAAGAACACATCTTTCTCTTTTGTCTACCTCCTCCTTAGAGCTCCAGTCAGCCCCTTTGCCACAGGCTCATGTGCAACCAACAACTAACATTCATATTAAGCACTAGGTTTCCAGCTCCCTATTAAGCACATTACAGGCATAATCTTGAACCTTTCCACCAGCCCCTGCCTGTGACCATTTCAGAGATGAGGAAACAAGCAGAGAGGCTAATCGAATCTATTAGAGGCAGAGCCAGAACTTAGCTCCAGGTCTGGCCAATTCCACAGGGCCCACACTTGTTCCACTGCACTGAATGTCTTCCCGTGACTCTACGAGGCAGTCTTCTCAACCTGCTGCTGAATTTGTCCTTCCCCTCCAATGAAACTGGGCAGTCGGACATCTCGACCTACTCTCCCAGGTCAGCAATTCTTACCAGTGGCCTGCTAGACCTGGCTGGTACGCCAGGCAGGTTCCTAGCTCCAGGTGCCTGGTAAGCTCAGGAGCCGGTGTTTATCTGGTGGGAGCAAGCGAGGGACATCTGTATCCTAGGCTTCCAATGCCTCTTCTGATTCCGTGGCCACTAAAAGCCAGCTGAAATATCCTCGAGGGACACCTTCACTTCTCCTGAGAGGGCTGCAGGACTGCAGGGAGCCGTGATTTCCTCAGGGACCTCTGGGAAATCACAGCACAGCAGCCCAGAGGCCAGCTCGGCACTATGGGTAGAAACCCAGGACCAGCGCATCTGCCTCCTCTGGTTCACACCCAGCCCTCGCTCAGGACAGCTGCAAGACTGCATGATGGTTGAAATAACACCATGTGACTGCTTCCTTTACCCTCCCGTTTGGTAGCTGAAGTGTCTAGCTGGATGTCAGATCCAGGGAAGTTCGTATCCAACTCAGCCTGGGAGAATCTGTCAAGTTCTGGTCGACCAGAGGCCTCTATAGTGGAACAGCCTTCTCCTCCCAGCCCCACATCCCCTCCTTAGCCCTCAGGGGATGGGTGTACTGGGGCGACACCTGATGCAGACCTCTCCCTTACACCTCCCCATGGGAATAATCTACCAGATTGGTGAAGCTATGGAGACTGACATCTACTGGGCCGGGTTAAGGTAGACTCCCTGCCTTGCATCAGGGCCCATCATAAATGCTCGAACTCCTATGGACCACCTACCTCAGTGTGGTGCCGGCGGCCCCCACTTCGCAGGTGCACGAGGGAGCAGACCCAGCCATCTTTCTTCCCCCTTCTCTGCCTGAGGTTGGGTGGATCAGTCAAACAAGCCTTCTACTCCCAGCTGGTTTGAGTTCACCAGGGAAAGGAATGTCCTCAACTCCTGACCAGGCAAATCACCACTTAAAAAACAAACCAAGATAAGTAAGTCCTGGGGATGTAATGTGCAGCATGGTGACTATAGTTAATAATAGATTGTATATTTGAAAGTTGCTGAGAGAGTAGATCTCAAAAACTTTCATCACAAGAAAAATATGTTTTGGTAACTATGTGTGGTGATGGATCATTTCACAATATATACAATTATTGAGTAATTACGTTGTACACCTGAAACTAATGTTATATGTCAACTGTATTTCAGTAAAAACAAACCAAGCCTTGGTGCTGCTATTTGGTTCTTGTACATGGATAGTATGATGAAAAGTGAACTTGGAAATCTGACTAAAAGGCTCCTTTACCCTTGAATCACCTCCACTGAGGCCTTGGCACTGGCATTTGTTTTAAAGTTTCATTGAAACCACAGAAAACCAGGCTTAGAATTAAAGGCTCAAATTAAAATTCTGGTTCTGATACTTACCTGTGTGACCTTGGGCAAGTCATTGAATCACTGTGAATTTCTGTTTCCTCTATAAAATGTAGAGAAGGGCTGTTTCACAGGACTTTTTTTCAGGATGAAAGACACTACAGTCTGCAAACATCTCAAACAGTGCCTGGCTCGTCCATAGCGGGCCCTCAGTAAATGCTCACCGATAAACAAACCGACATAAGGGATAATGATGTGCATGACCATGTCTAAAACAGTGAGGGAGATGCCCAGCCGATGGCTAAAACTCACAGTGGAGGTTGTCTCTGGGTTGTGCTGCCCATGGCTCTGTGAAACTCTGATGCTGGGCCGCCTTCTGCCTATTAGTGCTATGAGGCTCCCTCTTTCCCTAAACCATTGCTCCAGCAGGTAAGGGAGCAAAATATTAGCCCTTGCCAGCATCACTAAGGCATAAATGTGCGACTGGCTTCTTGTGTTCAACACTATGAAAGTGTTGCCAAGATCTAGCCTCCCACCAAGCAGAACTTGCATTCCATACTGTTACGTGTAAGTGGGCTGGGCACGCCAAGAAATCAAGAAAGATCCAAGTCCAAGTGATGGTGTACTGCCGCTGAGCTCTCGCTCCTTTTTGTTTTTCTGGAGGGGCTTAAGATGACAGCTGAGCCACATACCCACGGTTAGGACACCCGAGCCAAGGAACTGGGTGTGCCTGAGCAATTAACATTTAGCTGAGAGGGAAGCACACAGCAGAAGCGGGTGGTTGGAGCTCTGATGACCAGATCTGACCCGTCATCATGTCAGTGTTCTGCCAACTGAGGAATGCCAGTAGGATGGATCAACCTGCCATAAACCACCACTAACAGAAGCTCTAGACGATCTACCCAGAAATGGGGGAGGCTGAGGGTAACAGTACTAATGAGGATGGCTAGCATTTTCTGAGCACCACATACCACACGAAGTATCTCTTATAGATCCTCTTTCACCCTCACTAGGAAGTTGGTGTCCTGATTCCTATCTACTGAGGAGGAAACAGAGGCCTGGAGAGGTTAAGGACTTTGCCCAAGTGATCCAGCTAGTAAATGTCTGGCTTCAAGCTCATAGCCACTGTGGTGTACCCACAGGAGGAGGAACCGAGTTGAGATTCCTGAGAGGCAGCCAGAAGGGAAGAACCCACGAGGTGGAAAGGGAAAGAAATGAGGACGCAAGAGACTAGCCTAAGCCACTCCTAGTCAGGGACTTTTCAGTCTAGAATGCTCCTGAAAAAGTCTAGAATGCCCTCCCAACTCTGTGTTTGAGAAGCCAGCTTTCTCTCCTCCTGGGTCTGGGCCCAGGGAAGGCAGACATAAACAGGTCACCAGCCAGCTCTGTGGGTCCAGTCACATTGCCCTCCCTGCTTTTAACAGATGGAAAAATGGATGCTTTGGATTTCATGCTCCTTTCCTCCCCACCCAGGTGGGTGACAGGGCCAAAGGTAGATGCTAGCAGGAAGTGCTTGAGAGAGAGGCCGTGGTATGACACAAGCTAGATAATCCAGATAGAGCTGGCAATAGGATTCCTCAGAGACAAGCTTTCTCCCTCACATGGTTCAAAGTTGTAAGAAGACTACCACTCAGGACAACGCAAGCAAGTTTTAAGAAACCACCCCAAACCTTGTTTTTATCCCTTATCACCTAGTTATTAAATCCCAATTATCTATTAAGGCAGGAGAGCTGCATCTTGTGATTTAAAGCAGTGTTTCCTTCCATCCCAGGTTTTCCTATTCTTCTTTGGGTTTGAAACACACAGTCTACACTAGATGTTTTCCAAGGTGACTTCCTCCACTGGGAGACCAGACCCTGCTTTGCTGTTCATGGTTTCTACAGAACCCGTGCCTCAGCTCCAGGGGTCTCCGCTAACAGGTACGGCAAAAGATGAAATGATCACCAGTGATTCTCAACTTCTCCTGAGATACCAAGAGCAGAAATCTCAATCTGATGAGTCTCAACCTCCTTGACACAATCTAGCTGTTACAGTAGATGGGGACAGAGGTGGGAGCACAAGATCCAGTACAGGAAAAGCAAGATCTTATTCTCTGACAGGTTTATTAGCTTTCAAATTAATGTAGGTTTTTAATCCCTGCAACCCTTTGTCAACTTCTCCCAACATCGACAGAGGCAATGAGGTATAGTAATGGCCTCTTAAAAGTCAAACCAGGGACTTCCCTGGCGGCGCAGTGGTTAAGACTCTGTGCTCCCACTGCAGGGGGCATGAGTTCAATCCCTGGTCGGGGAACTAAGATCCTGCATGCTGTGTGGTGCGGCCAAAAAAAAAAACATAAGTCAAACCACATAAAGATGGTGACTTTGGTTCCTCGGTCTGCCTCCTGAAATGATCTGACGTTGCTCTGGGTACGGGCTGTAATAGCAACAGCACAATTGCAGAGCAACGAAGCAGAGGAGCAGAAGGTGCCTACACAGTTTTACCTCAACGTCTTGTTTGTAAGGATGGAGCTGATGTGCCTGTACTGACAGTCAGGAACAATTAGCACGGAGTAGCTCTGAAAAGGAAAAAGAATTCGGAAGGCATCAGTTATGGGTGAAGGGAAGTCACCATCTGCCAGTGGGCACCAGAGTGTCACTGCTTTGGGAGGGAAAAGGAGTGGGTTTGGAGGAGATCCAGGGGCCTCTCTGCCCACGTTAAAACTTAGTAGCTTCTCTGCCTGCCAGCATCACAGTGTCAACACATTCTGTGTGTGTCTCTCTCCGTCTCACACCCAAGGAAGTAGAAACAATTGACGTAGGAACCCAGCGGAAGAAAGAACCGCACAGGCTCACTCTTCTGAAGCAGGGGAGCCTACAGCTTTTTGTTGTTGTTGTTAAAAGCTCACGGCCTACCTCTGTCCTCAGGGCCTCCATACCTTGTCTCCCCCTGCCCTTCCCTCCCTCCCAAAGGGAGAGCTCCTGCCTCCCTTTAGGGGATGGAGGTGAAGCAGCACCTCTGGGTCTTGGCTGCTCTGTATGGGAAGGGAAGAGCAGGAAGGGCAGCAGGTCAAAGCAGAGGAAAGGACAAGCGTAGCACCCTTAGGCTAGAAACAGCTTCCACAGTTAGAAGCCACAACTAGAAATGTAGCCAACAGAGAGGGGCCTCAACAGGTTGTAGCTAGAATATGCAGGTGGGTCGCACTGGCTTGCAATATTAGAATTCCAGGAGCTGCCAGAAATAAGTCACCTCATCCACACACCTACCAGCACTTCTGATTTCTGGCTACAAAAAATAAGGCCTATGTTTGTTTCTCTAAGGTTTAGTGTCTTAAATGGGATTAGGTGGAGGGAGAAGGAATAGCCAAGGGTAACGGAAAACTTCACAATGAACGATGAGTGTTAAGTGACACCCCCTGCAGATGTAGTTTAGAACCTTTACTTAGTCACACAACATCAAGAATAGGTTAGTTCCAGGGCAGTGCGCCATTCCATCACCTGGGACCTTCTCTCCCCTCTGCACACTCCACAACACAGTATAGTCAAACGGCGCCTTCGTCTAGAATAGAATGTTTAAATGATACCTGTTCAATAACTGTCCTTGCTTCTTTGTGGTGTTGGGAAAGGAAAAAAAAAGAAACAAAAAACAAAAAAACAAGAAAGCAACAGAACCCAAACCCTTTGCAAGCTGCTTGGTACCTATCTTCCCAGGGCATTTTTAGTGGAATTTCTGCTGGGCCCTGACCTCTGCCCTACTAAATCAGTGAGGACAGAAGCCGTGGGACAGGTTTGGGCATCTGTACTAGAGTAGAAAGAGAAAACAAACACAAGTCGGGCCACAAGTGGATTCTGGACATTTTTAGATGAGGTTAAAAATGTCATGGTGTGCACAGGGAGCAGGCAAAGGACTTTTCTGTGGGAGGCAATGCCTGTAGGCAGAATAAACTGTCCAGTCTACTCTTGGGGAGGAGCTCCCTGCGGTAAGAAC
Organism: Balaenoptera borealis; assembly: GCF_965194805.1. NCBI lineage: Eukaryota > Metazoa > Chordata > Mammalia > Artiodactyla > Balaenopteridae > Balaenoptera > Balaenoptera borealis. Next base: position 27,044,497 of record NC_138878.1, on the reverse strand, counting down.
AGAGGAATTAGGGGGCCTCGAGGAAGGTGTTGGTTCGGAAGATGGAGGAGACGATCTTGCCGGTGGCATTGATGGTGCCTTCGCTGTCTGAGCTGGACTCAGAGTCGCTGCTCCCAGAGTAGGCGCCCAAACCTGGGAGGATGCCGATACAGACGGCAGCGGAGGGGCAGTGGATGGAGGGACCACTCAGAGATGTGCTTCCAAGAGACACGCAGGACGGGGCTTCTGCAAAAAAGGAGGCAGTACTGTTACTTCATCACCCTTTTCCAAAGGTGATGGTGTGCTTTCCATGTGTAGAGGGCTTTATGTTGGAAGCCTCAAAACAACCCTATGCAGTCGACACTATCATCATCTTCATCTTAATGTTCCTAGTTTACAACTGAGAAAACTGAAGCCACAGCAGAGATCATTTTAAGACCATGCAGAATATCACCAAGTAGCTGGGGCTCTTTTCGCCCCAGGAAACCCAGAGTCACAGCAGAACCTCCATGACAGAAAGCCTCAACCTAGAAAACACAGAACTTGAAGGTTAGAGGAAAAGTTAAGGACTCTCCTCCATCCCTTCTTCTTCCCTGTTTCCAGCCTCATTTAATCACTACAACAACCTGGTATATAGGGATCCCCCATTTTGATGATGAGGGAGGTCCAAAACCCAGCTAAGGTTAAAGGCCACTTAGAGTAGAAAACATTAAACTAGGGCTTCCCTGGTGGTGCAGTGGTTAAGAATCCGCCTGCCAATGCAGGGGACACGGGTTCGAGCCCTGATCTGGGAAAATCCCACATGCCGCGGAGCAACTTAAGCCTGTGAGCCACAATTGCTGAGCCTGCGTGTCTGGAGCCTGTGCTCCGCAACAAGAGAGGCCGCGATAGTGAGAGGCCCGTGCACCGCGATGAAGACTGGCCCCTGCTTGCCACAAGTAGAGAAAGCCCTCGCACAGAAACGAAGACCCAACACAGCCATAAATAAATAAATTAATTAAAAAAAAATTAAACTAAATTTGAATCAAAAGATAATGTACTAAAATGATCCCAGAGCTCACTGTAGAGTAAGGGTTGGAATTCAAAGACTGTATCAGGCTGACAAGCGTATTACCTTCTAGGGTTTTGCCTTAACAAACCCCTAACACTTCACGTAAATGTGAAAAGGATACATGGTTCCAAGTATATGAAATCAGGAGTAAGTAAAAAATATCACTGAGAAGCAAAGAGAGACCTCCAACAGCCAGTACACATAGTTCATTTGCTTATACAGGAAGTAATAATAAGGGGGAAAGGAAGCTGCTAAAGATAAGTAATGTGAAAACATGGAGATGTAGAAAAGTGAGAGCTCACAATGATTGCAGAGGCTACAAGAGGTAACAAAGGCTACAAGAAAACAGGCAAATATTTACAATAAGTATCACAAAAGCTAATTTCTTTACGATACAAAGAGTTCTTCCAAACCCAACAACAAACCAACAACTGAACAGAAAAGTAGACAGAAGACACGAATAGTTCACAGAAAAAGAAACAAATGACTTTTAAACATAGGAGAATAAACAATATATACGGAGGAATACGCATCTATATATGTTGCTGAGGGAATGTAGGACTATTTGGCTAAGTCCTTCACACTTAAATGATGTTCATGCAGCACTGTTGAGAGTAGAAACCAAAAGGTTCATTAATAGAGGACCAGTGTAATGGACTAGTATTCAGCCATTAAGAAGAATAAAGCATCTGTGTGTGTACTGGTATTGAATGATCTCTAAGATACCATGTGTTAAATGAAAGAGGCAGGGTGAGTACAAGTTATAATCTGGGGGGCGTGGGGGACATTAAATATGCATGATAATGTATGAAAAAATACATTAAAAACTGGTAACAGTGGCTGCTCTGGGGAGAGCAATTGAGTGGCTGAGGACCAGGGGAGACAACTTTTTATTCCACACTCTTGTGTCCCTTTTCAATTTACTATTGGGTGCATATAACTACCTATTTAGACAATTTTTAAGAAAGCCAAATGCCACAATTCAAAGAGTATCCTAGGCCATTTAATTCAGAAGGAACAGCCCCCCTCTTACCTCTGTAATCCCTGTATTATAGCCAGGAAGGCTGTAGAAGACTGACAGTCCTAATGGCTATCTTCTCCTTATCCATATTCTCCTCATCCATATTCTCCTCAGACTGTAAGTCTCTGGAGGGCAAGGGCTCCTTCTTCTCTATCCCATCCCCTGGGCATAGAGCAGAGGGCCTGGCACAGAGCAGGCCAACATTCACAATGTGTGAGAATGCAGGAAAATGCATAACAGAGTTTCACTGCAAATGGCTAAATTTTGGGGGTGGGAGTGGGGGTGGGGGGAATGTGAAAATTTGGGACATAACATCAAATTATAAACCATTCATTACCTGAACATTCATTGTATTACTATTTTCACACATACAGGGATACTTTCAGTATTCTGTGAGAAAAATTGGGTTGTTTAAAAAAAAAAACAAAACCAAACCCTGATATCATAAGGGTATGAATCAGTTACTTAGAAAAGTAATTTATGTGAAGTTATTCAGTGAAATGTGTCCTTTTATTAAGTATTTCAAGGGTGAATTTAATTTTAGGGTCTATCTTAGAAAAGAAAGATCAAGTTCAGAATACCCGTGGAGGACTAGAGCCGGCCTAAGGGAAGGATGGAAGCCAGCCACAGAAATGTAACCAAAGGAATCTGGACCACAGGGGCATTAGCAGAGTTTAAGCAAAAGGATCAAATCTCCCAATTATCTAGGAAGTTTCAAGAAAGAAAAGAGATTGCAACTCTAACAAATTTCATTCCAAAAGCAGTTAACTGGGACTTCCCTGGCAGTCCAGTGGTTAAGACTTTGCCTTCCAGTGTAGGAGGTACAGGTTCGATCCCTGGTCAGAGAACTAAGATCCCACATGCCTCGGGGCCAAAAAATCAAAACATAAAATATTGTAACAAACTCAATAAAGACTTTAAAAAAAAAACAAAAACAAAAGCAGTTAACTGCCCACAGAGAACAAAATGGTGCCCTCTGATCTCGCCCATTTGGTGAAGTTTCCTGCCAACTTCTGCGTTTGCAGGACCACACTGTCATACCAAATTAACATTGAAAATTACTAATGGAGAATGTTCTTGGGATTCAGACAGACGTGTGACTTGAGAGTAGATGGGACCAACTTGTGTGTTCACTGGCTCTGCTCAGAGATTAAGTCAGAGCCTCCAGTGGGGGAAGCCTGAATCTCCGTAAGGACTACAGAGCTATCTTCTGGGGGACTAAAGGGGCAAGTCTTCTACTGCCGAGGTCAAGACTCTAACAGAAGCTTCAGGGGATAGTCTTCTCGTGGGGCCTTAGCTCCTAGCAAAAGATATTTCTTGTCCAGTTTCTGCTATAAGAATGGAGGGATTTAGAATGACAAAAATAAGATGGCTCTTAAATACAAGTGTCTGCCTGAGAGAATTTAAAGCAGCCATACAAGTTTCCCTTTCCATTAATTGATATACATAATTCCTATTAGGGAATAAGCACCAGATACAGGGCTACTAGGTAACTAGTTGAAATATATTTTAGATGTCTATGAAGTTTTATATACCTCTGTGTATGTGTGCACACACAGTATATACTTATCCTATTTAAGCAGCCACAGTTTAACAAGTTTTTTATATATTAAAAAGATCCCAGTTAAATGGAACTGTTACACTGCTGATGGGAATGTAAACTGGAATAACTTCTTAGCAGGGCAATTTGGCAATATTTTTCTAAGTTACAAATGTATATCTGACTCAATAATTCTACTTCTAAGTATTTAACCTGACATATTGTGAATGTGAAAAATGATGCATGTACAGGGTTATTTAATGAAACATCATAATAGAGAAAGAATGGAAACAATCTAAATGTTCATCAATAAAAAACGAAATAAATATACTATGGTACAACCATACAATGGATTACTACACAGCCTTAAAAAGGAATGAAGAAGCTCTTTATGCACAGGTATGCTATGATTCCCAAGGTAAGTAAGCAATGAACAGAAGAGTATGTTAATTAAAATAATGATGATGATAGGAAATGCAAAACAACATATGAAGTAAATCTTGCCAAAAAATCAACGTGAATTGACCAAGCTCTAGACCTAATTACCATTTTATAGGAAACACAGGCTATAAAGGAATCCCATGGGGATGCAATTAGCAAAATCTAGAGTGCTGGGAAACTCCACAGGGCAGAGGCCCAGTTTCTTCACAAGTAAAATATAAAGGAAACAAAAAATAAATTAAGAAAGAGGAAGAACCTATAGGTTAAATGAGACTTAAAAGACAGATTAGCCTACTGTTAAGATGCCATAAAATGGCAATTTTCCCAAACTGATCAACAGATTCAAGCAATCCCTATCAAAATCCCAGCTGCCTGAATTGACAAGTTGATCCCAAAATTCATACGGAAATGCAAGGGACCTCAAATAGCAAAACAATATTGAAAAAGAACAAACTTGAAGGACTGACACTTCCTGGTTTCAAAACCTACTACAAAGCTAGAATGATCAAAACTGTGTGGTAGGGAATTCCTTGGCAGTCCCGTGGTTAGGACTCTGTGCTCTCACTGCCAAGGGCCTGGGTTCAATCTCTGGTCGGGGAACTAAGATCCCACAAGCCGTGCAGCATGGCCAAAAAATAAAACAAAACAAAAACAAACAAACGAAAACAAAACTGTGTGGTGATGGCATAAGGATAGACATACAAATCAATGGAAGAGAAAAGTGAGTCCAGAAATAAACCCAAACATGCTGTTCAACTGATTTTCAACAAAGTGTCATGACAATTCAGTGGGAGAAAAAACAGTCCTTTCAACAAATTATTGAGTCAAAAAATTAACACAAAATGGGTCAAAGATCAAAATGTAAGTATAAAACTCTTTAAAAAAAAATGTAAGCGTAAATCTTCATGACCATGAATTAGGCAACTGTTTCTTAGATATGACACTTAAAGTACAAGCAACCAAAGAAAAAATAAATTGACGTCATCAAAATGTAAAACTTTTGTGCTCCAAAGAACACTATCAAGAAAGTAAAAGTACAACCCACAGAAAGAGACAATATTCATAAATCATCTATCTGACAAGTGTCTAGCATCCAGAACATATAAAGAACACTTACAACTCAAAAATAAAAAGACAAATAACCCAATTTTAAAATAGGCTCAGGATATGAGTAGGTATTTCTCTAAAGAAGATAAACAAATGGCCATTAAGTACACAATGCCAACATCATTAATCATTACGGAAACCCCAATCAGAACCACAATAAAGTATCACTTCACACCCAATGGATGGATATAAGAAACACAATAACAACTGTTGATAAGGATGTAAAGAAACTGAAACCCTCATATACTGCTGGTAGAATATAAAAATGGTGCAGCTACAGTGGAAAACAGTGTGGCAGTTCCTCAAAAAGTTAAACATAGATTTACTGTATGACCCAGCAATTCCACTCTTAGGTATATACCCAAGAGAACTGAAAACAGTTTTTCACACAAAAACTTGGATATGAATGTTCACAGCAGCATGGTTTGTAACAGCCCAAACGTGGAAACAACCCAAATGTTCATCAATTGATGAGTGGACAAAAAGGTGGCATACCATAAAATGGGATATTATTCAGCTGTAAAAAGTACTAATACATGCCACAACATGAACTATGAAAACATTATGTTACGTGAAAAGAACTCAGACACAAAAGGCCCTATATTGCATGATTTCATTTATAAAAAGTGTCCAGAAAAGGCAAATCCATAGAGACAGAAGTTGATTGGTGGTTGCTGGTGGCTGTGGAGAGGGAAGAATGGGGAATAACTGCTAATGGGCACGGAGCTTCTTTTTGCGGTGATGAAAATGTTCTGGAATTAGATAGAGGTGATAAATACACATTCTTCTGCACATACTAAAAACCACTGAACTGTATCCTTTAAAAGGGTGAATTTTATGGTTGTGAATTATATCTCAATCATTTTTTTAAGCCATATAAGCCAAATACAATGTCTAATCCTTCCTTGGATACTAATTTTTTAAAAAAACCAATTGTCGGATCGGAATAAAAATGGTGGAGTAGCAGGATGTGGAACTCACCTCTTCCCACAGATATATCAAGAATACATCTACAAATGGAACAGTTCTCATAGAACACCTACTGAACACTAGCAGAAGACCTCAAACACCTGAAAGGACAAAAAAGATCTCCATGTAACCAGGTAGGACAAAAGGAAAAAAAAAAAGAGAGAGAGAAAGTGGGACGGGTCTGGCACCCCTGGGAGGGAGCTGAAGGAGAGTAGAGGTTCCTGCACCCTCGGAAGTCCCCTCATGGGCGGGGAGATCAGCTGGGACAAAAAAGAAGCTTCAGAGGCTCAGAGGGAGAGCGCAACAACTAGTTAGTGGCAGGCAGGACAGAGAGAGACCTACACAGACAGTCTGTGTCACCACTCTGCACACCCCAGCCTGAGAGGCATGTCCACTGGTATGGGCAGGGGCTGGGTGCTGGAACACAGGGTTTAGAGGACAGACCTGGGGAGAGGACTGTTGGGGGCTGTGCGGAGACAGCCTGAAGGGGCTGGAGTGTGGGGTGCTGCAACCAGGAGTGTTTGTGGCAGAACCCTGGGCTGCCACAGAAGCGAAGCGCCACTGTTAAGTGGCAATGCAAAAGGGAGGGGTGGGGCCAACACTGCAGTCTCTTTCCCCACCTGCCGTCTCCTGCTTCCTCGGGCTCCATGCAGGGCCCCAGCCCAGGCCAGCTCATGCACCCAAGCTGCTCCGGCCCCCTCCCGCCAGAGCAGGCTCGCATGCTCCGGCCGCTGCCTCAGCGGTCTTGGGAACAGACACCAGTGGGTTGCCCACACGCAGAGGTGGGGCTGAAATCACAGCTGAGCCCCAGGGGTCGTGCAACTTAGGAAGGAGAGCTGAAATCTCTCCCCACGGCTGTGCAAACCGCAGATTTACGCCTACACTGCCAGCTTTGTGAATTCAGTGCCTGCGGAACATCTGAACGGACAACTGGTGCTCCCGTGGCTGGGACAGGTCTGGCCTTAGCAGCTATGGGCTTTGAGGGCGCGTACACACAGGGGTTGGTCCAGGCCAGGGTCTGAGCTGCCTCCATAGCTCCCATAGCGGGTCCAGGTGTGCAACTACTGCAGTCCTGGGACGCGACTTCAGTGGATCTGCACTGGTGGCCTTGTGAAAACAAAGTCTGAGAGGCACCAGGGCCAACTGCCAGCATACCCACAACTGAGGTGGGGCCTAGGGCAGTGCCAACAACAGTGTACTTTGTGAGCCCACACAACGGGTGAAAGGTGACAAAACAGAGCACACTCACAGGTGAACGGCTCCAGCGGAGGAATACTCAGTGGCTCCTCTCCCAGTGGGAGCACTCCAATCCCGCTTACCTCACACCACAGATCAGAAACACAGCTCAGAAATGGAGCTGGGGGCTTCTACTCCAACAACTAGGGATCAGGCCCTGCCCTGGACAGGGCAGTGACAACCACAGAGCAAAGAGGAGGCCCCGCTCAATAGCCAGTGCAGGCTCTAATTACCACAACATCAGTCACACCTCCTAGCAAGGGGATAATGGCCTGCATACACTGAGAAAAGAGGTGGCAAGCATCCATACTAAAAGCAGCCCTCACACCAAAAAATATTAAACCCACAGAGGCTACACAGGGATGTTCCCACATAAAAATAGCCCTCAAAGACCACAGTAGATAATTGTTTCTCCTAAACTCATAGAGCAAGAGAAATATAAGTAAAATGCAGAAGCAGGGGAACCACTCCCAATGAAAAGATCAAGAGAATTCCCCTGAAAGAATAAACAATGAAACAGACATCTTCAGTCTAATAGACACCAAATTCAAAAAGGAGATAATGAAAATACTGAAGGAATTAAGAAAGGTTATCAATAGAAATGCAGATTACTATAAAAAGGAACTAGAAACTGTAAGGAGGAGCCAAGAAAAATTAGAGAATTCACTTGAAGAGATGAAAGCTGAAAGGCTATGAATAGTAGAATGAATAATGCAGAAGAACGAATAAGTGATCTAGAAGATAGAATAATGAATATCACCCAATTAGAACAGGAGACAAAAACCCAAATGAAAAAAAAATGAAAAAAATATGAGACCTATGGGATAATATAAAGCGTGCCAACCTATGCATAATAGGGATCCCATAAGAAGAAGAAAGAGAAAAGGGGATTGAAAATGAAGAAATAACAGCTGAAAACTTCCCAAACCTAAAGAAGGAAACAGATATCCAGATACAGAAAGCACAGAGGATCCTGAACAAGGTAAACCCAAACAGACCTACACCAAGACATATTATAATAAAAATGGCAAAAGTTAAAGAGACGATTGTAAAGACAGCAAGAGAAAAACACAGAATCACAAGGGAACACCCATAAGGGTACCAGCTGATATCTCTACAGAAACACTGCAGGCCAGAAGAGAATGGCAAGATATATTCAAAGTCCTGAAAGGGAAAAATCTGCAACCTAGGATACTATACCCAGCAAGATTATCATTTAGAACAGAGGGAGAGATAAAGAATTTCTCAGACAAGTAAAAACTAAAAGAATACGGAAATACTGAACCTATCCTAAAGGAAATATTGAAAGGTCTTCTCTAAATAGAAAGTCGTAAAAATCTATAGGAAAGAGAAAATCACAACTGGAAAGTAAATCACATAAATAAGACAGTACACAGATTAAAAAAAAAAATCAAAAAATTTCTGTGGAAGTGATGATAACCACAATGAACAGCAAAAGGATGAACATGAAGATGCAAAAGAGGACGTTAAAATCGTAATATGTGGGGGAGGAGAGTACGAAAATGTAGATTTTTTTTTTTTTCTAGAATGTGTTTGGGCCTATATGACTACCAGTCTAAAGCAAGCAGATATAGGAAGGGGTTAACATACTTGAAAAACAGGGCAACCACAAATCAAAAACATACAATAGATTCACGAAAACCAAAAAGAACATAAGCATAATACAAAAGAAAATCATCAAACCACAAAAGGAAAAACAAAGAGAGACAAAGAAGAAATATAAAATCAACAGGAAGACAAGGTTTAAAATGGCAATGAATACATATCTATCATTAATTATCTTAAATGTCAATGGACTAAATTCTCCAATCAAAAGACACAGTGATCATCCAAATTGAAAATAAATAAGGGAGCCTGAACAAAGATGGCGGAGTAGAAGGACGTGCTCTCACTCCCTCTAGTGAGAACACCAGAATCACAACTAGCTGCTGGACAATCATCAACAAGAAGACACAGGAACTCACCAAAAAAGATACCCCACATCCAAAGACAAAGGAGAAGCCACAATGAGACGGTAGGAGGGGTGCAATCACAGCAAAATCAAATCCCGTAACTGCTGGGTGGGTGACTCACAGACTGGAGAACACTTATACCACAGAAGTCCACCCACTGGAGTGAGGGTTCTGAGCCCCACATCAGGCTTCCCAACCTGGGGGTCTGGCAACAGGAGGAGGAATTCCTAGAGAATCAGACTTTGAAGGCCAGTGGGATTTGATTGCAGGACTTCGACAGGACTGGGGGAAACAGAGACTCCACTCTTGGAGGGCACACACAAAAGGACTGTGTGCATTGGGACCCAGGGGAAGGAGCAGTGAACCCAGGGAAGACTAAACCAGACGTATCTGCTAGTGTTGGAGGGTCTCCTGCAGAGGCGGGGGTGGCTGTGGCTCACCGTGGGGACAAGAACACTGGCAGCACAAGTTCTGGGAAGTACTCCTTGGCGTGAGCCCTCCCAGAGTCAGCCATTAGCCCTACCAAAGAGCCCAGGTAGGCTCCAGTGTTGGGTGCCTCAGGCCAAACAACGAACAGGGAGGGAACCCAGCCCCACCCATCAGCAGCCAAGCAGATTAAAGTTTTACTGAGCTCTGCCCACCAGAGCAACAGTCAGCTCTACCCACCACCAGTCCCTCCCATCAGGAAACCTGCACAAGCCTCTTAGATAGCCTCATCCACCAGAGGGCAGACAGCAGAAACAAGAAGAACTACAATCCCGCAGCCTGTGGAACAAAAACCACATTCACAGAAAGATAGACAAGATGAAAAGGCAGAGGGCTACGTACCAGATGAAGGAACAAGATAAAACCCCAGAAAAACAACTAAATGAAGTGGAGATAGGGAACCTTCCAGAAAAAGAATTCAGAATAATGATAGTGAGGGTGATCCAGGACCTTGGAAAAAGAACGGAGGCAAAGATCAAGAAGATGCAAGAAATGTTTTAAAAAGACCTAGAAGAATTTAAGAACAAACAAACAGAGACGAACAATACAATAACTGAAATGAAAACTACACTGGAAGGAATCAATAGCAGAATAACTGAAGCAGAAGAACGGATAAGTGACCTGGAAGACAGAATGGTAGAATTCACTGCTGCAGAGCAGAATAAAGAAAAAAGAATGAAAAGAAATGAAGACAGCCTAAGAGACCTCTGGGACAACATTAAATGCAACAACATTCGCATTATAGGGGTCCCAGAAGGAGAAGAGAGAGAGAAAGGACCAGAGAAAATATTTGAAGAGATTATAGTCGAAAACTTCCCTAACATGGGAAAGGAAATAGCCACCCAAGTCCAGGAAATGCAGCAAGTCCCATACAGGATAAACCCAAGGAGAAACACACCGAGACACATAGTAATCAAATTGGCAAAAATTAAAGACAAAGAAAAATTATTGAAAGCAGCAAGGGAAAAACGACAAATAACATACAAGGGAACTCCCATAAGGTTAACAGCTGATTTCTCAGCAGAAACTCTACAAGCCAGAAGGGAGTGGCATGATAAAGTGATGAAAGGGAAGAACCTACAACCAAGATTACTCTACCCAGCAAGGATCTCATTCAGATTCGATAGAGAAATCAAAAGCTTTACAGACAAGCAAAAGCTAAGAGAATGCAGCACCACCAAACCAGCTCTACAACAAATGCTAAAGGAACTTCTCTAAGTGGGAAACACAAGAGAAGAAAAGGACCTACAAAAAACAAACCCAACACAATTAATAAAATGGTCATAGGAACATACATATCGATAATTGCCTTATACGTGAATGGATTAAATGCTCCAACCAAAAGACATAGGCATGCTGAATGGATACAAAAACAAGACCCATATATATGCTGTCTACAAGAGACCCACTTCAGACCTAGGGACACATACAGACTGAAAGTGAGGGGATGGAAAAAGATATTCCATGCAAATGGAAATCAAAAGAAAGCTGGAGTAGCAATACTCATGTCAAATAAAATAGACTTTAAAATAAAGAATGTAACAAGAGGGCTTCCCTGGTGGCACAGTGGTTGAGAATCTGCCTGCTAATGCAGGGGACACGGGTTCGAGTCCTGGTCTGGGAAGATCCCACATGCCGCGGAGCAACTAGGCCCGTGAGCCACAACTACTGAGCCTGCACGTCTGAAGCCTGTGCTCTGCAACAAGAGAGGCCATGATAGTGAGAGGCCCGCGCACCGCAATGAAGAGTGGCCCCCGCTTGCCACAACTAGAGAAAGCCCTCGCACAGAAACGAAGACCCAACACAGCCATAAATAAATAAATAAATGAATAAATAAATTTAAGAATGTTACAAGAGAGAAGGAAGGACACTACATAATGATCAAGGGATCAATCCAAGAAGAAGGTATAACAATTATAAATCTATATACACCCAACATAGGAACACCTCAATATATAAGGCAACTGCTAACAGCTGCAAAAGAGGAAATCAACAGTAACACAATAATAGTGGGGGACTTTAACACCTCACTTACACCAATGGACAGATCAACCAAAATGAAAATAAATAAGGAAACAGAAGCTTTAAATGACACAGTACGCCAGATGGGTTTAACTGATATTTATAGGACATTCCATCCAAAAACAGCAGATTACACTTTCTTCTCAAGTGCTCACAGAACATTCTCCAGGATAGATCACATCTTGGGTCACAAATCAAGCAAGCCTCAGTAAATTTAAGAAAATTGAAATCATATCAACCATCTTTTCTGACCACAATGCTATGAGATTAGAAATCAATTACAGGGAAAAAACCGTAAAAAACACAAACACATGGAGGCTGAACAATACGTTACTAAATAACCAAGAGATCCCTAAAGAAATCAAAGAGGAAATCAAAAAATACCTAGAGACAAATGACAATGAAAACACGATGATCCAAAACCTATGGGATGCAGCAAAAGCAGTTCTAAGAGGGAAGTTTATAGCTATACAAGCCTACCTCAAGAAACAAGAAAAATTTCAAGTAAACAATCTAACCTTACACCTAAAGGAACTAGAGAAAGAAGAACAAACAAAACCCAAAGTTAGCAAAAGAAAAGAAATCATAATCAGAGCAGAAATAAATGAAACAGAAACAAAGAAAACAGCAGCAAAGATCAACAGAACTGGGAAGCAACCGCATACATAGCACAGGGAGATCAGCTCTGTGCTTTGTGACCACCTAGAGGTGTGGGGTGGGGAGGGCGGGAGGGAGGGAGATGCAAGAGGGAAGAGATATGGGAACATATGTATATGTAAAACTGATTCACTTTGTTATAAAGCAGAAACTAACACACCATTGTAAAGCAATTATACTCCAATAAAGATGTTAAAAAAAAGAAAAAGATCAATAGAACTAAAAGCTGGTTCTTTGAGAAGATAAACAAAATTGATAAACCATTAGCCAGACTCATCAAGAAAAAGAGGGACAGGACTCAAATCAATAAAACTAGAAATGAAAAAGGAGAAGTTACAACAGACACCGCAGAAATACAAAGCATCCTAAGAGACTACTACAAGCAACTCTATGCCAATGAAATGGACAACCTGGAAGAAATGGACAAATTCTTAGAAAGGTATAACCTTCCAAGACTGAACCAGGAAGAAATAGAAAATATGAACAGACCAATCACAAGTCATGAAATTGAAACTGTGATTAAAAATCTTCCAACAAACAAAAGTCCAGGACCAGATGGCTTCACAGGTGAATTCTATCAAACATTTAGAGAAGAGCTAACACCCATCCTTCTCAAACTCTCCCAAAAAACTGCAGAGGAAGGAACACTCCCAAACTCATTCTATGAGGCCACCATCACCCTGATACCAAAATCAGACAAAGATACTACAAATAAAGAAAATTACAGACCAATATCACTGATGAATATAGATGCAAAAATCCTCAACAAAATACTAGCAAACAGAATCCAACAACACATTAAAAGGATCATACACCATGATCAAGTAGGATTTATCCCAGGGATGCAAGGATTCTTCAATATACGCAAATCAATCAATGTGATACACCATATTAACAAATTGAAGAATAAAAACCATATGATCATCTCAACAGATGCAGAAAAAGCTTTTGACAAAATTCAACACCCATTTATGATAAAAACTCTCCAGAAAGTGGGCATAGAGGGAACCTACCTCAACATAATAAAGGTCATATACGACAAACCCACAGCAAACATCATTCTCAATGGTGAAAAACTGAAAGCATTTCCTCTAAGATCAGGAACAAGACAAGGATGTCCACTCTCACCACTATTATTCAACATAGTTCTGGAAGTCCTAGCCATGGCAATCAGAGAAGAAAAAGAAATAAAAGGAATACAAATTGGAAAAGAAGATGTAAAACTGTCACTGTTTGCAGATGACATGATACTATACATAGAGAATCCTAAAGATGCCACCAGAAAACTACTAGAGCTAATCAATGAATTTGGTAACGTTGCAGGATACAATATTAATGCACAGAAATCTCTTGCATTCCTATACACTAATGATGAAAAATCTGAAAGAGAAATTAAGGAAACACTCCCATTTACCATTGCAACAAAAGGAATAAAATACCTAGGAATAAACCTACCTAGGGAGACAAAAGACCTGTATGCAGAAAACTATAAGACACTGATGAAAGAAATTAAAGATGATACCAACAGATGGAGAGATATACCATGTTCTTGGATTGGAAGAATCAATATTGTGAAAATGACTATATTACCCAAAGCAACCTACAGATTCAATGCAATCCCTATCAAATTGCCAATGGCATTTTTTTACACTAGAACAAAAAATCTTAAAATTTGTATGGAGACACAAAAGACCGTGAATAGCCAAAGCAGTCTTGAGGGAAAAAAACGGAGCTGGAGGAATCAGACTCCCTGACTTCAGACTATACTACAAAGCTACAGTAATCAAGACAATATGGTACTGGCACAAAAACAGAAACATAGATCAATGGAACAAGATAGAAAGCCCAGAAGTAAACCCACGCACCTATGGTCAACTAATCTATGACAAAGGAGGCAAGGATATACAATGGAGAAAAGACAGTCTCTTCAATAAGTGGTGCTGGGAAAACTGGACAGCTACATGTAAAAGAATGAAATTAGAACACTCCTTAACTCCATACACAAAAATAAACTCAAAATGGATTAGAGACCTAAATGTAAGACCGGACACTATAATACTCTTAGAGGAAAACATAGAAAGAACACTCTTTGACATAAATCACAGCAAGATATTTGTTGATCCATCTCCTAGAGTAATGGAAATAAAAACAAAAATAAACAAATGGGACCTAATGAAACTTCAAAGCTTTTGCACAGCAAAGGAAACCATAAACAAGATGAAAAGGCAACCCTCAAAATGGGAGAAAATATTTGCAAATGAATCAACAAAGGATTAATTGCCAAAATATATAAACAGCTCATTCAGCTCAATATTAGAGAAACAAACAACCCAATCCAAAAATGGGCAGAAGACCTAAATAGACATTTCTCCAAAGAAGACATACAGATGGCCAAGAAGCACATGAAAAGCTGCTCAACATCACTAATTATTAGAGAAATGCAAATCAAAACTACAATGAGGTATCACCTCACACCAGTTAGAATGGGCATCATCAGAAAATCTACAAACAACAAATGCTGGAGAGGGTGTGGAGAAAAGGGAACCCTCTTGCACTGCTGGTGGGAACGTAAGCTGATACAGCCACTATGGAGAACAGTATGGAGGTTCCTTAAAAAACTAAAAATAGAATTACCATATGATCCAGCAATCCCACTACTGGGCATATACCCAGAGAAAACCATAATTCAAAAAGACACATGCACCCCAATGTTCATTGCAGCACTATTTACAATAGCCAGGTCATGGAAGCAACCTACATGCCCATCGACAGACGAATGGATAAAGAAGATGTGGCACATATATACAATGGAATATTACTCAGCCATAAAAAGGAATGAAATTGAGTCATTTGTTGAGACGTGGATGGATCTAGAGACTGTCATACAGAGTGAAGTAAGTCAGAAAGAGAAAAACAAATATCGTATATTAACGCATGTATGTGGAACCTAGAAAAATGGTACAGATGACCGGTTTGCAGAACAGAAGTTGAGACACAGATGTAGAGAACAAACGTATGGGCACCAAGGGGGGAAAGCCGCAGGGGGTGGGAATGGTCGTGTGATGAACTGGGCGAATGTGATTGACATGTATACACTGATGTGTATAAAACTGATGACTAACTAGAACCTGCTGTATAAAAAAAATAAAATAAAATTTAAAAATTAAAAAAAAAAAAAAAAACGACACAGAGTGGCAGATTGGATAAAAAAACTAGAGCCTACAATATGCTGCTTACAAGGGACACACTTTAGGGCAAAGGACACACATAGATTAAAAATGAGGGCATGGAAAAAGATCTTTCGTGCAAACAGAAATGACAAGAAAGCGAGGGTCACAATACTCATATCAGACAAAATAGACTTTAAAACAAAGATAACGAAGGACACTATATAATGATAAAAGGATCGATATAAGGAGAGGATATTATACTTGTCAACATATATGCACCCAACATAGGAGCACCAAAATATATAAAACATATACTAACAGACATAAAGGGAGAAACTGACAGGAGTACAATAGTAGGAGACTTTAACACCCCACTCGTATCAATGGACAGATCTTCGAGACAAAAAATCAATAAAACAACAGAGATCCTAAATGACAGAATAGAACAGTTAGACTTAATTGATATATTCAGGACATTACATCCAAAAAAAGCAGAATACACATTCCTTTCAAGTGCACATGGAACATTCTCTAGGATTGACTTGGGCACAAAACAAGCCTAAACAAATTTAAGAGTATAAAAATTATTTCAAGCATCTTTTCTGACCACAATAGCATGAAACCAAAAATCAACCACTGAAAAAGAAACAAAACAAAACAAAAAAACAATTACATGGAGACTAAACATGCTACTAAAAAACCAATGGATCAACAATGAAACCAAAGAAGAAATTTAACAATACCTTGAGACAAATGACAATGAAAACACAACCATACAAAATCCATGGGATGCAGCAAAAGCAGATCTCAGAAGGAAGTTCATAGCAATATAGGGGCCTTCTTTAAGAAACAAGAAAAATCTCAAATAAACACCATAACCCACCACCAAAAAGAATTAGAAAAAAAAGAACAAACAAAACCTAAAGTCAGCAGAAGGAAGGAGATAAGAAAGATGAGAGAGTAAATAAATAAAATAGAAATTTAAAAAACAATAGAAAAAATCTATAAAACCAAGAGCTGGTTCTTTGAACGGCTAACAAAATTGACAAACCTCTGGTTGGGCTCGACAAGAAGAAAAGAGAGAAGACCCAAATAAACAAAATAAGAAATGAAAGCGGAAAAATCACAACAGATATCACAGAAGTGCAACAAACCATAAGAGAATACTGTGAACAATTATATGCCAACAAATTTGACAACCTTGAAGAAATGTACAACTTTCCTACAAACATACAGGCCACCAAAACTGAATCAAGAAGAAATAGATAACTTGAGCAGACCGGTCACTAGAAATGAAATAGAATCTGTAATAAAAAAAAAACTCCCTACAAACAAAAGTCCAGGACCAAATGGCTTCACTAGGGAATTCTACCAAACATACAAAGAAGAACTTATAGCGATCCTTCTCAAACTCTTCCAAAAAACTGAAGAGGAGGGTACACTCCCAATGGGTTGACATTCTATGAAGCCACCGTCACCGATACCAGAACCAGACAAAGACACTACAAAAAAAGAAAATTACAGGCGAATATCTGTGATGAATATAGACGCAAAAATTCTCAACAAAATATTAGCAAACCAAATCCAAAAATACATAAAAAAGGTCATACACCACGACCAAGTTGGATTCATCCCAGGGTCACAAGGATGGTTCAACATACTCAAATCAGTATGTGGGACTTCCCTAGTGGTTCAGTGGTTGAGAATCCGCCTGCCAATGCAGGGGACACAGGTTCGAGCCCTGGCCTGGGAAGATCCCACATGCCTCAGAGCAACTAAACCCACGCGCCACAACTGAGCCTGTGCGCCACAACAACTGAAGCCCGCGTGCCTAGAGCCAATGACGTTAGGACACACCCTCACACCATACACAAAAATAAACTCAAAATGGCTTAAAGAATTAAACATAAGAGAAGACACCATAAAGCTCTTAGAAGAAAACACAGGCAAAACACTCTCTGACATAAACCGTACCAATGTTTTCTTAGGTCAGTCTCCCAAGGCAATAGAAATAAAAGCAAAACTTAAAAAATGGGACCTAATCAAACTTACAAGCTTTTGCACAGCAAAGGAAACCATAAATAAAACAAAAAGACAACCTATGGACTGGGAGAAAATATTTGCAAATGATGTGACGGACAAGGGCCTAATTACAAAAATATACAAACAGCTCATACAACCAAACAACAAAAAAACAAACAACCCAATCCAAAAACGGGCAGAAGACCTAAACAGACATTTCTCCAAAGAAGGCATACAGACATGAAAAGATACTCAACAGCACTAATTATTAGAGAAATACAAATCAAACCTACAATGAGGTACCACCTCACACTGGTCAGAGTAGCCATCATTAAAAAGTCTACAAATAACAAATGCTGGAGAGGGTGTGGAGAAGAGGGAACCTTCCTACACCGTTGGTGGGAATGTAAATTGGTGCAGCCACTATGGAAAACAGCATGGTGGTTCCTCAAAAAAACTAAAAATTGAGTTGCCAGGCTTCCCTGGTGGTGCAGTGGTTGAGAGTCTGCCTGCCAATGCAGGGGACATGGGTTCGAGCCCTGGTCTGGGAAGATCCCACATGCCGCGGAGCGACTTGGCCCGTGAGCCACAATTGCTGAGCCTGCGCGTCTGGAGCCTGTGCTCCGCAACAAGAGAGGTCGCGATAGTGAGAGGCCTGCACGCCGTGATGAAGAGTGGCCCCTACGTGCCGCAACTGGAGAAGGCCCTCACACAGAAACGAAGACCCAACACAGCCATAAATAAATAAATAAATAAATAAAATTTTAAAATAAATAAAGCAAATAATTAAAAAAAAAAAACTGAGTTGCCATATTATCCAGCAATCCCACTCCTGGGCATATACCCAGACAAAACTCTAATTCAAAAAGACACATGCACCTCTATATTCATAGCAGCATTATTTACAATAGCCAAGACATGGAAACAACCTAAATGTCCATCGATAGAGGAATGGATAAAGATGTAGTGTATGTGTGTGTGTGTGTGTGTGTGTGTGTGTGTGTGTGTGTGTACACACACACGCAATGGAATATTACTCGGCCATAAAAGAAGAATGAAATAAAGCCATTTGCAGCAACATGGGTGAACCTAGAGATTATCATACTAAGTGAAGTAAGTCAGAAAGAGAAAGACAAATACCATCTGATATTACTTACATGTGGAATCTAAGACATTGCACACATCAGCATAACTATGAAACAAAAACAGACTCACAGATATAGAGAACAGATTTGTGGTTGCCAAGGGTAAGGCAGGATGGGGGAGGGAAGGATTGGGAGTTTGGGATTAGCAGAGGCAAACTATTATATATAGCATGGATAAACAACAAGGTCCTATTATATAGTACAGGGAACTATATTCAATATCCTATGACCAACCACAATGGAAAAGAATATGAAAAATATATATGTATAACTGAGTCATTTTGCTGTACAGAAGAAATTAACACAATATTATAAATCAACTATACTTCAATACAATTTAAAAAAACAATTAAGTGATCACAGTGTTGCATTTGAATCTTAAAAACAAAAATCAACTGTCAAGAAAAAAATGTATGGGAAAACTGAGGAAAATGAATACTAATCTGGTACTTGATCACATTTAGGAATTACTATAATTATTTCAGGTGTGATAATAGTATTGCAATTATGTTAAAAAAACAAAGAGTCCTTATTTTTTTTAGGGATACATACAGAAGAATTATAGATGAAATAATTTGATGTCTGAGATTTGTCTCAAAATACTACAGTTGGGAGATTTAAATGAAATAGGATTGGATGGGGAATTCCCTGGCAGTCCAGTGGTTAGGACTCAGCACTTTCACTGCCGTGGCCTGGGTTCAATCCCTGGTCGGGGAACTAACATCCCACAAGCCGTGCAGTGCAACCAAAAAATAATAATAATAATAAATAATAAATAAAACTTTCTTTAAAAAAACAAGAAGATTGGACATGTGTTAAAAATTGTTGGGACTCCCCTGGTGGCGCAGTGGTTAAGAATCCACCTGCCAATGCAGGGGACACGGATTCGAGCCCTGGTTCGGGAAGATCTCACATGCCACGGAGCAACTAAGCCCGTGAACCACAACTACTGAGCCCGCGTGCCACAGTTACTGAAGCCTGTGTACCTAGAGCCCATGCTCCACAGCAAGAGAAGCCACTGCAATGAGAAGCCCGCACACTGCAACAAAGAGTAGCCCCTGCTCGCTGCAACTAGAGAAAGCCCATGCGTAGCAACGAAGACCCAATGCAGCCAAAAATAAATTAATTAATTTAAAAAAAACTGTTGAAGGTACGTGACGGGGTTCATTATACTATCATCTCAATATTTGAATGTTTTAAGTTATCTACAATAAAACACTTTAAAAAAAAAGAGAATATTTGTAATTGCTTATACATACATAGAATAGCTCTGGATATATACATATATACATTAAAAATATACAATACTATTTCCCACTGGGAAGCAGAATTGGATGGAAGAGGACATACAGGTAGAAGGGAGGCTCTTCGTTTAGTATCTTTTTCAAAAGTAAATTCTAGAGTAAAAAGATATCAGCAACAGCTCACCATTACTGGAGTTCAGTGGATATACTTTTTAAAATAATCATTACTTTTTTGAAAGAAAAAAATATATTTTAAAATATCCTTTTTTGTGTGTGTGACAGAGAAATAAATGTAAGCCCTGTTTTATCGATGACCCTTTGAGTTCAGCTCAGAGTCTCAATTCCACAGGGAGTCAGGAGTAGAAGAACTGAAAACACTCTTGAATTTCTTATCCTTGATTCAGTCCTGAGTAACACTCACTTTCACTTATAACTTCGTGCCACTTAACACAGTAGCAGATTTGATCACATAAAAGGAACCACCAAAGAAAGTGTACTCCTGGAAACTGTATTTTGTAGCCTCTCGGTTCAGTCCAATCCAACCAACAGCAGAAGCCAGGCATGCTAGCTCTCACTGGTAGCCAGCCAGGTGAAATGAAGAAACTTGACATTTAAGGGAGACAGAGAAAAACTCTTTGTGAGCAGAGGTGATATGACCAGGGCTTTGGCTTTGTAAGCGCTCATGGGAGAACACAATTGTCATTTATCAGTTCCACTGGTTTCTAACATATTACTTTGCAGGGCAGCTGACATATTGCTAGGTTTAAATCCTGCATGGTCTAAAAATGGTTTGGTAAGTTAAGTTTAGGTAGGTTTGCTTAGAGATGCACGCATTCCTCCGCAGGTACAATGCGTTCCAGCCTTTTACCATGGTTCACGTATATGATGAGTCAAGAACGAAATGAAAGCTGCCACCCACCTTGATTCTTATCATCTGGGTCAGGGTCCGATTTCAGTCTTTTCAAACTGTTGCCACTCTCTGAGCTGTAACAAAAAAATATGGTGATTCGAGCTAGGTCCAATCTTGGGGATCAAACTTTGGGAATCAGGAGCTCCAATAACTATTTATATGGGTCTTAGGCAGCCTCAAGGAGCTGAGATGATCTGAAATGAAAAGTCTCCATTTCAGGTTCTTAATCTCCTTCCAGTTATATTATTGTTATAAAGATAATTTAAACCTCTGACCAATTCAAGGGGTGAAGCATTACATCTTCAAGCATCACCAAAACATCAGATTCTTTGTTGTCATCATTCATCTTGGTTAGAACCACAGATGGATTAAGAATATCTGGACATGTTTATATATGACAAAAATTCAGTTAAGTTATTAAAGATTGAAAGAAATATCTTTACTGACATGCTAGAGATTCTGAAAGTCACCCAAAAGACCTTCACTAAAAGAATATCTAGAGAATGTACTTCTCTCGCCATGCAGCTAGAAGGCACAATGCTCTCCAGCTCCACTGTTACCACTAATATTAAGTAATGTTTGTAAATTCTTACCTAATAAAAAATTTAGATCAAAAAAAAAAAAAGAATGCACTCCAAAGAGGAAGGAAATGGTCCCAGGAGGAAGGCCTTAATCCCAGAAGGAAGGGATGGTGAACAAAGAAACTTGTAAATACAAATCTAAACAAACAGTCTATATAAAAAAACAGCATCTAATTTGTGGTGTTAAACATGACCACACTAAAGTCCTGGACAGCATGTAAGGAAGGAAGAGGGTGACTGTAGCTAAAAGTTCTAAGGTCCATGGATAATTTTGCAGGGAAGTAAGATAGCTATTTACTTTAGGTTTTACTAAGTATTCTTGATAAATTGCAAGGTAAGCCACCAAATGAATAGAAATAGAATACAAAAATCCAAAGAAGTAGAAAGAAAAGAAAATGAATAAAAGATTTTAAAATTGTAATCAATTTTTATAAAAAGAATACATGGAAAAAAATTTTTTAAGTAAAAAAACAAATAACATTAAGATAGTAGAAGCTGGGGAGTTCCCTGGTGACCTAATGGTTAGGATTCTAGGCTTTCACAGCCACGGCCCAGGTTCAATCCTTGGTTGGGGAACTGAGATCCTGCAAGCCACGTAGCATGGCCAAAAAATTAATTAATTTTTAAAAATAGATAGTAGAATTGTATAAAAAATCCTAATAAGTCCAAGCCTACCTATAAAGAGAGTTTAACAGACTAAATTTTAAATCAGCTACTTATGAGACACACCTAAAAATTTAGAAGCAAAACAAACAACTTAAGACCCAGAAAGACTGAAAGTAAAGGAATGGAAAAAGAGTTACCATGGCAAATACTAATCCAAAGAACACTGGGGTACCTATATTAATATTAAGGGAATAGACTTTAAGACCAAAAGTATTATAAGGGATAAAGGAGGTTAGTTTATAATGAAACAAAGTTTAATTCACTATGAAGAAATAACAATCCTGAACATCTATGCTTCTAAAAGAGCTTAAAAATATACTATGTTCAAAAGACTGAAGAAAAATCAAGAAATCATTACTACAGTGGGAGATTTCAAAAACTCCCCTCAAGTAGATAGAACAAGCAGACAAATATGTAAAGAAACAGATGATTTGAACAATACAATCAATAAGTTTGTTTTGTTGTACCTACATAGAACCCAGAACAAACAATTACAAAACACAGATTCTCCTCAACTTGGAACATTCACAAAAATTAATCTCAGGAATAGGTCACAAAGCTAGTCTAAAGCAATTTCAAAAGAATCAGCACATATAAACCATAATGCAATTAAGGTAGAAATTGGTAACAAAAGATAAAGATTATATTTCATACACTCTAAGACACCACTGATTATAAGGTATTAAAATGTAAGGGAGAAACAGGTTCATCTTAGAACCAGTGAAATATGGTTAAGTTACCTCAATATGTTTGGAAATTTAAAAAAGTTTCTAATTCATGAGTCAACAAAGAAATCAAAATGGATATCTAAAAGTACTTAGTTGGAAATACCAAATTGTATACAATGAAAGTTGAGGAAAAATTATAGCTTTAGATGCTTATAACTGGAAAGAGCTGAAAATTAATTAGCTTGGTATCTGACAGTTGTTTATAACAGAAATAATAAAAGTATAAGTTTGAAGAAAGTAAAGAATATTCCAAAGAAAGAAGGTAGAAGATATTAAAGAGCAAAAATTAATGAAATAGAAAAAATAAGAAGTAAACCCAAAAGATCTTTGAAAAGACTAATAAGACTGAGACTACCCTCTCATGAAAATAGTGAAAATAAGAATAAAAGTATAATTCATCAATATTTGGGATGAAAAAAGGACAATTACAGACAGAACAGCAATCACAAAAATAAGGAATACTGACAATTTAGCTAACACACTTGAAAAAAGACAAAATGAGCAAATTCCCAGAAAATATAACTAAATAAAGCTGACTCAAAAAGACATGGAAAAGCGTAGATAGTCCTATAATCACAAGTTAAAAGAACAGGGACCAAAGTGATTTTATAGAGTTCTACCAAACTGCCACAAATGAACACTACTATCTTATACAAACTCCTCCAGAAAACAGAAAAAGAAGGAACACTCCCTAAGTCATTCTATGAAGCTAGGTTTAATCTACACATCAAAATCAGATAAAGTGGGGGGAAAAAAATACAGGCCAGTCTCCATCATGATTCCAGATGCAACAACCTATACAAAACATTAGCAAACCAAATCCAGCAGAGTTTAAAAAAAAAAAGAAAGAAAAGAAAATACATCACTACAAGTTGGGTTTATCACCAGGAATGCAACATTAGAAAAATCTTTATTTTTTCACTGTAACAAAGAAAAATTTATTTTATCAATTCAAAAGCAGAAAAAAATTGACAAAATTTAACAACTCATGGCTACCAAAAAACCTCTTATGAAACTAGGAACAGAACTTCCTTAACCTTAAAGGATATCTGAAAAAACAAAAACAATAAATATTATTCTTAGTGGTGAAAAAGTTAAACATTCTATTTAAAATTAGAAATAAAACAAGGATGTGCACAGTAATTGTTTCTTTCTAACATTTTACTGGTGGTCCCAGCCAGCACAATAAGATAAGAAAAAGGAACTAAAAGGTATTAAGGAAGAGAATAAAACTGTCATTATTCACAAATGGTGACTCTCTACATAGAAATTTCAAAGAATCCACTGATAAATTACTAACGTTAACAAGAGTTATTATTAAAGTTTATAAGAATTGCGTGGCTGGATGTAAATATCCCAAAATCAATTGCACTTTTATACACCAGCAACCAAAAAAATATAAAATACCTAGGAATAAGTCTAACAAAAGACATGTACAATTTTTTGGGGGGAAAAAAACAGCAAAACTCTATGACTTTATTGGATGACTTTAATTAAAGGAAACAAATAAATGTAGATATATGCCATGGACAAAGAAAGACTCAAATCCATGAAGATCTGTTCTCTCCATAAATTTATCAAGCAATTTAATAACATTCCAATAAAAATCCCAATAGGGATTGTTAAAGAATTTAAACTAAATTTAAA
Source organism: Balaenoptera borealis (assembly GCF_965194805.1). Lineage (NCBI taxonomy): Eukaryota > Metazoa > Chordata > Mammalia > Artiodactyla > Balaenopteridae > Balaenoptera > Balaenoptera borealis. The sequence continues at coordinate 27,019,902 of NC_138878.1, read as the reverse complement.
ATTTATATGGAAGAATGAAGTGGCCAAGAATAGACAAGACATCCCTGAGAAGAATGTAAGGGGACTTGCTCTACCAGATATCAAGATCTGTACAGAGCTACAGTAATTACACAGAGTGATACTGGTCCAACAGATCCTAGGAACAGAAAAAAGAATCCACAGACAAACCCATATAGGTATGGAAACTTGTTATAAGACAGAGGTGACACTGAAGATCACTGAGGAAAGGCAGAAGTATTTAGTAAATTGCTAGAAAATTGGCTTTTCATTTGAAGAAAAAATTGCAATGTGATCCCTACCTCATACCCTTCACAAAAATCAATTCCAGATAGATTAAAGACTAACATGTGAAAGACAAAAATTCTAAGACTTTTACAAGAAAAACTATATTACAACCTCAGGGTAGAAAGAATTTCTTGAACAAAATATAAAAGGCTCTAACCATAAAAAGAAAATATTGATGGATTTGACCACCTTAAAATGGACCACCTTCAAAAGGTACAAACTTCCAGTTATAAAATAAATGAGTAGTGAGGATGTAATGTACATCATGGTGACTATAGTTAATGATATTGTACTGTATATTTGAAAGCTGCTAAGAGAACAGATCTTAGAAGTTCTCATCACAAGAAAAAAAATGTGTAACTATGTGTGGTGATGGATGTCAACTAGACTTACTATGGGGATCATTTCACTATATATATATATATATATATATATATGTATATATCTCATATTATTATCAAATCATTATGTTGTACACTTGAAATTAATGTTATATGTCAATTACATCTCAATTTTTAAAAACGGACCACCTTAAAATTAAATATATTTGACCACTTTAAAGTAAAAAGATAAGCTATAAACTGGAGAAAAAAAATATCAGGACTATGTTTAAAAACAAAAAAAAACTATGAATCAATAAGAAGAATACAAATAACCCAGTAGAAAAATGGCAATATAAATGAACAGACCTTCCACACAACAGGACACATGAATGGCAAATCAACATATGATATGTCAACTACATTTGTTAACAGGGGAATGCAAATTAAGACCATAAGGAGATACTATTTTATAAATCACTTTATTGCTGTATTTGTGCTGTCCAGGAGGGCAGCAACAAGCCACGTGTAGCTATTTAACACTTAAAATGTGACTAGTGTGGCTAGGGAACTGGATTTTAAATTTCATTTAGTTTTCATTCATTTAGATAGCCACAGGTGCCCAGGGACTAACATATTGCACACACAGCTCTAGAGAAACAGATGTACATATGTAACAAAGCATGTCCTTGACCTGTCAGCACCATCTGTCATAATTCAAACATTCATTCACCGGAGAATGAACAAATTTCGGTATCTCGAATAATGCACTATTATACAGCAGTGAAAGTGAACAAATTATAGCTGTACATACACATACATACACACATACAAAATTGTTTCAATCAGAGAAACAATTTGATTGAAAAACCAAATTCACAGAAGGTGGTGTATATATAATAAAATCATTTTTTATAAAGTTCAAGACAAGCAAGGTATTATATTGTTTATGGGTACCTATATAGGTAGCAAAAAACAAAAACAAAAAAACCCCCAAAACTACTAAGAGTAAAGAAAGGCAAAAGAATGGTAAACTAGATATAGGAAAGTGGCGTGAGGATGGCAAGGCACAGAGACAGAATGGGGAGGAGCACAGAGGCAGACTCATATTGTTGATAATGCTCTAGGTCTTAAGTTGGGTGATGGGTTCAGGGGGGCTTGTTTTATTACTATGCTTCATAACATACACACATCAGGCATCAGACTTTCACCAAGCATCGGAATTATCCATGGAACTTTAAAAATTAGACTTCCAGAGCTCACTCCAAACTTACTGAGCCAGACAGAATTAGTGTGAGGCAATCTACAGTATTAACAAACTCCCAGGTGACTCTAATAAACCCAAGGCTGGGTAGATTAGGAACTCCTGCCCCAGGAGACTAATTTATCACCTTGCTACACAAAACAACAATAAAGGATGATCTAATAAAAGTTGATCTAAGGACTAGGAGAGCTACTTACAACACACATTCTGCTAGAAGCGAGACACTGCTGAGAGGTAACTAACTGACCACCTAGAGAGCCCTTTCTTGGTATAGCCCAGTACAATTGACCCACATCCAAATTCTCAAAGACACTGGGCCAGCAAGAAAGCTTATATGAAAACTTGAAAGGAATAATTCATGGCTGGGTAACTGGCCCTTTTCAGGATACTGATATTCCTCCCCTTGGCTGCTATACCATGACAACATTTTTACATGTAAGCAACGTTCCTAGCAATGTTCCTGGGAACATCAGGAGACAGAAGGTGTGCCAAACCACAAAACTGCAACAACACACTTTCTTCAAAACATGTGGCTGGTCGCCAATATACCACATTGATTTTCCTAATAGTCTGCACTTAAGCTTAACATCCTTTTGCCTGTGGTAGGGTTGGTCAAATTGAAATGACCAGATTTAATCACTTTGGTGCCATTTGAAGACTTGAAAAGAGAGGAGCAAACAAGGCACCGCTGCCACCCCACACCAAACAAGCAGAGCCCCAGCCAGGTGTGTAACCCTGTCACAGCTGCCATGTTCTTATAGATCATAGTGCCCTTGCCTCAGCTCTTCTCCCTTCCTGGGGTGTTCTGCTCTCCCCGTCTGCCTGTCAAAGCCCTAGTCGTCTTACCTAATCAACCTCTTCTTTCTAATGCCTTAACTTCCCCAACATGAGCACATATATCCACCTCCAGGCAGAGTTATTCCTCCTCCCTGATCTCATTACACCCTATATAAATCCTTCCATAGAACTTGCTACCTTGTTTGCCTAGAAACAGATGCTGAAGTATTGAACTCCACCTCTCCTGCTACTTTGTGACCTTGGACAAAGGTTCTCAACCTCTGAGATTCTCAGTCTCTTCATCTGATAATAACAACTTGTACTTCACAGACTTGTTGAGAGGAATAAAAGAAATCATGCATGGAAAGAACTTAACACAATGCCTGACACATGGCAGGCATCCAATGAAGAGTAGCTATTATGTTGAATGAACAGAGAGACAAGGGTCAAAGGCTATAGAAGACACCAAATCTGGTAGGGGAGAGAGAGGTAAGACCACCAAAGGAACTTCACCAAGACCTATGCTTAGGTAACCTTTTGTTCTGGCTACCATTAATCTGGCATTTCAAAGCACACAGTCAGAAGGAGATTATAGTTGTGTGAATTCAGGCTGACCTCTTATGCTTCACAGCTCCTGCCAACAGCTTTGCCTGGGAGAACTTGGTCTTGGTTTCTGTGGGTTTCACAGCCACTTTCTTCTCCACTTCCTTCTTGTTGTCTTGAGAAATTCCAACCTTGTTGAGATTACTGTGAGTTACAGGTTAAGGGTCAAACTAAGCAAAAAGAAGAGCTACAGCAGGACAATGGTAAATCAAGAGATGGAAGGCAAATATAACCCGTGAGTACTTCAGCTCTGCCATGGAATGTTCAACCTACTTATTTTAAAAATGCCCTCCCCTCCTTATTCTGCCAGTCAAATCCAGCTGATTTAAAAAGAAATGAAGGGACTTCCCTGGTGGTCCAGTGGTTAAGACTCTGCACTCCCAATGCAGGGGGCCCGGGTTCGATCCCTGGTCAGGGAACTAGATCCTGCATGCCGCAAGTAACACCCGGCACAGCCAAAAAAATAAATTTTTTTTTTTTAAATAAATAAAGGTGACTAGGAGGAAACCAGCAAATCAAGCCCAAAATTATACAGAGAAGCAAACTTTTTCCCTTTGATTCTCAATGAAAATCTGAGTACGGCCAGAAAACCTGCTATTACCAAAGACATGGCCAATATCATGCTTGCTGGAGAAAACAAAGATCTTGAAGATGCAACAGAAAAAAATGTAGCTTACCTGAAAACATAAAAATATTTGCTTTTTCCCCCAAGGGTAAAATCAAATTTTGCGGAGTGTCCTATGACTACCAGTGGCATTCAATTTTAGACATCATGAAGACTAACTCCTATTCTGCTGGTGCAAGACAACATCAGAATCACCTTACAGCTCATTAAAAGACAGAGTCCCTCCCCTGTCCCAAACCTACTGAATGAGGACCTCCAGAGGCCCAGGAACCTGTTTTAAACACTCTCAAGGTGATTTTAATGAGAAACCCCAGGGCATATGCAACACAACACAGGACTGAAAAGTTGTTTTAAAAGCATAAAACAACCAGTTCACTTGTAAAATACTTTTTTCATGCTTCATGTCAATCTCTGGCCCTCAAGCTTTGCCAGTTTCTTTTGTTCTCTCCACCAACCCCCTCCCCTCCTTCCCTTTCATGCTCTCCCACAACATATCAATCAACAGATAAGTACCGAAACATGTATTGGAACATCTTACTTAAGATGCAGTAATGCCTTGCTGGAACAATAGTGACATCTAGTGCCCAAGATATCTAAGAAGTATGTATTATCAGCCCAAAGGGGTGGGGGTAGAGGTATATGGTCTAAGCTATTCCTGTATCTTTGAACAACAGAGAAATTGAGTACCAGAAATTAGGAAATTATAATTCTGATCACTCTTCAGACACTAACTCGATTCTTATGGGCACCAGTTATCTTAAACATTTGTAATATTCAATACGGATTATGCATAATGCTCAGTACTATTCTGAGTTTCATCAATTTAATGTTTTTAAGGTCATCATGGAAACTGATAATATGTTAATACTAAATGTTCATTTTTTTAGAATAAAAATGAAGGAAACAGAAATTTCATCTTTCTAGTACAGAATACCAAAAACAATGAGCATGCTGCGATTTTTACCTACAATTCCATCACTAAAGGATAGAAACTCTCAAAGAAAATTCTTAATATTAAATACTGAAAAATAAAACAAAAATGGAAAAAATATAACAAAACCACACATTTATAATACCAAGACAAAGACAAAAACCAACATTTAACTTTCTATTCTTTTGAAGTGAAGAAAAGCCCTCAACCTCTTCTTTTTTGGTGGGCAGGAAGGGAAGTGGTAGTTGTATTTTTGATCCACATCCAAAGCATAAGCCCTTTTTTCCCCTAAGTCCCTCTCCCCCTAAAACGCTTTAAATACACAAACACATCTCAAAAATCTCATGGAATGCATTAGATGAGCATTTTTTAAAAAATCACATTGTTTTAAAACACACATAATATTAATAAATACTGCTCTAACCTGAAAGAAACAAGAGTTCTGTTGTTTATACTGGCACAAACCATAGCTTATTTGTATTCACAAGTATCACATTACAAAATGTATCATTTTATAGCAACCAAGCAAAGCCAAGAACCAGCTCCTGATTTAGAGCTTCAATAAACAAATGTCTAATCCTTCAATTCCTATTTCAACATGACTCTGGCTACATGCATGCTTGGGATTAGCACATCAGTGGGTTGGAAGGCTTGCTTTGCTTCAGTTTTTCTAGACAGTCAGAACGTTCCAAGTTTCCAATAAAAACTAATACCCTGGGCTTTCCTGGTGGCGCAGTGGTTAAGAATCCACCTGCCAATGCAGGGGACACGGGTTCGAGCCCTGGTCCGGGAAGATCCCACATGCCGTGAAGCAACTAAGCCCGTGCGCCACAACTACTGAGCCTGCGCACCTAGAGCCCATGCTCTGCAACAAGAGAAGCCACCGGGATGAGAAGCCCCCACTCTCTGCAACAAGAGAAAGCCTGCGCACAGCAACGAAGACCCAACACAGCCAAAAATAAAAATAAACAGAATAAATTTATATAAATATAAAAAAAAAACGAATACCCCTGAAGCCTCTTCAATATTGTGCTGTAATGTTACCAGGACAGAAAAGTATCTTTTGCCTCATGGCTGCCATGTTCATTCTTCCCTTTTGAATTGAAAACCGAAAGGTCTCTCACACTCATACCACACCAACAATACTCTCCAAAATGCTGCTTTAGGAGACACTCTGGCTTATTTGCTTGCCTACCAAATTAAGCACATGAAACAAGACATAATTCAAATGACAGTGTAATTAATATATTTTTCTTTAGAGGAAAAAGCCAGGTGCCTGAAACAATGCAATACATATATCTGCCCATCTCAGATATATCAACACATAATATCATCCTGGGGTCACCACGGAACAGAGTTCGGGAGGGAAGCTTCAGAAAAATCAAGCTCAATCCTACAGTTGGGATGGAGGTGTGACTTTCCATCAACTCCTATCTTAGTGTTATACCAGAATTCCACGAGAAGAACTGGGACTTGAAGCCAGGTCTTCCGCTACCAGTTCAGAGCAGGTTTTGCGGCACTGTGCTGCCACCTTATCTCGATCACCGTCAGTCACCTTGTCTTAAACCAAATCCCTGGGAATCTGTCCACATTTTTTCCTACATAACTCTTTAATGGAACCTACTGCACACTCTCTGCAAAAAATACCAACTAGCACACACACACAGTCATATCATCAATCTTAGAGGTAAAGCCTGTTCAGTCACACGAGTGAGGTTATTCAACATACAAGCATGAAATACTCAAATTAGCTTTCTCACAGAAGGAAAAAGCTAAGGTGGTCCTTTTAACCTCTCCTATGAGTCATTCATTAATATATTCATGTATATACTGAGAACTTACAATATGCCAAGCACTGGAGAAATCAGTGGTGATCCAAGTCCTTGTTCTTATGGAGCTTACTTTATATTCCAGCAATAAAGAAGCACACAAACCAGTAAGCATATAAATTAAGATTTTCAGGTAGTGACAGAGATCATTAAAAAAATGACATTATAGTCAGTGATGGGGGTGGGTGCAATTTTAGGTGGGGTGCTCTATGAGGAACGGAGCTGAGACCCAAGTGTCATGAAATGCCAGCCTTGTAAACTCTGAGGGCAGAGCATTCCAGGCTGAGGAAATAGCAAATGCCTCACAGAGCTCAGTATGAGAGGAACATAAAGAAGGCCAGTAGGCTGGAGTATAGTAAACAGGAGGAAGAGTAGTTCAGGATACAACAGGGTGGTGGGTTGGCCAAAATCATGCAGAGCCTTGTATGACCTGGTAAAGAATGCAGATTTAAGACTAAATGCAACAGGAAGCCACTAGTGTTTCAAACAGGAAAGTGATATGATCCCATGTATGTTTTCAAAAGTTCCCCAGACTATTGTCTAGAGAATGGATTGTGGGGGAGGAGAGCAGAAGCAGAGACAATTAGATGGTCCCAGTAGTCCAGAGAAGGTCTACGACGACTGCAGTGGCAGCAGAGAAAGCAAGAACTGCAAGATTTGGAGTACATTTTGGAGGCAGTTTTTGGCCTAGGCACCTGGGGGTATAGGAGTACCATTACTGAGATTGGGAAGACCAGAAAAAGAAGAGATTGGGAGTCGCGGGGGAGGGAGGTGGTGTGATGAGGGTCGGGGTAATGAGGCACGGAATTGAGAATTTTGATTCAGCCAAGTTACATTTGGGATGTCTATTAAGACATTCAAGTGGATGCCAAAAAGGCAATAGTGAACCAAAGCAAAGTTCTCTTGGATGCTTTCTCTACCCACCTATGGGGACAAACCAGGCTGTATCTGTAGGGAAGGTCTTACTAAGGACACAGGAGGGTTGCTAAACATTTCCTTTTAAAACGTAGAAGCCAGTGTCTCCCCTGGATGAGGTTCACTGCATCACCCACCTGTTCCAGAGTCTAATCCCACAAGGCAAGAATACCCTGGTCCTGACTATTAGGATTTAGGCCTTTAGTTAATCCTAAAGGATCTGGACTTTTGATTGCAACAGACTCCTGCATGCAACATAACTCTACATATCACTGCCAGTTATTCAGAGTCATAGGAACATCCGTGTTGAAAGGGAACTAGAGATCACCAGGCAGAAGACCCTCATTCTAATTATGAAGAAACTAAAATGCATAGATGTTGATGAGAAACTGACACCTTATACATTCCTCACAAAGTACAAAGGATATTCTGTATTCCTTCAGTTCTTTCAGTTCTTCTTCTCTTCGCTGCTTTTCTATTAGTTCCTGCTGCCGAGAAACCTCATCAAGGAAGTTGGTCTCATCTTCGTCTAAGCCTCTTACCATGTTCTCTGAGGAAATAATTAAACAAGGAACACTTAACAGGATAAAGGAAAAATATAGTCAAATAAGAATTTTCCTTGTCCTATTTTTTAATAAATAGCAGATACTTCAGGGGATTAGAAGAAAGAATTTGTAAACACCAAAGCTTTTGGATAGATAACATGACATAAAATCAAGGCATCTCTCCCATTACTAGATATTAGCGTAAAATTAAAATGGGTATCTTGAGTTCTAAACAAAAATGTTCAATGTGGTCTAGATGGTAGAAAGTTGTCTCTTTTCCACCAAATGAGCATCTAAAGACAATTTTATCTAAAGATAATCAAGACAATTTCATGGTTGGTTAGTAAAAGTGTTGCACAGGGCAAAAGTGCACCAAAAAGGCCCTGCAGAGTCCCTTGGACACTGCGTTTTCTGAAGCTTACTGAATTTGAACTGTTCTTCATACTCCTGCTGCTTCCTATCTTTCTGTTCCTGTAGCCTTTCATATAGAGACCGAGGGTCATAAACCTCCTCTGGGCATTCTGAAAGAAAGGGAGGGGGAAAAATACATACTTCAGAATCCTTTCATATTATTTTGGAATCACAAAGGATTTTAAAGATGAAGTCAAGTCTCTGCATGATCTGAGGGCAAAGATAACACAAAAATAGTACAAAGTCCACAGCTTCCCTTTGGACCTCAGAGAGGGGCCAGCAGTTCTCAAAGCCAACTATCAATGTTAATAGGGCCCATGGCCTGAGACAGTTAACTGGATGAGGGATCCACCCAAACCCTGCTTGGCAGCAGCATTCTCAGCTGTTCAGATCCTGGATCCACCTGAATAGATGGAATAGACTAGCGGAATCTCCTGGAAGACAGTGTGGCAGAGTGGAAAGGGCAAAGATGTGAGGACCCTGGTTCTGCTCCCAGCTATGGCGGCCTTACATAGGTCCCTTGAGCCTCAGTTTCTCTACTCTAAAGCGAAGACATTAATACCCACTTTGCAGGGTTGTAAAGATTAAAGGTCTACAAGCCTCTATACCTTCTGGATCTTCAGGTTTTCGAACTTTCTCCCATTCTTCTTGCCTCCTTTTGCGCCGTTCATCTAATTCTGCCTCAGACACAAACCTCTTTTTGATAACAAGGTTACCATCATCCCCTCCATCCATAATGGAACAATCAGTCTACAAAAACAAAAAAACAAAAAAACCATTTCAAGTGAGAACTGCAATTAGAATTCTAAAGAGAAACAAGAAGGTTGAGCTCTGTCTCCCCCAGCAATAGACTACCTCAAAACTCCTTTCAACCTTGAATTGAGAAATCCTCAAGCAGTTTAATTTACAGGTCATTGATGAAAGCACATGATTACATTTTCCTAATGTATCAAGTAGTTTTATCAACATCTATGTTATCTACAAACTCAGCGAGAGGACCTGGAATAATTCTCATGATATGCCACAGTAAACCTTACATTCCAGATTTTTCTCTGTCGCTCTAATATAGACAAATTGGCCTCCTGGGCACCCTGACATTGTTCCTTCTCGAAATTCCTGTTTCAGGGATATTACACCACCTTGATTCACCTGTTTTTATTTCCAAGTAGATTCTGAAAGGAGAAACTCAGATATTCAAGGAGCCTTAGAGATGAGTCTAGTCCGTTCAGCAGGGAAGTGATATGCCTAGAGGCACACAGACCAAGAGTGGAGAAAGTAAGACTAGAAGAACCCAGATCTCCCCACTTCAGGTTCCATGTCCTCTGTACTCTACTAAAATGACTCCTCTTTCATCTCTTCCTGACCTTCCTCCCTGTAAACTCCAAATCTGCCCCACTTAAGATTCTATCCTCCATCCTTCTTTTTTCTCATTCCCACAATGACCTCAACGACTTTATGCACTTTAGGCCCAGAGAAGTTAGGTCACTTGTCTAAGGTGATAAAGGTGGTGAATGGTGGAGCTGAGAAGCAAATCCAGGCCTGAGAGCAAAAATTCATACTCTTACCCACTTCACCATACCCCTTCCCAGAAACCAGGGATCCTCCTTGAAAAGAAGGACATGTCAATTTCAGCTTTCTTCCTACATCAAATTCCAGTGATGAGAATGTTCATGAAACATTTTTCTCTAGTAAAGATGAAAATGGAAACTGAGAAAATAAATCCAAACATGCAGAACAAAAGGATAGTCTCCGCCTAAATCCTACTGTTGAAGTTTAGTTCAATGAAACAACAATGAGAAAATTTTTAAATTTACTAGAAAGAAAACCAAATCAATTGACAGAAGCTGTTGCTCCCACCTAAAGCCCACAACCTGGACACTTTTGATTTAGCATTACTTGATGTCTCCAGCCAGAGGCCTATTACAGAAACAGAATTGTTCTGTCTCTGTGACCATGCCAAAAATTCCTCAAGTTCTGCATAATGACCTCTTATGGAACAAGAGCCAACATTTTCTTAAATCTCTCTGGCAGAGAAAACATCAACTAAGTAGAACTCTAGTGGATGGGAGAGACATATTGGGCCCTCAATGTCTCCTTTCTTAGCTGTAGCTCTCCTTTCTCACCCTAAATTGGCTGTCCTCTCACCCTTATTTCCTGGTAAATAATTCAGCATGCAACAGGTCCTTATAGCCCACCTCAAACAATTCTCCATCTGGCAACAGAACCCACCATACATACCCAGGAGATTTTCATCCAACCCATACTTTAAAACTGTACTCCCTTCCCAGGCAGCTGACTCTCTCTCTGAGCAGATCTGACTGGTAGGATAGTTCTTCCTTAAACTGAACTGAAATCTGTCTCCCTATAAATTCCACACACAGGTTCAATCCACTGGGACTAAACAAAAGGAGCCAAATGCCTTTTTCAACATGACAATGCTGCAGTTGTTTGAAGACAACTCCCATTTTCCTCCTAATTTGTCGCTTTTCTAGGTCAAACATTTCTAGTTCCTTTAATCTTATAAAATAGAGGAAAAAGTGTCTCAAAGCAGTGAACTTAACAAATTGCATATGATGTAAACCTGGGAAATAAATTTTAGGATATGGTAATGCAACTGGTATGCCATTAAATGCATCTCTTCACTCTCGTTACACTTAAAAAATGAAAATATAATATTAATACTGAAAGAACTCTTCTAAAAGGCCAAAATAAAAACCTAGAATCTTACATGCTTCAATCTAAATAAGAATTCAGAGACTCTTAAGATTATTCTTATAATGTAAAATTAAGGAAATAAAACCATTTATTTAATTTTCATAGCCTGTTGAGTTTTTGGAAAAAGAAGAACCTACCTTCATTTAACTTTAACAAAGATCCCTGAAACTCAAGGGACAGAGCCTTTAGAATACATGTAAACAAGGGTTTGAATTTGAAACAGATACGCTAGAAAAATAAGAATCTTCCCAACATTTATCAATTACTTTTGGGAAAAGACAAATTTATGGGATTCCAAGACATTCTTACTCTCCTTTTCATCAATCTTTTTCTCAAAGTGTTAGAATTCGGGACTTCCCTGGTGGCGTAGTGGTTAAGAATCCACCTGCCAATGCAGGGAACACAGGTCCGATCCCTGGTCCGGGAAGATCCCACATGCCGTGGAGCAACTAAGCCCGTGTGCCACAACTACTGAGCCCACATGCCACAACTACTGAAGCCCGCACGCCTAGAGCCCGTGCTCTGCAACAAGAGAAGCCACCGCAATGAGAAGCCCGCGCACCTCAACGAAGAGTAGCCCACGCTCGCCTCAACTAGAGAAAGCCCGCGAGCAGCAACAAAGACCCAACGCAGCCAATAAATAAATAAATAAAGAGATTTTTTTTAAAAAAAAGTGTTAGAATTCAACTTCTACCCAAAGAGTTTAGCCTGTGCTATTTCCCCATCTTTCACAAATAAGGACAAAATCAAGGATCACCGTTGGCTAATGAAAATGAAAACAAGGCAGAAGCACATTAAAAAAAGGAAATTTAAAGACAATGGATTTAGAATTTGACAGAGAAACTCTACTTCTCTCAAAGGGTTGATTTCCTGAGAAAACACTCACACAGTAAAAACTAATGAACACTTGTAAAAAATCTGTTCTTTATTTTAATTTATTTTTTAAATTTATTTATTTATTTATTTAGCAGTTTGTGGGCTCCAGAGTACAGGCTCAATAGTTGTGGCGCACAGGCTTAGCTGCTCCGTGGCATGTGGGATCTTCCTGCACCTGGGCTCGAACCCGTGTCCCCTGCATTGGCAAGCGGATTCTTAACCGCTGCCCCACCAGGGAAGTCCAAAACTCTGTTCTTTAAAGCTAATATAATCCTGACATTCCCTCATTCCCAAAATAAAACAAGATGGCCACACCTAATTATAATAAATTTCTGTGAGTTTAAAAGGGCCAAGACTAAACCATAGACTGCTTTATCCATCTCTTTCTTCAATTTGCACATCTTCTGTAGGTCCTCATTCCCTGGCACTTCAACTACTGTTGTTCCCTTCTTGCCTTCAATGCCACCAGTGGCCCTCTGGCTAATTAATTTTTATATTAGGAGAGGTTAAAGGACAGAAAATGTTCATGAACAAGTGGTCATACTCCTGAGTATTCTGGATAATATTCAGAATACTTCTTCTCCAGAAATATTCAGGTCTTTTCAGGATTCAAAACTTCACTGTCAATAAATATTGCCAAGAAGTCAGCTTAACTTAAGACACCTTTCACTACAGCCTAATCTAATTCAACCAATATATAACAAATACCTTCTGCTGCAGCCTCTTTACAAGAGGTAATGATACAGGTAATGATGAAGACTATAGACTCTGAGATCAAGAGACCTCGGTTCTGCCACTTATAAGTTGTATGATCCTGGACAAGTCACTTAACTCCTCTGAGCCTTAGTTTCCTAATCCACAGATTGCACTCACCAATGGGGATTAAAATAGTACTGCACAACATAAAGCTTTTGTGAGGATAACAAGAGAACTCATGTAAAGCACTTAGCACAGTGTTTGGCACCTGCTTAAAAATGCTTTGAAAGGTTTGCCATTACTACAAAGTGCTATGCTAAGCTCTGGTTATGGGAGTGAGAGAAATACAGTCTGCACTCAAGGAGTGCAGGCGAAATAAATCAGTGACATAAACAACCATGATATGTGAAGTGGGAAAGGGACCACAACAGAGATTAGGAAAAACGTGCATGTATACATATTTGGTAATTCTATATTTCCCCTTTACTGTGGTTCTCTCTTTTACTGTTTTATTATTAATTCAAATTAAATAAACTCAACATTGTGCTGAATGCTGAACTGTGTCCAGCACTGTGCCAAATTCTATGGGATGATAAAGAAAATAAACTTTAAGAGTTAATACTCTTGTACTAGTTAATACCAGATAATAGTGTATGTAATAAATTACCAAAGTGAACAGTACAGGTAAGAGGCAGTAATGAAGGGAACAAATATGGATCAATCAAGTTTCCCAGGCTGAAAACCTGGGCATATATCTAGACTCCTTTTTCCTTTTTCCCTTACATGCCACCAGTCTCCAAGTTCTGTTATTTCTACCTCATAATGATCTCTTTCTAATTCATCCTCTCCTTTAAGAGTCCTTTCCTTTCTAATCTCTTCTTTTCAGGGCCTCATCTTGCATAAACTACTGCAAGAGCATTCCATTAGTCTCCCTGTTTCTCCTCTGGCCCCCATTCCAGCTATTTATTACTCTACTATAGCACTTACCCATTGTGTTTTATCATTTATGACTATTCCAACAGCTCTTTTTATTCACAGTGCTTAATAGCACAGTGTCTGCCACACGTTAAACATAAAGACATACTTATTGAATAAACCAGCCATGGAGAGGATCTGAAGAATCTGAGCAGGGAGGAATGCTCTCACATGAATATTCTTAGATACTGTCCAATGTAAATTATAGAAAATGGTAGTCATTAAATAAATATTCACCAAAGCGTCTTTGTCCCATAGGGAATTCTATTCAAACACTATACAACTTGTGCAATAGGAAACACGAGACCAAAGATTACATCACGTTACTATATTAGATAACTGACATCTTCAAGAATAACTCTTGCGGGACTTCCCTGGTGGTGCAGTGGTTAAGAATCTGCCTGCCAATGCAGGGGACACGGTTTCGAGCCCTGGTCTGGGAAGATTCCACATGCCATGGAGCAACTAAGCCCATACGTCACAACTACTGAGCCTGCACTCTAGAGCCCACGAGCCACAACTACTGAGCCCATGTGCCACAACTACTGAAGCCCATGCACCTAGAGCCCGTGCTCCTCAACGAGAGGCCACCACAATGAGAAGCCCGCGCACCGCAACGAAGAGTAGCCCCTGCTCGCTGCAACTACAGAAAGCCCGTGCACAGTGATGAAGACCCAACGCAGCCAAAAATAAATAAATAATTTTTTAAAAAAACTCTTGCTACTTTCCTTTAATTTCAACTGACTAAAAAAATGCTCTCACACTAAGCAATAAATATTTCCCACACAAAGCATTTTTCTCTGACGAGTCCAACATTCACTGACTTTATTCTGCATTAGAAAGGTGATGAGACCCACAACTTACCTTCTTCTGGAAGTAGACAGAGAAACCAGAAATTAAATTGTCTATTTCAAATTCCTACAGCCTATCTAATTTTTCACAAGTCTCTTATTTTCCTCTTTTGTTTGCTAGAATAACTTAAAACAAAACACAAACAAACAAAAGCCCAGGGGTGTGGGGATCTAATTATAAAAATTCATTTAGGGATGAAGAGGATTTACATTGAGAATGCTTATTTTGTCTTTACTGTGTTTAATTTTAGAAAGAATAAATGCTGTCAACTTTCCTTTACTCACATAGTTTTTTGCATGTTCCTTTACTCACACAGCTTTTTTGACTCAAGTTTAATTATCAAATTAAACATTACATTATTTTTAAAAGGATTATTTAAGTTCTTCAAATATGGAATTCATGGAAAACCAAAACCATACCAAAATCACTTTGTCCCAACTTAAAAGTTTCAAACTGATGCAAAGAGTTTTCAAATTTGCTTGACAGCCAAAGAAACAAAGTTCTTATATTTCAAGCTGAAGTAAATGTTAAACACTGCACTACTGTATTTGTACTGGAGACTGAAGTATTTAATTTCCAGGTTGGTGGGACAGAATGACAGAATGGACTCATACATAGCATGCTATACAAGTTTTAAAAAACAAAACTTACATTGCTGCTCCCAAAATAATTGCCACTGCTGACCTGAAAATTATTCCATTTAGCTCGTGCCATGATACAAATTAATGAGATCTGGTTTCCTATGGAACTGAATTTTGTGATGGCAGACTACCTAAGTGTTTACATCACTAGCCACCATACCCTCCTAATTTCTAACATTAGATACACTGGATGTGTAAAAATACACCAGGGAGGATCAGATCTCTGTGTTACGGTGTTCTAAGGCTTCCCTCTGGGGAGCAAAAACAATAGGCCAATCCACTTTCTTTCTGTCAGTAAATATACTTAAGTACTGCTCTTTCAACACTTTTATCCTGATGTTCAAGTCACATGGGATTTCAAAATGCAGGACAGCAACTAAGAGGAATTTGTCATCTGGCAAACTCAAAAATATTCCAAATAAAGACTGCTTTCTGGCCAGAAGGCACTTCTACCAAGCTACAGCAGTTTAGATCAAGCCAACTTTCCCTGTATTATAAAACTTCAGGGACTTCCCTGGTGGCGCAGTGGTTAAGAATCCGCCTGCCAAGGCAGAGGACACAGGTTCTATCCGTGGTCTGGGAAGATCCCACATGCCACGGAGCAATTAAGCCCATGTGCCACAACTACTGAAGCCTGCGTGCCTAAAGCCCGTGCTCTGCAACCAGAGAAGCCACAGCAATGAGAAGCCCGCGCACCGCAACCAAGAGTAGCCCCCGCTCATGGCAACTAGAGAAAGCCCGCGGGCAGCAACGAAGACCCAACGCAGCCAAACATAAATAAATAAATAAATAAAACTTCAGAGAATGAATGACAACTACTAACAGAGAACACTTTGTCAGCACTTATTACTAGACAAAGTAATCCTTAGTCACTCTTCTAACACTGAGGCTTATTTAACCTATTCCACTAGCAAAGGAGACTAAAGAATCTCAAAATGAAGGTACACCATAAGCAATGTAATTCATATTTAGAATGTTTACTATAAAGAGCAATTTGAAGTAAACTTCTGGTTGTCTAGGCATCTAAAAAACACATGAAGTTAAAAGGTAAAAAAAAAACTAAATATACATTTATCTTTCCATAGCACAAGACAAAAAATCTCATCATATGTGCATTTACTCTGAATTCATCTATATCCACTGGAAGAAAAAAAGAGAGAACTTAAATATTGGTTCCCTTAGCTAATTCTCAGCTCCCCAATTCATGTGTGCCTCTCAGAGTATAAATACTTCCCTCACTATGTGTGATTCTAATATTAGTTATATTTTTTTACACATTGTAATTCCTAAAGGCAAACCAACTACTTCATCTGGGACTCAAAGGAAGAAAAACAGCATCTGTTTCAAAGCTGGAGGAAAATCTGGCCATGCTGGAATTTTGCTGCGCTGGTATACCTACATCCAACATGGTGCCTCCCTAAAAGTTTTTCGAGGATAGCTTTGATTACACACTATTTTACCATCTGGGCTAACTTTGGAACCTAACCCACACTAAATCATACTCCTTCCCACCCCCACCCTCCAGGCTTTATGTATCTCCTCTCTTAAGGCCAAATTTAAAAAAGACAAAAAAAGGTTTTACATTACACCAATCATACAAGGCCCACTAACTCATTCATCTGTACTTTTGAAGTAAATCTTTACAGGGAACCTATTATGTGCAAGGCACAGTGCTAGGTAGTAAACTGGCACTACTTTTTAGCAAGTGAGGAACCTGCATTCAATAAAAGAGATAAGGTTGGTACATGAGCAATTTAAGGAAATGCAGAATGAGGTTAAATGCTCTAAGAGAATAGAAGTTAGATAAGGAAGACTAGAGAAAAAGCACAGGGGAAGCTTAATTTTGCAGCTATGACACTGCACAGTGAAAAGTGGTGGAAGTTTAGATATATTAAGAAAAATTATCTTTAACTCAAGTTTCCCTGAAATGACATATTTCACACTCTAAAATTAAAATCAAAGGGGGCCTTCATTTCCAGAAATAGTGGGCTAGGTAATTGAGACCAATCTCCTACCTCTATGATAAGTAAAACTGGAAGAATTTTTTTAAATAATTTTTAAACAAATAGAAAAGCTAACAAGATGGTAAAGAATTTGGCCAAAAACCCAAGACAAGGTGAAAACCACATTAAGTCCAATATTCAAACTGGTTTTCATCCCAAGGATTTCTCTGATCTTGAAAGCTGCTGTTTTGGTGCCCTTGTGAAGCAAAACTCAAAAGCAGGGAGCCCACCCAGGGTGTGCGGAGTCTGATAACCACCTTTTTCTCCATCTTAATCTGGTACCCCAAAGAACTACACCATCAAGGTAAAGGTGAACTGGTAAGAAAAAAAGCAGGAATAATGGGTAACAGAAACAGACCCAAAGGAAATTTATATTCCCAAAGGAATTAACATATATAGATTACAAAACAACTATGATTACCATGTTTAAAGAAATAAAAACCAAGCCTCAAAATTAATAGCAGAGAATAAGAAACTGTAAGACAGTGGCATGGCACATTTGAAAAGAAAAAAAAAAATAGAACTTCAGTAACTAAAACATGCAATAACTGAATTTAAGATTGCAACAGATGAGTTTAGTAACAGGTTAGAAATAACCTATGAGAGAATTAATAAAGAAGAAATTATCCAGAATATAGTATAGAAAAGTAAAAAGAGTAAGAGGCATAAAGAAGAGAGTGAAAAGGTCTATGTTAAATCAATAAAAAAGAAAGATAAACAACGGGGCAGAAGCAATACATGAATATAAAATGGCTGAGAATTTTACAGAACTAATGAAAGACACCAATCCACAAATTAATAAGTGTAATAAACACCAAACTAATTGAACAGAAACAAATCCATAGTTGCATACATCATAATGAAAATGCAGAAAACCAAAGACAAGCACAAAATAATCTGTAAAACACATCCTATAGTAAAAAGTGACACATCATATTTGACAATTAAGACAAAGTAAGTACAAAAGGTGATCAACAGTGAGCACACTAAAATTGTTTAATTTAGCTGCCACGAAGACATAATTACACACAACTGAGTCTATGGCTGAACCATGCACTTAAATTACTTCATTTACCAGATACGTGGTTTTCAATTTCTGAAGCAGCAGCTTGATTCTAACCAAAACAGCAAGATTCTTAGAAGCTAAAGGTAAAGACTGCTAACCAGGTAAATGGTATTGACATAATTCTTCCTTTCTTACAACCACGAAGAATTTCTCACCTGAGGCACCAACACCTCAGGTGAGAAAGATAATTGGGCAGCCTCTGCTTTCAGACCCTTACAAATTGTTAACCTCAAGCTCCATCTGAAAGACTGTACAAGCTGCCTTTACCTCAGCTCAATTGCTTGTTATCAAAAAGGGGCCTACACACTAATTCCTCTCAAGGGTTTCAAAAGCAGTGCCTTCCAAACCATTTCACGGGGTCCTTGTTAACACAGCAATAAGGCAAACAGCTGAATGAATTATCAACAAATCTTACCCAACAGCTGGTACACAAGAGGTCATTGGGAATTCTGACCACCAGAGCCGCACTTGGCTTCCTGGGTCCCCCCCAAGACCCGAGTCCGACTATCTGGGGTGGGGTCCGAGAATCTGCATTTTAAAAGGGCCGCAGAAGCTCTTGTTTTCTACTAGTTTAAGAACCAGTGCTCTGAACGAATAGGTCTCCCCCTTTCCCGCCATGCGCATTGACATTCACCTGGGCCAGCAACTCTCAAACAAGACGCTTCAACCCGCGCGGTCTTAGTTTACTAAATTTTCTGCAAAACGAGCACACCGGTTTGTTTTCTATTAGAAGAAAACGCACTGAGCACATCTACTGGTACATAATAAATGTTTCTCCTCCTGCACTGATTCTGTGACTCAATCATTTCCAACCAGGCACCCCCCACATCTCCCGAGGAGCCTGGAGCCGTTCCAAGACCTCTGGGACAAGAGCCCGCTCCTCACCTGGAGCCTGGGTGGCCCCACCTGACAGAAAAGGTACAGGGGAGCCGACTAGAGGCCCAAAGTCCCAGGACCGCTTGAAAGGGTCGGCATCCTCCTCCACAGGACCTGAAGGCATTCCCGCGGGCTCCCTCGGCTTCCCTCAGGCTGGGCCCCGCAAGCCCCTGTCCCCGGTGACTCAGAACACTGGGCGAGAGAGCGGACTGAGGGCAGACCTGGCCCTAAACCTCCCATCAGACGCAGCCCCTCACCTCCGGAGCGAGAAAGCCGGAGCCCAGGTTTCGCTGCCTGGCCAGGGCCCAGGCCGCACTCACCTACCAGCGTGCGGGAGGCGAGACCCCCTCACCTCGGCGGCGCCCACCCCAAACCGCCACCGCAAGGGCCGCTCGCTCTTAAGGAAAAAGAAAAAGAAAGTAAAAACAGAAAGAAAGCAAGAAAAACAGCCTTTGCTTTTATATTTCTTCCAACCCTTCTGAGATTCCTTTTCCTCACCGCCACAACAGAGCTCCTCCCCCCTTCCGGCAGCGTAACCCAATCCGCACCTCTCTTCCTCCCCAGGAGACAGATGGAAATCCGGTCCCTGGAAAGCTAGCGGGAGAGACTTGATTGGGCCATTCACATTTCAGCAAGGGGATTGGCCAGCTTCCTCCAGGGGGGCGGGCCGAGGGGGGGCGATGTCACGTGACGTGGTCTCTGAAAGATGATTGGCTGTCAGGAAGAGGGATTGCCACTGAGGAAGGGGCGTTTCCTAGGGGACTGAGGGAGGGCCTGGGCGGTACGAAGCGGGGGTGGGCCCAGCACGTAATGGCAGCGCTGTGGCCTCGCGTCCATCTTTACCGCTCTCTCGGACCTGTCACAAAGGAGTTGCGCCGCCGCCGCCGCCGCCTCCTCCCTCGGGTGGGCCCGGGAGCTGGAGAAAGTCAGTGCCGCAGCCCAGTCACGCTGCTCCGGGAAGCCCCTGGGGACGCGGAGTGGGGGGAACCCCAGGGCTGGGGACGTCCGTGAGGGAGGGGAACAGCCGCCCGAGTCTGCGGCGGAGAGACCGGACTGGGGCTGGGGGAGGTTCCGAGAAGAGGCCTGGGAGGGGGTGGCGTTGGGCAGAGCCCAGGAAACAGCCCAGAGGTCCTCCAGCGAGGGCCGTGCTGAAGGCGCCCGGAGAGGTTTCTGGAAGAGGGTGTTCCCCCTTTAGGGGGTTCTTGACCGAGGAGGTTGTTGGGGGTCGCCCTTCTGAGGAGGCCGCGGCTAAAGGGGCCCAGGTGAGAAGCAGGTAGCTCCTGGGAGGCTGCTGATACTTAGGAGTGCTCCTCAGGGGTGCCCAGGGTGGAGGAGGTAGGTGGGAGGACGCTTGGGGAGGGTTTCCTTTTGTGGAGTTTGAGGTTTAGGTGGCACGAGTGGGAGGTAGACCATAGCCGGGGAAGCTTAGACGTACCTTAGGGTCAAGAGACGCCTCAGAGAGAGAGGCTAGGAGTTGGGAGCCAGAGCTAGCGGGTTCTACCTCGGAGGCCCCATGTGACAAATGGGTAAGGGCCTGGAGAGAGAGGATTTGCTGCGCGGTTCCGGGGAGAAAAGACCCCCATCCATAGGAAAGCCTGGATGGGGAATAGTGAGAGGGAAGCGGGAATGGCAAGCGTTTTCCTCTCAGACACAGGATTCAGCCGCTTCTGGGCATAGTGCAGGTGGAGTGGGGGAAGTCCGTCCCACCAGCACGCCCTGCGTGACTCTAGATCAGGCTTTTGTTCTACCTGCTACCTCAGTTTCCCTGTCTTTGGGGGCGGAGGTAGAGGCAGAAATGGTCCACTGAGACTCTGGCGTTCTATCCTGTATAGCTGTCTGAATGAGGTTGCTCCCCCTGGAGTGTTGTACTTTGAACTTCTAAAGGTTAGAAGTGTCTATTTAACTGACTGAATAGAGTCCCTTGGTTGTCCAGGCCCCTTACCTACCATCTCCTCCTCCTTAACCTCCTTGGGTCTCTTCTGTAAAATAACAGTGTGTGAAAGTACTTTACAGACTACAAGCTGTGTGAAAGTAAAGTATTGTGATTCTACCATCAAAGGGGTTGCTGTTGAGAAATGAAAGTGAAGGCACTTTCTAAACTGTAAAGCAGTATGTAGATGTAAGGGATTAGCATTAATACACTTGTTGATCACCTATGAAGTGCTGGGAGCCATATTGTACTGAAAGCATCAAGGTTTACAGCTTTGTAGGTCATATAATCTTAAACCCATGATTTCAACTCCTGCTTAGATGGGAGTAGAGGGATTTCCAGTTTTGCTCCCAGAGTTTTAATTTACTTTGAACTTCTGATGGTACTGGCAGAAGATAGCCCTATGATATAATCTTTTCCTTCGGGAATTTTTTTTTCTGACAGCTGAAATTTTCCTGTAGGTAATTTGATCTCAATATTGTAAACTACCTCCCCTTTTCCCATATAAATGTATTTGTGGCCTTTGGATGTCTACAGGTAGTGAATATCATGTTTCCTCCCTCAGTTGTGATTTTAGAAATGAGACCTCCTTTTTTTTCCATGAATACTATGCCTTCCTGTAGTAGCCCCAAACTATAGATTATGAGGCGCATTAGCAATTGCTTTTATATTTCTCTTCCACAGTGTTTTTTTCTACTTTTCACCATATATAGTTTGCATTTCCTGGGGTGATATCTTGCCTTGTAGCTCCCTCTGTGAGGTTATACGTACTGTGCCCATGTCTGACATTTTCCTAATTTTTGGTTAGTTGCATTTGTTAGAGCTGGTTTAACAAATATTTAGTAATTTGTGATTTTTGAAGTTTTTTTTTTTTAAACAAAAAGCCGACTTGAACTTCCTGTTTTTCTAATCTTATGTTCCATGAGTCTTTTTTGAAAAAATCACTGGTGATTTTGTGAGCTTTCTGGTTCCCAGGGTACATGTCGTGCAGACCTACTGCTTAAGGTCTGTGTCCTGCTTTTGCTGTTTTCATTATTTCTGTACTCCATGATTATTTTTACGTTATTGACTATAGGAAGTGTTCCAGCATACTTTATGTGGACTTTTTCTGCTTTGTCAGCAAAATAACTTTCCAGTTAGTAAATTGGCCAAGAATCAAGAGAAAATAAAAACTTAGCATTTTATGTAGTAGTATGTTATTCTGTAGTGAATAGGGGAAAATAACAACTTTGAAGTATGTTTTGGCAAGAGCATAATCAAAAAAAAAATCATTGTGTGTTCCTAAAGTGAATTTATTACAGTCTGTTTCAACTCATGAGCTTAATTCAGTCTATCAAGAATTGCCTATGCTTTTCCTAATAATGAAGTAATTTGTTATAATGAAATGAGAAGTCATTTTGCATTCTTTAAAATACAACTCTCTTGGACAATCTAGTACCTGTATAGTTTGAAAAATTATTAGGAATTCTTGAGATGGTAACCACTATCACGCTACTTTTTTTTTTTATTTTTATTTTTTGGCTGTGTTGGGTCTTCGTTGCTGCGCCCAGTCTTTTCTCTCTAATTGCAGCGAGCGGGGGCTACTCTTCGTTGCAGGGTGTGGGCTTCTCATTGAGGTGGCTTCTCTTGCTGTGGAGCACAGGCTCTAGGTACGCGGGCTTCAGTAGTTGTGGCACGCGGGCTCTAGAGCACAGGCTCAGTAGTTGTGGCACACAGGCTTAGTTGCTCCACGGCATGTGGGATCTTCCCGGACCAGGGATGGGACCTGTGTCCCCTGCATCAGCAGGCGGATTCTTAACCACTGCACCACCAGGAAAGTCCCACTATTAACGCTACTTTAAATTGGAAATTTTCTGTTTTGTGGTGGGATTCTTGTAAAGTAGGATGTGACTGTCACAGGGTTGCAAAAGTAAGTGAAAAGTCATTAGGCATCACAGACAGGAACCACAGTAGAACCACAGTAATCTATTTCAAAAGAGTTATGGCCGGGGAAAGGTGGGTAGTAAAGTATCTATTTAGCTTCTCTTCAAATATTTGGGCATTTTTCAAGGCATTTACCATTGAATTTGGATAGTTTTTTCCTGGTATGCAAGTTAGAAACTTGAAGAACAGAACAGTTCTGAAGTAGTAAATGCCATAACTTGGGCCACAACCTTAGGAGGAGACTTTCACAACTTTTAGGAAGGCAAAAAAGTGAATATGTTCCCTTCGGTTTATCTGTTCAATAAGTTGGCTTTTGATATAGTTTTCTTGCCAACCTTTATGATTAGAAAAAAAGTACGTATTTGTTATATTTTACTCTCAGTGTCCATTCCAAAAGGGAATGCTTGCTGGTTCGGTATGTGAAAGCATGTTTAACTGTAGATAACTATGATATATACAAGGCTAAATGAGATAAAGTTATCTAATAAATAGTGATAAGCTCTTAGAGAATATTCCCCTTTCTCCCTCTCTAAGCTTTTGAAAACTAAGAATGCATTTGAGACAGCAAAGGATTGATGCACTCCTTAAGTTTGTTAAGGAATGAACCCTGTATGTAGCTTTCTTATTGCTTGAAATTATAGTTTCCAAGCATAATTTCATGGGTCGTATACACATAAAGTAGAAGGTTTTGAAATACCTTACTTAGCAGGTTTATTACCTCAGTTTAATGTTTCAGTGTTAGTTTTTTTTTCTTACCCCTTCTACCTCCTGAAGAATTAAGTTTCCTCTTCTGTGCTCCTTTAATGCAGTGATTCTCAAAGTATGGCTCCTACCTGGCCCCTCTCCTTTTTTTCAATTCTTATTGCTTCATAGTTGCTCATACCTACCTATGCCTAAGGCTACTTATTAATAACCTGCCAAGTAAATTATTAAGGATTACTAAAACATAATATTCATAAACCAAAACTAGCACAACATTAAAGAGTTTACTGTTGGCTCTAATACCTTTTTCTCCCAGAAAGTACTGTCATAGGAAACTTGGCACCAATGCAAAGCTTCTTACATGTCATATGCAGAATGGGGATTCCTACAATATTCAGGAAGGGATGATGCTTATTTGGGATGCATCATCAGTATTGTCTCAAATTGATCTTGGTTTTTCATCGTGTTTCCTCTTTATTTTTCATTAGAGTTACTATTAGCTTCATCTTTATCAATTTAATTTATGGACTTTCAGTTAACCTTTCACTGTGTGGTCAGGGATATTTGTACCAACAATATTTTGGCTTATTTAAGACATGAATACGTTGCAGTGCAAATATAAATCCTTCATTCCTCTTTTGCTAATGCTGATTTATACAGTCACCTAAAAACTTGCTCCTGTGGAGATACTTGAATATTACTAAGTTCCTTTTCCACTGGAAGAATGGTGGAGCGAGGGGCCTCCTCCTAGTGAACCTGACACTATATGCATGGGCTTCTGTGGCAGGTGCTATATTATGGGTTGGGCACTCTGTGTTGTCTTCCTTCATCCCTTTAAGAAGAGCACGAGGTACCTTTTTTCATCTTTGCTCTGTGCCTGGCATATAAGCATTAGATTCATATTTATTGAGTGATGTTGTCTCAGCTTCTCAAAGAGATAAATATGTTTTTTACAGATTTTTTTTAACATTTTTATTGGAGTATAATTGCTTTACAATGGTGTGTTAGTTTCTGCTTTATAACAAAGTGAATCAGTTATACATATACATATATCCCCTTTACAGATTTTAGAATAAACTCACTTAAAATGCTTATTGAATACCTGTTAGGTTCTGGTAGGTATACAGTCGAGTGTGCAATTGAGTGTTTTCAGACACCACTTTTAAGTGGTTCTCATTAAGGAAAGTGTTGCTATTCATACTGTTTACATATTTTGTTTGCTTTTCTTAATAGCAAAGAGTTTCCTATAACAGAAAAATCCTTTTCCTTCAGATTTGTTAATCATGTATGTGTTTGACACATCTATATTATTTCCTGTTATTTGGTCTCCTGGAGGTGAAAATTCCAAACAGCATGGAAAAACATTTGTTTTTCTCCTCTGTATGGTAGCCATCATTACCGCTTACCTCAGTTCTTCCTTAGCATTTCCTTTTTGGGTCCAAGGCAAATTTTTCAACCTTTGAGACCAGACAGGGATTATTCATTTCTCCTTTTTTTTTTTTTTCTCTCTTTTTTATTGTTATTTGCTTCTGGAAATCCCTTACTCTGTCCTAGCCATAAATACTCTTCTCTAACAGTTCAACCAGAAAAATTATCTACTTTTCCCTCAAAGATATACTTTCTTAAACCAACCTCAGTGCATAAGAGAAATATCAGAATCATTCAGTGCTTTTCCCAGACAACTTGAAGGTTACAATCCAGGGGATAAGAATACTCTATGTGACTTAAACCTCAAGTGCCCAGTGCCACTGCAGACAGTTTTGGACACCTGGATGACATGTAAAAATATCTTATCAGAGCTGCCTTTCCTTTTGGGGGAAAAGTGAAGTTCCAACCAAATACTTCACAATCTTTCACTTCCCTTTCCCCTGAATATCAGATACCTTAGAGTCTAGAGACAAAAAATGCTCTTGTTAAAATGTCTTTAGGTGGTTTCTGTTTCAACTGGCAAGTGTACTCTTGATATACAATACACCTTTCTTATCTACTTTGCTACCAAAGAATCTTGTTGCCCTCCAAGTTTTCCCCATTTAAATACAAGAAAATTGTGGTCATTGGGGCGTCCTGCAGGATATTTTATTTTATTTATTTATTTATTTATTTATTTTTAATTAATTAATTAATTTTTATTTTTGGCTGTGTTGGGTCTTCGTTTCTGTGCGAGGGCTTTCTCTAGTTGTGGCAAGTGGGGGCCACTCTTCATCGCGGTGCGCGGGCCTCTCACCATCGCGGCCTCTCTTGTTGCGGAGCACAGGCTCCAGACGCGCAGGCTCGGTAGTTGTGGCTCACGGGCCCAGTTGCTCCACGGCATGTGGGATCTTCCCAGACCAGGGCTCGAACCCGTGTCCCCTGCATTAGCAGGCAGATTCCCAACCGCTGCGCCACCAGGGAAGCCCCTTGCAGGATATTTTAAAAGCAAATATATTTCTGGGTAAGTTGCCCTATCTTGATAGGGTTTGGGTTATACAGGTATACACACTAGACAAAGTTCTGCACATACATGCTTAAGACCTGTACATTTTATTACATATAAATGTAACCTCAAAACATTGAAGTCCAGTTAGTGATATGCATACTGAATTTTTTAGGGGGAAGTATACTGATGCCTTTGAAATGCATCAAAAAAAATAGGTGGATTGATGATGGATAGAGATGTGTAGAGATGTGATAAAGCAAGTATAGTAAAATGTAAATGGTAGAATCTAGGTGGTGGGTATATAGGTGTTCACTGTAAAATTCACCTTTGCTATATGTTTGAAATTTTTCATAATAAAATGTCGGAGGGGCATAGTGAACATTAACACTAGAAGCTACCACTTGTAATGCATTCACTGTCTTAGGGGAAAAATCCAAAACATTTTCTAAGGAGAGAAAATCATTAAAATTTCCAGTGTATTATATATTGTTACTGTTCATGCTATATGATTTAACCTTTGGGTGGTGGATTGGAAAAAAGTACTGCATCCACTGTTTTGGAACAATGAGGTAAAGATGACAGCAATAGTAATTTTATGCCCAAAATTTGGTTTTTCTTCCTATGGTCATTCATTTAACCAGCCTCTCCTGTCTTGGCAGCACAATCCTGAAGTCTTATTTTCAGAGAAAAGAAAGTATTCTTAAAGTCACTGAGCTGTATTATGATTGAATGCAAGCAAATATTTGAAGAGATGAATCATTGATTCCTGGACCATTTGTTAGAGAGGGTTAGGCCAGTTGGCAGATGTCTCTGTGGTGAGCTGTTTATGATGGTAGAGGTCTGTGTTTTGAGAACCAGACCTCACTCCTTTAACACTAAACTTACTGAGAGCCCAAGTTTGTTTTTTCCCTCTCTCAGAGCGGCTTTAAAACATATAAAATGTAAAATTAATAAATCATAAATGATATAGGCATGGAAAGAATAGTCTTTACTTTCTTTTTTCAAAGGGGGAGGATAAAAATAAATAATACTAAACTTCAGAGAAGTAGATTTGCAAAGGAAATGTTTGTAATTATGCCCTTTTAGCAGAATAGTCATGAACAGTGTAATGATTTAAAAAGCATTACCATTTAGATGGTAAGAAAAGTATTTCTTTTTTTTAATAAATTTATTTATTTTTATTTATTTACTATTTTTGGCTGTGTTGGGTCTTTGTTGCTGCCCACAGGCTTTCTCTACTTGCGGTGAGCGGGGGCCACTCTTCGTTGCGGGGCGCGGCTTCTCGTTGAGGAGCACAGGCTCTAGGCGCCCAGGCTTCAGTAGTTGTGGCTCGCGGGCTCTAGAATGCAGGCTCAGTAGTTGTGACACACGAGCTTAGTTACTCTGCAGCATGTGAGATCTTCGTGGATCAGGGCTCGAACCCGTGTCCCCTGCATTGGCAGGTGGATTCTTAACCACTGTGCCACCAGGGAAGCCCAAGAAAAGTATTTCTACTAAGCAATGGCATCCAGTGGTATCACTATCATGAAATCAGTTGATGATTGCCACAGCTGCAAATCTGATAGTTGTATATATTTAAATTATGTGACTAGCTTTTGTTTTTGGTTTCAAAACTGACTTGACCATCTAATGCTAAGTAGCCTTCAAACTTAAGGTGAAGTATATAGGTATTACAAATGTGTTGCCTTTACATAATCTCTAGTCTTACTCATTTTCCATTCCATTCAGTCTGTCAACCCTTGGATAACATTACCCATAAGCAGGGTACCATCTAGGTCCAGTATGATGCTTCATAGGATGGATGTGGTGGGAAATATAGGGGCTGTTTCATTGTGTTAGTATGTACTGTACGTAATCACTAATGGATGTAACTTTTCTAATGGTTATTTTGGCTAACTTCTCCAAAAGACTATGTTCAAAGATAGTCTCAGTTCATTTTTCTGGAAAAGGAGATTAACTTTTTAGACCCCAGAAGAATCACCCTTTAGTGTTTCAATTTGTCCCTTCATTCAGTCAGGAAGTCCTGCCTACAGTGCCAGTTTCTGTGTTGGGTTCTATAGCACAGTGATTTCCAGACCTGGCCACCATCAGAATCACCTGGGGAGCTTTTAAGAAAACACTTGCTTGGGCCACATCCTAGAAATTCAGATGCTGGCTATTTGGAGTAGAACCAGGAATTTGGATTTTAAGAAGTACCTAAGTGACTCTAATGCCCATCACCTTTGGGATTATTAAGCTACAATCTTTTCCAAGGTTCTTTGTCTAAAAGTATAGATAAGTAAAAATTATTTCAGTACAGGGTAGATGAGTTCTATAAAAGATGAGTTTGTTAGTTATCTTAGTGCTCTTAATTAAGACAGATCTGATTCCATAGCCCCCACCTCCCAGATTATCTGGTTACTTCTGATTAGCTACCTGCTCATTTTATAATAACATCTTGCATTTTGGGATCCATTTTACATGTTGGGCACTGTGCCATGTGTTTTACACGTACTATTTCATTTAATCCTCGTAGAACTACTATGAGGTGTAAGAACTATTACTATCTCCATGTTTTTTGTTTTGTTTTTTTTAATTAATTTATTAATTTATTTATTTTTGGCTGCGTTGGGTCTTCGTTGCTGCGTGCGGGCTTTCTCTAGTTGTGGTGAGCGGGGGCTGCTCTTCGTTGTGGTGCGTGGGCTTCGCATTGCAGTGCTTGTTGCAGAGCACAGGCTCTAGGTGCACAGGCTTCAGTAGTTGTGGCGCACAGACTTAGTTGCTCCGCGGCATGTGGGATCTTCGTGGACCAGGGCTCAAACCCGTGTCCCCTGCATTGGCAGGCAGATTCTTAACCACTGCACCACCAGGGAAGCCCTCCATGTTTTAGAGTGTGTCAGTAGTCAGGATAATTAGAATGCGTAGCTGGAAATATTGCAGGGCTGGGACCTGTGCCCAAACTGTGTGACTGCAAAGCCAGTGCCCTTGTACTGTAGGTGGCCTCTGGCATCCCGTACAAGATCTGTACACTGAATGTTACTGTCTTAAAACAATGGTCCTTGGAAAGTGGGCCACATAATGCTTTTTGGAATGAGATAAAATGAAGCTGTCTAAAGTATAATTGTTTAGCTTCACCACCCAGTCTTTTGCCTAAAGTATTCACAATTTAGTCTCTGAGAAGTGTCATAAGTGACAGCCATTTCCAGATGAAAAGCTAAACATTTTTTAGTGCTGAATAAACCTGAAAGATCTTACACTTTGTTCACTTATTTGTCCTGCTTTTGGCTGTAACCCTCAAGAGTACTCTGTATCCTCATTTCAGAAAAAAATTAAAGATAACAACTCTTATTTTTTCCTTGTATGTTTCAGAGTCTTTGCTTTGAAATGCCTCCTGGCTTCTTCCCCCTAATTAACTTATTTATACCTGGTCTTTACAGATAGTCCTTAAAAAAGAGTCTTTGGTTTTAAAATACTGAAAATACTTGTATTTTTCTACTCCATTTCCTTCTCTGACAAATTTTGTAGTTGACATCATTTTCTAGGTCATTTAAGGAAAATGACTCTTTTGGAAAAAATTGACCTGAACTATACTTGAGTTCTGCATGGATTTAATTATTCTACATTCAGTTTAAATAAGCCTTAACAAAAATAATTTGGATAGAATAAAGTTTAAGAATTTGATGAGGACTTGGGGAGGGGGAAGGGTAAGCTGGGACGAAGTGAGAGAGTGGCATGGATATATATACCCTACCAAATGTAAAATAGATAGCTAGTGGGAAGCAGCCACATAGCACAGGGAGATCAGCTCGTTGCTTTGTGACCACCTAGAGGGATGGGATAGGGAGGGTGGGAGGGAGACGCAAGAGGGAGGAGATATGGGGATATATGTACACATATAGCTGATTCACTTTGTTATACAGCAGAAACTAACACACCATTGTAAAGCAATTATACTCCAATAAAGATGTTTAAAAAAAAAAGAATTTGAGATCCAACAAACTTCCTTCCTTTCTTTCTTTCTTATGTATTTATTTTTAAATTAAAAAATTTCATCCATTTGGAATTTTCAAATATGGCTTGTGATAGGAATCTCATTCCCCTTACATGGATAGTTAGTTGTATCCTAACAGATCATGTATATATCATGACTCACACTTTTCCACTTGTTTTTCAATGTCTACAAATAACCCACTGCTTTCCTCACAATCACTCCCAACATTGTTTCTTGTTAGTTATTCTAAATAGCTCTACAAGTGTTAGCATTAAACTGTAACTTTATAGGATCCCCTGTTCTCTCCCCTTCAAGGCTTTGTTTTCTGAGACTTAATCTCACCTTGACATCCTCAAATCATTGCCGATATTTTTAGTACCTGATTTGTCTCCCTTCCTCAGGTATGCCTTCCCCAATTTAATGTGTCATGTTGGATTGAATCTACTGTTTGCATGTCATGTCCATCCCAACTTCCATACTGATTGCATGGAAAGGCTCTGGAGCTTTAGAGAAGCCAGTGGAATTCCCTCCTGCTCTGATAACATTGAGAGCACCTCCCCAGGAGATAGAGCGTTCATTCCCAAGTAGAGTTCCCTTGTAGCAAATCTTGGACCACTACCTTCTACCATCCGCAAAGTATTAGCTGGTTTAGCCACAGACGTTTATAGACTATTGGTTAAGAAACTATGTTAATCCAGAGTATGGATTTCTGTTCAGCCTTAAATGGAATGAGGTCGTTTTATATATACTGGTATAGAAAGATGTTAAGGGGGGAAAAGCAAATCATAGAAAATATGGTGATGTTCTAATTAATTTTTTTAAAGCCAATTTGTAAGTACATAATAATAGGTGTGGAAACAGATTCATGAAGCTTTTAGCAGGGGTTACCTCCAGGAAGGGAATGGGCTATGAAGAAAGCCTTTCAGAAAAGAGCAAAAGACCTTTACAGCATTTAGGTCTTAAAACGAACATGTATTCACTTTTTATGTTTTTTGTTTTTGTTTGCTTGTTTGTTTGGGCCGCATTTCGGCATGTGGGATCTTAGTTCCCTGACCAGGGATTGAACCAGTGCCCCCTGCAGTGGAAGCACAGAGTCTTAGCCACTGGACCACCAGCAAATTCCCTCTCACTTTTTATTTTTTAAAAATCACCAAATGTAAAATAGATAGCTAGTGGGAAGCAGCTGCATAGTACAGGGAGATCAGCTCAGTGCTTTGTGACCACCTAGAGGTGGGATAGGGAGGGTGGGAGGGAGACGCAAGAAGAAGGAGATATGGGGATGTATGTATATGTATAGCTGATTCACTTTGTTGTAAAGCAGAAACTAACACACCATTGTAAAGCAATTATACTCCAATAAAGATGTTTAAAAAAAATCAATGGACGTTGTAAAGCAGCTATACTCCAATAAAAATTAATTTTAAAAAATCAATGGATGAAAAAATTTTAATCTAATAATTTAAGATTTCAATGAAGTGACATTAGCTAGGCTACTGCCCAGTGGCAGACCTGCCAGAAACCTTGAATTCTTACCTCCTGTCATCCAAATTGTTCCAGCAGTGCCTTCTCTGTGAAGTTTCTTGTGAGAAGGGCCAATGCATCTTTTTTTTTTTTTTTAACCTAATGCTTGCTGTCTTTGAGATTTTACCACTTTTTTTTTTTTTAATTTTATTTGGTTGTGCCGGGTCTTAGTTGCAGCTCTCAGGCTCCTTAGTTGTGACATGCGAACTCTTAGATGCGGCATGCATGTGGGATCTAGTTCCCTGACCAGGGATTGAACCCGAGTCCCTTGCATTGGGAGCACGGAGTCTTATCCACTGTACCACCAGGGAAGTTCCAAAGCATCACTTCTTAAATGTTCCTTTTTGGTCTTTCTCAGAAACCAGCATAATTTATAAGATCAACAGAAATTTATACCAAGGACCCTTTAAAAGGGTTATTTCTGATTTCTGTCTCCTTTTAAGCATTGAAATCTTTTGGTTATCTACCCTCTGGAGGGAATTATATACCCTGGTCCCTGCAGTGATGGGAATGGTATGGTATTACTTCCACTCTTTGCTGTTCTCTTTCATTTATTTATTTATTTTAAATTTATTTTTGGCTGTGCCACACGGCTTGCAGGATCTCAGTCCCCCAACCAGGGATTGAACCTGGGCCACAGCAGTGAAAGCGCCGAATCCTAACCCCTAGACCACCAGGGAATTCCCATTGTGTTCTCTTTTAAAAGGTTATTTTCAGCTGAATCCTTGCATCATATTCCTACCTATACTTTAGTCACATCCTTTAAAGTACAACCTCCAAATTTTGAAGACAGCCTGACTATTTTGGGAGAACCAGGAACATCTGTGGTATTGCTTGGCTCAGCCATTTTTGTCTTGGTAGTCTGGAGGGAGATAAGGTCTATCCATTGCCTCTCCTCTCTCCTCTCCTTCCCTCCCTCCCTTACCCTGTCCCTCCCCCTCTCTACATATTAGATTAGATTAAATATTACATATATATTTTTTCCCTTCCATTTTTCCCCTATGAGCAGTAATTAGACTGGGAAAATATTTAAAAGAATTTACTACAAATCTGTCCAAAATAACAAATAAGTTTTCTCTTGCTTCTGATCCCACTAAATTATTTTATTTATATCTATTTCTGAGCCAGTGCTCAAGATATGAGGATGTAATTGTAAATAGCCAAATGTTGAGTAGAGACTACCAGTCTCTAATCCTTATGTACCAGCCTCTAATCCTTATGTGTCTGTTTGTGTCCTTATGGGTCCTAGTCTTCAGGTCTCAACATGATTTTTTACTTTTTGCTACCAGCCCCATGTTAGTCTCCTGCTTCCAAATCTTTACTTCTTTTTACACGTAACCAGATTTCCTCAGCTTAATGAAGAGCTGGCTCTATCATTAGGCTTTTTTTTTTTTATGATAAACATGCTGTGTGGGATGAGAATGGCCATCCACAAATTCCTGGAGGGTGGGGACTGTACCTTGTTCATCTTTATTCTCCCAGTGCCAGCCAGGTGCCTGCTATGAGGTGCTCAGACAAAGATCATTGGTGCATCCCTGTTCTTAACTTTGTAGCAGTTGTGTGCAACAAACTTATCGTTGTGAAAATGTAACCTTGTGATATATATTTACCTTCCCCAAAACAGAGTCTTGCTTACATAACAGAAAAACTTTGTAACTACTTATATGATTTCTGTAAATTCTCAAGAGTGCCTCCAAATGGGAAGTCTATGCAGTTTGGGTAATTTAAACAGAACACTCTATCCTTTTATTATTCTTGTTATAAAGTGGGTGCTATCACGTTGGTATCATAACTATTTTTTTCTGTTCTTTTTTTAAACTTTTTATTTTATATTGGAGTATAGCAGATCAACAACATTGTTACAGTTTCAGGTGTACAGCAAAGGGACTCAGCCATACATATACATGTAGCCATCCTTCCCCATGTAGACAAACATCTGTAATTAGATATTTTTATTTGAAACATATTAAAATTTCTCATACACTTAAATTAAGAAAGGAGACAATTTTTTTTAATCCACAAAAGGAGCCCTTAAAACAGTTGAACACATTCTTCTCATGTATTTCTGTATGGATAGAGATTTTTTTAAAAAAAATCTATGGTAACTCCTATGGTTTACAAGGATATAGTTTAGCAATCAACTTTATACTATAATTATAGAAAGGAATCACTGGTTGTTAACTCTTATATAAAGACACCTCTTTGCGTCAGAAACCTATAAAAATAACCAAAGATGATTCTTCATTGTAATCCTAATATCTATAATATCACACTAAGAAAGTTTGAGTAATTGCGTAGGCAAGAATCTTTTATTCATTTTCCTTGTCATTTTTTCTTTTAGAACTGCCACTGGATGACCAGGATTCCTTGTAATTGATAATGTTGGAGATCAACTCTGCAACTTTCTTCAGCATTCAGTTGTTAAAAACAAATAGGATGCAGGTTCCTCAAATCCAGATTATGACAACAGTACTTGGAAAACTGAAAACTATCTAAATGATTATCTTTGGTTGGGCTGTGTTCTTAGCGAGCAGAAGCCTTGGCCAGGGTCTGCTGTTGACTCTTGAGGAGCACATAGCCCGCTTCCTGGGGACTAGAGGTGCCACTGCTACCATGGGTAATTCCTGTATCTGCCGAGACGACAGTGGAGCAGAAGACAGCGTTGACACCCAGCAGCAGCAGGCCGATAACAGTGCAGTACCCACTGCTGACATGAGGAGCCAACCCCGGGACCCTGTTCGGCCACCAAGGAGGGGCCGAGGACCTCACGAGCCAAGGAGAAAGAAACAAAATGTAGACGGGCTAGTGCTGGACACACTGGCAGTCATACGGACTCTTGTAGATAAGTAAGTATCTGGCTCACGGTCACCTCCTATCTAATGAAAAGCCTTCTGCCAGGAACCATAACTTTTGGACTCCTTCGGTTCATTAGGATATATTTGCCAAGGCTTGTTGCTCATAGGGCAAGGGGAGAATATTTTATTTCTCCTCTTATGGCAGAGTAAATTATAAGGTTTGATGTTTTTACTTGCTAACATCTACACTGGTCGGGAAATGTGTAAACATTTCTGTAGCAGAAAACACTATTTAAAACTATGATCTTTATTAGGGAACGTAGTCAGTATGGAGTGAGTTTGTGCTGAAGTTACAAGAGGTAATGGTTTCACGAAGACTCACTCTTATCTTGCTTGACTATCTACTCCACTGACCAGAGATTCAAGATGAGTTGTTTTACCAAGAACATAGCTGCATGCAACTTCCGTTGGCAATGGAAGGACTTAGGTCAAGGAGAGTTTTCATCCTCCTCCCTCTTTTTTACCCCTTAGTTGGCCCTCTTAGATCCATTTGGGAAGCTTGTAAATTAAAAGAAACTGCAGGACACACCTGTACCTGTTTTGTTTTCCCCTCTGCTTTGTCTAAGTACGAAATCCCAGATTGAATAACAGTGAAATTAAAGGGCATTGTTCAAGTTGAAAAAAATATTTTAACTTAACCCTATAGCACAGTAGTTAGGAGTAAGTTTTAGAACCATGGTGGACAAAGGTTCAAATTCTAGCCCAGCCCCTTAACTAGCTATATGACACTGAGTAAATTACTTCTTTTAAGCCTCAGATTCCTCATCTATAAAAGGAGAGTAATACCTTTCTTACAAGGATTATCATGATAAAATATATATAAAGCATCTAGTATGGTGCCTTGCATGTTAACAATTGCTCAAAAGAAGACTATTTTTTTAAAAGTTCTCTCTGGGTTCTTTTTGCTTCAGGGTCAGCTAGTATTATATATTTAAGTATCTAAATATTTGATAATCACATTTATAAAAACACAGTTTTGTTTATTCCTGAGAAAGTATAGCATAAAGCAAGGTATACCTGTGCATGTTATTCTGAGGTATTTTTTTTCCTCATAGAAATAGATTTATTTTGCATATTTTTCTATCTGCCATAGAGCATGCTGGGGGAAAGTAGTTCTTACAAATATTCACCATAACCAATTCAGAAAGGCCTTCCTAAGTTTACTAAAACCTGCCTTTGAAGTAGTTCTGGTACCTGAATTAATTTAATGTAATCTTTATATGTTTGTGGGAAATATCTGTTGAATATAAATCTATGCCATTTACATCCTCTAAATTCAAGCAAGGGTCTAGAAGCTGTTATGTAAAGTTTCTTCATGGTGACATTTAAAACGTGCTGTGAAACTGTAATGAAAAGTTGTCCTTCCCAAATAAGGAAGTAAACCACAGCAGTGTTATTTAAGCCCATTGGAAAAACAGGTACAGAATAGACTTTGCTGTATTTTTTAAAAGGGTGATTAAGAGAGTGTGGGGGCAAAGCAGGAGGAGCTTTATTTCCAAGCTTCAGGAGAATATTACAAATTATAAGAGAACTTGTTGCCAAAGCACATAATCCACTTATGTGAGGCAAGTAGTGTACACTTGAATAACAGCCTAACTTTTACCTTAAACCTGTTTGTACTGAATTATAGTTAAAACTCTTCTGAGAATGGAAAACTTAGGCAGATGCAGAGCAAGTATGAAGGGACATGTTGGAGAATATAATGGCAAAATGGGGTTCAGACAGTTTGTAAACATAGTTACATAGCTTATTTTTTTTTAACTGCTAAAGAAAAGAATTTCTTAACCTGCGAAGTTTATAAGGCTATTAAAACTAAACATAAAAGACAGGAATGGATAAAGAAGATGTGGCACATATATGCAGTGGAATATTACTCAGCCATAAAAAGAAACAAAATGGAGTTGTTTGTACTGAGGTGGATGGACCTAGAGACTGTCATACAGAGTGAAGTAAGTCAGAAAGAGAAAAACAAATACAGTATGCTAATACATATATATGGAATCTAAGGGAAAAAAAAAAAGATCATGAAGAACCTAGTGGCAAGACGGGAATAAAGACACAGACCTACTAGAAAATGGACTTGAGGATATGGGGAGGGGGAAGGGTAAGATGTGACAAAGTGAGAGAGTGGCATGGACATATATACACTACCAAACGTAAAGTAGATAGCTAGTGGGAAGCAACCGCATAGCACAGGGAGATCAACTCTGTGCTTTGTGACCACCTAGAGGGGTGGGCTAGGGAGGGTGGGAGGGAGGGAGATGCAAGAGGGAAGAGATATGGGAACATATGTATATGTATAACTGATTCACTTTGTTATAAAGCAGAAACTAACACACCATTGTAAAGCAATTATACTCCAATAAAGATGTTAAAAAAAAACCATAAAAAAAAAAAGGACAGATGGGCTTAGTAAGAATATATGTAAAAGGGTGTATGCAGATATCACAATTATAAAATGACCTATATTTATTGTTCTCCTCCCTCCTTGTTACTTAGGAGAGGATAACCTTGATTTGAGAGGACAGTACAGTTCTTAATGGCATAGTGAGAGACCTGCTATAGGAAATACACTTGAAGTACACTTATTTTAAAATCATTTTGAAGTTTGATTATTTGCTCTTTTTTTTTTTGGTAGTAACTTTACCCTCAGATTGCTAATGGTATTAATGTTATTCTCATGACTTTGGAATTTTAATTTGCAGGCTCCTCCTGATGGAAGTTTTCTTCCTCAGTGTGTGTGTGTGTGTGTGTGTGTGTGTGTGTGTGTGTTTTCCCTGTCTTTTTCTCCCTTTCTCTCTGTCACCTTTGTTGTCTCCGTCTGGGTCTCAGGGACCTTCAGTCCACAGCTGAACCTAAAAGTGGTGGTTCTGAGTTCCCATCCCACTGTAAGAAACCCAGGTCCTGCTGCATGGCTTTCTCTGCCTTTTTCTGTCACCGGAGACTTGCAGGTTTATACCGGTTGCAGCTCAGATTATCATTCAGAGCTTTGCAACTCCTTTCACTGAGAACGGTACCCTGTTCCCACTTTATGTGGTGAGTCTGCTCCATCACTTGCACAGGTGGGGTTTTGGTCCCCATTACCTGCCTTGCAGGCATAAAGCTCCTGGTGACCTCTGTCTAGTTCCTGACCCAGAGCCCAGTAGTCTTATGACTTTAGCTTTTGCCTCCCACCGGAAGTTTCTGCACTATTTCTGTTCCACAAAGAATTTTATCTTGTTTTTTTGAGTGTAGGGGTGTGTATGTCCTTTAAGTGTGTCTGTATAGAATTCAGGTGCTCATATTCCTTATTGGTCACTGACCTTGTCATATTTTTATTAGTTTGCCCTTCTTCCCTAATCCCATTGTCCTTTTTACCACCCACCTCCAAATATCAGTAGGTAATCAGTCTACTGAATTTAAGGTATGTTCTTCCAATATGCCTGGCATATGTTTGTTTATGTCTGTATAGGAAGTTTATAAATATTGTTTTGTGTATGATTTTAAAATTTTACATAACAGAGAAGTCTCTTTGGTTTTAACTTCTCTCAACATTATATTTGAGACCTATGTTGCTGTATATAAAGCTACAACTGCTTCTGACTGCTACAGAGTATTCCTTTATATGCTCAAAAGTACTATATTGTGTTATCAAATAATCTGGTGACAGTCACTTAGGTTACTACTTCTGAATTTTTTGTTCCTACAAATAGCATTGCAGCAAATAACCTCATATGCACCTGTGTAATAATTTCTCTAGCATTGTTGAGTATATGCATACTAATTTCATTATTGCCAGATTGCCCCAGAGCAACGTTTGTATCAGTTAGTTATATCATTTAAGACAATTCTTTTAAATAAGAATTTTCCCTTATTATGAAAAGGCACAGGATGTGTCCAACACCGGTACCTAATGAGTACCTGAAATGAATTTAGTAATTCGCATATTGCAAGGTTATTCTGAGGATTAAAAGATGGAAGACAATAGTTTTTGTTTTTGTTTTTTTTCACAGTGAAACAGAGAGCCACAATATGTAAACAAATAAGCAGTGAATATACTCCTTAAATAATTAGATTATCATTGTTTGATGGGAAATATTTCATTCATTATTAAAAGTTCCCTTAAAGCACCTCTTTGGATTCCTGAGATCACAGTTTGAAAATCCACTGAATTAAGGGGAAAATGCCATTTTAGAGCAGTGTCTAGAAGATTAAGTAGCTCCTTAATTAAGTTTGGTTTCTTTTTCTTCTAACACCATTTTATGAAGTTTAAGCACATAGTGATATTTACCAGAAGAACACTTAAAAATGAAGATGTTACGTAGGCCCTTGCTTCTGTAAGTCCTCATTTGGGATTGTCATCTCCCTTCCTGGTGATTCTTTGAGGTACATATGAGGAAGATGATGTTGGCCTCCCTGGCTTGTCTCTATTGGCATGGGCCCACTAGAGGTAAAGCTGAAAGTGGGCTCTGGGCTCCAGTATTAGTCCCGTGCTTTGACTTCAGGCTACATGGTGGTCCTTTCATGTGCCCTTGTGCCCATTTTATTTGTGGGCCATCATAGACAGTAACCTTGGAAATGAGCACACGTGGTGTGCGTTTGTCCTTATAGATTATAGCTCTGGTTGTCTCCTCCATCTCTTTCTCTACGCTCACTCATGTACATTTCTTTCTCTTCCTACCCCCACACTTCCAGTTTGAACTTTTATTTGAAATTGTCATTTCTTATTTCTTCAAGTTTGATGTATTGAATGTTTGTTTTTCAGTGATCAGGAACCTCCCTATTCAATGATTACATTGCACGAAATGGCAGAAACAGGTATTTTTAAAGTTTTTTAAAATACTTCCTAATTAATGATCATGAAGAAGTGTAGCCACTTTTTTTTTTTTTTTAATAAAAGACTTCAAAAATACTTAACACACATGATGAAGAAAAAACCCCTTAGTCTATGGAAATTTTCTTGTATGAGGACAATAATTAATAAGCACTGTATTGTATCCGAGTATATGCTGCATATTTCAGTAATGGTCTTATTTCACTAAAATTATTAAAATAAAATTATTTTTGGCATTGACAGATCTTCGACTATAACTCTTCTAGAATGGGGAGGATAATTTTTTTGTCCCTCAATTTCCTAAATGTCAT
This sequence comes from Balaenoptera borealis, assembly GCF_965194805.1. Lineage (NCBI taxonomy): Eukaryota > Metazoa > Chordata > Mammalia > Artiodactyla > Balaenopteridae > Balaenoptera > Balaenoptera borealis. The sequence continues at coordinate 26,980,256 of NC_138878.1, read as the reverse complement.
TCTGAAAATAGAGCCAACTGTTTCAGATACTTAATCTTCTGAATTAACTCCTATGTCATAAATAAGATGCTGGAAACTATTTAATCATAATTTGAGAACCCAGAACCATAGCTTAAATTTTCTTCAAATAAAGATACCCCCAAATCACCAGACTCCTGTAAGTTAGGATTCTTTGTCTCTACTGTGATGGCTAGCAATTGATGACCATGTCCATGCCAAATACTAGCTGCTTAAAAGCTATAGGATGTTTCTATTTTCCAAGAGTGTTTCTATTTTAATGTGAAGTCATCTTGTGCTGTAAGTTATGTATTTTCACATTTTTAAAATATGGCTCCATCGTATAATCTTCTTGATTTGCTCCTAGATGAAGGATGGTTGGACGTTGTCCAGTCTTTAATTAGAGTTATTCCATTGGAAGATCCACTGGGACCAGCTGTTATAACATTATTACTAGATGAATGTCCATTGCCCACTAAAGTAAGTTAATACTTATCTTTTATGAAACTGACATCTACGCTTAAACACAGGGTGAATGACCACAAAGAACACTTGATATAATGCATTTCTTTTTATATATTTTGGGTCTGAATTTATTTAATATTAATTTCATTATGTAAACTTGTTTTTTATTACTAATAAATTGCTACATCCTCTTTCTGTCAATAGCTTACTCTAAAACTTTAGTTTAAAATTTTAAAAATGTTAAAAATGGAGGCATTTATATCTGAAATGGCAATCTTTGAAACTAGAAAAGAATGTTCAGTTGCTGAGCTGATTTTCTTATCTCTCTCCAAACAATTTCCTCATAACAAAAGTTTTTTAAACATTTTCTATTAAGAGAAAACACTGTTATACCAAAAGCACTTTTGAGTCTTAAACATATTAAATATTGGCATAACTTTGATTATCCCTTATGTAGAACGAAAGTATCTAACTTACATTGCCTTATTCCATATGGTCTATGGAATCCTTTTTTAAAAATTTTGGATTCTGGCATCTTTCATTTGTTTAAGCCTCAGACATTTGGGCCTAACATGGAAAACATGGACAGAGGGAAAAGTCTTTGGCCTTGTCACTGGTGAATTGACCTTTGCCTAGTCTTTTAAAGTTTTTGCCTTTAAAATTCTGGTGATATTTGTTCTTGATTGATAAAAAAAAATTTTGTAAGAAACTTTTTACTTCAGTATCACTAGGCCCTATTGTTATCAATCATACTGGCATTTGGGTGGATTTAGTCTGTTTAACGACTCAAGTGTATAGCATATATTTGATACAACTGGTACATTTTGAATGAAATGGAATCTAGCAATTCATTTAAGAAAACTTTCAGGTTGATCAAATAATATTTCCCATCAATAATGGTATCCTGTGGCTATATTATATCATTTTTGTATGGTCATTCTGAGTTAATTTAACACGTTGTTATTGCTTTTGTGTCAGAGAATTACCTTGAGAAAAAAAACCTAAGTAATATATTTATCAAATCCGTTTGTACATTTTTGTTTTTAGGATGCACTCCAGAAATTGACTGAAATTCTCAACTTAAATGGAGAAGTAGCTTGCCAGGACTCAGGTCATCCTGCCAAACACAGAAACACATCTGCAGTCCTAGGCTGCTTGGCTGAGAAACTAGCAGGTAACGCTGGGAAGCTCCACCAAAGAAGATCTTAAGTTGTTTAACATCAAGGGGAAGATGGCACTGCAGGTCTTTGATCAAACCTGCTTTACCAGAAAGAAGTGTCTCTAAAAAAATAAAATAAAATTGAGCAACAGGGCCTAACTGGAAAAAAATTACTCAAGGCCACAGAGGTAAATGCAAACTAATTTAGCTTTGAGGACTTTCAGAGGGAAATTTAAAAGAAAAAGTTTTCCTTATTTGCTTTAAAATTAAAAATAAGAGAAAAGGCTAAGCTCATAAGATAAATAAAGATTGTATGTAATATATAATATACATATACACACACTTTATAAAGTTTAGCTAGGCAATAGAGACATATTCGGTAGGGGAAGAAGAAAAGGAACTTTAAATTGGAGCAATTCCTGAGAAGACAAGCAGATTTTTTACTTGTCTGTGAATGTTACCCATTTTAGGAAAGTTAACATCAAAGTATAGGTGAATAACCCAGCTAGTTGTATCATTTATGGTGGAAGAAACAATGGATTAGAAATCAAAGCATGGGTACTGGTTCAGCCTCTGCCATGTGCTCCCCAAGTGCCCTGGAGTAAGTCACTTCAGGAGTGTGTCTCAGGAGTGGGCTCAGTTGCTCAACTGTGAAATGGGGATAGTACTATTCCCTACCTTAAGCAGGAGACTTGAATAAGATAATGCACATGAGAGTACTTTGTAAAAGAGCTCTACAATTTTATTGGTATTAGTTACAAATTCAAAATAATGTAACACATTTAATTATATCCAGTGTTTGTTGTATTCGTCTAGGTCCTGCAAGTATAGGTTTACTTAGCCCAGGAATACTGGAATATTTGCTACAGTGTCTGGTAAGTGAGACATCAAAGCTAGTTATTCTTAGTCATCTAGAATTGTGCATTTTTCTAAAATTGCCCACTTAGCCACTGGCACAGAGAATGGAATCAGCTATAAATTTTATTTGCAGGTGTTTCCTGAGTGTTTATCTATTCCTTCCTGTGTTTAAAAAAAAGTAAGGGCAGGATAGGAATTTATTGCAAGCAAAAACAGCTGAGTTGGTCTGGTTTTAAATTTAGTCATAAGATAGGTGCTATGATTGGCTTTTTTGTGTGTGCGTCCTTAGAGTCTGCCAAATGGTAGTAGGAACCTCCACAGTGGGAACAAAATTACACGGCATTCCAAGCCAGGAAACTGTGAGGTCAGGTTCCCAGTGTATATAAATCTGTGTTCCTCCATCCCTCCCACCACTACTGCTCTTAAAACTATTGTTGATTATTTGATATATCGTCTGGGAAGCTTGTGGTTTGCCAAGGCTGTGCTATCGGATCTCTCACACTGCTTGACTGCAGTCTTGACTGGTCTGTGTTTTTTAAAGTTATTTTTGCAGGCCTGCTGTGCATTGGCCTTTTTTCAAAATCTGAAAGACCCTATTTTTCAGGACCTATATGATATGTACTTAAAACACTTGACACTATGCTAAGTAAGCACTGTAGGGGTACAGAAGTAGTCTAATAGTCCTTTGCCCTCAAGCAAAGTTTCCTGGTTAGGGGAACAAAACTACTCAGACAAGACAGTTAGCCTCCATTTTATGACAGGATATGATCAAGGGCAAAATAGCTTCCTTCAGACCAAGTGCCAAGGGATCTGAGAAGGTGGTTGGGAGGTGGGAGAAACGGGTGGAGGAGGCTGGGAGTCATGGGAGGCAGACTTCCTGGTGAAGGTGGAACCTCAGCTGGGTCACACCACAGGGCTAGGATTTGTTTGTGCACACAGGAGGAAGAAATGGGTTTCTTGGCTAAGGGCACATCACCGGCAGAAGCCTAGAGCCAGAAATGGCCATGTTCCCAGCATATTACGGAGAATTATCTGATCAGAAGACAGTGTTCAGAGACAGGAGGACATAGACTTAGTAGCCAGATGGGGAGGGCTCAGGGCCTGAAAAACCAGACAGAGGGATTGAGGATGGATGTGGCAAGAAGCAGGGTGCTAAACAGGCTTTGCAGCAGGGAAGGGCGATGGTTACATGAGCTCTGCAGAACCCAGTTGGGCACCAGAAAAGTGAGTGGAAATCATCTGTTGTTCTAGAGCTCTTTCGCAGGCACCTAGCATAGCTGTGGGGAAGGATGGCTGTGAGAAGATACGATGTTAAGCAGATAGACCTTTCTTCAAATGTGAACACATGTGACATGAACTTAAATATAACTGAAAGAGCTCACTTGTTGCTGTCTCCCACCTACCATCAGCATTTGTAGAATTCCTTTCAGAGAACAGATTGAAAATGAAGCCATGAGTTGTTAATTTCATTATTTATAATTTTGGAACTTGGTAGTGATGAATGGCTCCTTTTAGGGTTCTGAATAAAAAGCCATTTTTAGCTATATTTCTGGGCTTCTGTTTGGCTTGCTTAAAGGAATATAAGAATCAGCATGATTTTATTTAACAAAGCTTTAATATATAAATGTTACTAAGTAAAATAACATAGTACATTTAATAAGATACTTTTGAAATTTCCATATCTATAAACGAACACAGTAACTTCAAGAAAATAATATAAGATTTTAAGAGACTCTATCTTGGTTTATTACTAACAATATTAGCAAATGGATAATCACGGACTTGAATGAGTAAAACTTTTCCTACTGCTCCAAAAAAAAATCTAGCACACATTGGATAAGAAGAGGAAATTGATAACTTGCTGCCTCCGCAGGACAATGATTTTTTTCTTGTTTTTTTTTTTTTTTTATCTTTTGTTGTCTTTCAGAAATTACAGTCCCACCCCACAGTCATGCTTTTTGCACTTATCGCACTGGAAAAGTTTGCACAGACAAGTAGGTATAGTGACTTCTTACATTAATGATCTATATTGCTTGTTAAAAATCTTATTTTTCATAGTTACTGGATGAGCTGATGCTTTTGAACCCCATCAAACATGCATACATTCTGGGGAATTCCCTGGTGGCCTGGTGGTTAGGATTCTGGGCTTTCACTGCTGTGGCCCCAGGTTCAATCCCCGGTTGGGGAACTAAGATCCCTCAAGCCGTGTGGCACAGCCAAATAAATAAATAAGAAGCATGCATACATTCTGACTTGTCTGGGTAAACATCTCAAAGCCAGTAAGATGTAACAGTGACAAAGGCAAGAGTTTTCTCACCTAAAGAATCAAAACTTAATGGTTCTGAAGAACCTAGGGGCAGGACAGGAATAAAGACGCAGACGTAGAGAATGGACTTGAGGACACGAGGAGGGGGAAGGGTAAGCTGGGACGAAGTGAGAGAGTGGCATGGACATATATACACTACCAAATGTAAAACAGATAGCTAGTGGGAAGCAGCCACATAGCACAGGGAGATCAGCTTGGTGCTTTGTGACCACCTAGAGGGGTGGGATAGGGAAGGTGGGAGGGAGACGCAAGAGGGAGGAGATATGGGGATATATGTATATGTATAGCTGATTCACTTTGTTATAAAGCAGAAACTAACACACCACTGTAAAGCAATTATACTCCAATAAAGATGTTAAAAAAAAAAAAATATATATATATATATATATATATATATAAAGAATCAAAACTTGGTGACCGTGATTACCCACTTTTTATAGCTAAAAATTTAGTGATCATATTGCTACTTTCTAGAAAATAGAGCTCTTGGGCTTTGTCATTATTATAGTTTCCAGATTCTCTAATTGTCTTTCCTCACTCTTACCCTCCATTAATCTACCCAGCAAATCATCCTGCTCTTTCATGGTTAATTTAAGGTTTATGTCTTCCCAACAGGTGAAAATAAATTGACTATATCTGAATCCAGTATTAGTGACCGGCTTGTCACATTAGAGTCCTGGGCTGATGATCCTGATTATCTGAAACGTCAAGTTGGTTTCTGTGCCCAGTGGAGCTTAGACAATCTCTGTAAGTAGGAGTTGTCCTTTATTAAAATGCCTGTTTTCATTTCCAAATCCACTTCTTAAATAGGATCACAGGTCTTTATTTTGTGACGGTGTGAGTTTTTCCGTATAAGGTCCTCTACTTGGTGGGTTGGCTATATTCTAGCAGTAAAGTATCCTAGGGACTCTTCAGACTATTAGATGGAATGCTTCTAATTGCAGCACTCTCCTGTTCAAAAACTTTTACTGGTCCCCTGTTTCCTCCTGCATCCAGGCTATTAATCAGATGCCACTGTCTAATCAACTCTTTCCAACACAAACTCTTCTCACTGTCCTACAAGCAGTTCCCAATCATTCCTACCCCTGGGCATGTTCCCCTCACTTGGAATTCCCTCTTTACTCTTCTCTCTGTCCCAGCTTTGCTCTTCAAAACTCAAGTCATGTCTTACCTATACCGTGAGAGTTGCTCCCAACTTTTCTTTTTCTCCTCCAAGGGCTGCAAGAACTAAAACTATATTACTGCTCTAACCTCACTCCCCCTCCCACAGGTAGCACTGTGCTAAAGCACAGTTGGACATGTGACCCCTCTGCTCCTACTGCAACATTATGCGGAGTAGCTCAGTGCCCAGCCTGTGTAGTGCCAGTTAAAGAATAATTCTGAAAAAGTACCATTTGGATTTTGCTACATGCAAAATAATGACTATAGGGAACAGAAATATAAACCTAGAAGTGCTGCCTTTACTAGCATTTGCTTAATTAATCTTCATATGGCAGTGTAGCAGCAAAGCTAAGGTTATAAGTCTACCAATTCTGCCATTTATGAGCACCTCCACTTCTTAACTAGAAAGGCAACTAGCGATGACAGTAGCTTTTTTCTCCACAACAGCCTGCCTTAGGAATGTGCCCACTTTTTCTTTTGCAGTTTTAAAAGAAGGTAGGCAGCTGACCTATGAGAAAGTGGACTTGAATAGCATTAAGGCCATGCTAAATAGCAACGATGTCAGCGAGTACCTGAAGATCTCGCCTCATGGCTTGGAGGTAAAGCTTCCATAGACGGACCATTCTGGGGAGAAAATCTTGTCCTCATTTTCGTGCCCTGGTTCTGAACAAAAGCAATCCTTGCAAAATAGATGGAAATTTTCTACATACTCAAAGAGTGTTTAGAGGTAGAAGTGGTGGGAGAGAGCGTGTTTGGGATATTATTTACTCTTTCATATCTCACATGGTTCTATACATAGTACATGCTATAATGTTTGATTGGTTTAAATATGTATGATTTTCATCTCTGCCATTTTATGCAGTTAAAGGTACAAAGACTAGTGTTTCTAAAAGAGGCCCTTCCCTTTTTAAATCCCTGCATAACCAATTGTATTCAGTCTAGAGCTTCACCTTCTCCCTGTATGTTGAAAATGTTGCTGATTTGGGGGTGAAGGTTAATGAAAGAGCCGCTTATATACAGGAAGGTACCGTTAGGCACTAGACATGTCAAGATTAAAGAGCCGTTTGAAGAATGGCTGCACATAGGCTCTTTGATCTTACATCTTGCCAAATGCTTTACGTAGCCTTCTGCTTTAGATTATTTTTAGGTACTCCATCTTATACCCTTCAATATCCTTCTCTCCCTCATCTCCCTCCCTAACAAGTACAGGTTAAGGCAATGTTTATGCATTTGGAAAAGATTCTACTATAAGAGCAAAGCTCTGTAAGTACTTAAAAATGAAGCCAGTAGCCTTCACTAATTCTTATTTTGAGGTCTTCCAATCCTTTCAATCTGGAACTCCCTGGAAATTAAACTATAAAATAGAGTGTCCTTCCTTCGGTTTTGTACTTTTTGTCACTGAGAATGCACAGGGAAGGACAGTAGTCCACCAGGAGCTTTAATGAGGAAGAATAGATTCCACCTTCTGAGCAGTCGGTTATCTCTGGTGGTCTTCAGGCATTGATGGTGGACTGCCATGCTCTTTGATTTTGCCAGGCTCGCTGTGATGCCTCTTCTTTTGAAAGTGTGCGCTGCACCTTTTGTGTGGATGCTGGGGTGTGGTACTACGAAGTAACAGTGGTCACTTCTGGTGTCATGCAGATCGGCTGGGCCACACGAGACAGCAAATTTCTCAATCATGTGAGTACCTTGGAGACCTGTGCGGATGAGAGCAGCAGCAGTTTTTTTGGCGAGTGGGTGGCGGATACTCATTTTTCAGATAGTTTTGCACAATAATCGTTCCTTGGGCTGAATCACATGGTGCCAAATCCCTAACAGTGGTTTTCTAAGCTGATTTAGAAATAGGAAAACACAGGTGAAATTGCCCCTCAGCTGTTTTTTTCCCTCAGGTTTTAAGTTCATGTTAATCTTCCACCCAGAGTTTAGATGTGCTCTTTTTCCTTTTTTTTTTTTAATTAACTTATTTATTTTATTTATTTTGTTTTTGGCTGCATTGGGTCTTTGTTGCTGCGCGTGGGCTTTTCTCTAGTTGCAGCGAGGGGGTGCTACTCTTCGTTGGGGTGGCTCCTCTTGCTGTGGAGCACGGGCTCTAGGCGTGCAGGCTTCAGTAGTTGTGGCTCGCAGGCTCTAGAGTGCAGGCTCAGTAGCTGTGGCACACAGGCTTAGTTGCTCCGCGGTATGTGGGATCTTCCCGGACCAGGGCTCGAACCCGTGTCACCTGCACTGGCAGGCGGATTCTTGACCACTGTGCCACCAGGGAAGCCCCTCTTTTTCTTTTTCGGCTCTGCTCCAGCCCCAGCCACATCTTTGGCTCAGTTTTTATATTGGGTCCAGTGATGGTTTTTACCTTGCGTTTAAGCTTTAGGAACTTTGTAGGAATTCTATTCCTTTCACAAAATACTAAATGTTGTCTTGACTCCTCTTACTTTACTTTTACCTTGTAATTAGTAGGCACATTTGTTTTCAATATTCAGTATTTATCTTTTGCTATACAAAGCTGTAATTTATAAGGGAAAATTAAGTCCACTAGAGGAAGCAGAATTGGGCTGCCTCTACCTGGGTGTGAGAGGTTGGGGTTCTTCGCTTTCCTACAAATGTTAATTTCTTGCCACTTTATACCCTTCTAATGCCCAACCCAATTGGCTTTCTTCTTATAGTCATATTATAAGCTGTTTGGAATTAATCCAGTTTTGATCAGGAATATTTTGTGGACATATGATTTTTACCCTTTGAGCTGGGAAAAGTCCCTTAGATTTTTTTTTTTATGTTAATCTAAATAATAGCCTCCCATCCCATATGTAAGGTCCTGGGATGGGTTTTAGAAGTGATCCAACAAAATCAAACTAAAACTTGCCTCCCATAAAGCTAGTTTCTCAAGTGCCCTTTCAACAAGGCTGTACGGCATCCTGGAATTGTTCATGGCATTTTACTAAACTCCTTGCTGGAAAGAGACAAATTGGAGGAAGAGGGCACAGGGAGAGGTCAGGTCTGGATTTTTGTCCAGGATGGAAAACTGGACCCCAGTCTGCCATTGCTTTGTTGGGAACCTTCCCTGATGCAGCGCTTCCTAGTCCACTAGGCCTTAATGAAAACCTGGAAGAATGGGGCTTTTTTGTGGCACCGTGTAGTCAGAAGTAAGTGGGTCTGGAGAGCAATGCCAGTTAGTCTTGGGCACTAATTTAAAGAAGACAGTATCAGTTACACTGACAGCCTGCCCCAAATGATGTCCTCAAGATGATTTTTTAGGACTTAAAAAAAAAAAATCTTAATTTCCAGAGCACCTTCATTTTAGAGCCTATCATCTGATTCCCACAACAGTTTTTACTGTCACAGTTTCCATTTCACAGATGAGAAAACTGAGACTAAGACTGGGACAAAAAGAAACTAGGACTAGAATTCAGTCCCCTTCCTATTCTATAATAGTTGTGTTCTTTGCATTTGAAAGTGGGGAGAGTCTCAGAGAAGTAGCTAGTCTCATTTGGAAGTAAAGATTTGTTCAGGAACTAGAAGAAATGTGGATTCCTCTCGGGAGAAAGCTTCGATATACAATGTGCCTCTCCTAATTTGGCAGCACACTACAGGTCTGAGTGTAGTATATTTGAGACTGAATGTTGCAGATTGCTTTTTTTTTAATGGCCAATGAAGCTAGATCATTTTATCTGATGGATGAAACTAATTTCTGCCATATAGTTGCAAAAACTTTGGCTTCTCAAGTTAAGAGGCTTAACATACTATCTTCCTACCCTCCAGATTGCTTGATAGACTTAATTTCTTTCTTTAAAAAACAAAAATGAAACATTTTTCCCTGATTCAAGTACTGGTTGGTTAGAAAATGGTGAAGTCCGATGTATCTTTCCCCAAATGTAGGATTTTAATGATGTTGCCATACTTACAACTTTGCTTCACATGGACATTGTTCTGGTGATTCTGAATCTTTTTGCCTGTACAGACAGATAGGGTGTGGTTTTATGGAATAAGTCATTCCTAGGATACACGCAGTTTCTAAAAATTTGAAGTCTGTTCATAGACTTATTTTAACTCCTACTGCTTGGGCTTCGGTTTTGAAAAGATGATCAAAGTGTTGGGCTTGGACATAGATCATTAATCTGAGAAGCTAAAGGATAGTTCTTGTTCAGGTCACTTAGAGAATAGTTATCTTGTATATCTTTATGGGGGTTTGGGAGGAGCAAGTCTCCAAGGGTGCATTTGGACTTATCTAAAATATCTTTTGCCTTTTCATGAGCATCTGCCATGTGACAGGTCTTTCACATACTCATCTCTAATCTTTTTGAGAGTTTGGGAAGGTATTATTCTCCCATTTAAAGATGAGAATGAAGTTAAAAGAAATTAATTTAGAAGCTTGCCCAAAGTCACCTAGCCTCCAACTGCTGGCGAACAATTCAAACCCTGGTTGAGGCAGCCCGTGCTTCTTTCCCTGTTGAAGCCTCTTGCCATGGAGAAAATGACTCTGCTATCTTAAACAGGAAAAGAATGACTTGGAAGCCTACTGGGGGCTCCCAGACTATTGAGGGGTTTGGGAACCAGACAGGCTCCAAGGCAGCGTCAGAGGCCAAGACACAAGAAGTACAACAGCCAGTGTTTTAGGGACCAGGATGCCAACACTGCTGCCACAAAGGTCCTAACCATTCCTCCATGTGGGGTCACAGACACTAGGTGTCTGATGGGAGGGTCCGGTTGGCCAAGGTCACATCTTACCCCTCCATCTCCAGAGCAGGAGGCAGGACACTGCATCTTCATTACATTCCCCATAGCAGGAAGTGGTAGGGATACTGGAGAGCAGAAGAAAAGATGGTGTCCACCACATAGGGTAGGAGTCAGTATATTTCCTAAACAACAAACTATGGATAAACGCTTTTTTTTTGTTTGTTTTTAGTAATGTTGCCATTACTAAAGTATACATGACCAGAAACAGGCGGATCAAAATAATCACCCCAAGTACCAAGCTAGCTACACTGTTCTCTCATTTATCTGCCTCAGCTGATGGAGACCATAGTTATAGTTCTGCTGGGAATATTTTCACATTGAAAGAGGGTGTAGTACATCTGGACTGCTCTTTGGTATGTGAGCTCAAAGGACTTTTTAAAGTGTATCTCTGGGCTTCCCTGGTGGCTCAGTGGTTGGGAATCCGCCTGCCAATGCAGGGGACATGGGTTCGAGCCCTGGTCCGGGAAGATCCCACATGCCATGGAGCAGCTAGGCCCGTGTGCCACAACTACTGAGCCTGTGCTCTGGAGCCCGCGAGCCGCAACTACTGAGCCCAGGCACCACAACTACTGAAACCTGCGTACCTAGAGCCCGTGCTCCGCAACGGGAGAGGCCACCGCAATGGGAAGCCCACGCACCACAACGAGGACCCACTCGCTGCAACTAAAGCCCGTGCACAGCAGCGAGGACCCAACGCAGTCAAAAATAAATAAAATAAATAAATTTAAAAAAAATAATAAAGTGTATCTCTGCTTAGCAGAGGCACCTACTTCTTAGCCTGTAGAAGTTGATCTGTGGTTAAAATGATTAGAGTTCCCCCTCTGTCTCCAAATGCCACTCTACTGTGAAATTCATCCAGGCATAGAAGACATTGCATGGTAAAGTCTGCTCTTAACCAATTCTTGGTGGCTGGGAATCTTCTAGGAATTTCTTTCAAGTGTTCAGTGGAGGACTTCATAGGACATTAGAAAGGAAAGATAGAAAAGAATTGCTTGCCTTTTGCCTATGCCCCAACACCCACAAATAAAAAATAAGTTTTTACTTATTTGTTCAGGCTTTGAAAGGAATAGCAAGGTGTTTTTTCTAATAGACTGGTGAATATCTTCTTGGCCTTACGCTGAGAACTTATGCAAGTTCATTTAACTCTTGAATAGTCTGAATAGTGCATTCAGAAGCTAATTCAGAAGCCTCACTTTGGAGAACACTCATCCGAGTTCAGTATGTTGTGGTCCGAGTAGTCAAGAAGCATCTTGGAGCCCTTTTTCCAATCTATCTCCTCACTTCATTGTCGCATAGAATAAGCAGACCATCACCAGGATCTGAGATCTTACTTGGATTCAGCCCACATTTTCAATGCCTTTCTCCACTAGAATCTTTCACCATTGAGCCTTAAAGATAGCAGTTGTCTGATCTGCATGTTTCCTCTGTATTTTCTATTTTCTTCTTATAAGTGCTCAAAATAATTTCTTAAGATCCCACCTACCCTTTTATGTTAACAATAAAATAATTGTGAAATAATTAAAAGGCAGTAAGTAATAAAAGAAGCTGCCAAGGACCTGTGTGATGTTCAGATATCTCAGAATACCTATTAGCTGATTACCCACTGTAACCTTCTGTTGTCTCCAGTTTTGAAATCTCTGAGCATGTGGGTGTTTTGAAGTGTACTACATGAAAGAAAGGTGTTTGCCCACACCAGCCTTGGAATCAGAAAATTCCAGGGTCCAAACTTGACTTTTTTAGTAACATGTCCCTGGGCAAGCTGGTTGACTTCTCTGAGCCTTATTTCCTCTTAAAATGGAATATAATACCACCAGCCTCAAGGTGGTTCATGAGAATTAAATGAACTAACAGACATGAAACTTGGGAAAAATTTGTTGGTGAAGTCACACTCTATTCTGACTCTATGTCAGAATTTTGGTATCTTCCAAGAACTGTAGGCTCTCTCCCTTCATCCAAAAAGCTTAGAATTCTAGCCACCAGGTTAATGGTTATAAAAGATACACTCTGTTTTCTCAGGACACATCAAGCAGAGCCTTGCTAATCTTCTGGGCCCTCTCTCCCTCCAGGAAGGCTACGGCATTGGGGACGACGAATACTCCTGTGCATACGATGGCTGCCGGCAGCTGATTTGGTACAACGCCAGAAGTAAGCCTCACCAACACCCCTGCTGGAAAGAAGGTATTCATTCCTCTCCATCATGAATTTATTAATTAGGTTAAGACATCTGGTTATGATGAGGCATTTATTATGTTAGGCTTTAAAATCTTTTAATGGAAAAAGAGTAAATGTGAAAAGGGATATTAGCCTTTGTATCCCCTACCATAGGTGTGAACCGTACTCTCCTGATAGTCACCTCTGATGGAGCCCTTCCTTTAGCAAAACATTTCAGACTATAAAATTCTTAATTTAGTGGGAAAATGATCATCTTAAGATTAATATGAATTCTAGTTTCCTCTCTGGGTATATGTCTTAAATCAAAGCAGCCGTGGAGATATTGAGGACACTGAAATTGTAATGCCAATAAAATAAGGTTATTTTCAGAGAATCGGCACTATTCAGTGGACACATTCCGGGGCTCTCTAGGGCAGCTTTTAAGGGTGACTTGAGTACTGTTAGTCTCAAACACTTCTGCCCAGCCTCATTTCTCCAGACATCGGGCTCAGGATGCTGCAGGGGCATAGGCTACCAGGACTCTCAATCAAGGCTCTAGGATTTTAGCAAGAATATATCTTATCAACAGCATGATCTTTTTTGCCCCATTCAGTTTTTTTTTCCAACTGCTTTGCAATATCCAACGCCCTAGACCCATGAAAACATTTATTAATGAAAGATTCAAACAGCATAGTTAGAGCCACAGTTGATTTGTTAAACACTTATACCAAAAAATTTACGGTGAGTGTTTTTACCCCCAACTAAATACAGTGAAAACAGGGCTTCCCTGCTTCAGCACCACTGCACTGGAGGGTAGTATTCTCAAGGGGCCTCCTGGTGCACCGCCTTGTTCTGAAGACATAGAGTCATATGGTAGGGGATGGAACCTCCGGAAAAATTTTATTCCCAGCATTGGAGCTAGATGGGGGATATAGCCCAGCTTCTTCTCCAAGCTTCCCTCTCTCTGTTTCCTGCTGCAATCAGCATTATAGATGTAAACTGAATTTTCAGGCATGCTAAGAGAGCAGGAATTTGACCCTTGCTGTGAGGGGACAGCTTCTCTTAATTAACTAATAGTGTGGAAAGGAAAAAACCTGCAAAGCCGACATAAGCCCTCATTTTAAGGGTTTGCAGGTTAAAGGAACATAACACTTCTTCATTTTTTTTTTTAAATACTTTTCTGATATTTTTTTGTTGTCGTTATAAATTTATTTATTTTTGTCTGCGTTGGGTCTTCGTTGCTGCGCACAGGCTTTCTCTAGTTGCAGCGAGCAGGGGCTACTCTCTGTTGCGGTGCGCAGCCTTCTCATTGTGGTGGCTCCTCTTGTTGCGGAGCACAGGCTCTAAGCACATGGGCTTCAATAATTGTGGCACGTGGGCTCAGTAGTTGTGGCTCGCGGGTTCTAGACCGCAGACTCAGTAGTTGTGGCGCACTGGTTTAGTTGCTCTGCGGCATGTGGGATCTTCCCTGACCAGGGATGGAACCCGTGTCCCTTGCATTGGCAGGTGGATTCTTAACCACTGCGCCACCAGGGAAGTCCAACACTTCTTCATTTAACAAAGCATAAAATAGAGGCACTGTCTGCAAAGACTGTCTTGTTTGTTTTTTAAATGATTTTTTAAAAGATTTAAGTTTATTACAAAATTTGGAAAATAGGGGTAAAAAGCAAAATGAAACCAAAATCTCATGTAATTCCTCCATCCAGAGATTTCTTTAAAACGCAATCTAGTGTGTATATATAGATATGTATTTTTTTTATTAATTTACCTTTAAAATAATTTTTAAAATTTTTATTGGAGTATAGTTGATTTACAACGTTGTATTAGTTTCAGGTGTACAGCAAAGCAAATCAATTATACATATACGTATATCCACTCTTTTTTAGATTCTTTTCCCATATAGGCCATTGGAGAGTACTGAGTAGAGTTCCCTGTGCTATACAGTAGGTCCTTATTAGTTATCTATTTTATATATAGTAGTGTGTATGTGTCAATCCCAATCTCCTAATTTGTCCCTCCCCCCGCCCTTACCCCCTGGTAACCATAAGTTTGTTTTCTACATCTATAACTCTATTTCTGTTTTGTAGATAAGTTCATTTGTACCCTTACTTTAGACTCCACATATAAGCGATATCATGTAATATTTGTCTTTCTCTGTCTGACTTACATCACTCAGTATGACAATCTCTAGGTCCATCCATGTTGCTGTAAATGGCATTATTTCATTCTTTTTTATGGCTGAGTAATATTCCATTGTATATATGCACCACATCTTTTTTATCCATTCCTCTGTTGATGGACATTTAGGTTGCTTCCATGTCCTGACTATTGTAAATAGAGCTGAAATGAACATTGGGTTGCATGTATCTTCTCAAATTATGGTTTTCTCCTGATATATGCCCAGGAGTGGGATTGCTGGATCATATGGTAGCTCTATTTTTAGTTTTTTAAGGAACCTCCATACTGTTCTTCATAGTGCCTGTACCAATTTACATTCCCACCAAAAGTGTGGGAAGATTCCCTTTTCTCCCCACCCTCTCCAACATTTATTGTTTGTATATTTTTTGATGATGGCCATTCTAACTGGTGTGAGTTGATACTTCATTGTAGTTTTGATTTGCATTGCTCTAATAATTAGTGATGTTGAGCATCTTTTCATGTGCTTTTTAGCCATATGTATGTCTTCTTTGGAGGAATGTCTATTTAGATCTTCCACCCATTTTTTAATTGGGTTGTTTGTTTCTTTGATATTGAGCTGCATGAGCTGTTTGTATATTTCAGAGATTAATCCCTTGTTGGTTGCTCTGTTTGCAAATATTTTCTCCCATTCTGAGGGTTGTCTTTTCATTTTGTTTATGGTTTCCTTTGCTGTGCAAGAGCTTTTAAGTTTAATTAGGTCCCATTTGTTTGTTTTTATTTTCATTACTCTAGGAGGTGGATCAAAAAAGATCTTGCTGGGATTTATGTGAAAAAGTGTTCTGCCTATGTTTTCCTCTAAGAGTTTTATAGTATCCGGCCTTACATTTAGGTCTTTAATCCATTTTGAGTTTATTTTTGTGTATGGTGTATATTTTTTGTTGTTACACTTACTATGCCTTGAACAGCTTTCCAGGTTATTAAATAACATTGTTTTTAATGGTTTTTCAATATTCCATTATATAATAGTACTATATTAATCAATGCCTCAATGTTGGACAGTTACATTTTTGCCTTTTAAAATTATTATTATAAAAAAATTATAAACCATTCTGGATTTTCTCAGGATAAATCCTTAGAAGTGAATCTTCTCTGGCAAAGGGTATACAGAATTTCAAGGCTTTTGCCATATATTGCCAGATTTTCCTCCAGTACCATTGAGTGTCAGTTTTTCTTGTCATCACTTTATAATTTCATGTATTTATCTTTGACTATTTATTTATTTATTTATTAAAATTTATTATTTATTTATTTATTTTTGGCTGCATTGGGTCTTTTTTGCTGCCCTCGGGCTTTCTCTAGTTGCGGTAAACGGGGGCTACTCTTCATTGTGGTGCGAGCACTTCTCATTGCGATGGCTTCTGCTGTTGCGGAGCGAGGGCTCTAAGCGCGCAGGCTTCGGTAGTTGTGGCACGTGGGCTCTTCCCAAACCAGGGATTGAACCCGTGTCCCCTGCGTTGGCAGACAGATTCTTAACCACTGCGCCAGCAGGGAAGTCCCTTTGACATTTTAAAAAGCAAAAACTTTATGAGTGAATATGAATGCTTTAAAAAAAAAAAACATGTTTGGGGGCAGTTGTTATGTCAGACAGTTTTGTTTTGTTTTGTTTTGTTTTTTTGGCTGTGCCTCACAGCTTGCAGGATCTTAGTTCCCAGACCAGGGATTGAACCCTCACCCTCGGCAGTGAAAGCGCAGAGTCCTAACCACTGGACTGCTGGGGAATTCCCTCTCAGAGAGTTTTAACTCTCACCAGAGAGGCAAAAAAGTTCATGATTTTGATCTTACCATATTTTACTGATCCCAAAATGCACATTTTCCCCACATTTTCACATCTTTGAAATTGGGATGCATCTTACAATTGATGGCTTTTCATAGATTAGTTGGCAGCATTTTCCTCTTAATGGTACATCCAAATATTGATGTAAATGGGTCAGATCAGTTGCAGAAGAAGCAAAAACGATGAATATGTTGAGTACAGGGCTATAAAAACAGACTTAATACAGTGACATTAAAACCCTGAGACAGCAGAATCTCCATATCCTAACAGTGTTTCACTTTATCCTCTAGGAGACACAGTAGGATTTCTGTTAGACTTGAATGAAAAGCAAATGATTTTCTTTTTAAATGGCAACCAGCTGCCTCCTGAGAAGCAAGTCTTTTCATCTACTGTGTAAGTACCTTCTCTCAGTCAGAAATTTGAGCAGATGCATGGAATGTACTTTTCTCCAGAAAAAAAAAAACAAACTTTGTCCATTTATGTAGTCAGTTGTGATGAGAAATCACTGTATTTCAAGTAATTGGAGACCCATTTGATCTTACCTAAAACCATCCCAGAGTTTGATATAGGAAGGTAAGAGCAGGATGTTCTCTGGTTCACAGTCCTGTCTAGGTTAATAAACAGAATGTCACCCTTCTTTCTGCTCGGGTATGACTTATTCCCACTTTCTGAACTCCACTTTGTGTATGAGCTTTATTTTGTTTTTATGAATTCTCTTGACCTCTGTTCATTTTTACTTGTAGATCTGGATTTTTTGCTGCAGCTAGTTTCATGTCATATCAACAATGTGAGTTCAATTTTGGAGCAAAACCATTCAAATATCCACCATCTATGAAATTTAGCACTTTTAATGACTACGCCTTCCTAACAGCTGAAGAGAAAATCATTTTGCCTAGGTAAGGAATCTGCAGTCAAGGAGACCACACTGGCCATGACAGTAGCCAGTGTTGGGCCTTTATGGTCTTAAAGGTATCTATAACGTAATGTTGTAATCCTAGCTCCTGTTCTGGCTCAAAAAGCAGGTTTGTAACGAGCCCTTCTGCACTGTACTTCACCCTTGGACTCAGTGTCCCAAGACTTGAGAGTGGCTCAGTCAGCAGTTTCCAGATGAACTAGAAAATGTCACACAGTGACGACAGCCCTGCCTGCAGCGGCAGAGCCTCCATAATATCCCAGGAACAGAAGGGCCACTTGTGTCCCAGCTCAGAGATCTGAGTTTCATTCTTAGAACTTCCCTTCACCTTGTCTCGGTGCCTGACAGGGATTCTGAACTTCAGATTCCTCTTAGTGAAAGTGTGAAGTAACACCTTTCTCATCTGTCATACCCCATCATTTTTTTTATGTAGCCTGTCTTCTTGGATGTGGCCCATAAACAAGTCTGCCTTCTCACATACGCCCTGAAAGGTACAATCGATCCATCTAAGAGTTCCCCTGGAGGCTGGCCTTGGTTAAAACTGCTTCAGCATTTAGTTAACCGCCCCTGCAGAATTAAACTTTCCAAAAGTCAGATGGCAATAGGCGCCAGCTGTCAGAAAGTCTTCTTTTATGGGCAGCTTCTCTGGGTACCACCTCACTTTGGCGCCCAAAGTGCAGCCTGCCTTGAATAAGAACAGCAGAGTTACAAGCTAGGGCAGTC
Organism: Balaenoptera borealis; assembly: GCF_965194805.1. Lineage (NCBI taxonomy): Eukaryota > Metazoa > Chordata > Mammalia > Artiodactyla > Balaenopteridae > Balaenoptera > Balaenoptera borealis. Next base: position 26,961,805 of record NC_138878.1, on the reverse strand, counting down.
CTATAATACACTAGACTTTGTTTTTTGTGACAGTGACACCAAGACAGGAGTTGTTGGAGACTGAGTGGCCTCCTTAATGCCAAGGGGTCCTTTTTTACTCATAGTAATAGTATTCTTTTCTGACTTCAGGGTAGGAGATCATGGTCCTGTTTCTATCTGGCATCTTGTAAATTGTTCTATATTGTAAATCCTCTCTGTCTCTATCTCTTCTTCTATTCATTCTTTTTTTTTTCTTCTTAAACTTTTTATTATGGAAAACTTCAGATACACACAAAAGAAAAAAAGAATAGTACAATAAAGCACCATGTACCCACCTCTCAGCTACAAAAGTCATCCACTCACGACCACCTGCTTCTCTTACAGTTTTCCCTCATCTCTGTTAATAGCTCCATTGTCATTCCAGTTTCCCTGGCTGTAATCCTAGAGTATCCTTGACAAGGCAGGGTATGACTTTCTGCCATTTCCACGACAGATCCCTCAGCAAATCCTGTGGGCTGTGCCTTCAGAATATATCCCAAATCCAACTACTTCTTGTCCCTCTCCCTGCTACCACCATGGTTGAAGCCTCCATCATTTTCCACCTGGATTGTTCTTGCCCTGCCCTTAAACTGTAGTCTCCCTGTTCCTGCCTTAACCCCCTTCGGTCTATTCAGCACAGCTCCAGAAAGATTTTGTTATAACATAAATCAGATCATGCACTTCTGTGCTGAAAAGACTCTAGTGGCTTCCTCTTTCACTTAAGGTGAAAGCTTAAATCCTAGCAGACTCTATACGATTTGTCCGCTCCTCTCCTCCATTACTTCTCTGACCTCCGACCCTCTCCCATATGCTCCTGCTCTTTCAGCCATCCTGGCCTCCTTGCTGCTCCTGAAGCATACCAGGTCTACTATTGTAGCCCCAGGGCCTTTGCACTAGAATGTTCTGCTGTCGCAATGCTTCCTGCTACTAGAATGTTCTGATGTGTGTTTTCCAGTACCACTGAGCAGTTGACTCGATTTCTGACACTGTCTACCTGGAGATAGCATCAGATCCCACTGGTGAAGGGCTCAGTCCTGCAAAGACTGCTCTTTTCTCCCACTTTAGATGCCAGTCACAAGTCCAGGTTATGACCAACTGGCTGTAAATTGGAGGCTCCCATGACCTCCTCCTTGGGTTTGATTAATTTGCTAGAGCTACCACCACAGAACTCAGGAAAGCAGTTTACTTCTTACTAGGTTACCGGTTTATTATAATAGGATATAACTCAGGAACGGGCTATCTGTGTATGCCAATCTCCCTGCCTCTCACTTGTTCACCAGCCCTGAAACTCTTTGAACCTTGTCCTTTTGGGTTGGTAGGGAGGCTTCATTACACAGGGCTGGTTCATTAAATCATTGGCCTTTGATGATTGAACTCAGTCTCCAGCCCACTTCCCATCCCAGGAGGTGGGGCAGAGGAGAGAGGAGGGAACTGAAAGGTTCCAACCTTCTTATCACCTGGTTGGTTCCCAGTCCCATCCTTAGGTACCTAGGGGGCTTTTTAAAAGCCGCCTCATTAACAGAACAAAAGACCTTTCTAGGTCTCTTAACTTATGAATCGTCGAGGGTTTTAGGAATCTGTGCCAGGAATGCAGATGTAAACAAAATATATTTTTTATCATAAATCACAGTTTCTCTCCAAGATGCCCACAAGGCTCACTCTCTCACTCCCTTCATGTCTTCACTTAAATGTCATCTTAGTGAGACCTTCCCTAGCTGCCGTATTTAAAATTATAACTCCCTGCCTCTCACATACACACTCCTTATTCTCCTCCCTGCTTTCTTTTTCTTCACACTACTCATTAGCATTTAAAATTCTGCATACCTTACTTTTTTATCTGATTTATTGTCTGTTTTACCCCCACTGGAGTGTAAACTCTCTGAAGGCAGGGATATTTTTTTAGTCCTCTCTTCACTGCTGAATCTCCAAAGCTTGGAACAGTGCCTGGCACGTAATAAGGCCTTATGTGAATTGAACGAATGTTTGTTTCCTGTTTCTCTTGCCCATCCATCAGGCTGTACCTTCAGCAGAGCAGTTCTGCATGTCTGCTTTTCCATTCCAAGCTAAGTGAAAGTATAATGCGAGGGTTCTAACCCGAGGTGTCTGGACTTCCAGGGTGACTATGATGAGCTGTCATAAACACCTTGAAAATTGTGTGTGTGCATTTTTCTTGGGAAATGCTCTGTGCGTTTTCCTCAAACACTTAGAGATGTGTGACTTTAAACATTAAAATGTGCTGGTAGGGACTTCCCTGGTGGTCCAGTGGGTAAGACTCCGCGCTCCCAATGCAGGGGGCACGGGTTCGATCCCTGGTCAGGGAACTAGATCCTGCATGCATGCCGTAACCAAGAAGTCTGAGTGCCGAACCGGCACAGCCGAGACAGATAGATAGATGATAGATAGATAGATAAACAAAAATTTTTTTTTTTAATTTGCTGGTAAAATAAAAAGAGCACTGGACTTAGAACCAAAAGACTTAAATTTGATTCCTGAATCTGTTTACTGTGTCTGACCTATACAAATCATTTCCTTGTCTGTGACCTTATGCAAATCATTTCCTGCCCTTTTCTTTGTAAAATGGGAATGACCATGCCTCCTTCATTCTCTATTTTAGAAAATCATTGTAAGATTGAAATGAGATGTCTTGTGTGAAAACTTTACTGAACAAAGCTTAGGGAATACATGGTAGACTCACATGTACAGAGCATTTTCAAGGCACTTCGTATGCATCACTGCTAAGAGGCCCCATTTATTTGTTGACAAAATGAGTTTCAAACTGTGTTTTCTACTCAGGCACAGGCGTCTTGCTCTGTTGAAGCAAGTTAGTATCCGGGAAAACTGCTGCTCCCTGTGTTGCGATGAGGTAGCAGACACACAATTGAAGCCATGTGGACACAGGTAAGAGGGTTTGTTTGGTCATTTCCTCTTTTGTACATTACATTAGACAAAGTTTCATCCTGTTCCTGAATTGCTTTTTACAGTGTTACCAGTTCCATAGCTGTTCATCAGGGTTTATAATATCCAAAGTGGGCTGAATGAGGAATTAGAGTTTGCCAAGTAGTACATGGCTGTCTTCCAGAAAGTACCTGAAATAGAAGCTGAAATAGAAGCAGCTGCTTGATATGGAAGGCCTGTTTTTGTTTTACTTAATTTACTCAACACTATAGTTTAAACACAGTTTTTATTCACAAAATGTAGAAGGTTTAATGCTAATTATGAGCCTCTTGGGAAATCCCTTTTAGTTTTAGAGCCTTCTCATTTACTTATTATTCACCCTCCTAAGCACTGAGATGGCAGCACCTCCCTGCCATCTAACCACATTTCAGTTGTATGAGATAAGGGCAGCCTGGATCCTATAGAACAGAGTGTCTAAAACATCAGCAAGAGCAGCAAGTAAGACAGTCCCTAAAAAGATCATCCCAACTAAGGTTAGAAAGGGGAAGAGGAGTTGGGCAGTGTGCTGGCCTTGGCCTAGCCCAGGCATGTGTGCTGACTGTATATGATCAACACCTATGCTGATGTTCCAGGCCAGCTCCCTGTAATTCATCACATCCCATACCCTGCCTTGCTCTTATTCTTGACATAGCTTTAGCTAGCAGGTTGCCTACGGGTCCAGAGCCTGGAGTGATGGACCCCAGTTTGTCTCCCCCAGGTCTGACTCAGCCTGAGCCCCTGACTCTGCCTCTGTACATTTGCCATCTTATGAAATGTGTTGTTATCTAATCGTCTGGTAAGGGACATACATGCAGTGAGTTTATCTCATTTCACCACTAGCTATACCAGTCTCTCTTCTGAAAGAAAGGCACAATGACTCCAGCTGTGATTATTCCTCTATATCAACTCTCTAGCCCGGAACGCCTCAGGATCTGGGCTTATTCATCTCTGAGCTTTCTGGCCCTTCTTGGTGGTTTTGTGCACAATAAGGGCTCATGAAAGAGGGCTGAAATCTAAAAACTTAGAACCAGGTATCTTAAGTATGACCACAGTCTCCTTCCTAGATATATCCAAAACAGAGTTGGAAGAGGAAATAAAAGAATTATAAGAAAATTTAGCTCCACTTTCAGCAACAACAACAATTTTAGAAGGGTAGAGGTTAAGAAGAGAAATCTGGCTAAACGGAATGACATGAGCCAACCCCTAGAAGAGACTGAAAATCTAAGCATTCCTGTTACCATAGAAGAAATTGAGATGATTACCAAAGCTACCTTTGCCTCCGCTGCTAAAAGCACTAAGCCCAGATGGTTTCACAGGTGAATTCTTTCAAACTTTCAGAGAATAGATAGATTCTGTTTAAACTTCTCGAGACCACAGAGATAATAGGAAGACTACAATATTCTTTTTACAAAGCCTGCATCGTAATCATATGAAAAGCTGACAAAACACACAAAAAAAGAAAACTTATGTGGGACTTCCCTCGTGGTCCAGTGGTTAAGACTTCGCCTTCCAATGTAGGGGGTGTGTGTTCAATCCCTGGTCCGGGAGCTAAGATCCCACATGCCTCATGGCCAAAAAACCAAAACATAAGACAGAAGCAATATTGTAACAGATCCAATAAAGACTTTAAAAATGGTCCACATCAAAAAAAATCTTAAAAAAAAAAAAGGAAAGAAAACTTCTGAATATAAACCTAAAAATCCTAAATAAATTATTACCAAATAGGACCCAGCAACACAACCAAGGGGGGCTTATTTCAGGAATGCAAGGTTAGTACAATATAGGAAATCAATTCATATAATTTCCCAAATAGGCCAAGGGACAGTGGAGCAGAGAATTAACACTTTCTCCAAAAATGCTGAAAAGGTATTTGCTAAATTCAGTATCCATCCCAAATGGATGGAATACTGCAAAACAGAAATGGATGTAGGGAATAAAATAGTATAAATTAAGAATGGATGGATACTTCCTTAGCAATATAAAAGATGTATATATCTCAGCCGAACACTAACATCTTTTTAATGGTGTCACACTGGAAGAATTGCAAGAGATGCTGGGGACAAAACAAGGATGCCTGCTATCAGCACTGTGACTTGCATTGTATAAGCTAAAACAGACAAGAAAGAGAAAAGGGATTAAAACTGGAAAAAGAGCAAAATCATCATTTGGAGATAATAGATTACATAGGTAGATATCAGGAGAATTGACTAAAAGTCTATTAGAATCATTGTGACAATTGAATAAGCTAGCTGGTTTCAAAAAAAAAACTTAAAACAATAGCTTTCTATATATAAATAACAACCAATTAGAACAAATATTTGAAGGTCCCTTTTACAATAGCCAAAAAAAAAGCTTAAGAATACATTCCAAGAAATATAGGTTGCCTATCTGAAGAAAACTTTTAAACTACCGAGGAATGTAAAGAAGACTTGAATAACTGGATCTGGTCTTGGATAGGAAGACCTCTCAGTGTCGTAAAGGTGACAGTTTTCCCTAAACTCTAAGTTTAATTTGGTCCATATAAAAAGGAAAACATGGGTTTTGGGGTTGTTTTTATTTTTTTTCTGGAAATAGAAATGCTAACTTAAAAGTTTATGATACTAAGGCAAGAAAATTCTAAAAAAGAAGAATTATGGAGAGGACCAACCCTACCTACCACATCTTAAAATATATTAAAATAAATGTTAAATTTGCAACAACATGGATGGACCTGGAAGGTATTATGCTTAGTGAAATAAGTCAGACAAAGAAAGACAAATACTGTGTGTTATCACTTATATGTGGAATCTAAAATAAAACAAACGAGTGAATATAACAAAACAGAAACAGACTTACAGATATAGAGAACAAACTAGCAGTTACCAGTGGGGAGGGGGGGTGGCTAGATAGGGGCAGGGGATTAAGAGGTACGAACTACTATGTATAAAATAAATAAGCTACGAGGATACATTGTCCAGCACAGGGACTATAGCCAATATCTCTTTTTTTTAATGTATTTATTATTTTTGGCTGCATCCGGTCTTAATTGAGGCACGCGGGATCTTTCGTCGTGGCGCGCAGGCTTCTCTCTAGTTGTGGCGTGCGGGCTCCAGAGTGCAAGGGCTCAGTGGTTGCAGTGCACGGGGGCTCTCTAGTTGTGGGGCAAGGGCTCAGTAGTTGCGGCGCTAGGGCTTAGTTGCCCCGCGGCATGTGGGCTGTTAGTTCCCCGACCAGGGATCAAACCTGCGTCCCTTGCACTGGAAGGCAGATTCTTAACCACTGGACCACCAGGGAAGTCCCTAGCTTTAATTGGAGTATAATTTATAAAAAATTTTAATCACTATGTTGTATGCCTGAAACTAATACAATAATGTAAATCAACTATACTTAAAGAAAGGTTAATAGTTTTGTCCCAGTATGTGAAAAGAATGACACAACAATGGAACAGAAGCCCAGAAATAGAACTGATTACAAAGAAAAATTTAACATATGATAAAGGCGTTATGTCAAATCTGTGGTGAGAGAAGGACTATTCGGCAAATGATATTGGGATAGATGGCTAGCTGTCTGGGAAAAAATAGCATTGTATCTCTACCTACTTATATACATCTGTATGTATAGGCTATGTACGTATAGACTTTCTGGAAGAATGCACATGAACTTCTAACTTATTCCTCAGAAGAGGAAGATTGAGGATCAGAAATGGAAGAGAGAGTTGCTGTTTATATATTTACTTTTTGTTTTAGCCATGTGCGATTATTACCCTTTCAGTTAACATGCTTGTTAACATTTTAGGTGGAGTCAGCAGACCGTCAGTCTGACCTTTTGAAGCACTGACCTAACTGGCATTTATGTCTTTCTCCTCAGTGGCCTGTGCATGGACTGTGCCTTGCAACTGGAGACCTGCCCATTGTGTCGTAAAGAAATAGTGTCTAGAGTCAGACAGATTTCTCATATTTCATGACACACGTGAAGAGGCATCATGGACTGACTTCTACTCAATTCCAGCCAATGTTGAAAAGAAAAACAAAGAAAAAAAAATTCTCTATAATCAGTTGTACGCACATTGAAACTTACAGCCATGGCCAGATTTTATGCTAAAAAACGATAGTTTGTCAAAGACAAAATTCTCCTAGAATCTAACCCAACTTGCCAGCCCTGAGAAATTCCTTTTAAGGCCAAGGAAAGCTGCATGCTAACAGCTAGGCCTGCGGTACTTCCATGAGAAACAATAGGAGACAATGCCCTCCTGAGTGCTGAAACCACACCGGATTTCTCCAGGTTGGGTTCATTTGATTGTTTAACACAGGATGTTTTGTCTCATATTCTAAAGTTTTTATTTTGGGCAAAAGTCATTATGGAGAAGTAAATGACAGCGTTTCTGGGTTAAGCATAACTTCCCATTGGTCAGAGAGCCACCGGTGTGTTAAGCATGGATATTGCAAGACTTGAAGCTATGAAACTAGAATCACACAGGTCAATACTACAAGCAACGTGGAGGGCCTGAAAGAAGGTGCACAGACTGTAGGAAAAAACCCAAATTTTTGATATTTCAGTGATTCCAAAGAACATTCTAGTTTTTTTTAACTGCAGAAAATTGGTGGTATTTTCACATTCATGGTGTTTCTATCCAATTTCAGTACCCACATTTTGTGAGGAAAAAATGTTTTAACAATGCAGGAGGAATTCTTAAATTAATCGCAATGTTAGACTGGAGAAAATTTGGTATTTAGGGTATTTTTAAGCTACCATCAAATGAGGTCTCTCTGTTTTTTGTTTAAAAAAATTTTTTTAAATCAGTATTGTTTTTGGAAGTAATATACTTTGCAACTCTTGAACCAATAGTCTCAAAAACTCTTAGAGGACAGTCTGAGAGCATGTATTCCTATTGTTTAAAATAAATACATGTTTTTGAATAGTAAATTCAATCATGGATTGTTGACTATGTCTTCATCCAAAGTGTTATTCCCTCTCAGGGTCTCTGGTGAAGACCTTCAAGAGTTTGGTTTTTTCTCCCAGAAAATTGGAAGGTAGAATTGTAAATTCATAGAACTTATTTTATAATGGTGTACCTCAGCAGCTGCCTTTCAATTTATGCCAAGTCCTTACTGAGTTTATACTTGAATAGTAAATATGTCTTCTGAGTTTTACAGTGTCTTAAATTCAATGCACATTTTTTTCTTCCTTTCCCACCCTTTCTTGTTTGTAGTTCATTAAATTGTCCTATTACAGAGCTGATTTCCTTCCTGGCCGTACTTGTTGGGGTGCTGGATTTTTTCCATGTCTTTAGTCTTCCATAAATTCAAAAATATATATAAATATATATATATATATATATATGTTCTCTTCTTTAGCTTGTGGTGAATACAGTAATTTGCATTGAAGAAATAAAACATTTGTTGCCTTTTTTGACTAAGATTTCACAACTTTCATTGGTGCCTGCTGCTAAGGTTCCAAGATATTATACTCTCAGGTTTATACTTTCCGGGGTAGGACAGAATCAAGTATTAGAATTAAGAAACAAGGTTAATCACTTATTCATCCAGCAAACCTTTATTGGACACCTAATATGTTCTGGGCTCTGCACCTATATGGTATACAAAACAGATCTGTTCGTGGAGCTGACGTCTGGTAGTGGGGAGAAAACTGTATTTCTCTTTATTGTAATAAATTTTTGGTGCCCTGAAAGAAAATAGGGTGCCTTTGAGAAAGAACAAGGGGAACCTAATTTAGATGAGGGGAAAGGGAGAAAACTCACTGAAGGAGTAATATTAGTAAAAGCTTAGAGGAGGGACTTCCCTGGTGTCACAGTGATTAAGAATCCACCTGCCAGTGCAGGGGACACGGGTTTGAGCCCTGGTCCGGGAAGATTCCACATACCACGGAGCAACTAAGCCCGTGCACCACAGCTACTGAAGCCTGCAGTCTTAGAGCCCATGCTCCACAACAAGAGAGGCCAGCGCAATGAGAAGCCCGCGCACTGCAACGAAGAGTAGCCCCCGCTCGCTGCAACTAGAGAAAGCCCACGCACAGCAACAAAGACCCAACGCAGCCAAAAATAAATAAATTAAAAAATAAATAAAATCATAAATCCATTAAAAAAAAAAAAAAAGGAGGAAGTAGGACCTAGGGATGTAGCCAGGCAGAGAGACTGAGGACAGGCTTCTAGGACTGGTAGCTAGGTGAACACATTATAGGCAAAGGCCTTAACTAAGGAGGAAAGGAGCTCAGTAGGCCCCAGGGTCAGATGGAAGTCCCCTGAACTAGTAAGGTAGGAACTGAGTGGGTAGAAAAGCGTGCTCCAAGGTTGGAGAGGTCAGGGAACTGCTCGTGAAGGCCATGTTCAGGATTTTGTATTTTATCCTAAGTGCGATAGAAAGCAAAAGAGTTTAAGCATGGAACTATGCCTTGATAAATAAGTTTAAAAGATGGCTCTGGCTTCTATTTGGAGAATGGAATTGGAGTGGGGTTGGAAGGGGGGCGGGGCGCCACAGTATAGAGAACAAGCAAAAAATGGAAATAATATGACCAGTAGGGAGACTTTGAAGTAGTCCAGCAGAGAGGTAAAAGTGGTCTGTAAATTCAGTGGAGAGAGAAAAAAGTAGATGGAAAAATAGGTAATTTGTAGTAATTTCTCCAGTGAGTCATTGGGGAAATGCCCCCGGGGTTCCAGCCAAAAAGATTTTAAGAATTGCTGTGTTTTTTGAATGATATTGATAGAGCAGGATAAAGTCATGGTGCCATTTGCAGAATGCCAGGGAATGATGATTCAATCACAGAAACCAAAACAATTTCATTAGCAGAAAATGACTTTTGCATGAATTTCAACCATCTTGATTATGTAACCAAGAAAACTAAGTAAGATCAGCAGTTTCCAAGATTGTCCATTTTCTTGCTATTTAGTCACATAAAACAATTCTTAATGCCAACCCAAAATGAAGAAATTGTTATTAATAGAAAATATTTAATATATACAAGTGAATTTTCTATTTTTCTACAAAAAGTCCGCCATTCTGTTTTCAGCAGAAAAACATCATGTTCTGATTTCCAGGAATATTATTTGACAACTCGGGGATTGGGACCATACATAACTTGATGGTTAGGCTCTTAGGAGTGGGGCAGACCCAGGTTCCAACCCCACTATGCCGCCTATCAGCTGTATGCAAGTACTTAACTTCTACACCTTAGTTTCCTAATCTGTAAAATGGAGATAATACTTTTTAGAGTTTGGGGGTTTTTTCTCATAGGGTTTCAAGTATTTTCAAAGGAAACAATGTGTTTTTAAATGTGTAGCACAGTATCTGGCACATGCCTGAATAGGTGGGTACCTATTATTCTTTATTCCCATTTGTTCTTAGAGCCAGAGATGGTGAAGTGGACTCAAGAGGACCACAAATTCTTTGACATTCCTCCCATCTATAAATGAAATTTCTGCCCCCTCCCCTTAAATCTGGGTGGGCTCTATGTTTGCTTGACCAATTGAATGCAGTGGAAGGGATACTGAGCCAGTTTCCGGTCCCAGGCCATTGAGTGACTGGCAGCTTCCACTTCCCGTCTCTTGAAATATTTGCTCTTGGACCTAGCTGCCATGGTGTGAGAAAACCCAAGCATCCATGGGAAGACCTATGTGGAGAGGAACGGTGACCACCCCCCACCTCCCAGGTCCTCTGTTCAACATCCACAACTGAGCTACCCCAGCCAATACTGATTTGCCAGCCACATGAGTAAGCTTCTTGGAAGAGGCTTCTCCAGCCCCATTCCAGCTGCCCCAACTGATGCCAAGTGGAACAGAGACTAGCTGTCCCTACCAAGTCCTGTCCAAATTGCAGACTAGAGAGCAAAATAATTGAGTTTTTTTAACCAATAAGTTTTCTGGTGGCTTGTAACAGCATTAGATAACCAGAATAGATGAAATCAAGTTTCCTCCTCTGCTCTGATCCCGTATATGTATTAGCAGTAGAACGTGTGGGCAAGTTCATTTAGTCCAGCAGAAGTAAGTGTGGTTTACAGAGAAAGTAGGTCATGAGGAAATTTGCTGAGTTTGCCTTGAGCTGTGTGACCTGTGTTTGACTTACAGAACTCGGTCCAGTTATTCAGCAAACCTTTCTGGATGCCTGCCTTCTACTTGGTGGTAAGCAGAGGTAGTACCTCTGAGAATTGATCTCACCCTGGATACAACTGTGTCATGGTAACCATGTTTAGTTCCACATCCCACTGATATCTATTTTATGTCCATTTAAAAATGTCAATTTATTCAGGCTGGCCATCTGACCCACAGATCATATTTAAGCCATACCTAAAATTCCTCTAGACATGTACCAGACATTTGGCTAAAAAATAAAATGCAACCGAAGAGACACAATGTCTAGTGATCCAATCAGGAGAAAACAGATCTAGGGTATCCTTTTGCAAAATTTGTCAGTTTTGGAGGGGGACTTTTCCTGGAGCAAAGTCACGTGATGTAATTGCTCAAAGTGGTTCTGTCAACTTTTATCTTGCCTAATTACCCAAGAAACCAGTTAGTGCCAAATAATCTTTTTGATGTGAATATTATATTTATGATGTAAATTACAAGACCTCCACTTCTTGCGGTGGGGCGATCCTTCCACGAGAGGGAGTGACCGTCTCTCAAATCAGAGGTCTGCATTATCTGGCTCAAAAGCTAAGGGATTGGCTCTCAAGAGATTTTCGATTTACAGTGCTCTTAAAACCCGCTTTAAACGACTTAAGCTTCATCTTAAATCTTGTACTTCATTCCAAGTTGCAAGTGAGGAAATCGAGGCTCTCTCTGGGCTTGGATTCCTTCCTCTTCAAAATGGGGACGACGTCAGATTTAATCGCCCCACAGAGTGAGTATACGTCAGAGAGCCCCTGACCTGCTCAAAAAGGTCCAACTTCCGTTCGCGACCCTCCATCCCTTTCCCTCACTTCCTCTCCCTGTCTTTGCCCCGCCCCTGGCGTTGGGCAACGCACGCCTGTGATTGGCTACTGGGAGCCCAGAGGCGGCGGAAGGGTCGGGGAGGCCATGGTGACGGGAGGCGGGGGGCGGTAACTGACGCCGGAACCCCGAGGCGGCAGCGGCCGGTTTAGCGTGGCCTGGCAGGGCTTGGAGGACCGGCCGGCGCGTGGCACCAGCCAGGGAGCCTGAGGCCGGGGAGTCGTGCGCAGGCGCTACTCGGTTGGGCCGTGAGCCGGCCGAGGCCTCGGCTGCGAGACCTTCCCGATGCCGGTTGGGGCTCTGCGGAGCAGAGCGGAGGCTGCGCCCGGGCCTCGGGCGGGGTAGAAGGCCGGCGGGCCCGCTGCCCTGCGCGCGGTGGATGCGGCGGCGGCGATGGACGCCCTAGAGGAAGAGAGCTTCGCGCTGTCCTTGTGAGTGACACCGCCCGACCCCGGGAGGCTGAAGGCCGGAGCTGCCGGCGCTTGGCCTCGGCCTCTGCCTCCGCCCTGTGAAACCAGTGTCCCCGGTGTGGGTGGGAGACCAACAAGACTCCGCCCCAGTTCCCGCGGTCGATTCTGCTGCCGCGACGACCGCAGGGCTCAGGCCTGGAGGACAGGAGTGCAGTGCGGTGTCATGCGATGATACACGCCTCTGTCACAATGCCCCTCGCCTCCAATCCTTGGTCGTCAGCAAAACCTGGCGAGTTTGAGCTGCCAACGCCCGACCACGGGTCAGAAGACCCTCCACCACCACTACCCCCAGGGACTCTAATTGCCCCCCTCCCCCGGCCAGTGTCTTAACCGCACCAAGTTTACCCCCGCCCGCAAGCAGATTGGTGTGGGGTGATAGCGAAGATGCGGTGAGTAGAACCCCAAGGAAATAAATGCGAGGAGCCTTAACATGTCCGCTGTGAGCCTTTGCTCCTTTTATTTGTTCCTTTTGTAAGTCCTTGTATCGTATCATGTTTTCTGAAAGTGGAGCCATTGCATTCAACTTTGATGTCACAGATGTGTCAAATGTGTTTTCTTCTGTGTGGCATTGCTGAATTAGACAGTAATCATTATTAATTGTTGAAGCTAGTTGATGGGAAGTTCATTTGAAAATGTCCATAATACATTTTGAAAAAAAGAGGAATTATCTGAAACAGCTCCTAATCCAGGCGTATTTTTCAGCTCTTCCGCCTCTGATGCAGAATTTGATGCTGTGGTTGGATATTTAGAAGACATTATCATGGGTAAGCTTCCTTGCCTGTGCTTTTTAGGTTTTAGGCCCTTGCTTTTAAGAACGTTGAAATCCATTTGGAGACTTAATTTTTAAAAAGAGAGAAAACATGAAGCTGCATGTAATGTTTAATGTAATGTACTGTAATACAAAGTAAGCCTTACTGTGCTTTGCTTTACAGGCTACAGCCCCTACTCCTTTAAGTAACTAGTAACCATAGATTCAGTCCCCTGAAGGGACTTATTCAGGTAATGGGGCACCTTGAAGTTATGGGGCTCTTGGCAAAACTTCAGAAAATCTTAACCTAGTTTATTTCAGAGAGTAAAATCAATTTTTAGTCTTGAGTTTTAATATTTTGTGACATAAAGCACAGTGTAATACCATAGCCTTTGGGACTATACCTGGTGGCGCAGTGGTTAAGAGTTTGTCTACCAGTGCATGGAACACGGGTTCGAGCCCTGGTCCAGGAAGATCCCACATGCCACAGAGCAACTAAGCCCTTGCGCCACAACTGCTGAGCCCACGAGCCACAACTACTGAAGCCTGTGCCCTAGAGCCCGTGCTCTGCAACAAGAGAAGCCACCGCAATGAAAAGCCCACGCACCGCAAGGCAGAGTAGCCCCCAGCTCGCCACAACCAGAGAAAGCCCGCGCACAGCAGCGAAGACCCAATAGCCAAAAATTAATTAATTAATTAAAAAATACCATAGCCATAGCACACATGTCCATGAGGAACAAGATGTCATACTTCAGCTGGGTTCTGAGTTCGAATTCGTGGATTCATTTTGGCATCCATAAGTCCTGCTAAGTAATAAGCAGTAATAGGCACCAACCGTTTAAGACAAATATGTGGGAGAGAAAAATTTGAGAAAATCTTGTCTGTTGACTTTAAGTTTTCTGAGAATTAGGAAAAGAACACTGTTGTTTGGTGTTACTAGCTGTATTTCTTAGTCTTGTTTAGTGAAAAATCACTGACCAAGTTTTTATACCTTCGGGTCCTGTAAAGGTTCATACCCTTAACTCCTAAATGCAGATGTTTCACTGTTAAGATCCCATGTGGATCTGAGGATTTCTGGGGAATGCTGAGGAATACTTTCTTTTGGCCTCTATGAGTACCCTGTGTGCTGTGGGAAAGCCCAGGGTATTTATTCCAAAGTCTAGGTCATTTATGAAGCTTTCCTTTTTTTTTTTTTTTTAAATATATCCTAATACTATTCCATCAATTGTATTTATTTATTTATTTTTTTTAAAACAGGTTTTTGTTCTATGTTTATTTATTTATTTTATTTATGGCTGTGTTGGGTCTTCGTTTCTGTGCGAGGGCTTTCTCCAGTTGTGGCAAGCGGGGGCCACTCTTCATCGCGGTGCGCAGGCCTCTCACTATCGCGGCCTCTCTTGTTGCGGAGCACAGGCTCCAGATGCGCAGGCTCAGTAATTGTGGCTCACGGGCCTAGTTGCTCCGCGGCATGTGGGATCTTCCCAGACCAGGGCTTGAACCTGTGTCCCCTGCATTGGCAGGCAGATTCTCAACCACTGCGCCACCAGGGAAGCCCCTGAAGCTTTCCTTTTATTTTTAGAAGTTATATTCTATTTGGTTGTTAAAATATCCTGAATACTGTAAACCTTAATGTTTGCTATGAACCAATCTCTATACATGAATTCTCATCTAAATTCCACCTGGCAAATCTTATAGGATAGGTACTCTGATCATCCTCATTTTTCCGATGAAGAAAGTGGGGCTTAGAGAAATTAAGTAACGGGCCGAAGGTCACACAGTTGTAAGTGGCTGAGGTGGGATTTGAACCCAGGTGGTCTAGCCTCTATCAGAGCCCATCCATTTAATCACTACACTGTTTACACCACTGCTGCTGAAATTATATTAAGAGAACCCTTTGTGGAGTTCCCAAGCCACCCTGTGTGGCTCTGATTAAAGTGGACTAGAGGATAGTGGTGGTTGCACAGCAGCGTGAAGGCTCTTCATGCCGCGAAACGGTACGCGGTACGCTTAACACCTTCAGCTTTCCCCGCCTAGAGACTGGCCATCCATAAAGCAGTTCTGCTGACATTTCTTCCTGCCTGTTTAGAGATCAGAATGGTTTTTAGTCTCCATTGAAAAGAGTACGTTTTTCCTATTGCGGTTCAGATGATGAGTTCCAGTTATTACAGAGGAGTTTCATGGACAAGTACTACCAGGAGTTTGAAGACACGGAAGAGAATAAGCTCGCCTACACACCTATTTTTAATGAATATGTAAGTGGATTCCTATTTCTCTTACTGGAGATTAGGATTTCTTTAAATTATGAATTTAGGATCAAATGATGTTGAAATCTGCTCAACTTCTAAAATCTGCCATCAGCACCCTGCCGGGAAGTCTAATTAGAATCTGATTTAGTCTTCCTCTCCTGTTGTTTTCCTCTGCACAGTTCTTGGGGCTGTTTTCCAAATATTTAATGACTTCGTCTTCTGTTTTAAAACATGTTTGGCTTTATCATAATCCTGCTTTCAGTTACAGTGTGTGGATTCACCATACCTTGCACTTACATACTTTTGACCTTTTGGCTTTCACACACTATTTTTTCCTACTACATAATCCAGTCAGGTGAAAACCAAGACCAAGATCACTAACTAGTTGGTGGCAAAACCAAGATTAGAACCCAGGAACCTCGACTCTTGACCCCTAGGGTCTTTGCACTATGCCAAGGCCTCGTGCAGCCTCCTGTTATGATCTCATCTGTCCGAGAAGAGGTTTGAGCCTCCAGGACTTTCTTCCCTTAACACAGAAGTGTGGCAGAGTCGATGAAGGTTTCTTAAGCCAAGCCTCAGCTTTTAAGGAACCTGCGATTACCTCCAACTGTATGGTTTTTAGTATGTTCTTTCTGCACAGATTCCGTCTACCCAGGCAGAAAAGCCCCCACTTACTTCACTCCTCACTTCCTGCCGTGGGGAGTGGGAGCCCTTCTGCTCCCTATCCCTACCCACCTTGGAGCATTCCTCTTGTTACATCGTAATTACCTGCAAATGCCTCTCCCACGGGTGGGCCAGGGCACGGGGTGTGCTCACTGAGGACAGGAGCTGGGTTTGGGTTCTCTTTGGTGCCCCCAGCACTCGGCAGGGAGCCAGGCACACAGAATAGGCTCTTAGGAAATGTTTTCAAAGGGCTGGAGGACAGGCTTTCTGAAGAGAAGCCTTGTTTTCTTAAAGCACAGTCTGACCAAGATCCTTTCCACTGTTACAGATTTCTTTGGTAGAAAAGTATATAGAAGAACAGCTGTTGGAGCGGATTCCTGGATTTAACATGGCGGCTTTCACTACAACTTTACAGTGAGTTGAGCTTGACTCTGCTTTTTTACCTCTTTTTACCCTCCTCCTCCTCAACTCTGAAAGAAGACCCCTCCCCCTTGTTTTCCTCAATGCTTGAATATCAAGCTTTAGAGCACTTGGTTAGGTCCTGGGTGGGAGGCCCTCCAGACCTTTGAGGGAAATCTCCAAGAGACGTCTGTGTCATCATTCATTCATGAAGCAGCCACCCTTTTCTTTTGCAGGCACCATAAAGATGAAGTGGCCGGTGACATTTTCGACATGCTGCTCACGTTTACGGATTTTCTGGCTTTTAAAGAAATGTTTCTGGACTATAGAGCAGTAAGTTCTCCTTGTCTTTTTAGTCACAGTGAACCGCTTAGAAAGTTCCAAGTAGACCTGTCGAGCACAAACCACCCCCTGTGCTCCTCTCTGTAAGACTGGCCAGTATCAGCCCAGCAGTGAGTGACGTGTCAGCAGAGCGAGCTGCAGTCCTCTGCTGGCCGGGGCCTGGGACCCTTACAAGGAATTACATTCTCATGGTTTTGGTGAAACAGGTCCCAGGCACCTTATAGGGTCCCTAAATAATCAAAAGGACAAAGCCAAAAATCAGGTCTAAT
This sequence comes from Balaenoptera borealis, assembly GCF_965194805.1. Classification (NCBI taxonomy): domain Eukaryota; kingdom Metazoa; phylum Chordata; class Mammalia; order Artiodactyla; family Balaenopteridae; genus Balaenoptera; species Balaenoptera borealis. Next base: position 26,944,799 of record NC_138878.1, on the reverse strand, counting down.
TGCCTTGCTTTTCTTGGAATGCAGGTTCTTAATAGGAAAAAGAAATGTTTTTCGGTGAAGGGAGGTCTTTTTTTTTTTGTTTTTTTGGCTGCGCCTCGTGGCATGTGGGATCTTAGTTCCCCGACCAAGGGACCAGGGATTGAACCCATGCCCCCTGCAGTGGAAGTGTGGAGTCTTAACCACTGGACCGCCAGAGAAGTCCCCAAGAGGTGCATTTTTAAAGTGACCAGCTCTGAATAAAAATGCAAAATCACATACTCCCTCTTCCTGTGTTCTCCTGGTGGCCCACCCTGAACACCTCCTTCCCTGTTATGAGCTAGAAAGGACTTTTTTCTATCTCTTGCCTCTTAAAGTTGTTCTTTTCTCTTGTAGGAAAAAGAAGGCCGGGGACTGGACTTAAGCAGCGGTTTAGTGGTGACTTCATTGTGCAAATCTTCTGTGACAGCTTCCCAGAACAATCTGCGGCCCTAGGTCCCACCTCCAGGTAATGGGATCTTTCTAGACATCACCAGCCCAATAGACTGGGAGAGGCTTTGGCTAATGATGTCAGAAGAATACATCTTGGAATGACTGACTGTTCTGCAACTCTTCGTTAATGTTAAGTATTGATGGGTCAGAAGAAAATGACCTGACCTTCCTGGGACACATTCTTGTCTTCAGTAACCCTAGTACTCCTACCTGAGTAGACACCTCTTTCAGGAGCTTCTGAGTCTGGCTCCTGCACCAAGCCCAAGTCCAGCATTCCACCTGGGGGGCACTTCCCCAGCATATGTGTTGGTGTGTCCATGTTGGAAGAACCCCCCATCACCAACTCTCTTGGCCCAGCAGGCCTTGCATGTCCCACCAGGCTTTTTGTGCACTCACAGCTTTTTACATGGGTCAGAGTTTCAGTCCTGCAGCCTCAATGGGCTTTTTGACTGGGAGTATTTATCTAGGGTTTAACTCAAGCTAGGTGCCCATCTCAAGATTTCTGAAACTCCTACTATCACAGCTAGTCTTGGCTGTAGGAATCGACTTAGAGAGTTGTCCTTTACCTAAAAAGGTACTTGTGAAAATCAGTTCCTAGTCTTACATGTACAGTCCTTATATCACTTCACTGTCTTCTACTGGTCCTGATGTACTCCCATTGTTTCTATAACTCTCGTTTATGTTTTTGAAAACATATTTTTATAGATGAATACTCAGGCTAACCTAGTGGATATAATCTTGGAACTTCCATGATTACCCACTTCAAGATCAAAGTATTATATTGCTGTGTGCTTTTTAGCTGTTAGTGCTATGAAAGCAAAAATGCTTTCTATGTTGGTGTTCCTATTTTACTGGGCACCAATGAATGTATGCTGGAAGTAGTCTAAAAGGTTTCCTTTTCTTAGAGCATGTTAGTATTTGTGCAGGTTTGCTTAAAACCCTTTCTGTGTAAAACAGCTCCTTAGGTTTTCTGTTGGGGTAGGGGCTCTGCACTTCCTTCTTGTTGTCAAAATAATCTTACCAAGATAGTGTTCCACTGGTCTAGCTCAGTAGGAGATAGCAAACAGCTTTACTGGTCATCTGTCTGCTTGGATTTAGTACACTGGTTTAGTACAATGTTTGATAGAACATTACTGACCAGAAAACATGGATGTCACCTCTCTAGAAAGAAATACTATAGTAGTTCAATTCCCAATGTGTGCCTTAGTTTTTTTGTTGTTGTTTTTATTTTTATTTTTCAAGTAAAAATAAGAATCTCTACTGACTTTTCACTTGGCTGTTCTGGTTTTAAAGGATGAGCTAGCTGTAGGCTGTGCGTTTTTCTGTACCGATGTGGCGCTTATTAAATACTTTTGTACCATGAGTAAAATTTCAGGTGTTTTGCAAAAACAAAAACCATCATTCTAAATGAGTCATCCCTTCTTTACTATTGCTGTTGCCATCAGGTTATCAGTACTTTGGTCTTTCAAGATGAAGGCTTTTTAAAACCCTTCCTCTCCTGGCCTTGCGTACCCTTCCTGCTCTTTTTATAAACGGGACTGCCCATCGCAGGCCAGGCATGTTGGAAGCACTTGATGAAGTGCACCCTCTGTGCAGTCTGGCTCAGAAAAGGCAGGTGGACAAATCCAAAGATGAAATTATGAAAAGTGAACAAAAAAGGCAAATGGTTTTTTCATCCTTTTCCACTCAGAAAAAAAAAGCAGGCAAGTCCGTTGTAGCTTCATATTAGAAAACAGGCTTTCTGATTTTTTTTAAAACAAACTAGAACTCTCTCCATCTGCTCAGGAACTTAGGTCATCATGTGCCACCTTCAGAGGGGCTCAGGCATGGTCAGGATGAGAAAGCCCAACGTGCAGGCCCAGCCTCAGGAGACATTTGCCGCCTCCTATTGCTTGGGCCTCCTCAGCCATGGGAAGCACTGTTCACCCAAACTGCAGGGCCAGGGGCTAAGGACTGGGGGATGCATTGGCCTGAACCAACAGGTAGTTGTTTGACAAAGCGTGCTAACATCTCCACCAAAATAGGCTGTGTTTTAGGGTGTCAGAAACCTGGTAAGACTTGCCAAGGGTTTTGTTTTCTCTTAAGCCTCAAATCGGTTGGTCTTCCTTAAAACTATCCTCTTATGGCTTAATTCTAGAATGACTATAATTTGTTATTCAAACTCTGAGACACTGGAGAGTAAAAAGGGATGCTGTTAATTGTCACACCAGGACAACAGGCACAAACTAGGCCTGGGACCCAACTGGGACATGGGTATCAGACTTAGTCCTCCCCCGCCACCCTTCGCAATGGAGTCGCTCATCCGCAACTGTTTGAATCTGGTTACATTCTAATTGTTTCCAGTTTTTTAAGACAGGACCAAGGGGTGCCCAGAAATGCCTGTGGCTTATTATTCAGAGCATGTTGCGCTGTGGTGGGAAAATAAGCTCAGAAGGAGAGTATACCCCTCTTTGCTGCTCCCCCCACCTCTACTGTCTGTAGCAGCTCCGTGCATCAGGCACTTGGATTGTCTGATCTCTGAACTTCACAAACTGTCAAGGTAGGTGACAGGGCAATCGTAAGTTCATCAAGATGACTAAATGATTTACTGTTAAACTGAGACCCTTTTCAGAATAAAAGGGGGTGCTATTAAATTTATGCCATGACAAGCGGCATAAACGGGACTGTCCCAGCAAAGCAGGCAGGAAGTTGGTCATCCTACCTCAGGCCAAAGAAGTGGCTGGTGGTGCTGAGACTGCAGAACTGGAACTGCCTTTAAATAGGCATTTGGAACCTTTGTACGGTTGTCCCTTGGTATCCGTGGGGGACTGGTTCCAGGACCGCTGGGGATACCAAAACCCACCGATGCTCAAGTCCCTTATGTAAAATGGCGAGTATTTTGAATACAGCTGACCCTGCATATCAGCTGATTGGTTGAATCCTCAGATGTGAAACCCAGGGATATGGAGGGCTGACTGTACTGACTTATGCTGCAGCTTCCTGGAGTTTATAAGCATCTATAACCGTGATTCCCCAACATCTTTTCCAAATAAGTTCTTTCATCTTTATTTTTGTAAAAAAACAAAAACAACAAAGTCGCCACCAAGCAAAGGACAACTCACTAGCAAGGCCTTGCTTTCCCTCCCTCCCTCCCTCATGTCCCAGGTGCCTGATGAACAGTGTCAAGGAGGCAGTAGGCATTGATGTTAGCTTTTCCCAAAGGGAAAACTACAAACAAGGGCTTGGGAAAGGGAGGGAAACCTGGATAAGTTTTTCGTCATTGAGAAGTCACTTAAAACTGATTTGTTTAAAATAACTGGTACGTCTGAAATGTAGGAAAGGAAGACTATACTGTCAGCATCATAACCCTCTTTCGACAAGTTTCCCTACAAGTGACGTGCTGGCTTGGGGGAGGGTCAGGCCAGGATTATGTTTTAAGGAATCAGAACGGTTTCGTGAATTTACTCAGCTTCCCAGAACAAAAACAGAGATAAATAATTGCTGCTTGTTAGGCTCATTCTATGGTGGGCTGCAAGTCTGGAGTCATTGTTAGTGTATTTAGTGCCAATGAGAAGGCTGGGTCCCAGCCTTGGACACCGAAGTCATAAAGACAAAGCAGAGAGAGTCCTGTATCCCCCATCACCTTCTGCTGAATATGGAGGATGGAGAGGTCTTGGCTGTTGGCCTCTCTCCAGCCCATGTGCCTGCCAGAGGAAGGATCCTGATTCCCTGGGAGTGTGGGGTGAGCCCAAGGAGTCTGACGAGCAGAGAAGAGCAAGTGTAGTCCCTTCCGGGCTGACTCCATGCAGGGCTCAGGCTTCGGGCTTGCGGGGCCACCTGCACAGGGACCAGGCTACAGCCTTCAGGCCCAGGGTGGCCCATGGCACCGGTGGTTTAGGCATAGCCGCCAGCCATCTGACTGGTGGCTGCATTGCTGCCTACTCCTCGCCAGGCCTGGAAGCTGAAGAAAGCGCTCACTCCATAGGCAATCATCACTAAACACGAAAAGAACTGAAAGAGAAGACAGCAAAGGTGAGTCTGTCCGCAGCACGGCACACGGGGCTGGGGGCTGTGACAGTGACACAAGCACCAGGAAGGTAGATGCAGACAGTGAACCCCGGGGCCCCTCAATTAACCAGAATGAGCTGCTCTGGAGCCACACCACCTCCTCCTTAACCATACACCCATTTAACCCCTGTGGGGGCTGATGGGTACCAGGTTCTGGGGTGCCAACTTTATATTCTAGTGGGGGAACCATTAACCACACCAGCAAGGTGTGTCTTAGACTGAGAGGGATAACTGGACAGTGTGCTAAGAGTCACCAAGGGGTAGGAGCTCCTTTATAGACACATTTCAGGGATTTAGTTTTAAAAAGGCAATGTTCAGCTACCCTAGGAGTTTTCTGGAATCAATTCATAGGTATCCCTGCACTAGCACCTAAGGCCACGTTCAGAATTTCCATGTCTCTATTCTGGTGACTGAGTTCACAGATTTCAAAACCATCCTCACCAGAAAGAGTGAGGAAACCCAAGTCCTGGTCTAACTCCCGCCCTACCCAGGACTCAGTTTAGGCGCGTCCCTTCACCTCTCTTAGCCTCAGTTTCCTGGTCTGTAGAAAGGACTGGCAGTCCCTGTCCCCCTCCCCACTGAGGGAGTGGAAGGACACAGGAAGTGCCTGCAGGGGCCCGTGGGTGAGGCGTGCCGGGTACGGAGGGGATGCTGATACTTCACTGGCTACCCGACCTGGAGCCCGAGTTCGGGCTGCGTGGGAGAGCCTGAGGAGCTCCCAAATGGTTTAAACCGAAAGGTTTTTGTGCGTGCCTTTCTCAAGGGGGGAGGATAGAGCGCTTTTAACAGATTCTCCAAGGGGACATATGACCCTAAATCATCGTAGCATGACTGATTTACAGTAAATTTAACCCAAACTTCATTTGTGCCACCCAAGTATTTCCCAAGCATTCTGGTTCCTCAGGGTATGGCTGTTAATTATGGAAAACAGCCCACTGAGAGGAGGGTAATTCAGCATGTGGCAGGTGCCTGGCCTGGGACCAGGGAGCAGTGAGAGTCCAGGGGCACAGACCTTGCTTTGGCCCGTCTCCCTTGTAACTGCCGAGGGTGCCCCAGGGAGCCATACTCACGGAGGCAGCTGCACGCTGGTTATACTGCCCGGTGCCCTTCAGGGACGTCAGTTCAACCGAAGCAGAGCAGGTGATGAAGGCCGTGATGTAGAGAATGGTGGCGCCCACATTAAATATCATTAACTGGGGGTAGGTGGGGGAGAGAACAGTCTTAAGACATGAGACTCTTCCGGTAACTGTGGAACCTCCTGGTCCCCACGAGCACATCCCTTTAGTAGCCAGAACGGGCTGGGGCTCAAGGATGCGGATGGAGACACGTGGGTCTTTCCCACTAAAAAGGCCTCAAGAGACAGCGGTCTACACAAGGTCAGCCTGGAGGCCATATGAGCAGGGAATGTAAACATACCGAAGGCCAAGAGATGGTGCGGGTGTGGAGGGGCTGCTAAAGTGACCTGGTCAGGACAGCAACAGTTCCACAAGGCAAAACCCATTCCTGATGGCAAGAGGCCAAACCAAGCCTGTCTCTGAGTGCACCAGCTGAAGAACCCGGGTCCTGCTCGTGTTGGCTCCCAGCCAGGCCCAGCCCTCCCTGTTGCCCCTGAGGACTTGGCTCTGAGGCTGGCCCACGGGGCGGGGGCGGTGGTGCCTCACGTCCCTCTCTGCCCTCAGTGGGAAGAATCTGTGTCTGCCTTTTGGCCACATCCTAGGCTCTAGGCCCCATGTCAAACGCCAGGGTGAGGACCCCCTAAGCCAGGCTGGCAAGGAAGGGTCCTGGGCTGACAACCAGGCCCAGGTCCCATTCCCCCAACGCTTGGCCCCCGGACCCAGTTGACACTCTTAGCAGAGATCGCAAACTGGTGGCCCTCAGGAATGTTTGGCTCATCCCATAGATTTTTAAAAAATATTACGAACATTTTAAATTTGATTTCATACGAAAACTTTGATTTCATATAAAACTTTCAATCTTAAAATATCAAGATTTGGCACCTGCATTCCCACTAACCCCTCCTGACCTATTTCACTCACGCCTCTTACCTGCGCCCGGAAGGGGGCTTGTAGCCCCTATCCCAGGAAAGCCCAATTTGGCAATCATAATTCAGCCTCCTCTAGGAGGGTGAGACACTGCCTTGCCATCATGGCCTGGGAAAGGAGCCTCCTTTCCATCAGCAGCTGTGGCTGGGCCCCAGACCAGTGCTAAGAAACACCAAGGCCCCTCCATCTCCGGAGATGTCTTTCTTCAAGGCTCCTAGGACACGAGGCAGGGGCTGGACCCTAGCCAGGAAGTCAGGCCGCCCCCTCCTCATGCCAGGATCTTCCCTCCAAGCCCAGTGCCCGCCGCAAACACCACCTGGCTCCTGCCAGTGATGTCAAGATCTAACAAACCCGGTCTGTCTTGAGGATGACTCACGTTTCCTCAGCTTCAAAAGTCATTGAATTGCAAACAATGCTGCCTAGTCCCAGCTTTGCTTGTCTTACAATCACGTGCCTCTCTTGCCTCTCTCTGCTCACTGAAAGCCTCAGACCCCAGCTGCAGGGGTTTTCCGGGTCAGAGAAAAAAGCCCTAGCAGCTTTCTCTATGTCTGGCCAGGGTACTTCCTATGGACACTCACAGCTCTGTGTGCTAAGGAGACTGACCCGGGCAAACCCGGGACACCATCCTCTGCCAGGCTGCAGGGGCCTCACCCTGCAGACAGCGGGGTGCGGGGGGTGAGATGGCACGTTGAGCCCAGCCCATCCTGCACACACCGGGCCCAGCCTCGGTGATTCCTGCCAGCTCAGCCCAACCTCCAGGCCCAGGGCTGCCAGTCAGAACCCACAGATTCAAATCCCAACTACCCCCCAAAAGGAAAAATACTTTCAAGATCCCAAATGGCCTCTGGTCTCTCCATTCAACAGCCCCTCACTTCTACTCCCTTCGTGGGAGAAAGTCAAGCCTAAGTCCTCCCGGATTCGTGGCTCTCAGTGCTCAGAAAAACTGGACACCTGAACCATCAATCCTTCCTCCCCCACCCAGAGCTACAGGCCAGCGAGGACTTCAGCCAGCCCCCACCTGCCACTTCTCATTTAGGGAAGGCTGCATTGTCACAGCTACACCCAGAGGCAGAAGGGTCAGCCTGGACCCACCCCCAGGGTTCCTACCCAGACTCACCACCAGCGGCCAAGGCACCATGTATAGCTTCATGTGCAGCTGAAACAGGTAGAGGATGAAGAAGACGATTGTCACCAGCCAGAGGAAGACAGCGACAAACATCACCCAGCCATAGGCCGGGTACAGGTGGTACGGGGTGTCGGCAATCAGGGCCCACACCAGCAGCCCCAGCACCTGGAGGGAGCGAGACAGGGCCAGCGTCTCCCAGAGCCCCCAGCACTCAGGCTGGAGGCCACAGGCCAGAGGCTTCCAGGCCTTTGCCGTGGGGCGCCCTCTGCAGGACACAGTTCTCATTTGCCCAAGAAAAATTTATTTGGCTCCTACTGCATACCAATACATACCAAGCCCTTGCCTGGTAACGTACTCCTTTCAGATCTCAGCTGAAATGTTACGTGCTCCAGGACACCTTCCCTGCTCCTCCAGTCTGGATTCCAGAACCCTCTTCTGTGCTCACATGGCCCCCCAGGCACCCACCACCCAAGACTGTAATTCTGTTTCCTTCCCCAGACTGGAAGCCAGAGCAGCAGTGCCATCCACCCTGCTGCCTCCAGGGTGAGACCCCTGCAGCCCTGGAGGGGTGGTGTCCCAGGCTTGCCCAGTTCCCCACGGGCAAGACAATGACTGTCCCATTCATAGGTGCATCTCAGCACCCAGTACAGGACCGGAGCTTGGTCAGGGGCTTAGTAAAAGCCTCTGAAAGAAAGATGAAGTCACCAGCACACCCCTGAGGGAGGGACACACAATCACAGAGTTCCAGAGGTACAGTGACCTCTGCCTGGTGCCCTACCAAGCCCCTTCCACCCCCAGCTTCTCCGACTCTCCTAATTGCCCCTCAATACAGGTGTTACCATCCCCGCCTTACAGGTGAAACTGGGCCTCAGAAAAGCAAAAGGACCTATCACGCCATTCCTATGTGGCAGGGTGGGCCCCAACATCCCTGTAGTGTGTGTAGCGGCTAACAGCATGGCCTCCGGAGCCGACTGCCTGATTTAAAACGCACTCCCCTTACCAGCTGTGTGACACTGGGTAAGCTCACAACCACTCTGTGCTCTGGACACATCACCTGTCACATGAGTATAAAGAGCATACCTGCCTCACAGGTTCAGGACCCATGGGGGTTTGTACACATGAACCAACAATTCCAGCTGGGGACACTGTGCTGCAGGGAATTCTACACGGGTAGGTTGGCTGAACCCCCCCCTCACAGTGGCCTCGTGGGGAATTTGGCAGGGTGGTACCTCACTTGTGGCCGTTCTAGCCTCCCCCAAGCCTCTCCTGGCCCCTTCCCTGCTGGCTGAGACCCCATAGGCCAGGACGTCCTCCTTCACCACAAGGGCATTCATTCTCCAGAATCCCTGGCCGGCAGCAGGCCTCGGGACTGGCCACTGAGAGGGAGGATCTACTGGGGGGCTGTGGAGAAAGGCTGCTTTGCTGATGAAGACACAGAGAGAGCTGTCACTCTTCTTCCCGTGGATAGCGTGTGACACCAAGGCTCCCAGTGACCTTGCCTCCGACTCGAGGATGAGCCAACCATCAGTCGGATCACAGGGAAGTGGCTCAGGAGCGAAACCCACCTCTGCTGCTGGTTTGGGGGACAGAAAGTCCCCCCGCCGCAAGCTCCTAGACCAGACACAGGAGAGCTGTCACCCCAGAGCAGCCAGACTGGGTGCCTGCCAGGCACCCCACCGAAGCACCCCTGCCAAGGACCAAAAGGGAAGTTTCTGTATCGATCCCCCTACACCTGTGGGGTCAGGGCAGGAATGAGCCTAGCTGAGGCCGGGAGTCCAGCAGCCCCTGTGACGACTTTCCTTTCTCCCCACCACCTGGAAGTGAGAGGTAGAGCCCTGGGCTTGGGAGTCAGGAGCTGGGCTTTCTTCCTGCCTGGGCCATGGGACGCCAGGCAAGTGCCTTCCCGCTCTGTGCGGCTCACCAGGGCAACTCTAGTCCGCCTGCTAGAACGCAGGCCCCCGAGGAATCCTTCTTTGGTCATCGCTGTGTCTCCAGTGCCCGGCAGTGCCTGGCGCATAGACCTGCTCGATAAACACAGGCTCAGGAGGTAACTGGCCTCAGTTTCCTTATCCAGGAAACAGAGGTCAGACCCCCGCCCCCCACAGGCGCTGTGTGTCACAAGAGGACGCAGGGGTGAATCGCTGAATGTGCTCCCGGCCCTGCCTCCCTCCACGCAGGGGTGGGAGTGGGAGACTCGGGAAAGCGCCCACTCCCCTTTCTCTCCAGATTTTTGCACCTGCTCCTCCTCCCGTTCCGGGGTGGGGGGGGGCAGTGAGACCCCAGGGACGCCCACCCCACACTGCACCCTGCCAGCCTCCCCTGCCCTACCTCTAGCCTCTAGTGCTCTCCTCTAGCCACCACCAACAGGCTGGGTGGCCCATGGGGCCCAGTTTGCAGGCGAGGAAGGTGGGACAGGTAGCAGGGCCTTGAGGGCAGTCACACCGCTGGGGGCAGAGCCCCTACCCATGAGGACCCAGAGTGCGGGTGTCTCAGCACAGCCCCCCAACCTTTTACCACCCATCCTTAGGACACCCTGCCTGAAACAGACACATCAGCGGGGCCAAGAGCTCCCAGGGCTGGGGGAGGTCACTGTTATAAAGGAGAACAGACACTCCCGAAGCAGCAGGACGCAGGACCCTCCCAGGGGAGGACTAAGCGTGTCAGGGGCAGACAATTATCTCCTCACTTAAAGCAGGGTCCTTACAGGTCTCCATGCCATCGTGTTGCCTGGTTCCAACTATCTGAAAGGAAGTTAGAAAATGCAGTGAACTGAAAAATCAAGAAAGGATCGATCTGGGTTTACACTAATGTACACTTATAAATTGTTGGTATATTACTCATGGGCTTGGTCACAATAACCACATAATGCCCTCCAGCTGTGTGCCAGGCCTCAGGTAAGCACCTTCCCTTTTATTTCATTGACTTCCCCATAACCCTCTCAATAGTCAGTATTATGTATTATCCCCATTTTCCAAACGGAGCTCAGAGGAAAATGAGTCATCTACGGTCACCCGTGGGTAAAGGGCAGGGCAGAATTTGAACCCAGATCTGTCGTTCTCTGGAACCTGGGCTACTGAGAGTTACTTAGTGATGTATAAAAAATGAGGACACTTCGCTGGCTCCCAGGGGCGAGGCCCCGCAGGCATCCAGGCTCTCTGGTCTCTCTGCCTCGCCCTCCTGCCCAGCCCTGATTTCCGCATCAGCAAGCACAGCCTCTGGGAGACAAAGCTGCTGGATAAGCAGTGGGAATTTCTGGTGTTCCTTCTGGCCTTGCTGCCCTGGCCCTGTGCCCAGGGAGCCGCCTTGGTTTCTGCCCTCCCCCATCTCAACCAGACAGACTGGTTTTTCCCGTCCCCTCACCCCCAGCCCCAAGAATCTGCAGGAAGTGCCCCAGCCCAGGACAGGGCACCCCTACATGTGTTGACCCTCTGCTGGCCTGGGTGGCCCTGCATGGGGAGCTGGGCCCAGGCCTCATCTGCAGAAGCTGCAGGAGCCACTGGACCCCTCCCTCCTATTGTGGACCCACAGTCTAGCTGGAAGAGGCCAGAGGACTTGTCTTATAGTCCAGTACAGAACAGCAAACCCCACTGTGCAGGGGGAGAGCAGTAGGATGCCAAAGGTGGAGAGCAAGGCAGGAGGCCCCGACTCTGCCACCTGCACCGACTCTGCCACCTGCACGCAGGGCTTCACCCAGGCCCTCTTGCAATTCTGACACCCTCTCTGACCACAGGCCTTGCCGTGTGCATCCCTCTGGGTTCACTCATTCAACAAGTATCTGTTGAGCACCTATCACTGTGTGTGTGAGCCAAAACATGAAAAGCCCTGCTCTCCTGGCATGCGAGAGGTGAAGGGAGGGAGCCGTGTGACGAAGAGCAGAACTCTGTGCCTTTACCTCCGGGGGTCCCTGTCTCTTTTGCCTATGTGTTCATCTGTCCCCATGTTTCTCTGTGGGGGTCTACACATATATCTGTGTGTCTTACTCTTAAAGGCAGACACACACACATACACATACACATACATACACAGAACCAAACCTCATCCCCTTGGTCCTTCCAAACTCTCTGAGGCCCCAGCAACACCTCCTCAGGCATGCACTTCAGATCAACAAAGAGAACGGTCTGGAAATCTTGAAGGAAAAAAAACCCAAAAAAAACCCCTGTCTTCCTGAAAACCTAAAGATTTCAGATTAGGGATTTTCTCTTTAAATGATGGCTGTCAAAAAGGTCACATTCACACATGCCCCAGGACCTTTGCACCTCCAAACAAAAATTTCTCAACGACTGGATAACAGAGCTATTTTTGTTAAAAGCACCTGCAGGGTCAGAGAGGAGAGGGATTAGTCACAAATGCCTGACTAAGAGGCATTCCTCACTTAGCGTGGGCCCCAATCCAGGGACTGGAGTTCTTATAAGAGGGAAACTGGACAAAGAGACACACAGAGGGAGAACACCATGTGAAGATGGAGGCAGAGATTAGACTGATGTGTCTCCAAGCCAAGGAACACAAAGGATTGCTGGCAACCACCAGAAGCTAGGAGAGAGGCATGGGACAGACTCTCCTTCAGAGCCTCCAGGAGGAACCAACCTTGCCAGCACCTTGATTTTGGACTTCTAATACTGTGAGACAATAAATTTTTGTTTTATTTTTTTATTTTTGGCCACACCACATAGCATGTGGGATCTTAGTTCCCTGACTAGGGATCAAACCCATGCCCCCCTGCAGTGGAAGCACAGAGTCTTAACCACTGGACCGCCAGGGAAGTCCCTCTGTTGTTTTTTAAGAGACCTAGTCTGTGGCATTTTGTTATGGCAGCTGTAGGAAACGAATACATCTTTCTTAGCTACTCTTTGAGTCTACGAATGGCTGTTATGATCTGATTTAACTGGGGGATGTTGGCATTAACTCTAATGGAAAGGTGGTCTATTAACTCCCTGGGTTCAAGCTCTGGCCCTGCCAACTTACTAGCTGTGTGACCTCGGGCAAGTTGCTGAACCTCTCTGTGCCTCAGTGTCATCTTCAAAATGTGCCTACCTCACAGGGTAGATGTAAATGAAGTAATATATGTAATGTACTTAGACCAATGCCCAACATAGGCTTAACACTCTCCGTGCTCTAATGTTATCACTCTGAGAGGTCAGAACATGGGTTTCCCAATCCATTCTCTGTGGCTGGTTTCCTGCAGTAGTAATAGTGTGTGCAGTTCCTAGGGGTATGAGGCCTTGGAGAGATAATGCATCTAATAAGCACCAGGCACAGTTCCTGGCAGATAAGGGCCCTCAGCCAGTGGGGCCCCCCCGCCCACCTTTCAGATAAGGCAGCTGGGCTTATCCAAAGGCAGGGAGGTGCGCAGGTGGTAGGGAGCAGAACCCAGTCCAGCCCCACGCTAAGACACCTCCTGCAGCTACACTCCCTCCACTCCTCACAGGCTAAGGGTCCCTGGGCAGAACCCTTCACCCCTTTAGACCTCAGTCTTCCCCCCTGTACAATGGGAGCAGGGAGGTCTGCTCAGTGTTCTCCAAGGATCCCCTAAGTCTGAGGCCTGACACTCCTCAACACAGGCCTCCTCTAGGGGGGCCCACAGCCTTCCCTCCCTTGTACTTACTGGACGGACTCCACCAATCCCATGAGCACTTGGCCAACTCCTCTCCCGCCCAAAGATGGTCACGCCAACTCTCCTTTTAATCCTCTCCACCTCCTGGGCTGAGTTAGACCCTTGTAGATTTGCCGTGTGGTCTTAGAATAGGCACCTAACCTTTCTGGTTTGTTTCTTCATCTGACACGTGAGGGGGTTGGACAAGTACACCTCTCCTGGTCACCTCATAGGTGTGTCATGCAAGTAAAATACTGTAAAGGAAAAAGTGAAAAGTTGTAGAAGTTGTGAGTGGCTAGGAGGGCTGTTAGACAGCTTAGAGGGAGTAAACCCCAGACTGCAGCGTCCACGCGGGGGACAAAACCTCAGTGCCTGGAGGCTGACATTAGGGTTTCAAACTCAGCAGCCGCCAAGGCACGCAGGTCACAGAAGTGACTAAGGTGGGCCAGGGGAGGTCTGCGGAGCTGAGAGCAGCCTGCTGGTGTCTGGGGGAACGCAGGCCAGAAGTTCAGCCAGAGCTTCGGATTTTTTTTTTTTCCGGCCGCGCCAGGCAGCATGCCGGATCTTAGTTCCCCAACCAGGGATTGAACCCATGCCCCCTGCACTGGAAGCTCAGAGTCTTAACCACTGGACTACCAGGGCAGTCCCAAGAACTTCTGATTTTTCAAGAGACGTTAGAAATCCGAATTTCTACGTGAAATCTTCAGCTTTTTAAACACTGGCAATGAAACCAAATGTTTTAGAAACAATCTGAGGGCAGGGCCCATCCAACAGCCCCCAGGACTCCCTTCTCCCCACTGCACCATCCAGAAAACTGAGGCCCAGGGGACCACGTGAACCCTTCCTGGGGTTCCCCCTCACAGGGACACATCTGGGCAGCTGAGGACACTCAGAACTTGGCCTGACCAGGCCCATACTCCACCCCCGCCCTGGCCCTTCTCGCTACAGTGAAAGGGACTTTATGGGGACAAAAAGCCACCCATTGTGTCCCAGGAGACAAAGGCGCAGGGGACAGAGGCTCCGGGTGCCTGGGTGGCCACAACAACTCCACATACCACCTCCTTCCTCCCTGTGCAGAGGGGCCGGGCTCTAGGGAAAGGCTCCTTGGAATTCCCGCTCTGTACACTATGAGCCTTCGAGAATCCTAGGCCATCACACCCCAGCTCTACAGGAGGTGCGAGGGCAGATTCAGAACCCAGCCCGAGCCAAGTGACCCGGTCTGGGGTGGTATTTAACTCGGCCAAGCCTCCCTTTTGTTACCTGAAAAGCAGGCACGTGAGTTACCAAATCGAGTCATTGAACAAACTCTCCCGAGGGCCCGCTCTCTGCCAGGCGCTGTTATAGGCCCCGAAGTGCAGGGCGGAGCCAGTCAACCAGAGTCCCCACCCACGAGCACCCAGCTCCCAGCCTGGGCTGTCAGGGAGGAGGAGGAGGATGGGAACACTGGCTCGGGGCCTGGTTCACCTCCAGGGCTTTCCAAATGCAGCCTTTATCACACTGCTTGTTATTCCTGAGTCCCGAGTCTCAGAACTAGAGATGAAAGAGACTTCTGCCCCCATGGCCCCGCCGCCCCCAGAGCCCCTCATGAGGACCTCCGGCCCCTGTGTGCAGCCCGCATGTCAAGGAGCCCACTGCCACCACTCTTCCTTTGGGGTCTCTCTCAGGGTTCTAGAAAAATCTTCGCAACATGAAGCTCAAGCTGCCTCCTGCCTACCCCCTTGCTGGTTCCTATTCTGCACTCTGGGGCCAGAGACTAAGCAGGTCCCCTCTACAGAGAGGCATCCCCAAGGCATCCGCAAGGCCTTCCCTGGCTCCCAGAGCCAGCAGCAATGCACCCCCTGGGTGAGGTTCCAGAAATGAAGACCTGCTCACCTTCCTCCCTTTCCTCCCTTGGGGGTCTCCTGGTCCTCCCCAGAAAGTCAACCTGTGCCTCCCCAGCACTAAGACCCTTACAGCGACACAGAGCTTTCCTAGGAAGGCCTTAGTCCCCTTGAAAGCCCAGGTCAAGTGCAAATCCAGCCCCCCTCCAGTGCTTCACTCCCAGGAAGCCCAACTCTCTCAAGTAAAGCACTTGGCCCATTTCACGGATGAGGAAACCAAAGCTCTCGGAAGAGATGGACGTGTCCCAAGGTCATGCACGGTAAGCGTGGGGACAGTTCTGTGACCCAGTAGATAGAGACGCCCAGAGGAAGACAAAACTCCAAATCCCAGGAGGTAGGGACACTCCCTGGAGACTAATTTGTTTGGAGGAAGCATCACTGCCCTGGAGGTGGGAGCAGAGAAGAGGCAGGGGCAGTCCTTGACCCTGGGCGGAGAGGGGTGACAGAATCTTATGTTCTCAGCACCCCAGGCAGGTCCCCGTCCGGCCATCGGCCCTCCAGAGAGAGCCGGCTGCTGGGAGCGTATGAACTTCACTAGCCCCATGAGACCTGGCCTGTCTACCTGCTGGGGAACAGGGCTGGGGGGAGGGGCAGCCTAAAGTGAGGGTCTTCCTTATTCCCTGGACTTCCTTCCTCAGACACTAGCTCTAGTCCTGACTCTGTCACTTATGTTTGGGGTGACACTGAGCAAGCCCCACCCCATCTAAACTTCGAGGACAGACAAGTGACCCCATCTGGCTAATCTCATACAGGCTGGCAGATCACCTGGTATCTGACCTCTCCGCTCCTAACTGAATGAAGCTCAAACATCCCAGAACAGCCCCAGGTCTGTTCCCTAGCAACTGGGCCCTGCCTGACCTTCAGCCCTGGCCTTCCTGCTCTCACCTCTCCGTAAGACCCTGTACCACCCTGCCCTCCCACCTCTTGGGCAAACAGGAGGGGCCAGCTCAGCCCAACAGCAAAGGACCAGCTTATATCCAGGGCTGGGCTCACTGGACTGCCAAGGAAAACAGGCTCTCCCCCAACACTCAGGTTCCAAATCGCCATGGGGACCAGGGCAGGACCCCCTGCAGCTCCCTCAGACCATCTAAGAGCAGGAAATCAGGGCATAGTCCTCACTGAATTCTACCACAAACAACTCACCAGCTGACAAGGAGTAACCTACACCTGGCCCTGATACTCCAACAGAAGCTGAGGGCATCCACCACACGTGGACAGCTCCGCAGCCTTTACCTCTTTCCACTTACAGATGGTTAAGAAAAGGTCACTCAGACAGTAACACTGAACTCAAAGCCATTGCTTGCTGCTCTGTGATCCTGGGAAAGTGCCTTCCCCTCTCTGGGCCTGAGGGAGCCTTCAAATGCCATCTCCATAGCTTTTGCTGCACCCATAAATGACCTGTCCTATTTTTTTACCCACTATTTTCATTTATTTGAAAGATTTTTTTGATAAGTTATTTTATTTTTTAAAATGCATAATATATATGACATGATAGGTAACAAAATGGTGTTTTTAGCATGTCTCCCTCCTCCCCTGATACTCAATTTCTTCCCTGGGGGCAACCAAGAGTGATTTCTCAAGTGTCTTGTCAAAGACTACCTAGGCATGCACACACACACATACACTTCAGATAGGCAAGTGTGTATATTTATATAGCCTGTGTGTATTTCTCCCAGACAAATGACAGTATTCTACACACACAGGTTTTCACCTTGCGTTTTCCACTTAACCATACAGCCTGGAGACTGTCCATCATTACATACATACAGAGCTGCCTTACTGTTTTCGTTGAGGGGTAAGAAGTTATCTTTTTACTAACTGTATCGTATGCCACCGCACAAATGTATCATAATTTGTTTAACTAGTCCTCATTGATGAATGTGGATTTATCACACAAATAATAATTTTAAAAAGAAACTTTTAAATCACTAAAAAGTAGAAAACCTGCATTATCTACCACAATAGAAGCTAACTATAAAATTAAATACAACAAAAATTAACAATATTAATACATCCCAGATAGATACAGTTGTCTTCCCAGGATCCAGAGCTCCAGATTTCAATTTAAAAAGTGTTGGGGGCTTCCCTGGTGGCGCAGTGGTTGAGAATCTGCCTGCCAATGCAGGGGACACGGGTTCGAGCCCTGGTCTGGGAGGATCCCACATGCCGCGGAGCAGCTGGGCCAGTGAGCCACAACTACTGAGCCCGTGCGTCTGGAGCCTGTGCTCCGCAACAAGAGAGGCCGCGACAGTGAGAGGCCGGCGCACAGCGATGAGGAGTGGCCCCCGCTCGCCACAACTAGAGAAAGCCCTCGCACAGAAACGGAGACCCAACACAGCCAAAAATAAATAAATAAGTAAAATTAAAAAAAAAAAAAAAAAAGTGTTGGGAAGGCACTAAAGACACTTTAGCACCCAAATGAGGCTGTCTCCTCCAGCAATCTTCCAGGACTGTGATTGATGCAACACTTTCCAAGCCCCACATGGGAGAATTTTTCTTACCTCTAGGTGGGAAAGTCCTAACTCTGACAGTTTCCAGAAGCCAGAAAGAAAAAAGGAAAGAAAACAAGAAATTCGGCAACACAAAAATAGGTCTTTCTGACCAAAAACAAAACAAAACAAACAAGCAAACAAAAAACAAAAACCACCATAAAAAAAAACAAAAAAAAAATACCCTGAGCAAAGTCAAAAAACAAACTAGGAAAAAAATATTTGCAAATCATCTAGCACTCCTAGCAATTGATAGGACAAAGACCAACAACTTAATAGAATGTGGAAAGAAGCAAACATACAAGGAAATGCAAATGGCTCTTAAACATATTTTAAAAAGTGAGGTTCTTTAACCTCACTCATAAGAGAAATGCAAAACAATGCTACCCTGACCTGCCATTTCGCCTGTCAGATGGGAGCTGTGGGGAACAGGCACTCTACGAGAAGGCTCACTGAGGGGCACAAATGTGACCCCTATGGAGGGCATCTGACAATCTCTAACAAAATCACTAACACACATAACCTGAGCCAGTGGTCCCCCTTCCGGAAATGTACCATACAGACGCGCTCAGTGGCTTGGGCGAGATCATTCACCGTGACAGAGTGTGGAACACCGTGACAGAGTGTGGAAACCCAAGTGTCTGTCAACAAAGGGACGGGCCACACAACTCACACCACAGCTGCGGGATGGGCTGCTACAGAAGCCGCAAGAGAAGTGATCACGCTTCAGGTACTGAGACGAAAAGACCTCCATGACACACTTTTAAGTGAAAAAGGAAAAGTGCAGAAGGATGTGGATAGACCATAGCCCTGGAGTAAAGTGGGGAGAGGTGGGGATCTATAGCCACATTTGCAGATCTCCTTAAAGAAAGCCTAAAATGCTACACAGGAAACAGAGAAGAATGGGCATGGGGGTGGTCAACTCTAACCAAAAGGGACAGAGATTTTTCACGGTGCTCTTTCCCACTCTATCTTATTCTAGGCTGTTGTAAATACATTACCTATTAAAGAAATTAAGGAAATAAAAGATTAAAAAAAGAAAGATACGTGTAGCTCTATGTGCAATGATATAGAACATCCCTAGGTGTATTGCCAAGGGGGGAAAAGCGTGGCAGGGCACAGGCAGAGTGCACCTACCTGTGTTTTGATAGGTGTTATGTGTAGAAATAACTGCACCGACTCACCCTGGAATGCCACACCCATGATGCCTCGGGGAAGGGCGGGGGATGGGGTGGGAGGAGTGACCCGACTGGGATGAGAGATTACATTTTCATTGATAATGCTTTGGACTGCTGGAACATTTTTGCCGTATGTCTGTATAATTTTTTCAAAGAATAAAAACAGGCCCATCAATAGAGAAATGGCTAAATGAGCTAGGGCCCTACCATGACATCCTGGGATAGCCCGAAACAGTTAGGAAGGAGGCAGACAGCGCTGCATAACATGAAGAGATGCAGGTGCCCTGGGTGTGAGAAAAGCAACCGAACAAAGGATACAGAATAAAACCATCAATGTTTTTTAAACTGCACAGGAAAAAGAACTAGAAACACCCCAACACAGCAGCTCCCTTGGGGAGAGGGGTAGGGGATCCAAGAATAACTTTAGCCTTACCTGTAATAGGTTTTTGCTTTTTAAGGATAATGTGTCCACATATTGTTACATAATTATAAATTGATTCCAAACACTCAATACACTCCTAGCCACAATAAGTGGGGCGGGTAGGCGGAGATAACAATACAGGCACTGTTTTGCTGGGTACAGTGGAGTAGGAAGGAAGGTGGGGAGCATGCAGGGTGGGGAATGCTGCCCTAAGGAGGCTGAACCCACGAAACTCAGTGCTATGGAAAACCCTGTGAGTCCCCAGCACTGTGATCCCAATACGGCCAACCTCTGCTCACACCTCACAGATCCCAACAACCTTGTCTAGCCAACCTAAAGAGTTGACTTTCAGCCTCTGCCCTGCCCCCAACCTGGAAAGGGGCTGCCATGCCTTGTGGGGCTGGAGAGAGTCAGGATTACCACAAGGAAGAACTTTCTCACACTCCCAGGTGCATAAGGATGGAGCAGGTAGCCTTTAGAGGGACTGAGCTCCCTGTCCCTGGAAGAATGCAAGCTCATGTTGAGGACACACCGAGGGGCCTTTGGGAGCAAGTGTAAGAGCCCTAGGATTCTATGACCCTGTGAATCCTAACTGCCCTTCGTTCTAACATATACAGCGCTAGCTAAGCCCTTTGCAGGTATCAGCTTCCACATTCCTCACAATCCCACCATCACCATTTCACAGACAAGGAAACTGAGGCTCAGGGATATTAGGGAACTTGCCCAAGATGACAGAGCCAGGATTTGAACCCAAGGCTCTCTGCTTCCACCAATACTCTCACCACCACCCATGGATCACTGTGATCAAGTGGCAGGTGAGGCTTCTGATCTGTTTATTCACCTGCCAACTGGGAATCATGTGACCACCCCCAATCCCAGGAGATAGGGCAAGAAGGAAGGATAAAAGGTGACAAACACAACCATCCTACCGACACAGGCCATTCATATGGCTTCTAGGTCCTGAGCCTCAAGGATGCCTTCTGACTGCTGGGCCTTTATACGAGGTATTCCAAGGTTCATGTGCTCTGCACCTCCTTACTACCCCTTCCACATAACTAAACACTTCAGGGCCCACTTCTGTCAGGAAGCCTTCCCTAGTGGCCCTGGCCCCTGATGAGTTCCCCTTCCTGAATTTCCTCTCCTTCCCGGTCCAAAGCACCCTACCTCTCACCAAACAAACAAGCAAAGAAACAAAACAAAAAAAGGAAGCACAGCTAGAGCCAGGCTTTGGATTCTCAGATCTGAGTGCAAATCCCAGATTGACCACTCTACCCTGTGTGCCCTTGTACAAGTTCCTCAACCTCTCTGAGCCTGTTTCCTCATCAGTAAACCCAGGTAGATCACCTTTTTCCCCGGGGCTCGGGGAAGATTAAAAAAATAAGAAAGATGTGTGCACTTAATAGCGTTCACTTTATACTTACTCTATAAAGGCTCTGGGATCAGTCAAGTTAACCACACCTTCCACAAAGTTCCTTCACCCCCTAGCCACACAAAGATTTGCAGCATCAAAAGCTTCCAGGTTTTCCAGGGGAAAGTGGTGGGTTGGGGGTGGGGGGGTGTATGATGAATTAGGAGATTGGGATTGACATATATACACTAATACATATAAAATAGATGACTAATAAGAACCTGCTGTATTAAAAAAAAAAAAAAAAAGCTTCCAGGTTTTTAATGACCAAGAGCTGTCTCTAGATCAAACTTGCTTGCTTCCATTTTTACATGCTATCTGCATAAATTCATGCTTCCCTTTTTGCCTAGGCTGCTAGGAAACTCAACAAAGAATCGACAGCCTTAAACTTGTGACAGATTCCAGATCTCCTTTTAGCGCTCTTTAAGTCAATCCCTACCCAACCCACACATACACCACCAACTTTTAAAAATATATTACGTTAACTCTTCTGTCATTATGTGACTTGATATCATACTCCATCTCATGTTCTTTCTGGAGCTAGATGGGGTGGGGGGAGCGATAAATCAGTGAACACTGAGGTTGGTTCTTCAGGACACATTTAATACTAAAATAAAGAACACATCTCCTTCTCAAGAAGCTGGGGCCTTTCTACCTCCCCTTCCCACCGCCCTCCTCCCACATCTGGAACTCTTCACCAGATCCTGGGAAACAAAAGGGTCTGATGGAGAACTAGCTTTCACCTTCCCATGTACTGCCTCCTCCAGGCAGCCTTCCCTGATCCCTCCACAGGTAGCTCACCCTTTGAGCTTACAGACAAAGAGCTTCTGGAGAGCAGGCCCTGGGTCTGGGGTCTCCATCACTCCCACAACAGCACCACACCCAGTGCCCAGTAGGAGCCCAGATGAGTGTGGTAATAGAGCGCGGATCAGAAAAGTCAGGCCACTCAGGGCTTAGATCCCAGCTCTATCACTCTATGAGCTCTTGGGCAAAGAACTGACCCCTGAGCCTCAGTTTCCTCACCTGTAAAGTGGAGGAGAATATGAGAATATGAAGCTCTTGGCAGAAGGCCTGGAGCTTAGCTTGCACCTGAGTGATGGGAGCTATGATGGTTTCCCAGAAGACGTGGTGCCTGTTGAGTGGAACCCTCCTTGTCTCAGACCCAGTGGAACTGTCCGTTGCCAGAGAAACAGTTCAGGAAGCAGCTTCTCCCACAAGCCAATTGGTGAAGGCACTAAAAGGTGCAGGTCTTCAGAACTCTGATGGGAGACCCTTGTCCCCCTTCCCCCGGGCCCCAAAAGCACTGCAGGGAGGGCAGAAGAAGGCCATCCCACTCACACTCAGTCCCTGGGAGTCTAAGTGCCAAGCTCCATCCACCACAGCTCTCCAGGCCAGTCCTGCATTCCATGGACACCTCAGTGTCTACATTTGCACGATGGGACCCAGATGCTCAGCCCACGGGGACGCCTAAATCAGAGACACAAGCCTCCGCCACAGGAAGCTACCCCAGTCCTTGCAGGCACAGCAGGGCCTTCCTCTAGTTCCCCTTATTCCAAGTTTCATTGTTCAAATGCAAAAGGGGCTGACGCTCAGGTCCTGCCTACCCGGAGCTAACCCCGGGGACCCACCAGGCAGCCTCATCCTGCTCAGCCCAGCAGGGATCCCTCTGCTGTTCCAAACCCCCTAAGGCTGCGAACAGAACATGGTCACCACTTCTCGCAAGGTATTCAAGCCTTCCGTTTCTGGCCACCCAGAAACAAGTGCTTCAGCTCCAGGGTAGGGGAGCAAAATTTGCCACCCCAAAATTCATCTCTTGGCATAATAATTTTAAGCTGCTGATCTAAGAAACAGCAGACATGGGAAAAACTGAAAACCAAGGTTTCTTACCCTTTTGTAAGAAACATTTACATGTGTAAGGGAAATCTCCATCTGTAAAGGTGTCTCCCTCACAGTACCAAGAGGTTGACCAAATCTCTAGAAACATATCATTGGAAAAAGTAACAACTTAAATCTGCATCACAATTGTTTACTGTGCTTTTCCTGCTCACCTCCCATAACTGGCTCCCCATCCTCAATATCCTCTTGTGTCTTTAGCTGAAGATGGTATTTAAGGGGAGGGATTTGGCCATTTTGCGAGTTTCTCAGTTTTTCTGGGCCTTTCCCATGTGTACATGTGATTAAACTTTGATTTTCTCCTGTTAATCTCTCTCATGTCAATTTAACTCTTAGACCAGCCAGAAGAACTAGACGGGTAGAGGAAAATTTCTACCTCCCCTACACTGGCTAAACCAACCTGCTGGCTACTCTCCCCACTTCCCTTCCACTTCCCCAGCCCCAAGGCTTGCCCCGCACAGTGGCCCGCCCTTTGAACACCCTTTCCCTACCTCTGCCTCAGATTTCAGTGAAGTCCCTGCTCAAAAGCCAGCTGTCCTCCATGAGCCTCCCTGGACTCAGAATTGATCATCCCTCTCCTCTGCCCTTTCTCACTCCTGGGACTGGGACTCCCTTCCCGCTTGGCTGCTGTAACCTTCACAACCACCCGGGAGCCTAGCACTCAGCAGTGCTCCGGACCGGCTTTTCCTACCTGCAGATTTAAATTAGTCCCCAGTCGGGACCTCTCCCCCGCCCCGCCCCTCCCCTTCACAAAGAATCTGCCAGACTGCTCAGAGAGAAGTCAAAAATGTAGATTTCTGGGCTGTAGTAACTGAGATTCCAATTCCACATTTTTCCCGGGGGTGGGGACCAAGATCTACATTTTAAACCTCCGAGAGAGTCTGAGGCTGAGGTGGGGGAGGGGCCCCACAGGAAGAGATTTGAGGAATTCTGAAAGAGAGACGGCACCGGCCCAGGAGGAAGAGTGCTCACCTGCGGTAAGGAGGGAGGTTTGGTCTCGGACCCTGCCTTCAGTCCTAAACCTGGCAGCCTTGCTAGGACCCAGCAGTGGGACAGCAGGAGGTGCCCTAATGCAAAATGGATCTTGGCCCACCTCCAATTCCCCCCTAGTCCTCTGAAAACGCACCAAGCCCCTCCCACAGGGCAGCCCCCCAGCTTCCCGACTCGCCCCAGAGGGTACTATGGGGAGAAAGCTAACACCCTCAAGCCTGAAATTGGTGTGTGGGGAGAGGGGTGTTCCCATCGTTCGGCCTCGGCTGGGGTCTACAAAGGGTATTGGATATAGAGGTGTCCTGCCTCTGGCTTCCCACAAATCCCTCTCCCAGCGTTGGGCGCGGTATCTCGGCCCCAAGGGGCCAGTCAAACCGGCCGGAAACCGGCAGGTTACCCAGTGGAAGCCAGAAGGGCCGGGCTCCCGCGTGGGAGCCCATAGGGCCCTGCTGAAGGGTCTGTGCTGGACCGGATGTGCCCACTCGGTTCTGGGGTGCAGCCACGGGGAGCCGCTGGGAGCTCAGCAGAGGGTCAAATGAGAGTGAACTTTGCCTCAGGCTAGGTGCTGGAGGGCTGAGGGCTTAGTCCTGGCAGAGGGAGAGCCAGAGACGGAGAAACAGAGAGAGAGAGAGAGTGGCGCGCGGTGATTGTGGCTTTTGTGAGAGCTTCTGTGGGTGACCTCTTGGTGACCACTTGGGAGGGAGTGATGGGGCGCTGAGGTGGGCACTCTGACATTGGTGCACCTTGTGTGTGCTCGAAGAGGCGGCAACTAGGACGTCTCGGGGTGAGAGGGTTCCAGGGTGATCTCGGGGGCGTCCGTCCTAGAGGCGCCCCCGAGGAAGGAACGGCGCATCGGGGCGCATGTGAACTTGGGTTGGGGGTGTGCGAGAAGCAAAGAAAAAGGGCAACTCTAGAGCCCCCGACCCCTCCTGGATCCCCGGGACACCCCGCCACCCCCCGGTCCCGGACCCCAGGCCCCAAGCGCGCGCTCACCAACTGCAGCAGCATGAGCGCACCGAGGCTGGAGCGCACGAAGCCCAGGTCTGGGCGCAGCGCCGAAACCGCGGCGCCGCCTCCCTGCGCCGGGCTGCTGGTCCGCGTGCTCACTTTAGACGGGAATTCAGCCATGGCGGCTCCGCTCGCCTCCAGAGGTTGCTCCCGCCGCCGTCGCCACCCCTCCCCGCGGCGGGTGCCGGCTTCTGCGCGGCTCCTCCGAGGGGACTCGCGCTCGCGATACGGCTCCCAGGGCTACGCGCGGCGTCTGGGAGAGAAGCCGGGAGCAGCCAGGTGCGGCTGGAATCCCGGCCCCGCCCTCGCCACGAAACCCTCCCCTTTAACCCTTCGCACACCGCCCGCCGGTCCATCCCGGAGCCACACCAAGTCGCCATCTCTTTGACGCGGAAACTGAGGCCGTGGTCAATGAGATGGCTCCACCAGAACCAGCCTAGATAGCTGCCCGTTTCTCTCCCCGGGAAAGCCGCCTGCTGACAATATCCCCCGCATTCGCGGCAGCTTTGACCGCTCCTTCGCTCCCTCCTCGCCCTTAGCTTCCGAGCCTCGGGATAAACTGGCGGCCGCTAGCAGAGCGGGCAAATACCGGCTCCCTGCCGAATGCCTCTCTGGCGCTGTGTGCCCTTGGGCGAGCCCTTGCCCCTCTCTGAAGTCTCCCCGTAAAGCGGGATCGGCATCCCTGTGCAGAGACTCCCAAGGAGTCCCGGGTGACCGAGCATCCTGGAGGGGAGGGTCTGGATAAATTGTGGGTGTGCGTGGAAGGGGGAGGCCCTTTTATGACTCAGTTGATGTGGTTTTCTCTTCTGAACTGATTGAGCAGTAACTTAGAAGATCGCTGAGCCTCAGTTTCCTCGTCTGTAATATAGGGATATAAATGGACCTCACTCCACAGAGCCGCTGTGCAAAATAAATGAAATACTGCACGGAAAGCTCCTGCCACGCCAGGGGTGGGGGGTGGCAGTGAAGGTGTCAGAAGGTGGGAGATGATGTTGGACTTACGGTTTCGTTGCTCCACTTGCACCCTGAAACACACACACACACACACACACACACACACACCCCTCAGGCCATATCGACCTGCACAGATAATTGATTCATTTATTCATCAACCAATGATTGCTGAGACCTTACTATATGTCAGACCCTATCCCAGGCCATGTGAATACAGCAAGCAAAAAACCACCCAAGGCCTTCTTGGATCCCACTTTCTACTGGGGGTGACAAGCAATAAACTGGAGAGAAAAAATAAGTTCAGGTAGTGACAAATCCTGTAACTAAAATAAAACAGGGAATTCCCTGGCGGTCCAGTGGTTAGGACTCAGCGCTTTCACTGCTGGGGGCGGGTTCGATCCTTGGTCATGGAAATAAGATGCCACGTGGTGTGGCCAAAACAGAAGTAAATAAATAAATAAAACAGAGGGGTGTGACAGAGATGACCAGGAGGCAACTTTTAGACCGAGTGGTCAAAGATGACCTCTCAGAGAAGATGACGTTTGATATTTACTCAACTGAAGGTTCAACGCCCACTCCCCACCCCCAATGCACCTGAGACCCTCTTCTCCAGTAGGTACAGTAGGTACTCAGGGAATGAGGAGTGCTTCTTGGCAGCTGCAAAATCATTACCCAGAGCCCAGCCTCTCTGCAGACTGTGTGAGCCCAAGCGTAGAACAAAGCTGTGGGGTAAACCCTTAATTTTACAGTGACAAGGAAAACAGTAAGATGATTGTTTCTGAGGCAGATTCTAAAACAGTAGGGTATTTTGGTTTTGGTTCTGGTTTGGATTTTGTGTTTTTGGTTAATCCCACTTTCATTCTTTTCAAATGGCAGCGAGCAAGACTCAATCACTGTATTGTTTTTTCCTTTGACCTTTTCTTCCAAACCAACTTCACTCGCCCCCAGTCAGAAAAAGTGGGAAGGAACCTGCCCCCAGGCTGGAACCTGATGCCCACCCAGAGCCCCCACTGTCACCAAGGAAGCCCTGGGTTCTTGGGATGGGGGTGGGGGGACAGAGCCAGCTGGGGATGAGGAGGAGAGGGTCTGTCCGTTCCCAGAGCTAGTCCCCCCTCTTCAGGTCTGCGCAGGCCATCTCCACACAGATCACCTGCAGCACCTGTCCTGTCTCACCTCTCCTTAATTCTACGAAGGCTCCCTACTCTGGCCAAGCCCCTACTGTGTACTGGGCCTGCTGTCCCTTGGGGTGGGGATGGAGCATACTGGCGAGGCTGTGGGGTTCTGGCACTGAGCAGATGTTTAGTGTGCACCTTGGGTGCGCCAGGCACTGGGGACAGCCCTGAGAGTCATCCAAGCAGAGACCCTACCCTCAGGGAATCTGATGGGGGAGACCGTCTCTAGATATACAAACGCACAGATAAATAGATAATTACAGATTGTGATGACATTACTACAAGAAAAAAACAAGATGCCACGGGAAAGAATAATTGAGACTTGGGGGTGTCCTTTAGATAGCTGGGTCAGGCAAAGTGTAAACATTTAAGCAGAGACTTGAAGGATGCCTAAGAATCAGACAGGAAAAGAGCATTCCAGGCTGAGAAAACTACCATACATGCAAAGGCCCTGAGGCAGGAAAGACTTTGGAGTCTTTGAGGAGGGACATAAAGTTATAAACTGAAGGGACTGGGGAGAGATGAAGTTCAAGAGGAAGCCAGGGGCCAGGTCACCTGGGTCTTAAACCCTTGGTAAGAGAGTGTTGTGGCTGCATCTTATGGCATGCGGGATCTTAGTTGCCCTACCAGAGATTGAACCTGTGCCCCCGGGAGTGGACGCATGGAGTCCTAACCACTGGACCGCCAGAGAATTCTTGGATTTTATTATTAAAAAACAGACCATTAGAGGGCAGTTACACTGTTTGGTTTCCAATTTTAAAAAATTCACAGAAAGACTCCTCTGGAGGTCATCCAACAATTTCCAGAAGCCAGCTTTGGGAGGTTGCTGATTATAATCAGCAAACATTGATTGAACACTTTTCCAGCTGGCCCTATGCTTGGTGCTGTGGGGATGGTTAGTTTCGGTTTCTTTATTTTTAATTGCCCAATTAACTCATTAGTTTATTTCATTGCACATCACACACACATCTCCAAACCTGCACCCTCACCCCTAGCTAATCACTGAGAAGAGTTTGGAGTATCCTGTCAGATCTTTTCTTTCTTCTTTTTTTTTCACTATCATACAATATATGGAAATATAGAGACTTGCTTTGTTTGTAACTTTTAAACATTTTTACAAAAAAATGGGATTACACTGTATACATTGAAACTTGATTTTTTCACTTAGCATATCTTGGAAATTTCTCCATGACAGCACCTGAAGACTGACCTAATTCTTTTTATATGTTGTATAATATTTGATAGAATGGCTATTACATTATCCCTTCCCTTATTGGTAAAAAGGTAAGTGGTTTCCAACAGTTCCTCATTACGAGTAATACTGAAACAGGAGGGAAGGGGGCAGGGCACAACCTTTAAAAGAATGACATAGCCATTGAGGATATGACAAAAACTGGTTAGAACTGATTAGTCCCAAAATGGCGGAAGATTTGACTTCCAGTAGACCCTGACCCTCATTATACACTCATTATAATCATTAGCATATGCTAAATGACACACCCACAGGAGCCAGAACAATTCCGAGGCTAACCATAAAAGACCAATAAGTGGTAGGTGGCCCAAATCCTGGAAATCCCCGCCCCTTCTCCAAAATAGTTGGAATAATCCTCCCTCTTGTTGGCCTATGAAATTACACAGCCAGCCCATGAAAACTAACCACTCCATATTTTGGAGCTGCTCTTGCCTTTTGAGACAGACCGCATTCTGTCTATGGAATGTGTATCTCTCTAAATAAATACACTTCTTACCTATCACTTTACCTCTCCCTGAATTCCTTCTGCGCTGAGACATAAAGAACCTGAGCTTCGTTAAGTCCTGAAACCAGGTGTGTGATCTCAAAAGACAGTAGGTTCAAGTCCCAGCCCATGGGTTCAAGTCCCAATCTGAGTTTTGGCTGGGTTCGAATCCCATCTGAGTTATGCGGTTTCAATATTATATAAGCCTTCTTATTTATGCGTCTCTGCACACACATGAATCCAGTCTTCAAAGCAGAACCACTGGATTGAGGGTATTTGCATGTTTTGTTTTTTTTTTAATAGATACTTCCAAATTGCTCCAAAAGACCATATTAGTTGACATCCCCATTAAGAGTAAGTGAGTTTATGGGACTTCCCTTGTGGTCCAGTGGTTAAGAATCCACCTTCCAGTGAATGCAGGGGATGTGGGTTTGAACCCTGGTCTGGGAATTAAGATTCCCACATGCCGTTGGGTAACTAAGCCTGCGCACAACAACTAAGACCCAACTCAGCCAAAAATAATAAAAAAATAAATATTAAAAAAAAAAAAAAGAGTAAGTGAGCTTAACTATTTGCCTGCCCCTATGGTTATATGTAGTGAGCTTAAAAAAAAAAAAAGTCTCATTGTTTCCATTTGTATTTCCTAATACTTAGCTAGTGTGGCTGAATATTGGCCTTTCATATTTCCTTTTCTGTGAATTTAAGGTTTGAATCATTTGCCTTTGTGTAGTGAAGAATTAAATTTGCCCAAAGGGTGGTCTGGCCATTTTTCCTCAGTTTCTGAGAGGTAATCTCTAAAGCTTTGGAACATCATGCCTGATAGAAACGTCTTTGTTTAGGGTGGAGGCACTGGCCATCAGCTCAAGTAGCTCCACCTGGAGGAGTTGGACACTGAGATCAACTGTGGCCAGGTGATGAAATCCCAAGAAGGGCTCTGGCCACCAAGGCAGCTAGTGAGTTTACCTGGTTGGCAGTACTCCATGTGTACTGTCACACATCAGTGCTGGGTAAGTAATGCATGGAGTCCGTGACTCCCTGGGGAGAGGACAACGGACATTCCACTTTCGGAACTTAAAAGTCACCCTTTAAAAAAGTATACAATTCAGTGGTTTTAGTGTATTCACTATAATGAATCATCACCACCGTCTAATTCCAGAACATTTCCATCACTGCATGTGTGATTTTAATCTGTGTTCTTTATCTGTAACATACTGTAACTGTGAGTATAACAGCTTGCAGCACATTCTGTGAGGCCTTCTAGCTAATGAATTATTGAACCTGAGGGTGGTTTTGGGAACCCCCCGAACCCTGCAGTTGCGTCAGAAGTGCCAGCGGTCTTGTGGAGTACTGTACTCCCTCCAAAGTTGCAGCCCAGTTTGTGTTTTTTTTTTTTTAAATTTTTGGAGCTCCTTTTATATTTTGGATCCCCTCTCCCCATGTCACTTTTGTATGTTGCTATTGTTTTCTCCTACTTTGTTTCTCCCACCCACTCTGTGGCATTTTGATAAATGTGACAGTCATGTAACCACCACCAAAATTAAAATATAGAACATTTTGATCACTCCAAAAAGTTCCTTTGTGAAATTAGAACACTCCCTGACACCATACACAAAAATAAACTCAAAATGGATTAAAGACCTAAGTGTAAAGCCAGACAGTATCAAACTCTTAGAGGAAAACATAGGCAGAACACTCTATGACATAAATCACAGCAAGATCCTCTTGACCCAGCTCCTAGAGAAATGGAAATAAAAACACAAATAAACAAATGGGACCTAATGAAACTTAAAAGCTTTTGCACAGCAAAGGAAACCATAAACAAGACCAAAAGACAACCCTCAGAATGGGAGAAAATATTTGCAAATGAAGCAACTGACAAAGGATTAATCTCCAAGATTTACAAGCAGCTCATGCAGCTCAATAACAAAAAAACAAACAACCCAATCCAAAAATGGGCAGAAGACCTAAATAGACATTTCTCCAAAGAAGATATACAGATGGCCAACAGACACATGAAAGAATGCTCAACATCATTAATCATTAGAGAAATGCAAATCAAAACTACAATGAGGTATCATCTCACACCGGTCAGAATGGCCATCATCAAAAAATCTACAAACAATAAATGCTGGAGAGGGTGTGGAGAAAAGGGAACACTCTTGCACTGTTGGTGGGAATGTAAATTGATACAGCCACTATGGAGAACAGTATGGAGGCTCCTTAAAAAACTAAAAATAGAACTACCATACGACCCAGCAATCCCATTACTGGGCATATACCCTGAGAAAACCATAATTCAAAAAGAGTCATGTACCAAAATGTTCATTGCAGCTCTATTTACAATAGCCAGGACATGGAAGCAACTTAAGTGTCCATCATCGGATGAAAGGTTAATGAAGATGTGGCACATATATACAATGGAATATTACTCAGCCATAAAAAGAAATGAAATGGAGGTATTTGTAATGAGGTGGATGGAGTTAGAGTCTGTCATACAGAGTGAAGTAAGTCAGAAAGAGAAAAACAAATACAGTATGCTAACACATATATATGGAATCTAAGGGAAAAAAAAAAAAAAAAAAGGTCATGAAGAACCTAGTGGCAAGATGGGAATAAAGACACAGACCTACTAAAGAATGGACTTGAGGATATGGGGAGGGAGAGGGGTGAGATGTGACAGGGTGAGAGAGTGTCATGGACATATATACACTACCAAATGTAAAATAGATAGCTAGTGGGAAGCAGCCGCATAGCACAGGGAGATCAGCTCAGTGCTTTGTGACTGCCTGGGGGGGTGGGATGGGGAGGGTGGGAGGGAGGGAGATGCAGGAGGGAGGAGATATGGGAAGTGTGTATATGTGTAGCTGATTCACTTTGTTATAAAGCAGAATCTAACACCACTGTGAAGCAATTATACTTCAATAAAGATGTTTAAAAAAAAAAAAAAAGTTCCTTTGTGACCTCCACCCTGGCCCCAGGCAACCGCTGATCTGTTTTCTGTCATTGTTGTTTTGCCTTTTCCAGAATGTCATATAGAATCTTACATGATATAGTTGTGGCAGGCCAAGATGTTCCATTCTAATCCCTGGAACCTGTGAACGTTACCTGTTATGGAAATAGGGATTTTGCAGATGTGATTAAAGACTTCGAGATGAGGAGATTATCCTGCATCATCTGAGCGGGCCCTAAATGTAACTACAGATGTCCTTATAAGAGGGAGGCAAAGGGAGATTTGATGACAGTAATGTGAGCAGGGAAATAGAGATTGACAGGATGCAGTCAGGAGCCAAGGAATGCTGGTAGCTTTTAGAAGTGGAAGAGGCAAGGAACAAATTCTCCCTAGAGCCTCCAGAAGCAACCAGCCTTGCTGACACTTTGATTTAGCCCCTTAAGGCTCATTTTAGATTCCAGATCTACAATAGAATAAATGTGTTGTTTTAGACCACTGAATTTGTGATAATTTGTCACAGCAGCGAGAGGAAACTTATACAGTAGTCTTTTGTGAAAAGTTCTTTTATGTAACATAAAGCTTTTGAAATTCATCTGATGAAATAAAATTCATATTTTATGGCAAGACAAGACAAATTTAAACATAAAATGTTTTTTCGTATGTTTCTCCTCCCTCCCTTTTAGTGTGTATTGTGTGTCTGCATTAACCAGACCTCTATAGGAGATAACATTCCTTCTTAATCTTGTAAGGGGTCACAATGACCCACTACTTGCTTTGTACATGCAGATCTGGATTGTGTAAACTGTCAATACGTCATGTGATGCATAACCCTTTGTCTCAAAAATGTGTATAACTCTGCTTTGACCTCTAACAGGTGGAACAGTCAGTCCTCAGAGCTTTTGGAAAGGCTATCTCCCTGGTTTGGAGATTGGAAAGCCAATCTCCTCAGATTGGCTTGGATGAAATTTTCTATTTCTTTCTTAGATTGACTATTAATTAATTTTTCATTGACCCATCTATGTTGATGAGCATACAGGTAGACTGTTTCTTTTTATTAAGGAATGTATTCCATTGTATTGATATACCACAATTTCTTTGTCCTTTCACTAGTTGATGAACATTTGGGTTCTTTCCAGTTTGGATGGCTATGAATAAAACTGCTATGAACATTCACGTGCAGGTTTTTTGTGTGAACATATGTTTTTATTTCTCTTGGGTATGTACCTAGGAGTAGAATTTCTGGATCATGTGGTATGTGTATCATTAACTTTATAGGACATTGCAAAACTGTTTTCGAAAGTGGCTGCACCATTTTTCCAAAGAGGCTGTTCACCAACTGGTTTTACTCATTTGTAAAGGGCAGTGAATTACCCAGGGTCACCTACTGAATTAGAGGCAACAGCAGAACTAGCATCTACATCTTCTCATCCCCAGCAGTGATCCTGAGAGAGGCAGTCCTGCCTGAGTATCCCCCTCCCATTCCCAGCCTCCCCATCTGCTTCTGCCCCTTCTTACCCTCTCTTCTGTCATCCAGCCCCAGCAGGAGGTGGAGGCCAGAGCAGCTTTCAATCTACTGCCATCTCCACCCCAGACCAGAATGTACCAAACAGAGGTGGGAAAGGCTTGGGGAATGGGGATCATTGCCAAGAATCCCCTTTAAGATCTGAAGGCAGTGCATCCCCCTGGAAAAGACCCTTGTGTGGGATGTGAGATGATTTTTGATGGCCCAGGGGTAGTCATCAAATACTTCAAATGCTTCATTAGGAGTACTTTGTTTTTAATTTCACTTTCAATCTGATTACGCCAAGGAGAAAGCCTTTTTTGGTGATAATATGTCTTTACCATCTAATTTTGTTAATCTCCTTTTTTTTTTTTTTTTTTTTTGGCCGCCAGGGATCAAACCCATGTCCCCTGCAGTGGAAGTGCAGAGTCTTAATGACTGGACTGCCAGGGAAGTCCTCGTAAGTTTCTTTAAAAAACACATTTATTACAGTTAAAATGAGTCCACTTAAAGAAAATATTTAATTTTCAAAAAGTGTGTAAAACCCCTTATACAGTCAAATGATTTTTGACAAAGGTGTCAAGACCATTCACTGGGGAAAGGACAGTCTTTTAACAAATGGTGTTGGGAAAACTGGATATCCACATACAGAAAATGAAATTGGACCCTTGCTTTATACTATATATGAAAATTAACTCAAAATGGATCAAAGACTTAAACGTAAGACCTAGAACTATAAAACTCATAGAAGGAAACATAGGGGAAAAAGCTTCATGGGTTTCCCTGGTGGCGCAGTGGTTAAGAATCAGCCTGCCAAAGCAGCGGACACAAGTTCGAGCCCTGGTCCGGGAAGATCCCACATGCTGAGGAGCAATTAGCCTGTGCATCACAACTACTGAGTGAGCCTGAGCTCTAGAGCCCGCGCTCTACAGCCCGCGAGCCACAACTACTGAAGCCTGCGCCCTACAGCCCACGCACTGCAACGGAGAGTAGCCCCCCGCTCGCTGCAACTAGAGAAAGCCCACGCGCAGCCAAAAAAAAAAGCTTCATGATGTTGGGTTTGGCAATGATTTCTAGGATTTGACACCAAAAACACAAGCAACAAAAGTGAAAATAGATAAATTGGATAACATCATTATGAAAACTTTCTGCATCAAAGGACACAGTTAAATAGAGTGAAAAGGCAACCTAAGGGAGAAAATATTTACCAATCATATATCTTAAAAGAGGCTAACTTCCAGAACATATAAAGAACCCCTACAACTCAATAACAATAACAACAAAACTGATTTTTAAAATGGCC
Organism: Balaenoptera borealis; assembly: GCF_965194805.1. Lineage (NCBI taxonomy): Eukaryota > Metazoa > Chordata > Mammalia > Artiodactyla > Balaenopteridae > Balaenoptera > Balaenoptera borealis. The sequence goes on along the minus strand of NC_138878.1, from coordinate 26,910,643 downwards.
AAAGGGAGCTCTACCCACCACCAGAACCTCCCATCAAGCCTCTTAGATAGCCTCATCCACCAGAGGGCAGACAACAGAAGCGAGAAAAACTACAATCCTGCAGCCTGTGGACCAAAAACCACAGTTACAGAAAGATAGAGAAGATGAAAAGGCAGAGGGCTATGTACCAGATGAAGGAACAAGAAAAACCCCCAGAAAAACAACTAAATGAAGTGGAGATAGGCAACCTTCCAGAAAAAGAATTCAGAATAATGATAGTGAAGATGATCCAGGACCTCGGAATAAGAATGGAGGCAAAGATTGAGAAGATGCAAGAAATGATTAACAAAGACCTAGAAGAATTAAAGAACAAACAAACAGAGACGACCAATACAATAACTGAAATGAAAACCACACTAGAAGGAATCAATAGCAGAATAACTGAGGCAGAAGAACGGATAAGTGACCTGGAAGACAAAATGGTGGAATTCACTGCTGCGGAACAGACTAAAGAAAAAAGAATGAAAAGAAATGAAGACAGCCTAAGAGACCTCTGGGACAACATTAAACGCAACAACATTTGCATTATAGGGGTCCCAGAAGGAGAAGAGAGAGAGAAAGGACCAGAGAAAATATTTGAAGAGATTATAGTCGAAAACTTCCCTAACATGGGAAAGGAAATAGCCACCCAAGTCCAGGAAGCGCAGAGAGTCCCATACAGAATAAACCCAAGGAGAAACACGCCGAGACACATAGTAATCAAACTGGCAAAAATTAAAGACAAAGAAAAATTATTGAAAGCAGCAAGGGAAAAACGACAAATAACATACAAGGGAACTCCCATAAGGTTAACAGCTGATTTCTCAGCAGAAACTCTACAAGCCAGAAGGGAGTGGCATGATATACTTAAAGTGATGAAAGGGAAGAACCTACAACCAAGATTACTCTACCCGGCAAGGATCTCATTTAGATTTGATGGAGAAATCAAAAGCTTTACAGACAAGCAAAAGCTAAGAGAATTCAGCACCACCAAACCAGCTCTACAACAAATGCTAAAGGAACTTCTCTAAGTGGGAAACACAAGAGAAGAAAAGGACCTACAAAAACAAACCCAAAACAATTAAGAAAATGGTCATAGGAACATACATATCGATAATTACCTTAAACGTGAATGGATTAAATGCCCCAACCAAAAGACATAGACTGGCTGAATGGATACAACAACAAGACCCATATATATGCTGTCTACAAGAGACCCACTTTAGACCTAGGGACACATACAGACTGAAAGTGAGGGGATGGAAAAAGAGATTCCATGCAAATGGAAATCAAAAGAAAGCTGGAGTAGCTATACTCATATCAGATAAAATAGACTTTAAAATAAAGAATGTTACAAGAGACAAGGAAGGACACTACATAATGATCCAGGGATCAATCCAAGAAGAAGATAGAACAATTATAAATATATATGCACCCAACATAGGAGCACCTCAATACATAAGGCAACTGCTAACAGCTATAAAAGAGGAAATCGACAGTAACACAATAATAGTGGGGGACTTTAACACTTCACTTACACCAATGGACAGATCATCCAAAATGAAAATAAATAAGGAAACAGAAGCTTTAAATGACACAATAGACCAGATAGATTTAATTGATATATATAGGACATTCCATCCAAAAACAGCAGATTACACGTTCTTCTCAAGTGCGCACGGAACATTCTCCAGGATAGATCACATCTTGGGTCACAAATCAAGCCTCAGTAAATTTAAGAAAATTGAAATCATATCAAGCATCTTTTCTGACCACAACGCTATGAGATTAGAAATGAATTACAGGGAAAAAAACGTTAAAAAGTCAAACACATGGAGGCTAAACAATACGTTACTAAATAACCAAGAGATCACTGAAGAAATCAAACAGGAAATAAAAAAATACCTAGAGACAAATGACAATGAAAACACGACGACCCAAAACCTATGGGATGCAGCAAAAGCGGTTCTAAGAGGGAAGTTTATAGCTATACAAGCCTACCTAAAGAAACAAGAAAAAGCTCAAGTAAACAATCTAACCTTACACCTAAAGAAACTAGAGAAAGAAGAACTAACAAAACCCAAAGTTAGCAGAAGGAAAGAAATCATAAAGATCAGAGCAGAAATAAATGAAATAGAAACAAAGAAAACAATAGCAAAGATCAATAAAACTAAAAGTTGGTTCTTTGAGAAGATAAACAAAATTGATAAGCCATTAGCCAGACTCATCAAGAAAAAGAGGGAGAGGACTCAAATCAATAAAATCAGAAATGAAAAAGGAGAAGTTACAACAGACACTGCAGAAATACAAAGCATCCTAAGAGACTACTACAAGCAACTTTATGCCAATAAAATGGACAACCTGGAAGAAATGGACAAATTCTTAGAAAGGTATAACCTTCCAAGACTGAATCAGGAAGAAACAGAAAATATGAACAGACCAATCACAAGTAATGAAATTGAAACTGTGATTAAAAATCTTCCAACAAACAAAAGTCCAGGACCAGATGGCTTCACAGGTGAATTCTATCAAACATTTAGAGAAGAGCTAACACCCATCCTTCTCAAACTCTTCCAAAAAATTGCAGAGGAAGGAACACTCCCAAACTCATTCTATGAGGCCACCATCACCCTGATACCAAAACCAGACAAAGACACTACAAAAAAAAGTAAATTACAGACCAATATCACTGATGAATATAGATGCAAAAATCCTCAACAAAATACTAGCAAACAGAATCCAACAACACATTAAAAGGATCATACACCACGATCAAGTGGGATTTATCCCAGGGATGCAAGGATTCTTCAATATACGCAAATCAATCAATGTGATACACCATATTAACAAATTGAAGAATAAAAACCATATGATCATCTCAATAGATGCAGAAAAAGCTTTTGACAAAATTCAACACCCATTTCTGATAAAAACTCTCCAGAAAGTGGGCATAGAGGGAACCTACCTCAACATAATAAAGGTCATATATGACAAACCCACAGCAAACATCATTCTCAATGGTGAAAAACTGAAAGCATTTCCTCTAAGATCAGGAACGAGACAAGGATGTCCACTCTCACCACTATTATTCAACATAGTTCTGGAAGTCCTAGCCACGGCAATCAGAGAAGAAAAAGAAATAAAAGGAATACAAATTGGAAAAGAAGAACTAAAACTGTCACTGTTTGCGGATGACATGATACTATACATAGAGAATCCTAAAACTGCCACCAGAAAACTGCTAGAGCTAATTAATGAATATGGTAAAGTTGCAGGATACAAAATTAATGCACAGAAATCTCTTGCATTCCTATACACTAATGATGAAAAATTTGAAAGAGAAATTTTGGAAACACTCCCATTTACCATTGCAACAAAAAGAATAAAATACCTAGGAATAAACCTACCTAGGGAGACAAAAGACCTGTATGCAGAAAACTATAAGACACTGATGAAAGAAATTAAAGATGATACCAACAAATGGAGAGATATACCATGTTCTTGGATTGGAAGAATCAACATTGTGAAAATGAATATACTACCCAAAGCAATCTACAGATTCAACGCAATCCCTATCAAATTACCAATGGCATTTTTTTACGGAGCTAGAACAAATCATCTTAAAATTTGTATGGAGACACAAAAGACCCCGAATAAAAAAAAAAAAAAAAAAAATGGCCAAAGGACTTGAATAGACATTTCTCCAAAGAAGATATACAAATGGCCAACAAGCATACGAAAAGATGCTCAACACCACTAATCATTAAGGAAATGCAAATCAAAACCACAGTGAGATATCACCCCACATTTATTAGGATGGCTGCTATCAAAAAACAAAACAGGGACTTCCTTGGTGGTCCAATGGTTAAGAACCCACCTCCCAATGAAGGGGAAGTGGGTTCGATCCCTGGTCGGGGAACTAACCCTTGTGCCACAACTAGAGAGAAGCCTGTGCGCTGCAACTAAGACCCGATGAAGCCAAATAAATAAATACTAAAAAAAAAAAAAATGCAGTCAAACCCATAGAAAGAGAAAGTGGAATGTTGATTGCCAGGGACTTCAGGAAGAGAGGAATGGGGAGTTATGGTTTGATGGGACAGAGTTTCAGTTGAAGATGAAAAAATTCTGGAGACGGAATGTGGTGATGGTTGCATAACAGTGAATGCCATAGAACCGTACACTTACAAATGATAAATTTTGTTATATATATCTTATCACAATTAAAGAAAAAAAAATTTGAAGTGTACAGGGAATTCCCTGGTGGGCCAGTGGTTAGGACTGCCAAGGGCCCACGTGCGATCCCTGGTCGGGGAACTAAGATCCCACGTGTTGCGCAGCCAAAAAAAAAAAACAAATAATACTAATAATAACTATTTAAAAAAATTTTTTTAGGTGCACAGTGATATGTAGATAGGGGAAAATAGGGTAATAAATGCCTGAAGTTTGGGGAAGAGTGATCTCGTCCAATGCCCTCCTGGCACCGCTGGAATGTCTGTCCATCTCAGAGACGGACAAGAGTTAGCTCAAGATGTATATGAGCAATGTGACCAGGGACCAGGTGGCTCCTCTTGTCACTCATGCGCATCCCCCTGGGGGTGCATCCAAGGAGCAGGCTGCAACTGGGTGCGCATGAAGATCACAGAGCAACAGCTTTAGGGAGAGGGGGCTCTATTACTTCTAGGCGAACGCCAGTCTATGCAACGCCGCCAGGCCTGAACCTCCTGGGGTAAGAGAAGATGTGAGGCCTTCAGGGTGGAGGTGCCATTTGAACAGAGCCTTGAAAAGAGCCATATGAGAAGGAGGTGTTCTAGGTGGATGTACAAGAGCGAAGGGCGGGCATGCAGAGTGGTGTGGGCTGATGGCCTTTGTGAGCAAGTCTCTGTGTTGAGAGATGCAGCCGAGGTATGGACAGAGTGGGTGGGATGCTGGCATGAGCCTGCCAACCTCTGGGCCAGTTACTGATTTGCCCAGAATGAGGCATAGGTTGGACACACGGTTTGGTCATTTTCCCTGCCTGGCCCCTTCAGTGCATTAGGATTGGGACAGAGCTTGTTTGGGATGGGAGGTCAGAGCTCCAGAGAGAGGACATCAAGATTAACTATTTGTTCAGGGATCCACAACTCATGTTCCTGAGAGAGATGGCCAGGCCAGGGCTTGGGTGGACTGACTGCATCCTGTCCAGGTGCCAGATGCATGAGGAGGTCTGGAGTGGCATTTCCAGGACTTCCTGCCCCCTGGCCCTCCCCATCCTGTTGTATCATTCATTCATTATTCAACCTGTACTCAGTTAGCTCCTTCTCCACATTTTTGTGTCCTAGGCCCTGGGAATTCATGGTCAAATGAGACTTGCAATCTCTGCCTTTTTGAAGAGCTCAGCCTCAGGGGCAGGAAGACACCTAGAGAGGCCATTCCAATTCCAGTGCTTTGAGGGGTCAGCCCGGGGGTTGTGGGAACACAGAGGAAGCCAAAATACCTAGTCAAAGGAAAGAAGCATCAGGGAAGGCTTCCTGGAGGAGGTGACATATGAGAAGCAACCACGAGAAGAAGGAACACTGTCAGTTTCCTCAGCCTCCCTTCCAACGGTGCAAGATCCAGCTATAGCCATAGGGGCATCAACACTGTCCCTCTCCCCACTCTGGCCCAGGGCCCTGCTTCTGGGAGCTGCCTCCATCTTCCATCCTCCCTTGGCCCTTCCCACCCATGCCCACAGTTCCAGGACTCTTCCTGAAACCTCTTCTCCAGGACACCAAGCTTCACCATCTCTATCACCCCCACCACTGCCCCAATTTTCCTTTTTCTCCTCCTTTGCCCAACAGGAAATTGGCGTATCCTAATTATATACGATGTTCTGTAGACGCTGTAGTTAAGTACCCATCTGTAGATGGGCCATCCTTCTATTCTCCTCCTGGATGTTGAGAACGTTTTGTTAAAGGATACATTTTTAAAGTAAAATGCAAAAAAAATTGTGCAGTGGAAACAGTATGGCAGTTCCTCAAAGAAATAAAAATAGAATTACCATATGATCCAGAGATTCCACTTTTGGGTATACTATATGCAAGAGAATTGAAAGCAGGATCTCGAAGAGATATTTATACAGCCATGCTCATAGCAGCATTATTCACAATAGTTAAAACATGCAAGCAACCCAAGTGTTTACTGATGGGTGAATGGATAGCAAAACGTAGTATATATGTACAATGGAATATTATTCAGCCTTAAAAAGGAAGGAAATTCTGACACATGCTACAACATGGATAAACCTTGAAGACATCCTAAATGAAATAGGTCAGTCACAAAAGGACAAGTATTATATGATTCCACTTATATGAGGTACCTAGAGTAATCAAATGAATAAAGATAGGGAATTCCCTGGCGGTCCAGTGGTTAGCACTCCATGATTTCACTGCCGGGCTGCACAGGTTCGATCCCTGGTTGGGGAACTAAGATCCTGCAAGCTGCGTGGTGTGGCCAAAAAAAAAAAAAAAAAAGACAGAAAGTAGAATGGTGGTTGCCAGGGGTTGGGGGAGGAGGGAATGGAGAGTTATTGTTTAATGGGTATAGAGTCTCAGTTTTGCAAGATGAAAAGAGTACTGGAGATGGATGGTGGTGATGTTTGTACAACAATATGTGTAGTTAATACCAGTGAACTGTGTAGTACACACACATATATGCATATATATATATGTACATATCTCTCACAATCAGGAATGCTGAAATGAATTTGCTAACAAATGCAAAACTGGCCTCTACCAAGGATGGAATCAATTCCATTTTACCAGACAAGATTTGTTTGCATACTTACGAACTGAATTTTAAACAATTTAAAATAATATATCATATTTAACCCAATATATTCAAAATATTATTATTTAAACATGTCATCAATATAAACATTATTATTGAGATATTTTGCATTCTTTTTTTCATACCAAGATTGCAAAACATCTCAAGTGCTCGGTAGCTACATGTGGTTAGTGGCTTCTGTATTAGACAGCACAGCTGTAGACAACACATAACATTCCTTTGAAAGAACATCCAGGAATCTTTTTGCCTTTTCCAAAGTCTTCTCCAATTTTTCCTGACAGTTTTTGAATTAAAAAAGAATTACCCAAGTAATCTATGTTCATTATACAAATCTCAAATGCAGGTAACTGATGAGAAAAAAATCACAATAAATGCCACCATCCAGAGATAATCACAGATCCAGATTTTTTATGGCCTCTGAGACTTTAATAGACACATTTTGTTATATATATTTTTTAAATAAATAATTTTATATACAATATAAATGTATAAACAATGTAGTTATATATTTTACAGTTTATATGTTTTGTTAATATATAATCTATGAAATTGTATTATTTTTCAGAGTTTTAAACTTTTCAGAATAGTTTCAGATTTACAGAATTATTGCGAAGAGTACAGAGAGTTCACTTATACCCCACACGCAGTTTCCTCTGTTATTAATATCTTGCATTAGCAGTGTTACTGAACCAAACTTGTGTCTGCTCACCTGTGTGCAGTAAAGCCAATCTACTGACCCTGGGTTGTGGTGAAGGAAAGTGCAGCATTTATTGCAGGGCGCCAAGCAAGGAGTCCAGAGCAGCTAATGCACAAAAAGCCTGAACTTCCCCAATGGGTTTCAGTGAGGCAGTTTTAAAGGCAAAGTGAGGATGGGGTGTCCCAGGTTATGCAATCAGCTCGTGCACAATTCTCTGATTGGTTTATGGTGAGGTAACAGGGTGGTGTCACAGGGGTTAACATTATCAATCCTTAGGTGCCAATAGGTCTGGGGGCTACATGCTCATGATCATCAAGTAGTTAATTTCTTCCATTTGGTGGTGGTTTTAGCATCAGTAAAACAACTCAGGAAATGTGTACCAGATACTATTATCTATACTTCAGAGAGGAGCTAAAGCAGAGGATATGGGGGAGGGGTCTGTCCTGGGAAGGTCCCTTAGAATCCTGCTCAGTTATAGTATGGTATATTTATCAAAAGTAATGAGCCAACATTGATATGTTATTATTAAACTCCATACCTCATTCAGATTTTTTCAGTTTTTCCCTAATGTCCTTTTACTGTTCCAGGATCCTATCCAGGATACCAGATTATATTTCCTAGTGATGTCTTTTCTTAGGCTTATCTGCGACAGTTTCTTAGACTTTCCTTGTGTTTGATGACCTTGCTAGCAGTTTCTTAGACTTTCCTTGTGTTTGATGACCTTGCTAGTTTTGAGGAGCACTACTCAGGTATTTTGTAGAATGCTATTGAAGTGGGATTTGTCTGATGTTTCTCATGATTAGACTCAGAGTAATTGTGTTTTGGGGAGGAAGTCTACAGGGGCCAAGTGCCATTTAAGGGCACATCAAATCAATCTGACAAACTATCAATCTGACTTATCACTATTGATGTTGACCTTGATCACCGGGTGAAATCATATTTATTTTTGACTAGAGAATATATGCACATGATACAAAAATTTAAATATACAAGTCTCCCTCTCACCCTGCCTCTTCCCCCCTCAAACACACACAGGCTGCCTCACCGAAGATAATTACCTCCAATTTCTGGAGCCTGTGAATATATTACTTTACATGACTAAAGGGATTTTGCAGATATGGCTAAATTAAGTATTTTGAGACAGGGGAGATTACTCTGGATTATCAGGATGGACCCAGTGTAAATATAAGCATCTTTATAATGAAACCAAGTTCCCCTAAAACCAAGTTCCTCTACCAAGTTTATGATTGACCTCTCTATTCAACACCTGTTCCCCTGAAGGCTGAGGAGTATCAAAGAAAAGGAGGAATTGAAACTGTACAGGACCCTGTGGGGCCTTCCCAAGTACAAAGGCCTTTCTGTACCCCCCATTTCTTGTTTGTGGGAAAAAGGTTTCCGTCTCCAAGACCTTCTCTGAGTTCCAAAGTGCAGATTCAATTAATTAGACTGAGGGAATACAGAAAGAAACCATAGTGCAGCCATGGGGCCTGCTCCTGGTTCCTCCTGGGGGGATGTAAGGAAAACCTGACATACATCTCTGAGTTATTCTATAGGAACTAAGGGCCCTGCCCAGGTAGAGGATGGTAACTTCAGGCTCAGTACAAGCACTGGGACCCCAGACTGGTTGGAACCGGAAGGCTGATGATTGAGATTCTTAGAACACCACCTGTTACCTCACCGCCAACTAGAGGAAGGTTACACACCCTGCAGCCCTCCCCCCCTCAAATTTCTGTATAAAACCTTCTTCCTTGAAACCCATGGGGGAGCTCTGGCCTTTTGAACACAAGCCACTCGTTCTCCTTGCATGGCCCTGGCAATAAATCTTTCTCTGCTCCAAACTCTGATGTTCAGGTGTGTTTGGCCTCACTGTGCTTTGGGCACACAAACTTGCGTTAGGTGAGAATAAGAGGTTAGACAGGAGGGTCAGAGTCAGAGAAGGCATCATGAAGACAGAAGCAGAAGGTGGAGTGATGTGGGGATATGAGCCAAGGAATGTGGTGGTCTTTAGAAGCTGGAAAAGGAAAGGAAATGGATATTCCCTAGAGACTCCAGAAGGAACACAGTGTTGACCTTCAGAACTATAAGATAATAAATGGTGTGGTTTTAAGTCTCTAAGTTAGTAGTAATTTGTTACAGCAGCAATAAGAAACAGGAACTGTCAAATCCCTTTACCAGTTTTTCTGCCAGTGAATGTCCAGCCTCGTCTTGAATGCCTCCAATGATGGGGATATCACTATCTCCACAGGCACCCTGTTTTCTTTCAAGCAAGCTCTTTCTTCTGTGGAAACCTTCCTCCGTGGTAACCTCCCACCCATTGCATGCCCGCCTCAAGCCCCAGTTCTCAGAGCAAGGATCAACAGACACAATCTAAATCCCTTGTACACATGAGGCTTTTATAGACATAAATTATCTCTTCTCCAGGTTTAACATCCTCCAGCTTTTCCCTTGGCCAGTTTACAAAAAGGTACAAAAGCCAACTTTCTCTTGATGAGGCTTCAGCTAAACACTTGTGGAATGGGATCCCATTGCCCGTGTCTTCCCATCCATGGAGGAGCCTATGGCAAAGGCCATAACCGAGCACACCCCCTTCCAAAAAGAATCATGTAGACCCCCTCCTCACTTCCCCCAGGGGCTCAACAATAGTCTCGACCCTTTCGATAGTATTTGTCATTAAAAATAATGTCAAAACTTCAGGTTCCGAGCGTTGGCAAGTGACTAGAATTTAATAATACAGTTTCATTTCCATTGTATTTACTTTTATAGTTATTTTCTATTGATGGCAAGAGAAACTAATTTTCATTTTCTGTTCAAGCTAGAGTTTCCATTTGAAACATATAAGTAGTAAAAAGACTGAACCAGTTTAACGGTAAATCTTGGAAACGCGGGTGGTTATTGATTGCGGCTGACGAGGGGCTGTGTGGTTGGATCTGGAGCTACCAGGGACCTCAAAATTATTTGGATCATTCCCAAGCCGCGTCGCACCATACAATGCACTAAAAAAGACGCCACAAACATACACTTGAGAGTCAGGATGGCCGAGCGGTCTAAGGCGCTGCGTTCAGGTCGCAGTCTCCCCTGGAGGCGTGGGTTCGAATCCCACTTCTGACAACCTTCTCGTTTTTTTTTCTCTTTTCCAGTTCCAGGGTCTAAGGAGAGTGTCTTTGCGGTTTCAGACCGGATCTTTCTCTTTTACATTCCAAAAGTCAAATAAATATCATTAAGAAAAAAACACCTTTTAAGGAGGAAATACTTGTTTCGTAAAAAGATTAATAGTATTACCTATTTGATGTGCCACTTTACGTGAAAAGCAAAAAAAAAAAAAAAAAAGAGGAAAACGAAGCTTTGTCAGAAGTGGGATTCGAACCCACGCCTCCAGGGGAGACTGCGACCTGAACGCAGCGCCTTAGACCGCTCGGCCATCCTGACTACTGGCTTAATTCTTCCTGAGCAATCCCCTTCAAAATGGCTCTAGTGTGCGCATGCGTAGCGAACCGCGGAAACTATCGTTCTCCTCCCTGCGCTGGGAAGAGCTAGACACTGGCGTTTGCTCGAAGGGGAGGAGCGAGAAGGAACGAGAAGGTGCAGAACTAGGCGCCTGGGCACCGGCAGAGGGCGCGCGCGGTGTGCTGGACACTCTGAACGGCGGAGAGACCGAGGACTATTACTTCGACCCGTGTGCGTTCGTGCCGCCGACAGGCATTCATTCTACATTCATGCATTTACTATTCACATCAGCTTTGATTCTTGCATATCTCTAAGTACCCTTGCATTTCTGCCTACATGTCCTGTTGCCTGTTCCGCGAGAAACAGTCAAGTCCGCACACTCGCACCGGCTTATAGATCTCTGCTGGCGCCCGAACCAGGTGAAGCCCGGATATAGCAGGGTCTCTTGGCACGCGTACATTCGTCAAAACTGCAACTTCACATTTGTATGTGTGTTTAACTCATTTACTCAGGCTCCGGGTTACACCGAGTCCTGCAGCGGCACAGCCAGATCCACCCTTTTTCCTGACCGTGTTCCTAGTTCGCAAACCTTGCTTGGCACACAGTAGGCGTGCAGGGAATGTCCGTGATTAACCCGTCCCTCGCCTCCTCCTTCCCGCATTGCGTCATTTCGTGATTCACGTCTCCTCCCTAACCCCAGACTTACCCACGCACTGGCTCTGCCCAGGGACCAGAAGACCTCAGGTCGCGAGGGTAACTTTCTCCACGGGATTTCGGGGAGGCTTGTATACAAAACAGAATTTCCGCCCTTAAGACACATTCAAGCCTGGGGGGAAGGGAGAAAGATAAGAAATACGTGAAAGGTAAAATGGCAAAAAAAAAAGAAAGAAAGAAAAGTTTAAAGGTGCTGCTAAGTGCAAGAAACAGGATATCAGGAAACTTGCAAGAGACTTTGAAATAGGCCAAGAAAGATAACTGGGTGTCGTCTGGGGCACCAGTCCTGGCTGGCTGATTCTCAAGGGCCTGCACCTTTCATTACTTCTACATACAAATGATTCTTATTCACGGAAATGCAAGTGGATTTTGTTGGAGTGGAATGCAATTAATTATTGCCCTGTGGATATTGACCATTTTTGCATCTGTATTATAAATCCATTTCATCATCTGTGATTGCCAATATATGTGTGTACTTTGAGTCGGTTGTAACATCTTACTGGTTTCCCCACAAATTACTGAGTTAATGAAATTTTTGACTTGTGTTCATTTTATAATTATGTGAGAATCACGATTTTACCTTTAAAAAAGTCTCTTTTAATAGCGATCAAGGGTGACTAGGGGTACTTCCCTGGTGGCGCAGTGGTTAAAATCTGCCTGCCAGTGCAGGGAACATGGGTTCGATCACTGGTCGAGGAAGATCCCACATGTGGCGGAGCCCGTGAGCCACAACTACTGAGCTCGCATGATGCTACTATTGAAGCCCGAGCGCTCTAGGGCCCACGTGCTGCAACTGCTGAAGCCTGCGCGCCTAGAGCCCGTGGTCCCCAATAAGAGGCGCCACTGAAATGAGAAGCCCGCACACCCCAACGAAGAGTAGCTCCCCGCTCACCACAACCAGAGAAAGCCTGTGCAGCAACAAAGACCCAACGCAGCCTCCCCACCAAAAAAAAAAAAAAGTGACTAGGGGCTCCCACCATAAAAAATGGTACTGATGGACCTAGTGGCAGGGCAAGAATAAAGATGCAGACGTAGAGAATGGACCTGAGGACACAGTGGGGGAAGGGGAAGCTGGGACGAAGTGAGAGAGTAGCACTGACATATATATACTACCAAATGTAAAACAGATAGCTACAGCTCGGTGCTTTGTGATGACTAGAGGGGTGGGATAAGGAGGGGAGATGGGGTTAAGGGGATATATCTTATAGCTGATTCACTTTGTTGTACAGCAGAAACTAACACAACATTGTAAAGCAATTATACTCCAATAAAGATGTATGAAAAGAAAAAAAGAGTGACTAGGGGCTCTCATAGGAAGGGTGGTCAGGGAGGGCCACTCTCAGAGGAGGTGACAGTGAGTTCCAAAGGGAGAGACAAGCACAGTCAAAGCCGGGAGTAGCCGTCTTCCAGGTGGGAGGCATAGCCAGTGCAAAGGTCCTGAGGCAGGGAGGGGCTGTGGTCTGTTGGAGGGGCAGCAAGGCCAATGGGGCAAGGGTATGGGTGGCAGGAGGCTGAAGTCCATATCACACATGGCTGGGATGCCAGGAAGAGGAGTTTGGCTTTTCTTCTGTGTGTGTTGGAGTCACTGGAGTGTTTAAAAGCAGGCGAGTGACATGATTCAGTTGGCCTTTCAAAATGATCCCTTGGGCTGCTGTAGGAGAAAGGACATGAGAGGCAAGAGAAAAATCAAGAGTCCAGGGAGAAGGCCATGGAAAGGAGGATGAGAGATGATGGAGGCTGGACCAGGGAAGTGGAGATGCAAAAGGTGGTCAAGTTCAAGATTCAAGATGTGTTTTGGAGGTATAATGAACAAGCCCTGCTGGCTGGCTGGTGTGTGTGTGTGTGTGTGTGTGTGTGTGTGTGTGAGCGTGAATGTGGAAAGAGGGGATGCAGGGATGCAACAGAAAGTCACCAAGATCATACAGGTTATCAGATGCTCACAACTTCCCTTTGAGATTAGTGCTGTGGGCAGGAGCTGCTCCCTACTCCTACTCCAGGGAGCTCAGGCTCACACAAGCTGAGTGATTTGCCAACATCCTCTTTGGGGAAGAAGCCCTGTGCTCTCCACCTCTGGAACCCTCCCCTCATGCCTTACACCACCAACCTTTCTTTGGGCGCATCGTTTTAGAGGTAAGAAAACAGTGGCAAGCCCAGAGCTGGAGCCCAAGCCAGACCCGCTCTGCCTGCTCCTCTCCTGGCCTGGCTGGGAGAAAGTGCTCATTGGATGGAGGTGCTGAGGCCCCACTCAGCCCTACCTCCTGTGTTTGGGTGGATGGTCAGCTGTCCTCCCCTGACACCTTTCAGGTGCCAGATTTGTGGCATGGAGGAAGCCATTTCAGGATCCCATTCCAGCTTCAGATCCCCAAGACCAAAAATGGGAAAGGGTCACTATTCCTGTTTGTTCCATTTTCCCCTTATCAGCAGCCTAGGCACCAACGATGGATCCTCGAGGGACAGACCTCACTCATTTTCCACTCTGGGCATTTGTCCAGGTTGGGAGAGGAAAGTCCCCTGAGCTCAGCCTGGAAAGTCTACCAGCAACTGGGGAAGTCCCGGCATGGCCCTGCTCAGCCCTAATAGGGACAGATGGAGTCAGTCCCCGTGGGGACCTGGTGCTCAGCCAGCCCAGGGGCCTGAAAGGGGGAATCCTAGCATCCCTGTGACCTTGGCACACATACCCACCTCTGCTTGGGAAAAGAGTGGCAGGAAGCTGAGTTTTAGCGAAGGTCTCCTTTACAGCCATTATTTCACTTAATGTTCGTAACATCACCACAACACCGAATATCATTACCTGCATTTACAGATGAGGAAAATGAGGCTCAGAGAGGCCAAAGTAACTTACCCAGAGTCACACAGATGATAAGTGGAACCTGATTTTTCTGGCTTAATACTCTTTTTTTTAATACTCCTTCTTGAGAACTATTCCGAGCCTAGAACTATTCTGAGCCTAGAACTGTGATAGGTACTTTATTTACATTGTTTCTTTTTAAAAGCAAGAGCCATGAGGGCTTGCCAACTAAGGTGGCAGGCTAGATTTGGAGATGTTAATTTTAGTTCTGTTTTCATTATTGGAGGAGACTTAAAAGAAAGGGTAGGCTTTTCCCAGCAAGCCAGTCCAAGTGGCAAGGCCAAGTTTTTGTGCCTCAGGCTCTGATTTCCTTGGCCAAGGTTCAGGGACAGAAGCCATCAGGCGCCAGTAGTGAATCCCTGCCAAGGCCTGGTTTGGGCATCTTGGTCCACTGAGGGGGGACCTCAGGGGTGAAGCGGATGAAGCAGGTGTGGATCTCTGATGGGGTGGGATAGGAACTGCTTCGTCCCTCTGGGACGAAGCCAAAGACCCCAGGTCCCCCCTTGGTGTGGAGAGTTGGGCAACCCAGTTCCCCGATTTTGAATGGATCATGTGGACAGTGGTGACCAGAATGGACCAAAGACCAGAAGCTCACTTCCAAGTTCTGTAAACTGCTTATCATGCCCCCAAGGCCTTTGATCACCCTAGAAAGAGAACCCCAGGAATGCGGGAGACTCTGTAGCATGCCACTCTGATAAGCAAGAGGTGTAGAGCCAATTTTGACTTGAGGCAGCATGGCTGAGCGGCTCAGCGTGTGGATTCTGGAACCACCTGAGTTTAAATCTTGCTTCTGCTAGTTCTGTGACCATCTGGAGTTATTTAGCCTCTCTGTCCCTCTGTTCCTCAGTTTCCCAATCTGTAAAATGAATTTAGGAATAGTATCTGCCTCAAAGGGTTGTATAGATTGAAGAGTTAATACATGCTCAACGTTTAGAGTTCCTGGAATAGAATAAATGCTTTAAATGTTAGCCTAGAAAAATAAAGCAATGTACCATTTCTTTCTTTTTCCCCCCCAGGAACTGCCAAAGTATTAGTGTTTAATAGCACAACTGACCAAGGTCCAAGATATGAAGTTACCGTGTTCAGGAAACGTGGGGGGCACAGGAGGGAAATCACTCTATAAATTAACTCTATAGTATGTGGTAAGAAGAATGCACCCTTTATAATATAAAACCTATCTACACATAGTAGTTAGTTGCAAAAAACCATCGTCTTCTCTTGGCTTGTAAAAAGGTTGTTCCAGATTCCAGTGCAGATGAGCAACCTTCAACTCTTCTGTGTGGCAGAGATCTTGTTTTCACCGTCCAGCTCTTCCACCCCAGCCTGTGTCATGAGGTCTGTGGTATTTTTCTCCAGGTCATCAATGCGACTGCTCATGTCATCAATTCTTCCAATGATCTGGTCGGATGTGGTCTGAAATTTATCTTGCATCTGTTGCAGGGGTGTCCGCACCACCGAGGTGAGATCCTGCATGGCCTTGGGGTCAGTCTCGGCCATCTCCCTAGTTCCCAGCTTGGTGGTGCTCTCTCAGACCATCACCTACATTGCTGTTTGTCCCCAATGTACCATTTCTTGCACCTGCTGAATATTGTGGAGCAAGTTTCCACCTGTCAAACTGACTTTGCAGAAGTAGTGTCTATAGGGCCATCCCGACAACCATAGCATCCTGACTGCCCCCTTTGAGCCAGCCTTGCTCACCTCTCCAGCCTCATCTCCCACTTCCAGCTCCCTGCCCCCATCTTTCTGTTCCTTCAATCCACAACGCACATTCCTCCTCAGGGCCTTTGCGCTTTCTGTTTCCTCCATGCAGAGCCATCTTCCCCCAGCTCATGCAGGGCTGGCTCCTTTCATCATCCCCAGGTCAGCCCCCGGGTGAAAATGGCCCCCCACCCCACCTCCCACTCACTTTCAATCTGGCCTCCTTCTGACAGATGCAAAGTTACCGTGCTTATTCGCTGGCTTATTTGATGATCACGTTTCTCTCCCACTAGCCACTGTGCTCTTGTGAAGTCAGGAACTGTGGCCATCTTGTTCACCAGGTATTCCCAGCAGATAGTACAGTACCTGTCACGTAGCAGGAACTTGATACATAAGTACTGCATGAGTGGATGATCGGACAAATGGATGGATGGATGGATGGATGGGTGGGTCAATTCCCTGGGCTCTTCAAGTCCATTTTCTGTCCGTCTCAGGTGGAGCTCAGGAAGCCTCCTCAGGTGAGGCCATTTATGACCCCTTGCCTTCCCCTGAGGCTTCAGCTCAGACTCACACGCCCAGCTCTCTGCATTGACACATCAGTTCCTTTTGCCCTTCTGGGGCTTAGGGACCTCCAGACCTTTCGCAGGCCCCATCTGCTCTGCCTCTTTTGGCTAAAACGTTTTGGTGTTCTGCTTAGGGCTCCACCAGCCCAGGGCCTTCTCTCAGGGTGGGCTGAGTACTCAGTGCAGGGGTGAAGGGGGACGTGGTGTCTGAGGTCTAGGGACTGGTTATTACCCTGGTTCCCTCCCCGTGACCACAGCCCTGTCGACGGAGTAAAGTACTGCTGTACAAATTGCTAAACAGGGCCGCCCTGAGTCCCCACCGCCACCCTGGCCCCTCCCCACTCCCGATGCCTGCAGTCCACCAACCTCCCGGCCGGCTCCAGCACAAAGGCTGTCGTCCGTCGTCATGGGCAGGTGCGATGCAAGTCATTAAAGATATTAAATATTTCCGCAGGACCACATTATGGCTTTCCTCTTTGACCTGATGCTCCACTACTCTCTGGGAGCCCCTTTGGATTCAATCCCACCCCTGCTCTGGCCACCTCCCACTCCCACCACTCACCCCTCCCTCTCCCGCTCCCCACCCCGGTCTTCTGGTACCAGCCCCCTGATTTTCCATTGGAAACAACCCCTCCCCCACTCTCTATCCAGGCAGGTCATGTGAAGCGGACTCCACTCTCCTACCTTGCTGGGGGGAAATGGGCTTGTGACTCAGGTCTGACCAGTCAGTTCCAGTCACCTAGCTACACAGTGATTGGTTCAGAAATGAGCACGTGACCAGTTGGTCCAATGGGAGTCTGGCGAGAGGGAACTCTTTTTTTTTTTTTTTAAAGCATGAATTGTTTTGTTTGTTTGATTTATTCTTGGCTGTGTTGGGTCTTCGTTTCTGTGCGAGGGCTTTCTCTAGCTGTGGCAAGCGGGGGCCACTCTTCACCGCGGTGCGCGGGTCTCTCATTATCGCGGCCTCTCTTGTTGCGGAGCACAGGCTCCAGACGCACAGGCTCAGTAGTTGTGGCTCACGGGCCTAGTTGCTCCGCGGCATGTGGGATCCTCCCAGAGGAGGGCTCGAACCCGTGTTCCCTGCATTAGCAGGCAGATTCTCAACCACTGCGCCACCAGGGAAGCCCCTGAGAGGGAACTCTTGGAGAAGAGAAAGTGGGTGTGGGGCTCAGGTGGCTGAGCCGGTAAAGTCTGAGGCTGCTGGTGGCTGTCATTGCTATGCCACCCAGAGCCTGCTTGAGAAGAGCTGGGAAATACGGAAAGTCAGAACTCTATTGACATCGATATTATTCAAACACTTGGATTTAGTTGTGCCTGAAACCATCCGCCCCTGGTCTTTTCAGTTTCATGAGCCAATGCCCTTTTCCACTTAAGCCAGTTTAATGTGAACTTCTGTCACCTGTAACCCAAAGACTAATATGGCCTAGATCTGTGCTGGCTTACACGGTAGTCAGGAGCTGACTAGTGAGCATTTGAAATGTGGCTACACTGAATTGAGACAGATCATATGTCACATACAGACTAGATTTCAAAGAAAGTATGAAAATGAAGATGTAAACTACGATTGACCCTTAAACAATAAGGGTTCGAACGGTGTGGGTCCCTTACGTGTGGCTGTTTCCAGCAGTAAACACTACAGGACTACACTGTCTGCAGCTGGCTGAGCCCATCCATGCATGCTGCACCGCAGGTAGCGAGGAACCGCGGGTGTGGAGGAACCTCAGGTGCAGCGGGCAGACTGAGTTATACACGGATTTTTGACCCTGGGGAAGGTCAGCACCCCTAACCTCCATGTCGTTCAAGGGTCAACTCTATTTTCTCATTAATTTTTAATATTGATATGTTAAAGTGATAACACTTTGGCTACGTTGTGGTAAAACATATTATTAAAATGAATGTCATCTGTTTCTATTTACTTTTTCAATGTTGCTAGTAGAAAATTTTACTTGTGTATGTGGCTTGTGTTATGCTTCTGTTGGACAGTGCTGGCCCTGATGACCCACCTGTAAAATATCAGGAAGCAAGAGATCAGAGCCTACCCAAATAATGATGCCTCCCCACCAGAAAAGCACTCCAAGGATGCCAAGGAGGAGAAGGCTTCCTGAAGAAGGTGGGCACAAAAGGATAGGTCTGCTTTGCAGGGGTTGAGAGGAAGGGAGAAAGGCATTCCAGGTCAGGGCACAGCATGAGCAAAGGCCTGAGCGTGGGACTAACAGGAGAGGGGTCTGAGGAGAAACGAGGGTGGAATAAGGGAGCCTTGAGGGTTAAGATGGGCTGTCAAGGGACTTTCCTGGTGGTCCAGTGGTTAAGACTCCCCACTGCCAATGCAGGGGGTGCGGGTTCAATCCCTGGTTGGGGAACTAAGATCTCACATGCTGCGCAGCGTGGCCAAAAGATTTAAAAAAAAAAAAGATGGGCCGTTGATTTCACCCATCAAAGTGGGGTTTCCAAGGAGGGAGAGAAGGGCCCTAATTCTGGGGAGGGACGGGAGCCAGAATCTGCAGGCCTTTCCCACCAACACGGAGCCACTCAGAGTTTCAGCATTTCCTTTGGAAATTCTCTCATCCTCAAATAGCTCCCAGTTTCCCTCTGATCTTTCGATTATGCCTAATGCTTTCTGTTTTCTCTAGGCCTGTTTCCTGCAGTCCCTTTCTGTGGCTGCCGGCATCCAGCTCCTAGAAAACATACTCATGTCCTTGGAACTCAACAGAGGACATGCCAGCAGAGGCCTGGAAAGGTGACAGGTGGACTCACTGAGTCCCAGTAGGGCATCACTGAGTAGTACGAAATCAGGGTGCTCTGTCCCCCAGCCAGAGACGTCCTGGGGGAGCCATGTCCCCCCAATTCACCTTTTGCAATGCAAAAGAAAAAAAGCCATGAAAATTACTTTTCATTCTGGAAAAAAAAGAGCATTACTGACGTCTCGTTTGTTCTCCAAAGATTTCCACAGAGATATAGAGCAAGTATCTTGGTTTATCAAGCTCCCCACAAAAATGAGACAGAGTCTGATGCAATATTTTTCTACATCAGGCGGTCACAAAAAGTTTGTGTTGCTGAAGGGCCTCAGCGTCTTTACGGCCCTCAGCTGTCCATTGGACAACCCCTTCCTGGGGAAGCTGGCCTCCAGCCTGGGTCAGCTCCCCTGTCTGCACCAGAGCCCTCAGCATGGCACACGTGAGTGTGTGTGTGTGTGTGTATGTGTGTGTGTGTGAGATTCTCAGGCCACTGAGAATCGCCACTGATCCCCAGCACCACTGATTCATTCACCACTGATCCCCAGCACCTGGCATCTTGTAGGTAGGCACCCTGGAAATATTTGTTAATTGAGCAAATGAATGAATGAATCCTAAATTCAGAGTTTAACCCCCCCAGATATTTACAGCACCCCAAATAAGGACCTCAGTCCTTGTGCTCTAATCTTCAAGATTACATTTCAGGGGAAGCAAGTCTCTCCTAGTTAACATCAGGCTACAGAAGAGAGGAACCTTCCTCTCTCCACCTTCCTACTCAGCCTCCTGGTTGAGTGCCCACTCTGCCCCAGCCCTGAGGACCCCAAGTAGGTGTGGGAGAAGGAGGGCGTTTTCATGAGGTTCATCCCAGTCTCTGGTGCGTTAAGAAGCCACATTTATAGGAGAGCTTCGAGTCAGACTGAACGTACAAGTTTCCATCCTCTTGAGTGTTACTGAGTCTGAGCTCATCATACTGCTCACCACCTGACAGGCCAATAAATTAAGAGACGAGCTGTTGTGGGAAGGGATAATGACTTTATTTGGAAAGCCAGCAGACGGAGAAGTTGGGGGACTAGTGTCCCAAAGAACCATCTTCCTCAAGTTAGAACTCAGGCTTCTTTTATACCAAAAGGGGAAGGGGTAAAGTCCTGGTTCCAGCCAGACTCTGGAGGGGTGGTGTTCATTTCTCCCTCCCCGCAGTCATTCACAGGTGGACCTGGTCAGGATGGTTCCTGCGAGCTAAACAAAGGTATTTTAGCTTACCACTCATTTTCTGGGAGGCAGGGTTCCCAGAGGTGGGCCATTATGTATACTTTAAGCTTATAGGCAACATCCCTTTGGTGATTAACTTCGAATACAAAGGTTCTTCCTTATTGCATGAGGACTATTGGGGGAAACTGAGGCAAGGGATTTGGAAACATTCTACAAATGGAGCAACTGGAGAAGACGAAGATCACCGGGGTTGGAGTGAGGGCTAGGGCCGGGCTTCCACCTAGGGTTGGGGTTTTTATCTCCCAGCCAAGGTCCCCTTCAAGATATCTGTGCATGTAAACCTCAGGAGGTGGGAGTGGTGAACCACGAGGTTCTTCACCAAAATTCCATGAGGCACCGGGGCTGCAAGGGGAGAACAGGAGCCTTAGAATTCTGCTGCCTTAGAATCTTGGCCAGGAGGGGAAGGGTGGGGAGGTGGGGGGCCCAGCTGTGGCTGGGGACAGGTGGCATCTGCTGGCACAAAATGTGGTCTAGAAGACAGCAGCTGGAATTCAATTGGGCAGAGAGGGCAGAGCTTCTGTGGACAGCCCAGCTGAGCGGGAGACTGTGGCCTCTCTGAGGGGTAGGCTCTGACAGAGGGTAGGAGGGGAGTTGGGTGGGGACAGGGCATGTCCCAGTGTCTGTGTCTGTGGGTGTGTAGAAGCGTGTGTCTCTGGGAGTGAGGACGTGTGTGTGTGTCTGAAGTGTGCACATGTGTGATTAAACGGGTGAGTGTGTATGCTGGTTTAGAGATGGATGTGTGTCTGTGGGAGTGTGGGCACCCCACCGGGCCAGTGTGTGTATACGTATGTGGGGCATTTTTGTGTGGCTGAGTTAGTCATGTGTGTGTGCTGCGTGTGAATGTGTTTTGTGTGTACGCGTGACAAGGGATGGGGCAAAGAAGCACTATAAACTCGGGATGGAGCCATTTAGAGCTTACACCATTGGAAACTTGTGGAAATTTGTAGACTTGAGGGCAGGAGAGCCAAGTTCAAATCCCAACTTTGCCACGTTTCAGCTGTGTCCTCAATAGTCTCTCCTTCTTTCCAAGCCTCAGTTTCCTCCTCTGTAGAATGGGCATCGTTACCCTCACTGCCTCCCAGGGCTGACCTACAGACCACTCTGGGCGGATGCCAAGGGAACTCAGCT
Source organism: Balaenoptera borealis (assembly GCF_965194805.1). Lineage (NCBI taxonomy): Eukaryota > Metazoa > Chordata > Mammalia > Artiodactyla > Balaenopteridae > Balaenoptera > Balaenoptera borealis. Next base: position 26,888,728 of record NC_138878.1, on the reverse strand, counting down.
CCCTCTGGGGAGAGGAAATGAGAAAAGAGTTTCCATTCTCTGTGCTCTTGGAATTTCTTACCAAGAGCGTGTATGATTTTTATGGTGGAGATGTTAGGAAAAGGCATCTGTGCTCTGGAAACCTTTACCACCTTTCTCAGTCTGGCTGGGGAGATGCTTGTGGTTCTACTGACAGATGACCATGGTGGGCACGGCTGGGTGTGAGGTTATTTGCCAGGGTCAGATCCTCAGACCAGGCAGGCTCCGGGTGGTCTTCCTCTCCCCAGGAGCCAGCTAGGGATGTCACTGCCTAACCTGGAGGAGACAGGAATGCTGCTTCTCGGAAGCCTCCAGACTTGCGTTCTTGGCCAAGAAGAATCGGGCCCAGCCCGGTGCCCGGAGAAACAGAAGAAAATCGCCTGCAGAAACAGACTTAAGGGTTAAATTAAATGGAAACTTGCCTTTCACAACGTCTGTTTTCTTTTCTCTCCTTTTATTTTTATTTTTTTAGGTCCTCCTCCTCCCCACAATGAATCACAAAAAGCTATTATCAGAGGTTATGTCTGGGGAGGGAAAGGGAAGGATTTCACTTTTCATTTTGTACCTTTCAAAGTAAGGTTTGAATTTTGGAGCCAAATCCTTTTTTCCTCTTTGTGCTCCTGCTTCCTCCTCTCACTAGTATCAGGAAGTCTCTGGCCAGAGAGCCTGCCACTGGAGATTTTCTTCTTCGAACCTCAGTATGTGAAAATGAAATAAAAACTGCAGTCACTGTTACATAATTTTTAAAAATCCCAAAATGCTGGCTTCCAAAACTTAATTATTTTTTTTACATTACATATTTAAAAAAATTTTTAACAGGCATGACATTTACATAACTTGACTTTCAAAAGGTACAAAAGAATAAGCAGTGAAGCACTTTCCTCTCATCCCTGACCCCAGTTTCCTTCCCCAGAGGCACTCCCTGTTCCCAGTTCCTCCTGCAGCCCTCCAGGACATCTTTGCACGTACAAGCAGCTATGTATAGGTATTTCCCCTCCTTCCCCTCCTGATGCTGTAGTTTCCTACACACTCTACTCCGTTCCTCCCCCGACCCCACCATTTAACAATATATCTTGGTGGTTGTTTGCAAGAGTACACGAATGCCTATAGAATCTGGTCATTTTACAGAAGGGGAAATTGAGGCCCAGAGAGCTCTAGAACCCCGTCTTGCCTCACAGTCTGGGGAGCGTTCCTCAAGTTGGAGGGTGAAATCGTCAGGGATGAACTGTTTCCACTCAGAGATATTATTTTAAACAAATTCACTGAGTGAAATAGAGCTTACCAAGATGTGTTTAAGAGCCCTTGGTTCTCAGAAGGAAGAGAGGAAATCACAGCTTCCCAAGTACACACTAGAAAACAGCACCCGCCTTCCCCGGTTGTCATCTGTGAGACAGTGCCTGCCCCTGTCACAGATCGCTGCCTCCCAGCCCAAACTGGGACCAAATCTACTGAGCCCCCTTCCAGTACTGCCACAACAGCTGTGTAGCATTGGGTAGGTCACCTTCCCTCTCTGGGCCTCCAGGTTCATCTTCCCCAAGGAGCTCCTCTCTACGCCTCACCAGCTGGAATTTGTTGCTGTCTTTCTAGGTTCCCACAACTCGTGATTTACAACCATCCTTCCCCGGTCCCCACCACTTCCTCCTTTCACTCAAATAATCTTTCATTAATTGAGCATTTACGATGTTCTGGGTCTGTGCCAAGCAGTCTTCATGCATTGAAGTTTCAAAACAACACTGAGGGGAAGGGAGAAACTGGACACATTTTACGTGTTTTACAGATAAGGAAACTGAGGCTTAGGGAGGTCAAGGAAGTACCCTGTGTTACACAGCTAGTTAGCATTGGAGACAGAAATCATACCAGGCCGGCTCTGCTGACCGCACGGTCCCTAATGTGACCTACCACTCCCTTGGGTGTTGATATTCAAGTGTAAGCCTAGACAGCTTTACATCAACCCCCAGACAAAGAGGCTGGGCCCAGAGAGGAAAAGCAGATTGCCCAAAGACACACAGCCACCAGGGCAGAGCAGAAAAGGGAACATTTCCTTCGGTCTTTTGGATATTTATCATGTACAGGGTGCTGGGGGCAGGGAGGTGAATAGAACACCTGCAGTTTGCCCCCAGGTTGCTCACAGGTCTTCTGATCCATACAGTGGTCTAAGCCAGGCGTTGAGCCGTAGCTACGTGCCAGGCACTGTTCGGCTCACGCATATTTTCTTCACAGCGATGACCCATTGAGGAAAGGCACTTGACCCATTTTACAGATGGGAGAACTGAGGCTCAGAAGGTGTGGAAGCCCTGGAGCTGAAGCTCTGGCACGACCCCAGCCTGTTGTCCTAACCATCCTAGTGCTCTGCCTCCCAGGCTTGGGACTACGCAGCACTGTGAATGAATGGGGGGCGGTGTTGTATGATACCTAGTAACAGTTATTATTATCAGTGGGGTGTTGTAACTGGATGACCCTTCTCCCCGGGCCTGGACAAGAGGAGTGGGGGTTTGGATGGAGGGGTCTGGACATTTCCTGGCCCTTCATCACCCAAGAGAAAGCAGCCAGGCTCCATCCGTAGGCAGGAAGGTGACTCAGACTTTCCTCTGGGACAAGTCCAGCCTGAGATCCCAGAACCTCGGGCTGACCCAACTAGCAGCTCCCGGTCTCTCTACCATAGAGTGTGGAGAAAAGGTCCCCAGGTGATTTATCTGGCAGGGAGAGATGGGGCTTTCAGCAGCTGAGGAACAGAGGAAAATCCCACTCCTGAGAGAGACCAGAGAAGGGCAGTGATTTATCCAAAGTCCTGCAGAAAGTCGGAGGCTGAGGCCAGCCCTATCTGGGACACTGAACAACTCTTGGAGAGGTCTGTTGTGTGTGAGGCTGGAGACATCAAGATGGACAAAGCCCACGCCCTGCCTGGAAATGTTCATGGCTCAGTGGGGAGTGACGTCATGACTGGGCAAAGACCTTGTGGCATGTCCACCCCGTGGTGGAAGGAAACGGCAGCCTGGTGGCCCAGAGGAGGGTGCCGTGCAATTCTGTCTAGTGAGGGAGAGAGGAGGAGAGGGAACATATCAGGAAAAGCACTGTGTGGGCATGGAAGGGTACATTTTGCCAGGTGGAGGAGGGAGGAATCATTCCAGAATGAGGGAACAGCATGACCAAAAGCTCAGAGGTGGGATCGTGCCCAGGGACTCTGAGAGGCAGTAGAATGTATGAGTTGAAGACCGAGATTTTGGAATCAAACTACTTAGGTTTGAATCCTGGCTCTGTCACTTACAGCTGTGGACCTTGGCAAGCATTCTAAAGTCCTGGTGCCTGTTTCCTTCTCTGTAAAATGGGGAAAACAGTAGTACCCACCTCAAAGCGTTTTTGTGAGGATTAAATAAATTAATCCACATAAAAGAGAGCGAGGCACATATTCTCAACTTCTATTAACAACGCTGCAATTGGGTTCAGGGAGAATTTCAGTGTGGTGGTCCAGTGCTCTTTCCTCTGTTCTTGGCTCCATCTTGCTCTTTGGGGCTCCAAGAAACCTTCTCCTCACCTCACCCAGTATTCAAGATCCCTGACGGGTGGCCTGGAGAGGGGGAGATTCTGGGAATAGGCCTAGTGGAGCTTTTGGAAAGTCCCAGCTGTCGATTGGGATCCAGCCGCAGGGGTCAGGACGTGAGAGAGGAGGGGATCCTCTGGGAAGGTGGGAGTATAGGAAGGGGCGCTGCTCCAGATGGAGCAGAGAGACACCCCCCCACCCCACACAGGGGCCCTCTTGCCTAAGGGCTCCGGAAAACTCTTACGGGACTGGTCAGCTGCAGAGGGAGGTCACAGATTTACGGCCATTCGTAAACACAGAAAGAATTTGCCTGGGCCTCCCAGGCAGGGACATGGAATGTCCAGAAACAACTGGGGTGGGGAACAGCCGGGGAGGGCAGGGCAGCCCTGGGGCTGCCTGGAGCAGTTCAGCCCCCTCCTCTGGTCTGGGGCAGGCGGGAGGCCTCCGGAGTCAGCAGCCCACCTTGACCAGCTGGCGGGGGGTATGGTCAAGGGTCGATGGAAGAGCCCCACCTGAGCCAGTGTCTTGGAGGAACAGGACATGCTCATGACTTCTGGGGTGGGGATATGTCATAGGGACACACAGGAGACAGGACTTGAGGAGATGGGGGTGTCTCTAAGGATGCCTTGGGGGTCCTCCCCACTCAGGAACAGGAACTCCTGTTTCCTGTGCCAGGCACTCTGCCATCTTTGTGCTTCAGCTTCTCTTTGGGTCTCTGGGTCTTTTTTCGTGGCTGCTCAGTCTCCCTAGGTCAGCCGTGGCACTCCGTCCTCACATCCCTCACTGCTGTGGCCCCTGCTCACTGGTGTCCCGCAGAAGCCAAGGAGGTCTTGGCTTCTGTGCCCCTCTCTTCTCCATGTCAGAAGCACAGCGGGGTTTGGGGAGAGGGGCTGACAGCCCCACACTCTCCGAGAGGGGTGTTTTCCCAAAATTCGGCTTTCCAACTGAGTGATTTAACATCTAATTGAGTTATTTATTATAAGGTAAATAAATACTAAATTTGTTTTTGAATCAGTATTACATGTTATCTTAGTCAGCTGGGCTGCTGTCACAAAATAATGTGAACCGGGTGGCTTACCAACAACAGAAGTTTATTTCTTACAGTTTTAGAGGCTGAAAGTGCAAGATCATGGTGCCAGCATGGTCCATTCTGGTGAGGACCCTCTTCCGGGCTGTAGACTGCTGACTTATTGTATCCTCCCATGGTGGAAAAAGGGAGTGAACTAGCTTTCAGGCTTCTTCTTATAAGGACGCTCATCCCATTCATGTGGGCTCCACCCTCAGAACCTAAGTATCTTCCTAAGGCCCTGCCTCCAACATCACACTGGGGATTAGATTTTAGCATATGAATTTTGGCGGGACACAAACATTCAGTCCATAACACACGTACATGGTATAACAGTAAAAAACAAACCTCTCTCCCTGTCCCCTGACCCCCAGTTACTTTTCCCAGAGGTAACTACTCTTGCCTGTTTCTTCAACAATAACTTTAATGTTGATTTGTGATTTGAGAGTTTCTGTGAGGCTGATGAAAAGTCCCAAGAGAAAGCAGTAGGAAAGCAGGACCATGAAATGCCCAGAAAACATAGTTAGAGGGAAGAGTCTTTTCTCTGGGCCACTTTCCCTTCTAAACAATGATGAAAGCCCCCATTCCTGCATCCCATTTGGGCCTCTCTTCCTGGTGTGAGAATTTGACTGTGATTCTGCTCTGTGGGCTTTAAAATCTGATGAGACAAGTTATTCCTGCATTCCAGAGCATGCCTGGGGCAGGTCTGGGGTGGCTACCATTGGCTCTAGATTTAACCCCTGGTCCCAACACTTGCTGCCTTAGTGATAGGTTACCAGTTTTTAGTATATCTTTCCAGAAAGATCCAAAGGTTTTAAGCATATATGTACATATAGCCCCAGTTCCCCTTTTTACTACAATTAGGATAGTATACTGGACAAGTGATTTAGCTCACTCTCACCACTTCTCTTTAACATTGTACTAGAATGGTAGCCAGTGCAATAAGTCAAGAAATAAAAGGCATAAGAATTAGAAAGGAAAAAAAAAAGCTATCATTACTCATGACATGATTGAGTACAGAGAACTTTCCAAAAGAATCTACACACTAGCTCTTGGAATTGATAAGGACATTTAGCATGGTTTCTGCATCCAAGGTTAATTCAAAGGTTAATTATATTTCGATAAACAAGCAACATACAAATGGATACTTAAATTTAAAGATGAGATGATTAAAAATTTTTAATGGAAAATTTAAAATGTTATACAGTACCATAAATAATTTGAAACCTAGAAAGAAATCTAATAAAAGTTGTACAAGACCTCTACGTTGAAAACCACAAACTATTTTTGAACAAAATTTACAGGAAAGCTAAATGAATGGAGGACTATACCATGGCCATAGATTGAAAGACTCAGGATTATAAAGAGTCTACTCCTCATTTCTTCAAATTGATCTATAGATTTAAGGCAATTCCAGTAGAAAAAAATCCAAGGTTTTTTTTGCATACATATAGAATATCTTTATTCTTGAAAGAAAGATACATGTTTGAAATATTTAAGAATGTAGTGTCATCACTGAGTATAACTTCCTCTCACTGAAAGAATACTCTACCTAAAATTTCTTTCATATAGCATGTAACAAACATCTATGTATCTAATGCAGGAAGAAGCCTTTACATGCAGATGGAAAGGAAGATACATCCTGTCCCTGTTTGAAAGCTAGGCTTTTCCCACCTTCAAAGCAGCTTTAAAAACACTAGTGCTACAGGTCTGTTATACAATTCACTGCATGCATGACCCAATGAGTATAGCTTCCTTTCACTGAAAGAACGCTGTGCCTAAAATTTCTTTCATGTAGCTTGTGAGAAACATCTATATAAATCTAATGTGGGAAGAGTCTTCATAAGGACACAGAAAGGAAGATACCTCCTTTTCCTGTTTGAAAGCTAGGCTTTTTGCAGCTTCAAGGTAACCTTGGAAACAATAGTGCTACAGGTTTGTTATATAATCATTGCATGCATGACTCACTGAGTATTAAAAAAAAAAAAGAATAGAGTGTCATGATGTCTACAATTTACTTGCAAATTATTATTTTTTTGTTTTTTCTTTTTTAATGTTATTGTAATAATGTTTTTCCATAATCATTTGAGACATTTTCTTCTCTAACCATTTAATAATAAACTAATTTTTTAAAATTAAAAAAATTTATTGATGTATAATTAACATACAGCATTATATTTCAAGTGTAGAACATAATGATTCAATATTTGTATATATTGTGAAATGATCACCACAATAAATCTAGTTAACATCTTCTGTCACCATGCATAGTTATAATTTTTTGGTGTGTGTGATGAGAACTTTTAAGGTTGATTGACTCTCTTAGCAGCTTTCAAATATGCAATACAGTGTTATTAACTATAGTCATGCTGTACATTGGATCCCCATGACTTTTGATTTTATAACTGGAAGTTTGTACCTTTTGACCCCCTTTACCCATTTTGCCCACCCTTACCTGCCACCTCTGGCAACCAGTTCCCTGTATTCATAAACTTGTTTTTTATTTTTAATTCCACATGTAAGTGACATTTAACAGTATTTGTCTTTCTCTGTCTAACTTATTTCACTTAGCATGAGGTCCTCAAGGCAAGACTTCATTCTTCGTAATGTGTTTTTTTTGTTTTTGTTTTTGTCTTTTTTTGGCCGTGCAGCATGGGGGACCTTAGTTCCCTGGCCAGGGATTGAACCGTGCCCCCTGCAGTGGAAGCGTGGAGTCTCAAGCACTGGACCACCAGGGAAGTCCCTGTAATGTGGTTTGAAATCAAGGATCATAATGCCTTCAGCTTTGCTCTTCTTTCTCAAGGTTGTTTTGGCTATTTAAGGTCTTTTGTAGTCCCATACAAATTTTAGGATTGTTTGTTCCCAGGATAGTTTTTATTACATGCAGATTCTAAAATTTCTTTGGAGAGGCAGAAGGCTAAGAATGGCCAAAGCAATCTTGAGGAAGGAAAGCAAAGTTGAACAACTAGCCCATCAGATTCAAGACTTACTATAGAGCTGCTGTGCTTAAAAAACAAAACAAACAAACAAGCAAAAAACCCAAACATGTCGTATCAATCAATTATCTAAATGGAAAAAAAAAAAAGGAATATTGACCCTGTATCTCAAACTACATATATAAAATCAATTTCAGATTGATTGTTGATCTAAACATGAGAGGTAAAACAATAAATACTTTAGAAGAAAACAAGAAAATATCTTCATGACCTAGATGTAGGAGATCTCAACTGGGGATATCAAAAAATGCTAACCATAAGAAAAAAAATCGTTAAATTAGACTACATCAAAGCAAAAATTTGTGTTTGTCAAAAGCTGGGCAGGGGAGGTCATGGTGAAGGGGACTTCATGTTCTGTTCTGCATTGTCTGAATCTTTTTTTTTTTTTCATTTTCATTTATTTATTTATTTATTTATGGCTGTGTTGGGTCTTCGTTTCTGTGCGAGGGCTTTCTCTAGTTGTGGCAAGCGGGGGCCACTCTTCATCGCGGTGCGCGGGCCTCTCACTATCGCGGCCTCTCTTGTTGCGGAGCACACGCTCCAGACGCGCAGGCTCAGTAGTTGTGGCTCACGGGCCCAGCTGCTCCGCGGCACGTGGGATCTTCCCAGACCAGGGCTCGAACCCGTGTCCCCTGCATTGGCAGGCAGATTCTCAACCACTGCGCCACCAGGGAAGCCCCAAGTTTGGTTTTAAAGCAAAGGAAAGTTTGATTCTTTGGTCAAATCAAAGAATGGACAGGTGCAAGCTCTGGCTCTAGAGTACGCGCTACCCGCCTCCCTCAAGGCCGTGGGCGGGGCCGCTTTACAGGGTTCTTGTCAAGTGGAGAGGGGGCGGGGTTCTTGCAGGTCTGGCGCAGGCGTGTTGCTCACGCTCCAGGTCGCAGTGCCAGGTGCAGCGTCCCTGCACACGGCCCTGCCAAGTTGGGGTGCTGGGCTTAGTGGTTCTGCGATGGAAACTCTAATCCGTGGTATTAGGTGCAAGGCCTCTGTACTTGGTCCCCTACAGGCAAGGGAAAGTAGACTAAGCAAAGAAGAAATTAGACCTTATCACCTAGATTCAATCTTATTTTTCTCTGGACCCCAGTGGGCTTTGCAGGTGACAAAAGCTTTGCCTAATCCAAGGTCACAAAGATTTCGTCCTAAGAGTTTTATAGTTTTAACTCTACATTTAGGTCTCTGATCCATTTTGAGTAAAATTTTGTGAATGCTGTGATGTAGGGGGTCCAACTTCATTCTTTTGTGTGTAGCTATCTCGTTGTCTCTTGGCTCCTTGGTTGCAAATCAATTAACCGTAAATGTAAGGGTTTATTTCTGTGTCGTTGATCTATACGTCTATCCTTATTCAGTCCCACATTCTCTTTATTACTGTAGTTTATAGTAAGTTTTGAAATTGGGAAGTTACGTCCTCTAACTTTGTTATTCTTTTTCAAGATTGTTTTTGTTATTCTAGGCCCTTTGCCTTTTAATATAAAATTTAGAAACAGCTAGTCAATCTCGGTGGAAAAGAAAAAGACTTGCTTGGGTTTTTTTTTTTTAATTGGGGTATAGTTGTTTTACAATGTTGTGTTAGTTTCTACTGTACAGCAAAGTGGAGTTCCCTGTACTATACAGCAGGTTCTCATTAGTTATCTATTTTATACATATTAGTGTATATATGTCAGTCCCAATCTCCCAGTTCATCCCCCCCCACTTGCTTGGATTTTGATAAGGATCGAGTTGGATCTGTTGATCAAATAGAAGAGAATTTCCTGTAGATAATGAGTCTTCCAATCCATAGACACAGAATGTCTCTGTTTATTTAGATTTCTATTACTCTTGGCAAAGACATAATTTTCACTTTTCAAATCTTGCCCCACATTTGTTAAACTTATTCCAAAGTATTTTATTCTTTTGATACTGTTGTGAATGGAACTGTTCATTTTTGGATTGTTCATAAGTGTACAGAAATACAGGTGATTTTTGTATATTGATCTTCTACTCTGCAATCAACTGTACTACTGTTGTTTCTACTAGGGTTTTGTGGTTCTGTTTGTTTATTTGTTTTTGTTTTTGCTTTTGTAATCCCCTGAGAATTTTCTGTACATAGGATCATGACATGTGCAAATAGGGATAGTTTACTTCTTCCCTTTCGGTATGGATGCCTCTTATTTCTCTTTGTTGCTCCAATAAAATATTGACTTAAAGTGACTAGAGCAGAAATCCTTGTCTTGTTCTGGATCTCAGGGGGAAAGCATTTGGTTTTTCACCATTAAGTATGTGTTGGCTGTGGGTTTTTCATAGATGCCCTTTATCAGATTGAGAAAGTTCCTTTCCATTTTTAGTTAGTTGAGTATTTTTTATCTTTAAAGGGTATGGGATTTTGTCAAATTCTTCTTCTGGGTCTATTGAGATGATCATGTGTTTTTTGTCCTTTATTCTATTAATACGGTGTATTGCATTGATTGTTTTTTGTATGTTAAACTAACCATGTATTCCTGAGATAAATTCCACTTGATCATAGTTAATCCTTTTTGTATTTTGCTGGATTTTGGTTGGCTAATTTTTTATTTAATAGAATTTTTGCATTTAGATTCATAAGGTATGTTGGTTTTCCTAGTTTTGTTTGTTTGTTTTTGTTTTCCTTAGTTTTCTTTTTTGTGATCTCTTTTTCTGGTTTTGGTATCAGAGTAATATTGGCCTCACAGTATTACTGACCCAGGTACTTGGAGTCTTCAATCAATAGAAACTGATAAGAGGCCAGATGAGAAATTCAGGCAAGGCTTCATTGGGCTCTGGCTGCAGCAGGAGGGAGTGAAAACAAGAAACAGGTGCCCTTGCTTGCTCTCTGAGGAGATCAGGCTGATTCCTTAAATGGGGTGAGTGTAAGGGGTGGATTGGTGGGTTGGGCTGGAGGGATGGCTTAGGTGGGCTGCCCACCCCCTTGGTGGTGCTGTGTGCAGGGATCACACAGAGCTTTTGCTCTTGGCACCTCAGAAATGGCAGCTGGTTTTGGCCTTTTTGTATCTTATTCATAATTTGCCCTACCCGCACATGCATGCAGTTATTTTTAGTCCCTTATAGTTTCTTTGTATTCTCGAGTAGACATTTATCCAGGTGCAAGCACTCCAGTGAAGGGTCCCAGGTGCCGGGTCCCAAGTCCCAGCCTATCTCAATAGAATAAATTGGGAAGTATTCCCTCCTATTTTTGGAAGAGTTTGAGAAGGATTGGTGTTAATTCTTCCTTAAACTTTTGTCAGAATTCACTAGTGAAGCTATCTGGGCCTGGCCTCTTCTTTGTGGGAAAATTTTGATTACTAATCCAATCTTTTGGCTTGTTATATATCTGTTCAGACTTCCTATTTCTTTCTTAGTCAGTTTTGGTAGTTTTTGTCTTTCTAGGAACTTGTCCATTTCATCTAGTTTATCTAATCTGTGGTCATACAGTTGCTCATAATATTTTCTAGGTAGTAATATCTCCTGTTTCATTCCTGATTTTGTTAATTTGTGTCTTCTTTTCTCCTTAGTCAGTCTAACTAAAGGTTTGTCAGTTTTGTTAATATTTTCAAAGAACCGACCTTCGGTTTCATTGATTTTCTCTGTTGTTTTTCTATTTATTTCCACTTTAATCTGTACTATTTCATCCCTGCAGCTTGCTTTGGATTTACTTTGATCTTTTTTTAAATTAGTTTCTCATGATAGAAGTTTAGGTTATTTGAGATCGTTCTCCCTTTTAAATATAGGCATTTAGAGCTGTAAATTTCCCTCTATGCACTGTCTTAACTGTATCCCCTAAGTTTTGATGTTTTGTGTCTTTGTTTTCATTCAACTCAAAGTACTTTCTAATTTCATCTGTGATCTCTTTTTTACTTACTGGTTATTTAGGAGTTTGTTGTTTAATTTTCATATATTTCTGAATTTCCAAAAATTCCTTCTGTTATTTTATTCAATTGTGGTTGGAAAACATACTTTGGATCATTTCAGTTTTTTAAAATTTATTGAGGCTTGTTTTATGGCTTAACATATGGTATATCCTGAAGAATGTCCTATGTACACTTGAGAAGAATGTTTATTCTGCTATCGTTGGGTTAGAATGTTCTATAGATGTCGGTAAGGTCCGGTTTTTTTTATAGTGTTGTTCAAGTCTTCTATATTCTTATTGATCTTCTACCTATTTATATTAATTATTGAAAATGGGACATTGAAGTCTCTATTATTGTTGAATTATCCCTTGGATTCTGTCAATTGTTGATTCATGTATTTTGGAGTACTGTTAGGTGAATATATGTTTATAATGGTTGTCTTCCTGATTGATTGACACTTTTATCACTATAGAATATCCTTATTTGACTTTAGTAACAAATTTTGTCTTAAAGTCTATTTTACCTGATATTAATATAGATACCCTAGTTCTCTTTTGCATTTATATCTCTATTTGCATGCTATATCTTTTTCATCCTTTTACTTTCAACCTATATGTATCTTTGGCTCACAAGTGTGTCTCTTGTAGACATAACATAGTGGGATCATGTTTTTAAAAATCCATTCTTCATACTCTGCTTTTAATTGGAGAATTTAATCCATTTGATTTCAGTGTAATTACTGAAAAGGTAGGAGTTGTGTCTGTCATTTTTCTATTTGTTTTTTATATTTTATTTAAAAATATATTTCTATTTCTTAGTATTTCCCCTGGGGAGTACAATTAACATCTTAATTTAGAAGCATCTAATTTGCATTACTATCAATTTAATTTCAGTAATACACAAAACCTTTGCTTCAATCCCTCCCCTCTCCTTCGTGTTATTATTTTCATATAAATTACATCTTTATACATTTTAAATCTATCAACCCAGTTTGACAATTATTGCTTCATGCAGTTTTCTAAATCAGATGAGAGAAGAAAAGAGTTATAAACAAAAAAAAATTATACTGTCTTTTATATTTATCTGTGTACTTACCTTTACTGGTGCTCTTTATTTCTTTTGTGGATTTGACTTACTGTCTTAGGTTCTTTTATTTCAGTTTGCAGAATTCACTTTAGTATTTCTTGTAGGGCATGTCTGCTAGTGACAAATTCACTGTTTTTGTTTATATAGGAATGCTTTTATTTCTAATTTGTTTTTGAAGGATAGCTTTGCTGGACAGGGAATTCTTGGTTGACAGTCTTTTTCTTTCAGTACTTTGAATGTGTTATCCTTCTGCCTTCTGGCATCCATGGTTTCTGATGAGAAGTCAGCTGTTAATCTTAGAGGATCATATGTATGAGATGAATTGTTTTTCTCTTGCTACTCTCAAGATTCCTTCTTTGTCTTTCTACAGTTTTACTGTGATGTGTCTAGTTGTGAATCTCCCCCCTCCTTTGTGCTATAATTGTCATATATATGTCTATGTGTTATAAACCTAACAGTATAGTGTTATAATTATTTCTTTACATAGTCTTATGCCTTTAAAAGAAGTTAAGAGAAGAAAAGAGAAAATACATACTTATAATGGTTTTAAATTAACTTACATATTTATGATTTCTGGTAGTCTTCATTTCTTCCTGTGAATTCAGGGTAACATCTAGTGTACTTTCCTTACACCAGTATAACTCACCTCCCTCCTTCATGCTATTACTGTTACATATATTACATCTTTGTATGTCATAACCCCAACAGTACACTTTTATCATGATTTTTTTTTTAATTTATTTTTAAATTTTATTTATTTATTTTTGGCTGCACTGGGTCTTTGTTGCTGCGTGCAGGCTTTCTCTAGTTGCGGTGAGCGGGGGCTACTCTTCTCTGCTGTGCGCAGGCTTCTCATTGTGGTGGCTTCTCTTGTTGTGGAGCACGGGCTCTAGGCACGCAGGCTTCAGTAGTTGCAGCACGCGGGCTCAGCAGTGGTGGCTCGTGGGCTCTAGAGTGCAGGCTCAGTAGTTGTGGCGCACAGGCTTAGTTGCTCCGCAGCATGTGGGATCTTCCCAGACCAGGGCTCGAACCCGTGTCCCCTGCATTGGCAAGCGGATTCTTAACCACTGCGCCACAACCACTGCAATGAGAAGCCTGTGCACCACAACGAAGAGTAGCCCCTGCTCGCCGCAACTAGAGAATGCCCACGTGCAGCAACAAAGACTCAACGCAGCCAAAAAAAAAAAAAAAAAAAAAAAAAGATTCATCCATGTTATAGCACATGTCGTAAGTTCATTCCTTTTTAAGGCTAAAAATGTTCCATTTTATATATACACCACATTTTGTTTATCTATTCTTCTGCCACTAGACAATTGGGTTTCTTCCACCTCTTGACTACTATGCAGCTATGAATCTGGTGTGCTGCTATCTCTTAGAAATCCTCCTCTCAATTCTTTTGGGTATATACCCAGAAGTGAAACTTCTGGACCACACTGTAATTCTATTTTTAATTTTTTGAGAAACCACCATGCCGTTTTGATGGCAGCTGCATCATTTTTACATTCCTACAAGCAATGCACAGGGTTTCAGTTTCTCCATATCCTTGTTATTTTCTGGGGTATTTTTGGTTATTTGTTTGTTCGTTTCTAATACTAGCCATTCTAATGGATGTGAGGTGATACCTCATTGTGGTCTTGGTTTGTATTTCCCTAATGATTAGTGATGCTGAGTATCTTTTTATATGCTTGTTGGCCATTTGTATATCTTCTTTGGGGAAATGCCTATTCAAGTCCTTTGCCCATTTTTAATCAGGTTATTTGTTTTTTTGTTGTTGATTTGTAGGAGTTTCTTATATATTCTGGATATTAAACCCTTATCAGATATATGATTTGCAAATATCTTCTCCCATTCCCTAGGTTGCCTTTTAACTCTATTGATTGTGTCCTTTCATCCACAGAAGTCTTACATTTTTTTTTTTTTAACTTTTTGGGTTTATTTATTTATGTATGGCTGTGTTGGGTCTTCGTTTCTGTGCGAGGGCTTTCTCTAGTTGTGGCAAATGGGGGCCACTCTTCATCGCGGTGCGTGGGCCTTTCATTATCGCGGCCTCTCTTGTTGTGGAGCACAGGTTCCAGACGCACAGGCTCAATAATTGTGGCTCACGGGCCTAGTTGCTCCGCGGCATGTGGGATCTTCCCAGACCAGGGCTCGAACCCGTGTCCCCTGCATTGGCAGGCAGATTCTCAACCACTGTGCCACCAGGGAAGCCCAGAAGTTTTACATTTTGATGTAATCCAGTTTATCTGTTTTCACTTTTGTGCTTTCAGTGCCACATTCAGGAAATCTTTTCCAAATCCAATGTTGTGAGCTTTCATCCTATGTTTGCTTCTAAGAGTTTTATAGTTTTAGGTCTTACATTTAGGGTTTTGATCCATTTTGAGTTAATTTCCATGTCTGGTATAAGGTAAGGGTCCAAATTCATTCTTTTGCATGTGAATATCCAGTTTTCTCAACACTTTTGAAGAGACTGTCCTTTCTCCCATTGAATGGTTTTGGCATGCTTGTTTGAAAATTATTTGACCATAAAAGTGATGGTTTATTTCTGAGTTCTCTATTTTATTCCATTGGTCTACCTGTCTATCTTAATGCCAGAACCACATTGTTTTGTGTTTTGATTATTATAACTTTGTAATAAGTTTTCAAACCAATTCCTCTGGGCATGGAATTTTCTGCACTCTGAGCCAATAAAGCCACCCCGTTCTATACTATGAAGCTGAGGGGAGGAGATAGATGGGCATAGCCTCAGGCTGAACACCACAGATTCATACTCTTCTTACTAGGGTTCAGTAGATTTTCTTGAGTAAACATTTCTCAATTTCTTGTATGATGTATTAGTTTTCTATTGCTTCTATATCAAATTATTACAAACTTAGTGGCTTAAAATTATAAAAATGTATTATCTTACAGTTCTGTGGGTCAGAAATATAAAATGGGTCTCATTAAAATCAAGGTGTTAACAAGGCTGCCTTCCTTCTGGAGGCCCTAGAGGAGAATCCATTTCTTTGCCTTTTCCAGCTTCTAGAGGCTGCCTGCATTCCATGGCTTGTGGTCCTCTTCCATCTTCAAAGCCAGTAATGACCAGTCAAGTCTTTCTTACACTGCTTCCCTCTTCCACATTTAAGGAACCATTGCAATTACGCTGGACCTACACAGATAACTCAGGATTGTCTCTTTATTTTATGGTCAGCTGATTAACAAGCTTAATTCCATCCTCAGTCTTAATTCCTCCTTGCCATATAACAGCATATTCAGAGGTTCCAGGGATTAGGACATGAACATCTTTGGGAGGCCATTATTCTGCCTACCACATACGATTTTGATAAATTTCCAGTTTTCAAATGGTTGCTTTTGGCCATTTTGCATAGTTTTATCATTGTACATTTCGGGTGAGCATTTTCAGAGGTTCTCAGTCATTCTGGAAGTCCCACCCCTATATGATAAATTCTTACAATAGAATGCTATAAAGGAATGAGAATGGGAGAGCTGAAAAAAGGCAACAACATGGCTGAATCTCATAAACACAGTTTTGAATGAAAGAAGTCAGACACAAAAGAATGATTTCTACATGATTCAAATAGAAAAACTGGTCTAGATATTAGGAGTCAGAATTGTGGCTTCCCTTGAGGAGGTAGTGATTGGAAGAGGTCATGAGGGGGCTTCTAGGTGCTTATAATCTTCTGATTTATTTTTTACTTTTTGTTTTGAAGTAATTTCAAACTTACAGCAATCTTGCAAAAATAGTATGAAGAATTCCTGTATTCCCATCACTCTGATTCCTGGTTAACATTTTGTCACTTATTTTTTTAAATCATTCTCCCTTTTCAGATAAGGGGTACAGACCCATGCAGTAAATACAGCATACCTGGGGCAGTAACTACCTGGAGCTCAGAATAAAAGAATGCAAAAGGAGGGTCTCTTTCCTTCATGGTTCCTCCTGGAGGATCCTTTCCTCAAACAGACAGCTATTGACCAGGGAATCAATATTAATTTAGGTCATCCTCCTACCTGAAGGCTCCTGGGGATTCCAGATGCCCTTAGTTACCCCTCTACTTCTCTGTAGTCCCCCCTCTTTGAACAGATCACCAGGCATCAGGGAAAACAAATCACAAGCCACCACCTCTTATCTAGGGACTGTGAATTGGGGTTTTCCTGGGCCAGTCATGTCACCTTTCCAGCTCAGACTTTCCCCATCTGTGAAATGAGCAATGGCCATTCATGCCCTTTCAACTCCAAAGGGCTGTTGTGAGGATCATTTGGAGCAGAGAACGAGCAGATCTTTGATTCCCCAACAACATGACAGTGGCAAGCGTTACTAATCCCCGTTTCACAGAACTGGATCCTGAGCCCCAGGAGCATGAGGCTTGGTAGGCAAGCTCTTGCTGCCAGTTGGAAGTGGAGCCATGCCAGAGTCCCAGTCTTAGGGTATAGCCACGCTAGTCACACCCTACAGGCTTTAAGGTACCTCTTGTTTTTATGGAACACTGAAAAACCAAACTGGAAACCCAGAAAACATATCAAATGGCAGAAGAGATAAATGGAATGTTAGGATTGTTTGCTTTTCTAAGGGATTTCTTCCTAGAAAAAAGCAAATGTGGTTTTACAATGGGACTTCCTCTCCGAATCCAGGCCAGAGCAAGCTATTCATTCAGGATAAGATGCTGGAGGATGAATCATCTTTTTCTTGCCTGCTCACTGGAAGCCCTTGGAGGACTTCCATCATTTGCAAAGACTAGCTGACTCTTCATCGAGCCTGTTTCCTTTTCTTCTTGGGCAGTCAGCTAGATAGTTTCTCAGCCTTCCCTGTGGTTAAGTGAGGCCATGTGTCTGAATTCTGGTCAATGGAATGTTAGCAGAGCTGATGCCCCCCAACATCCAGGCCTGGACCATAAAATCCTCCCATGCTTCATGCCCTGCTCTATTTTCCCTTCCTTGGCTTCCTGCAGATGAGCACAGTAACCTGTTGACAATAGTAGAGCCACAGATGGAAGGAGCCTGGGTCCCTGAATCATCACTAAGAGAAGAGCTGCCCCATTAATCAGGAATACCCATTTTGGACTCTGTGTGGTGGGAAGTCAACTTTTATCATGTCTGAACCATTATGTAATTTGGGGTTTGTTTGTTACAGCATCTAGTGTTCCATCATCTAATACATGTTAGTTTACCTAATTCCAACAGGTTTTTTTTTAACCACAAAAGACATTTTATATCCTTCACGTGTTTAACAATTTCTCCATCCCCCATAAACCAAATATATTTTCTTATGTCTCTGTCAATACCTTCAAAATACAGTGTGATCCAGAGCTTCATCTCCCCCTCCCCTCTCTGAAGTGGATCTTCCTCTCATGAATCTGCCATCACAGGGAATTCCAAAGGAATCTTTGGAATCAGAATGGGAATGGAGAGCCTAGGACAAGGGGAATTGGAGACAGCAAGTATAGACTATTCTTTTGAGTCTTACTATAAAAGTGCAGTATTTGGAGGTGGATGTGTGGTCAAGGCACTGTTTTCTTAAGATGGGGGAAATAATGGTATGTTGCACGCAGATGAGAATGATAGAGTAGAGAGGGGGAAATTGATGATGCAGGAAAGAATGGGAGAACTGAGGAGGAGTGTCCTTGAGTAGGAGAGGGGATTAGTCAGGAGAAAGGAAGATGCATGTCCATGGGTAGATGCAGTAGTTGCCGGCGGGTGTGCTCTTCTGGTAACTTCTCTTTTCTCAGGGAAATAGGAATCAGGGTCATCAGTTGAGAGTGAGGATCAAGGAAAAGGGGTCAAAGGTTTGAGTGGAGAGAAGAAAGAATGAAATAGTGTAGGAAAATGGGAAAGCAAACAAGCCAGGAAAATGTAGCAGGACTTTGGGGCAGCATGGAAGGACCTCAAGAGATCAGTGATCTTGAATTTTCAGTTAGCATGACTGGATACTTCTCTCCAGCCATGTTCAGCTGCACTGGTGCAGGCGCAGTGGGTGAAGAGTTGGGTTTCCACCTGGTCTTGGATTTGTCAGGAGGTAGCAAGAATGGGAGTTGAAGTTATTTGGGCAAGAGAGTTGAAGGTATAGGTAAATGATGCTTGTAATGAAAGACCAGGGAAGTTGAGTTGAATTAGGAGAGAAGCAAGGACCTGAGTGGGGAAAAGAGATAGGATCAGTTTGGGTACGGTGGAAGGATAGTTGAAACTGGGTACTCAAAATGATGAGCTAAAAAAAAAAAAAAAAAAAAAAAAAAATGATGAGCTGGGCTGAGAGATGATGGTAGTTAGAGAGTGGGGTGTGTGAAACTGAGATTATGCAACTGCAGGTACTGGTAATGATATGGTCAAGATGTGACCTTGGAAGTGAGGGGCTGAGGTAGGTGGAGGATAAGTTTTTTGGAGGAGAGATGGTCATGGAACTGAGAGGCTGGTTGTTGAAATCACCATGACTGTGACAGAATCATGCTAGAGGGAATGACTATGAGCTGGGAGCTAAAATTATCAGTGAAGGAGAGGGAGTGACTAGGGGTGTACATGGCTGCAACAAGGGGTGGGTAATGGATGGAGAGTCTGGTGACATGCATGTCAAAGAATCTGGGGGTTTTAGGGAGAAGAGAGGAAGAATGGCTGGCTTGGAAGTAGCTATGAATAGCAAAGAGGATGCCTATCCTATCCCAGTCTTGTGGTGTGATGGTCCTCAGGGAGAGAACAGCGACTGCTAAGAAAGCTGCAAGGGAAGCAGAATCCACAGGGAAAGCAGAATCCTCAGGGGAGAACCCAGCTTAGAGCAAAAAAGTGAGCAAAAAGATGAAGAGAACAGGAAGACACAGGCAAGGATGTCCATTCATTACAGAACTCTCAGTAACAGTCAACATCTGGAAACAACCTAAATGTCAGTTGCCAGGGGAATGGATAAATAAACAATAGATTAGTTCAAAATAGAACTAGTTCATTTTCACAACAGTGAAAATGAATGTACTAGATCCACATGGATCAACATGGAAAAAAATCTTATGAACATAAACTTGAATGAAATAAGCAAGTTGTAAAAGGTTACATTCAGTACGATGCTACTTACATAAAATATTAAGACCCACAAAACAATGCTATAATATATTATAAGGCTATAATAGGATAATGATATCCAAGGAAAGACCCCCAGCAGCTTCAGAGTGATGGTTTTGTGGTTACCCACGGAGACAGAGGGAGGGGAAATGGGTGGCGGTAGGAGTAAGATAGCTTTGGTTGTACCTAAACTATTTTACTTCTTAATGAAAAAAAAAAAAAGCTGAACCAAAACACAGCAAAATATCAACTGCTGTTAAATCTAGGTTGTGAGTTCTCAGATTTATTTTAATTTTCTGTATGTTTGAAAGATTTCACTTGAAAAAAAAAAAAAAGAACCTGAGTGTATTATTATAAAGTATGGTAATCAAAACAGTGTAGTACTGGCACAAGGGTGGATAAACAGATCAGTGGATTAGAACTGAGAGCCCAGAAATGACATCATACATTTAGGGACAATTGATTTTCAACAAGGGTGCCAAGACAATTCAATGGAGAAAGAAGGGTCTTTTCAGCAAATGATGCTGGGACTGGATAGCCACATGCAAAAGAATGAAGTTGGACCCCTACCTCACATAAGATACAAAAAGTACCCCCAACTGAATCAAAAATGGAAATGTAAGAGCTAAAACTATAAAACTCTTAGAAGAAAACATAAGGATAAATCTTCATGCCCTTGGCTTAGGCAATGGTTTCTTAGATATGATACCTAAGGCACAAGTAACCAAAGAAAAAATAAATTGATGTCATCAAAATTTAAAACTTTTGTGCTCCAAAGAACACTATCAATAAAGTAAAAAGACAAGCCAGGGACTTCCCTGGTGATACAGTGGTTAAGAATCCGCCTGCCAATGCAGGGGACACGGGTTCAAGCCCTGGTCTGGGAAGACCCCACATGCCGCGGAGCAACTAAGACCGTGCACCACAACTACTGAGCCTGAGCTCTAGAGCCTGCGAGCCACAACTACTGAGCCCGCATGCCACAACTACTGAAGCCTGCGCACCTAGAACCCGTGCTCCACAACAAGACAAGCCATCGCAATGAGAAGCCCACACGCATAAACGAAGAGTAGCCCCCGTGCGCCACAACTAGAGAAAGCCCGCACGTGGCAACAAAGACCCAACACCGCCAAAAATAAAAATTAATTAATTAATTAAAAAAAAAAAGGCCAAAGAATGGGAGAAAATAAGGATCTAATATCAGGATACATAAAAAACTGCTACAACACAACAACAAAAATATAAGCAACCCAATTTAAAAATGGGCAAAGGATATGAATAGACATTTTTCTGAAGAAGATATACAAATGGCCAATACGCATATAAGATGCTCAACATCATTAGTCATTAGGAAAATGTGAATCAAAACCACAATGACATCCCACTTCATACTCACCAGGATGGCTATAACCAAAAAGGCAGACGATAACAAGAGTTGGCAAGAAAACTGAAAAATGGGAACCCTCATACATTGTTGATGGGAACATAAAATGGTAGATCCTCCTTGGAAATAGTCTGGCAGGTCCTCAGAAAGTTAAACATAGAATTATCGTATGACCTAGAAATTCTATTCCTACTTATATACTCAAAATAGTTGAAAACATCTGTTCACAGAAAAATCTGTACACAGATGTTTATAGCAGCATTACTCATAACAGCCAAAAGGTAGAAACAACTCAAATGGCCATCAGTGGATAAATGGATAAACAGAATATGATATATCCATAAGGAAATATTATTCAGTCATAAAAAAGAATGAAGTACTGATACATGCCACAACATGGATGAACCTTGAAAACAGGTTAAGTGAAAGAAAGACACAAAATTCCGCCTATTGCATGATTCCGTCTATATGAAATGTCCACAAAAGGCAAACTCATAGAGACAGAAAGTAGACTAGTGGTTGTCAGGGTCTGGGGAGAGGGGGAAATGGAAAGCGACTGCTAATGGGTACTGTGTTTCTTTTTGAGGTGATGAAAATATCTTGGATTTAGATAGCAGAAACGGATATACACCTTGTGAATATATTAAAAACCACTGAATTATATATATCCTTTACAAGGGTGAATTTCATAGTATGTGAATTATATCTCAATTAAAAAACAAAACCAGGGACTTCCCTGGTGGTCCAATGGTTAAGACTCTGCGCTTCCACTGCAGGGGGCGTGTGTTCGATCCCCGGTCAGAGAACTAAGATCCTGCATACAGCGCAGTCGAAAAGCAAAACAAAACCAAAAAACCTAGGATCAAATCCAGTGTGGTCCCAGCAGATGACTTCCATTCTCTGAGCCTTGGTTCCTCATCTGAGAGGACTTACAGTAACCCCGGCTGTACCCACCTGAGATGGACTCTCAGGCCATCTAACGAGCCCGTCTAACGGGGCTTGTTACTCGCACGGGTGCCTCTATTCCTAGTCTGGTCATGGCTGCAACAATGAGTGGTTACTGCGCACCTGGACTCTGGCATCAGACCTGAGCGCAGATTCAGGCTCCACCACTCACTGGCTGTGGAATCTAAGTCTCAGTTTCCTTATCTGAAAAATGAGGATAATGATGGTGGCCCCTTCTAAGTGTTGCTGTGGGAAGATGATGAGACAGTTGGTGTAAAACACAAGACACAGTACATCTGGCACTCTGGTGCTCAGTAAGTACCAATGGGCTGCTGTCGTCTTTTCTTCTTCTTCTTCTTCATCTCCCCTTCCTCCTCCTCTTTCTTCTTCCTCCTATTACTGTAGTGGTTGCCACTGTGGCCAATTAACCCCAAAGTCTTTTACTTCTTCCTCCCCACCCCTCTCTCTCCATCCCAGGATTTCCCTGTTGCCTCCCACTCCACTCGTCTGGCCCAAGTGGTGGTCTGGACTCAGCTGCCTCTTGGCCGGGCTCTTAACCAATTCTCTTTGCTCACAAAGGCCCAGGTTTGTCAGCCTGCCACCCCAGGCCCTCAGATAAAAGTGCTCATCCTTCCTTCCATTTGTGGGACAACCTTGGGGTGCTGATCTCCTCCCTGCCAAGTAGATGGATGGCAGGATGTCCCCCAGAAAACTTTGGCTCCTAGCTGCTCAGAAATCAGGAGCCTGGCGTGGTCCTCACAGCCCCACGTGGAGCTCTCTCCTGGGGCCCCTCGCCTTTGCTGAAAAGGGGAGGCTCTGAGGCAGCTGTTCAGGGCAGGGGCTTTCTCTTTGCCTCTCAGTGGAAGCAAAAGCCCAGACACTACTTCTAGGAATTTATTCACCAGTTGCATTCTCCCTCGTGAGTATGCTCAGGGAAGGTTATTTCGGCATTTTTATGTAAATGCAAAAGACCGGAAAAACCCAAAACATCCATCAATAAGGGGACCAGCTCTATGAAGTTTGGTAGGTCCAGTGAAAAACCAGACGGCCATTGGAAAGAACCCTTCCTTATTCCTTCCTTTCTCCCATTTCTTTCAAAGGAATGCCTTTATATATGTGCTTGCATAGACTGTTTCTGAAGGAAAAATAAGAAATCATTAAGCTCGTTTGCCTCTGAGAAGGGGAAATGAAATGTGGTTGGGAGGTCAGAGGTGAGAAAATTACTTTTCAGTCTACCCTTTTTTTGGCTGCATGAATTTAAAATTTTATCTTTTTGAATTGGTCAGTCATGCATATGGAAAAAAATTTCAAATCATTCAAAAAGGTATTTGGTGGAAAGTAAGTCTTTCCTCCTCTGAGCAGCTGCCCCCATCCACTACCCCGTTTCCCTCCTTAAGGGCAACTAATGTAATGGATTGTTTGTATATCTTTCCAAATATAAGCTATGCATTTCTGTAAATCCACATTTACATGTAATTAAGTGTATTTTTATAGAGGTAATATATACATAACATAAGCTTTACCATTTAAATTGTTTTAAAGTGTACAGTTCAGTGACATTAAGTATATTCACATTGTTGTGCTACCATCACCACATTCCATCTCCAGAACTTTTTCATCTTCCCAAAGTGAAACTCTGTCCCATCAAACAATAACTCCCCATTCTCTCCTCCCCCAGCCCCTGGCAACCAGCATTCTACTTTTGATCCCTATGAATTTGACTACCTCTAGGTACCTCACAGATACCTCTAGGAATCATACAGTATTTTTCTTTTTGTGACTGGCTTATTTCACTTAGCATAATGTCCTCAAGGTTTATCCATGTTGTAGCATATGTCACAATTTTCTTCCTTTTCAAGGTGAATAATATTCCAATGTGTGTGTGTGTCTATCACATTTTGTTTTTCCATTCATCCATCGATGGACACTTGGGTTGATTCCACCTTTACGTATTTTTTAATAAACAAAAATTAATTTAAATAAAAGAAGAAGGAAGTTTGGGGGAAAGAGGATTTGATCTGGGAGCTTCCCATGCATTGCTAGTGTTGTAGAAGGACAGAAGGATAGGGCATCATCAACCTCTTGACAAGAGGAGGGAAAACATCCCCTTCTTTGGCAACTGCCCGTGATTCCCCGCCTTCAGCCCCGAGAGAGAAACTCCCCTTTCCTTTCTTTGAAAGCTGGTCCCTTGAGCCCTACCTGGTAACTCAGGGCTCCTTGAACGCAGTACCTGCCTCTTCTGCACCAGGGAGGCCAAGGGCCCTGGGGGAGCAAAGGCCTGCTGGCTGCACGTGTGGCTCACCGTCTTTACAAGCCCCAGGGAAATGGGGTGCTGGGTAGCAGAGGCTGAGCCAGCAGGAAAGCCTTGGGGCCCTGCCAAGTCCCTGGGGACGCAGGTGCTCTCCAGGGGGGAGCCCCTGGGCCCACCCCCTGGAGGGGCCTCCATGAGGGCCCCGTGTAAGGAAACCCCGAGTTCAGATGAAGAACCGTCAGACCAGTTCTCTGTCTCTCACTTGCAGTCCTCCAGTGACAGCCCATTTTTACAAGATGACTTCCACATTTAAAAAATATTTTTTTCCTTTTCTCCCCATGTTTTTGTTATGAAACATTTAAAATGTTCAGGAAAGTTGTTAGAGCAGTTCCATGATTCACTACCTCACTGCAACATTGTTAACATCTTGCCGTGTTTGCTTTGTCTTTCCCTTTCTCTCTCTGGGATATGATATACCTATACACATACATACACGTACATGCGTACAACTCATTTGCACATACATATACACATGTACATACACGCACACACCACACATGTGCATACATACACGCACATGTATACAATACACACATACATGCATGCATATACACACGTATGCACATGCACATATATAGGCAATACATACATGCATATACATACGTATATGCACACACACACATATATCCCTCTACATACACACATCTATATGTACTCACATACACACACACACACACACACACACACACACACACACACACATATATTTCCTCTGAACCTGAACTCTTTGAAAGTAGGGTCATCATGAACTTCACCCCTAAATACTTCAAGTGCATCTCTTAAGAACAAGGACATTCTCTTACACACCTTTAAAGTCTTTATCATACCTAAGAAAATCAACAATAAAGCCCTAATATCATCTAATATTTAAATTTCCTCATTTGTCCCCAAAAGGTCTTTTATAACTGTTTTTCAAAATTAGGATTCAATCAAAATCTACATATTGTACATATTTGGCTGTTATGTCTCTTCAATCTCTTTTAATCTTCAATGTCCCTAATCCACATTTTTAAAAAAAGAACATTGACTATTTGTTGATCCCCACACAGTCGTCTTGTAGGAGACCTGGAAGGCCCCACCTTCTGGAGTTGTCTGTTTTCTTGCGGGATCACTCATCTTCCTCTAGCCCCTGTAGTTCTTGTAAACTGGAAGTTAGGACTAGAGGCTTGATTAGATTCTGGGTTACACCTTTTCTTTTTGTTTTTCTTTCAAGACCTAATTTTTTAGAGCGGCTTTAGGTTCACAGCAAAATTGAGAGGAAGGTACAGATATCTCCCACATGCTTCCTGTCCCCAGGCAGGCGTGGCCTCCCTCATTATTAACCTCCCCCACCTGAGTCTACCTTTGTGACAAATGATGAACCTACTTTGACACATCATAATCACCCAAAGTCCATAGTTTATATTATGGTTTATTCTCTCTTGGTGTTGTATAGTGTATGGGTTTGGACAAAAATATAATGATGTGTATCCGTCATTGTGGTATTATACACAGTATTTTCACTGCCCTAAAAATCCTCTGTGCTCCACCTACTCATCTTTTCTTCCCTCTAACCCCTGGTAACCGCTGATCTTTTTACTGCCTCCGTAGCTTTGCCTTTTCCAAAAGGTCATATAGTTGGAGTCATATAGTTTGTGGCCTTTTCAGATTGGCTTCTCTCACTTAGTAACATGCATTTAAGGTTCCTCCATGTCTTTCCCTGGCTTGATAGCTCTTTTCTTTTCAGCAGTGAATAATAATTCCATTGTCTGAATGTACCACATTTTATCTATTCACCCACTGAAGGACATCTTGGTTGCTCCTAAGTTTTGGCAGTTGTGAATAAAGCTGCTATAATATAGGCTTGTGTGAGGACATAAGTTTTCAACTCCTTTGTGTGAATACCAAGGATCATGATCACTGGACCAGAGAGTAGTTTAACTGATAATGTATACATAATGTAAAATTTACCATTTTAATAATTTTTAAGTGTACAGTTCAGTGGCATTAAGTACATTCATATTGTTGTGCAGCCTTCACCACCATCCATCTCCAGAGCTTTTCCGTCTTCCCAAACCAAAACTCTGTATCCATTAAAAACTAACTCCCCGGGGCTTCCCTGGTGGCGCAGTAGTTAAGAATCCGCCTGCCAGTGCAGGGGACACAGGTTCGAGCCCTGGTCTGGGAAGATCCCATATGCCACAGAGCAACTAAGCCCGTGCGCCACAACTACTGAGCCCGCGTGCCACAATTACTGAGCCCGCGTGCCACAACTACCGAAGCCCGCGCTCCTAGAGCCCACGCTCGGCAACAGGAGAGGCCACAGCAATGAGAAGCCCGCGCACCGCAACCAAGAGTAGCCCCCGCTCACCGCAACTAGAGAAAGCCCGCGTGCAGCAACAAAGACCCAACGCAGCCATAAATAAATAAATAAATAAATAAATAAATAAATTTAAAAAAAATCCACAAAACTAACTCCCCATTCCCTCCGCCCTCCAACCCCTGGTAACCACCATTCTAGTTTCTGTCTCTATGAGTCTGATTCCTCTAGGAACCCCACAGAGTTGTAATCATGCAGTATTTGTCCTTCTGTGACTGGCTTTGGGTAACGCCTTTCGACAAGAGGACTTCCAAGGCGATGCTGTGCACCTCCAATGCACATCCATCAGGAGGCTCATAGGAACTGCAGCTGAACAGGCCCTGCCCGGCCCTGCCTGCAGGCCCCTCCCATCTGGCTGCCCCCTGCTCCCCGACCCACTCTGCCCCAGCTGCTCAGCCCTCTCACCCTTTGCACTTGCCCCTTCCTCCCTGGCAGGTTTCTTAGTATCTTCTGAATTTCAGCTTGCATGTCAGCCCTCAAAGAGTCGTCTCCTGACTACCCAATCCTGCTTCCCCATTGTCACTGTCTATTTTTCTCTGTTTCATTTTCTTCACGGCACTCACAACAGCCTGACATTACCTTGTTTGGTCTTGTTTTTTTTGGGTTTTTTTGCCTGTTTATTGTCTGTCTCCAAGGTAAACATGAGAGCAGGGACCTATTCACTGTTGTGTCCCCAGATCCTGGCAGTGTACCTGGCACGTGGCAGGTGCTTGTATTACTCTCCTCTTGCTTCTGTAACAAATGACTTGGTGGTTTAATACACCAATTTATTATCTTACAGTTCAGCAGGTCAGAAATCCTAAATCAGTCTCAGTGGAGTAAAACTGAGGTGTCAGCAGGGCTGTGTTCCTTCTGGAAGCTCTAAGGGAGAATCTGTTTCCTTGCCTTTCCCACCTTCTCGGGCGCATAGCGTCACATCATTTGGACTTCTGCTTCTGTCATCCCATCTCCTGTCTGAATCTGACCCACTCACTGGCCCCTCTTATAATGACCCTGTGATTGCATTGGGTCCATCCAGAGAATCCAGGAAGTCCCTCTGTTTTTGTTTTAGTTTTAATATTTATTTATTTTGGCTTCTCCAGGTCTTCGCTGCGGCACGTGGGATCTTCGTAGCGGCATGTGGGACCTTTAGTTGCGGCATGCGGTCTTCTTAGTTGCAGCATGCAGACTCTTAGTTGTGGCGTGCATGTGGGATCTAGTTCCCCGACCACGAATCGAACCCGGGCCCCTTGCATTGGGAGCACGGAGTCTTACCCACTGGGCCACCAAGAAAGTCCCAAGGAAGTCTCTGTTTTAAGGGCCTTAACTTCAACACACCTGCAAAGTCCTTCTTACCATGTAAGGTCACATATTCACAAGTTTGGGGAATTAGATATGGACATTTTGGGGGGGTTCATTATTCTGTCGACCAAGGGCTCAATAAATATTTGTTGAATGAATGAATGAGTGGATGGATCCCTCTACAAATGGAGTGCTGAGTCCTGAACTCCAGGATGGCTTATCCACTTACAGGCAAGGCCCCTCCTCCTCTGAGCCTGGGTTTCTTCTTCCACTAGGTGTGTTCTGAGCACCCACCATGTACCCCACTCTTGGTAGACCCTGGAATGCCAAGACAAATAAAGGGAGGCCCCACCTTCTAAGAGCTTGGAGTTTGGCTTCTGGGAGGAGACTGAGAAAGAGGAAACCTGACGTAGTCTGTTCAAGTCCACGTTCTAGGTCACCTCAGAGAATTTTGGAGTCCTGAGGGGGTGTGTTTACCTAGAGGGTGACATTTCAAATGGCTCTTGATGCACGAGTAGGAGTTTACACGGTAGAGAAGTGGCAAGGGCATTCACAGCCAGGGACAAACCACAGACCTCTTTGAGAAACTATGAGGACTGTGGATGTGATTCCTCAGGGGAGGGAGACCAGTTGGGCGGGAGCGGTGGGGTCGTGTCCGGAATGGAGGCCTTGAGGGCCAGAATCAGGAGCATGGGTTCAGGGGGCCACAGCAGGGTTTTGAAGCAGGAGAGAGGCATGTGCAGCTTTGAATCCGGGCTACTCACTCTGGTCACTGCAGTGTGGAGAGGGGAACGAGGGGCCAGCATCTGAGCCTGAGGTGGGGGTGGCCTGGACTGGGCAGGGACAGTGGGGATGGAGATAAGGGGACAGATCCGAGACAGACTGAGGTAGTAGAATCAGTGGGACGTGGCAGTAGATTGAGAAGGGGGTGGGTGAGGAAGAGCGTGGAGACAGCTGCGAAGGAAGAACAGGCAAGTTGGAAATGTGTGGAAGCTGTTTACAGCTGTTGAGTGGACCATGAACTGGCCCAAGCTGAGACTTTGTGAGAAGCCCTAGAGGACACCGGTGATGGGGCAGAGAAGCTAACCCAATGGGTTCATAGGCTTCTCCCTTTGAAGACAGATCAGTGATGAAGCCTTCATCAAGATGGGCCTCAGTTCCAGGTGAGGGTTTAGGGCTGTTTGGCTCCTGTCCACATTCTCACTTGATTTACAAACAACCACTGGGGTAAATACGTAGGACTGTAAAACCATCTCCCCCATTTCTAGATGGGTAAACTCAGTCCCAGAGACATCCAGTGACATGGCCAAGGCCACACAGCCAGCAGACCCCAGGGAGCACAGGCCTCCAAGAGGCCCAGCTCAAGGGGGATTTTGCAAGTCTCTTGGGACCCAGGGGGGAGGTCAGTGTGGGGGTCCCCTTTGAGTGGTTCCTGGCCACAGAGAATTTCCTTCTCTTTGGAGGAAGTGGGAGTTCTTCTTTCATAATGTGAATGTCAGAGATTCTGGGCTCACCGGTGACTAAGAGTGTCTGAGGCCTGTGGGTGTAGCAAACACTTAAATACCAGAGCTTCCTGTCCTTTGGCGATTGTAGACACCTGAGCTGGGACACAAAGGACAAAAGTATGGCCAGCCTGCAGACCCCACTCCTGGCTGCCCTCATCCTCCTTGCTATGATACTTCAAGCAACAGAGGCAGGTGAGGTTGGGAAGAGGGAGGGCTCTCTGCAGAGGTCAAGGTCAGATACTGGGGTATCTTCCTCATGTGGTAGAAAGAGCACTGAACTGAGAGCAGAAGACCCCAATCTGCCACTGGCTCTTGGGCTAGTCCCGTTGCTTCTCTGGACCTCAGTTTACACATCTGTTAAATGGATAGTCTTGAAGGCTTGGAGTCTAGGATCTATCTCAGCTGGGCTCGGGGTTGTAGTGGGCATGGCCCAGGGTCTCCTACTCCAGAGAACTCAAGGGTAGGGCCTTGGGATGTGGAGAGGGAGCCACTGAAGGAGGCCAGCTGGGGTGGGTAAAGGCAGGAGCAGGGGTAAGAGATATTCCCTTGGAAAACTAGTCCTGCCCTCTCACCACCCCATCTTTCTCCCGAACCTGCCCTCAACACTGGGTTCCTGACTTCTCTTTCCACCCCAGTGTACACTCTTCTGCCCTACGATGGGGAGGGGAATGAGCACTGGACTGGGAGTCAGGGAGCTAGGAACAATAACTGCTCAGTTATGGGGTTCCTGAGCGCCTTCCCTGCATTACAGGCCCCACAGAGTAGGTACTATTATTACTCCCTGGGTCTGAGGAGGAAATTAGGTCTCAGAGATGTTAAGTGACTCAGGGCAGAGCGAGACTCGAACCCGGGTTTCCGTGCCTGGACTCTGCCTGAGCCCTTGTCCTGACTCTCCAGGGTCATGCTGTGTGATCTGGGCAAGTCCTCCCCCATCTCTGGACCTCAGCCTCACCATTTGCATCATGAAGGGGATTAGAGTAGATGTGAGTTGAAGGGAAGTTCTCAGATTACCTGGGAAGTTCTTCAAAATGTCCCCCTGATTCAGCAGGGCTGGGATTAGGCCCTGAGCTTTTCTGACAAGCTCCTAGGTGATGTTGACGGTGTGGGTCCACAGACCTCAACTTGAATAACAAGCTTCTAAGGCTCCTTCCTGTTCAGCGTCTCTGGTCCCATCTAGAGCTTTGGGCATTGTTGATGCTCAGTCGTTCTGAATCCCTCTCCCTTGAGGTGACCAACGCAGAGTGTAGACTTTGGGCACTTAGTGGCTTCTCAGAGGCCCCAAGAGTGGGGACGTTGAGGGCCCAGAATCCTCTGGACACCAACCTTCCACATGAGAACAGAAAAGCTGGGTCAGAGGTTAGGGCCAAGGGAGAGCAGCCTGTGACTCCTCTGAGCACGCTTCCCCCCCAGGCCCCTACGGTGCCAACGTGGAGGACAGCATCTGCTGCCGGGACTACATCCGTCACCCCCTGCCCCTGCGTTTGGTGAAATATTACTACTGGACTTCGGACTCCTGCCGGAGGCCTGGCGTGGTGTGAGTAGGAAGCCGGGGAGGCAAGACCTTGGAGAGCTTGATGGGTGTGGCCTGGGAGGCTCCAGGTGCACGTGGGTGGGGTGCACCCAGGGATGGAGGAATGCAGCTGGGCATCCAGATGTCGGCTGGGAGCACTTGGCTGAACTACATGGCTCAGCTGAGGCTTGGGTGTACAAGAAAAAAATCATGTTATCATTCAACAGATATTATCAGGCACCTCTTACGTGCCAGGCAGCGTGCCAGGTTCTGAGGATGCAGAAGGTGCCGCTCCACGCCGGCAAGGCAGATAGGTAGTGCAGAGCTGCCGTAGAGTGTAGGGCTCAGGGTACGGGCAGTATGCCTGGTTCCACTGAGTCAGCAAAGATGCTCCCATCAGAAGCATCTTGGATCCCCAGTGCCCTGGGAGTCAGTTATGTGAGGCAGCCTATTCTTACCAGGAGCGTATTAAGAGCTGACACTAAGTGCTTCCTCAGGGCCAGGCACTGTTCTGAGCATGACTGTTTAATTCTCACAATGATCCTACAAGAAGGTGCTATTCTTTCCATTTTACAGATGGAGAAACAGGCTCGGGGCAGGGTGAGGGGAGAAGTGACTTGCTCAAGGTTGCCCAGGCTGGAACCAGGACTCCTGGGTCCTTGTTTAGGGCTTTCTCCTAAGGTTCTTATTCTCCTTTGCTGCTTTCTCTCAGCTTCTCTGCTTCCTTTTCCTCGGCCGGGAGCCTGCCCCCGCCCCCTCCCCCTGCCCCTGCCCCTGCCCCTGCCCCTGGCTGGGTGACGGGACCTGTCCTTTCTGGGGCAGCCCCTCTGGCTGCTGCTCTGGTTCCTCAGAGCCTGCTGCCTGCCAGACCACAGAGTGGGGGGTGTTTGAGCTTGGGGACTTAAGACCCCCTTTGGGGCCCTGTCATCTTCTCATCTTCATCCTTCTCACTCATCTTCCGTCCCTCAGAGGGGTCTGTGGGTAAAACACAAGAAGGCTGAAACGGGAAGGTCTGCCACAGTTCTGGACACTTCAATACTGGGCCTCAGTTTCCCCATCAGTATAGCGGGAGTGATCACTTTCATTTATTTTTTTAATCAAACATGTGGAGAGTGCTTGTTAAGTGCTAGGCACTGTTATAAACGCTTTATAAACATTAACTCATTTAATCCTTCAAGCAACCCTATGTAGTAGGTATTGTTACAATCCCCTTTTTACAGGTGCATAAATGTGCACAGCAAGTTATGGGGCCTCTCAAGCATCACAGGGCACAATAATAGTAAGTGGGAGGTGTACTACTCAATGCCTGGCATATAATAGATACTCAATGAGAGATGGTACACATGTGATTATTGGATCTTGAGCCAGAAGGGATTCTAGAAAGAATGTGACTCAATGAATGAGAAGATCAAAGCTCAGAGAGGGTCTGAGCCTTGTCCAGTGTCACAAAGCAGGCAGGGCAGGCTGTCCACGTGGCCAAGATCAACGCTGCTTTGCTGCCTTCTTTGTTCTTTCTGTTCATTGGTCATCTAGGTGTGTGTGTGTGTGTGTGTGTGTGTGTGTGTGTGTGCAGATCAGGGGTGTTTGTTGCAGCTCTGGCAAAAGTGGAAGCCTTAGCCCACTACTGCCATGTGGTCTTGGGCTACTGTTCACCTCCCCTCTCTGTGCTCAGGTCTCTCAGAGGGGCCTGGATAGGGATGCTCGTTCACAGCAAGCACGATGAGTCAGGTCTTACCAGCTCTGGCACTTAGGCAAGTTGCTTTACCCCATTGGGCCTCACTTTCCTCAGCTATGAAGTAGATAGAATATTGGAGGCTCATAGGGTTGTTGTAAGGATTTATTAAGGAAATCAATGTTAAAAGTTCAGGCCAGGTCCTGGCACAATTATATATCACCTACCGTCTGCTGTGCACTGTTCTGAGCACTCCAGTTTATATTAACTCAACAAATCTTCATCAAATTCCTATGAGGTTGGACCAGAATTATCATGCCCATTTTACAGATGTGGAAACTGAGGTTCAGAGAAGTTAAGGGACTTGCTAACATGTGGCAGAGCTAGAATTCTAATCCAGATAGGCTGGCTCCAAAGTTCATGCTCTTGGCCACTACCCAATACTCTCTTCCAAAGCAATGTCAGCAAAGATTATGTGACTCCTGGGCATTCTATTTCCTGGCCTGACCTGTCACTCATGGCTGGGGCTGAAGGTATGGGAAGTCCTTGCTGCTTATCTCCCCCTCTCCTTCTTAAGAAATGTGTTTGCCTACAGCAGGTGACTCATAATTGCTAAGGTTCTGCAGCGGGGCTGTGGCATCCTTGCTGCATGCTAATGGGGCCTCCTTGTCTCCCTGGTGTCTCTGCCTTCCAGCTTGCTAACCGTGAGGGACCGAGAGATCTGTGCTGATCCCAGACTGCCCTGGGTGAAGAAAGCTCTCCAGAGGCTGGACCAATGAGGCAGGCCCTGCCCTGAAGACCGTGGCCTTGGCTCCTCCAGGAAGGCTCATGGAGCCCCACCTCCCTGCTGTTACAGCTGCTCCCCCGACACAACCCTGTGCCAACAACCCTCTCAGCGGTCCCTGATCTTGATCTCTGCAGCTGTCACTCCCAGCCAAGCCTCCAACTGTCACTCTCATCTCCCCACTTACCCTTCCAACCCATCCTCTGCCCCACCAAAGCCAGAGGGTCCACAGTCCTGGTCAGTCACTCCCCTGCTCAAAATCCTTCCATGGCTCCCCTTTGCCCTAGGCTGAGGTCAGAGCTCCTGAGCCTGGCATCCCTGCCCTCCAGATCTGGGTCTTATCCTTTGCCTCCAGCCCTGCCTCATTTCCCTTCATGCATGTTGGACTCCGGCTCCCTGTTCTCCCAACCCATGTCATACATTTCCACTTCTGGCTCTTTTCCCGAGCTGCTCCTGACACCCAGAATGTCTCCCCATCCTCTGCACATGTCCAACCCCACCAGCCCTCCAGGGCGTCACTCAACCTAAGCAGCCAGTAATTGAGAGTCATTTTTTAGACTTCCCCTGGCCCTCTGCCCCCTTTTAACAGCCCTGATCACAGTCTGCCCAGAATTCTCGGGAACTGGGAGCTTGTCCTCCAGCCCCACCAGCTGGACCAATATCCACACCTGAGCTACTTTTGTCTCCCGGCCTCTGGCACAGAGCACAGGGCCTGGCTCAGAATCAGTGCTCAGTAAGAGGCTGCAGATTGAATCAATAAAAGTAATGTCCGTCTCCCACCTCTCAAGGGCTCTCACATATCAATACAGAGACTCAAGGTCATCTAGAGAAGGGCTGGCGGGGTTCATTATGAAGCCTCAAATTTACCCAGATTCACCTTTCTTCCCCATGTTACCTCTTTAAACTTCTTGCTTCCCTTGGGTTTTTTACTGCTTCTCCAACCTCCAACATCCAGGCCTGACCTATTCAGAGACCCGAATTTCCTCTTCCTCCTTCCCCAAATAGCTGACAACCAAATTCCTGCTATGGGGTAAATGAGTACCCTTGGCTTGGTATTATAAGCTCTAGTTATAATTGTATAAGAAAAGAGGGCAAATGCTTAAAAGGCCAAATGGATGACTGGAAGAATTTTAAGAAATGTGTGGGAGGGGGACAAGGCAGAGATTTCCTGGTCCTTGGACCAGGAATCTGTGGGGTATAGTTAAGTGAAAGAGCCTTGGATGGAGGTTGTTCTCAGGTGGCTGGGGCCAGGCTAAGGACTGGGACTTAGGACTTATCTACACCTCTTTGAGGACCACGGCTTCCCCAGGTATCTGTGCTTGTTCCTTTCCGAGGGAGCCTGGTATAGTATGGCAGGGTGGTTGTTGCTGTGTGACCCTGAGGAGACCATCTAACCTCTATGAGCCTCACCTGAGAGTGAGAATACTTACCTTATGGGATTGCTGTGGGGCTCAGATCCAAGTCACAGAAAATATGGCTTTGCTGGCCATGAAACTCAGTGTCTTCCAGGGCTTGTGTCCCCCCGGGAGCCCAAGGTCATTTGCCCACTATAGGCACCGGAAGTGTTAACCTGGCCACTGCCCACGCACAGGGCCTTCAATTGTTCTGGGATCTCCCTCTGCTCCTGTCCTGCCCTTGCCCTTGCCCCTCAAGCCTTCTGGAAAATAAATCCTCTACAACAATGTCTGTTTTGTTCCTTGGCATGTGCTGTTCCTGTGAGGTGGGGCAGGGGACCCATGGCCCCTCTCTCCCAGTGGGGAAGCCCTTGACATTTATATGTGAGCTGGCTTGCCCAAGGTCACCCTGTGAGAAGGTGGGGAATCCCAGCTAGACATGAGGACCTGGGAAGTAGCTGAGCAGGTGTCAGCCGGAAACCCCAGACATTTGTCCACCCTGGGACCACTTGTCAGGAGGAGCTGATGAAATCATTCATTCAGTCCTCAAGTCTAGATCTTTGAGCAGCATATTCATCCATTCATTCAATAACCCAATCTCA
Source organism: Balaenoptera borealis (assembly GCF_965194805.1). Lineage (NCBI taxonomy): Eukaryota > Metazoa > Chordata > Mammalia > Artiodactyla > Balaenopteridae > Balaenoptera > Balaenoptera borealis. Next base: position 26,853,403 of record NC_138878.1, on the reverse strand, counting down.
ACCTTCCCACTTCAAGGGTGGACACAGAGGCAGAGGAGAGTATATCAGTCAGGAAATGCTACTTGCAACAAACAACCCCCAAAATCTCAGTGGCTCAACTCCATAGAAGTTTTTTTCTTCTCACACGAAGTCTTATCCGGCATTCCTGGTCTGTGGGCGACCTTCCATCCATGTGGTCATTCAAGGACCCAGGCTGCTTCCTTCTCATGGCCCTGCCCACCTCCAGGACCAGATCTCCTCTCCCTCATCCAGCAGATGGGAAAAGAGAATAGAGGCTTGTGGGAAGGTTTTTTATGAGCTGGGCCAAGAAGAGGGGCTCATCACTTCTGCCCATGTGCCATTGACAGAACTGAGTCACATGACCACCCTGACAGCAAGGGATGCTGGGAAGTACAGCCAAGCTGTGTGTCCAGGAGGAAGAGGGAGTGGGTTTGGGGAGCACTCCAAACCCAGTTCATCTGGCGCTAACTTCCCTGGACCCTCAAATGGGCCTGCTTCCCTGAAGTTCCTGGACACAGCTCACTCTGCCAAAACAACAACAAAAAAGGACTCCTCTGCCCTTGGTGCATCTTCATTATTTCCTCGGTGTGCATACTGTTCCATGGACATCTTGGCACAAGTGGCCTTTGTTCCCTTTTGGATCTGGCTCTCACAGTGGGATTTCCAGGGTTGAAGCTACAGACACATAGAACATTGTCTGGGAGGCATGGAGAAGTATGATGAAGGGCACAGGTCACAGATTCAGACAGATATAGGAACTCTCACTGGCTGCGTGTCTGGAACAAGTTACTTGGTCCCTCTGAGCCTCAATTTCTCCCTCTGTGAATAGGGGGCGATAAAAGCAAATGGTGCATGTAGATGTGAGAATCTCATAAGAAGGTACAGACAGCCCAATAACAAAATGGGCAAAGACTTGGATGGTTAACAGGCACATTGTAGGGGAGCAATATTTGCCACCCCAGAATGTGTCTCTTTGGCATGAGGACTAATTTAGGCTGAATATTTTTAAGAAACAGAAGACTCGGGAAATTTTCCTTGTTACTTCCGCCTTAACTGCCTGAAAGAATTTAGATAAAGGACTGGTCACAGTTACAGAGCTATCGCCAGAGGTATCTGCAAAGAATATGGGGCGAACTGTGGTGGGGAGGACTCGGCAGCGTCTGGAGATCAGGGTCCACTCTGTGTCCCGTTGTCTCTGCATGACCCAGCAAACATTTATTTACCAAACATTTGCTTTTCTATCTCCCTGTGGATCGTCTTCCTCCCCTTTGAAGTCCCAAACCACTACCCCCAGCGACCTCTTGTCTTTAGCTGAAGATGGCATTTAACGTGAAGGTTTCAGCCATTTTGGCAAGTTACTCAGTTTTCCTGGACCTCTCCCATATATACAAGTTATTAAACTTTTGTTTGATTTTTCTCCTGTTAATCTGTCTCATGCCAATTTAATTCTTAGACCAGCCAGGAGAACCTAGAAGTGTAGAGGAAAATTTCTTCCTACCCAACACATGAAAAGATGCTTAACAACGCTAATCGTTAGGGAAATGCAAATCAAAACCACAATGAGATACCACTTCATACTCATTAAGATGGTTATTATAAAAAAAAAAAACAAGGTTGGTGAGGGTGTAGGGAAATTGGAACCCTTGTGCATTGGTGATGGGAATGTAAAATGGTACAGTCGCTGTAGAAAACAGTGTGACTGTTGCTCAAAAAATTAAACATAGAACAACCATATCCAGAAATCCCACCTCTGGGCATACACAGAAAAGAATTGAAAGGGACAGGAGCAGATATTTGTACATCCGTATTCATTGCAGCATTTTCTGAAATAGCCAGAAGGTGGAAACAACCCAAGTGTCCATCGATGGATGGATGCATAAGCAAAATGTGGTCTATCCATACAATGGAATATAATTCCGCCTTAAAAGGAAGGAAATTTTGACACCTGCTACAACGTGGATGAACTTTGAAGACATCGTGGTAAGTGAAATAAGCTAGTCACAAAAAGACAAATACTGTATGATTCTTAGAGGAGTCAAATGCATAGAAACAGAAAGCAGAATGGTGGTTTCCAGGAGCTGTGGCAGGAGGAAATGGGAGTTATTGTTTAACGGGTCCGGAGTTTCAGTTTTGCAAGATGAGAAAGTTCTGGAGATGGATTGTGGTGATGGTTGCACAGCAATGTGAATGTACTTAATGCCACAGAACTGAACACTTAGAAGTGGTTAAAATGTTAATTTTTACGTGATGTACATTTTACCACACTAAAAAAGAGGGTGTGGCCAGGCATGTGCACAGACAGAGGAAATGCCCAGTGCATGGGGGTAGCCCTCTTTACTGGTCAGAAAAGGTGAGCTGGGCAGGACTGGCTGGGACAGGGAAGGCTGTTCCCAAGGGGCCCTGGAGATGACCACCTCCCTGGCCACTACATTCCTCCTACCATCCTGGGACCCCACAGGGGTGCCCAGGGCTCCCCACCCTGATCCCCATGTTGTTTCTGTTCTGCTTCCAATGCTGGGGGAATCTCTCATGTTCCACAAGAATGACACAGGCTCCCTGCTCTCTGGGACACCCATGCTGGGCCCCAGCCATCTGTGGGCCTGCAGAGGTATGGGTGGGAAGACCCCCATCCCTACCATCCCACTGACTCTGAGAGAACCTACTTGCCTGCTGCCCAGCGCTGCTCTAGTTATTCCTCAGCTCAGAAGATCCCCAGCTCCCCTTTGCCCCTGAACAGCATTCTCTTTCCTCACTCCAGCTTCAAAGTGTCCAGCTGCAGCCTCCCTGCCCACTCCTTCCTCAGAACCAATGGCATTGGACCGTTCCCCAACCCCTGCATAGGTCCTGTGCTTTCCACCTTGGTTAAGTTTTCCCTCTGCCTGGAATGGTCGGTCAAAACCCTGCCTGTCTGCATATGGCAAGTTACTTGTGAATCACAAAGGGAATAACACTTCTGCAGTGGAGAGATCTAGCGGTTGGCCATCAATTTCTCAAGAATAGTGGAATAACCTGTCCATTGTGGTGGATGTGATTGGTGTACAAAGTATTACTCATAATGGATTCTTACCAAGGATTTGTAGCTAAGATCTAATCAGGCCTCTAGATCTAGCTTCCAGTTTACAGGAAATATATAGGGTAAAGGAACAAATTAGATGACATCACAAGGAAATAATTCAATAAATTAAGAATGAGAACAGCGTGTGAGACAATGGTCCTGACTCTTCAGAAAGTCAATGTCATGAGAAATGTAAAGGAGGTCTATCGTAGAATAAATAGAAATAACCATAAGCAATGCATGAACCTAGATTGGACCCTGGTTCAATAGATAGATAGATAGATAGATAGATAGATAGATAGATAGATAGATAGATAGATAGATAGGTATGGTTAGATAAATAGGTAGATAGAGAGAGAGAGAGAGAGATAGGAAAGAAGGACGAGAGAGAAAAAGGGAGGGAAGGAGAAGAAACTTAAAATACATTTTGGGATAATTGGAGAAATTTGAATATTAACTAAATATTACAAGACATAGGAATCATTGTTAGTTTTGTTAGGTGGGATAATAGTATTCTATTTATGTAAGACAATGTCTATACAATGGAGGTACATGCTGAAGAATTCAAGGGGCAAAGTATCAGGCAACCATAATTTACTCTGAGATGGCTTAGCAAAAAAAAAAAAAAAAAAGAAGAAGAAAGATGAAGCAAATATGAAAAAACACTAATCATTGAATCTTGGTGGTAGAGATAGGAAAGCTCTTTGTTTCCTTTCTTCTTTACTGTTTACAAATTTTTCAAAACGATAATGTAAAAAAAAAAGCAAAATTCTGCCCATCTTTTTTTTCTTTTTAATAAAAAAATTTTTTTAATAAATTTATTTTATTTATTTATTTTTGGCTGCATTGGGTCTTTGTTGCTGCGCGCAGGCTCTCTAGTTGCAGCAAGCGATGTACGTGCTTCTCATTGCGGTGGCTTCTCTTGCTGCAGAGCACGGGCTCTAGGCGCACAGGCTTCAGTAGTTGCGGCACGCAGGCTCAGTAGCTGTGGCTCGCGGGCTCTAGACCGCAAACTCAGTAGTTGTGGCGCACGGGCTTAGTTGCTCCACAGCATGTGGGATCCTCCCAGACCAGGGATCGAACCCATGTCCCCTGCTTTGGCTGGAGGACTCTCAACCACTGCGCCACCAGGGAAGTCCCTCTGTCCATCTTCTGATTGAAATATCGTCTCTCATTCCTGCCTTCCTTGATTCCCAGACAAGAACAAAGGCTTCTCTCCCTCCCTAAGACCTGCAGCCTTCGAATCTCTGGTAGGACTTGCATCTTCTCCCTGCCAGTGAGCTGGGGCTCCTTGGGGCAAAGACTTTGGCTTATTTGCCTATGCTCCCCCACCAACACTGTCCCACCACAGTGCCAGGCACACATCAGGGCTGAATAACAAACACCAATGGTTTCTGTGTGCCAGGCACTCTGAAAGTCCTTAGTTTTATGAACTCCCCCAGGGAGTGATTTGATGAGGTGGCTTTAGCATCCCATTTTACAGAAGGGGAAGCTGAGGCTCAGAGAGGTTAAGTCACTTGCCCAAAGTGATACCCCTCATAAGCGGCGGAGTCATGTTTGTCTCCAGGTCCCACCAACCTAAAAACCTGGCTCCTGTGTCTGAACTGAATCTAAACTCAGTTAGTTCTTAACACCCTGATGAGATAGGTGGGGTGACCATTCCAATTTTTTTTTTTTTTTTTTTAATTAATTAATTTATTTTTTTTGTCTGTGTTGGGTCCTCGTTTCTGTGCGAGGGCTTTCTCCAGTTGCGGCAAGCGGGGGCCACTCTTCATCGCGGTGCGCGGGTCTCTCACTATTGCGGCCTCTCTTGTTGAGAAGCACAGGCTCCAGACGCGCAGGCTCAGCAATTGTGGCTCACGGGCCCAGCCGCTCCGCGGCATGCGGGATCCTCCCAGACCAGGGCTCGAACCCGTGTCCCCTGCATTAGCAGGCAGACTCTCAACCACTGCGCCACCAGGGAAGCCCGACCATTCCAATTTTATGGGAGGGAAAGCTGGGCCAGTAGAAGATAGGGGATGTTCCCAAGGGCTGAACAAAGAAAAGCAGTGTTATATCTGTGTTTTGGCACCTGTTTCGTGCCAGGCTCTGAACCGGCACCTTAAGGGCACAAACTCAATTCTCACAGCATTCCACGAAGTGGGGATGGAGGGAGGTGGTGTAGTCTGGTGATCAGGAGCTCAGACTCCAGAGCCAACTGGCTGGGGCAAATCCAGGCTCCCCCACTTCCTGGCTGGTGATCCTCAGAAAATTCCTTAACTTCTGCATGCCTCAGTTTCCCCATCCATAAAATGGACCACGATAATGGTATTTTGCTTACACCTGGGTTTGTTGTCATGATTTCCTGAATTAGTCATACAAAGCACTTAAAACAGTGCCTATCTCAGAGTAAGTGTGAACTCAGAGGGGCAGGGAAGCCTCCCAAGATCACACAGAGATAGTGGCAGAGCCAGGATCATCTGATCCCAAAGCCGTTGCTTTCTAAATCCTTTGGAGCATAGTCCGGGGCCAAGGGAACAAGGGTCTTTACCCCCAAATACCTGGCCCAACCCGGGTCTTGTCCTTTATAAAGTGTGGGGCTTCCCAGGACTTGCCTCTTGCCTCTCCCCTCTCCCCCTTCCCTCCTCCCTATTTCTCCCCCCTTCCTCCTCCCACTTGTCCCCTACCCCTGGCCCTCCCCCTCCTCCGTCTCTTCTTCCTCCTCTTCCTCCTCCCCCTTTTCTTCATCTGCTCCTACTTGGGCAGAACAGAAAGCCTTGGACCTCAGTTTGTTTCACTTCTTGTCCCCCTCTGGGCCTCAACAGCTATACATCAAGGGATGTGAAGGTTACTAGCTTCGTATCTGCATGGGCTGCGACAGATTCTCTGAGCCTGAGTGGACACTGGCCAGTGCCAGGGGTGCTCCTCCCTGTCAAGGAGGGTCCAGGCTCTTAGCTCCACACCCTAGGCAGCTTTACTGTGCTTGGGTGAGAGAGAGGTACGCTGGCCTTGGGAGCTGTGACCCCTCCACCCAGCCTAGCCTAGACCAACTGGCTCTGTAGCCTGCAACAGTGCCTCACAAACTGGTTTTGCTCTGGCTGGCAGCCCAGACTTGCCTAGATGGGAGTGGGTTCACAGTTAACTCCTGTCCCAGACTGAGCTAGGCTCCTGTTAGACTCTTCCAGAGTCTTGGGCATTATTGCCACTGCCTGCAGGGAAAGCAGCCATGAAAGCAGCTGTGCTTCACCCATTTATACCAGCAAACACTTATACCAGTTTGGTGGGAACTGATGGCCGATCATGCCTGGTCCTGTTGTCACCACCTCTAACAAAGAGAGAACCTAGAAAGTCAGAGCTGCGCAGCTCCCTCCTCAGTGGATAAGCCCAACTTCCTCCTTGTACAGATGGAGAACTGAGGTCCCGTGGGGGGCCGGACTTTTTCAAGCATGCTGCCGAGTTAAGGACCAACCGAGAGGCCCTGAGTTACCAGGGGTGAGGCTGGCAGCCGTGTTTTTCCCGTGGGCTCACAGAGGGCCAGAGCCAGCGATGGAAGCGGGTGCAAATGAGGAAAGGACAGGTCGGGGGGGCTGGAAGCAGGGAGGCCGGGGCTCTTGTCTGTGTCCTGCCTGAACTGCCCACGCCCTGTTCACACCTACTCTGTGGCAGCGGGAGGTGGGTTCTCTGCCCTGATGACCTCTATGACCTGGCGTGATTCTGCCCCCTCTCTGGGCTTCAGTTTGCCCATTTGTCCCTATGAAGTTGGGCTGGATCATTCTTTCAGCAGGCATTTGCTGTACGGAGCCCCTACTGTTTGCCAGGCTGCATGCTGGGCTCGGAGGATACTTCGATGAACAAGGTGCCCCAGGTGTTGGGGCTTTAAGAGGTAAGGGCTGGAGGTCCTTCCTGGCGTGGGAGAGCTACCTCCCAGACCAAAGGAGACTTCGTCAGACCCAGACTGACGGGCCCTGTGTCCTCCTGGCTTGCCCGCAGCCAGCATTCTCTAGTCTTCTGTCCTTTGGTTTACTGCCCACTTAGGAGCTAGGGCCCCAGGTTGGACCCTAGGGCGTGTGCCAGCTCCCAGTAGGAAGGTGGCCCCAGCAGATGGGAGGAGAGGAGGCCCTTTGAACCCTAGCAGGCTTTGTCCAGCCTCCCAGGCGGGTCCCCGTATGAGAAGCCAGCCCTTTACCCCCCCAGGAGCCCTCACCCGGAGCCTGGGAGCGCCTCAGCTCCTTGGCAACATCCTAAGGAATTCAGTCGCTGCACACGCTCCCTTCCTCTCCCCTCCCACCGCCTGCCTGCTGCCTGTGGGGGCGAGCGAGGCAGAGGCAGTGGAGCCCCATTATAAACCGCAGCAGAGCTCAGGCAGTGAGAGGACTGCACCGAGCCCCGACGAGGGCCCCCACGCCCGCCCCGGCACCCCCCGGAGCCCCTCGACCATGGCTCTTCTGCCTCTCTCGCGGCTGCTCCGCTTGACTGCCCTCTGCCATCTGATCGTGCTGCTGGCTGGTGAGTGGGGTGGACTCAGGCATGAGCGGGGTTGGGGAGCCCCCAGCCCCACTTCTGCCCCTCAGGGCTCCATGAGGGCCCCCGGACCCTGCCCGCGTAAGGCTGAGATCCGTGGCAGCCCCTTCCTGACTGATATGCCGGAGGGGGCTGGGCATCTCCCTGGTGGCGGTCCCGGACTCAGGACTGCCCCTCCGGCTGGAAAGATTTACCGTCTCCAGAGACTGTCCCTGCCCGGCCCAGTGAGCAAGGTGGCGACCGCGTGGCAGCACAGAGAGGTGGTGCGGGCAGCACAAGATGCCGGGTGTGGAGGGGTGCCAGGAGGTGGGGCTGTGGGAAGCCCGAGGATGCTCTTGGTGGGCCCTGGGGTGGGAGCCCTGGCAGACTGTGGGCTGGTCTCCGTGCCCGGGGTTAATATGTAACCCTCAGCCCTGACTCCTGAGTCTCAGCTTGGCCCCGGGCTAAGCCACACTGGGACTTTCTCCTGCCCTGATTTCAAGTCCTTCCCAGGAGTAGGGGGCCCAGGACCAGTGGAGGTCAAGGTCACTGCAGCTCATGAATTGGACTCATCACTGTTGCTCTGGCCTGTAGCCCCCAGTCCCTCTGCCTGTGTCTCCCCCATGGTACTGCCTTTCTCCTACAAGCATAGCTTAGAAATGTTTGCACCTCCAGTCACTTGCTTTCTGGAGCCTAGGACCTGATAGGGCATGATGTATCCATCCCACCCGACATGAGTAAGATGGAGGCCCAAAGAGGTTTAGAAACTGGCCTGAGGATGCACAGCCAGCAAGTAGGGCAGGAGAGGGTCAGAGTGGGTGCAGGAGAGAGTGTGGATGCATGCTCACCACCTCTGTGGATCACACTGCCTTCAAGAACCGTTTGAGTCAGCCCCATCCTCAGGGAATACCCGGACCATCCGGCAGGTTGGGGCTCAGAGAGGGTGGGAGGCTGCCTTAAGGCACACAGCCAGGCTGGGAAAATGAAAACCAGTCTCCAGCTTCCAGAGCGCCTCCGTGGAGCAAACTGTCCCCCGAGTCCCTCTGTTTGGGGAAAGCCCACCAGTGGGGCAGAGGGCAGGTGGGTGGGGTGGTGTGGGCCTCGTGCCGCTGGCCTTCCTGCTTCCTGGGCTAGAACACTGAACTCCGAGGTGTTGGGGATAGTGAGTACCGGAAGACGTGGGCTCCGATGGAGGTTGCTTTGCCATAGCCCTGACCCTGAGTGGGGTCTTGCCTTCTTTGGTCCCAGCTGCTGCACCTTTAAAGATAGCTATTGCCTCCATGTGGTGAGGCTCTAATGCCTATGAGGACGCTTTGAAAGTGGGAGGAGGAGGGATTACTTATACTAAGCTGGGGGTGGAGGTCTTCTATGTTAGGATGGAGAGGGGATCCTGGGGGGACTCTGGATGCTCTATCCAGCAGCCCGAGGCTTCAGAATCATCAGGTTCCCGCCCCAATCTTGGTCACTGGTTTTGCTGGGAGATACTCACATTATTTCAACCTTTCCGAGCCTCAGTTTCTCCTCCTTTAAGACTGGGCATTGGGCCGGGCTCATCTTGGAAGTCCTTAGCCATGCTGACATTTGTGGCTCTGAGAGAGCCCCTGGGAACCCCCGCAGGACTAGCGACTGGTCCACAAGCCAGAGAGGCCTGGAAGGGGGCTGGGGACTTCGTGGCTACTGCCCTGGCAGGTGCAGGGTGGCTGCGTCAGTTCCCAAATGTGGGTTTGCAGGGCTGTGTCAGGCAAGAGGCTCCTCTGCTTTATATAACGAACCTGCAGATACAAGTCAGAGCAGTGAATTTTTCTCCCCAAGCACTGACGCATTCACTCCCACTCAAGCTCCAACAAGAAAGAGAGCAAAAAAAACCCTGAATTAAGCTGCTGTCGTCTGCCCCCCTGGTTAGGGTGTGGGTGGGGGGAAGGCAGGGGAGGATAAATCCAGAGGGTCAGGTCCAGGCCCAAGTCGAACTTAAATTAAAATTCCTCTATGTCTCCTTTGGTTAGGATTTTGTATGTCACAAAGTGCTTCCTTGTGCATTTTGTTGATTCATTCACTGGCTGAGCATCTACTATGTGTCAGGCACAATTCTAGGTGCTGGGGCCGCATCAGTGAATAAAACTGCCAGAGATCCCAGCCCTTAGCGTGCTAAGCATCAACTGGAGAAGACAGACAATCCTCAAAATAAACAGATTTGGTCTGTGAGAAGGAAAAAAGCGCTGTGATTTAAAAAAGCAGGAAGTCGGGGCTGGTGGGGAAGGTGTTGAGATTTTAAGTAGGGGGTCAGGGAAGAAGGGGGCGTTGAGGGAGCCGGGCGGGAACACATGGGTGTCTCCAGGGCAGCGCTCCTCAGTGCGGGATTCGGCCCCCAAGGGGACATTTGGCAATTTCTGGACACAGTTTTGGTTGTTGCATTTTGGTTGGGGGGTGCTCAGGCACCTAGTACGGAGAGGCCAGGGATGATGCCCAATGTCCTACGGGACACAGAACAGCCTCCATAGCAAAGAATTATGTGGTCCAGGATGTGAGTGGTGTCTGCTGTTGAGAAAACCCTGCTCTAAGGGCCCAGATATTTTTAAAGCTTCATTCTCATAACCATCCTGCACAGCAGGTATTATCATGTCCATTTTACAGGTAAGGGAATGGAGGCTCAGAGAACCTCAGTCACTCGTCCAGGACACACAGCTGAGCAATGGCTCAAGCCTTCTCTACCACCCAAATACCCAGAGACCCGGAACATTCCCATCTTTTCCTGCATGTAATCCTCCAAACAGTCCTTGAGGTCCAGCCTAATGTACACCTCCTCTAAGAAACGTCTCCTGATCACTTGCAGTTGGAAGTGGTCTCTCCCTCCTGTAAACCCTGGCACAATGTGGGGTCTGTTCTGGAACATGGTGTTTTTACCTGGTGTTTAAGGCAGCCTAGAACAGTGGATGTCTAGGGGCTGGGAGGAAAACCAGATCTGCCACTAAGCAGCTGTGTGGCTTTGGGCAAGTCATTAAACCTCTCTGATTCTCAGCTTCTGCATCTTTAGAATGGGGATAAAAATCATCCTTTTGCAGGAATTAATGAGAGCAGATGTGTGTGTGCTGAGCATAAGGTCCAAAACAGAGTAGGTGTTCTACTAAGAAAAGCTCTGATACTTTGTGGTTATGTCTTAGCTGTCCGTCAGGCTGGAGACTTCTGAGGGCAGAGATGGGCCTTGTTCATCCCTCTACTCCTCACAGGGCCTGGCAAGAGCCAGGTCGGCATTTGTTGGTTGACTGAGTAAACATGGCGATCTGATAGCATTTATTGGGATTGAGGTGCTCTCTCCAAGCTCAGCACCAGCACCTTCGGGAGAAGGAGCTCAGGGTTAAGGACAAGAGGGTCTGGGTTTTTGTAGATACTCAAAAGTAACTCAGACAAGTATTGCCTGAATCAGGAAATGGATGGATGAATGGATGGATAATGAAGGATGTGTGAGTGGGCTGGTGAGAGATGGAGAGGTGGGTAGATGAAGGGGGTGTAGGATGCGTAGGGGATGGACGCGTGATAGGTGGGTGAGTGGGGCATGGATAGGTTGATGGACCAGGGTGAGTAGGGATGGATGGGAGGTAGACAGGTGGGTGGCAGGGAACGGGTAGGGGATTGACGAGGGGGTGGCAGATAAATGGATGGATGGATAGATGGATGGGGAGGTATGTGAAGGGATAAGTAGATTGAGACATTATTTCCTTCAATGAATATTTATATCCACCTTATGCTGGATGCTGGGAAACACTGTGACACCAAGACATACAAGGTCCCTGTCCTCCTGACACTCATTTGACAGACAGGTAATAGATGACTGGCTGGTGGAGGCATTATCTCCAGTTTCAGAAAAGAAAACTTCAGTTCTGAGAAGAAAAGACACCCCAGTTAGTTATACAACCTTCTCAAGCAGAACCAAGAACAGAGCCTGGTCAGGGCCATTCAGGCACCACGGCAGAGGGTGGAGACTTTAGGACAGGCCGCCTCTGTGGCTCTTTAAGCCCTGGAGGTGGGCAGTGGAAGCAAGTCAGAAGAGCAAATTGACCTGCCCGAGCTTATCCCTCTTGCCCACTGGACAGCCTGTCCCGGCTCCAGGTCATCCGGGGGCACCATTCTTCTGGGGATTCCTCTGGAAGTCACCTGCCACACCAGTCCAGGGGCCGGCTCCTGGCTCTACTCAACAGGACCTGGGGAGGCTGCAGCTGAGTCATTCTGAGGTCCCGTTGTGGGAGAAGGAGGGTGATAAAGCTTCTTTCACATCCTGGTTCCTCAGAGAGAAAGGGCTACCGGTGACTCAGGGACCAGCTGCAGGGAGCCCCCCTGACCACCTCAGGAGCTACTAGTGCTGCCCCCTAATGGCCCAGCCCCACCCTGCAAGCCCTGCACCCCCTTTCCCACAAAGCAGGGTGGGCCGAGGCAGGGGAAATGATGAGAGAAGGGGTGGCAGATTCTAGAAGGTGTGTGTGCACGCCTGTATTTGGGAAGGCGGAGCGTGTTTGGTTTGCATGTCCACACACATAAGTATTTGTGTGTGAGCTATGTGTGTTTTGGTGGAACCCGGGGCGGGGGTCACCTGGGGCCTCCCTAGCTCTGCAGAGCTAAATACGTTTGTTCCCTCAGCTCCACTGCCCTGGAAGTCCTGGCCTCTAGATTTTTGCAAAACCCTCTGAGGTCATGCTTCGGCTGCATATGACCTTGACCCAGATCTTACACTCAGGTTCTTCCTCATTTTTTGCATACCCCTCTACAGCTTACAGCAAACAGAGTAAATTTTGCTGGAGATTTTAGGGGAAGGCGGAAATGCAATGCAAACCACTCGAATGTTTATATAAAATGTATGGGTTCTCAACTATCTGTTGAGTCACCGTCATTCTGTCCTGGGGTTTCTGTCTGGCTCCACGTGGGATGCAGCCATCTGCAGGCCCCCACCCACCTCACTCTGTCCCCACTCCATGTACAACGCATCTCCATTCCTCCTCCTTACTCCTGCTCCGCCAGCTTGCCCCGGGAATCCAAATGACCCATTGCGTTCCTCTCCAGAAACTGCTTCCAAAATCATCCTGGCTCTTAATGGCAGAACAAAGGATCACCTACTCAGCACACTCCTTAGAAGGTGGTTGTACTTATATATTTAAAAAATTATATTATCCGCTGTGTGTGCCTGGTTGCATGTATGCCTTTATGTGTTTTTTTTGGGGGGGGGCATATATATATGTGTCATTGTGTTTGTTGCTATGAGTGCACGTGTGTGTCATAGGGTATATACGTGGGGTGTGGATGGACGGAGGTCTGGGTGTGTCCCAGAGGTTGTGGAAATCCATGAATATGGATCAGGCGGAGAGGGATGGATGGGATAGGGATGGGAGGGGGCGATAGTTGAGCAGGTGACTTACTGGAGTAAAAGCATGGTGGGGGCAAGGGCAGCGTCCTGGGTCCAGAAGGGGCGGGAGCCAGGCCTGGCAGGAGACCCTGTTCCATCACTTGCTGGCTGTGTGACCTCAGGCAGATCCTTGACAGTCTCAGACTCCTCTCCCCTGGGTGAACCAACTATAGCGACTTAATTTTTAAAATTAAACACAATGTGCCAGGCAATAAGAGCTTTATAAGTAAGAATTCATTTTCATCACCTTACAGCAACCCTTGAGGTAGGTTCTATTGCTGTCTCTATTTTACAGGTGGGGAAACTGAGGCATAGAGAGGTTTGGCCCGGGACAGGGGGCTGAGGTCAAGGGTGTGGGGCATCGGTTCTGGTTTGGGGGGTGCGTGGCGGGGACAAGCTGGCATGGGGCTGGGAAGCCAGATGCCCATGGACAGTCTTGCTGACTGGGGGCCTCTGTGGGCTCAGGACAGCACCTTGGTGTGAAGAAGTGTAACATCACGTGCAGCAAAATGACCTCGGAGATCCCCGTGGCTCGTCTAGTTCACTACCAACGAAATCAAGAATCATGCGGCAAACGTGCCATCATGTAGGTACTGCCCTCTTGGCCTCTGAATTCCTTTCAGGCCCCGGGGATGGTTCCCTGGCCTCCGCTAATCCACGTCCACATCCTGTCACCCAAAGCTGGGCTCCTGGCCCAGGGCCTCTGCAAACGCTCCTCTTGCTCCTGACCTGCTGGCCTCCTCGCCAATCTTAATATCTGTGCCACAGGGCAAAGATGAGCTGTGGCTTCCTGAACGGCCGTGGCCTGGAGATGCCACCGAGGGTGATGATTCCTTCTGGGCCAAAGGGTGTTTATGCAGCCCTCGAACCTGCTGGATTTCATGGGGGATGAAAACACGGTGCTCTGAATGTGCAGGCTCCAGACGCCAACAGATCTGGTGCAAATCCTGGCTTCACCACTTACAGACTGGGTGGCCCTGGTCATGTTGCCTACCCTCTGCACTTTAGTTTCCTTATCTGTAAAATGGGTAGTTTGGGGAAGCTGAAAGGAGATAATGAAACTAAAGTGCTTGGCAGGGTGCCCGGAAGCTGCTGGCAATAGGAGAGGCCAAGGTTATTATCACCATTGGACAGATGGGGAAATAGAATCCCTCTGAGACTTTGGGGAGGGGTCAAGCCAAGCCAGCTTCCCCTCTGGCTGTTGGGATCCCTGGCCATCTTGGCTGCTTGCTCCTCTGGGGTCCTTCTTGAGTACTGCCAATCGCCCAGCCCTGAGGCCTTTCCCCAGGACTGACCTTTGGGTCTTAAAGTGGCCTCGGCCAGACTCAACCAGACACTGAGTCCTGGCAACAGGAAATGGCCAGTGGGCCTTCGATGTAGGGGCTCAGCTAAAGGAAGTTGTACTTCCTCCCACTGATTGTTACTAAGAGGAGCAAGTGTGCTACTGCCTGACCTCTCTGCTCACCTGTCAAGACTCGCTTCCCCCAGACCCCCCCACGTATTTGCTTCTATTTTGTCGGCGAAGGGGAAGTGGGACGCTCCAGAGAGGGGATGATGGCACTAGGGCAGCACTGCACCTGTGGGGCCTACAGGGTCACGCTTGCTTTCTGGACCTCTCTGGCTTCCTAGCATACTGGAGCCAGGCACATTTACATTACCTCTCTGAGCCTTGGTTTTCTCATCTGTAAAATGGGGGTGCACGTGGTAGCCATCTTACAGGATGGGTGTGAAGTTTAACGAGGCAAAATGCCTAGCACAGGTCATGGCGTGGAGCAACGGTCCCCGCCAGCTCTGAGCTGTGGTCTCGGTAGTAAACCAGCCAGAAGCAGCTTCAAAGGAAGCTCAAGATTTGGATGGCACTCAGGGTCCCAGCAGGGCCACCATATATAGGGTTGGAGCTCCCTAGGGGCCCTTTCAGTCTGAGGATACACACTAGGAGAGGAGGGTAGAGGTCCAGAGGGCAGCCTGCAACTGAGGGAGAGGAGGAAGAGGACGTTATGACATCGAGTCCTTTCCAGAGCGAGGAGGCCCTACCACCAAGCTTGCCAGTCTTACACCTGGTGGCAGAGAACACTGGTGACATCTTCTCCCAATCAGAAAACTTGTAGCCCACAGCCCCCACCTTCATGTTAATGACATTATTATTAACATTGTTATTATTTTACTGATCTCCTACTCTCAACGAGGGACTTTACATCATTTTCATCTTCTACAATAACACAGAAGTAGGGTGACCAACTTGTCCCAGTTTGCTGGAATTTTCACAAAAAGACCCGCATCTTGAGAACGCCCTCAGTCCCAGTTTTTGTGGGATGGTTGGCCACCCCGCGGAAGGTAGGGCTCTCTTTCCCGTTCTCAGGTGAGAACGCGGAAGTTCCGTAAGCTGAGCTGCCCCAGCTAAGAACTCATAGCTCACAGCTAGTAAGTGGTGGGGGCAGGATTTCTAGCCGGGTCTGCTCACCTGCAGCGCATGTGCATGATACCCCTACTCTGCATGGCATCTGGGCATCACTGGGTCCCTTGTCTTCCTTCCTTGCAGCCTGAAGACCATGAAGGAAAAATTATTCTGTGCTGACCCACAGGAGAAATGGGTCCAGAAAGCCATGGAGCATCTAGACCGCAAGGCTGCTGCTCTGGCTCCAAATGGCGGCACATTCGAGAAGCAAATCGGCGTGGGTGAGCCCAGGACCAGCCCAGCCACCAGGGGCATGGACTGGTCTGAGGCCTCAGAGACCAAATTCACAAGCGACAGCAGTAGCCAGGAGGCACAGAGGGCCTTCGGGACTTCTCCAGAACTGCCACCAGAAGTGGCTGATTCCAGGGGGACCAGGTCCCCCTCCACTTCAAAGACTCTGGATGGAGGGCCCGAGAGAACTGAGCTTTTCAACAAGGCTGCCGTCACCACCAACACGTCTTGGCAGAGTTCTACCGCCTACCAACCTGGGGCAGACCTCGAGGCTGAGGGGAAAGCCTCTGAGGCCCCCTCCACCCAGGCCCCCTCCACCCAGACCCCCTCCACCCAGGCCCCCTCCACCCAGACCCCCTCCACCCAGACCCCCTCCACCCAGACCCTCCCCACCCAGGCCCCCTCCACCCAGGCCCCCTCCACCCAGGCCCCCACTATTTCACACACAGTCCCAGAGGACAACACTGGGCCCGAAGGCCAACCTGGGTGGATCAAGGGACAGCACCCCACGCCAGAGAACTCTCTAGGGTCCAAAGAAATGGGTCCCACTTCAGCTCACACGGACGCTTTCATGGGGCCCGGCAGCACGTCTGATGTCTTCGTGGTCCCTGTATCCTCTGAAGCGGCCCCCAGCACGGATCCACTGGCCTCTGGCAGCTGGACCCCCAAGGTCCAGGAGCCCATTCACGCCACCGTGGACCCCCAGAGGCTGGGTGTCCTCATCACTCCCGTCCCCGACTCCCAGGCAGCCACCCGAAGGCAGGCAGTGGGGCTGTTGGCCTTCCTCGGTCTCCTCTTCTGCCTGGGGGTGGCCATGTTTGCCTACCAGAGCCTTCAGGGCTGCCCCCGCAAGATGGCAGGAGACATGGTGGAGGGGCTTCGCTACGTTCCCCGGAGCTGTGGCAGTAACTCGTACGTCCTGGTGCCAGTGTGAGCTGCCCACCTGCCTGCATCCAGTTGTTCAACTCAGCTGCCTGGGGTCCCCCATCCTCACACTCACCCTCACCCAAGGGTCTGGCCCAAGTTGGGATGACTGGGGCAAGGAGGTGGGACCCTCTGGGTGGAACTGCCCCCAGCTCCTGGAGGCCGCCCTTGACCATCCTTGACCTACTGCGGACAGAGAGGGTGGCCTCCACAACTCACTCCAATGTCCCAAGTCAGAAAACTCCCCTCTGCTGTTGGCTGGTTAGAGGATCCCTTAGATACTGTGCCAGCCCCAGTGAACAATTATCTGTTGAACGCCCAGCCCCTCTGACCCACACCCCTGCGGGTACCACAGTCACCCCTTCTTACAAACGAGCCCCAGGCCAGGCTCCTTCTCCCCCTCCCTCAGACCTCACCGTGTCTCTCGGTCCCGCTGTGGTTGCCAGTCACCCCGGCCACCTGCGGTGCTAGCTCCCCTGCCCCCTGTATAGACCCCATGCCCCAGCCGGGGACCTGTCTTTTCTTGCATGAGGCTAGTGTGGTGTTTCCTGGCACTGATCCCAGCGAAGGATCGGCCCTCAGGGAGGCATCATGAGAATGGGAGATGAAGTTACCGGTGGCTTTGATTCCCACCCGCTGCCGTGCCCCATCTGTGCTGTGAAGGAACATTGACTATGAGCGTGAAGGTTGGCGGGTCTAGTCCCAGGCCCACCACCAATCCATCAAGGCATTCATACCTCTGGTTTCCCATCTGTGAAAGGGGAGAGGGACGGCAAATATGCGGCAATAGCCTGTACCCCTGGCAGGCATCACTAGTTGATCCAGAGACCCCTTTCTGCAGACCCTGGGTGCAGCCTCTCAACCTTCATCAGAAGAGATGGTCTCTGCCAATCATGAGACTGGCACTTCCATGGACGCTGTGACCTGGAGGTCCTGCCCCGTTGTCAGCACTGTGGGCGCTTGAGACGCAGAGACCAACTTTGAAGGCCCCCCCTCCGCCCCCGCTGGCTCTGAGACGAAGTGACAGTGACGAGTGCCAGGCTGAGGGAGGAGGGGAGGCCTGCGGGCTCCGAGGAAGGGGCCGGGGAGCAGCTGCAGGCAGTAGCCACGCTCCTTCGCTCCTTCGTTAGGGACCCGAGTCAGGCATTTTCTCTTTCTTTCCTGCGGCCTGGGTTCCTCTTCCACCTCTCGCGGCCTGAAGACACTGTCCTCTGCACTCTGAGATCTTCTCCCCTCACCTTCACTCCCCCCCCACCCACCCACCACAGGCAGGGCCAGGAATTTCCATGAGATCAGAATCCACCAGGGAAAGCTGAGGTTCCCGTGTTTACTTCTGAAAGGGACTCTGTCTTGTGGAGAGGGACCAGCAGGGGAGGGGAAGTTGTGGGCATGAAGTCAGAGGTTCTCTTTTTGGCACTGAAGACTCGTGCAGGCCTGAATGGGGCCAAAAGCTCACTGGGCTGGCCAGCACCCCGCAGTCAGAGCCGGACCTGCAGGCCTCACCTCTCAGGCCCCTGGCGGCAGCTCCCCACCTCCCTCTGATTGTCTCTGAAGGTGTTCTTTGCCCTCCACCAGAGGAGTGTCCCATGGGCTAGGCTTCCCCCAGGTACAGGTGACATGCTCCTTTGTAGACAGATGCTGAGAGGAAGCACGCAGGGCGCCGGTCCACAGAGAGAGGGAAGCCGTGTTTCCCTGCCCGCCTGGCTCTCCTGCGCCCCCCTGCAGGTCATGGCACAGGATGTTTGGGCCTGGCTCAGGTTGGCGGCACTCTGACAGCTCAGAGAGGAAGACGGCGGATCTGAATGCACTTTTTGGGGCTCCTCTTGCCTGGGAGCCTTCAAGGGACGGGCACCCGTGAAGGGGCTCCTCTCTGTGAGAAAGCAGCTGGGGACAGCGTGTCCCCCTTGCACGGACTTTGTGAGTTCCCCCAAGCAGGACAGGGACAAAGACGATTTGGGGAGGACTTTAGAAGGAGTCGGTTGATCATTTTGCTTTTCCAACACTATCACCAATGTCTGTGCCATTTTGTATTTTACTAATAAAATTGAAAAGTCTTGTGAATCAAATAAAGTTGCTTTTCCTAGGGCAGGCTCAGCACCAGAGCCTCTGGGAGGATGGAACAAAGGAGAGGCCAAGACTCTCTGGGAAAGTGGGACTTCCCTGGCGGTCCAGTGGTCCTGTGGCCATGTCAGTTGCCATTTATCATCACCGTTCTCTTGTTTTTCTTATACTAAGGATATTTTTCTCTGAGCCCAAGTCTTCATCAAAAGTAGGACAAGGAAAGACAGAATATGACGCGCACATAATTTTTCTTACACATTGCTTCCCTCATTTTACTACCTGCCAAGCCCCATAGACATTTGGGTTGGAGGTTCCTGCAAGAATCTGAGATTGCTGCCTCTGCGCCAGCTGCAAATTCTTCTTTTTTTTTTTTTTTCGGCTGCAGCCTGCACGGCATCTGCAATGGAAGCGCGGAGTCTCAACCACTGGACCGCCAGGGAAGACCCTGCAAATTCTAGTACTGCCCTTAGCAGTGCGCAGTAGCTCTTCTGTTCCACCCCAAGTCCAGTCCTTCCCGCT
The DNA here is from genome assembly GCF_965194805.1 of Balaenoptera borealis. Classification (NCBI taxonomy): domain Eukaryota; kingdom Metazoa; phylum Chordata; class Mammalia; order Artiodactyla; family Balaenopteridae; genus Balaenoptera; species Balaenoptera borealis. The sequence continues at coordinate 26,834,290 of NC_138878.1, read as the reverse complement.
TCTGCCCATTCCCACCCCCAGGAAGGAGCTTGGAGGCAAAGTCACAGCCCCCCAACCTCTCCCCGAATACCACCCTTTCAGCAACATGAGACACCAACAGAGGCTTTGAAATGAAAATGCTTGTCCCTGTCTTTTCATCACATTCTCAGATAAGGTTAAACTCTTCATGTGCCAGAAGAGGATGGAGAGTGGGGAAATTTTATTCTCCCTCAGTCCAGAGCACCTGCCTAGGGATGCTGGGTGTTTGTGTTTTATTTTCTCTTTCAGTTACAGAGCTAAACTTTAGCTGAAGCGATTCCCCACAATTAGTGCAGAGTTTGATAGAGACTTGGAGGCCTCTGAAATCTTGGATAGAGGGCTCTGAGATATAATAGTATATAATATAATAGTAATATTAATATTATTATTATTAAAATAGCCATTGTTTATTTAATGTTTACCATGTGCCAGGCAATACACTAGGTTCTTTACGTACAAGGGCTCCCATCTTAAAATGATGAGAGTAAGGCTTTCAAAGCGTACGTGACTTGCCCAAGGTCACACAGCTTGTAAGCAGCAGAGCTGGAATATGACCTGAAGTCTTTCTCCAGGACTTCAGTCTTTTTTTTTTTTTTTTTAATTTTAGGGAAGGCTCTTTTATTTATTTATTTATTTTTTTAATATTTATTTTTGGCTGTGTTGGGTCTTCGTTTCTGTGCGAGGGCTTCTTCTAGTTTCGGCAGGCGGGGACCACTCTTCATCGCTGTGCGCGGGCCTCTCACTATCGCGGCCTCTCTTGTTGCGGAGCACAGGCTCCAGCTGCACAGGCTCAGTAGTTGTGGCTCACGGGCCTAGTTGCTCCGCGGCATGTGGGATCTTCCCAGACCAGGGCTCAAACCCGTGTCCCCTGCATTGGCAGGCAGATTCTCAACCACTGTGCCACCAGGGAAGCCCAGGACTTCAGTCTTAATCACTATTTCTGAAAGCGTGAGCCACAGATTGTCAAAAGTACAGACTCCCAAGCCCCACTTCAGCTCCGCTGAATTCTGATTGCTGGGGTGGGAGAGCTGGGAATCTGTACCTTCAAGCCGTTGCCCCTTCCCCCCTCCTCCCCTCCTCTCCCCCTCCCCCACTGCCCTGCCTTCCAAATTAGGGGATTTGGCTCCTAGCCAAAGTTTTAGAGCCCTCCGCACCAGGCCAGCCCACCCCCACCCCTCCCAGGTTTGCAGGGTCCTTTGGGTGGTAGCTACCTGCATTCTTCTCACCCTCTGCCCTTTGTTGTTATTCCCCTTTCCCTCTCCTTTGTTTTCTGTACATTCCCCAAAAGGGTGAGGCCAGGCAGAAAAACACAGACACAAATGGCTGGGAATTTCCAGCACAGGCTGAATAATAGGCATCTGGGAGCCATGATATACGTGAGTGTGTGTGTGTGTGTACACGCCCTGCTGCCCCTGTGCGACTAATAGCTCAGGAGACCACCTGTGCCCCATTTACTTCTTCTCAGTCATGTGCTTTCCTGGATAAATAATGTTTCAGCTGCTGGGATTAAAGTAAAGATCTAGTGCTAGGCTGGCTTTCCCCAGATGACCGCAAACTTCAATGGCCAGACCCATGCAGGATCTCATTAATCTCACCAAATCGGCTGGTGGTGGTGATGCCTCTGAACCTAGGAGAATTCCAAAGCAGGGAATGTTTTGGAAGAGATGCCCCTCTCTTACCTTCAAGGGATCTGTTGCCCCCAGAGGACAGAACAGAATTATTTATAATGAGCCTCTTGTTTTTTAGCCATACAGGAGTGTAATGTAACATGGTGATCTTCGGCTGTATGACTTTAGGCAAGTTGCTTAACCTTTCCGAGCTTTGATTTTCTCCTCTGTAGAATAGGAATAATAACAATTCTCCTTGTAGGGGAAGATGTCATAAGATAATCCTTGCTGAACACTTAGAAAAATGACGTGCCCATAGTGAGCTCTTGGTAAATTAGAATCTACGATCATGCGATAGATGTTTCCAAAGGGTTCGAAACATCCTATTTCTATTCACTTTTGTTATTGGTTACCCAAACAAGACTTTAGAATTATAGGATGTGTATAAAGAAAAGCAGTCTTCCTGGTTTTCGGTAAAGTAAGATGAAGACATGTTATAGTGTCAGCAAGCAGATAAAAATAATTTGTAATTTGCATAATTTTTTCCCTAAGCTAATAGATGCTGTTCAAATTGGTGTAACTTTTTTCCTCTAAATTGCTTTTGAACTTGGCAAGGTCAAAACTCACGAATCCCAACTAATTAGAAGCAGACTAGCAAGACACCTGAATCTTAGACTTGGACAGAATGGGAAGTTAGTTTCAACATCAGTCTCTCTGAGTTTTTCTGGCTTGCTGCCCCTAGGCATTCAAGAGGGCTGCTCTTCTTGCCGCCTTGGTGTTGGTGAGATGCCACATGACCAGTTCTGAACTGGCAGTGGGAGTAAAGTTTGTCAAACCAGATTCAAACATTTAATTATCGGTGAGAGAGCCTTCAGAACTTTTAGTTCCTTGGGTCCAGAACTTGGCAATATTCCAGAAGATGACAGGTCCATTACCCCAGGTCCCAGGTTCTGAGGATGACTCAGAACCCCCAGCCACAGAAAGAGCCCCAGCAGATCTATGTGGAAGAAACAAAGATTTGTGGTTTTAAACCACTGATTTGAGGCTATTTGTCATTGCAACATAACCTAGCCTATCCTGATTGATGCAGCAATCAGGAAGAAGAAATATATTACTTGGTCTAAGTAGGAGTGACTTGTCAGTAATGTGCATGATGCTGTTAAAAGGCTCGAACCATTCCCTTAACTGGGGTAAACAAGCTTTCCGTTATCAAGCTCACCTCTCTTCACTTGCTCTCTTGGCAGACGGGATGAAGTTCATCCTTAGCCCACCAGCTGTCAATGGATTTATCTGGGATTCTCACTGAGTGGAGCTGGAAAGGAGAAGGGTTTTGTAGTTGCTTTGAGATACACTGATACTCGGGAGTTCTAATGACTCAGATACGCTGGTGATCACTGCAGCAGACAAGGAAGTAAATAGAGAGAAGAATATTAAAATGATTGAGCACCAGCTGTTTGCCAGATGATCTACATTAACCAGTCTTTCACGTACCTCCTAAGCCCAGAAGCCCAACCAGGGTAACCTAGGCCTGTTGGCACAGAAATCAAGCATAGTTCTAGGGACTGACAAGTGCACGTTCCGTGTCTTTGTTTTCCTAGAGGATTTCAACTGGCCCGCTGGCTCCAGGCTCATTTCCCCTGATGCTGGTTCCCCCGTTCTCACTCCATGCCCCCACATCACCTTTGGCACACATTTTTTTTTTTTTTTAACATCCTCAAGTCAATCTTCTCTCTCATACCTCTGAGCCATTGCACTGGCTGTTCTCTCTTCCTGGAATAACTTCCCCCTTCACTGTTGCCCTGGCCAACTCCTACTCATCCTTTGGTCTCAGCTTAGATGTCACTTCCTCCAAGAGGCCTTCCCTGACTTAGCTTAACGAAGGCTCCCTGCCACGGGTACTCACCTCACCTGCGCCCATTATATCCCTCACGTGACCCAGCTTGTTTCATGGTGCTTCCGTAAGACCCGTGAGAGCAGGCAAGTGTGTGTCTTCTTCCCTCTGTGCTCCAGTGACCGCCACAGGTCCTGGAAGAAGAGAAAGAGGGGAAGGGCCAGGGCCCACAGCTGTCTGTGTCCATTGGCCCTCTCTGACCTGGTGCCTGTGCCACACCCCTTTCTGATTTATTCAAAGCCCGCCCATCCATGGCGGGAAGGTGCATTTCAAGGCATTTCCTGGTGAAAATATTTAACGGCCTCAAAGGGATGTCAGAGACTGAAAGTGGCCTTCTGTGACGATGTGTTCAAGTCACCCCGGAAACTCTCTGACCCTCCGGCGTCTTATCCTGGTCAAGAAATTGCTCCTCAGGCCCAGCAAGGACCCCTGGGAAGCCTGGACTGGGTCAAGGCTCTGACTGTCACCCAAACCCACAGAGGGATGAGCAGGTGGAGGGGGAACCGAGCATCCCTGGGATCTCAGGAGTCTCAGCGTGGGCGCTTCTGCCTGCCTGGCCATTTTCCCGGGTCTTCCCTTCTCCTCCCCACCCCTGGTTCTCACTGTCCCTGTGCGGCCCGTTTCCTCGTTTTTATATATCATCATGACTGCCAGCGACGTGATGGAGTTGAAGTCCCGTCTGCGTGAGCACTGAGAGGCCAGGTACGTAGGCCCGGGTCCTCTTTCCAGGGTGCCAGGAGCAGTGGGGCCCCTGGGCGGGATGGGGAGCAGGTGAAGGAGGAGGAGTCATTCATTTATCGCCAGAGACGCCGGTGAACAGGATACTGGCCTCGTCCTCCTCGGGGGCTTCACTGTCCCTGTCACACGCCACTGCGTGCCTTCGAATGAGTTTTCTCATTTAATCCCTTCCTCGGGTTTCAGATGATGTCCTACTAATAGGAGCCCCATTTTCTAGATGGAAGTGCTGAGGCACAGACCGATTAAGGGAACTTACCTTGACCAACAGCAGGCAGTCCAACTCCAGACACCCCACTCTACTTTTTGTAAATTGTAGTATAGTTATTGTATGCAACAGCATACAATGTAAAAAGAAAGAAATACATGGATACCTGTCAACACACATGACTCTCAAGTTCAACACTACAAGATGTGAAAGTACAGATACAGTATGACAGTGTTAATATGAAGCGTAAAAACATGCATAAACAGTGCTATATATTGTTTAGGGACATACACATATTAGTAAAATATGAAGAAATGCATGGGACTAATGGATGCCCAATTCAGTTTTCTCTAATGCATAGAGGGATGGAACAGGAGAGGCACACGGGGCCACCGTGAGCAGTAATATTGACTCTTACCTGGTGGCGAGTTCATGGGTATGGTTAATGGTGCTGGTGTCCCGCCCGGAGCCCCACTCCCTCTGGCTGCTTTTGCTTCTAACTCTCACTTTAGAGCCCCCGCGGGGCCAGGCAGAAGCTCCCTGGGGGGCTGTGCCTGACGTCACACCTTCTCTGGGCTTCCATCCCTTCCCTGCCCTCATTCCCATGCTCCTCCCCATCTCCCCTGAGAGCACATCCTTAATGAGCCCAACCTCAGACATCGGAGAGAGCCAGTCACCCTGCTCCCCAGCCTGTACCCCACAGGGAGGGCAGGGATGAGGGGGAGCTGGCTGGGGGAGGAGAGGTCGGACAGGCTAAGAAAAACTTCAAGGAGTAGATGGTACAGATACCCAGCTCCCTAAGGACATCTATACATTCAATGTGATCCCAATAAAAATACCAAATTATTTTTGGAGTTAAATTAGGTAGTTTTAGTTTCATCTAAAAAAAAAAAAAAAAACAATGAGTCTGGAGAGTTGATGGGACGAGGCAAGGCAGGAAGGAGGGAGATGCTGAAGCAAGTGGGGTTGAGGGGAAAGCCCCGCGTGTGGTAGGACAAGCCACAACCCACGTGGCTGGGCCCGGAGGGCTGCTGAGGCGCCGGCTTCTCTCTGGAAAGGGAACAGGGCCTTAGCCTCCTCTGGGGGCTCATACTTCCCAGGTCTGGACCCTGCTCAGGAGTGGCCACACCCCTTCTGCACCATCAGCCCTCACTGGGGGAGCCATGATCCACGCAGGACTGTGCCACGTGTCGAATGGCCCAACGCCGCTGCTCTTGTCCCTGTTGGCTTGTCTGCAGTGACTCAGATTGGACAGGAATGCGGGGAAACCCCTAGACTTTCAAAGAGACCAGATCCACCAGGCTCCTTAGAAAGGGTGCCATGTTCTCCTTCCAGGATGCTGGGCTCTGAGCGCTGACCCTGGTGCTGAACAAACCTTTCTTGGGAGCACGAGGGTCAGATTGGATAGGAAGGACCCCACCCCCACCCCCACCCCCAACCCCCCCAGACAGGCTGCCAGGCTCGGAGCAGGCTGCAGCAGACCTCTGACATCCGAACGAAAGATCCGTCATTGCTCCCTGAGGGCTGAGTGCCTTGAACCGGTCACTCGGCAGCACAGCCTGGAATTGTCCCAGTGCTGTCAAGAGACCAAAGACCTGCCTGTGAAATAACTTGGAAACTGGGACAAATGCTCCCCAGAAAGAGAGAGTTGGACTCTAGCAGTGAATAAAAGGAACTGTTTTACAGGGCTGGAGCAGGAGCCCAGATGGAGTGCTAAAGCCCAGGCACGAGAGAGAGTGAGACAAGTCCATCACCGGTAAGAGTGAGACTGCATGAGAAGTGCTTCTGTACTCTGCCCCCGGAACAATATCAGCTATTATTCATCCACTCACTGAATTCTACCAGTATGTAGAATATGGCCCACTATGTGCCAGGGGATATGCTTCACTGAAAGGCCTTTGTCCCGTGGAACTTACATTCCAGTGGGGATGGGGGTAGGGGGATACGGGTAGGAGACAGGCAATGAACAGCAGGCAGAATAAGTAAGTCAGTGGTATAGTATGTTTGAGGGTGGTAAGTATTACAGCAAAAAGAAAAAGAAAAAATAGAGCAGAGGAAGAGGTGGGGGTGGGTTGCAGTTTTAAATAGGGTAGACCTCACTGAAAAGTGACATTTAAGTAAAATTTGAAGGAGGTGAAGGAGCGAGGCACACAGGTATCCAGGGCAAGAACATGCCAAAGTTAGCAGGGTAGGGATGGGTGCAGAGCATGCAGGGCCTTGAAGCTGCCGTGGGGTCCTTGGTTTTTCCTCTGAGTGCGATGGAAAGCCATGGAGATGCTCTGATCAGAGGACACTCACGTTCCCTGTGGCAGCTGTGCTGACAATAGACTGTAGGGAGCAAGGATGGAGGTGGGGAGACGGCCAGGAGGCAGTGTAGGAATCCAGGGGAGAGATGATAGGCTCTGGATGGATTCTGGAGTCAGAGCCAGGCGATCACCGGACAGATGGGAAGTGGGGGGTGAGAGAAAGAGGCGTCAAGGATGGCACCCAGGTTTCTGGCCAAGTAACCGGACGGAAGGGGCTGGCAAAGAACAGAGGAGGAGCAGGTGTGGGAGTGAATGGGAATGGGGAATTCAGTTTTGGACTTGGTGGTTTGCGACATCTGTTTGACACGTTGAGTAGGCAGCTGATATACAAGTCTGGAGTTGGCGGGAGGAATTTGGGAGTCATTGGCATAGAGATGATATTTAAAGTCAGGAACACGTACTGTTTGCCAGATATAGGCACTAAGGCAATTGATGAGAACTCAAACCTTCTAATGCAGTTACTATTATTATTTTCATTTTATAGATGTGGAACCTAGGCTCAGAGGGAAATGACTTGCCTGAAATCCCACAACTTGCCGATGGCAGAGCTAAATTCAAACCCGGGTTACCTGACTGTGAGTCTTTGTTCCCAGCCCCTCGGCTCCACAGTGACCCCCTTGCTTAATCCGTTATGGCATGCCATATATGAGAAATGGGTAGAATTTGGTTTGCGGAGAAGGGGATGGGTAATCTAGAAAAGCAGAGGACAGGAGCCGCAAACCCAGGCACAGAGTATAAGGTGAACCCTGGGGATCCGTGAGATGAGACTGACTAGGGAGGGATGGATCAGATTGACAGTAGGGCTTAAAGACTGGCCTGAAGAGTTTCTAGTGGAGGCAGAAGGAAGCAGGGAGCCATCGATGGTTCTTGAGGGGGGCAGTATGTCGTCAGAGCAGCCCTTGAGAAAGACCTATCAGACATAAGCATGCAGGTGGGTGGTGTCTAGAAGACCAGAGAGGAGGAAATAGGATTGGAAATTGTTGATACAGTCTGGGTGTGAAGGATTCATGTTGAGCCAGTGGGAATGAGAGGAAGTGAGAAAGCTGAGCGTTGCCTGACGACATCGCTGAGCAGAGTCTGTGCCTGATGCAATGTGGGGGCTGGAGGCGAGGAATGAGTCAAGGGCAAAGTTTCAGACCAGTGAGGCAGATGGGGAGGTAGGGAATGATATTGGCTTGAACAGAAAAGAGGGAAGTTGGTGGAAAGGGAACTTGGTTCTGCCTTTCTGGTTCTTGAGGCTGAGTGAGCCGTGAGTGGACAGCTTTCTTCCTCTCTGGGGCTCACAGTCAGTGTGGGTGACAGACGTGCACAGAGCCGGCTAGATCGCAAGGCAGAGAGAGCTAAGGCAGCTGACAGTGCCGGCAAGAGGAGGCCAGAGGATGGGGTGGAGTCCAGGGGTGTGTGTTTGATCTGTCACCGGCAGAGGCTGGGGACAGAGATTTAGGAAGCATCCATTCCAAGATCAAAGACCTGAGTGGAGACATCAGGGAGGGAGAAAGGATTGCTTGAGGTGAAAACACACCCTAGGACAGAGCTCCGGGCATGCTTCTGCCACAGGCTAGCTCTGTACCCTTGGAACAGTTTCTTTTTCTTTTTTTTTTAAATTAATTAATTTCTTTTAACATCTTTATTGGAGTATAATTGCTTTACAATGGTGTGTTAGTTTCTGCTGTATAACAAAGTGAATCAGCTATACATAAACATATATCCCCATATCTCCTCCCTCTTGCGTCTCCCTCCCACCCTCCCTATCCCACCCCTCTAGGTGGACACAAAGCACTGAGCTGATCTCCCTGTGCTATGCAGCTGCTTCCCACTAGCTATCTGTTTTACATTTGGTAGTGTATATATGTCCATGCCAATGCCACTTCTCACTTCGTCCCAGCTTACCCTTCCCCGCCCCCCCATGTCCTCAAGTTCATTCTCTATGTCTGTGTCTTTATTCCTGTACTGCCCCTAGGTTCTTCAGAACCTTTTTTTTTTTTTTTTAGATTCTATATATATACTTGTTAGCATACGGTATTTGATTTTCTCTTTCTGAAGTGGACCAGTTTCTTAACCACCGTGGTTGGCCCCCAGTTTCCTCATCTGTAAAATGTAGATAATAATAGCTCTTACCTCCTAGGGCTGTTGTGAGGACAAAGTAAACCCATCCATGCATCCACTCACCCATAAACGTAACTGCTAAGAATCTCGCCCAACCTGGGGTGAGAGCTCAGGGATGTTACTGAGGAGAGGAGCCCACAAAGAGCTCAGGCAGGAGCCATGTGTCGAATCCCATGGGGAGGAATGTCAAGAAGGGAAGCGGGTTCTCGGTGATGACAAGGAGACTCATCAAACCAGCTGGGGATGAAGAACTTTACATATATCATCTCAGTTCATTTTCCCAGCAATACCATGAGGGAGAGTCTACCAACATGTCCATTTTACAGATGGGGACAGTGAGGTTCATAGTCTTGTTCTTGGGTCACACAACCAGGGACAGATAGATGAAGGACTGGGGCTGTAGGTAATGCTTCCAGAGCACCTGCTGGTAACCACTGCCCCACACTTCCCTCTGTGAGGGGATGGGAAGTTCAAGGAGTGGCCATGGAGGGGGTGATGTTGAGAGGCCTAGAGAGAGTCACTTCCCCAGAGTGTCAGTGCCAGAAGCCACAGTCTAAGAATTAAATCACACGTGGGTCAAGAGGAAATTGGTAGTGGGAGATGTAGACCACACATAGGAGAAGTTTGGTCCTGAATAAAAGGGGAACTAGGAGGACAGTGTGCTGGGGGTTAGGAGAGAGGGGAGTTGGGGGCAAGGAGAGGTTTTATGGAACCAGAGAAATGGGATCATGTCATCAGCAGAGGGGAAGGGGACCGTGGGGTGGGAGATTGTGAGGAGCCAGGAGGTGGGAGTGTAATGGAACGAAGAAGGACCTTCTGGAACGAAGAAGGGATGAGATCAAAGCCACAGTTGAATCAATTTAGGTTTGGCAAGAGGCAGGAAATGGCCACAACCCACAAGGAAGCTGTGAACTAGATTGGAAAAAGAATCAAAGAGTGCCTTGGTTGGGTTCCTCCACCTCATCCATGACAGAAGGATTCAGGTGTATCTCATGAACCGATGGGACACACTAGATCAAAAATCACTTGTCCTTGGGACTTCCCTGGTGGTGCAGTGGTTAAGAATCCGCCTGCCAATGCAGGGGACACGGGTTCAAGCCCTGGTCCGGGAAGATCCCACATGCCACGGAGCAACTAAGCCCGTGCACCACAACTACTGAGCCTGCGCTCTAGAGCCCGTGAGCCACAACTACTGAAGCCCACGTGCCTAGAGCCCGTGCTCCGCAACAAGAGAAGCCACCGCAATGAGAAGCCCGCGCACCGCAATAGGAAGCCCGCGCACCGCAACAAAGAGTAGCCCCCGCTCGCTGCAACTAGAGAAAAAAGCCCACACGCAGCGACAGAGACCCAACACAGCCAAAAAAAAATTTAAAAAGTCACTTGTTCTGGGGTGAAGGAACCACTAGATAGAATGGAAGCTGGGCCCAAGCTGTACTTCAGAAATGTGTAAGTGTCCATCCATCCATCCATCCATCCACACATCCATGCGTCAATTCACCCATCCATGCATCCACTCACCCAGCCATCCATCCATCCATCCATCCCTCATTCGTCCATCCATTCACCCATCCATCCAACCACCCACCTCTTCATCCATTCAATAAGCATATTTTATGGAGTACTTACTGGGTGCTAGTCCTGGAGGTACAAGCTGAAAGAAGCCCCATAGCACAGGGAGATCAGCTCGGTGCTTTGTGTGACCACCTAGAGGGGTGGGATAGGGAGGGTGGAAGGGAGATGAAAGAGGGAGGGGATATGGGGATATATGTACACATATAGCTGATTCACTTTATTATACAGCAGAAACTAACACAACAATGTAAAGCAATTATACTCCAATAAAGATGTTAAAAAAAAAAAAAAGAGAGAGAGATCCTGTTTTCAAGGAGTTCACAGCAATAAACCAGCCATCACAATGTAATGGAAAGAGAGCATAATGGGGAAGTCAGTGACCTATGATGACACAAAGGAAAATTGGAGCTGAAGGAAGGAAGTGAGAGTTTAAGCTGTGATCTGAAGGAGGGTAGGAATGAAAGGTGGTGGGGTGTGGGGAGCAGAGAGAGTGTTCTAGATGGGAAGCAGGGGACAGGCTGTGCAAAGGCTTGAGTAGTGTCAGTGAGAGCCTGGCATTTTCAAGGAACTGAAAAATCATCGATGTGGCTGGAAAAAAGTGACATGGTAGGTGGCAGGGCTGGGCACAAAAGTTGAGGCTGAGAAGTCGGTGGGAATCTGGACCTCATCCTGAGGGTAATGAAGGATTTTGCAAGGGGAGAGCCTTGCTGACATTTGTGTTTAGGGAAGATCACTGGGCTTTAGAGAGGATGGACCGGAGGGCAAGGCTGGGAGCGGGGAGATGAGTGTGGGGCCGTGGTCCAGCAGAGAGATGCAGGGGTGGCCATGTGGATGGTGAGAAGGAAATGGATTCAAGACATGTCTAGGTGGCCGACTCAGTAGGAGGGGAGTGGGGGAAGAACCCAGGGCAGGGATGACCCTTGCGTTTCTGACCGGAGGAACCAAGCAGACCCGCAACCTGTCAGGAACAACGGACATCAGTGCATCAGTGAGTACATCAGGCCCTCAGGGCAGGGGAGTGGGACATATCTTGGGACTGGAGGATGGAGATAACTTTGGGGACCTGCACACCTCGGCCCCCATGGGCAGGGCAGGGCAGGACGAATCTAGCTTCAGCTGCCAGAGGATGGAACTGAGTAGACAAAACGCTCCATCTCCTGCAGGAGACCCTGGGCCTCAGCTGACATGGGTGTGACCCACAGTGACAACTTTGCTGCCCCAGCGACAACTGTGCAATTTGAAGATGATAAAGAGCTTCCACACCCCAGCAACCCGGTCCCTGCTCGGTGGCTTGGGGCTAAGTTTTGGGGGGTGTGACAGCAGCATCCCTGGTTCCCGCCCAGCCCGTGGTAGAGCCAGGGGTGGGCCAGGAACCCTCCCTCCCTCCTTCACCTGAAAGGAAGCCGGAATCAGGCTGGTCCGGCTCCTTCAAGCTAGATCTGGGGCGGGGCATGTTGACCCTGCTAGCTGGTTTTACCCTCGAGGGACTGCCCGTGGCAGCGGTGGCAGGGCTGGGGCAGGAGGGGTGGCAGGTGAATAGGCAGGTGTCTGGGCGGCTTGAGGCAGAGGTGTTGAGACCTCTGGAAGCCTCGCCACTTCCTCCCGCTCCGATGCAATTCCCCTGTGATGCCCTTCTCTTAGCAGGCCTGTATCTGGCCTGCTTCCCTGCCTGTGCCCGCCCCCTTCCTCCATCTGGAGCGCCCCCTCCCCTGCGGCCCCTCTCAGCCTCCCTCCCTCTCCCTCTTCCAGGGCGCATTCCTGATCCCCCTGACAGACCTTCGAGGCCACATAGCACCATAAAGGCCTTTTGAGACCCTTATCACAGGCCCACCCTCCAGGACACTCATCTGGAAGGTCCCTTGGAGTTTGTTTCACAGCTGGGAGAACCAAAGGGGAATAAGTGGGTTAATCCCTGGTGAGGAAACCACCTCAAAAATGTCCCTGGTCACTTCTGTCTCTCGCAAGTTAGGCTGAGAGATGCACTCATCCCTCCAGGCCCTCTCCCCACACCCCGGTTCCTACGCCGTGTCACCAGCTTGCCTTTCCGTCCTGTACTCACTGAGTCAAGGCTCGTTGCGAGCCCGCTGTATGGCAGGCACTGTGCTTGGCGCTGGGGACACACACGGTGGTAAAGAAAGCAGACACGCTCCTGTCACCACGGAGTTTACTGTCTCGGTGTCACATCCAGGCCATCTTCCCCACTAGGGTTCCGTGCTGTTTTCCCCATTTATCTCTGCACCTTTGCTCCGTGCTCCCCTCATGTGAAATGCCCACCCCTCCTCTTGGTATGAGTCCTCCCACCCGCCCGGCCCAGCTCACTGGCTGCAGCCTCCTTGGGGCCTCCAACGTGGCCAACCTCTCCCCGCACCCAGGCCCTGCAGCCCTTTACCTCACCTGCACATTCCCCTGTGAGGCCAGGCCTTGTTTCTCCATGCTCACTTCCTGCGAACTCCCCCAAGGGCACGGGTGCCATCTTGCCTCTGCCCGCCCCATAGCCCTGGCACAGTGCTGGGCAAGTGGCAGGGGCTCCCTGACACACATGCTGCTCTGTTCCCCGTCCCTGGCTAGGCAGGCTGCGCCTGCCCACAGCCAGTCCGGAACCCTCTGCTCCTGCTCCTGTAACCTGTTCCCTAGAAGGGACAGGGCAACTTGGGTTCTTCCAGAGAAAAGTTCTGAGTCTGTGGCGAAACAAGGGAAACTCGAAACCCACTCAGGGGGTTCCCCAGCAGTGGGTGCTGGGGCGGCCTCGCTGTTAATAAAGCTGCTAATCATCATCATAACCGTTTACTGTTGTCCAACAGAGAAGAGCCCCAGTGGGAGGTGGAGTGTCCACAAGACGGGGGGCAGAAGCCACTAGGCAGAGGGCATGGGCAGCAGAGAGGATGCAGAGACTTCCATCCAGGAGGGGCTGCATCAGCAAACATGCCCCCTCTGCGTCCTCCAGGACACAGGCCCTCCCCGAGCACCTCTGGGCTTTTGTGTTTCCTTTCTGTCTCCAGGCCAGAGCTTCCCCTCCTCAGCCAGGGTGGCTGAGGGCACCAGCACCCCTTCCCCAGCTGGGCCTGTTCTCTTCTGACTCAGCAGGAGGGGGGCTGCTGGGCACTCCTCTGTGGGGGGTACAGGTTGCCCCCTCATCTGTAGGAAGCTGGTGCCAAAGATGTGCACAGACAGGAAGATGCCACTATCCTCCCCTCTGCTCCACTGCATGTGCAAATGGAAACCTGCCCCGGGGATAGGAGGAACGGCCAGCGGGACAGGCTGGGGGCAGAAAACCCTCTGGGCTGTGGCTTGAGGAGTGGGTGGGGTTAGGGGGTCTCTGGCAGGCGATGTGACCTTAAGAGAAGCAGACAAATTGTCCTCCACTAAGGGAGGACCCCATCTTTCTCAGACCTACAGTCTTGGTGGGGCCTCCTGAGTCCCCCTACAGGAAATGAAACTGAGGCCCAGAGAGGGTCTGTGAGCTTCCTAAGGTCACACAGCAAGGCCACGAGAGAGCATCCCACCCACAGGGTGGTTCTACCATGGACAGGAGGACTCCCCCAACGAGGAAATGAAGCAGCCCAGCCTGGGGGAGGTGGCCCTGGGGGAGGAGGAAGAGCACATGACCTCCTCCTATGATCTAGTCCAGCGTCATGGTTTCCTTTCACAGGTGAGCCATGAGGGCTGATGAGGTTATAGTCTGAGATCTGTTCCTGGTAGAGTTGGGTTTCAACAAACAGCGCCTGATTTTAAACTACCCTACAAAACTGAAGTAATCAAAACAGTATGGTACTGCACAAAAACACATAGATCAATAGAACAGAATAGAGAGCCCAGAAATAAGCCCACACTTATATGGGCAATTAATCTGCAACAAAGGAGGTAAGAATACACAATGAGGAAAAGACAGCCTCTTCAATAAATGGTGTTGGGAAAGCTGAATGACTACGTGCAAAAAAATCAAACTGGACTACTTTCTCACACCCTATACAAAAATAAGCTCAAAATGGATTAAAGACTTAAATGTAAGACTTAAAACCATAAAGCTCCTAGGAGAGAACATAGGCTCAGTTCATGCTCTCATGAACTGAGAAATAACCAGTATTGGCATATAACCTGTACTTTTTATCTGTGTGCATAGATTACATTTTTAATGTACAGTTTTATAAAATATACCATATATGCTGTTTAAAAAACATAAAAAAGAGAACATAGGTAGTACACTCTTTGACTTTGGTCTCAGTAATATTTTTTTTGGATAGGTCTCCTCAGGCAAGGGAAACAAAATCAAAAATAAACAAATGGAACTACATCAAACTGAAAAGTTTTGGCACAGCAAAGGAAACTATCAACAAAACAAAAAGGCAGCCTACTGAATGGGAGATTATATTTTCAAATGATATATCTGATAAGGGGTTAACACCCAAAACATACAAAGAACTCATACAACTCAACATCAAACAAACAAACAAAAACCAACCTGATTAAAAAATGGGTAGAGGAACTGAATAGACATTTTTCCAAAGGAGACATACAAATGGCCAACCGGCACGTGAAAACGATGCTCATCTTCACTAATCATCAGGGAAATACAAATCAAAACCACATGAGCTATCACCTCACACCTCAGAACGGTTATAATCAACAAGACAACAAGTAACAAGTGTTGGTGAGGGTGTGGAGGAAAGGGAACCCTTGTGCACTGTTGGTGGGAATGTAAGTTGGTGCAGCTACTGTGGAAAACATTATGGAGGTTCTTCAAATAATTAAAAATAAAACTACCATGGAATCCAACAATTCTACTCCTGGGTATTTATCTAAAGAAAACAAAAACACTAATTTGAAAAGATATATGCACCCCTATGTTTATTGCAGCATTATTCATAACAGTCAAGATATGGAAGCAACCTAAGTGCCCATCAATAGATGAATGGATAAGGAAGATGTGGTATATATATACATATAAAAAAGAATGAAATAAAAAAGAATGAAATCTTGCCATTTGTGACAACATGGATGCACCTAGAAGGTATTATACCAAGTGAAATAAATCAGATAGCGAAAGACAAATACCATATGATTTCACTCACATGTGGAATCCAAAAAACAAATGAACAAACATAATAAAACAGAAACAGACTCATAGACACAGAGAACAAACAGGTGAATGCTAGAGGGGAGAGGCGCAGGGGGATGAGTGAAATAGGTGAGGGAGATTAAGAGGTACAAACTTCCAGTTTGCAAAATAATTGAGTCACTGGGATGAAATGTGCAGCATAGTGAATATAGTCAATAGTATTGTAATAACTTTGGTGATTTTGTAATGTATAGAAATATTGAAACGCTATGTTGTACTATTGGAACTAACAGTGTTACAGGTCAATTAGAAACAAAAACAAAACAAAACAAAAACAACAGCACCTGCTGTTGTTTTCATCACTGGTAATGAAATGGTAATAATGGCTCAGTTATTAACACAGAGCTGACCCTGAGAGGGTCAGATGCACCAGACACCCTGTTGCAGGGGTGGGTGGGTGGGTGTCATTCTGAGCTGCCTCTGGTTGCTCAGGGACGGGGTGGAGTCAGGCCTAGACCCCACGTGTCAGAATCAAAGTCCAGGGTGGCCCTGGTGAGATGCAGCCTGTGGAGGTGGGCATAGGACCCTCCTTCTAGCTAAGGGACTCCCATAATCTGGTTCGGGGGGAGCCCTGAGCAGACTGTTGGCCATTTTCTCTGGTGGCCAGGAGACTGACCTGATGCAGGGATGCTGTAGCCCATGGGGTTCGTGGAAATTCTGCTCAGGGCCTGGCTGGGACTGGACCCTGACCACATGCCCAGTGCAGACTTGGCTCTGCTAGGAGCCAGAGGGAACTTGGCTTCCCAATCTCTACAGATTGGGACTACATGGTGATTCAAACCTGCTGGGCTCTGGCCTTCTGTGGTCCAGGGCCCAGCTTAGGGAAGGACCCACAACCAAGTCTGTCTGGGCGTCAGACCTTTCTCAGAATGAGACGGAGCTCTCCCTGCAGAGAGACGCCGTGTGCCCGTGCAGCCTGCCGACCGCCTGAGGAGGCCTTCCTGGCACCCTGAAGCCCCTCCGGGCCCAGGTTAAGCAGCCCCTCTTGGCCCCTGCCTGGCCGTCCTCCAGCCCAGGGCACCGTGCGTGAAGGAGGCTCGCCAGCCTCAGAGCAGGGGTGCACGCAGCTTAGGATGGAGGCTTTTTGGTTCTGCTAATTGAGGAACCAAGAAATGTCTCCTGTGAAAGGAGAAGTGTGTCACGGCCCCCGGACACACATAACCCACCTCTGTCCCCAGCTGAGTGTCTATTCTCTGGAAAGCCGCAAATATTCCAAGACTGGGCTTCTGCCGAATCACCTCAAATGCGTAGAACTCCATGGGTCTAGGGAAGGATGTGGGGGGAGGTGACAGGAGGCGGGGCAAGATCCCCAAAGACGTTAAATAGGTCACCTCCGCACTTGGTGCTCATCCTGGTCTCCCCTGAGCAAAGAGACCCACACACAGAGACCTTCTCCTGGGTTCCCGGCACCATGACCTCCCTGAAGATGCTGCTCCTGGCCGCCCTCCTCCTGGGGGCTTCCCTGCAGGACACCCACGCAGGTGAGGGCAGATCAGAGGCGGCAGGAGGAAGGGACACAGGGCAAGGAGGAGTGGGGGCACTGAGGCTACAGCAGCTGCACACACACATTATTCCTACACCCCACTTATTCCTACAAAGATGCGAGAGGCCAGCAGCAATAGGATTTTGAGGGAGGCATTCAAAGGAAAATGATGATGATGAGAAGGAGGAGGAGGAGGAGGAGGAAGAGGATGGAGATGAGGACGAGGAGGAGGATGCCCCAGGACTTGGGGCTCAGCTTCCGAGGAACAAAGTACTTGCATGTCTCACACTGCAAAGGTTGTGAGGCAATGACTGTGGTTGTGTTTTGACAGTGGAAAAGGAAGAATTCTCACAAGTATTTGTTAGAGTCTATTTTATTAATGGGTCTTATATACAATGAGAGGATCAGCATTAAGGCAGGAGAATTGGTTCCCAGAGCAGGTGAAAAGAGAGATTTTTATACTCAGTTGGGAAAGGAAGACTGAGATAAGATTGTTACTTTAGAAATAAAGCTGGTTAGCGCCCTGCGTGGTGACATGGTGACACAGCTGCAGTCTTCGGGGTTATCTTAATGGGGTGATCTTCAGAGTTGGCTGCACGTTCACTCTCACTTCGTAAAACGCTGGGCCTGGTCAGCTCCGTGTTAGTCAAACCAAGTTCCACCCCCAAAGTGGTCAGAGGACAGTCAGAGGCTTCCTAGAAAACACTCTGTCACGGCCTTAATTGAAGTCACAGATTACCAGCTTGCCAGTTAGCAAGTGTTGGATATTTTTTCTTGTGCAAAGATGAGGACCCTGAGTCCCAGGAAAGTGTGTTCACACCTCGGACCTCCACTTTCTCATCTGTAGAATGGGGTAGTGACAGCACCTGTCTCCAGATGTGCTTGAGGGCTGAAGGGGCAGCGGTAGCAAAGGCTCAGCCCAGAGCCTGGCCCAGAGTCAACATTTGGTGATTCGGGGCTGGTCTGAGTGTGAGCACACACAGATGCACACACATGCAGAAACACACATATATGCACAGACTCCCCAAACACACACAGATACACACATGCACACACAAAGAGATCTCACACACACAAATATGCACACATACAGACACACACTCACAGGCACACACACAGACATGCATACACAAACCCTCCCATACACAGATACGTGAACAGACAGACACACAAACTCAAAGGGCCCCCCAAAGCACACACAGGACCTCATGCACACAATCGTGCACGCATTGACACACACAGACACACACAGATACACATGTGCAGACCCCTCACATACGCCCTACACAGAAATACAATTACAGACCCCCCCCCACACAAGAGACCCCTCCCAACCACACAGACACACACATGCAGAAATACACACACACGGATCCACCCCGATACCACCGACACACACAGGCACACCAACACACATGCAGATATGCACACACAGACTCCACTCCAGACACACACACACACACACACACACGTGCAGACCCTCACAGCGCCTCCTCCACAACCACAGCCATAGCCATGCACATACCCTCCCCACGCAGACACCCGCAGACACAGCTGCTCCTGCTTTGTTTTCCCCGCAGCTCGAGGAGCCAATGTGGGCCGAGAGTGCTGCCTGCAGTACTTCAAAGGGGCCATTCCTCTCAGGAAGCTGGTGAGGTGGTACCGGACCCCAGGGGACTGTCCCAGGGATGCCATCGTGTGAGTCTGCCTGTCCCCACCCTACCCCTGTCCTGGAAGCTGAGTGTGGGAGAAGGCAGAGCCTGGAGCTCCCAGAAGGGCCACTGGGGAGAGGAGAGGAGAGAGCAGGGCCTTCGTCCCTTGACCCCCTGGCCCTGCTCCTCAGGGCAGCCCCCGTACCCCACACTGCGAGCCCCCAAAGGGCCCCAGGCTGTGAGGTCTAAGCTCTTCATTGATTTATGGGGAAACTGAGGCCCTGAGAGAGATGGGACAGCCCCATATCACAGGGCGGTCAGCGGCCCATGTGGTCACTTCCCAGGCCCTGGGCTTGAGCCCTGAGCACTGGGCCCCTCCCGGGCACCCCTCGTTCCCAGGCCTAGGTGGGTGCAGGCGGTCTGAGGAGGGGGGGGCAAAGTCGTGCAGCCCCAGCTCCCTGGGAGGGCCAGGCCTGGCAGGGACCCCGGGGGGGTCAGGAATCACCGAGGACAGAGCCGGGAGTCTCAGAGCTGCCGCTGATGCCCTGGGTGACTTCAGGCAAGTTCCTGCCCCTCTTGCGGGCTCAGGGTCCTCGTCAGTGCAGGGCGAGGCTGGTCCTGGGCCTCTGGAAGGCCTTCCTGCCCTGAGCTCCCGCACGGTTTTCTCCCTCTGTGTAGGCTGGTGACTCTCCACGGCAGATCCATCTGTTCAGACCCCAAGGACGTGCAGGTGAAAAAGGCAGTCAAGCACTTGCAAAACACCACAAAGCCACGTGACCTGGCCGCGCAGCGGTCCTGACTGCTCCCTGGACCATCTGGAGTCTTCCCGCCTCCACGTTCACTATCCCAGCCCCGAGCTCCCTGGGTCCGGTGGAGGCCTTACAAGGACAAAGAGGCCCCTTGTCCCCTTCTCTGATTAAAGTTTTTCTCCCCCAGTCTGGGTCAGCGTGTTCTGTCCACTCTGGCCTGTCGCCCTGGAAGGGCCCGCAGAGAACATGTAGTCTCGCCCTGTCCAGGTCGGAGAGGGAAACTGAGGCTTTGAGTGTGCAGACCACCTTAATGAGGGGAGGCCCGGGCAGGGGTAGGGCTGAGGGGGCCTGTGGGACGAGCAGGGCAGGGGTGACAAGAGGCCAGCAGGTCCTCCCCTCTGCTGCACGCAGGCAGAAGGGGGACCTGGGAAGGACCGTCTGGATTCTCTCCCATCTTATCTGCCCATGGAGTCCTCCCAGGCCTGCCCCATTCTCCTCCGTGACACCCCAGCTGATGCGGAGCTGAGGACACCCTTCGCCTTAAGCATTTGATCCAATTCCACAAATGGTTCTAGAATTCTTCCGCAGGCCAGGGTTCTGTCAAGTGCTGGGGAGCTCCCTGGCCCAGGGTCTCCCGCAGCCCCTTCCCCATCTCGCCCACCTCCCAGCCCCTACCAAACCCCGCAGCCCAGCCAGGCCCGGTCGGTCTTTGCAAGCCCAGCTCCACCTGCGCCCAGCTCCCTCTCCCGGCTCCACCCCCAGGCCGGCTCCCAGGGCCGGAGCTGCTCCACCGCGTCCCAAGCCAGACCCCCGCGCCCGCTCATCCCCGCTGCCCCCAGCCCTCGTCTCCCGCCCCAGCCCGGCCCCGTGGTTCCTGCCGACCTGAAGTGTGAGCCCCGCCCTACCAGGTGACATCTCACCCAGCCTCAGCCCAAGCCAGCCTCCAGGAAGCTGTCCCTGAGAACAGCTACCCCCGATTCTCTCTCTTGCTCTGATTCCTCCAGCTTTCAGGGACTCTGGGGCAGCCCGAGGGGGTTGTTCTCCCGTCGACTCCTGGGTGGGTCTGTAGTCCTGACTCCTCCGTTAGGCTGGGAGCTCAGTGAGTCTCCCTGGGGACCCCATAGTGCTCAGAAGGATGTGGACCAGGACCCATCCCCAGACCCCTCTGTCGAGGCCCAGCTCAGGACTGGAGCCTTGTGGGGTGGGGGAAGTTAGGGTCTTCGGATTCTAGTTCTGCCTCACTCTCCTGACCAGCTGTAGGCTGTGGCTTCTCTCTCTGGGACGAAGCCTAGGAGCAGGCGCAATGGGTCCTTCTCTCCTGGGATTCTGTGACCTGTGTTGTTTGGCGGGGCTGCAATTGAGTTATTTTCAGGCAAAGCTTATGCCTTCTGCTGCCCCCCTGTGGCCAGTTGTCTTATTGCAGGGCAGATGTCAGAGCCAAGTCCACTTTCGAAGAGGGACAAGAATAAAACAGCAACAGTACTACTACTACTACTAATAAGGCTGATGATGGTGATGAACTGTGAACTTCTCTGTGAACCCAGGGCCTCCTCAGCCACAGGTGGGCTCTTTCCCTGCCCTGGTCCCAAGGAGTATCCCTTGAACAGCTGCCTTGGATCCAGAGTCCTTGGGGCAGCCCAGTCTGAATTCTTTGTGGAAAAATGTCATCTGGATACATGGGGTAAGGGGTGAGAAAAAGATGATCTCAAAATAGGGGGAGGCAAGGAGGAGCCCCTGGGACAGCAAAGGAGAACAAGGGCTGGGGCCCAGATCCCTCGCCCTGCCAGAAAGACACTCAGAGAACATGCATGTAATCCACTGCATTGAAAACTTGCCTTAAAAGAATCAAAACCTTTTTTTCCTAGTGAAATATTCCTCAGAGGCCCATGTTGTGAACTCGGATAAGTGAAGGACTATGAGGAGGTAAGGGGTTACCCGGGGGGAGACCCTGAGAGTGACCGAGCCAGGGGGTGGCTTAAAGGTCCCTCAGTGGGGGAGAGGTGGAGCCAGGGCTGGCAACAAAATGCAGGATTCAGAATCCAAGTGTCTACTAGCAGAGTGAGGGTGCAATGTGGGTGGGGCAAGATGCAGGAGATGGGACCAGCCACCATGTTCCCCTGGGAAGAAGCCATTTTAAGGACTCGTGACTGGGAGACTTCCCATGACAGGCTAGTAGGGAGGTAGGAAGAAAGAGGACAGGGCAGGAACCAGAGAACACAGAACGGTAGGGAGGGGCACTGGTCTCTCATTGTTCCTTCCACCTGAAAAGAGCTTTGCCTCCTCCACGTCTGAAATCCAGTCCCCCTTCAGAGCTCAGCTCAAATGCTGCCTCCCTCAAGAAGCCCTCCCTGGTCTCCTTGGTTGCAGTTGATGTCCCACTCCGTGTCCTCCACCAGCTCCCTGCTCTCACCTCAGCTTTACCACATTGTCCCCTGTAAATATAGATACTTGCATGTTTGACTCACTGATGAGCTCCTTGGGGCAGGTATTTGAGTCAGGCAACTCGGTATTTACTGACTCATTTATAAGGGGGGAAAAGTGCTTTGTGCATAGTGGACATTTGACATATATATTTTCATCAACAAGCCCCCGGGTGAATCCCATGAGGGGCACGTCAAGAAAGAAGCCCTCAGAGGAGCGGTGCCCTGATAACATAACTGGGCTTCAAGCCCGGCCTTGAAGTGGAATTTTGAATTGCGCTGCTCTTTGGTTTCCCACCAGAGGGCGCTCCAGCTCCCAATAAAGATTGAGCCTGATTGACGTCCCTGACCACCAGGGCCCTGGCCTCAGTGCTGTCCCCAGGGGCTGGGGTCACCTACATCCGACTGTAGCTGCTCAGGGCCTCGGGTCAGGGTGTCTGCGGTTGGCCAGTCCTTCTCCTAAGGGAGCAGAGGCAAGGAAACCACAAACGACGCTGCCAGGGGTTAACGAGATGAAGAGGAAGAAGGAAAACCACTGCTGGGAATTGCAGGGCCACTAATTCCAGATGCAACGTGGGCAGTGCTGAGAGCAGTGCGCCAGGGGTGTTCTCACCGTGTTTTCTTAGATTCTGTATTTGTCTATTTGGCATCCATTCATCACAAGTTACACCTCCCCTGTGATCCAGCTTTCGAAGGCATGCAAAAATCATATTGCAAACTCTCCAACCAATCCTGAATCCTCCAACCACTTCCTTTATATAACTCACTCCCCAAATGAATATTTCCCCAAATCACCCAGGGCCGGGTACCAGACAATGAGGGACAGCGCCCACGCCCTGAAGCCCGCTGGAATGACTCCCACAGGCAGTCCTCAATTGCTGACCCTGCCCTGCCTTGCTTTTTCCATGGAAACCCAATAAGGGTTGTGGCCTTGGCTTTCCCCTCGCTTCTCCTTCTGCCCTGCGTGGTGTGGCATGACCCCTTCTCTTAGGAAATGTAAGTAATAAATTCTTCTTTAATGGCATTCAGTCACCTACATACATTTAAATCCCATGGGTACATTTTATTTATTTATTTATTTTTATTGACGTACAGTTGATTTACAATGTTGAGTTAATTTCTGCTGTACAGCAAAGTGACTCAGTTATACATATACGTACATTCTTTTTTATATTCTTTTCCATTATGGTTTATCCCAGGACATTGAATATAGTTCCCTGTGCTATACAGTAGGACCTTGTTGTCCATCCATTCTTTATGTAATAGTTTGTATCTACTAACCCCAAACTCGCAATCCATCCCTCCCCCAATGCCCCCTCTCCCTTGGCAACCACAAGTCTGTCCTCTATGCCTGTTTCTGCTTCGTAGATAGGTTCATTTTTGTCATATTTTAGATTCCACATATAAGTGACATCATGTGGTATTTGTCTGGCTTACTTCACTTAGTATGATAATCTCTAGTTGCATCCATGTTGCTGCAAATGGCCTTATTTCATTTTTTTTAAAATTAATTTATTTATTTAATTTTGGCTGCGTTGGGACTTGGTTGCGCGCACGGGCTTTCTCTAGTTGTGGCAAGCGGGGGCTGCTCTTCATTGCGGTGCATGGGCTCCTCATTGCGGTGGCTTCTCTTGTTGCAGAGCACAGGCTCTAGGCACGCGGGCTTCAATAGATGTGGCACGTGGGCTCAGTAGTTGTGGCTCGCGGGCTCTAGAGCGCAGGCTCAGTAGTTGTAACGCACGGGATTAGTTGCTCCGCGGCACGTGGGATCTTCCCAGACACGGGCTCAAACCTGTGTCCCCTGCATTGGCAGGCGGATTCTTAACCACTGCGCCACCAGGGAAACCCCTTATTTCATTCTTTTTTGGGGCTGAGTAGTATTCCATTGTATATATGTACCACATCTTCTTTACCCATTCATCTGTTGATGGACATTTAGGTTGTTTCCATGTCTTAGCTATTGTAAATAGGGCTGCTATGAACATAGGGGTGCATGTACCTTTTTGAATTATAGTTTTTTCCAGATACATGCCCAGGAGTAGGATTGCTGGATCATACGGTAATTCTATTTTCAGTTTTCTGAGGAGCCTCCATACTGTTTTCCATAGTGGCTGCACCATGGGTACATTTTAACAGAAGAGGGTTAGGGACCTGTTCTGTCTCTGCTTTGCCACTGACTGGCTGTGGGTTTTTGACATGATCTCTTCACCTTCCTGGGCCTGTTTCTCCGTGGAATGATGAAATCGAGCCCTTCTCTAACCGGCTTTAGGGTTTAGCCAGTCAAGAGAATGGGGCTTAGTCTGCTGCCATCCTGCCTCTCACATTGCCCTTAGGGGAGCAGAGTCTTTGAAAACCTGCAGTTTCCGCATAATTGAATTGCCATGACCCCTTCTCCAAAACCACCATGCACACTGCAGGGATGAGGCACTCAGACAAGCAAAGAGGCTGGGGCCTTGTTGAGAAGTAAGCCTTAAAAGGACGTGTTCAGCACATGGACACACATGTTTATAGCAGCGCTATTCACCAAAGCCAAAGGTGGAAACAGCCCAAGTGTCCATCACTGGATGGATGGATAAATAGTGTATATCCACACAACAGAATATTATTCTGCCATAGAAAAGAGTGAAGTACTGGTACTTGCTACAATGTGGATGAGCTTTGAACACATGCTGAGAGAAGCCAGACACAAATGGTCACATATTGTGTGATTCCATTTACATGAAGTGCCCAGAATAGGCAAATCCATAGAGACAGAATGCAGATCGGTTGTCACCAGAGGCAGGGGCATTGGGCAGCCTGCTAAAAGGGTACACGGTTTCCTTTGGGGGTGATGAAAATGTTTGGAACTAGACAGAATCAGTGGTTGCACAACCTTATGAATGCACTGAATGCCACTGAATTTTTCACTTTAAAATGGTTAGTTTTATGTTATGCAAATTTCACCTCAAAAAAAAAAAGGGACATTTCATACAACCTCTTTTCTGCAGAGTAACAATATAAACGTAGGCACAGGTGTGATATATGACCGCAGGATGGAGAACACTTCTGAGGAGGCAGGGAGGGGCAAGGGATGACACAGCTGTGACATTTCACCTATTAAATAGAGTGATCTGAATCAAAATATGGCAAACCTAGTTGTCTGTTGTATTGTATCTGTAGTTCTCTGTAACGGAAATCTGTCATAATATAATAGAAAGAAAAGTTTAATTAATTGTTAAAAAAAAAAAGAGAGAGAGAGAAAGAGAAAAGAAGGAAGGGAGGGAGGGGCTTCTGAGCACTTCTGAGCCCAGCTGAGTCTAAATGCAGCTTCCAGATCATCACAGGGCTTTGCAGAGGTAAAGGCCTCATGCTGGATGGTGGTGACCAGACCACAAGTTGACCGCCCGGAAGTGACAAAAGAAGGTGAGGTCTGAGGCCACTAAGGTTGGAGTGGAGCGTTCAGTCCCCACTGTGTAGCGAGAGGGGTGAAGAGCTGCCTGCAGAGCTGCACTGTCCCTACCCCGCTGCGAAGGGACAGCCAGGAAGCAGAGAAAGACTGAGGGAGCGGAGAGGATAACACAAACAAGCACAAACTAGAAACATTTCTGGACTCAAAACAAACATGTTTCTTCTGCTCATTTACAGAGAGTATCACACGGCTTTCACGGTAAGGGACCCTAAGCATTAACAAGGCCCCCTTGCGATGCTCAGCCCTCTGCGTGCGCGGGTTCTGGGACTAGAAATGCTATCAAACAAAACTATTACGTTTAGTATCGAACGTTCTGTATCTTTTTTTTTTTTTTTTTATCAATCTATGGATCAAATCTTGCTTTATTTCTGGAAAAGGTCTTGAATTATATCTTTAAGTAATTCATTCTGATTCCTTACTGGTGTTTCTTCTACCTTCTGTGCCTAATCATTTTCCCACTGATCCTTTCTCCCTCTTTATCTCCATTTCATTCAGTTGGTCCTTTTATTCCTGTCCCTGTTTTTGGCCCTGTCCATTCTCCTAGTGTTATTTCCAATATCGACTTCATATCTGGGATGTTATTTTTTTCACTTCTTGCCTCGGCTCTGCCAGTTCACGTTTCCATCACGGCTCTCTCTCTCTCTGCCTCATTAATCATTTCCTTGAGCTCTTGTCTCTCTTTGATATATTTTATACATTTGTGTAATTTGTAGTAAAAATGTTGGTCACGGGCAATATTTATCTGCTCAGCGGCAATGTTCTCTGTTGCTGTTGTTGCTGTTACTGTTGTTATTATTATTATCATTGGTGTTGGTTCCAGTTTTATAATTTTGAATGAGATGTTAACTGGGCCAAATATTTCCTGGAGGTTCATGGCAGGGAGGCACGGGACTTTGTTCCAGGCTAGTGGGCATTTTCCTTAAGACCCAGAGTTTTATGTGTGGGTTTCCCTGGTTTTTTAAAAATGAAATTTCTTATCAATACAAAATATATAATGTATATGTAAGGTAGACAAACCAGTAAAAAATAAACACCTGTATACCCACCATCCAGCTTCCTAAATAGAACCTTCCTGCTGCTCTGAAGTCCCCATTCCCCCTCCCTGTTGTCATTCTCCCACCAGCCTCCGGAGACATCTACGTTCCTGAATTTAGTGTTTATCATTCTCCTTGATTTTCTTTCATTTGTCACGTGTGTGTATATACATACTACATATGCATGTATGCGTATATCCCTAACAATATATTGATGCATCTTGTATGTTTTTAACCTCTTGAACTTTACGTAAATGTAACATATCTCATACACATGCTCTCCCGTGACTTGCTTTTGTGACTCCCTGTTCTCTGAGATTCTTCCACGCTGATGTGCACAGACAGCTACAACTAATCATTTTCCCCCCCGTGACGACCAACTCCTTCACCCATCCTCTTGGTAACGGCCACTTGGATTATTTCCAGATTCTTGCTATTACAAACAGTGCTGCTTTAAACATTTTTTTAGCTTGTCTTCTGGTGCATGTGTCAAAGAATTTCTCCAGGGCAGTGGCTCTCAACTTTGGAGGCACTTACCTGGGAAAGCTTTGCCAAAATGCTGACACCTGCAGCCCTATTCCAAAAGATTGACTTAATTGGTCTTTGGAAAGGAGGGATCCCAGGCAGTGGTGTTTCTGTTGTTTTTTGGGGAGGGGGAAGCTATCCAGGTGATTCTAATACAAGGCCAGCGTTGAAACTGACTCTCTAGGAGGTAGTTGTCCAAACCAATCCCAGCGGCCTTGTGAAAGAGTGCCCGCCGGATCATGCCCTCATCAATACTAGCTCCAAGTGTAGCTTCCCCTCCTCCCCCCACCCCACAAGAAGCAGGTGGCTGTAGGATGAGCACAAAGCCAAGCCTCTGATCTCCTGCCCAACAACCGGAGTGCTGCCCTCGGGTGCTCTGTGGGATGCTTCCTTCAGCCCCACTGCTTGTCTGGGTGCGTGGAACCCCCTGCCTGATTTTACAATTCAAGAGCAGCCCTCGGCTTGGAGCAGGTTTGTGTTCTCACTTGTTCTCCTTGTCTTCCTCCCACACGCCAGCTCCAAAGCCCCCGAATTTGGCCCCCTTGCAACTATCCTGTGGTTCCTCTTGTGGTTCTGTTTCGGCTAAACCCGAGGAAGGTGTGGTTTGCTCGGCTGCCCACTCCACTTGGTGCTTTGGAGTGACTTCAGAGAAAAGGGGATGTCCCAACTGTTTGCTGTCAGGTTTTGGAAATGACCTTAGAGAGCTGACCAAAAAATTAAGATTCCCAAGCCCCACTTAGGCCCACCTAAGGACCTCAGCCACCTGTACCTTTAAAGGTCGTCAGGTGATTGGTGGAGGCAGGTCACTCTCTGGGTCTCACCGTGTCCCCAGATGTAAATTGAGGTTGTTTTCAATGGTATCTGAGGCGGTTTTTGGCTCCAAAACCTCCCCTCAGAGCTGCTGTCTTCCAGAGTCAGCAGGTGTGAGGACCCGTGTCCCTCCCGTGGTCTTGCTGTGCTGAGTGGCAGCTGGGCACCAAGGCCATGTGTGCGCTGCTGGCCGGCCAGGCCGCTCTGCAGCATGCTGGCCCCGACTCTGAGCTGGCCAGCCCCGCTCTGAGCCCTCATGTGGAGTGACCCAGCAGCTGCCAGCCGGGACCCTTAACTGCCAGGTGCAGCAGACAGGAGGTAGTGTCACCCACTTTGCCGGGAGCGGCGGGGACACAGAACAAGAATCAGTTCAGCAAGAGCTTGTGGCACTTGCCCGGGGCTCTGCTAAACCCAGCCCAGGAAGCTCTTTGGCTCAGGATCTCCTGTCCTCAACCTGCAGGTGGAGATTTTCCTCTGCACCTTGGCAACTGCAGCGGAAGCAACTAACAGCATCCCGCCTGGCAGCTCGACTCGATAAATATCCGTTACCATTAAGCCTAGTCGGGGGCTGGAACGGTTTCCTACTGCTGTGTAACAAACCACCCCAAATCTAGCGGCTTAACACCACACACAGTTATGGTCTCAGACTCTGTGGGTGAGGAATCCAGGTGCAGTGAGGCTGGGCCCCCATGTAGGGTCCCACCAGCTGTGTCTCATCTGGAACCGGGTCCTCTTCCGAGCTCACGTGGTTATTCAGTTCAGATTTCTGTTCTCACGTGATTGTAGGGCCAAGGGCCTGTTTTCTCTTTGTCAGTCAGTGGGGTCTGCTCCCGGGTCCCAGAGGTTGCAGTTCCTTGCCTGTGGGACCTCTCACAACACGGCAACTCAAGGCCAGCAAGAGGACCTTGTCCTCCAGTTCTTATAAAGGATCAACTGACTAGGTCAGGCCCACTCAGGATAATCTCCCTTTTAAAAGGCTGAAGGTCCATGACAGATTTTTTTCCCCTAATTATTATTTTTACTGAAGTATAGTCACTGTACAAAATATTGTTACAGGTGTATAATATAGTGATTCACAATTTTTCAAGGCTATACACTATTTATAGTTATTATAAAATATTGGCTATACTCCTCATGTTGTACAATATATCCTTGCAGCTTATTTATTTTTATTTTTATTTTTTAAAATAAGTTTATTTATTTATTTTTGGCTGTGTTGAGTCTTCGTTGCTGTGTGCGGGCTTTCTCTGGTTGCGGCGAGCGGAGGCTACTCTTCATTACGGTGCGCGGGCTTCTCATTGTTGTGGCTTCTCTTGTTGCAGAGCACCGGCTCTAGGCACGCAGGCTTCAGTAGTTGTGGCTCGCGGGCTCTAGAGCGCAGGCTCAGTAGTTGTGGCGCACGGGCTTAGTTGCTCCGCGGCATGTGGGATCTTCCCGGACCAGGGCTCGAACCCGTGTCCCCTGCGTTGGCAGGCGGACTCTTAACCACTGCGCCACCAGGGAAGCCCCCTTGAAGCTTATTTTATACCTAATGGTTTGTACCTCTTACTCCCCTGCTCCTATATTGACGCCCCCCACCAACCGGTAACCACTAGTTTTTCTCTATATGTGTGTATGCTTCTTTTTTGTTATATTCACTAGTTTGCTGTATTTTTTAGATATCACATATAAGTGATATCATACAGTATCTGTGTTTCTCTTATTTCACTTAGCATAATGCCCTCCAAGTTCATCCATGTTGCTGCAAATAGCACCGTTTCATTCTTTTTTATGGATGAGTAGTAGTCCATTATATATATATACCACATCTTTATCCATTCATCTGTTTAGGGACACTTAGGTTGCTTCCGTTTCTTGCCAATTGTAAATAGAGCTACTGTGAACACTGGGGTGCATGTATCTTTTTGAATTAGTGTTTTTGGTATTTTGGATATATACCCAGGAGTAGAATTGCTGGGTCATATGGTAATTATATTTTTAGTTTTTTGAGAAACCTCCACACTGTTTTCCACAGTGGCTGCCCCAATCTATATCCCTGCCAACAGTGTTCAAGGGTTCCATGAGGGACTTTTAACTGCATTTGCAAATCCCTTCATGTCTGCCACACAAGGTAATCTAATCACAGTAGTGATGTCCCGTCATACTCACAGGTCCTGCTCAAACTCAAGGGCAGGGCATTACACAAAAGTGTGGGGCACTGGGGTGTCATCTTAGAACTCAGCCTACCACAGGGGCTTCACAGTCAAGCCACACCCATAACTAAAATCCACCAGCAGGCATCAGGATAAGCAAAAGCAAACTTAGAGGATCAAGTCAAGTTTCAAGGACAAATACCAATGAACACTTTTCTTTATTGTCAAAATAGAAAAACCCAGGTCTCTTAAATCCACAATGATCTCTCTATTTGGCAAGATCAATTCCAAGTCTGTGTTGGTGGGGAACAAGAAGAACAAAGGGTCTCCTGCTCAGAGATTTATTGTTGGGTCAGACTTCTGTCCTGCTTCTCTCTAAATGCTCACCAACCTGGACTCTTCTAAAGTAGATGGAGAGAGGCCCTGATCTATAAGTGTAGGACTGGCCCCATGTGGTGTGACTCAATCTCTCCAGAAAAGAGTTTTGTGGTCCCAGGTGAGCCTGGATGGCCGTGTCAGACATCACGCGTACACACACACACACACTCAGACATATCCCCTCTTCACAGCGAATATACATTAGTACGTAAGTTTAATACCTGGAGATTAACAGAAATGACAATAGGATACAGATGCAACACAGTAAAACAGGGATGGGGGGGTAGGACTGGAGGGGGCAGAGGGACACTGGATATGATCACAGCAACCAAGGAGTGACTCCCTTGGTGCTCTGAGGGCATGAGACACTTGCCTCTTGTCACCAAGAAAATTGCATGGTGAATAAACCACCAACTCTGGAAGATAAGCCGTGGCACTACTGCGGAGCTTAGAATGGGGCGGGGCCCTCTCTGTCACACTGTTAATACCCAAGGATGGCGGGCTCGGAGAGTGTTACGAAATGTCAGCATTCTGACCTGGGGAGAGGGGCCTATTTGGGATGCGCCCCACTTACCTAACACTGGGTGAAGGAGGTCCCGACTCAGGGTAACAGGGCCCCGGATACCCTGGTGTTGATCTGTAGCAGCACTGCACACCACTGCGCCCAGCCAGCTCCACTCTGTCCACTGAGCACCCTCTCCGCAGTGGCCCTAAGCCAGAGTGAGCCAATCGAGAGGAGATGGGAGGAACCACGCGGTGGGATGTGAGGGGCAGGAGCTGGCGGAGGAGCGGGTGTGTCCCAGGCCGGGCCCTCCCCTAGGCATCATTGAGGTTGCTGTCGCTCAGGAGCACCTTCTCCCCAGGTCTGAAGGCCGGCATCCCAAGGTAGGGGCAGCTGGCACAGCGGAAAGCATCGCCCAGGTAACACTGTTGAAAGAAGAGACCGTCATACAGGGAAGCCAAGTGTCAGCTCTCCCAGAGATACAGGCCAGAAGAAAGGGATCCCAAATTTCATAGTATGGCCACAGCGGCCTGAAGAGAACGACTGGGTACATTTGTAGGTCCAATTGGGATCCAAATACTAAGAGTCTTTAAGATCTCTGATTTCATGAAAGACAAAAGTCTAGAGAAGTTCCTTAGGTGGACATACTTCTATATTCTCAGCAGTTCAAATCATAGCCACACTCAGCAAATGGCTGAGTAGCTAATCAGGCCCAATGTGAAGCAGAAAGAAAGGGGCCAAAAATAAGAAATGACAAGCACCTCCCCTACGGGCATGAGTGTGCTACCCACTCTTAGGAGATAACCCCTCTTCCCCATCACTACCTAGAGACGTGTTCTCACATGTTCACCTATTATTAAAACACCTGGGCAGTGAATTCTGTAGAGCTGGAGCTGATCTGTGTTTAGTTTAGGCCTTTGTGAATACTGAGTAATCAACCAGATACTCACGTTTCCACAAGCCGACTTGGGCTGGGAGCTTATCTGGTCCCTCGACTTCTCTCTTTCCAGTTCTTCTGCGAGGCCACAGGTGCTGGGGGAAAGTTAGCAGCTGATGAGTGGGATCTGCCACCACCCAGAAACTCCAAATCCTTGACAGACCTTTTCCCTGGGAGCCTTCACAGATATGGAGTATTGACCTTTCCTGGCCTAGTCAGGTTTGGGCTCCACAATTATTGTTTGGAGATTCACACATAGACAGTAAACTATCTAAAAAGCCAGGAAAGATTAGCACAAATTTGGGAGAATGGTAACCTCTTGTAAGGAGAGGGAGGGAGATGCAGCTGAGGGAGCACGCAGAGGCGACTTCTAAGGAACAAGTCATGTTCCAGATTCTTAACCTGGGTGATCAGTACATGGGTGTTCATTTTATTATTCTTTAAAATGTACTTATTTAGCATACTCTTCTACCGTCTGATACATTTTACGATAAAACATGTTTTAGTAATTGTAAAGTACAGCGATTCCTTGATAATCAGAAGCTGCTGGAAGCAGCCTGGCAGCCTCTTCTCACCCCAAGGCTTACCAGTTCTTGCAGGCCTTCCTCTTTTTCCCTTCCCCACAGGAAGCAGCCCGCAAGGAAGCTGGGTCTGGCTTCTTCATATCTTCTGGATCCAGCAGTTCATCTGAGTCAATGAGATCCTGGAGAATGTTTGAAGCCATTAATGACACAGTCATGGTCTCTGCTAATGAACAGGTGAAGTGGTCACAGGCCACAGTAGCAGTTCGCCCATCTACGTAGAAGGCACCCATCGTCCTACCTGGGCTTGATCATCATGCCCAAGCTGACCACATAGTGAGTACACTACGTGCACAGAAGCTGTGTTAGTCTGTGAGGGGGCTGGGAACTCATTTACGATGTGTAGAGAATATGTGTGAGGAGGGCAGGGCGGGAGGGAGCAGGAAGAACAAAGAGAGAAGTGTTATATTTATGTGAATATATAAAGGGTTGTCATGGGAGAAAAGGGAATGAAATATTTTCTATATAATTCCAGAGGAAAAGGCAGATAATGATATATACACTTGTGTAATTCTTCGATAAACGTGTAGACAGTTAATCTGTAAGCTCTGTGAGGGCACAAACCATCGCCTAGTTTGCTTACCACTCTAACTTCAATAGTTGTAGGAATGAAGAACTTTATTACAGAAAGCACTGATCTGAGATGGAAGAGCATTACTTTTAAGACAGTGAGCATTTGGTGACGTACCCAGACGAAGGAGCCAAAAAATATTTTAGCTGACAAACTCTTTTCAGGTTTATGCATGCCCACAAGAGTCTTTAATATATCACATGAAGTGAGAACAAGAAAATCTGCCGGGGGAAAGATGCTGAAAAAGAAATTTAAAATGCCACTAATGTGGAGTTTCCTTCTGAGTCAAAAAATGCCAGTGGCAGGCACAGCCACAAGGCTGGACTTTAAATGCTTTCACACCTACAAACCCAGAGAGGCCACTCCAGACAACAACATTCCCACCCAAAGTGGGGCTTAAAAGAAAGCAATCAGGTGG
Organism: Balaenoptera borealis; assembly: GCF_965194805.1. Classification (NCBI taxonomy): domain Eukaryota; kingdom Metazoa; phylum Chordata; class Mammalia; order Artiodactyla; family Balaenopteridae; genus Balaenoptera; species Balaenoptera borealis. The sequence goes on along the minus strand of NC_138878.1, from coordinate 26,801,091 downwards.
CCACAGTGCTGACTCACCACGCTCTCATCCTCCATATCATTGGCCGAGAGGGTCCAGAGCTTGGCAGCTGCAGGGTCCACAGCAGGCTTCCCTGAATTCAACCAATAAAAGAAAACAAGCTCCAGAAAAGCAGCTGGAAACAAACTCCAAGCACATGTAAGTGCTTTCTACTGAGGCTGTGTAGGGAACACACTGGACCGGCGGTCAAAAGACTTGGGTTCAAGGCCCAGCTCTACCACTTATAAAGGCATGAGCGGGACCCATCACTTTATGGTAATAAAAGCCATCATTTGTTAAGCACTTGCTTTGTGCCAGATACTACATTAAACATTTTACATACATGATCTAATTTAGTCCTGCTCACCATCTTATGAGGAAAGTTCTTGTCATCCTAATTTTATAAATGAGGAAAGAGGTTTAGATACTTAGGCCAGTTACACACAGCCACAAATACACAAGTACAGACAGAGTCTACCTAACGCTTTTAACTTCCGCTCCATATTGCTTTCTCCTCCTTCTCTTAGTTCCCATCCCTAGAACATGGGGCTAATAGGATTTCCCATACCCACTGCAGGAGATTTGAATATTAAACAAGAAACTGTGCCAAAAAGCATTATAAATAGCAAAGCTCCGGTCTCATGTATACCTGTTACAGACAAGAAAATGAGCTCAAGAGCTGATGGCGGCGGTGTAACAACAAATCAGTAGCAAATCACACCTCCTGATTCTCTGTCTGGACCTGAAAGAGCTGAGGGTTCAGTGTGGGCCAGTCCACGAATGGGCCTTGGGGGGTAAGTGCACCCCCCAGAGATCACTGTCACAACTGGATGCTCAGATCCCCCACAGGGCAGGTCATCTAAGCTGCTCCTACCCATTCTGGAACTGTGACTCCAAAGGTTAGGATGCTAAAGGATTTCTTGAAGATTTAGGCTGGACAGTCAAAACAGAGCAGTGTGAATGTACCTGTAAATTTTTGCATACCTCACAGCTAGGATAATTTTTCTCAACTCAGGCATTAAAAAATAGTGATAGGAAGGGTGAGAGTGGTGACAAAGGGTGGAGTGCAATCTTCTGAGAAGAGATATTTTTATGTGTCTTAAGATCCTCCAAGAAAAGCTGACTTCAGTGGCACAGAGAAAAGGACACATGAGAAGAGGAAAAGCACACTCTTATCTGCCATGACCGCCACTGTGAGGTCTTCTGAGGGTAAATGTCATAATTCTGGGGTCTGGAAAGACTTCATTAACTAATGAAGCTATGGGAGTCTGACCTCTAGAATCTGGAGGCCTCAGTGTCCTCTGGTGCAGAAGAATGAGCTGAACTAGGTAATATCTATGCATCATTTCAGTTTTGGATCTGAATATGCCCAGGACAACAGTACATTAAGCATTCTTCCATTTGGAAATGAGGGCAATTAAGGAAGGGAATGATCCTCTAAAGATATCACCACCTCATTCAGATCTCTGGCTCAGTTTTTAATAGGGCCTTCCAGGCCCACTCAGACAGAACAGTGTCCCTAGGCCAGTCTCACCGGAAGACTTCTTGGTAGTAGAAAGCTTAAGTTGGCTAGAAGAACCCACTTCAAAATCGGGCTTTTTTCCTGTGATCTGCACAGAGAGCAGGCTGTCACTGTGGTAACCCAGGTGTTCTCGGACAGACTGAATCTCCTCGGGGCTCAAGAACTTGCGCTGCAGCTGAAATTCAAGATATCAGAGGATTAGGCCACACTTCTTCTACAGTATGATGGTGAACTATGTCCCCCTCACAGGTGTCAAATGCTCACATCTGTAGTAAGCACACAACAGCAGGAGATCACAGACATTGCCTCGTGCCTCATGTTCAGTTTCTCACTGATCAGGACCCTAGAGTGTAACTTCTGTCTACATGTTTATGTTGAGCCTGCCCCTTGGAGAGTTTTATCAAATATCTGTCTATTAGGTACAAGGCACTGTGCGAGGCATTGTGGAGGCTGTAACGATTATGATTATCAAGATGAATCGGACATGTTGAAGAGGCTGTTGAATGGAATCGAAGCCTGTGGTGGGGGAGCATGCCCGCAGTAAAGATGTCAGAAATGAAATACGCAGTAGAGAAAGAGAACCACAGGGGGAGGGAAATGCTTTCTATGTTCCTTGGGAAGAAGCTGGGGGCGTCACCTCTATGTCCGACAACTATGGAACTGCTACATAAACCACAGTCCATCTAGAGCACTGAATGCCGTTCCATCATTAGTAAGAAAGTGGGTCCATACACTGAGGTGGATAATGTCGAGGCCAGCTAAAGGTGGGGAAAAGTGCTAGTGACTGAACACTGTATACATACGACCTTATTTACATTAAAAAATGTGTATACACACAAACACACTTGTAAATACATAAAAAGAAGTCCGAACAGCCACACCAAAAAATGTATTGGTGGCTCCCTCTGGGGAGGAAAGCGTAAGCAAGGCCTGAGATGTCACTTTATATTCTTCAGTCTTAACTGAATTTTTATGAACATCCCATATTTTGGAATAAAAAATGGAAGAACTTTAACTAAAAAGAAAAATAAGAAAGGGCAGGCGTGAAGAAACTGAGGCCCTAGGTCATGTACAGATCAATGGTATAAACAGCTATCATGGTATAACACCTCTCACACAAGAAAATTTCAGCACTGGAGAAGAATGTAGAACCATAAATACCTCTATTTAATGTTAATATTTCTAATGAATTGTCAGAAAAGGATTTCCCCCTCCAACCTATTCTAGCCTCCCACCAAAAAGCTGAGGAAAATACAGGCAACTGCCCTTCACTTAGGCCTAAGATTCGTGTCCACTAAGAGATGTGTCGCTCTCTTGCTGCCTCAGTGGTCACCACTAGTACTGAGACCAAAGTATGTCCCAACCCACATGGTCCCAAGCTGAGTCTCTTCAGAGGAGATTGATTTCACAGGTTTCGTCCTTCGAGGCATCTGGTTTCTCACATGCAAAGCCCTTCTCAACTTGTTTCCTAGTTGAGTGACACTGATCACCTCACCTTCAGGGTTGTTATTTCTCCCAGATTCTCTCTGTATCGTCTGACAAAAGAGATACTGGGTTTAGTCACCCAAGGCTTAAATTCCCAGCAAAGAAGGTCGTCTACAAACATACCTCTTTTACTTCCACAAGACCAGAAAGAGTCAGGGCTGAACACAGCTTAGATGCCGTCTTCACTTTGCTATTGTTAACTGCTAAGAGGAAAACCCCAGTTAATAGCTTTATAGGTCAAAGCAGGGAAAATAATAAAGGCTCTCTCCTATTCAGGTCAGCAGGCATTAAAACAATAATAACCGATTCTGTTCAGTGTATATATATTTTAGTGATAGTATTTCAATTGGACAAATCCTTTTGGTTGTTCAAAGTGCTCTTACTGATGCTCTTGTCATATAATAAATTCCATTATTATTGTTTCATATCACTCTCTGTTTCTTTGAAATACCTAACCTTCCGGGGGCTGTTGGATAATGACCAAGAGGCTGAGAAACTGTAAAGTATACAAGTATCTCCGTATAGTTCCGACAGACACTGTGTTTAGTCACCCAAGGTGTACATCCCAGCAAAGAAGGCTATAGCTGCTATTAACATCACAAACTTATATTTCCACATAAATGCCTTTATACATTTCAACATACTTTTATTTCTATTATTTGATGAAATAAGTCATCACATTTTGACAGAAAGTCTAGTTAAAAATGCTAAAAATCTAGAATGATTCTGACAGCTTTACCACTGAGCAAAAAAGAGGTTTTTATTTCTTGGATTCTATCTTTACTTTCACATGGATCAACACTTAGCTCATCACTCTCAGACTTCTAGTCACTATTTTTTAACTTTTTAGTTTGAAATAACTATAGATGCACAGGAAGTTTCAAAAAAAATGTTCAGGGAGGTCTCAAGGACCCTTCACCTCTTCTCTCCATGATAATATCTTACACAACTATCATATAATATGAAGACCAGGAAATTGACACTGATAGTCCACAGAGCTTATCCAGATTTCACCAGTTTTACAAACACTTGTTTGTGTGTGTGTGTAGTCTTCATCACCACAAGGAACCCTCATACCACCCCCTTTACAGCCTCACGTACCCCCTCCCTCCCATTCCTAACCCCGACGATGGCCAACCCGTTCTCTGTCACTATAACTTTGTTATTTCAAGAATGTTATATGAACAGAATCATACAGCATCTAAGCTTTTGAGATTGGATTTCTTTCACTCAGCATGATTCCTCTGAGATTCATCCAAGTTGTTGCATGTGGCAATAGTTTGTTCCTTTTTTACTGCTGCATAGTTTTCCATGGTGTGGATGCACCAGTTTAAGCATTCACCTGTTGAAGGATCCAGCCATTTTCAGATGAGCAGTTTCCTTCTATTTTACTACCTAATGGGTCAAAGATCACAATTTATTCAGATGTGTTGGTTCAGAGTTTTACAATAATTCATCCCTTATCCCTAAGGATAAGGTTCAGTATAGGACTGTTGATCACCAAATTATACCTCCTTCTCAGAGAGATGCAGTAAACATACCTAAAGGTTCAACCCTGTTAAACTCTAGTCTTTCAAGTGAAAATTTCCTTACCTACAGCTGTCTCTACTGGCTCTTTCAGAAAAAGACATCCACTAGGCCGAAGGATCCGGGCCATCTCAGCCAAAATCTCAGCACTGTGCAGAGTGGTGCTTCCAGGAATTATACCCGACAAAATAATGTCAAAGCTAGATTCTTTGTGGGCAGCTGAAAAGAAGGAAGACTCTAATCAGCAATCACCTGGGCCCCAGAATCTCCCAATCCCTCCCAAGTCCCCACAAAGGATACATGCGTGGCCTAGTAGAATAAACAGCTACCTGTTCAGCAAATGCTATTATACCACCGTTACTAGCAAGAGGGGCAAGGACACTGCTGCCCTGCTCTCCCTCAGTCTTACTAACTTCATCTCCTTTTGTATGCTCAGGGGAAAAAGTAAAAAAGGAAGGTGGACAAAAACCAAGCTTTTTTAAAAAATGTGGAACAGCTAATAAGAAATAAGAACTTACTTATACAAATCATCAACTATACTCCTAAGTCCACTGTATCTCAACTGAAAAAACTACTATCATGTGCCACCCCCCCAAAAAAAACCCAGCTATTGGGCTTCCCTGGTGGTGCAGCGGTTAAGAATCCGCTTGCCAATGCAGGGGACATGGGTTCGAGCCCTGGTCCAGGAAGATCCCACATGCTGCGGAGCAACTAAGCCCGTGCGCCACAACTACTGAGCCTGTGCTCTAGAGCCCGCAAGCCACAACTACTGAAGCCCGTGTGCCTAGAGCCTGTGCTCCGCAATAAGAGAAGCCACCACAATGAGAAGCACGTGCACCGCAATGAAGAGTAGCCCCCGCTCGCAGCAACTAGAGAAAGCCCGCGCGCAGCAACGAAGACCCAGCACAGCCAAAAATAAATAAATAAATTTAATTTAAAAATAAAAAACAACAAAAAACCCAGCTATCAAGGAACGACAAGAAATGCAGCACTGCCATCAAAACTGCCCTCCCTGTAAGACAACCTGGGTAGGTACTTACACTGCAACAGCTGGTTGATGTTTTCCACAGACACTCGGCCCTCATCGCCAGTTAAGGCTCGAAGCTTATCCACCAGATCTTTTAGAGCCTCCATCGGAGATGACTTATCCCAGACCACTGCCACAAACTGGCCAGCTGAGATCCCAAAATCTGCCATTCCTGCAGTGCTGTGGACCTAAAAGCTATGGGCCAAAGGAGAGTCAAGAGTGAGCAGAGACAAAACGCAATTCAATCCATGGGGTACCACCAAATGTGATTAGAATTGCAACCTAATTCCGACCTCCCACCAGGGAATGCTGACCACATTAGAAAACCTCACTGTAGATACCAGAGTGTGAATAAATAAACCCATTATCCCAAGGTTTCATAACCCCAACATTCCCAAATATGGCAGGTGGCTTCCTTGGTGAGAATCCTGACTGGGCAGTCAAGTAAGGAGGTTGAAGGCACAAATATTATTTTCTCTTTGGTATGAGACAACTCAGCTTGAACAGAATGTAAAACACACCGGACATTAATTAGGCAGAAGTATGACTCAGCAAGGGAAGCAAATAAATTGGCTGATATAACCCAACCACAAGCTTAGTGTTTTTTTAAAAAGATACAACATATGTAAATTTAGCAAACTGAATAATGATATTTTCCCATTCATCAAGATATGAAAATTCAATTCTACTGACTCTGCATTGATCAATAGTATCTACTATCTCTATCTCTAACAATTAATATTAGCCAGACTCTTCAAAGCATTTTACCTACATTATCTCAATTGAACCTCAGTACAGCCTTAAACTAGATATTACTCCCATTTTACAGTCAGGAAACAGGCTGTTGACTTTGCCCAGGTCACACAACTAGTAAGTGTTGTGTGGAAAAAGTAAAAGCTGGGATCTGAATCCAAGTCTATATGACTGTAAAACCCATGCTTTTAACCTATGGAAATTTCCTCCTGCTGGGGTCAACTTTCTCTTTGACTTGATACTCAGATGAGTATAGAATGTCCTCATGATGCAATCAGGTCAGGAGATAGCAGTCTACTCAGTTCCCCATTTCTTTCTTAAACATTAATGACTCCAAGTCCCCGGCTTCAGACAGCTCTACCAAATGACGTGAGACCAAAGCTGTGGGAGAGGGATCACACATAGATGGGTCTTAAGCCGAATACTTCTGTATTCTGCAGAGGTGGCTAACCCAGTGACAATTACGCCACCACAGACACTCCAGGACCAAGTTTAAGTCAGGCCTACACACTCTTCCTTCTTTAAAAATGTTCCCTTCAGGGACTTCCCTGGTGGTCCAGCAGTTAAGACTCCGTACTCCCAATGCAGGGGGCCTGGTCCGATCCCTGGTCAGGGAACTAGATCCCGCATGCCACAACTAAAGTCTCCGTATGCCACAACTAAAGATCCCGCATGCTGCAACGAAGATCCCACGTGCTGCAACTAAAGACCCAGTGCAGCCAGACAAATAAATAAATCTTAAAGAAAAAAAAAAAAAGACATGTGAAGCAATCTGAGTGCAGAATCTTTAAAAAAAAAAAAAAATGTTCCCTTCAAATGACTTGCTCCTCAGCCTACAAAACATGCCTAGGTCAGCCAGTCATCCTTAAATACTGTAGTACTTTGATTTTGTTGCTCATTTCCTAAGGCTTTTATTTTCTAGAGCAAAATCAAAACTCTTCAGTCTTCTGGATTCAGGTGCTCCGTAATCTGGCTCCACCTGTATCTCCCACCCCCCCCAAAGTGAATCCTTCCTTGTTGTATGAAAAATCTTGGTATTTTCACTCTATCATGCTTTTTATCTGGTTCCTTCCTTGTGGAATGCCCTCTTTAATATCCTAACCTGACTGCATGCCGTGGTAAAAGGATGCCAAGTGTTACCAGATAAACAGGATTCCTTAGTCATTGAATTGTGGTTTTTAAATCCCTAAAAAGCACACAATCAAGAACTGAAACTTTAAGCTTTCAACTGTAACATGATGTTGAGGAAGAACCCTTACAAATCTTTCAAGTGAACAACTTGGGATCAATCTCACATTTAAGAACCAGCTGGGGAAGATAGGAATATGGATTGCTGGGTATGAAGTTATAAGAAATAAATGATCTTCTAGAATGATGCTGGAACAGGCTCTCCCTTGGGACAACAGAAAGAGGTGAGAAGTTCCCTTCCCACTACTACAACCTTGCACTGTACTCACAGAAAAATCCTCCTGGAAGAACCGAGGGGCCAAAGGCTACTCATTAACTAGAGAAACACAAAAAGCCAGACGTCGAGACCTTTTCAGCAACCTTAATGGAGGCAGGGTTTTATTTTTTTATTTTTATTTTTTTGAATTTTATTTTTTTATACAGCACGTTCTTATTAGTTATCCATTTTATACATATTAGTGTATATATGTCAATCCCAATCTCCCGATTTATCAGGCAGAGTTTTAGAGAGCACAGGTTTCGAATACAGATGAACTGGGGTTCTACCTATCACTAGATCTTCAATTTATTAGCTACATGACAATGGATCAGTGATTAGCCTCTTTTCTCATTAACAAAGTAAGAAGAATAATCTTATATTTTGCAAGGCTGCTGCAAGAAGTAAATGAGAAGATAAAAATATGCAATGTACTCAGCAGGACCTGGCACACAGAGCTCAATAAAATAATGTTCTAAGAGAACTCTGAGCCTCCACTTCTCCGTGGCCAGTTTATCTGCCTTTGCTTCAAACAGTCCTATAAAATCTTGTTCCTCCTCCTCAGCCATACCTGCTGGGAGGACACCCCGGGGAAAAATGTGAAGCTGCTTTTTTATTGTTAAAATTACACAATATAAGAGCTGCACTTTATGACATCTTATACAGTACTCCAGTGGGATTGTGTCTGTAAATCAGAAGAATGGAAAGTGCTTTGTTTTCCATATCCCCCCAAACTAATCTTCTATGGCAACAGGGAGCTCATAAAATACATTTATTAAACATTAACTCTCAAAAAGACACAGCCACCACTTTCAGTCAGCATATTCCAAATAAAATGGGACACAATGTTCTTTTAAATATCTAAAAGCCAAAGTGTGATACTATTCATCATCAGAGTTTTATGTTGTTGTCAATGTCTTTTCTAAAAAAACAAGGAAAAAATGTCTGGCACCTAAGTCAACATACTTAGAAGTGTGACTCAGAGCCCAGTTTCATAAATAAAAAGAGGTGGAAAAGAAGTCATTGTCACGTCACTGGACTTGTTAAGCATCTCTCCAACTCTGACTGCTGCACACACATGCCCACAGCCCTTCTAAAATGTTGTGGGCAGGCAGTGAAAGCAGATGTCTGAGAACAACTTCTGGAGATGCACTTGTTTATTTTTAAGGCACCTAGTAAACATCAAATCCTGAGCATTTGGCTCCTTTTAAGGATGAAGAGGGCCAAAAGAAAAAAAATAAGATTGAAGTTTGGGTATCAGTTCAAACCAAGGATCAAATCCTTTTAAGTCAAATGCATAGAAAATTCTAAGAATACTGACAGCTACCAGAAAGAAAAATTTAATTAAAATGAACTGACCAAAGCGTGTGCACTTGCACACACACACACACACACACACACACACACACACACACAGAAAAAAAGGTGACAATCTGCAAAGAAACAGTAAACTCAAAGGAAAAGAAATAGAAGACTTTGTCTCCAGGCAATTAGGTGTGTGTCAAACTTAAGGGTTTCAGGAAGTATATCCAAGTGCTAGATTTTCCACAGGAAAGATTCATTCGAAGATGAGTGGACAGGGCTTCCCAGGTGGTGCAGTGGTTGAGAATCCGCCTGCCAATGCAGGGGACACGGGTTCGAACCCTGGTCTGGGAAGATCCCACAAGCCGCAGAGCAACTGGGCCCGTGAGCCACAACTACTGAGCCTGCGCGTCTGGAGCCTGTGCTCCGCAACAAGAGAGGCCGCGATAGTGAGAGGCCCGCACACCGCGATGAAGAGTGGCCCCCACTTGCCGCAACTAGAGAAAGCCCTCGCACAGAAACGAAGACCCAACACAGCCAAAAATAAATAAATTAATTAATTAATTAAAAAAAAAAAAAGATGAGTGGACAGAACTCAGAAAACAAAACCTCATGGAGAGATCAGTAGTGCTTTACCGAAATCCAGAAATATGGATCTGAAATTTTAACATTTGGGGAGTAGTTTTGGCTTAGGGGGAGGCTTCCCCACACTCACGCAGGGGAGAGGAACAGGTTCTGAAAAGGTTGATAAGGAGTGTGCAAAAATACAAAGACAAGGGTCTAACTGCACAAAACTTACAGGATGGCATGCTTAGCTCCAGCTGTTGGTTATCCCTCACCCCAAACCATTTACTTCTTCCGACTATTATGAAGCCTTCCCTGGTGATAGGTTTCCCAGTGAGGCGCTCCGCATTTACATATCTGCTCAGTGACTAGTCCATGACCTCCCTGAGTCACGCAGAGCTTGGCACTCAGTGTCAGCATAAAGGCCACCAGCCTTTCCCAAACTTGCAGATCATCCAAATCACCCGGGGGCATTTGTTAAAATAAGATTCCAGGACTACATCCAGATGTACTGAATCAACTCTCCAGGAGAAAGACCTCGGTATCCGATTTATTAACAAACGTCCTGATGGTTTTTCCAATCTGGCAAGTTTGGGAATACTCAATTATATCAACTCAACACTTTGGAGGTTCAGGGAAGTCAAAGGTTCAAAATTACAACCTGGGGGGTCCAGGTACCCCCAAAGACGGAAACTTCGGCTTCCCTGATGTTTGCGAAGAGGAACTGAGACTCAAGGTCACAACAGCTGGCTACTAGCAGAAGCGGGTCTCCCCGGGCCCCAGCTCAGCGCTGTCCCCAGGGGCCTCAGGCCGGGTCCGGCAGCGCGGGAGATAAGGCAGCCCGGGAAGAGCAGAAGCCACCACGCCAGGAGCCCGGGACGAGGAAGGACGGGCCCGACCCCTCACACCGGCTTCCCCCGAGCGAAAGCCCGCTGTGGTCCTCAGGGAGGTGGCCATAGCCACGTTTCCGCCGAAGGACGGGGCTGGGGATGGGAAATGAGAGGACGTGGGGCAGAGGGTGGGCCGGAACGGGGGCGTTGGGGAAGGTCGGGCTCTCGGACCACCTAGTGATCGCTCACCTGCCGCCCGGGGCTCGCTCCCGGCTTCTCAGCATCGGCCGGCTCCGCACCTCGCGCCTCTCGCGAGAGGACGAAGCTCCCGCTGCGCGGGGAGGGCGGAAGTGGCCATGCAGCTGACTCGGTGCTACACGGCGCGTCGCCGTAGGCAGCTTGCCCGCTTCCAAGATGGCAGCGACGGTGTCTGGCGCGCTCGGCCGGGCGGGGTGGAGGCTCCTGCAGCTGCGGTGCCTCCCCGGTGAGAGGGCGGCCGATCCCGGGAGCGGGGAGGGAAGGGGAGGGGGCGCGAAGCCGACCTGGGCTGGGTGAGGGGCGGAAGAAGCCTCGTGGCGGCTCGAGAGCAAGGTGAGGTGAAGGGCATAGCGGCTCGCGCCGGCGCCTCGGGCTTGAAGTGGCCGCCTGGCTGGCTTCTGACCCCATTCTCGACCTGTGAGGAGCGAGAGCATCAGGGAAGAGCCTGTCACTCCCATTTCATGGAGTTGACGCAGCCCGAGAGAGGGCTGTGGGTGCCCAAGGTCGCACAGCTCGGTCGGTTGCAGACTGGCACACTTGTACCCAGTCTCTTAACTCCATTGTCAAGTCCCTGGGCCCTGATCCCGGGAAACAGACACAGAGAGCGCCTAGTCTACTTATTCCCCAAGTCAGTCATTTCCCCACCTCTTCAGTAATTCTTCAGTATCCTCGTACCACCTTTGCCACCATATAGTCAGTATTTTTGTTTATACGTCTGATTTCGTAAAAATATAGACGTTTACTTAAAAGAGGAAACTTTATAGCACTACCATAAATGGAAAACCAATGTCACCTTCCACAAATAGAACGTATGAATTAACATATTAACATAAATATATAACTAATGAAATAATATTCTCCTGTATTTCACCTAAAATCTTCTCGTGGACTGCAGTGGTTCTGCAATACTGCTTTGGGACCTCCCAGGTCCTTTTAGAAGTTTTATGAATATTTGGTCCGTTTTTTTCTGTACATATGCTAAAATAATTGATATTTTCACACATACGTGCTGTTTCTTTTAAAAATCATTTTTTTCCTGAGTTGGTCCATAGATGTTTTAAAAAATAAGTGCTGTTTTGTTGTTTTTATACAAAGCTCTAAACTAAATATGTTCAGTAAAAGTAAGGCCTATGACCCAGAAAATCTACTTCGAGGTATTTACTCAACAGAAATGAAAGGAAAATGTCCACGAAAAGGTTTGAACAAGTATATTCATAGCACCTTTGTAATAGCCAACAGCCCAGGTGTTCAATAAAATAGTGTTTCTTAGTGGAATGCTACTCAGCAGTAAAAAGTAACAACCTCCTGATTTTCACAGAAATATGAATCAATCTAAAAAATATTCTAAGCAAAAGAAGTCTTATGCATACACAGGACACACAGTATGATTCTATTTAGATGAAATTCTAGGACAGGCAAGACTAGAATGAAAAATTCAGAATAGTGTGGGTGGGGAATAACTGGGAAGGAATAAGAGGGAACTTTCTGGGGTGATGTTAATCTCTAGATAGGGGTTCAAGTTATGCAGGTGTATACATTTGTCAAAACTCAGAATTGGCCCATTTAAGATTTGTGCATTTCATTGAATGTAAATATCACCTCAATAAAAGAACAGTAAATATTCAATAAATATTGAACTCTAGTTAATGACGTGCATGTTGAAATGTTTCAAGATAAAGAATGCTGAAGTCTGCAACAAATGCATCAAAAAAATAAGACGGATTGGGGAATTCCCTGACGGTCCAGTGGTTAGGACTCGGTGCTTTCACTGTCGAGGCCCAGGTTCAATCCATGGTTGGGGAACTAAGATCCCACAAGCTGTGTGACGTGGCCAAAAAAAATAAATAAGATGGCTTGATGTATGAAGAGTGTGATGGATATACAGGTGTTCATGCCACAATTCTTTCCACTTGCTTGTATGTTTGATTTTTTTTTTATAGTAAAATGCTGGGAAAGAAAAAAGTAATATGAGCCTTTGCTTAGGAAATACAATACTGTACTTTTCAAAAGCCCTTTCCTAAAGTAAATGGGTGTTGCAATATTGCAGATGAGAAAACAGAGACACCACATAACCACTAGGGAGTCAATACTGAGACCTTCTAATTTCTAGTCCAGTGCTCTTGCCATGAGATATAAATATATAATGTTTTCAAGTCACTTTCATTTTTTTGTTTGGGCCTCACAACACTCCCGTTGAGTAAGTAGAGATTATTTCTCTTAATTTGCGTATTTTAAAGTCATGCTCATTGGGGTGAAATGGTTTACCCATTAACACACAGCTAACAAATGATGGAAACATGCCTAGAAGACAGGTCTTCCGTTTCCTGGTTCATGCTTTGCCACATCATGTCGAAAGGTTCCCAGTTTACCCAAGAATTTTGTCTGGGATCCAACACTTGGTTCTGGTTTTCCTCTGCTTTTCTTCCTCCCCATCCCTCATACCACTCTGGGTCTTAAAGGGTCTTCTCTGGTGAATGTCCCTGGCTGACCAGCTCAGTTTGTTTCAGTGTCCCGCTGCCGACCAGCCCTGGTGCCACGTGCCTTCCATGCTTCAGCTACACAACTGAGGTCTTCAGATCAGCAGAAGCAGCAACCTCCCCCCTCTTTTTCTCAGCAACATTCTGAGACACAGGGCACCGAAGAACCCAATCAGGAGTCTTCTCGTTCACCCCCCAGGTAGGCAGTAGAACCCCAGTCCACCCATTTCTGACCACTTTGCATGCTTGGATGAATCTGTCCTTCTCCTTCCTCTAGGCTCTCTGTTCCCGTCACACCTTTCATCATTTTCAACCTTATCTTTGAAAGGAACCTGTTGTTTGTTTGTTTTATGAAAACAGTGCCTGTACATTCTAAACCATTCTAAATCATACAAAGAAGTTGACAAAAGTAAAAAAATTATCAGAAATCACAAACCCAGAAATAACTCTGCTAACATTTTTGTGAATATCCTTTTCTCTAACGTATTTCATATATAACCCTGTATATATTATAAATGATTAATTACACTGTACACTATACATGCTGTTCTAGAACCTGTTTCTTCACTCAACAGTACGTTTATGATGTCATTTCACAATCTATATTATTTTAATGGTTGCATAGTATTCCAGCAAATGGCAGTACCAAAATTTATTTGACCTATCTTTTATTGATGGATATTTAGATTTCCTTCACTGGTATGAAAAATAATGTGATAAAGTAGATGGTTCTCTCAGCAGTGGGAGCACTGAGTCAAAGGCTATGCACATTTTACATTTCGTTACACACGTGAGGCCAAATTACCCTCCAGAAAGGAAATAATAATTTACATCTCCATTAGATGTTTCGTCTTTACTTAATCCTGCCACTGAGAGAAGTTCCTCTAGCTCTGAAATTAGAGTGTTCCCAGTCATTTTTCTGGTCTCCCAATGAAAGTAGTTTTCATTTCAATTCAACAAATATTGTTTGAGGATCTACTTTGTGCCAGGCCCTGTGAATAATGTAACCGTTTTCCCTGTCCTCAATGGAGTTACAGTTTGGTACAAATCCAGATAAAGAAACAATGCGGTAAGGCTATACACTGGGAAATCCAGGGTGCTGGAACAGCATGTACCTTCCTATCACCTGACCTCCTCGCTCATGGTTCCTTTCTCTCAGTGACTCTATGGGAGGTGATGGATGATATGATTTTTGCTCTGTAGGCATTCAAACACTGATACTGACACATAAGTAAATGTCCTCTCAGCATGTGCTGAGAGGAGGCACAGAACCTGCGGTTTCTGGCCCGGCACATGTTGCATGCCAGGCAGCAGGCGGTGAGGTGAGGTGTGCCGGGCTCTGTGCCCATGCCTCTCTTGCATTTGGGCCTCAGGTACACAGACCAGGGCGGTGAGGAGGAGGAGGACTACGAGAGCGAGGAGCAGCTGCAGCACCGCATCCTGACGGCAGCGCTGGAGTTTGTGCCCGCCCATGGGTGGACAGCAGAGGCAATTGCAGAAGGAGCCAAGGTGGGTATGGGTGCGGGCGGGGCAGCCTGACCAAGATCAGCCAGGAGGGAATCACAGCAGCCAGAGCAGAGGGCTTTCTTCCAGCCCAGCGCAGAGCCCCAGAGCTCCTCACTGCTATAAGATTTTCGGGTTTTGTTTTGTTTGTTTTTCCCCAATAGGGTAGAAATGGCTTTATTTTTTAATTATTTTTTAATATAAAAAGAATATACCATGGAGTTAGTTCTTGGGAGTTAGGTTCTAAAGGCAGCGCATTAGGCAAGAATTGCCTATGATCAAAACTGCCATATTTCATTGACTCTAAGATGCCGTTGGTTGTAAGAAGCACCCTTATTTTATGCATCACTAAAAAAGAAAAAGGCTGTCTGTTAAACTATGATGCATCATCAATTTATGATTCACACTGATTGTTTAAAATAAAAAAAAAATGGAGATCCTAGAATTGACAAAATGTGGTGTTTGAAAACTCCCAAGAAGGCACCACCTTGGAGACCAGCACACCTCATTTTTCTATGTAAGTCTAATAATCAGTGTTTCCTCCTGCAGTGGAGCAGCCTGCTCCTTTAGATTAAGCCATAGGCTCATGTTGAGGCCTCGTTGTGCAGAATCATCAAGCGTAGCCACATACCATCCTATGAAAGGTCTGTGAGGATGGAGACTGATGGAATTGCAGATTCACATCTCCCACCCCAAGCACGTGAGATATCTGCTCCTGAAATGGGACAGTGGGCAACTTTGCTGCTTTATTTAAATTTAACTGTTATTTCTCTTGTCTTCTCTCACTCTCCCAAGAGCACATATGGTAACAGAAGTCACGTAAGTGAAATGTGTATACTATATGATTCCACTGTGTGCTCACTGTGAAAGCTTTGAACAATACAAACAGGTATAAAAAAGAACTTAAAAATTCTCTGTGATAACAAAGATCAACATTTTGATCTTTCAAATTAGAAAAAAGAAAACCTTTCATTTATTAATCGTTCACTCTTTAAATATTTATTGAACAGAGAGTGTGCTAGGTCCTAGGGGCATCATAGTAGTCAGGATGGGCAAAGTTCTGCCCTTGTTGAGCTTCCAGTCTGGTGACATTAATCAAATATATACAAATACATATTTATAAAATGTGGTAAGGGCTATCAGGAAAAGGTGCTATTGTGACATACAGTGGAGGGACTGAATCTAACTCGGGGTGGGGTGAGAACGTGGTGAGGAAAGGCTTTGGAACTGAGAGCTGAGGAATGAGAAGGCTTTACCTGATTTGGTGGGGTGGGGGATGGACAAGTCCAGACAGAGACACAGCATGTGCAGAGTGGAAAGAAGCCTGCACATTAGAGGAACCGAAGAAAACCATCATGCCGAGAGTCAGGAAGAGATCCGAGCTGAGTGAGGCTGGGGAAGGGTCAGTTGAGGCCACATCGGCAAGGTCCAAAGGTCATGTTGAAGAGTTAGGCTTTCTTTTATTCTAAGAATAATTGGAGATATAGAATTCAATTTGACATTTCAAAACCATCACTGGCTGCTGGATGAAAATGTACTGGAGTCAGAGAGTCACTGGGAGCTGCTGCTCGTCATCCAGGAGAGATGAGGGCTTTCTGACCTAGAGCAGTGGCAGTGAATGTGGAGACAAGTGGGTAGATTTGGTGAGAGAATGACGTAGGAGGGAGTGACAAAATGCCACCAGAGCTGCATGCCGGTTTGCATGCGTGGGTACGTGGTGGTGCTGTTTTCTTAGATTAAGGCCACTGAAGAGCCAGGTTTGAGGAAGGCCCATGGGTACAGTCTTGAGCTTTGTTGAATATGAGGGGTCTTTGGGTCGGCCAATGGGGGACCTCAGCATACAGGCCTGAAACTGGAGGAGCTGCCCGGACTGGAGTATATGTTGGGGCATAATCCACATATGTATGTGGTCATTAAACCATGGGAGTGAGTGAGATTGCCTAGGGTGGCATGAATGTGCCTAGAGTGTCATGTGAAAAGACAGAGGAGTCTAGGTCCTCAGGGACCACTGACATTTAAGGGTGGGGTGGAGCAGGGTGGGGTGGCAAAGAAGACTGAGGCAGAGGAGCCTGCGCTGGAGGCCAAGCAGGAGAATGTGGATGAGGCAACTAGGCGTCGGTGACTGCAGCGGCAGCCGTTTGAAAGGAGTGCAGGTCCGAAATAACAGGCGGGTCGAGGAGTGAGTAGAGGTAAGGAAGTGCAGAGGCGTTTGGCTGTGAGGGGGAGAAGAGAGCTAGTATACTAAGCAGGGGAAGTGGGATGGAAGTTTGAGCATGTTTGAATACTGGCAGGAGGGCACAGAAACACCGGTGACGGTGAAGATACAAGAGAAAGTGGCAAAATAAAAAACGTGAGGTTCCTTGAAGGCAAGGATTATGAAATCCGGGAAACAGGTGGAAAGACTAGCCTTCGATGCATTAGGGGCAAAGTTGGAGAAGACAGCTGCAGGCTTAGTTTCTAGAAGAACCTTTAAGGAGTTCCCAGGGGATGGCTTCTGTTTTCTCTGTGACGTAGCTGTGGTTGTCTCCTGATCCTGAAGTTAGGAAACAGTGGGAGGAGACAGAGGTTCGGAGGCAGCAGAGAAGGTTTGAGAGAATCATTACAGAAAGGTGTGCAACCAGGAGAGGACAGAAATGTAACAGGATTGTTTGGGAAAATCTGATTCTACTGAATATTCTATGGTTAACTTTTTCACTCTTTTTCATATGCTTTTTTCACTCTGCATATCTCCATTCATATGGCTGCATAATACCTATTGCATTTACTTGAGCTCAATTGATAAACATTTGGGTTGTTTCCAATTTTTTTAATATTATAAACCTATTTGTACGACAGATTTAAGTACATTTCTGGTTGGTTTCTTTAGGACAGATTCTGAGAAGTGGAGTTGGTCTTTCAGGGAGTGCATCAATCAGAAGAAATCACACCAGTTACTCGAATAGAGAGAATTTAACACAAAGAATTGTTAACTAGATGCGAAATTGGTAACCAGCTAACTGAAAGGATAAAAAGAACACTAAGGTATCGTAGAGGTAGCACCTGCAGGGAGGCGCTCTCATCCCCAGGGCTAAGGAAACAAAGGGAAGAATCGGAATGATTACAACTAGGAGCTTGAAGGAGAGTCCCTGTGAAGGTGAAACTCCGACCTCTTGGGAGGAGGCGCTCCTCAGCGGGTGCTGGTGTCGCTGACCTTGGAGGAAGGGTCCCCTGGGGCTGGCACTTGACCTCTGGGGTTGGGGAAATGGCGGAGCGGTTGGGAGGGCAGGGAGAGGATGGTGGCTCGATGAAACTGGGTCTGCACCTGTTGAGAATACTGCAGACTGGGTTCAGCTGCTGCCACTGGACAGAACTGCTGCCGTGGTGAAGGAGGGCGCTGCTCACGCAGACCAGTAGCGGACAGGAAGTAAACTGCGAGGAGCCAGTCCCTTCCTCCTCCTCCAGCCTTGCAGTCTCCCTCTAGAGACCCTATCGGCGGAGCTAACCTGGGGCCAGAAGTGTGGCTTGCAGAGCCCCAGCCCCTGCGTCACAAAGCTGAGGTTGGAAGGGCAGGTTTGGAGCTAAGAGACAAGAGCTCAGGGAGTGTGTATATTTTCGAGGTTCCTGTTACATGCATGTTAGAGACAGTATAGCCTGGTGCTTAAGAGCTTTAAGCCTCGGTTTCTGTAATATGTGGATGATGGTAATACCCACCTGCTGGCGTTGCTGTGGGGCTGCAGCAAGATCGTGTATATAATGCGCTCAGCCAGGCACCAGGCACACAGGGAGCACGCAGTCACCCTTAGTACTGGTGCTCCTGCGGCTCTGATGTTGAGGTGAATATTGCCAAACTGCCCTCCAAAAAGGCTGTGTACTTCCACCAAAAGAGAGGCACTTTCCCAATGGTGGGAATTTAGAGTTAATGGTTTTTTTGGTTCCTTTTCTGCCCTCTGTCCCTGCTGCCATCGGGGTTCTCCCTCCAGTAGCTGCTCAATGAGTCCTGTATGTGAGGAATAGTAAAGGATCTCTGTGGCTTTGTTAACTCTTTGACAACTCATTAGGAAAAGTTTGTGAGGGACTTTCCTGGCAGTCCAGTGGTTAAGATTCCGCGTTTCCAATGCAGGGGACGCGGGTTGGATCCCTGGTTGGGGAACTAAGATCCCACATGCTGTGGTGTGGCAAAAAAAAATAAAAAAGTTTGTGAGGCTTTTTTTTTTAAACAACTGAGAGACCTACTTTCCAAGAGACTTAGGTTAAGTGAGTTGGTGAGGAAGAGAGTTATGAGCGCTCTTCCCAAGCCCCTTTTTATAATAGTTACAACTCTAGGTTACAAGTGTCAGAACTCGAACTCAACTGGCTCAAGCAAGAAAGGGAGTGTTTGGCTCATTTAATAACAGAAAAGTCTGGAAGTAGCTCTGGCTCGGTGTTCTTAGATTGTTGCTGCTGGGAACTGTCTCTACAGCATATCTGCTTTGCTTTCCTCTCTGTGAGCTTCATTCTCAGCAGGGGCTTCCCATGCAGGACTAAAAATGGCTCAGCAGCCCCAGAGGAAAGAGGGTACTTCTTTCCCATCGGTACTAGCAAAAGTGTGGAGGCGGCCTCGTAGGGCTGGATTTGGTCACGTGCACGTTCCTGAACTAGTTGCTGTGAACTCCCCTTATCTAGGTCTGGATCCCCTGCTTTGCATCACACCCAGGGGCTTGATGGAGTGTGGAGGGACTGGTGGTCAGCTTCTCCCAGATCACACGGACAAGAATGAAGAGTGGGGTGTCCCACTGAGAACCAAGCTGCTGTTACTAGAAGAAGAGGCACTAGTGATGAACAGGCGGCAGATGTCCGCTCCACCTGCCCGCCACTTTCCTGTTTTCCCTCTCCCCCTTTGTAGTCTCTGGGTCTCTCCAGTGCGGCTGCCAACATGTTTGGGAATGATGGCAGTGAACTGATACTGCATTTTGTGACCCAGTGCAACGCTCGGCTCACCCGTGTGCTGGAAGAGGAGCAGAAGCTGGTACAGCTGGGCCAGGCAGAGTAAGTCCCATGGCATCACTGCTCGGGGTGGCAGCTAAGGTTCAAGGAGCTTAGGCGCCACCAGCTGTCCCCAGGAGGCCAATCCAAGCGGAGCCAAGAGAGTAGCACTGAGCAGCCCTGCTGCTCTGATGGGACTGAAATGCATCTGCCTGTCTCATCAGGAGCTGGTGGGGCCCTCCCCACTAGGGCTGAGTAAACAGTGTAGCACCGAGCCCATGCCTTTGATCCAGAGACACACTGTTTTCTTTTCCCTCTTCCAGGAAGAGGAAAACAGACCAGTTCCTGAGGGACGCTGTGGAAACCAGACTGAGAATGCTGATCCCGTACATTGAGCACTGGCCTCGGGTACAGAGTCCATATCCAGGCCCCAGGGCATAAAGTATTCATGTTTATGATCCTCAGCACCTTCACTTGGAGGGTCTGGCACACTGTTCAGAAGTTAGCTCATTCATCTCCACAAAACTCGGGATTCTCAGTGCACTTGGTAGAGCTAGGTTTCAGATTTGCGAGAGCCGAAGAGAGGACCTCTGAGCCATCTGTGTCTCAGTTCCTGGAAACGTGGGTGGCGTGGGTCCTAGATCACGTCCTGGGTGGGGTCTTAGTGGCCCGAGTGTGCCACCAGGTCTTCAGTGAGGAGGAATCCATGAAGGGGATTAGAAAAGTCAGAAGATTTTACTGGCCATCATCTTTAACAGGCCTGTCACATTCTAGATCTCAGGGAACTGGGACTTCTTTTCAGTATGTCAGTGTGATGCTTAGAGAATTGGAGTATTCATTCCAAGGGCTTCCCACCCCCCTTTTCTAAAGGTCCTTTTCTCCTGTTTCAAAGTGTGTCACAGTGCAGGCCATTCTCTCAGTTAAGAAACTCAAAGCACATCAGCACTGAGAGGGCCCATGGATCACTTAGCATCCTCTGCCCAGCTGGGAGACGGTTGAGCATGTAATTTCAGCTGTGGGCCGGCTGTGAGGGAGTACAGTCCAGAGTCAAGTCCCGTCCCCTGCCCATGCTCACCACGCTTGATTTCCAGATCTCCAGCTTGACCCATTCCACCTCGCATTCCGCCCCCAGACTCCCCAACTATCCCTGCTGCTTTCTCCATGTTACAGAATGGGGTGCTCTCAGTACTCAAAGACACCAGTCTAGACCTGGCTGTCTGCATTCCCAAGTCCACGTGCTAGGGATTGAGAATCTGATTGGGTCAGCTGAGGGTCGGATCTGCCCCGGCTCCCATGAGCTGTAGTCGGGAGCATTAGACGCCAGGAGCTCACACGAGTGGGTGGAGATGGTGAGTCTCAGAATGCGGGCTGGGCAGGCCCCCTTGCGCACCTCCACGGAGAGGGGAGGCACCAGCCACCTAAGCGCTGCTGGTACCGGTGTGCAGTACCGCTCCTCTGTCATCTCTCCGCAGGCCCTCAGCATCCTCCTGCTCCCTCACAACATCCCGCCCAGCCTGAGCCTACTCACCAGCATGGTGGATGACGTGTGGCATTACGCTGGGGACCAGTCCACTGACGTGAGTGCTCTCTGCAGGCCCACAGGCTACTGGGAAGGCTTGGATTAAGCATTTCCTCAGGAAGTTTGTGAAGTTTCTTTGATAACAAATCCCTTCACGGGACTACAGTGTCATTCCCATCTTGGAGAGGAGAGGCTAAGGTATGAGGAGGGTCCCTCAACAAGCCACAGTGGGATGTAGGTCATCTTCATTCAGGGACCAGTGCTGTAGCCATGAACCATCGGTATTCCTTCCCCCCCTAGACTGGTGACAAGGCATCAGAGGGCCTTGTGATTGGATTGCCATTTTATAATCATTTCCCCCTCAGTCTTCTGTGATTTAGATTCTGTAGCAGACTTTCTCAGTGTGTGTCTTTTATGAGACTGATTTAAAAAAAAAAAAAAAGAATGCCATGGAGACACTCATTGCTTTAAAAAGAAACTCTCTCCCTGTAGCCCATGTTGGCCTGCTTTGCTAAGAGATCAATAAGTCTTTAAACAGGCACCAGGAAAGAATCTGACTTGTTAATGCTATCATATTTCTGGTAGGAAATTAAAAATATATATATATATACCTTCATAAAAGAAATTAATGTGTGATGGTACTTTGTGGAATCCAGGATGGGAGGCAAAAAGATGCTCCCACCACAGTTCTAACAAAGTGCTTTAATAAACTTCCATCGTGTGGGAATATACCACCAACAGAGATGATAGGAAAATGAAATTAGAAAGCTGAGAAATCAGAGGGATAAAACACAAAAAGCAGCCGAGCTAGTGCTCTAAAGAGTGGTTCGCCAGGACAGTCAGAAGTTGCTGAAGGACTTGAACTCTCAGCTCTTACCAGGTATTCCAGTCTGTCCGTGATGCTGTCTCAGCCCTCACCTCACTGATGAACTCACGAAGGTTTGGTCATGAGTGCCTGACCACAGAGCCTCCCTGGAACTTAGATGTCCTGAGACTTAGGCTTTTCACTGGCGTTTCCAAAGCCGAGTGGATGTAGCAAAATCACGTGGGGTGCTTATTAAACATCCAGATCCTGGCACTTATTTCAGACCTCCTGACTCTAAACTCTAAGAAGTTGGGCCCCATAGCTTGCATGTTTAATCTCCCAGGTGATTCTGATACCCAGCCTAGTTTGGGAACAGCAGTCTTGTCTAGAGGGCCATGTGTATCTGTGAGGAAAAGAGGAAATCAGGAGGAAGCCCAGGAGTGCCAGTGGCTTTGGGTAGGAACTACCCAGACTTCCCCCAACCTGCAGCAATAGTGGTGACCCACCTCCCTGATGGGTTTCTTTGCAGTTTAACTGGTACACCCGCCGAGCAGCGTTGGCTGGCATCTACAGCACGACAGAGCTGGTGATGATGCAGGACTCCTCCCCGGACTTTGAGGACACTTGGCACTTCCTGGAAAACCGAATTAACGACGCAATGAACATGGGCCACACTGCCAAGCAGGTAGCTGGGGGCTCGGCGTTTGGGAAGCCTCCTCACTAGGCACACTGTCTTCCTTGGGCCGCACTGGTCACCTGTCTGTTCTCTTGCTCCCCTTTGACTTCAGCTGACAGTCCCCAGGGCCTTCCCTGAAAGCCACACTTGGCCCGTTTGTGATTGTGTTGTCCATAGGCTCTTCCTCCAGTACACAGAGCCTTCTTGACTCTACCTGTCGGGGCTAATAGGCCTACTGATGTGTCCTACCTGTCTCACCTTCGAGCTAGTGGTGGGGGCCTGAGAGAACCTGACTCTGACTCCTTCTAGGTAAAGTCCACCGGAGAGGCACTGGTGCAAGGACTCATGGGCGCAGCGGTGACAGTGAGTACTGCCCAGCTCATCCCTGCCCAGCCATTCTCACGTGTGTCACTGACCCCAAGTAGTTTTGTAGCCTTAAACTGGAAAGCTAATAATAAGACTGACAGTGGTTCAGTCCCGATCTCTAGATCCCAAGCACCCCACTTCTATTTTTTACTGGCATCAGGAAACAGTGCTCACTCCCGGGACCCTGGTATGTCAGATCTCTGCATCATAGCCACACATGCTGCCTTGGAAATCTCAGTCTTTCCCATTGGAGTCCTAGGGTCAGGGCAAGGTCTCATCACTCTCTGTTTCCATCCCTTTGTCAGCTCAAGAATTTGACAGGTCTAAACCAGCGCCGGTGAGCAAGAAGGGGTGTAAGCTAGAGTGCCCAGAAGAAAACCCGAGGATATATTTAAAGGGCTTTGAAACGTATGAGGTGCCATCCGTGAAACAGGGTGTTAACGAGAGAACACCGAAGGACTCTACACACTACCACAACCACCTGGAAACCACAGGGCACTGGAGGATAGATACAGTTGTAGCCCAGGGTTGGGCCACTTTTTCAGTTCCTAACACCGGGCCAGACCTCCTGATGCCTTTCTGCATTGCAGCTGTGTGATTAAAAATGCAGCGCTCAATCAAGCATTCAAGCCCCAGAAACCCAGCACACCCCTGTCCTGGTCTCTCAGGCACCTTGATCATGTCTTAACGTGCCTAGAAATGCTCTCTGGGGCTCCCAGGTCAGAGTCAGGGTCTGAAGCCACCCCAGGTGGCAGCTCTTCCACAGCACAGCACAGGCCTGTGCACCCAGAGGGAACCATGCTGCCCTTTCCTTCTCTGGTGTCCTGAGATGCTGCACTGGAAACCCCCTTGCAAGCTGCCTCACCTGAGACAGGTGCGTGCTGGACGGTGGTGCCCAGCCAGGCCAGAGGTGTGATTCCAGGCCCTGTGTCGAGTTACACCAGCACGCGTTGCAGGATTATTAGTGAACCTAGAGTCTGTAAAAATTATAATAAATATGTTTGAAGCAATTTCCTGTCGTGTAGGTAGTTTCCATATAGACCATGGCAGGTATCCAAGATGCCAGAGTGAGACAACAGTGTTGTGGAAAAGGCTTGAAACTAGCAGCCAGGAGACCTGAGTTCTGGTCCTGGTGCTGCCTAATACTACTGGGCAGTTAGGACAGCTCTGCATCTGTGGACCCAGGCTTCCCATCAGTAAAATGTGGGTGGCAGGGGCCTTTTCCCCCTCACCATTAGCTCCTTTGACTCCTGTCTGTCACTAACTATTTCAGTGACACAGTCTTTAGCTTTACTAATTCTCTCAGCCTCTACACTGGCTGGGCTTCCTTTTTCAGTCTGGTTAACTCTGTTTTATTAGTCTGCTCAGGCTGCTGTGATGAAATATGGCACAGTTCTAGAAGCTGGTAGTCCAAGATCAAGGTGCCAGCCAACTTGGTTCTTAGAACTTTCTTCCTGACTTGCAGATGACCGCCTTCTCCCTATATTCTCACGTGGCAGAGAGAGAGAGAACACGCTCTGATGTCTCTCCCTGTTCTTATAAGGGCACTAATCTCATCATGAGAGTCCTACCCTCATGACCTCACAAAGACCCTCATTTCCAAATATCCTCACATTAGGGGTTAGAGCTTCAACATTTTGGTACATACAGCATCCCACAGCATCTGTCTTCTGCTTTGCTGTCTCCTACCCAAGTAGACTGAATGATGGGGGGAGTAACAAGCTAGTAGGAATTTCCAGTCTCTTCTTGTGTACCTTCCTCTGGGCCCTTTCTGCACCTCTCTGATTCTTTTACCTCGACATCCTGTCAAGTTCCCTGCAGTAGCTATTCCAAATTTCATTCCATTCTCTCCTTTATAGCATCTGTCTCACACTCAGAAGACTACTTTAATTCTTAATTTACTGAGATGACACAGGCTGTGTAGCAAGGGCCCCCTCAGTGCTCTTCCCCTCTGTCTCAGGAGGAGGTGTCACTCCTTGCTAAAGCAAACTGCTCCTCATCTCCTCTGATTGCTCTTCTTCTGCCTGCTAAATGTTGTCCCCTGCCAAGTTGTATTTTAGGGCTTCTCTGTATAAGCTGCTGCCACCTGGGAATTCCCTGGCGGTCCAGTGGTTAGGACTCTGCGCTTCCACTGCAGGGGGCATGGGTTCGATCCCTGGTTGGGGAACTAAGATCCCACAAGCCACACGGCTCGGCCAAAAAAAAAAAAAGCTGCTGCCACCTTTTTGAAGCCCACTCTAACCTCTCTCTAGGCTGTTTAGGGGACTTTGGTAATTCTTTATTGAATGTTCAACCTATGAGACGCACACTGCCAGGCACTGGAGATGCAGATATGAAGAACTCATACCCACCCACTGCAGCTACACAGAACTGTAGATGGTACCAATACATTAAAGAGCATTGTATCTTCCTGCAGTTTCAGAAGTGCATGATCCAGACTTGGGGGGTGGAAGGGAAAGGGTATAAACCTATTGTTCAAGTAAACTTTGCTAAAGTGTACGTTCATCCCTCGGTATCTGTGGGGATTGGTTCCAGGACACCTGCTCCCCACCAAAACCTGTGAATGCTCAAGTTCCTTATGTGAAATGGTGTAGTATTTGCATATGACCTACACATGTCCTCCCATATAATTTAACTTATTTCTAGATTACTTATAATACCTAATGCAATGTTTAATACTATGTAAATAGTTGTAAATACAATGTAAATGCTATATAAATAGTTGCTGGGCATACAGCAAATTTGCTTTTTTGGAACTTTATAGAATTTTTTTTTTTTTTTTTTGATCTTCAGTTGGTTGAATACACGGATTCAAAACCCTTGGATACGGACGACCGACTGTACTTTTATTCTTCCATAAATGTACAGACTTCATTCTTTTAAAAAACGTTACTGTATTCCTATGTTTGTATATTTAATCAGGTCTCAGTCAATGGGCAAGTAGTTCTATCTTCTGGTACAGACTGCTGCAGTGAACGTCCTTGTAGATGTATCTTTGCTTACAACTGCAAGTACTTCTGCAGTATGAATTCCTAGAAGTGTTATTGTTGAGTCAAGCGCGTGTGCATGTTTTGCGAAGTCGCCCTCCAAATGGTTTAACCTGGTGCCCTTTAGAGAAGGGGGCGGGGGTGGACAAAACGTTGGGCCTCCGAGCAGCAGGTGGCGCTCTAAGCGCCTCTCCGCCGAAGCGGCAAGGCCGCGTCGACCGACTTCCGGTGGCGGCGTTGGCGCAGGCGCAGTACAGCCGACGCGGGAGGCCGAGCGAGTGGTGGGGCGCGATGCCGTATGCCAACCAGCCTACCGTGCGGATCACGGAGCTCACCGACGAGAATGTCAAGTTCATCATCGAGAATACGGACCTGGCGTAAGGCTGCTGAGGGAAGAGGCTGGCGGATCTAGAGAGCCGCGGGCCCCAGCCTAGGTGGGGCGGGGGTCATCTTTCCAGAACTGGCCCCCGGGCCAGGGCTTTCGCTTTGGGAACCGTAGGTCGCGGGGCCGGCCTGTCGAGGCTGCGGTGCCCACACGCCGCTTGGTTTTCATTCCTCAGGGTGGCAAATTCTATCCGGAGGGTCTTCATCGCTGAGGTGCCTATAATAGGTAAGCGACCCCCGCCTCGTTGCCAGGGCCACCAGGCCTCCCCCCCAACCCTCCCCATACCTTGGCGCTCCTGCCTCCAGCCTTGGTTTGGGCCGGGGATGGGGGCGCTGAGAGAACAGGAATGCTGCAGACTTGATTGGACCCTGTGCCCTTGGCCCAGGGCCACTCTGGTCACCTCCCTGGCTCCCACGGGCTATTTAGTTCCACTCTTCCACGTGCGTTGGTGGAGAGCACGGGTTCAGGAGTCTGTGGACTTGGGTTTGAATACTGTTTTCATTTACTGTCTCTGTGAAATTTGAGCAAGTTATTAAACTGTGCTGCAGTTTCCTCTCTAACGTTCGAACACTAATAGTAGTTATCAGGGTGATGTCACGTATTAAGGGGGTAATCTCTGTGCATTGTGTTCAGTGAGTGTCTAGTACCGGTAGATGTGAATCTGTTCCGTCAACTGTATTTAGGGAGCATATAAGCACCAGGCAGTGGTGCTAGGCACTGGGAACACAGAGCTGTAAAGAACAGGGTTCCTGCCCTCCAAAGGCTCACAGTGAAGTTGCAGGGGAAAGATGAATTCACAGACAACCCAAATGCAAGACAGACTTTTGAATCAATTAAGGAGAAGCATAGCTACAGGGCCCTTGGCGCCTAGAAGAGGGAAAATCTGTTTCTGCTTTGGTTCCAGCCACTCCGCACTAGGTGTTCTACACGTTTACAGATACACTACAAATATCTTCTGAGTGTCAGCTCAGAGAGTTTGGGTTAGGAAAAAGAAATGTAAGTCATAGTTGCTGCATCAAGCGTGCAAACTCCTAAGGAAATAAGCAGGCCAAATGATTGGTAAAGAAGAGAACATTATAGTTTTTCCACCATTACCACCCACAGAGACCTTTTCAACTCAGAGCTTGGAGGGCTGGTCCTCCTTCTCTGCCTAATCACTCCATGTCCCGGAGCCTTAGTTCCATCATGAGTAAAATGAGGGACTTGTGCTTTAGGATGCAGCCCTGACATTCTAAGTGCCACTTTTCCCACAAATAATATTGAGCACCTGCTGCATTCCAGGCCCCAGCTAGGAATACAGAAGTTAAGACATCTGAAGACCCTGCCCCAAGGAATTTTTGAAGCATGAGGTAGAGACAAGACACACAAATATAACACAAGGCAAAATATGACAGGTGTCTTAAGAGAAGTCTGGACAGAGTTCTGGGAGGGAGGAGGTTACAGGGACAGAGTGTTCGTCTCTGTATCATGGAGGGCAGGCAAGGCTTGGTTTATAGGAGGCTCAAAGGATTTTCAGCTGCACAAGAGAGGTTAAGGGCATGCCGGTGGGAGGAAAGACGCAGAGGCAGAAAAGCTTGGCTCATGGTCCTTATTTGGCTTGGGTTGAGGAAGCAATAGGAAGCATAGGACAAAGCAGGTTGGGGCTTGGTCATGTCTGGTCCTCTTCTGACCTCCGTACCTAGTGTCCATGCCCCTCATTGGGCAATTGGGCGCCAGTGCCATTTGATTAATGAATTTAATTGCTTATGTGCAGATGTTTATTTATGAATGAATGAGTGAATGTGTGTTTAAGTCAGGCGTGTGTGACAAGTACAGTTCTTACCGTCCTACTAGCTCATTGCTGGTAGAGATTGGGTTGTATACTTAGTATGCCTTGCTCATTAAAGGATTCTGTGAGCATTAGTTGGTTGAGTGATAATAAAGCATTAAATTGAGTAATGTGAGTAATCTGGTCACTGTATCATAAAATGAGATGTGGACCATAAGTCTGTTACTTCTGTGAGGTTTGTCTAACTTTCAAGTGCTCTTGGATTTGGTGTTGGCATGAATAGCAGATTTAAGTGCTTCCCACAGAAATACTCAGCTCAAAGAAACATGTTCCCACTCCCGTGGTATTCTCTAATAAGTCATTGTTTTTTGGGTGGTACAGGGAACTCTCTGCATCAGATCCACCTGAGCAGGGAAGTAGGGTGTGGTGTATGTGGTTCTTGTTAAAATGCAGCTTCCTGGTCCCCACTCCAGAGCTGTGGAATCAGAGTCTCTGGCAGCCTGGCCAGGCCTCTGCAATTTCATAAGCATTAGATGATTTTTAAATCTGGAGAACCATTGCTCTTAAGTCTTTAGATGAATGTGGTGGCTAAACTGCACATCTCCTTTTCTGCTTCCTTCATTCTTTAGCAATTGACTGGGTTCAGATTGATGCCAATTCCTCAGTCCTTCACGATGAGTTCATTGCTCACAGGCTTGGTGAGTGCTGGGTTTGGAGAGTTAAAGGGAGGGGGCTGTGCCAGTGTCAGAGGAGGAAGCCTCCTCACTCCCAGGGGGACTTCGGGGTTCTCCTTTTGGCTTGGCCCCTTGGCCTTCTTTAATGTGCTTTTCTGTCTTCCAGGATTAATTCCCCTCACGAGTGACGACATTGTGGACAAGCTGCAGTACTCCCGGGTATGCTGTGTGCTTGGGTGGAAGGTCGGGGGTGGGGGGAGGCAGGGAACCTTAGTTCTTACAGGGATTTTCCCCGACATCTTGCTTTCAGCTTTTAGAAAGACAATGTGGAGATGTTGTCTAGAGCCCAAAGCAGGCATTGATTGGTCTTTGGTTCTGATGGGACCTCAGATTGATTAGTCTCAAGGGGCACCGGGGAGTCTCATTAGCCAGCCACATAAGAGGGGGCATACTCCTGGATGCCCATTTATACGGAACGGGTGGAGCTCTTCCTCTTCAGCATCTGATCTGTTCAGACTCTGCGTTGCAGAGCATCTCTTCCCAGGCACAGGGGCCTAGGAGGCTAAAGGGAGTCGACAGAAGGTTAGGGGGTGAGGACAAGGAGCAGAGGGAGTGAGAGCTGTCCCACAGAGCAGCACCTGAGTGACCGGGGTACTGGCGTCTGCAGGTTTATGCCTCACCCCGTAAGTTCTGCTAGTTAAACATGGCTCCCTTCCTCTAGGGCCAGGTTTGCACTTCCATGATACGTTAACAGATTTAGAACTAGGGAGAGTGTAGGACAGGTTTAGGTTACCTGCATCCTTTCACCAGAGCTGCATTAGGTAGCAGCTTGAGACTATTCCTTCTTGATGGCTTTAGGTGATCCTGAATCAGCCCATTTTCTTTTCTTTTTTTTTTTAAAGATTTATTGATTGATTGATTGATTGATTGATTGCTATGTTGGGTCTTCGTTTCTGTGCTAGGGCTTTCTCTAGTTGCGGCAAGCGGGGGCCACTCTTCATCGCAGTGCGCGGGCCTCTCACTATTGTGGCCTCTCTTGTTGCAGAGCACAGGCTCCAGACGCGCAGGCTCAGTAGTTGTGGCTCACGGGCCTAGTTGCTCCGCAGCATGTGGGATCTTCCCAGACCAGGGCTCGAACCCGTGTCCCCTGCATTAGCAGGCAGATTCTCAACCACTGCGCCACCAGGGAAGCCCAGCCCATTTTCTTATATTCCCAAGGGCACGTCATTTTTATGGTGGCTAATTTGATATATTTTGTAAATTTATATGTGTTTTTTAAAAGAACTATTCAAGCACACAGCAAAGTGTGGAGCTAATATAACAAATAGGCATGCTCCCACCAAACCGGTTGTCACATTTTAACGTTTCACCATTTTGCTTCACGTCTCCAGAGTCGGTTTTTAAGAAATAAAACATCACATATATTGGTGAAGACAGTTGTACAACCAATTGACGACCAGTTAGTCAATATCTTATATAAAGATGTGCATCCCCCATGACCTAACAGTTCCTTCCATTAAATTTGTTTCTAGTATTGCATTTACTGAACAAAGATGGTATGGATTTTGTTTTTTGTTTTTTGTTTTTTTTCTGAAAATCTTCAGAAAAGTGAAAAGTAGAATAAATACTCGTCTTTTCACCTGTAATTTCCAGTTGTTGATATTTTGCTATATTTGCTTTGTGTTTCATATAGATGTGATTTTTGCTGAACCATCTGAAAGAATGTTGCAGAAATCATGACATTTCTCCCCCTAGCTACATCAGCATGCATGTCCTAAAAATAAGGATATGTTCCTACATAGCCACACTTAATCATGCCTAGGAAAATTAGCCCTGATTTGTACTATCTATCTACAGTCTAAATTCAGATTTTCCTAGTTATCCTCAAAATGTCCTTAACTGTTTTTGTTTGGCTGCACCACGCGGCTTGTGGGATCTTAGTTCCCTGACCAGGGATTGAACCCGCGCCCTTGGCAGTGAAGGCGAGGAGCCCTAAGCACTGGACCGCCAGGGAGTTCCCCTTAATTGTTTTCTGTCTGTGGCTCTGTCATCCGTGCGTTGCATTCAGTTGTTGCGCCTCTTTAGTCTCTTGATCTCTTGAACAGAGTCCTCTCTTTTCATTATTTTTTTTTTTTTGAGGTTAAGTACCTTTTCATATTTTTGTCTTCCATTACATTTTGATTCTTTAATTTCATATTTGTGAGTGATTCAGTCTCAAGGGTCTAGGTTGCCTTCCCGTCTCACCTGTGATTGCAGACTATCCAGGTATGGCCCCTAGATCTTCCTCATTGTCTTGAAAACATCGAAAATAGGTTGGATTTTCCTCACTGGCGTGAGGGGGAGAACAGTTTGCTTGATTACATTCTGGTAACTCTCTTCTTGCCTGAAGTTAAACGGTAGCAGCTAATCTCTAATACGGGAGTGTTTCAAGAATCAGTGTAAAGAATGGCAAACTTGAGAATTATTGAAGCCAAGTGATGCTTATATTGTGGCAGTCTCTTAACACTCTTCTCTGCTTTTGTGAAAAAATTTCTGTATGAAATTTTTTAAGAAAAGGTCAGTAGTCTGGAACTTAAAATGTACTTTTTTCTATTGTTCCCTGGATTATTTTATTTTAAATGGTCATTGCATTCCCAGGCTAGTCCACTTAGCTCAGGGGATGCTGAACTATGCAGTGTGAAAGCCGCTTCCTTCTTACCGCCTTGGTTCTCTGAGGAAGGGCACCTGAGGGCAGGGTGAGACGTTAGTGCGTCTCCCGGCCGTGGCCTGGCAGCGAGGGGTGGGAAGGACATGTGGGTGCCAGCGTATAGGTGGTCTCTGAGCTGGGACGCACCTGCCCTTGAGCAGCCTGAGAATGGTGTGCAGATGGACACAGCCCAGGAGAGCCTGGAGGCTGTGATCCACCCTTTCCCAGATGAAGAACCTTAAGGAACAGGGTATTAGAAGCGGGGAGCCAAGCCAGGATTCGCCGTCTCTCCGCAGACTCACTCCTGCCTCTCTTCCTGCCTCAGGACTGTACGTGTGAAGAGTTCTGCCCCGAGTGCTCGGTGGAGTTCACCCTCGACGTGCGGTGCAACGAAGACCAGACGCGTCACGTCACGTCTCGAGACCTCATCTCCAACAGTCCCCGGGTCATTCCGGTCAGGAACGCCCTCCCTACCCAGGACCTTTGCTCTTCTCCTGGCTCCAAGTGGGCCAGACTGGGGTGGATTCTTATAAGACACCGACTTTCCCTGTGTTACCCTCTGCCTTAACCTAAGCCTGATGCCTAGAAGTGCTAATAATTCTGGACTCTTGCCAGTGTGGGCAAAAGCATTGGTGCTGTGGGCCCTGCCCCCTAAGGACCCTTTTAAAGGCCACAGTACTGTTTTGACTGGGGAGGTTGTCACAAAGCCATGAGGTAGGGGTTAGAGGCCAGTAACCAGCACAGACTGGGTCCTAGTAGGCACTTCTACCACCGCCTTCTCAGGCATCCTTTCCTTGGCTCAGCAGGTCGCGGTCTGGAGGTGCTAGAAGGTGGGTGCCAGCAGAGGTGCATGGGGAGATGAGCAGCAGCTAATAAGTGCCTCTGTTTGGGCTCCCTGCAGGTGACATCCCGGAACCGAGATAATGACCCCAATGACTACGTGGAGCAGGATGGTAAGGGGCCCGAGAGGGGCAGAGACCAGACCCAGTTTCTCGTGCTGCCCGGTCTTCCAGTGGCACTGCAGGTCAGACCGTGGAGAACTGTGCCGCTGCTGGCCCTCGACTGACTCACATCTCCCCACAGACATCCTCATCGTCAAGCTGAGAAAGGGCCAGGAGCTGAGACTTCGCGCCTACGCCAAAAAGGGCTTTGGCAAGGAACACGCCAAGTGGAACCCGACTGCAGGCGTGGCTTTTGAATACGATCCCGACAACGCCCTGAGGCACACGGTGTACCCCAAGCCGGAGGAGTGGTATGTTCCTGCTGGGAGTGAAGGCAGGCAGGGTGGGCGGGTGTGGAAATGGCTCCTGGTGACCGAGATGGGGCAGCCTCACTGAGACACGGGTGCTCTCAAAGCGGCAGTAGCAGCCTGTGCTGATCTGTGTTTGACCTCAGGCCAAAGAGTGAGTACTCAGAGCTGGACGAGGATGAGTCGCAGGCGCCCTACGACCCCAACGGCAAGCCGGAGAGGTAAGAGCCTGATTTGGCACTTGAAGGTAACGTGTGTAAGGACGTACAGTTCTGATGCAGCCTCTGAGTTGGGGAGACCCTTTCCCGCCCATCCCAGTTCCCCTCAGCTGAGGAGGGGCTGGTAACTGCTGAACCCACGGTATGTGCACATCCAGGCAGATTATCATCCCCCTTTTGGTCGCTGGGGGGGGAAGGGGGACCCTCCAGTTATCCAGACTGTTCCTAGTCTGATTTTTCAGCTCCCAAAGAAAGATCAACCTAGGGCCCAAAACTGACCAGAGCCTTCTAGTGACGAACATGAAAATGCTGGAGCAGGTGACACTGCTTACTTTCTCTTTTCCCTCAGTGTGGAATACATCCATACACAGGTGTTTTGAGATATTTTTTTGAGGTAGCCGTGGCCTCCTCGAGGTCCTGCAAAGTGCCCTGGGACCACTGTTTCTAAGAGGTTGGATGGAGGTCATCCCTGGGGCAAGGTCGAGTTCATGGGGAGAAAGGAGTCAGGACCCAGGAGGGAGGCGGGCCCGTGGCCATAGCTCAGGCCGGCCTGCCTCATGGAGGGCTCTCACCAGACTCTTGCCTCTCAGGTTTTACTACAACGTGGAGTCCTGTGGCTCTCTGCGCCCTGAAACCATTGTCCTGTCAGCCCTGTCTGGATTAAAGAAGAAGCTGAGTGATTTACAGACCCAGTTAAGCCACGAGATCCAGAGTGACGTCCTGACCATAAACTAGCTGCAGCTCACCTGTTTCAGCAGAACAGCAGTTGAATTTTAGGTCTCTCCTGAGACTCCAGATTTTGGCTCCTGGGGACTGGACAGCTGTTGCTCAAGCTTCCTGGCAAGTCTTCAGTACCAACTAGAAAGGTAGCAGCGGGGAAGGGTAGGTCCATCCCAGCCTTGCGCAGTCACAGATTACCAGGGCCAGCACTGCTGTTGGAGGCAGGACGGTCCCTTCCCAGACATTTAGCGTCCCCGGCCCTGTCTGCCGATGGGCAGTAGTGCTGCCCGGAACGTCCCTTCTGCCCTGTATCCCAGTGTGCCTCGGGGCCACAGCATTCCCCTGTTGAGAACCAGTGAGCTGAACTCTCATCTTCTGGGTACTTCAGTTCTTTACTTCAAATCCTTTCTGTTCACAAGTTGGAATGTTCACTGTTATACCTTAGGCTTCTGTGTTAGCGCTGAATCTAGAACCCTCACTCAGGCCCCGTGAGCCCTTGCAGTCCCTGCCCCGGCCAGCCTACTGGTTCTTCACTCAAATTCCCAAGTGTCCCTAATCTGAGAATCCTTTGAGAGTAGTGTTAGGCCCAGGCTATCCCCCTCTTCCCGCCAGTAAACCTTGTATTTTGTTCTCTACCTATGAGTTTTGAACGTCACCAACAATGGCCAGGTTATTTAATTTGTGGGGGAGGGCAAGGGCCTTCATGGAGGTCTGGCCTTGGCCACTTAGCCCTATAGGTAGGAACAAACCCAAAGCAGTTAATTAGGCAGCCTGGCAGGAGAAGCCTGGAGAAAACCAGAGATCTAGTACAAAAAGGAAGGGTTATTTATTAACAGTAGTTGTCTTTTAAAGTTTTTATTTTTGGCAATAAAGAGCAAAACGTACGTAATCGCCTTCATGCATCATCGTGCCACTAACCAAGCCAGCCAGCTCTGCCTCCCCTCCGTGGCCTTTGGGCTCCCTTCTTCAGGCTAGCTTATTCCTCTAGGTGGTCATTGCCTGGGTCAGGGTCAGAGCTGAGCGGGCTGTGGCCACCTCCCGGGCTCCGGTGCTCTGTCGGAGGGGGCCTCTTGCTTTATCATCCTCCTGCCACGACTTCAATAATGGTTATTTACAAGAAGGTCTGTTCCCTCAAATCAGAACCCTAAAATATTAAAAACAAAACAACCCAACACACACGCAACCAAAGGTTTGATGTGAGTAAAAAGATAGCCCTTCTGCACGGTCGTCAGTAAATACCAGCACTAGAAAATCAGTTGCTTTAATTGCATTTCAGCAGGGAGCCTCAGCACCATGTGGAGGGGGAAGTGGGGAGGGCTCGGCTTCTGAGTACTTTGGCTGCCGGAGGGAGGCCAGACAGGGCAGAGGGGCTCCCTCTGTGGGAGCACTGCCCACGCTGGTCACTGAGAGCGGGCAGCAGGGCGCGCCCCCCCGCAATCCTCCTGCGCGGCCGGCCTGGCCCGGGGGCAGGAAAGCGCCCGGGACTGGCTGTCCTCCCCGGGCTGATGTAACCAGCACCCCCCACCCCCAGGGCGTCTCCTTAGCCTGCTAAGCAGGAAGGAGTCTGGGCAGAAACCATTTTCAAACCAGATTTTCACCTGAGGTGTCACCAGATGTCACCTCTGCTGAAAACTCCAAGTGCAAGGCTACCAAGTGGCACAGTGTAAGTTCGGATCCTTCCTGTGCCACTCTAGGCCCAGAGGGACTGAGAAGCCACCTGCTGTCTCCGCCCCTGGGCTGCTTGGGAAAAGCCAGCAGCCAGCGCAGCAGCCCGGAGTGTGGAGTGTCTCCCTCCTCTGGCCCTGGCAGCTCAGGTCCTGGCAGCAGGAGGGCTGGTACCATGGGGGACAGGGAAACCGCTGCCCTCACATTCAAAAACAGCCTTGACTGTGGCCTGGTCATGGGATTAAAAAATGTGTATGTGGTGGCAGGGAGGGTCAGAGGGGGAATCTTATTAATATAGAATACGTCATAAGCCATATATATTAAAATCATCAACAGTATATAGTCCCGTGGTAGCTCCAGCCCCTCACACATGCTCAGGTGGCATGGCCAGCCCTTTGCCTTGGTCCAGTCTCACCCTCGGGGGCAAAGAAGGGACTGCTTGCTCCCTTTCCCCAGGCTCTTGGCCCACAGCCCCTCCATGCCATCCACGACACGCTGCAGGCAGCCCCAGTGGTCATCTGTGCGTGCCAGCTCTGCCGTCATTGGGAAGGGGCCTTGGCCTCACTGCTGTCCCCCTGGCTGGGCTTTGGCTTTAGCAGGATGAATCTGTTGAGGAGGTCCGTTTCTGAGCTGGCCTGGGCCGTCCCATACCCCTCACCTGTGGACACAGAGGCAGGCTGAGGCCTTGGGGCCGGGATAGAAGGCCCCTGCCCAACATGCCTTGTCCTCCACAGAGCCTCCTGGCCGGTAGGGGTGGGGCCCAGCAGTGACTCACCGGCATAGCTGGAGGCCTCAGCGATGTTCTGGGAACCTGTGATGTGGTGCCAGTAGGCACTGCGGGGCAGCATGGTAGTGGGCGTGCAGGGGTATGAGTAATGTTCCGTGCCCTTGTTCAGCAGCTGTGGGGCAGAGAAGGGTCAGTGGCTAAGCCCAGAGCAGCCAGCCCAAGACCCTGCCTGCCTCTACCGGACACACCAGCTGGAGACAGCTGCCACTCTCCCGGCCCCCGGCCCGCCCACCCGCCAGCCTGCCCCTACACTGGGACACGCACTGCCTCACCCTCACGTTCTTCTCCATTTCCAGCAGGACCCTCTTGTGCTGCTCGGCGATGGCCAGGGTGGCACTGTGGACCCGCTGGTAAATCTGTTCCCCCTCCTGTGTCTGGAAGGTGTAGAGCCCTTCCCCAGCGTCACACATCCTGGGGACACAAGTAGCACCGAGAGCCAGGTGGTGGGTATGCCCCCATGTGTGTGCACATGCATGGTCAGGCTCTCGTCCGGGAACAGGCAGGGCTGTCATCTGAGGGTCTGACCACCCAGCTCAAACGTGCTGAACATTTTCTATGTGCCAGGTGGGGGTCTAAATGCTTTACAAGGATTAATCCATTCCATTTTCCCCACCACCCCACTCTGGTCTGTGTGCTACTACAGTTTCCTCGTTATTATAATTTTTCTCAAGCCATTTTACAGATGAGGGAACTGAGGCATTCAGAAGGTAACAACGAAAGTTACACGGTGGATTATACAGAATTTGAGTCTAGGCAAGCTGCTCCAGGGTTCAAGCTATACCCAGTCCTTACCATAACCCAATCTATGAGGTTAGGTACTTTTATTATCCCCTATTTGACAGAGGAGGAAACTGAGACTCAGGTCCACAATCACAGAGCTAGTCAATGCCAGTGCCAGCATCTGATTAGAGCCTGAGCAGTTTGACTTGGTAAACAGCTTCACTTGACCTACCTGCTGTGAGTCTCAATTTCTTCATCTGTAAAATGGGTTCCCCTTCAGCATGCTATGCTGATAAATAACTTAAGCTTCCAGCACAGTGCCCGACACAAGTGAATGGCAGCTACCATCATGACCACGGTTGGACGGCAGGGAGGCGAGTGGGTCCTACCGGCCAGCCTCGAAGGTAAAGCGTGTGGCATCCCGGCCATAGCGGCGCAGCGAGCAGAGGGGCCACGAGACGAGCTTCACGCGGGGGTTGTGTATGTCCCAGAGGTAGATGTTCTCGTGGGTGATCTGCAGCTTGCACTCGCCATACACATCCAGGTTGGGGCAGGGCAGCAGGAAGACGTTGAAGCGATCTGGATGGGAGTAGACAAGTGGGCCTGGAGCTTTGTGGGGGGCCGGGGGGGAGTCTCCCTCTCACCCCCACCCCGTGCCAGCGCCAGGCCTCACCTGTCTGCTCGCACTGCACTCCTGGGGCCAGGAGGTCCGGCTCTCCCAGACTGATGTCGTTGAGCCTCGACCCCAGGCACTCCACAGAGAGAGTCTTGTACCACTCCTCTGCCTCCAGCTCTGGAGAAGATAGTCCCTCATCGTGCTGCCAGCTCAGGGGCCCGCAGCAACCCACCCCATCTGCTTCAGCCGGAGTTATCCTACCCCGCCAGGCAGAGAGGGCAAGGCCAGTGGGTTCTGCGTGCCTGCCCCACCTCATCCTGGGGCTGCTCCCTCAAAGGTGCCCTCCACCCACACACATCATACCCAGGCAGGGCAAGCCTTTTTTGCTCTGCCTCCTACCAACTGGACCTTGACCAGCCCACAGCCTGCAGCTGCATCCCCTCACCTGAGTCGCAGGTGAAGGTACGTGCTGAGTCGTCGGTGAATATGATGGCCACTGCCTGTCTCTTGGTCTCCTTGGGGAGCCGTGTGA